>NC_079189.1:303879384-306279384 GCF_029499605.1 Hyla sarda
ATGGAAGACATACAAGACCACTGATAATTTCCCTCGATCTGGGGCTCCAGTGTGCAAAAATCCCAGAACCACACGGGGAGACCTAGTGAATAGGTCATTCACTAGGTCTCCCCGTGTGGTTCTGGGAGTTTGGATTGTGACTGTTTGATGTTGTGGACAGGTGTCTTTTATACTGATAACAAGTACAAACAGGTGCCATTAAGACAGGTAATGAGTGGAGGACAGAGGAGACTCTTAAAGAGAGCTGGGACCAAAGTAACAAAGGCTACCATCATTAACACACTACACCGCCAGGGACTCAAATCATGCAGTGTCCCCCTGCTTAAGCCAGTACATGTCCGGGCCCGTCTGAGGTTTGCTAGAGAGCATTTGGATGAGCCAGAAGAGGATTGGGAGAATGTCATATGGTCAGATGAAACCAAAGTAGAACTTTTTGGTAAAAACTCAACTCGTCATGTTTGGAGGAGAAAGAATGCTGAGTTGCTTCCAAATAACACCATACCTACTGTGAAGCATGGGAGGTGGAAACATCATGCTTTGGGGCTGTTTTTCTGCCAAGGGACCAGGACCACTGATCCGTATAAAGGAAAGAATGAATAGGGCCATGTATCGTAAGATTTTTAGTGAAAACCTCCTTCCATCAGCAAGGGAATTGAAGATGAAATGGGGCTGGGTCTTTCAGCATGACAATGATCCCAAACACACCACCCGGGCAACGAAGGAGTGGCTTTGTAAGAAGCATTTCAAGGTCTTGGAGTGGCCTAGCCAGTCTCCAGATCTCAACCCCATAGAAAACCTTTGGAGGGAGCTGAAAGTCGGTGTTGCCCAGCGACAGCCCCAAAACATCACTGCTCTAGAGAAGATCTGCTTGGAGAAAAGGGCCAAAATACCAGCAACAGTGTGTGAAAACCTTGTGAAGACTTACAGAAAACGTTTGACCTCTGTCATTGCCAACAAAAGGGTATATAACAAAGTATTAAGATGAACTTTTGTTATTGACCAAATACTTATTTTCCACCATAATTTTCAAATACAGTCTTTGACACCTTAACGACGAAGGACGTATATTTACGTCCTCCGCTGGCTCCTGCGATATGCCGCGGGGTCACGCAGCTATCAACGGCCGGGACCCGCGGCTAATACAGGACATCACTGATCGCGGTGATGTCCTGTATTAACCCTTCAGACGCAGCAATCAAAGCTGACCGCCGCATCTAAAGTGAAAGTATCCCGGCTGCTCAGTCGGGCTGTTCGGGACAGCCGGGGTGAAATCGCGGCATCCCGAACAGCTTACAGGACACCAGGAGGGCCCTTACCTGCCTCCTCAGTGTCCGATTGGCGAATGACTGCTCCGTGCCTGAGATCCAGGCAGGAGCAGTCAAGCGCCGATAACACTAATCACAGGCGTGTTAATACACGCCAGTGATCTGTGTAAGAGATCAGTGTGTGCAGTGTTATAGGTCCCTATGGGAGCTATAACACTGCAAAAAAAAAAAATAATTTAAAAAAAGTGTTAATAAAGGTCATTTAACCCCTTTCCTAATAAAAGTTTGAATCACTCCCCTTTTCCCATAAAAAAATAAAACTGTGTAAATAAAAATAAACATATGTGGTATCGCCGCGTGCATAAATCTCCGAACTATAAAAATTCCAAAGTCCATAAAGGAGTATTTTTGGTCACTTTTGATACCATTAAAAAATGAATAAAAAGTGATGAAAAAGTCCGATCAAAACAAAAATGGTACTGATAAAAACTTCAGATCACGGCGACGTGGAAAAATAAAAAAGTTATAGGGGTCAGAAGAGGACATTTTTAAATGTATAAATTTTCCTGCATGTAGTTATTTTTTCCAGAAGTACGACAAAACCAAACCTATAGAAGTAGGGTATCATTTTAACCGTATGGACCTACAGAATAAAGATAAGGTGTCATTTTTACCGAAATATGCACTGCGTAGAAACGGAAGCCCCCAAAATTAACAAAGTGGCATTTTTTCTTCGATTTTGTCGCACAATGATTTTTTTTTTTTCGTTTCGCCATGAATTTTTTGGTAAAATGACTAATGTCCCTGCAAAGTAGAATTGGTGAGGCAGAAAATAAGCCATAATATGGATTTTTAGGTGGAAAATTGAAAGGGTTATGATTTTTAAAAGTTTAGGAGGAAAAAACTAAAGTGCAAAAACTGAAAAACCTTGCGTCCTTAAGGGGTTAAAAATCAGACAGTGATTTTATGGATTTTTTTTCTCATTATGTCTCTCATAGATGAGGTATACCTATGATGAAAATTACAGGCCTCTCTTCTTTTTAATTGGGAGAACTTGCACAATTGGTGGCTGACTAAATACTATTTTGCCCCACAGTATGTTGGTATGTATGTGTAGTTATCTATATATCTGAATGGCATTTCACCCCTTAACGACAATAGAGGTAAATGTACATCATAATTTGATGGGATTTAAAGGGGTATTCCGGGCAAAAACTTCTTATCCCCTATCGAAAGGATTGGAGATAAGATGTCTGATTGCGGGGGGGCCGATGCTGAGACCCCCCGCGATCTCTGCGATTTTGTTTTTTAAATCAACTGGTGCCAAAAACTGGTGCCCAATGAAGGTTACGAGAGAGGTTTTATGGTGAGTAAAAAAAAATTTTTTTCCCTATTTTTATCCCCAAAAAAGCGTTAAAAAAAAAATAAAAAAAAATTATAAAAATATTTAGTATCGTCGTGCGCGAAAATGTCCATACTATCAAAATAGAAGTTAATTATCCTGAATATTGAATGGCATAAACATGTGTAAAAAAAAAATCCCAAATTGTCACATTTTATTCCAAAAAAATTTATGAAAAGTGATTAAATAGTTAAATATAAGCAAAAGTGATACAGATAAAAAATACAGATCACGGCACAAAAATGAGCCCTCATACTGCCCCGTATATGGAAAAATGAAAGTTATAGGTGGTCAAAATAGGGCAATTTTAAACATACCGTATATACTCGAGTATAAGTTGAGTTTTTCCAGCACGATTTTTCGTGCTGAAAACGCCCCCACTCTGCTTATACTCGAGTGAACAAAAACAAACCAAAACAAACTGGCATAGCTGTGATGGGATGGGCCAGGCCATCCATCTTCGGCCATCTATAGTGATGATGACGAGGGGGGTTAATGACGGGGGTCTGGATGATGACAGGGGGAAGATGATGACAGGGGGAGGGTGATGTATTTCCCACCCTAGGCTTATAGTAGAGTCAATAACTTTTCCTAGATTTTTGGGGTGACATTAGGGGCCTCAGCTTATATTCGGAACAGCTTATACTCGAGTATATACGGTACTAATTTTGTTAAAGTTTGAAATTTTTTTGAAAGCAGAAAAATTATAGAAAAGCATATATCATGGGTATCATTTTAATCATATTGACCCACAGAATAAAGAAAACATGTAATTTTTACCCTAAAGTGTACTGCGTGAAAACAAAACCTTCTAAAATTTGCTAAATTGCAGTTTTCTTTTCAATTTCGCCACATAAATAATATTTTTTTGGTTGCGTCATTCATTTTATGGTGAATTGAGTGATGTCATTACAAAGTCAAATTGGTCACGCAAAAAACAAGCCCTCATATGGGTCTGTGGTTTGAAATATAAAAGAGAAGGAAAAAAACAAAAATTCAAAAATAAAATTGGCTTGGTCCTTAAGGGATTAACCCCTTCCTGCAGAATGCTGAATATATATGGCGGATGACACAATACCTTTGCGCATTCTGCCGTATATATACGGCATTCATTAAATCTACGCTCCCGCATCGCTGAGCGGGTTAATCAGCTGAAGTCCTGGTGTGTCCGACGGGAGAACACTTCCACCTGACACCCCAGGACACCCCATCTGATTAACCCGGCTAGCGATCGGGTGTGCAGATGTGGCAGGAGCGGCGGCGTGTGTGGAGTTCTGGCGCCGTGTAAGTGCCCTCCCCCACAGTCTGGGCATGCTGAGAGTTGTAGTTTTGCAACATCTGGAGAACCACAGTTTGGAGACCACTAGTGGTGTAGTGGTCTCTAAACTATGGCCATCCATATGTTGGAAAACTACAACTCTCAGCATGCAAACGTATGCCTGGGCATGCTGGGAGTTGTAATTTTGCAATATCTGGAGGGCCACAACTTGGAGACCACTGTGTAGTGGTCTCTAAACTATGGCCATCCATATGTTGGAAAACTACAACTAACGGCTGTGTAGGCATGCTGGGAGTTGTAGTTTTGCAACATCTGGTGGGCCACACTTTGGCGACCACTGTTCTGCTGCCTGGCCCTAGCTTTTTATAGGGTGCAGGGCATTTTTTGCACTTTTTTGGGGGGCGTATGCGGTCCGTGCCACCAACGACAGTTCTGCGCTGTGAGATCGGACATACCACGTGTGCAGACTGCGCCGATTGCGGATCAGTGAATTATTACTCATCGGCACTTTTGTTGGGGTACAGGCATTTTTTTTTGCTCTTTTTTTGGGTGGAGTTTGCGGTCCAGCCACACAGCACAGAACAGTCTCTGGTGGCATGGACCACAAACACCCACAAAAAAGCGCAAAAAAAAAACCTGCACCCATTAAAGTGCTGATCAGTAATAATTCACTGATCAGCAATCAGCGCATACTGCACACTGGGCACGGTACGGCCGCCCAGCGCAGAAAAGTCTCTGGTGGCATGGACCGCATACGCTCCCCAAAAAGTGCAAAAGAACCTGCACTGCAAATAAAGCCTACAGTAAACGTAAAAATCACTAACTACACTACACACTGAAATAAAGTGAAAACACCACATTTACACACTTACACCCCCCCCCTCCATAAAATATAAATACCCCAAAGGCGTTGGAGGAGGCATATGCCATGCGCTTGCCTCAGACACCAAGGCTGCCAATGAGGTGGAGCAGAAAGGCCCCACATTTCTTACCCCCCCCCCCCCCCCCCCCATCGTCCAGTGATGATGAGCCCCCCAGAAGGCGGCACGGCAGGGAAATGCCAGTAGAGGTCCCCCATACTGGTGACCACGCCTGGACCCCAATCCAGGATGACTGAGCCACTGATTCCTGGGTTTATTGGCCGCCCAGGAATCCAAATTGACCCCACAGTCCTCACTGTAATGGACTTTTTTTTTTTCCAGTGAGGACTTTGTCAATTTGATGGCGGCTCAAACAAACTTTTGCGGCCCAGCACCCAATGCTTTCTTGCACATGGTAGAATGTTTCTGTGGCGGAAATCCAAATTCTGGAGTATGCTGTAAATATAGACATGTCTATTCTTCCTGTGGAGTCCACAAAAATGCATTGCCATCTATGAGACAGTGCACTTCCCATCACTCATAACGCTGGCATGTTCTGCCAGCGCTCTGCTGTCAGTGGAATGTCTGCATGGAAATTTTCCGTCCGGACATTCCACCGTCTAAACATAGCGTCAGCCGCCCTTATGTAGATCACTAATTTATGCCTCAAATGTGCATGTAGCGCTCTTACTTCGGAGTCCTGTCGTATTTCAAGGCAACAGTTTAGGACCACATATGGGGTATTTCCGTACTCGGGGAAAAATTGTTAATTATTTTGTGGGGCTTTTTCTCCTTATACCACTTCTAGAAGTGGGAAAAAATTGGGCTACTCCATCATGTTAGTTTAAAAAGAAATTTTTGACACTAACATGTTGGGTTTTCCCTTTATTTTTAATTTTCACAAGAGGTAAAAGGAGACAAAGCCCAACAAAATAAGGAACGTAATTTCTCCCGAGTACGGAAATACCCGATATGTGGATGCAAAATGCTCTGTGGGCACGTAACATGGCTCAGGAGTGAAAGCACCATGCACATTTGAGGTCTAAATTGGGGATTTGCACAGGGGTGGCTGATCATACCAGAGTTTCTGACATAAACGCAAAATAAAAATCCCACATGTGACCTCATTTTGGAAACTTCACCCTTCATGTAATGTAATAAGGGGTAGAGTGAGCATTTACGCCCAACACGTGTCTGAGCGATTTTTGGAACAGTGGTTCCAAAGGTCTGTCAAATGCCAATGGGGTGTAAATACTCACTGCACCCCTTATTACAGTTCGTGAGGGGTGTAGTTTCCATAATGGGGTCACATGTTGGAGTCCACTGTTCTGGCACCACGGGGGGCTTTGTAAACGCACATGGCCCCCGACTTCTATTCCAACCAAATTCTCTCACCAAAAGCCCAATGGCGCTCCTTCTCTTAAGAGCCTTGTTGTGTGCCTGCAGAGTACTGTAAATCCACATATGGGGTATTTCCATACTCAGAAGAAATGGAGTTACAAATTGTGCGGGGCTTTTTCTCCTATTACCCCTTGTGAAAATAAAAAAATTTGGGGTAAAACCAAAATTCTAGTGAATAAAAATAGAATTTTTCATTTTCACGAAAATTCGCCCAACACCTGTGGGGCGTTGATGCTCACTGTACCCCTTGTTACCTTCCTTGAGGGGGTGTAAATTCCCAAATAGTGTGCCATGTGGGAGTTTATATTGTTCTGGCACCATGGGGGCTTCCTAAATGCGACATGCCCCCCAAAAAACATTTCCGCAAAATTCGCTCTCCAAAATCCCTTTGTCGCTCCTTCCCTTCTAAGCCCTGTAGTGCGTTTGCAGAGCACTTTACATCCACATATGAGGTATTTCCTTACTCGAGATAAATTGGGTTAAACATTTTGGGAGGCTTTTTCTCCTGTTAAACCTTGTAAAAATAAAAAAAATAGGACTACGAGAACATGTTACTGCAAAAAATTTAGATTTTGAGTTTTTTCCTCCACTTTGCCGCTATTCCTGTAAAACACCTAAAGGGTTAACAAATTTTCTGAATGTCATTTTGAATACTTTGAGGGGTGTGCACTTTCTATAATGGGGTCATTAATGGGGGATTTCTTACAGAAAGGCCCTCAAATCCACTTCAAACTGAACTGGTCCAAGAAAAATGAAGATTTAGAATTTTTTGTGAAAATGTGGAAAATTGCTGCTGAACTTTGAAGCCCTCTAATTGCTTCAAAAAGTAAAAACATGTCAACTTAATCATGCCAACGTAAAGTAGACATTAGGGATCGACCGATTATCGATTTTTTTTTTTTTAGGGCCGATGCCGATAATCTGTCACCTTTCAGGCCGATAGCCGATAACTTATACCGGAATATCAGTATAAGTTATCGGCTATTTCCACCCCCCCTGGCGGGGCAGAACCCTTTGCAGATCAATGATTTAATGCGGGCACTTTAAATCAATGAACTGCAGCGGCTTTTGTGGTGCCAGAGACCGCCGCCCGCTTCTCTCCCCCTTCCTGTCCTAAGTCTAACCACCACAGTTGCCCCATCGCCTCCTCCCATCCCCGGTGTTATAATTACCTGTTCCCGGGGGTCCGCGATACTTCTGGCTCCGTCAGCGTCCTGCGGTCACTGTGCGCACTGATGGTAACGTCGCGGTGGGGATGTAACTCATCATTGCACAGCCACAGTGCAGGAGCCAGAAGGATCGTGGACCCCGGGAACAGGTAATTATAACACCGGGGATGGGGGGAGGTGATGGGGCGGTGGCGGTATGTGGGCAGAGGATAGGAGGAAGTGATGGGGCAGCGGCATGTGGCCAGATGATGGGGGGAGGCAAAGGGGCGGCGGTATGGGGGCAGAGGATGGGGGGAGGCAATGGGGCAGCGGCGGCGGTATGTGTGCAGAGGATGGGGGGAGGCAATGGGGCAGTGGGGGCGATGGTCGTCTCTGGGCGGGGAGCGGGGCATTATCGGCATATCGGCAAGGTAATTGCCAATACCGATAATGTCCAAAATCGTGATTATCGGCCGATAATATCGGCCAAACCGATAATCGGTCGATCCCTAGTAGACATATTGTATATGTGAATCAATATACCGTATATGCCGGCGTATAAGACGACTTGGCATATAAGACGCCCCCCAACTTTTACAGTTAAAATATAGAGTTTGGGATATACTCGCCATATAAGACTACCCCTCCTACCGCGATGTACGGTACCTTGTAGTTCCCCCCACATTAGGTAGGCATCATGTTCCCCCACATTAGGTAGGCAGTATAGTTCCCCCACAATAGTAGGCAGCTCCCCCACAATAGGTCAGGAGTTACCCCACATTAGGTCAGCAGTTACCCCACATTAGTAGGCAGCTCCCCCACATTAGTAGCAGTTCCCCCCCAAATAAGTAGGCAGCTCCCCCCACATTTGTAGGCAGCTCCCCCCACATTTGTAGGCAGCTCCCCCCACATTTGTAGGCAGCTCCCCCCACATTTGTAGGCAGCTCCCCCCAACAGACATACAGCTTCCAGCCATATACAGTGTATGGCTGGAGGCTGTATGTCTGTGTGCTGCCCCCACAGTGTTCCGATCACCGCTCCTCCGGCCCGGGTCACCATCTACTGCTATGGCCTATGAACCATAGCAGTAGGTGCCGGGACCGGGGAGCGGTGACCGGATCACTTAAGATAGCACGGCCGGTCACTCACCAGGCCCCGGTCGGCACGCGTCCTCCTGCGGTCCTCCTGGTCCTGCGCTCCTCTGCCTCTATGGTTGTAGGCACGTGACGTCACTGACGTCCCGTGCATACAACCATAGAGACGGAGGACCGGACCGCAGGAGGACCGAAGGAGGATCGCAGGAGGGCGCCGGGGAATGGTAAGGGACCAGCGGAAATCCTTATGTCCCGAAAAGATTTTTCGGGACACAGGGATGTCCGTCATAGGAATACCTATGATCATCTGCCCAGGCCGGCTCCCGTGTGTGGCTGCAGGCGGGGGCCAGCCAGAGCATGTAAAAACTAATACGGTATACTAAAAACCAGGGGGCCTCCAGCTGTTGTAAAACTACAACTCCCAGCATGCCCGGACAGCCTTTGCCGTGCTGGGAGTTGCAGTTTCACAACAGCTGGAGGCCACCTGGTTTTTAGTATACAGTATTAGTTTTTACTTGCTCTGGCCGGTCCCTGCTTGCAGCCACACACGGGAGCTGGCCTGGGCAGATAATCAGAAGTTTTCCTATCCCGGACCTCAATACCCGGCATATAAGACTACCCCCGACTTTTCAAAAGAAAATTTGGGGTTAAAAAGTCGTCTTATACGCCGGGATATACGGTATTATTTATTTGGCATATCCATTTTTGTTACAAGCAGAGAGTTTCAAAGTTAGAAAAATGCTAAATTTTCGCCATTTTTATGAAATCTCTGAATTTTTCACCAAGAAATGCCGGTATTGACAAAAATTTACCAATATCTTAATGTAGAATGTCACGAAACAACTATCTCCGATTCTAATTCATAAGTAAAAGCAACTCAGAGTTATTAATGCTTAAAGTGAAGGTGGTCAGATTTACAAAAAAGTGTCCTTAAGGTCAAAATGGGCTCTGTCTTTAAGGGGTTAAAAATGTATCCCCCTATTTTTTTGCAGGCAATGCATCTTGTATATAGAGCTTTAGAAAAGGAGCCAGTTCCAACGGTTTTACCACAGTCATTAATTCCTCCTACCAAAAGAAAGAAGACGCCAACATTTCCTGGTGCTGTCCCTGTACTTCCTGCCAGCCCTCCTCCAAAGGATAGTCTTCGTTCCACTCCATCTCATGGCAGCATGAGCAGTTTAAACAGTGCGGGCAGCTTGTCACCAAAACATTCAACTAAATCTAGTCAGGTACAGAGGAAACTGTTTTCTTTGAAGTTGTAAATGTAAAGAGTTTACATGACAGCATGTTTTCATTTATTTTAACACTTTGTAGCCTACAGTACATTGGGTGGTTCCTCTGACAGACAAGATACGGTATGATGATATTTTTGTCCAGACTGACTTGGACATGGATGGTTATGTGAGCGGACTTGAAGTTAAAGACATATTCATGCAATCTGCCCTCCCTCAGAATATCTTGGCACACATTTGGTGAGCTAAAAATATAAAATGAATGTTCTACACAAAATAATACTAAGTTGCATGCTGCTAATGTTTGACTTTATACTATATGTGAGAATTATTTTTTTTAAATAAAGTTTCCAACAAAATAAAGACTGTACCCCCCCAATGAGCAAATAATATAGTAGACACTGATTTTATTGTGAGTTAATTCTTACCAATAGCATCTCTGCTGCCCTTTGCTAAATATTTATATCCAGCTTTTTATGGATCGCTTTAGGTATTGTTCATATGGCATAGGCACCTGTATGTTTATGTATTAAAATGATTTTTCAGTAATATTAATGACTAATAGGTAATTTCCTACAGGGCACTCGCAGACACTAGGCAGATGGGAAAGCTGAATAAAGACCAGTTTGCTCTGGCAATGTACCTCATTCAGCAGAAAGTCAGCAAGGGAATTGATCCACCACAAGTTTTGCATCCTGATATGATTCCACCAGCGGAAAGGAACACTTCTGTGCAGGTAAAAATACATTGCAAACCATATATATGTTTTGTAAGTATGTGGTCTTGTGGTCAAATCCCAAATTTTTTTTTTTAAGGTATGTGATTAGGGCTCCTTAACCTATGCATACAAAAAACAAACTTTTGGTTTTGAACACAAGTCCTCTTTAAGGCCCAAAATATTGCTTCCACTTGAATCCATTCCATTTCCTAATAGGTTATTTATTTATTTATATGTCCCTATATAGAAATAATAAGCATTTAGACTATTTTTTTTAAGATTGTTCTAAGTTTCAAGTAGTCCGGAATGTGTAACAGGGAATACAGATTATCTGACACTGCTTGACTTCTGATTCTTTCTTCCCTCACCCAATGTAGCTTACCAATTGATACTCTGATCCTTTAGATCACAGCTTCACTGTGGCTGTGATTCACTTATATTCTAGAAGCAGCCATGGTCAGATATTGGTTGCAATATAAATTCCTTTTGAGCTCCACATTTTAAGTCCAAGTGAAAGGGATATAAAAAGCGCAGCCTGCTTGGCTGTTATCATATTCCGGCCACCTATGTCTCATGCACCTAGGGGTCGGTGGGCCCTTTTATAGAGATATAGGTAGAATACGTCTGTCACGATCACACCCTATCGGTCCAGTAAAGACTCTAGAGAGAGTGTGATGGTGCAAGGGTTAAAGCCACCAGACCTCTGCATATCCACTACTAGTCCCAGCAAGTCACCAAATTAACCCTTTGATAAACATGTTTCACCAGAGCTTCCTTCAGAAAGGTGAGCTCCTATATTTAGAGATCAAAGACCAGAGCTGATTAATTAAACATTTAATCTGATAAAAGGTATCACAGTACTACCTATAAAATAAACAAATGACATACATGTACAAAAATATATAAAGAGTTTAGCAAGGAAAGTTCAGAAAACAAAAATGAAGTCCTTACAGCATAATAGTATAGCAGTCCTTGAGAGTGAGTCTCCAGCTGTTCTTTGGGATCTTGTCCGCTTATGCCACAGGTTTTTTTTTTTTTGTTTTGTTTTTTTGACCCAAGGTTTGTGTAGCATCTCAGTCTTTTATACGTGTCTTTTTAGGAGGGAAAAACTCCATCCCTCCCTCTCCCATCTGATCCCACCAGGTGAGGGGGCATCTTTCTTCCTGGACCCTTATCTCATCCTGGTGCTTCAAAGGCTTTTGACTTCAAAAGAAGTATAACCCAGTAAGACAGACACCCAATAAAACTGGAATACACAAAACAAAGACAGTCTGAATGAACCCTCACCCATGCCATAGATTATACAAATACAATATCACATGTATGATTCTACAGGGTGGGACATTTATATGGATTCACCTTAATAGAATGGGAATGGTTGGTGATATTAACTTCCTGTTTGTGGCACATTAGTATATGTGAGGGGGGAAACTTTTCAAGATGGGTGGTGACCATGGTGGCCATTTTGAAGTCGTCCATTTTGAATCCAACTTTTGTTTTTTCAATCAGAAGAGGGTCATGTGACACATCAAACTTATTGGGAATTTCACAAGAAAAACAATGATGTGCTTGGTTTTAACGTAACTTTATTCTTTCATGAGTTATTTACGAGTTTCTGACCACTTGTAAAATGTGTTCAATGTGCTGCCCATTGTGTTGGATTGTCAATGCAACCCTCTTCTCCCACTCTTCCCACACTGATAGCAACACCGCAGGAGAAATGCTAGCACAGGCTTCCAGTATCCGTAGTTTCAGGTGCTGCACATCTCGTACCTTCATAGTATAGACAATTGCCTTCAGATGACCCCAAAGATAAAAGTCTAAGGGGTTCAGATCGGGAGACCTTGGGGGCCATTCAACTGGCCCATGACGACCAATCCACTTTCCAGGAAACTGTTCATCTAGGAAAGCTCGGACCTGACACCCATAATGTAAGCAAGATGGTGCACCACCACATTATGGGTGTCAGATCCGAGCATTCCTAGATGAACAGTTTCCTAAGAAAGTGCATTGTCGTCGTGGGCCAGTTGAATGGCCCCCAAGGTCTCCAGATCTGACCAAAAAGCAAAGGTTCAGCTCACCATTGGCAGCATGCAGACCCAGATCACGATGAACTCAGCTCACCCTCCAGCGGAAGCCACGGATTGAACAAGGGCCATGTTCCCAGGTACAACAGATGAGCACAAGAGAAAGGAAGATCCGGCTCCCAAGACTGGATAAAAGTTCGTAGCTTTAATGTATCATATTAAAATCAAACGTATGAAGAAAAAATGTGGCTAAAGTCACAAATGAAACGCACCTACGCGTTTCGACTTGTTAACAAGTCTTAATCATGGTCCCGATCTGACCCCCTTAGACTTTTATCTTTGGGGTCATCTAAAGGCAATTGTCTATGCTGTGAAGATACGAGATGTGCAGCACCTGAAACTACGGATACTGGAAGCCTGTGCTAGCATTTCTCCTGCGGTGTTGCTATCAGTGTGTGAAGAGTGGGAGAAGAGGGTTGCATTGACAATCCAACACAATGGGCAGCACATTGAACACATTTTATAAGTGGTCAGAAACTCGTAAATAACTCATGAAAGAATAAAGTTACGTTAAAACCAAGCACATCATTGTTTTTCTTGTGAAATTCCCAATAAGTTTGATGTGTCACATGACCCTCTTCCTATTGAAAAAACAAGAGTTGAATTCAAAATGGCCGACTTCAAAATGGCCGCCATGGTCACCACCCATCTTGAAAAGTTTCCCCCCTCACATATACTAATGTGCCACAAACAGGAAGTTATTATCACCAACCATTCCCATTTTATTAAGGTGTATCCATATAAATGGCCCACCCTGTATAAACCGGCCTTGGGCCTGACAACATCGATCAGATATTTGTGCCATATCCGGTAACTGTGCTCCTTTTAAAGTAAAATAATAAAAATCTAGAATATATTTCTACTTTTCTAGTATGTTGTGCTGGGTAGAATGGTTACAAGGCTTAAGTCTTTTTCCACAGGTAACATAATGCTATAGCTGTGTTAACATGTAGTATTTTGGTCAGTATTCTACCATTATACCAAAATACCATGTGTAAACCCAGCTGAACTGTAGTGATAGATATGTAAGATTGTGTGGACTTCCTTTTCATTTTCCAGAGAAGTTCTTGATAATTATTTTAATTTTGTTCAAAGTATGCAAAGAAAGCAGCTTGTGTTTTTCATTCAACAGTAAGTATGATATTTGTTTTAGATATATTGATAATACAACATAGACTTTTTCCTATATGTAGTGAAGTACTGTATACAGATGGTTGTAAGCTACAAGTGTTCTAGCAAATAAATGTTGTTCTTTGCATAATGAAACTCTACAATTTTCTAGTATCCTTTTTTCAATTTGGCATTCTTTAAGATGATTGTTGGCAGTCTCAGTCACATCTCTGCATAAGTTACTTCCCGTGGTTCCTTGTGTTTACTGATGAAATATACACCTTTCACACTGAACGTATATGAGAAGATGGTATACATATTCTTTATACAAAGAATATTTATTTGCTGAAGCTGGAATATTCCTTTAAATAAATTAATATGTGGTGTGTGTTCTTTATGTTCCATCTGTGGTTTTTCCCTGCCCTTTTCCCCAGACCCTGTCTGGTTACATGACCCCCATAGGAAATGACATGGCAAACTTAACAGAAATCCGGCGTGTGAGTAGACCCTAAGTTGGTACTCCCTTACTAGCATGCCATGTGGTTTTTGCATGATCAGCTTTTTATTCTTACTTATTCTCTAATGCAGATATATGAGTTTGTCAGTCAAGCATGCTACTGTATATCTATATAAAATCCCATTTGAGGAATACAGTTGTCGTTTCCTGTATACAGGGTTTAAAATAGCATGGACTGTTTATTTTATTTATTTATTTTTTGTTAAATTTGACAGGGTGTGACATTGGTCACTGTCAGGTTATTCTGTTGCCAATACTGGTACAGACAGTAGCAAGCAGGCTTGACACAAAAACACATCTGCCTGTCTGGAACATAACATAACTACTACCTTCGATAAAATGTAATGACTCACAAATAGTACCACTCTACTGCACACTCTCATATAGCTGCTATGCTGCACACTTTCTGGTCTCAATATAAAGCTATTGTTTATAGTATGATAATTTGGGTTATTGGAGCTAGATTTCCACTTCCTCCTCCCTTTCTGTCCAAATGGGGTGGTGCAGTAGTCTGGAGGTGTGGTGACAGGTCTGTCACAGTGGCTGCAAAAATAATTGCTTTGTCTTTCACAGAATTGTGAAATGTCAGAACTGAGCATAGCTATTTAGTATCTGACATTTTGTAAAAACTGCTCCTCCAACTGCATTGACACATTGATAAAAACATTATATGTAGCCAACAGTGCAAAGTAGGGTGAGAGTATGGTGCACGTGTAACTTAGCTTCAGCGTGTACATTTGAATTGACACATTGTTTCCTTTTCCTATTGACTCGAAATTCATTTTCCTGTTGACTTGAAATTTGACTTGAAATTATCAGGACCCTACTGTTGTCCAATGCATAAAACATTGTTTGACCAGCTATACTCATAATTTTATATCTGGTAATTGGAACAGCATTGTAAATGCTCAGTTTGCAGTGTATACTCTACGATAGGTTACCTCGACCAGGAGATTGGGAGGGTACAGTTTTGCATGTATCTGACCGTATAGAAGATGCCATGGATACATTGGGGGAAATTTATCATATACAACTTTTTACACCCTTCTTTTCTGGTTTGCACTTTATCCTTAATGGCATTTTAATTGTACAAAATTAACCAAATTGTTTTGCCATGTTTGTGGAAGTTGCCCAGTTTTTTTAAATGTTGCATTTTTTTTAATGTATAATTTATTTAAATCACTACACTTAAACCATGCCACTTTTATACTGAAGCAGCACTTTTTTATTAGAAAAGTCACGCATTATCTCAATTATCCTTACAGTAACCTATACAGTATTCCACCCCTTGGTGATGTATTTTTTTTGGCAACACTAGTAACTAAATTTTGCAGCCCAGAATTGGTTAAAATAATTCTAAATTTGATGCTTTAATAAGCTCATTTGTAACCTGACTTATGTTTTTCCTGTGTGGGCAGGACAAGCAGGGCTCTGTGCAGGCCCCTGGCTTGTCAATCAATATTTGGTCTCTGCACATAGATACTGTTGCAGGGACAAGAGGATTTTTTTTTTCACCCAAATATATACACAATTTTTTAACAAATGTATATTACAAATATAAATATCATGTTATTATCTACCTGATAGGAAAACTGTTTGCAAATGACAGGTACACATTAATTTAGGCTGGATTTTTAGGTGATGTTCTAATATTGCAGCAGCTGCATGCATATGAAATTATGCCTATATGGACAGTGGCCACGCGATGTTGCTGCCATTAACTGGCGTGGTTTCATTTAAGACTGCTACAACACTTGAGCACCCCACTAGATTTTCTTTGCTATGATTTTATCACACTGCTTAAAGCATATCTGTCAGATCCTACAAAAAAATGTTACTCAGTACCTAATCTTGAGCATTTACATCTGATTTTTATACCTCATTCACTTATATTATAAAAAATACCTCTCTTCATTAGCTCAAAATGTTAGAAATCCTCTCGAGAAGGGAGCGTGTCCCTCCCTTTTAATGGGAGGTGATTGGTGTGTCTGCTCATGCAGCCTTGTCCATGACTCATCTCTTGTCCATGACTCCTGTACAAGCCTGATGCTTCTGCAAAAGTGGTTAGTGTCCCAGTAGGTATGGGGAACCATAGTGGTGGGATTTTAAGGAGCAGTTTCCTTTATTAAAAAAAATAAAATAAAAAATAAAAATGTAAACAATCATCTTACAAAAGGTCTTTAATTTTCATCAGTAACAACATATAAAAAAAATTCTGCATCTTACAGTGCCCATTTTAAAATGTTTATTCTATCAGCAAGTTATTCCTGAAGTAGCTTTTCATTTCAGATTTTCTGAACAAGTTAGGCCTAGGCTACACTGAGACTTTACATAGCGCTACTATTTGAATTTGTACTGTGGAGCTGCTGCCTAATCCCAACAAATTCATAGTGGTATGCAATCTCGTGAACTGCAGCTGTCACTCAGAAGTAAAAATTATCTATGTGGCCAAAAAAATTGCAGTTTAGCTCTGACCTATGTTTTAGGATCTCAAGTAGTGGAAGCTATATGCTTAAATAGTTGCAGTTTTGTATCAATGGGGTTTCCCATAGAGGTTACTGGCTAATTTGAGTAATTATTTCTGGGTGATCTCCAGGTTTTGCTTCAATGGCTGCTCCATGTAATTTGTATAGTACTACTAGAAGGACCATGCAGTCAACAAATGAAAGGCCATAAATGCATAGACCTTTATTGAAAATGTACATTTGGTTAACATGTCAGCAATGTGTGAACCTACCCTTAGTGTGTTGACTTAGAAAAATCCAGTCTAAATTAGTATTCTTGTATGTGCTAATATCCGTTACTATTCAGTTTGCAGGTGTTATTTTCTAAGTAGTTTACTTTGATGTGAATTACACTTTATAAAAGTTTGTTACGGTGGGCCTATCTTATCTGAGAAGATCTCATGCATAGTACATAAAATGATTTGTTGTTTTTATTCTTATAAATTTGCCAAAAGCTTATTTTAAAAATGTAAGCATTCATTCGCTAAATCATCAAGTAAGATTTTCTACCTTTATCCAGAAGCTCCATCCTTCTGCAGAATATTATTTTATCAGACATCTGATAAAATAATCTGGGTTTCTGACAGAGCTAGCAATAGTGACAGGCTATGTGAAGTGGGAAAGTGGAAGAGGATCTGTGAGTAACCTGACTTGCTTTGTATCTCAGTTGAGAGACTCTTCAGATTGACCAGAAGTTTTCTTCTCTTGCCGCTGAACTAAAAATATCTATCATGATGTTTGACTGTGAAGCTCCTGGTCAGGTGGGAGCAAAGATCTTCTTCATTGTATACAGTCTCTCAGCTCAGAAGCCCAAATCTCACAGAACAGTCAGAATCTTTTAAGGCTTTTAATTATCTTAGTATCCTATTAGATTTCCAGAGAAATGCTAGTTCCTCGTTAAGCATAACATAAGGTTCTTCTTATAGTTATTCAATTATTGTATCATAGATATTATATATGTTAAAATGTTTTCTTTCTCATTCTTAGGACAGTTCCAGCTCTGTTGGTTCTGGAGATTTCACTGGTGTGAAAGAACTAGATGACATCAGCCAGGAGATAGCTCATTTACAAAGGTGAGCCAGCGTTAGGTGTAGTTAGATATAAAATATTTAATTTTAATACATTATTTGCAAGATGTTTACACCTTTTTATATTTTTATAGATTTAAAGTCCAAACATTATGAAATGCCACCACTAAATAAAGATGCCATAGAAAATAAGTACGGACGCACTCCCCTGGAGACGTTAAAACTTCATGCTTTATTGAAGATTCATTAAAACAGTTGCCCGGGCAACTGTTTTAATGAATCATCAATAAAGCATGAAGTTTTATCGTCTCCAGAGGAGTGCGTCCGTACTTTTTTTCTATGGTATCTTTGTTCACCACTTGACATCATACGGATTTGCACCACCGTTGACTCCCTTTCCTCTCTATGGACTGTTAATGGGGCTAATCCCCTGCTTAACCCTTGGCTCACCTTGCTATATATATATTTTTTTTGGTATTGTGCAATTGTGCCGGCACAAACTTTCTCCTAGCCTAGTGCAACCATTAAATAGTTTGGCTGATATTTTGTAATGATTACGTTTTAATAACTAAATTTAACCTTTTCTTATAGAGAAAAATATGTTTTGGAACAGGAAATCAGAGAGAAGGAAGATGCTATTAGACAGAAAAGCACAGAGGTACAGGTATGTATCAGATTACAGAATTTGCCTCATTTGTGTGTCATGCTCAACCACACTTTTGGCGCTATGTTTACGGCACTCATGTGTGGATGAAATTCCTTCATCCTCATTAAGAAATTTGGAACAACTGCCCACATGACCCTTGAGGGAGGTGTACTGGAGTTCCTAGGAAAGTCTCTGGATAACCTAGTGAACCACCTGCAGAAAGAAACCCAGTAGGGACCTGTTTAGATGCGAGATAAATATACAGGGATCATATATAGGAAGGTCGCCTCTGGGGTTCACTGGATAGTCAGTCTTGTGACAGCAGTATAAAGGACCTGGACATTCCTCCAAAGACTAGCTATTGACCAACAAGTATATCAGATGTTCAGTTTGGAGCATACTTCTCTGAAACAAAGCCAACACAGATTGATGACTGATGAATACATTTTTTGGAGATTTTCAGGTGTTCTATACCACTGAATGGGGATTGTATAATTTAATTTCTGGAGCCTACTTGCTTCAGAGAGTTTATGCTTCAGAATGAAGAACATAGGTTTATATGCTACATGGCTCATCTCTGTAGAGAGGAAGGGGTTCTTCTTGTTAAACACATTGGCCCTGATTTACGTAGAGTGGAGTGTAGGTTTCTATGTGGGTTTTAATTCCCTACTATTTTTTTCCACAGTATTTATTAAGATTTCCCTAAATTTTGCACTTGTCAGGGTTTTGGCAGCTCAAATCCACCACATTTTCTGTGGAAACCTTAGTAAATATATTGGGTTTTTGTGAAAATGTCAGGAACACACCCCTTTTTTGGTGACTGCCCCCTTTTCCAGACGGCCATGCCCCTTTTTTTGGTTTTCTCAGTAAAATGGAGAGTTTGCCAGGGTTTTCTCAATTCTGGCGCAGGCAGAATCTGGCACACAACCCGACAGAACATGTCTGGTTTACTATATTAAATGAGGGCCATTATATATCAAAGCTTCTTGTCTTATTGAAAAAGAAAGTGTTCCTTGACAAACCCTTTAAGGGGTAGTCCCCTGGAAAGCATATTTTTATTTATTTTTAAATCAACTGGTGCCCGAAAGTTAAACCGATTTTGTAAATTAAAAATTCAAGAATTTGGAGAGGCTCTTGTCCGTCTAGCTACCAAAACGAGCTGGGCTGCCCAATCTGACACCTTTACCCACAGTGTCCGAAAACATAAATAAATCAGGTAAATTATTGGGGCTCAAGGTCTAGGATATGGGTACAAATATTTATTAATTGATTAAAAATGACAATACAGATGCGTGATATGCTACCTGTGGCTCACAGGGCCCTTGTGTGCCAACAGGAACAATAATATAAAAAATCTAATCTAAAAACCACAATTATAAAATATTGTTAATATTATAATTACTGAGACCAAATAAAATATAATAACTGTCAAAAGTTTTCTCCTTTCAAGTCCAATAGCAGAATACTTGTAAAAGTTCCAATAATTCACAATGTCTCAAAGGAGGTGAATGTCTTAGTATATACTCCTTGCAACAGTATCTCTTTTGCAATGATCACTTCTGCTATATATAATGTAGCAATTCAATAGAAATAACTGTAGCAACTCAATAGGAATGACAGTCAGCTACATTGACCTTCAGATAACAGTCTCTATTAGTATTGCATAGAATGTTATTATAGCGCTCAGTGCTGCATAAAGAATATGGAAAAATGGCACTTGATGATAGTGTACATATGCTCACCGGTCCCCTCGGGATTTGGATGCTGCGATCTCCGGTGCTGTGAAGGCGCTGCTATTTACCGGTATATTGTAGATACTGCGATCTCCCGGTTCACTGATAGCTGGCAGCGCTGGGTTCCAATATACTGCTCTCTGCTGTAAGGCCATGCGGGCACACTGCTGGAGATTCTGCCTTCTCCTGGTACTAGCGGTGTGAGTAATTATATTAATTTATAATTGTGGTTTTTATATTAGATTTTTATTATCATTTATTGTTCATGTTCGCACACAAGGGCACTGTGAGCCACAGGTAGCATATCGCGCATCTGTATTGTCATTTTTAATCAATTAATAAATATTTGTACCCATATCCTAGACCTTGAGCCCCAATAATTTACCTGATAGATTTGTAAATTACTTGAAAATAACTGTCCAGAGTAGGAGCAAATCCCCGTAGAAAACCTATTCTGCTCTGGACAGTTCCTAAAACGGACAGAGGTGTCAGCAGAGAGCACTGTGGTCAGGCAGAAAGGAAAAAAAATAAAATAATAAATAACTTTCTGTGGATCATATAACAGCAGCTGATAAGTACTGTAAGGATTAAGATTTTTTAATAGAAGTGATAGATTTTTAATAGAAGTTTTCCAGTGGAGTACCCCTTTAACCCCTTCCCGCTATAGGACATATGCATACGTCCAATCATCCGACACGTTCGCGCAATTGGACGTATGCATACGTCCTAGCGATCTCCGGCACTGCCGCGGGCAGCGCAGGAGATTGGCGGCGGGAACTGGCTGTCAATCACAGCCGGAGTACCACCGCAGCTGCCGGAGCCGCGATCGCGCCACTCCCGGCAGCATTAACCCCATAGATGCTGGGATCAATCTTGATCACTGCATCTATGGTGTTGACAGGGGGGGCACTCTCCAACTGCGGTGCCGCGATACAATCGCAGGTCGCTGTTGGTTGCTATGGCAGCAGGAGATCAGATCATGACCTCCTGTATGCCTGCTACGGATGCCTGCGAGATCCAGCCAGAGGCTGTAGTGTGTGCAGCTCATCAGGTCATACTGTGCTGCAGTACAAATATATTGCAGCACAGTATAACCTGTAAAAAGTGTAAAAAATCTAATAAAAAGTTCAATAAAAGTATGAAGTGTAAAATAAAAAAATAAAAAAATGCCCCTTTCCCAATAAAAGCCCTGCATTATCCCCCAAAAAGATCAAAAACACAAATCGTATACATAATTGGTATTGCCACGTCCGTAATGACATGTACTATAAAACTATAATGTAAATTATCCCGCACGGTGAACGCCGTAAAAAAAACATTAAAAAAAGCCCAAAATTCGCCAATTTTGGTACAAATAGCGGAATAAAAAAAGATCAAAAGGTAGCACAAAAATTATACCAAGAAAAAGTACAGCTCATCCCGCAAAAAATAAGCCCTTATTCAATGGCGTCGGACGAAAAATAAAAAAGTTACGGCTGTTAGAAAATGAATGGCAGAAAAAGAATTTTGCTCAGAAAAGGAAAAAGAACATAGAAAGCTATATAAAATGGGTATCACCATAATCATAGTGACCCACAGAAAAAATATAACATCACTTTTACCGCACAGTGTACACCATAAAAAATAAAATTAAAAAACGCCAGAAATTTTCACTTTTTTCACAATATTTTGAAGTTTTTCACAAAAAATGCTTCATGTGCCAACAAAAATGCACCAGTTATATAAAGTACAATATGTCACGAAAATACTATCTCAGAATCGCTCCACTCAGAAAAAGCTTTCTAAAGTTATTACCATTTAAAGAGATACATGTCAAATGAAAAAATAAGAGCCTGGTCATTGAGGTAAAAAATGGGTCGGTCCTTAAGGGGTGGAAAGCCAAACTTGGCCCTTGACCATGTCCCTATCACAAAGACATGTGAAAGTTTGAATCAGTCGGGGGCCTTAGTGCTTCACTCCCCGATTTGCAGCGATCCATGTTCTGTTTCACAGGATTGCCCAATGGACTTAAATTCTGGCCACAGGGTGGATATGAGACCACAAACAATCAAAACTTTTGCCTTGTCTCTATGATAGGGCAGAAGTCTTTGGAAACGACAAGGACACTTAATTCATTACATTAATAAGGATTTATTTAACCATTTAAAGTGCAAATTACTTTTCCCCTTTGTGTCTTGAACATGGCAATCATGATGAGGGTAAAGAAGACTACATAACAGAGCACAGAATGAATACCATTGTTTACTTGACATCTCTCTTTTTAGGAACTACAAAATGATTTGGACCGTGAGACGTCAACACTACAAGAATTAGAAGCACAAAAGCAGGATGCCCAGGACCGACTGGATGAAATGGACCAACAAAAAGCTAAATTAAAAGACATGCTTAGTGATGTCAGACAGAAGTGCCAAGAGGAAGGCCAAATGGTGAGCAGGAGTAAACACCTGATTATGCCTTTTTTTTCTCTTTTACATTGTTGCATTATTGTTGCATTTGGTCTATGGTATTAATAGATATTCAGTACTGTTCAGTACTGTTTAATAATTGCAAGTAGTTTTTTTTTTTTCCTCGTAGCATTAACCCTTTATACGCAGTAGATTGTGTCGTCTAAAACAGGAAACATTTCTGTATGCTCAGGGAGCTAATTGGGACTACTGTGACAAAATCGCAGGATCCCAATTAGCTGACAGGATGGGCAGGAGGTCCCTAACCTAGCTCCGTTATGCCAGCACTGAGGAAAGCTTCAAAAGCCTGTAGTAATGGAGCACCAATAACACTGATCAATGCTGTGCTAAAAAAAAGTGAATAAAATGTAATTAAAAGGAAAAAAAAAAAAAAGTTTATGTGAATAAACCCCTTGCTTTATAAAAGTTTCACAAAAATCCAAAAGAGGAAAAAAGCATGCCTACACTCGCCATGTAGGACGTAAGAAATTCTAACTTTATTAAAGTGATGTCCTTATACAGAGCATGTTCGGAAAAGAATGAAACAATGGCCATAAACAGAAACTGTTCACCCGGGTGCAGGGAGGGAAGGCAGCTACCAGCCGGTAGCCGGAGCGTATCAGAAGAATGACATTGTGGTTTTGTGTCAATGACACATCATGCGGTTCTTAATGATTTTAAGAATCATTAGTCTTAAAAATGTTGTATACAAAAATAAACATGTGATATTGCGGCGTGCATAAATGTCTGAAATATTAAAATTAAATGTTCAGAAATCGCGGCATCCCAAACAGCTTTCAGGACAGTGGGAGGTGTCTTACCTTGCTCCCGGCTGTCTGATCGGCATTTGATTGTTCCAACCCTGAAATCTAGGCTTGAGCAATCAAGCACAGAAAACACTGATCAATGCATTCCTATGTGTAAGAGATCAGTGCATGCAGTTTTATAGCCACTAGGGGGGGCTATAACACTGAATAAAAAAAAGTAAAAAGTTAATAAATGTGATTTAAATGTCTGAACCATAAAAATATATAGCTAATTAAACCGCACGTTCAATAGCGTACGCACAAAAAAATACCAAAGTCAAAAATAGCGTATTTTTGGTCACTTTTTGTACCAAAAATTTTTTTTTTATAAAAAGTGATCAAAAGGTTTGATCAAAACAAAAAGGGTACCGATAAAACTTCAGATCATGGCGCAGAAAATGAGCCCTCATATCGCCCCGTTCGTGGAAAAATAAATAAGTTTTATAGGGGTCAAAAGATGACAATTTTAAACGTATGCATTTTTTGCATGTAGTGATGATTTTTTCCAGAAGTATGACAAAATGAAACTTATATAAGTAGGGTATCATTTTAATTGTATGGACCTACAGAATAAAGATTGAGAATAAACAATTGGTGGCACAAATAAAACAAGCTCTCCTAAGGGTGTCTAGGTGGATACCGTATTTATCGGCGTATAACACGCACTTTTTAGGCTAAAATTTTTTGCCTAAAGTCTATGTGCGTGTTATACGCCGATAAGCCGCTGCAGTTCAATGATTTAAAGCGGGCGCTTTAAATCAATGAACTGCAGCGGCTTTGCAGGTGCAGAGACAGCCAGCGCTGCCGGCTTCTCTGCCCCTGCCTGCCCTGGGGTCTAGAGCCCTGCTGCCGGCCCTTCTCTCCCCCCTGGCTATCGGCGCCGCTGCCCATTCTCTCCCCCTAACTATCGGCGCCGGCAATGGGGCAGCAGCGCCGACAGACAGGGGGAGAGAAGGGGCAGCGACACCCATTGCTGGCGCCGCTGACCTGTTGCCTCCCCCCATCCCCGGTTGCATAATTACCTGTTGCCGGGGTCGGGTCCGCACTGCTTCAGGCCTCCGGTGTGCATCCCCTGCGTCGTTGCTATGCAGGGGACATACACCGGAGGCCTGAAGCAGGCCGGACCCGACCCCGGCAACAGGTAATTATGCAACCGGGGATGGGGGGAGGCAACGGGTGCCGCTGCCCCTTCTCTCCCCCTGGCTGTCGGAGCCGCTGCCCCATTGCCGGCGCCGCTTCTCTCCCCCTGGCTATCGGTGCCGGCAATGGGGCGCCGGCACCGATAGTCAGGGGGAGAGAACGGGCAGCGGCGCAGATAGCCAGCGGGAGAGAAGGGCCGGCAGCAGGGCTCTAGACCCCAGGAAAGGCAGGGGGAGAGAAGCCGGCAGCGACGGCCTCTCTCCCCCTGCCTTTCCTGGGGGTGTATCGGGGTATACATGCGCACACACGCACCCTCATTTTACCATGGATATTTGGGTAAAAAACTTTTTTACCCAAATATCCTTGGCAAAATGAGGGTGCGTGTTATTGGCCGGTGCGTGGTATACCCCGATAAATACGGTAATTGAAGGTGTTAACTATAAGAAGGTTAGGAAGAAAAAATAAATGAGCAAAAATGAAAAATTCTTGTGCCCAAAGGGGACTATTGTTAGCAATTAGTTTGCTAATACTGAATAATGCTATGCTATTGCATTCAGTGTGATCGGGGATCTATTAATTGAGTCTGGCAGACTAATAGACATCAGCACATCGCCCCATGACCTGCTCAGACTAGGTAAGGAGACCTCTGGTGGGCATGGAAACGGATCAAACCCACATATGTATGTTGCTGGGGTTGTCATTCAGGTACTGGATGCTTCATTCTGGCTCTTCAGTCACTTAAAGGGTTAATGCTGGACATCAGCTGGATTGTTGACTTAGTAAACTGCTGCTGAAAGCAGCTGTCACTCTGTCTATAAAGTGAGTGCAGCCTGTGCACTTGCTATATAGTCTGTAGACGTTGCAGGATGTAAATAACCTGGTGCAGTAAGTACCAGGGCACCAGGATTTACATTTACTCCGTTAAGGGGTAACTGGAAAAGGTCAGATGTATTAGGTAAAGAAATCTGCTTAAAAGTGAGGATGTATGGGGAGAATTATGAAAACCCGTGGAAAGGAAAAGTGGATTATGAAAACCTGTGCAACGGAAAAGCGGAGCAGTTGCCATAGCAACCAATCAGATATCTTCTTTCTATTTTCAGAGGCCCATTTGAAAATGAAAGAAGCAATCTGATTGGTTGCTATGGGCAACTGCACCACTCATTCTTTGCACAAGTTTTGATAAATCTCCCCAATAATGTATTGATGTATGCCACATTATATTGTTTCTTTCTCCTGCATAAGCTTCACTTTGAGACAGATGGCGCAATACATTTGCTAGAGTATTCCCAAGGTCTAATTCTTGTTCACAGGTTTATCTCTGTCATGTGCTTTAACATCCTATCAAAAGCTAAACAGATTTGTTTGTGTGATAGATATAATTATCTCCTTGCTAGATCTTGACTCATTCAATGACTGGAGCCAAGTGCAGTGTCAGTAGTTGGGCAAAACTTTCTGACAATGAGATTTTCTCCTTGAATAAGAAGAAACATTTTAAAGAGGTCACCCCATGTCCCCAGCAACCATTTGAATGGAGTGGCAGTTGAGTATGTACACTGCTATTCTTTTTAAACTCTATGGGGGAGATTTATCAAAACATGTCCAAAGGAAAAGTTGCTGCATTGCCCATAGCAACCAATCAGCTCACTTCTTTTTTTTTTTTTTTTTTAAATGCCTCTAAAAAAAAATGAAGGAAGCGATCTGATTGGTTGCTATGGGCAACTGAACAACTTTTCCTCTGCACAGGTTTTGATAAATCTCCCCCTATGGGACTGCAGAAGGTAGCCGAACCAGTTCTTTGTTTCACCTCCAGGGTTTGAGCTTGCTGGATATGTGTCTCTCTTTCAACCGTACTATGTAACTATGAATGGGGTAGCAATACAACAAAATATATTTTAATAAATTTTATGTCCCGTTCTACTTTTTCATAGATCTCCTCACTAAAGGTACAGATTCAGTCCCAAGAATCAGATGTGCAGGCACAGGAAGAAGAGCTAAATAGGGCCAAATCAGAGCTAAATCGTTTACAGCAGGAGGAGGCTCAGTTGGAACAGAGTATCCAAGCGGGAAAGATTCAACTGGAGACCATTATTAAGTCATTGAAATCAACACAGGAAGAAATCAATCAGGTACAGTCGTTCATTTTCAGAACATAAGCACGGAATCATAAAATTCAGATTGTTGTTTATTTTGTATTCAAAATTAAAATATGCTGTAGTTGAAACACAGACCTCAGTGTCCTTGTCTTTAAAAACAACTTGTCTTTTCAAAGAACAGAGGCATGTAAAAAGGTTTGATCAGTTGGTGTCTCAGTCCTTGACATGTCTCTTTGACACATCAAAAGTTTTTGAAATGACAGACATTTTAAGGTCTGTTTTCATTTTCTGGCCCACAGTAATCTATGTCCTGCTTCAAAGGACAGCCCTATAGACTTTTATAATGGGGCCACAGGATGGAGATCACTGCGAGCCATGAAGCACACTACCATTTGCTTTTTTCTGCTCCTTCTAGTGATCGGTGGGTTTGCCATAACTGTAACCTAAACCGATCAAAACTTTTGACATTTCGCTGTGAAACATCTGAATTTTTTTTTTCCAAAATGACACTTTAAGGCTATGTTCACTTATCTGCACTTTTTTGCATGAAAATTCTGCATGAATTTATAGCCAATACACTTCAATGGGATTCCACTGTCCCATTCACACAGCAGAATTTCCACTGCAGGAATTCCATTGAAGTGTACTGGCTATAAATTCATACAGAATATTTATGAAGAATTCTGTGCTGAAATTCTGCGGTGTAACATAGTCTAAGCCTTTCACTGCCTGGGTTTATGAACAATATTCACACTTCTCACATACACACATAGGGGAGATTTATTAAACCTTTCTAAATGAAGAGTGGTGCAGTTGCCCAGAGCAGCCAATTAGGTTGCTTCTTTAATTTTTCAGAGGTCTTTAAATAAATAAATTACTCATTCTAATTGGTTGGTTTGGGCAGCTGCACCACTCTACCTCTACACTAGTTAAAAAAAATATGTCCCAAATAGTGCCTGAAGTAAAAAAAAAAAAAAAAAAAAAAATAATAATAATATGCATATATCCCCTGAAAATACAAACCTGGCAGAATATGAAAATGCTTCCTAGGGCTATCACCTGCACTAACCTGCTGGTAGTGCCTATTAGTGCAGATTAAAATAATGGTTACCTTATCTTCCTAGGGGTGCCATTCCTGAGAGATCAATAAAAATCAAAATATGTTTATTAGGCTCCGAATGCACTTGGGGTATTCCCTGTTTGATTTACAGTCAGCAGAAAGTTGAGCTCTGTTTACAAATCTTATTACTATGCTGTGCATACAAATCGTGCACACGTGTGATATTGTAAGGGTAGTTTCACACCACCTTTTTGCAATACAGTTTTTTTTTCAGGTTTTTGATAAAAAAAAACGTGTTCCTCAAAACCTGACTAAACTGTATCAAAACTTGTGTACAAAGTTTTATCTGCATACGGTTGAAAACCGTATACGGTTTGAAAAATGATGCCCGGTTGCATGCATTTTTTTAAGAAAAAAAACGTATACGTTTTGAACTTTTCACTCCATTATAAATAAAGTTTCACTTGTTTGATTGAAATCCCAAGAAAAAAAACTGTGCAGAGTCAAATACCGTATGGTAAAAACTGGATGGAACCTTACGCACATACAGGTCTGTACGATTCCCATTGACTCCCATGTTTAAAAAAAAATAAAAAAAAAATAAAAAAAAAATAAAAAAAATACGTATACGGGTTAATACAGTCTTTCACCTGGACCAAAAACCGTGGTAGGCCACGGTTTTCTGTCCAGAAAAAAAAAAAGTTAAAAACCGTGTGGTGTGAAAAACGGAGACAACCGTATGCAATATGGTGCATACGGTTTTGAATGGAAAGTCTATGGCCACGGTTTGCTGTATGGTTGCATACGGTTTAACCCCTTAACGACGCAGGACGTATATTTACGTCCTGTGCCGGCTCCCGCGATATGAAGCGGGATCGCACCGCGATCCCGCATCATATCGCGTCGGTCCCGGCGCTCATCAACGGCCGGGACCCGCGGCTAATACCACACATCACCGATCGCGGCGATGTGCGGTATTAACCCTTTAGAAGCGGCGGTCAAAGCTGACCGCCGCTTCTAAAGCGAAAGTGACCCGGCTGCTCAGTCGGGCTGTTCGGGACCGCCACGTTGAAATCGCGGCGTCCCGAACAGCTGACCGGACACCGGGAGGGCCCTTACCTGCCTCCTCGGTGTCCGATCGGCGAATGACTGCTCCGTGCCTGAGATCCAGGCAGGATTAGTCAAGCGCCGATAACACTGATCACAGGCGTGTTAATACACGCCTGTGATCAGGAGGAGAGATCAGTGTGTGCAGTGTTATAGGTCCCTATGGGACCTATAACACTGCAAAAAAAATGTAAAAATAAAAGTGTTAATAAAGGTCATTTAACCCCTTCCCTAATAAAAGTTTGAATCCCCCCCCTTTTCCCATAAAAAAAATAAAACAGTGTAAAAAAAAATAAAATTAAACGTATGTGGTATCGCCGTGTGCGTAAATGTCCGAACTATAAAAAATATATCATTAATTAAACCGTACGGTCAATGGCGTACGCGCAAAAAAATTCCAAAGTCAAAAAAAGCGCATTTTTGGTCACTTTTTATACCATTAAAAAATTTATAAAAAGTGATCAAAAAGTCTGATCAAAACAAAAATCATACCAATAAAAACTTCAGATCACGGCGCAAAAAATGAGTCCTCATACCGCCCTGTACGTGGAAAAATAAAAAAGTTATAGGGGTCAGAAGATGACATTTTTAAACGTATAAATTTTCCTGCATGTAGTTATGATTTTTTCCAGAAGTGCAACAAAATCAAACCTATATAAGTAGGGTATCATTTTAACCGTATGGACCTACAGAATAATGATAAGGTGTAATTTTTACCAAAATATGCACTGCATAGAAACGGAAGCCCCCAAAAGTTACAAAATGGAATTTTTTCTTCGATTTTGTCGCACAATTATTATTTTTTCCGTTTCGCCGTGCATTTTTGGGTAAAATGACTGTCACTGCAAAGTAGAATTGGCGACGCAAAAAATAAGCCATAATATGGATTTTTAGGTGGAAAATTGAAAGGGTTATGATTTTTAAAAGGTAAGGAGGAAAAAACGAAAGTGCAAAAACTGAAAAATCCTGAGTCCTTAAGGGGTTTAAAAAAAAAAAAACGTATCCAAAAACTGTATAGAAAATCGTGGTGTGAACCCACCCTAACGCTGCTGGTTTGCAACCACTAGTTTAGCATGTGTCCTTGTTTTTACCAGCATCAGGCGACCTCCTCTGTGCCATGTGTCTGCTGTGCTTTCTGGTCTTTCTGCTCTCAAGCGTCTCCTGCTGCAGTTCCCACTCTGTCCTTTAGGGTTCGCGCGAGCACTGGCTGTATGTTATAGACACAGAGTGCACTCACTAATGGATTCTCCTGCAATCCCTGCCAGACACTCCCTGTATAAAACTTGCCCCACTTGTTGTCTCATGCCTCAACAAGGTTATGTATTCTGCAATGCTAGGTCTCTGAAGTCTGTCTGTCTGCTGATCCTGTGTTCCTGATCCTGCCTGCCTACTGGACTTTGCCTTTGTCTCTTCCCCTTGCTTAGTGACAATCTACATAATAAGATAAAACACTAAACAAAAAAAGGATTGTTTAGCACGTATTTAAGTGGTAGACGAAAAACACAGAATAGATTGGGTATAGAAGTAAATCAACATTAAAGAGTACCTGTCACCAAACCAAACTTTTAATTTATTGTTCCTTATGTAATGATAAGACACTTAGCTTTTTAATTGATGTTAAAATTCTCAACCATTATATGTTTTTAATGTGATTGCAAAAAACAGCCACCAGGTGGCTCTGTTCTGTTCCCTGCTGCAAGTCAAACAGTTGAGGGTCTATTGACACGGCAGAATTTCCGCTTACGGAATTCTGCTTGCGGAATTTCAACCTCAAATTAAATCCCATAGACTTCTATGGGATTCCACACTCCCATTCACACTTCAGAATTTCGGCTTGCGGAATCTGTGCGGAAATTCCACAAGCAGAATTTGGGAAGGTTGAATAGGAGTGCGGAATCCCATAGAAGTGTATGGGCTTTAATTTGAGGCAGAATTTGGCAAGCGGAAATTCTGCTGTGTGAATAGACCCTTAGTTTTGTCTTCTCCCTGCCTGGCAGGAGACCAAACTCAGGAAGTGCATGCGGGACATGGCGTGGCACAGCTTTCGCATGCTTAAGTTACATTACACCTGCTGGGGAGCGCCCACTTTCTCCTGCCGGGAGCTCACACAATGTGAGCAAGGGTAAAGGTATGATACATACATTTTTTTTTTTTTAAAGGCAGGAGGGGTGTTAGGAATAGTTAGAGAATATAATCTGAGTTAGTTTAGAAAATATGGTTTGATGACCGGTACTCTTAACGACCTTTTAAAGGGGGTATTCCGAGTGAAATGAAGTTATCCACAAAATAGGGGATAAGTGTCAGATCGCAAATAGCCCCGATTCTTTTGTTTTTAACAAAATGGCATCATATACACCTCGACTCTATTCATTGGCTATGGAGCTTACAACGAGAGCCAAGTTTAGCGCTGTCCCCATAATATGTAGTTACAAACTCAATAAAGTGTTTTTGTCAGTGTCTTTAGTATAATGCTCAGTGTGTAACATACCATTACAAGTAGTCACTCAGACATTCAAGAAATTAATGGATTTTTTGGAATATGCCTAAGTAAAAGAGAGATTAGGTTGTTATGAACTTAAAGGGGTACTCTGCCCCTAGACATCTTATCCCCTAACCAAAGGATAGGGGATAAAATGTCAGATCACCTGGGTCCCGCTGCTGGGGACCCCCATGATCTCCGCTGCGGCACCCCGATATCATTACTACACAGAGCACACTAGCTCTGTGCATAATGACGGGCGATACAGGGGCCGGATCATCGTGACGTCACAGCTCTACCCCCTCGTGACGTCACAACACGCCCCCTTAATGCAAGTCTATGGGAGGGGGCGGGATGGCCGCCACGCCCCCTCCCATAGACTTGTATTGAGGGGGCGGGCCGTCGCGAGAGGCAGAGCCATGACGTAACGATGCTCCGGCCCCTGTCATTACGCACGGAGCGAGTGTGCTCTGTGCAGTAATGATAGCGGGGTGCTGCAGCGGAGATCCTAGGGGTCCCCGGCGATCTGACCTCTTATCCCCTATCCTTTGGATAGGGGATAAGATGCTAGGGGCGTAGTACCCCTTTAAGGAACCATGTAACTGGGTCAGTGGCACCTCATTCCCTACCCACATGAGGAAATTGTTTATGTATTTTTACATAGACAGACATCTCATAGTGTAATAGTTGGGCACTAGAGATGAGCTCGCCAAGCCTGGCGACCCGGTATCGCTACGAACTTTCGAGTCACATCAGCTCACCAAACTTTCAAACATTGCCAGGTTTGGCTCACACGAACCTGGCTCTGGGAGTTATTAAAACAGAAGGGATGAAGGAGAAAATGAAAGGAGGAAGTACTGGGAACACTGAGATAATGTCAGGGTAGCCCAGCATACCGTGCAGCTATCAATAAGTTCACATGACCCCAGGTAATCCCATTATTGTTTACATTTAAGTGTCATACAGCTCCCATGCCAATAGAACATAGCATAGGGGTGTGTATAGGAGGCTAAAAAAAGGCCCATGCACTGCATTGCGACTGCCATTTTGAATAAAGAAGGTTGAAAGAGAGCAAGGACTAGTGATCCCAGAAAGCCACAAATACTATAGAATTCCAAAGCAGAGCAAAGCATTGATCAGTGGGCTTACCTCAGACAATGACCTCCTGTCGTCTGCAGTACTGTGCCCAGTGGGTGCACTACACTTCCCAGCCAGCAGTAAACGAGCCCATAAAAGCTATCACATCACAAATACCTAGCAACCAAGCAAAGCAGTAGGTGGACCTGTATTTTAGCATAAATAGGAATTGAAAAGCAGTGTGAAGGTGTAATAGCCATTTAAGGTTAAGTTATTCTTAGTTTCCGGGTTTAATTGAACATATAGTATTTCTATTTGGGTTAACTATGCAGTTAAAAGTATTGAGTCAAAGTAGACAAGCGGCTGAGTGACATCGCCTCCAAAACATATAAATAGTAGCCTCCAATTTTTTTTTTTCTTTTAAATGTCCGGTAAAGGAATTGATGGATGGGGTTGAGGACAGAGTACCCGGGCCATGTCCTCTACCTGTAAGAATGTTGTATGCAGTACCAACACTAGTACAGGTAGCAGCAGTTCGGTCCCTGGTGGTGGTAGTAGTAGCAGCCGTGTCAGCAAGCAAAAGTTCCCACTGTCTTCCAGTGGTTGGTTGTTTTAAAGGATATTACGGCCCTTGTGGACTGGCTTCAGGTACCACTAGTCCACCAATACCTACTGACAGGCATATTGTGTGCATTCGAGAAAGATGCCTAGAAACATTGAATGTGTGGGCAGATAAGAACCATTTCGCCCATCTAGTCTGCCCAATATTTCTGAATACTATGAATAGTCTTTGTCCCTATCTTATATAAAGGATAGCCTTATGCCTGTCCCATGCATGCTTAAACTCCTTTACTGTATTTGCAGTGACCACTTCTGCAGGAAGTACATTCCATGCATCCACTATTCTCTCAGTAAAGTAATACTTCCTTATATTACTTTTAAACTTTTGCCCCTCTTATTTAAAGCTATGCCTACTTGTGGTAGTTTTTCTATTCTTTTTCTCCTTTACTGTGTTAATTTTCTTTATGTATTTAAAGGTTTCTATCATATCCCCTCTCTCTCGTCTTTCTTCCACGCTATACATGTTAAGGTCCTTTTAACCTTTCCTGTTAAGTTTTATCCTGCAACTCATGGAGTAGATAAGTAGCTCTTCCTTGAACTCTCTCCAAAATATCTATATCCTTTTGGAGATATGGTCTCCAGTACTACGCACAATACTTCGTGAGGCCTCTTTTCCTGCTTATACCTCTCCCTATACACCCAAGCATTCTGCTAGCATTTCTCACTGCTCTATGACATTGTCTGCCTACCTTTTAAGTTTTCTGAAACAACGACCCATTAATCCCTTTCCTCAGATACTGAGGCCAGGACTTTATAACATATTCTATATTCTGCCCTTGGTTTTTTTCGCCCAAAGAACATTATCTTGCACTTATTCACATACAATTTTAGGGGAGTTCTCACCATTCCTCTAGTTTATCCAAATACTTTTCCACTTGGCGTATTCCTTCAGGAACATCAACCCTGTTACAAGTCTTTGTGTCATCAGCAAAAAGACAAATACCTTACCATCGAGACCTTCTGCAATATCACTGATCAAGATATTAAACCAAATTGGTCCCACCACAGATCCCTGAGGTACCCCACTGGTAACAAGACCTTGCTCTGACTATATTCCATTGACTACAACCCTCTGCTGTCTGTCCCTAAGCCACTGCCTGATCCATTAACTCCTTAACGATGAAGGACGTATATTTACGTCCTGCGCCCGGCTCCCGCAATATGCCGCAGGGTCACGCGTTGACCCCGCATCATATCGCGGCGGTCCCGGCAGCAATCAACGGCTGGGACCCGCGGCTAATACAGGACATCACCGATCGCGGTGATGCCCTGTGTTAACCCTTCAGACGTGGCGATTAAAGCTGACTGCCGCATCTGAAGCGAAAGTGAAACTATCCGGGCTGCTCAGTCGGGCTGTTCGGGACTGCGGTAGGGAAATCGCAGCGTCCCGAACAGCTTACAGGACACCGGGAGGTTTAAAAAAAAAAAAAAAAGTGTTAATAAAGATCATTTAACACCTTCTCTAATAAAAGTTTGAATCACCCCCCCTTTTCCCATAAAAAAAATAACAGTGTAAATAAAAATAAACGTGGTATAGCCGCGTATGTAAATTTCTGAACTATAAAAATATATCGTTATTTAAACCGCACGGTCAATGGCGTACATGTAAAAAAAAATCCAAAGTCCTAAAAGGCTTATTTTTGGTCACTTTTTATACCATTAAAAAAAATGAATAAAAAGTGATGAAAAAGTCCAATCAAAACAAAAATGGTACCGATAAAAACTTCAGATCACGCCCTGTATGTGGAAAAATAAAAAAGTTAAAGGGGTCAGAATTGGACATTTTTAAACGTATACATTTTCCTGCATGTAGTTATGATTTTTTCCAGAAGTACGACAAAATTAAACCTATATAAGTAGGGTACCATTTTAACCGTGTGGACCTACAGAACAATGATAAGGTGTCATTTTTACCGAAATATGCACTGCGTAGAAACAGAAGCCCCCAAAATTTACAAAATGGTGTTTTTTTCTTCGATTTTGTCGCACAAGGATTTTTTTTTGTTTCGCTGTGGATTTTTGGGTAAAATGACTGTCACTACAAAGTAGAATTGGTGACGCAAAAAATAAGCCATAATATCGATTATTAGGTGGAAAATTGAAAGGGTTATGATTTTTAAAAAGTAAGGAAGAAAAAATGAAAATGCAAAAACCGAAAACCCTGCGTCCTTAAAGGGTTAAACAATATGGGAGTCCTAACTCAATGACTGTAGTTTATTGATAAGTCTTCTAAATCGATGTCTACTACACCTCCTTGATCTATTATTTTAATCACCCAATCAAAAAAATAAACCCATCTGAGATTTTAGATGTTCCACAATCCTATCCTTTGGTAGGGTTTTGATTAATTTCCTTACTATTGATGTCAGACTTACTGGCCTATAGTTGCCTGATTCCTCCCTACTACCTTTCTTATAAATGGGGACAACATTTGTTAATTTCCTATCTTCTGGGATAACTCCTGTTACCAGTGATTGGTTAAATAAATGTTTGTTTTGCTAGTACACCGCTAAGCTCTCTTAACCCCTTAAATGGGCACTCTCATTAAAACTAATTTTTGCTATTGCACTCCTTATGGTAAATAAAAAATATTTCTAATATACTTTGTTTAAAAAAAAAAGAAAAAGTTTTCTATGTTTTATATGTGCTTAAAAAAAGAGCACATTTTCCCCCATCTCATACACAGATGGTATCGCGATCCACCCCACTGGACCACCAGGAATGGTTTAAATGTCCTTTTCGACGCCGCTGTCAACTTTGACAGCGGTGAGCTAAAGGATTAATAGCCGGCTGCAGCAATCGCTGCATGTCTGCTATTAACGCAGGCCCCCAGCTACAAGGATCAGCTGGGGGCCAGCCGGTATGGCGCGGGCTCGAGTCGGGAGCCCACGCAATGCAACGGTTGCCATCTCAGGACGAGCCGGCTTGTCCTTAGACAACAACCGGTTAATAACTTTGGGTCTATCCCATCAGGCTTCTGTGACTTGTCTTAACTTTAGACAGCTAAATTAGAACCTCTTCCTCTGTAAAGACACATGCATCAAAAAATTCATTAGTCTTCCTCCCTGAGGTCCCTTTTCTTCATTTTCTTCTGTAATAACTGAACAGAAGTATTCTTGTTTTATTTTCCTTTTTTTCGTTTATATATCTGAAGAATGCTTTTTCTCCTTTTTTCACTGACTGAGATTTTTTCTCTTCTGCCTGTGCTTTAGAATCTCTTAAAGGTTGTGTACCCTCTTTCTGCATAATGTTATAGATTCCCCTATCTTCATAGCTGTTTTTTTTTTTAAATTTTTTTTATTACTAAATGCAACGGTTTAGAAAAATCTTTTTTCTAAAATCTAAAGCTTTTATTTTTGTGTGATGTGACTCTTATTCATTGTTCTTATATTAACCATGACTGATGATCACTAGATCCCAAGCTTTCACCTATAGTTATATCAGATAGCAAATCACCATTTTTAATAAATACATTTAGGTGCACTACTGTGGTAGACGTAAAAAGTGACATATGGCTAACCCGCAAACTGATGTTAAAATTGAGACATTAGCCAGTATATCCTTATATGAAGGACATACCTGAGCCCACACACCAACGCCAAGGTTTCATCAATGCCAAAGCCGATCCCCATTTGTGAATTCAAAGCCTAAGATGGCCTCCTTCTGGGTTGGCTCTTTAACTACTTGTTGTAGAGATAATCCCAATAGGGAATTTAGAATACCTGCTGAATAACCACCTCTAAAACTTTCGGTATAAAGCCAGTTTTGAGATTTTTTTTTTTTCATCTTCCAAAAAGGAGGCAAAATTTGATTTTTGTAGGGTCAAGCTTGCCACAGCTTTACAACAGCAAACACCTGCTGAATGGGGGTCCACTGTCTGCTCCTCAGTGAGTCAATCATTAACTCCCTCTGCCTGCTTTACCCCTGCAAGAAGCAGGAGCAGCATCTTCACATTGAAAACATGATGATGACAACATTTTTGCATCCAGTATTTCGGCCTGACATGAATCGTCACCAAAGGGATGTACTACTACTACCAGCCAGGCCTACACATAGACAACCTACCAATGTTTTATTTTTATTTTTGTATTTTTGTATTTATTTATTTTTTTCAAAATTTATAAAAGCTATTTGTGTACATATCCTTTCTTGTTGCATCTTTCAAAAAGGTTTTTTGATAACTTTAAAATTTTACTAAAGGGATTTCATTAATGTCCACAGGTTTTTACTATTTTGAGATACCATCACCAATGCTGGTGCAATTCCCAAAAGGGATATATTTTGGAACATTTGGAAAGGGCAATTGTGTCTTCCATATGTCTTTTGTGTGCATTTTAACACGGGCAGGCATCTCCCAACAACCAGAAATACTTTATGCTCCTTTTTTTGTATTAAAAAGCGTACAAAACTGCCAGCACCGTGTGTTTTTAAACATGATGTTAGTTACCATGGCTTCCCGCATGTCTCTGTAATGTTGACATTAATTTAGTCTTGAAACCACTTTATAATTACTTTGAATACATTCCTAGGTGACCATAGCAGTGTTATACACTTGTTTTGAGGCTTATTTCGTTGACGAATCACGGAGAACATGTTTGCCACAAACCAACATTTTCCAGAAGTTTGAGGAACCCGGTACATTTGAAAACCTTGCTCACATCTTGTGGGCGCCACATTGATAATCAGTGGATGTGTATAGACTTAAGGGGAGATTTATCAAGCTATCTTATTGTAAGAGTCTCTTTGTTGCCATAGTAACCATTCAGAGCATAACTTTCCACTGCAGAGATGAACACATCCCCTAGGAACAGGAGTACAAAAGCACCCTCCTAGGCATTCACCTAGGCAAGCTTTCAGAAGCTGCCTGAGTACCACAAGCGAAGAGACTAAGAGACTGTTCGCACTGAGTCTTCCACCAAGAACCCAAGCACAATACCATGATGTCAAAGAACAAATAGTGTAACATCTTGCACCCTCCATCTATTCTCTGTGCTCATGGCAAGTTCCCTGACCTAGCACTAGCTCCTGATGCCCCCCGGTTAGCGTGCCTGCAAGCTCTCTGCCTCTAGCATAACGCAGGCACACAGAGCCAGGAGGCATCGGGAGCATCAATTCGCTGAAGGAGCGAACACTTGCTCAGAGAACTCTCCATGAACACAGAGAATAAAATAATGCAGACATTTTTCCTTGTCTCTGCCTTCTTTTTATCCTCTCCTGTTTGCATATGAAAATCAGTGTATTGGGTGGAGCTTCTGACTGATGCTTGGTTTGCTTTTAACTTTATTTCCTAGCACTCTTTAGTGCAGATGCTTATTCCTGTGCTGCATCAAGAATTTAATCTTCATAATGATAGTCATCTCTTCTCTCTAACTCCTCACACAGCGTACAGTGTTATTTATAGTAAATAATATCCCTCCTCCCTTCCCTCCTGCCAAGTAAATGAAATGTTACAGACTGATTAAATTGACAGCTATACAGTACAAAATGTTTATTTACCTCATCCTGGCCAGTGAATATTTAGTCAGTTAACTATTCAGTATAACAGCTGTATTCTGCAGTCTATTTGGTTGTATATTGACTGTGTGAGAAGAACTGAGCATGTCTGACCAAAAGAGACGTATCGTGTGACAACAAGCAAAAAACAAGAGAGCATTCAGGCTATATTGGTAGGTCTGCCCTCCAAAAGTGATTCCTAATAATTAATTGTTGTTGCAAATATTTTTAATTTCAAATAATGCATCTGTTTAGACCTATGTAGCTTCATGGTAAAACCTCTTTTTAAACCACATCTCAAGATCTGTTTTACACAACCCTACTCTGCCCGACACTAGTGACGATTTTTTTTTCTATTTTCAAGCATAAGTATATCACAAAACCATACCTACGCAGAGGGAAATTAATCAAACAAAAAACTAGGAACAAGTCTCATCCATATCAAAATCAAGAGGGGTTACAATAAAAAGATCACAATGCAATTGTCATTGGCCTAAAAGTGGGAAATCAAGGAACAGCAAAGAAAAGAGGGCAGGGGGGGGGGGGGGGGATGGAAGTTAAAAAGGGCAGGGGAGAAAAAAGGTAGGGAGACAAGGAAACCACACAGCAAACACACAAACTAGAAGCAGAAACAGACAAGACTCCAAATAGGGTAGGAGGTGGGAGGTCCCCCGACAACCCAGTAACGGAGGTTCACTAGTGCCAATCTTATTAAGCCTGTTACACAACTCTGTATCAGGCCGGTGGGGCTATACGAACAGACACTTGGTCATTCTTGTAGCCTTTTCTTTTTACAGTGGGCGATGTGTGGCCGACAAATGTATTATTATTTTTTTTTTTTTTTTAACTTGCCAAAAAACCCTGAACGAGCATTTAATTTTTGGAAAAGGTCAAGCTCAAGCTGAAACCATTCTACAGCTATACTACAGCTATACTAGAATAAAAAAAGAAAGTCTTTTGTTAAATAACTGAAGTTTAGTAGGAGAGAGAGAGTAAACAAAGAGATATTTACCACAATTTTGTGGGCTTCTTCAATAGTTGAGAGCATTGTTGTTGTGCTTAAAACTCTTCTGGTTTCTTGTTTTTCCCAGGCCTCTGTCATTTCCGTCCACCACTTGTTATTAAAATAAACGTACATTTATATTATATGTAGTATTCTTTTTTTTTTATAATTTTTTTTGTGAATGTTATCAATCGTGGGGACGATTATTATACTGCCAGATATAGTTCTGGGTTTACCAATGTGATACTGTATGAGGAATCATGGGATTGATAGCATAGCACAATTTAGGAAAATGAAGATGGCATCTGATCAGGAGCAGATAGGAGTCTAAACTGCTTAGAAGAGAATATAATATAAAAGAAGTCCAGTGTGTGATGAACAGATTGGGTTCAGCTCAGACTCTCACAGTCTGACCAGGATGCCATACATGATGCTTATGTCTTTTATTTCAGTCTACACACAAGCTTAGCTTCTTTAAGGATGTGGTTTGTCTGGTTTTCATCCTCCTTAGCCTATTTTTGATAACACATTTAAACAATATCTTTCCAGATGAGCATCATTTGTATTGAGTTAAAAATCCAGCTGCAAACAATAAATGAAGGCATGATCTTTTTAGCGTAAAAATTTTATTTATTTGATAGCCCCTGTTTTGGACTTTTAGTGGTTGGAGAAGTATTAATTGCTTAGCCAGATACCGTATTTTTTTTTCTTTTTTATATGTCACAATACCAGCAAAAAAATATTGTGGCATATTCCACGTTCTACCTTCCCCATTGACCTTATCAGACTGAGCTATGTGTTTCGACAAACTGTAAAAGGTTAGTGATTTCCCCCCCAACCTGCTCCCCCCCCCCCCCCCCAGGTACCCCTCTAAGCCTTGGCATAGCACAGTAAGAGTTTTGCCTGAATTGCCCCTGTATGTTCCTTAACATAGTACTTCTTAAGCCAAACAATGCCCCACTAGTAGTTATAGCCAGACAGTGTTGCCCACAACTGTACCACAGCCTCACAGGCTTTGATCAGTGCAGGGAAGAGAAAACTAAACTGCTATCTGATAATGTCTCTTTTCTCATCAAAAAGTAGCTGCTGACTTTTTGACAAAGTTTGTTTTGACAGCTGTGTGCTTCACTATAATATGTATGCCCTGATGGCTGGGGGCAGAAACCAGAAGAGAAAAGCAAGCACGTAAAAATATTCACACCAGCCCTTTTAATAACACTAATCAATAACGTTAATAAATACACAGGCCCAAAGAGTACTCTGATTATACTTACCTGTCCTTTGTGCCAGGGCTGCAAAAAGTAAAATAACAAACTTGAACTTTCCTCATGCCGTTTCACTTCCAGTGTCATGTAACTGGCCTGTGCCCGGCCCTCTCTCTGCTGCCCAGGCCCATTACATGACACTGCGCTCAACGTATTACTAGTGGAGGAGGGACATCTCTGTGGCCGGCAATAAGCTCAGCGCAGTGTGAAGCATCGGGTTCCAGGATGCGAAAGAAGAGGGGGCCCAGAAGACAGAAGAGCAATATTGGCGCATCAGGGCACTGTGGGAGTTAAGTTTAAATTTTATTTGACTTTTTGCAGCTGGGCTGTCATGGACAGATAAAATGTTTCATCAGGGTACTTCTGTAAGAACATTTTGAATGATGTGTACATGAGTGTATGAGAGCTACACCTCCTCTGTGGAGAAATACAATGAACAAGTCTTAGAAAAATGGAGACCCTTGCCTCACAAATATATATCTACAGGTATGTATATTTTACAATAGTGCACAATTGGAACAATTTATACAAAATTAACAAACTACACAACAGTAACACCAAGGTTTATGAACCCAACTTAAACCTTGTCCTACAATCAATCCCCAACTACATGAAAAAGTGCATATAAAGCCTCAAAATAACAAAAGGAATACAAAACCTAGTTGGATGTGCAAGACTGCAAAAAAAATGGTGTCAAAGGAAAAAAGACCTGCTGTTAGAATATCAGCTTTGCCAGGGGTAAAATCACATTGTAAGGTATATGAATTTATATCCTGAGAAACGGCCAATGAGATACATTAAAAAGGAAAATATAAAAACATGAAAGCAGCGTGTCTCATTCTACAGGACTGCATACTGAAGATGGAAAGCTAAATTACAGGAGGAGGGCAAGCCATGGAGATGCACTTCATTGCAAAAAAAATGCAGGTGCATATAAACAAAATTAAAACTTAGTCTCAGTACTTCAGTTCCATTGGAGAGTCATATCGCATGTCACAAGTAAAAAGTGTTCACATAAGTCAACAATAAAAACTATAACAGCTGTATCAGGAAATGAAGCCCAATTATGTGTTAGGCAAAAGCATGTAAGTACATTACCCACACCAGTCACAAACCAATATCATTTTGAACGATAGTTTTGGGGAAAAATGTATACTTTAAAATATATGAAAAATAAATTGGCTTATAAAGCATATTTCCATGATGTCCACTTTCCCAAAAGTATTAACTCATTGGCCAATATTTAATCCTGCGCCAATTTGTTTATATTTGTTCATATAAGGTGATGGTTGGGGACTGCACAGAAAAGCATTGCATACCACGGGCTGTGCTCTAGAGCATATGAATTAATACATGTCTGTCTGTTTTATATTCCTTTTTTCCAGGCTCGAAGTAAATTGTCCCAGCTTCAGGAGAGTCAGCAGGAAATGAACAAAACTATTGAGCAATACAACAATGCACTGAATGGAGACCATGGAGGAAGTTTGAATAACTTATCGGATGTTGAGGCCTTTTCCTCGAAAGAGAGGCTGGAGCTTTCCACAGTAGCGGTGAGAAACAGCACTGATTCAGGCCCTAAAGAAGCGGTTCCTGGTAACCATCATTTCGTAACAATGTGCCCGTAGACTAATTGCTCTACACACTTGGTTGTTTTTTCCCCCCAACATTATATGTTTTTCAGATCTGACAATTTCTCATTACAAGTGATAAATTGTGCAATAATAGTTTCTGGGGTTTTATTACAATTGGCTACTTAACTGGTTAACGACCAAGGACTGGTTAACAACCACACGTCCTTGTGCCGTTAACGGTGTAGTGCACGGGCTCAGCTGATTCTTGTAGCTGAGGGCCGGCGTTAAAAGCCGACATGCGGCGACTGCCGCAGCCACTATTAACCCTTTAGATTGCCGCATTCAGTCTAAAGGGGCTTTTAAAAATTTAAACACTCTCTTGGGGTAGACTGAGGTAGTCGGAGGGCTATCCTCTCCTTCTGTGTCTGCTTTGCTTTGAGAATGATAAAGCATGGCAGGACCAGGCTTAATCAATTGAGTGCAGAGCACGCAGATCAATGTGGTTCTATGGAACCACATTGATCTGTATGAGGAATCTAATGATTTCTCCTAAAAGTCCCCTAAGGTAAGGGAACTTAGTGTATAAAAATAAAAAAAGTTTTAAAAAACCACACATTAACCCCTTCCTTATTAAAAGTTTAAAACACCCCCTTTTCCCAAATTCCATATAAAAAATATAAAAACATTAAAAAAAATAAACGTGGAATCGCAGCATGCATAAATGTCTGAACTATAAAAAAATATAACATTAACCCCTTAAGGACCAAGCCCATTTTCACCTTAAGGACCAGAGCGTTTTTTGCACATCTGTCCACTGTCACTTTAAGCATTAATAACTCTGGGATGCTTTAACTTTTCAGTCTGATTCAGAGATTGTATTTTAATGACATATTCTACTTTGTTAGTGGTAAATTTTCGTCGATACTTGCATTCTATCTTGGTGAAAAATTCCAAAATTTGAGGAAAAACTTGAAAGTGTAGCATTTTTCTAACTTTGTAACTCTGTGCTTGTAAGGAAAATATTATAAAGTTGACATGTTTTTACTTTTGGAAGACATCAGAGGGCTTCAAAGTTCAGCAGCAATTTTCTAATTCTTCACAAAATTTTCAAATTTGGAATTTTCCATGTACCAATTCAGTTTTGAAGTGCATTTGAAGGGCCTTCATATTAGAAATTCCCCAATAAATGACAACATTATAAAAACTGCACCCCTCAAAGTATTCTAAATGACATTCAGAAAGTTTAACCCTTTAGGCGTTTCACAGGAATAGCAGCAAAGTGAAGGAGAAAATTCTAAATCTTCATTTTTTACACTTGCATGTTCTTGTAGACCCAGTTTTTGATTTTTTTTACAAGGGGTAATTGGAGAAAAAGCCCCCCCACATTTGTAACCCAATTTCTCTCAAGTAAGGAAATACCTCATATGTGTATGTCAAGTGCTCTGTTGGTTCACTTCAAGGCTCAGAAGGGATGGAGCGACAATGGGATTTTGGAGAGGGAGTTTTTCTGACATGGTTTTTGGGGGGCATGTCACATTTAGGAAGCCTCTATGGTGCCAGAACAGCAGAAAAAACCCACATTGCATACTATTTTGGAAACTACACCCCTCAAGGAGCTTAACAAGGGGTACAGTGAGCCTTAAGACCCCACAGGTGTTTTACGCCTTTTCGTAAAAGTCGAATGTGTAAATGAAAAAAATATTTTTTCCACTAAAGTGCAGTTTTTCCCCCAAATTTACAATCTTTACTAAGGGTAATGGGAGCAAATGTTGCAAAACTACAACTCCCAGCATGTACTGATCACCAAAGGCCATGCTGGGAGATGTAGTTATGCAACAGCTGTAGGTGCGCAACTACAACTCCCACCATGCCGAGACAGCTGTTTGGGCATGCTGGGATTTTCAGTTTTGCAACATCTGGAGGGCTACAGTTTAGAGACCACTGCACAGTGATCTCCAAACTATGGCCCGCCAGATGTTGCAAAACTACAAATCCCAGCATGCCCAGACAGCAAACTGCTGTGTGGGCATGCTAGGAGTTGTAGTATTGCAAGATCTAGAGGGCCACAGTTTAGAGATCACTGCGCAGTGATCTCCAAACTGTAGCCCTCCAGCTGTTGCAAAACTGCAAATCCCAGCATGCCCAAAAAGCAAACAGCTGTCTTGGCATGCTGGGAGTTGTAGTTTTGCTACATCTGGAGGGCTACAGTTTAGAGACCACTGGATTTGTTCATTGCGCGGGGTGCCTGCTGATAGATCTCAGCAGTCACCCCAGTCCAGTGCGCGACCAAAATTCCCACGGGCTTACAGGCACGCCCTTGGTCCATAAGTACCAGCGAGCAAGGGCATACTCATACACCCGTACCAGCGAGCAAGGGCATACTCATACGCCCGTGGTCCTTAAGGGGTTAATTAAACCGCACAGCCAATGGCGTATATGTAAAACAAATGCCAATGTCCAAAAGTCAAAAAAGTCCCATCAAAACAAAAATGGTACTGATGAAAACTTCAGATCATGGCGCACAAAATGTACCCATATACCCCCGTATATGTAAAAATAAAAAAATTATAGGGGTCAGAAGAGGAAATTTTAAACCTACTAATTTTCGTGCATAAAGTTATAATTTTTTAGCAGAAGTAAAACAAAATCAAACCTATATAAGTTGGGTATCATTTTAATCGTATGGGCCTACAGAATAAAGATAAGGTGTCATTTGTACAAAAAAAGTGTGCTGCATAGAAACGGAAGCCCCCAAAATTACATTATGCTTTTTTCTTTTCAATTTAGTCTGGTCTGCTGGGAGGCAGATTAGAACAGAAGACCCCAAGAGAGCGGCAGAGGCCGATGAGGGGACCTATGTCTGCCATCTTGTGCCGCAAGTGATCAAATCAGCCATTTAAAGTGCCGCACTGCTGCAGATGTCATTATCTGTATTGATCACTGCGTCTGAGGGGTTAATTGTGGACATCAGTGCGATCGCTGATGTCCGCCATTACCAGTGTTTCCACGGCTGCTGACAGCTGCTGGGACCTGCCAAGCATGAAGCAAGCGCAGCTCCTACACTTGTCATAGCTACACCGTAAATGTACTACGCTATGCGCAAAGTTTCTCGCTGCAGCGATGTACATTTATGGCGCATGTACTTAAGGGGTTAATGGCAAATAACAGTACCAGTATGTCAGCCACAGAAGCTGTCTGTTACAAAAAGTGCTAAACACAGCCCAATGTTCAGTATGAGTTCAGCCTCTAGATCACTCTTTTGAGTAATCTGCTGGAATACCACAGATTGTTAAACCATATTCCCACATCCATGTGGAGAATTAAAGTTATCTAGGCATGTAAAGTTGATGTCCTATCCTCTAGATAGGTCATCAATTTCTCACCTCCATGACTGCACTACAGGAGTCAGTTTCTTTATCTGTAGGGACAAGAGAAGAGTAACACGAGAGGTTAAATGCCCTTATCCTACCATTTTTCACCAGTCCTTTTCCTGTCTGTCTGTAGGGGTGTAAAGTGGATCCCATTTGTTACCTGACTAGGCCAACATGATTGAGTAGGGACTGCTCTCCTTCCTTCCCCCTGTACAGCTGGCATTTAAAACAATCCATTACTCTTTTTGGGAGGGGGAGGTGGGGGGGTGGTGTGGCATATTATGGGAGCTCTGTCTGCTGTGGCCTGTTTGGGGAAATTTAAAGGGTCACTCTCATTAAAACTAATTTTTCCTATTGCACTCCTTATGGTAAATGAAAAATATTTTTTATATACTTTGTTTTAAAAAAATGACGTTTTCAATGTTTTATTTGTGCTTAAAAAAGCTCAAGAGCACATTTTCCCCCAACTCATACACAGACTTTGGACCAAAGTTCAAACACAGGAAGTGCAGCCTGGAGTGCTGAGGGGGGGGGGGGGGGTGTCCAGCCTCATCCAATCATAGCTCCTCTCACACATAACTGCCAAATGCTGTTGGTTGGACACCCCCCCTCAGCACTCCAGGCTGCACTTCCTGTGTTTGGACTTTGGTCCAAAGTCTGTGTATGAGTTGGGGGAAAATGTGCCCTTGAGCTTTTTTAAGCACAAATAAAACATTGAAAACGTAATTTTTTTTTAAACAAAGTATATTAGAAATATTTTTCATTTACCATAAGGAGTGCAATAGCAAAAATCTGTTTTAATGAGAGTGCCCATTTAAATGCTAATTCAAGCATTCCAAAAAAGAAAGACAGTAAGAAGCACAATGTCAAATGTTTACTTTGTAGTGGTCACAAATTTATGATGTGCGAAAGTCGCACGTAGGCAAAAAATAAAAATAAAAAAATCGCAAACTTCCTTACAAAAAGTCACAAGTCTGCTCCGGGTCTGACCTGGAGTACAAAACTCCTTAACGATAGCAAATTTAAAAAGTGGCCCAAAAAAAAGTCTCAACTGTTTTTTTTTTTTTTTTTTTTTTTTTTTTTATTGCTTATGCACTCCAAATGTATCAACCCCTTAAGGACACTGCCAATTTAATTTTTGCATTTTCGTTTTTTCTTCCTCGCCTTATAAAAATCATAGCTCTCTACAGACGAGTATGAGGGCTTGTCTTTTGCATGACCAGTTTTCCTTTGTAACGACATCACTCATTTTACCATAAAATGTATGGCACAACCAAAAATATACTATTTGTGTGGGGAAATTGAAAAGAAAACCGCAATTTTGCCAATTTCCGAAGGTTTCATTTCAGGCCATACAATTAACGGTAACAATGATATGTTTTCTTTATTCTGTGGGTCAATATGATTAAAATGATACCCATGATTACATACTTTTCTGTTATTGTACTGCTTAAAAAAATCTAAAACTTTTTAACCAAATTAGTGGCCGGCATTTATCATTGTAGATGTAAATGAAGCATTTTCTACACCTTTTTTGTGTGCTGATAATGTGTAGGAGCATGAAATTTATTACATGGTCAGAGTATTTGATACATTTTGTGCAGTTAAATATTTTCTGAAATTTCTCTCTACACATACATCAAAAAGCTAAGCTAAGTCTGGGCTGGTGTAGTTTAGAGTCTTTTCAGTGGCTTTGCTCCTTTTTTGCGCCTTTTCATAAAAAGGCGCAGTTAATAAATCCCTTCCATATCATGTGTATTGCCAAAATCAGTGGATTGCAACTCAAAATCAGCAAAAATGTGTAAACCAAATTGCGCAAAAAAGGCGCAAATAAACCCTACTTGCTCCTTTTTTGTGCCTTTTGTAGACATAAAAAACAGTCTAAAGGCAATAATAAATGTCAGCCAGTATGTTTAAAATCCCTCTATTTTGACGACCTATAACTACTTCATTTTTCTGTATAAGGGCTAATTTTTTGCGCTCCATCGTGTTGGTATACGTAATCTGTTTGTATTTTTTCTGTCATCTCAGATTCCATCTGAGATGGAATTTCTATCTTTACCGGTAAAAAACTGTGTTTTCAAAGTTTCCAGAAATATTACATCTCCACGAAGGACCCAGAAAAGAGACTAGCTGTTCCCAAGAAGGTCCATAAAAAGACTTACAGTACTGAAAGGACCTCCTGAACATCAGTGCACTAGTGGGAGTTACTGTCTCATTTTAAGTCTAAAACATCTGTACAAAGTAATAAAATACAAATGTTTCAAGATGGATACGATCAATTCCACAATTCATCTCGTTCTGAACAATGCACTACAAATCCCTCTCCACTTCCCTCACTATTTGTCTAATTCAATACATTGAGGTAATGGCACCTTTTGGATTCGCAGGATGTCTACTACCACATCCTTTTCAACTCCAATCATCAGACGTTCCTAAAGTTAGCTATCTTCATGAACAATAGGCAAACGTCTGCATATGTTCACCAGACATTACAGGCTTCAACTTCATGGTGTGCAAGACCTGTCTTTTGGCACAGAAAGTTCTCTAGGCAGTAGTCTCTCCCTAAGTAAGGTATTTTTTGGTAGGCTCCTGTTCTGCTGTCATGTAGGTGAGGAGAGAAAATAGGATTAGTTTTACTTGTATAATTCACTAGTAAAGTAGGGTAGGGAAGGGGTTTTTAATCTCTTGTGTTGTGCCGTTCATGTCCCGATATGTCAAGGTACTGACATTCATCTTTGCATGCTCACATATGTTTAAATATGTAAAATACAAAAATTTTGCAGTTTGTAAATCAGTGCTTACAATACAAACTTTTGGAACCACATTTTATCTGTAGATTAGCATATCAGCTCCTGTCTCCTTTGCGACCTGCTGAGCATTTTGCCACAATGGCAGTGCACTTTCTGGGGCCTATTGTGACACGCTTTGCATTATGGGAGCAATAGCCAGCTGCTGTCTTGGGTCCTATTGTGACATGCTTAGCATTCTGGAACAATGGCCCGCTGCTGTTTACGGCCCTATTGTGACATGCTGAACGTACCACAACAATGTCCAGCTGCTGTCTAGGGTCCTATTGTGACATGCTTAGCATTCTGGAACAATGGCCCGCTGCTGTCTACGGCCCTGTTGTGACATGCTGAACGTACCACAACAATGTCCAGCTGCTGTCTAGGACCCCATTGTGACATGCTCAGCATTCTGCAATAATGGCAAACTGTTGCTGTTGAGGGCCACATGCTTAATATTCCAGAACAATGTTCAGCTGCTGTCTAGGGCTTTATTGTGACATGCTTAGCATTATCAGTAAGACTAATCCTATTTATAACACTGCAGGAGTCTGACTCCCTGCACCCCCCATTGATGAGCTGTTGTAAGGAGCCGCAGTGCTTGTGCGAGTATTGCAGCCTCTTTAATGTTTACATGTGTTTTCTACCTGCAATCTCCATACTTTTTTTTTTGCAGTGGTGCAAGGTCGTCCAATTCAAAGAATACCTATCAGTATGTACCAAACCACACATAGAGATGATCATCAAATACTTCTTTATTAGATACACAATAAAATACAGAAAATGCATAAAAAAATCAGCAACAGTCCGAAGAAAAAAGGTCTCAGATCAGATAATAAAAAGTCTCCATGGTGACATGGAATAAATCACTAAATCATAGGTTAACATTGTGATAAACAAACACTGTGTAAGTGAGAAATATCACAATATACAGTATATACCCTTGTTGCAAAATATATACACAGCCCACCTTATATATTAGAGACAAACAATAGTGAGAGAGCATATAATTGTCAATTGTTTGATACAAGGACAGATTCCATTGAGATCATGGGTGAATTAATTGAACATGGAGTGCAAAGCACATAGGGAAAGGAATAAGCAATGGCCACTGTCCCCTCAAGCCATCTGACAATATGTTATACTCACATGCTGATGCAAGCCTACCCCTATGCCATTTTGCTCACTCGTTTCCTCAGGGGAGTGTCTTAGGAAGATAAAAGTATAGAATGTATATAGAACCCCGACCAATCAGAGCAGAATTTATCCACATTACCTATTGGGTGCAGCTGAACACGCTGCGTTCGTATCAACCGGTCACCAGTGCCATCTTGGAGTCCACTGCACATGCGTGCATTGATGCAATTACGTGTGTGCATCTCCGTCATCCCTTCAAAAGCCGGCTCTGGCACATGCACAATATGATCAACTGACTTTGTATATAATCATTATATTGAGTAGTATAAGGATCACTTACAAACAAATAAGAAAAGACCTATATTGTGCCGCAAATCAAAGTGCAAAGTGCTGGGGCTCAAAAAAATAAAAGTGCTGCATGCAGTGATAAAACACAAATAATATAATGAAAACACAATGGGGGAGATTTATCAAAACCTGTGTAGAGGAAGAGTGGTGCAGTTGCCCATAGCAACCAATCAGATGTAGTCTTTCATTTTCAAAGAGGCCTGTAAAAAATGAAAGAAGCAATCAAATTTGTTGCTATGGGTAACTGCACCACTCTTCCTTTACACAGGTTCTGATAAATCTCCCACAATATGTATAATAAGATTCATCATTAAGATCAGTATAATCTCTACCGACCATTATATAACAATGGTGTTGATGTTACACTGAAGTAAAAATACAATATGAAAATCGTAAAGTGCTCAATCCTTGATGCAATGAATCTCCATAGTGTACAATAATGAATGATAATAGGTCAGGTATTGATACCGATGAAAATGGGCAAATACTACAATTGCCAGATATGTGAATAAAAAATATTAATACGTGTATGTGTTACTAGCCATATCAGCAGAATAAATAATTTGCTATTATAGCAAAAATAGCCTGAAGTGCACAATATTAATTAAAATGTTGCCTAAAAACGTCCTTAGTTATCTGCTCATATAATTGTATAGCTCCATGTCTGCAAACTCCCAATATCTGTGGATAAAAGAAAAATAAGCGAAATAAACGAAACAAAAAATAAGAAACAAACAACAACAAAACCAAAAACAAACACATACACAAAAAACAAGCAACAACATAAAATACAAGGAAAAAAAAGGGGAAAGAAGAAAGAAAAGAAGGAATAAAATGAAAGAAAAAAGGAGGAATTTTTTTTAGACTATTAGTCGTGATAAAAACATAAAATATAACAATAACCAAAACCAAAGAAAATAAAAATATACATATATTTGTCCTATTCAATGAACATAGCAACATTGTAGTACCTTTTATTCTGCTGCTATAAACAGTAGAAAACTGCAGGTACCAAACACGTGTAAATATTGATGAGGCTGTGGCATCTACATGAATGTAAGGTCCAGATACTGGGCTATTTTTTAAGTAAATAAATAAAAAGTTAAAAGATAGATTAACATATTTTAAAAACAGTTAGTAAAAATGCATCTATTAACAATCTATCCATATCTCAAAAAAGTCACTCTTTTTTTCTGCTCACAGCTTCTTTCTTCTTAAATGCCCACAGCAAAGATCTATAGATTGCACACACAGTTTAAGGGTACATTCCCACACTGCGTATTTGCTGCGTATTTGCTGCTGCGTATTTTATTTTCTATGTTGAAGTCAATGGGTAGGAAAATACGCAGCAGCAAATACGCAGCAAAATACGCCGTGTGGGAACGTACCCTAAGACAGAGGACAAACTAGAAAAGAAATGGGGTCCTACGATGTAAGTCTGCCACGCTACACATATTTTGTAGTGCTATAAAGAGGGAGGTGAGATGATGATTTTCTGTTCTTTGACTACTTTGTAGTTTAGTTTAGTTAGGGCAGAAGGAAGAAATTTGTGATAAACCTTCCAGATAGCCAAAAATTTGTGGCAAACACAGATGTAGCACAGGGCTACTAACTATATGTGATTTCTGTGGCTCATCCATAATGTGTACAGGCCCCCCCCAGTTGCTTTTGACATTTAGAAACAGAAGGCCTTGATCATTACCTATTGGTTTCTGTGTGTGTGTGTGGTAATCTATGTGAGTGCTTGATTTCTGTCTTTTCATCAGTGGGTCTTGCCATATAAACAGGGTCTTCAACAGTACGTTCTCAAATAGTTCAAACGGTTTTCCACTGCAGATTTTAAAGGCAGATACACGCCACATTGATGGCATATTTATGTATTGCATGCCAATGATAACTGAGGAGCTATAGGGCTTGGTTGAAGTCAAATTAAAAATAACACTGACTTGCTTGTGGTTTGCAGATGTGTATTGCCTGTGCCATGGGGGAGATTCAGCAAGACCTGCATTGAGCAAAAGTTGACCATACCGATAGCCACCAATCAGATCGGTTCTTTTATTTTTCAGAGACCTTATCTAAAATGAAAAAAGCAATCTAATTGGTTGCTATGGGCAACTGGTCAACTTTTTCTCTGCACATGTTTTGATGAATCTCCCATGAGAGTACATTTGGAGGCATTAGTCCATTATTTACAAGGTCCACTTACTCTGCTTATTTAATTGTGCTTCATCCTAACTATTAATGGTTTGTTTGACAGGAGGATCCATTCAAGAACAAAGCTCTTTTGTTCAATAGTAACAACAATCAGGACATTTATTCTGATCCATTCCAAACAGAGGATCCCTTCACATCTGACCCATTTAAAGGAGCTGACCCATTCAAGAACAGTAAGTGCGCTCATTCTATAAAGCTTGTTTGATAACACCATGTGTGTACATGAATTGTAAATACATAAGCAATTTTAATATTTTTTTCAGATCCATTTGGTGATGACCCATTTAAAGAAAGTGACCCATTTCATGCTCCTCCTTCAGATGACCCCTTCCAGAAGCCCAGTAAAGGTGACCCTTTTTCTACTGACCCCTTCACAAAGAATAATGTCCATTCGATGACGTTGCCTTTAAAGGTAAGATATGGTAACCATGACAATGCACTTAGTAGCAACTGTACTTATTGATACATACATGATAGGATTTTATCATTCATTTAGGATTTTTGGATTCATATTTGATCTGTTCATTGAATCCTGCGTGCAGATTCTGATGTAAATTTTCTATTTGGAAATAAGCTCCTATAGCTCAATTCAGTGCTTATATTTATCCTAGACTTTACTAGGAAGTTAAAGAAAAACTGACATTCACCCACACCCAATATACTGGGATATAGTGAACAGCTTTAAAAACACTTACTTTAATTGCTGGAATAGTTTCATTGTTATGCTCATTCATTCCTTTCTTTCTATTGCACTGCTGTGTGCCAAGCTCCCCTGCCTCCTCAATAGTCACAGCCTGGCTTGCCCTGTGATGAATATGCAAATGTCTTCACTAGCTTGTCCGTGGTGAGCACAGGCGCCGCTGCCTCGCTATACACGAAAGGCAGCAGTACCTGTGCAGAGAAGAGTGGTCACCACCGGTAGGCTAGAAAAGTAATTTTGAATATTCATCCATTGGGTCGGGCAGAGCCGGCTCCTTGCCTCCTTTGCGCACAGCATCACAATAGCAAGGAAGGAATCTACGAGCATAACTAAGAAACTACTTCAGCAATAAAATAAGTGAAGACTGACTTTAAAGCTGTCCACCCGCATGGTTACCCAGTATATTCTGTTTAGTGCGGGTGAGCAGGCTGTCATCTTTAAATGCTCATACTGTATGCATGTGCAAGGCAGCATGTTCTGTATGTTGATGACTGTGTATAAAGAAGGATTCCTATAAACAGCACCAGTTCATCTATATTGGCTGTTTTGATATTTATGTACTTACACAGTTTTCCCATCTAAGGTAAGGTGTTATCCAGTGTGTTTATTGATCTATTTTTGTCTTTATTTCATTATTTTGTCCTTTGTCTTTTAAAACAATGCAAAATATAACATTTATAACAATAGTTATGACATCGCCTGAGCCTTGAATTATTATTATTGCAGTGATTGTTACACTCACAACAGTCTATGCCAGCTCCCTTTTAAAAATGCATTCATTTTTATTTCACCAGAAAGAGGGAAGTCTACTTGCCAAACAAAGGATTAGGCATTGCCTGAACTTCTTTTTCTCAGCACTAGACATTTATGGAAGTGTTGGGCTTTCCCCTGATGCACCTTATTTGATTGATTGTGGCCAAGTTTGGTAGATTTGGCCAAACTTGCATCTTTAGGGAGGTTTTACACACAGCTTTTTTGTGGTCATTTTTCATTCACTTCTTTGAGCCAAAGCAAAGAGTCGTGTTAACGGAATGGGTTATGTACAAAGTTCTTCTTTTTCCTTCCTACTTGATTTATTTCTGTTTCAAAAACACATCAGTAGTATTTTTCAGAACCGCTATGTGTGTGTAAAACCATTGTTAAACCAAGTTTTAATCAATCATTATTAGATCATATTTAAAGATTGGTTTATCTTTCTCCTGTAGTCTGATCCTTTTGAGAGCAGGGATCCTTTCTCCTCTTCAACACTGCCAAAGAAAGAACCAGGTAAGCAGACTTTAGACTTTGCATCTTCTCTTCATATCTGTCTCTACAGATTCCTGGTATCAGTTGATCGAATAGGCTGCTACCATTAGATCACTTTTACCAGTGATCTCATAATAATGAAAAAAATAAAGTAAAAATAATTTGTGCTTTCGCTAAAAGTGTTCGGTACCTGGTTGATTATCACTCATGTACAGAGGCACTGTCTAAAGCTAAGGGAGGGCAATACATTTGAAGCTACAATAGGGCCATTTGTTATTGGCCCCATAGTGATGTCATATGTTGTACAATGCATATAGGTTTGGCATCGCTATGGACAGGAGAACTAGTGGACTCATTTTTGAATAAATATTATTACCGTATATACTAGAGTATAAGCCGACCCGAATATAAGCCGAGGCCCCTAATTTTACCCCGACTCGAGTATAAGCCTAGGGATGGAAATACATCATCCCCTTGTCATCATCCCACACCCCCCCCTTCATCATCCCCTTGTCATCATCCCACACCCCCCCTTCATCATCCCCTTGTCATCATCCCCACACCCCCCCTTCATCATCCCCCTTGTCATCATCCCACACCCCCCCTTCATCATCCCCTTGTCATCATCCCCATCCCCCTTCATCATCCCCTTGTCATCATCCCCACCCCCTTCATCATCCCCTTGTCATCATCCACACCCCCCCCTTCATCATCCCCTTGTCATCATCCCACACCCCCCCCCTTCATCATCCCCTTGTCATCATCCCACACCCCCCCCTTCATCATCCCCTTGTCATCATCCCACACCCCCCCTTCATCATCCCCTTGTCATAATCCCCCCCCTATTCATCATCCCCTTGTCATAATCCCCCCCCTTTCATCATCCCCTTGTCATAATCCCCCCCTTCATCATCCCCGTATATACTCGAGTATAAGCCGACCCGAATATAAGCCGAGGCCCCTAATTTTACCCCGACTCGAGTATAAGCCTAGGGATGGAAATACATCATCCCCTTGTCATCATCCCACACCCCCCCTTCATCATCCCCTTGTCATCATCCCACACCCCCCCCTTCATCATCCCCTTGTCATCATCCCACACCCCCCCCCTTCATCATCCCCTTGTCATCATCCCACACCCCCCCCTTCATCATCCCCCTTGTCATCATCCCCACCCCCCTTCATTCATCCCCTTGTCATCATCCCACACCCCCCCTTCATCATCCCCTTGTCATCATCCCCACCCCCCTTCATCATCCCCTTGTTATCATCCCCACCCCTTCATCATCCCCTTGTCATCATCCCACACACCCCCCTTCATCATCCCCTTGTCATCATCCCACACACCCCCTTCATCATCCCCTTGTCATCATCCCACACCCCCCCTTCATCATCCCCTTGTCATCATCCCACACTTCCCCTTCATCATCCCCTTGTCATCATCCCACACCCCCCCCTTCATCATCCCCTTGTCATCATCCCACACACCCCCCTTCATCATCCCCTTGTCATAACCCCCCGCCCCTTTCATCATCCCCTTGTCATAATCCCCCCCCTTTCATCATCCCCTTGTCATAATCCCCCCCCTTCATCATCCCCTTATCATCATCCCACACCCCCCCTTCATCATCCCCTTGTCATCATCACCACATGTCATCAGCCCCCCCCCCCTTCATCATCACCGCTTGTCAATGTCTGATACAGTGGTCTTCAACCTGCGGACCTCCAGAGGTTTCAAAACTACAACTCCCAGCAAGCCTGGGCAGCCATCGGCCTCTCACCCCCTTTAGTTCTGTACTCGCCTCCGCTCGGCGGGACGTTAGGGTGCGCTGGTCCGGTGAGGCAGGACTGTCCGGTGGGGAGGTCGTCCGGTGGGATAGTGGTTCCGGGCTGCCATCTTCACCGGGAGGCCTCTTCTCCGCGCTTCGGGCCCGGAATAGAGGCGTTGCCTTGACGACGACGCAGAGGGACGTTGGTAATGAACGTCCCTCTGCGTCGTCGTCGTCAAGGCAACGTGACTATTCCGGGCCCGAAGGACAGAGAAGAGGCCTCCCGGTGAAGATGGCAGCCCGGAACCTCTATTCCACCGGACGACCTCCCCACCGGACGACCTCCCCACCGGACAGTCCTGCAGCATCGGACCAGCGCACCCTAATGTCCCGCCGAGCGGAGGGGAGTACAGAACTAAAGGGGGTGAGGGGGGGGGGGGACGGGGACTGGATGATGTCGAAGGCCACAGTGGTCTTCAACCTGCGGTCCTCCAGAGGTTTCAAAACTACAACTCTCAGCAAGCCCGGACAGCCGATGGCTGCCCGGGCTTGCTGGGAGTTGTAGTTTTGAAACATCTGGAGGTCCGCAGTTTGAAGACCACTGAGGGCGGAGAGTTCACTCGAGTATAAGCCAAGGGGGGTGTTTTCAGCAGTGTTTTCGTGCTGAAAAACTCGGCTTATACTCGAGTATACACGGTGAATGAATCAACAGAATTAAAATATACAATTCACCGGTGCATATGTTACCAAAGCCCATCAGAAAACTGTCGGACGTCTTCCATCAATAAAAAAAAAAAGCAATTCACCAAATAAGAATCATCTGATTATAAACCTTAGGGCTCAGACACCAACAAAAAATAAAGGCTGTATACACACCTTTCTTAGGTTCATGATCAGATGATTCTTGTTCGAATTGTTTTTTTGTTTTTCAAATGTTTTACCTTTTTTCCTCTTACAAAAAAACCTACAGAATGAATAGATACCTTCTCTAATTTTTAATATTTAGAAAGCCCAAAGCGTCCCACAAGAAAAGAAAAAAAGTTAGGTTAGATGAGCAAAAACGAAAGGGAAAAAACTTTCAGAATACAGCAAATGGTGAAATTTTGTTCTGGTCAGGAAGGTCCAAAACACCCCTGTCAGGAAAGGGTTAAGAGAGCAGACGACAGATTATCTTTTCAGCATGGAACAGTAGGGCAGTCTTTGTTTTCTTCAGGCATCATTGTTGGATGTTTTATTAGAACAGCACCAAACAAAGATTCCAGGATCATCTCGCTTGCCAGTGGTGACTCTTCCCTGAATATCACTTTCATTCAATCTTCCACGCTTCATGATCACTTCTCTTTAGCCCATTGTAACCTTGTTTTCCTCTGTTAAGGTGTTATGGCTTCTTTATGTTTGACTTTTCTGTGTGCAAATGCTATTACAGTCAGACATTTTCTCACAGCTTAACCCCTTAACGACATAGGATGTAAATGTACATCCTGATGTCCTGGTATGCACCAGGAAGTACATTTACATCCTATACTGATGCGAGCACCAAGCCGGTAATGGCGGACATTAGCGATTGTGCTGATGTCCGTCATTAACCCCTCATCCGCGGCAATGCATTAAAATGGATGATTGGATCACCCGCGGTGCTGCCGTGGGGATCGGTTCATCCAACATGGTCCCTTTACCTGCTCCGGCTGTCATCCCAGGGTCCTCTTCTCTGGTCTGACATCGAGCAGACCAGAGAAGATCGCTGATAATACTGATCATTGCTATGCATATGCATTGCACTGTTAAAGGGGTACTACTGTGGCAAACTTTTTTTTTTTTTTTTATCAACTGGTGCCAGAAAGTTAAACGGATTTGTAAATTACTTCTATTAAAAAATCTTAATCCTTCCAGTACTTTATCTTTTTGGATTTCTCTTATGTCACGATCACAGTTCTCTCTGCTGACCTCTGCTGTTCATTTTAGTAACTGTCCAGAGCAGGAGAAAATCCCCATAGCAAACATATGCTGCTCTGGACAGTTCCTAAAATGGACAGCAGAGGTCAGCAGAGAGCACTGTGGTCATGACAGAAGAGAAATCCAAAAATATAAACATTTCCTCGGTAGTACCCCTTTAAGTATCTGCAATCTAATGATTGCTATAAATAGTCCCACTATTGGGGACTATAAAAGTGTAAAAAATAATAATAATAATGAAAAAAAATTTTAAAAAGCCTCTCCCCCAGTAAAACTGTAAATGGTCCCTTTTATCCTATAAAGTGTAAAAAATAAATAAAAATAAAACACATTTGGTATCGCCGTGTGCGTAAATGTCCAAAATTGCGGCGTTTTTGTGACATCACATTCCCAAATTTTTTAATAAAAAGTTTTTTAATTAAAAAGTTACATATACGCAGAAGTGGTACTGATAAAAAGTACAGATCACGGCGCAAGAAATGAGCCCTTATACCGCCCCGTATATGGAAAAATGAGAATATAGGTGGTCAAATGAACTGAATTTAAACGTACTAATTTTGATTAAAAAGTTTGAGATTTTTTTAAAGCTGCACAATAATAGAAAAGCATTCAAAATGGGTATCATTTTAATCGTATTGACCCACAGAATAAAGAAAACATGTCATTTTTACCATAAAGTGTTTGCTAAATTGTGGTTTTCTGTTCAATTTCCCCACACGAATAGTATTTTTCTGATTGCGCCATACATTTTATGGTAAAATAAGTGATGTCATTACAAAGGACAATTGGTCACGCAAAAAACTAGCCCTCATATGGGTCTGTGGATGGAAATATAAAAGATGAGTTTTAGAAGGCGAGGAGGAAAAAACGAAAATGCCAAAATAAAATTGGCCTGGTCCTTAAAGGGGTACTCCGCTCCAGACATCTTATCCCCTATCCAAAGGATAGGGGATAAGATGTCAGATCCCCGCGGTCCCGCTGCTGGGGAGCCCCGGGATCCCCGCTGCGGCACCCCGCTATCATTACAGCACAGAGCGAGTTCGCTCTGTGCGTAATGACGGGCAATACAGGGGCCGGAGCATCGTTATGCCACGGCTCCGCCCCTTGTGACGTCACGGCACGCCCCCTCAATACATGTCTATGGGAGGGGACGCGGCGGTCATCACGCCCCCTGCCATAGACTTGCATTAAGGGGACGGGCCGTGATGTCACGGGGGGGCGGAGCCATGACGTCACGCTGCTCCGGCCCCTGTATCGCCCGTCATTACGCACAGAGCTCGCTCTGTGCTGTAATGATAGCGGGGTGCCGCAGCGGGGATCCCGGGGCTCCCCAGCAGCGGGACCGCGGCGATCTGACATCTTATCCCCTATCCTTTGGATAGGGGATAAGAGGTCTAGGGGCGGAGTACCCCTTTAAGGCCAAAATGGGCTGTGGCCTTAAAGGGTTAAATATTGACTCCTATATCCACCCATGTATTTTGTTTAGCATTTTCTGTTTTCAAGGCATATTGCTTTGTTTTCTATCCTAATATTTTCCTGTTTCTTCTGTAACCCTCTCTCTTTGTTTATTCTGACAAGGAATAACCTACAGTACATTTGTGTAAAGATAGATATTCCATGTTGCTCATATCTCGGAACACCGTTTGTATGCGTGCTCACATGTTTACAGTGGTATCAAATATCACACCTACCCTAGCCTGTTGTTCCCTGAATATTCCGAAGTAGTAATGTTAGTATGAATGTTTTGTTCTGTAGGGAAGTTATGCAAAGCATAGCTATCTTATTTACTAAGAGTAATATCATTTTTATTCTTAACAGACCCATTTAGACCATAGTGGATTTTTTTTTTTAGAAATGTGAAAATGTGGCCGAGAGATGCTAAATCAATTCATAATAATTGTTATTGTTGTTATTATATAGACAATTTCTTTCCCCATTTATTATAAATATGCTAAAGCCGTTGCTTAAAATGGCTAAGTTACAATGACTTTTGCTGCATATATTTCAGACCCTTTTGGGACACTGGATCCTTTTGGAAGCAGTGCTTTTAGCAGTAATGAAAGTTTTGCAGATTTTAGCCATATGTCTAAGGTAAGTATAACATTTCCTACAATGTCATATGTTTTTTATTTTTATTTTATTATTATCATTAGTATTATTATGATAATTTTTATTATTTATTGGGCTGGATAATATAGAATATAGAATCTTGCCACTTTACATGTAATGATTTCTGACCTAGTTGCCCACCACTAGGTGTCAGAATTAACATGTTGAGCTCCTGCCATCCACTCATACTGAAACCTGGAGCTCTCTAGTATCTCTCACCACTTCAAAAGCTGTGAGTGTTATGTGTAATAAACAAGGCAAGTGTGGTTTTATCTCTAAAAGTGGCACTTGTTTTTCACAGAATAATTAAGCTTTTCTTAACTATCATATTCTAAAAGTTTTTACGTTTTAATGCAACTTATTAAATTACTGAATGTACAATATAATTTTTTTTTGCTGTGTTTTACCTTTGGATTATTTGATATGGATTTAGGCTGTGCCATGTGCATCTTGGAGAAATATCTGCATATTTTTTGTATTGGTTAACATTTTCACACACTTCACACATTTTCACATATATATTTTATCTATAATACGCACTTGAACAATAACTAAACACATGACTAATCATCAATCCTCCCTGGCAATGCAATCTTTCAAACTGTACTGGCAGTTGTTGCCTTCTGCTGATGGTGACATATATGACTGCCAATAGAGAGACATAGTACAGTAAGGTCATCAATAATAGCTTGTTGGATGTAAGTAGCCGTCTGCAGGGGGCATTGAAGGTCTTCTCACTACCACTAAGCTGGGGCTTTAAATACCTAGAGGAAGCATGGCGCTAACCAAATTCAGAATAAAGTAGGACTCCTGCTTAACTGCTGCACTGTTAGGGGACAGCTGTGGGGCCGGCACCATTTTAGCTGGTAAAGGTTTTAACAGTTAATTTCCCTTTATTGACAGACAGGGACTATGGCCATAGACATTCTGCTTGTGGGCACACATTGCACAGCTTGGTGCTAGGTGCTCATATAATGTTTTTTTATTTATTTTTTAATGGGATTCATGCAAATGCAAATTATGTCATGAGTTTTTAAATTCCTAACAGTATACTGAACCCCTTAAGGACCAAGCATTTTTCTGTTTTTGCACTTTCATTTTTTCCTCCCCACCTTTCAAAAAATCATAACCCTTTCAAGTTTGCACCTTAAAATCCATATGAGGGCTTATTTTTGCGACACCAATTCTACTTTGTTAAGACATCAGTCATTTTACCCAAAAATCTACGGCAAAACGGGAAAAAAATAATTGTGCGACAAAATAGAAGAAAAAACACCATTTAGAAAATTTTCGTGCTTCAGTTTCTACGCAGTGCATATTTTGGTAAAAATTACACTTTATCTTTATTCTGTAGGTCCATACGATTACAATGATCCCCTACTTATAAAAGTTTGATTTTGTCGTACTTTTGGAAAAAATCATAACTACATGCACGATAATTTCTACATTTAAAATTGTCCTCTTCTGACCCCTATACTTTTTTTTTTTTTCCGCGTATGGGCCGGTATGAGGGCTCATTTTTTGTGCCGTGATCTGAAGTTTTAATCAGTACCGTTTTTGTTTTGATCGGACTTTTTGATCGCTTTTTATTCCTTTTTTTTTATGTGTAAAAAGTGACCAAAAATACGCTATTTTGGCCCTTGAAATTTTTTGCCGCATATGCCATTGACTGTGTGGTTTAATATACAATATATTTTTATAGTTCAGACATTTACGCGGCGATACCACATATTTTTATTATGTTTATATATTTTTTATATGGAATTTGGGAAAAGGGGGGTGATTTAAACTTTTTTTAAGGAAGCGGTTAATGTTTTTTATTTTAATTTTTTTCACACTTTTAGAACCCTTGGGGACGTAGATTCCTCATACAGATCAATGTGGTTTCATAAAACCACATTGATCTGTGTGCTCTTCACTCGATTGATAAAGCCTGGTCTTGCCAGGCTTTATCATTCAGAGTGCCGGAGCGACACAGGACGTAAGGTAAGCCCTCAGGCTATCTCAGCAGTGGATGGCCCCCCCCCCCCGCGATCATGCTGTCGGGGGCGATTCATACCACTGGACCACCGGGGATGGGATACAGGCACCTTTAGATGGCGCTGTCAGCTTTTTACAGTGGCGATCTAAAGGGTTGATAGCCGGCCACGGCGATTGCTGCATGTCTGCTATTAACGCCGGCCCCCAGCTACAGGAATCAGCTGGGGGCCGGCCGGTATGACGCGGGCTCGAGTCGGGACGAGCATACACGTCTATGGTTGTTAAGGGGTTAAAGTATTTTAATCTAAAAGAAAAATTACAGTCTGATAGGATACTAAAATAGCTAAATACACTATACTCATCCGTCAAACACCTCCATTTCATTCCTGCCTACTGCCTTTGTTGCCTTCGGCAGATGGTCAGTGATTAGCTGCTTTGTGTATGGAACATCCTCCTATACATGCAGGTATAATGCATTAGAATCCTAGCAAGCGCAAAACCACTGTACAGCTGCACTCATAGTTTTGTATGTTTTGAAATCACTGAATGTTCTTTGTACATATCTGTACAAAGCTTGTTGTGGTAATAGGCACTCCACAAATGTCAATGGAGTGCCTGTCAACTGTGTGTCAACATTTTTTTTTTTTACTATTTCACTCTTGCTCATTGCTAGTGACCCACTCATTTTTGCCCTGTATCCAGTTTTGTGATATACTACAGTTTTCAGTCCTGTCACAAAACCAGATATGGGGCAAATATGAACCACCAGAGTCACTATTTGACTCCGGTCGGCTCATTTAAATGAAAGAGATCCTGGCTGGGTCTGGCTGAGATACGGCAGTGCCCGGTTTTCTCCCAGCTGGATCCGGTCACCGTATTAAAAATCATGGTGTGAATGCAGCCTAAAGTGTTTTATGTGATCTATCTACAACCATCCCTGATCTCTCGTTCAGCTCCTGTTACTTCTAATATAGGCAGTGATGTTGTGGATTGACAACATCTTTATCTGGTAAAATTTGTAAAAATAAGTGACGTGCAGTGACTGTATGGGAATGGTTCTGTGATTATAAGTTTTTTAAATAGCATTTTACCTCCACTCCAGTGCATAGCTCAACTGTAGCTTAAGCTTATTTTAGTGGATTGCTGAGATCTGCTGTATATTTTTTGGAAATTGCCTGCAGTTTTCTGTATACATGCTGATATCAATCAGGAGCCTGTCTTTGCAGTTGTTGTGTGAAAGATCAAAACACTATGTGCAGACACTCCTATGTAAAGGAAATATCTCTTTTGCTTTTGTATCATGCACATCAAAGGTGTTCCTGGCCAAGTTGTATAAGTATTGTTGCGAAATTGTACCACTTTTAAGGTTCAACTTCCACAAAAGAGATGTTTGCAACCTAGACATGAAATTAACTGTTATTACTGAGCCTATGAATAGATTTTTCTCGTTATTTTTGCATACAGGAGAAGACTGAACTTTTGTTTCCATCATTGGTTTCCATCCCTGAGATTTTGGATGGGAAATGTCAGGTTTCTAAGTATGTAGACATAGAAGTATTTTGCCACTTTTAGATATTTTATAATATAACAGAGAACCATAATAAATGGGTTAACTTTCGAGTCATTAAAGGGAGTCTAAAAGTTTTACATAGTGTATCTAGTCGCAGCTCTAGGTAGGGGTTAAAAGCCCCTTCACGGTCATACGTTTAGACTTGTGAATTTCTGCCTATGAGATGGACAATTTGGAGTCTTCATACACTGCTCTAAAAAATAAAGGAAACACTTAAACAACACAATGGGGGAGATTTATCAAAACCTGTCCATAGCAACCAATCAGATCGCTTCTTTCATTTTTGAAAAGGCCTCTGTAAAATGAAAGAAGCAATCTGATTGGTTGCTATGGGCAACTCAAATTTTTTTCCTCTGGACAGGTTTTAGGATTTGATAAATCTCCCCCCCCCCCCTTTGGACATCGTGATTTCACAGAAGTGTGACTGACTTGGAGTTACACTCAGGAAGCAACACTGATTGACAATCAATTTCCCATGCTGTTGTGCAGATGGAAAAGACAAAAGGTGGAAATTATAGGCATTAGCAAGATACCCCAGTAAAGGAGTGGTTCTGCAGGTGGTGACCACAGACCACTTCTCAGTTCCTATGCTTCCTGGCTGATCTTTTGGTGAATTTTGAATGCTGGCAGTGCTTTCACTCTAGTGGTAGCATGAGACGGAGTCTGAAACCCACACAAGTGACTCAGGTAGTGCAGCTCATCCAGGATGGCACATCAATGCCAGCTGTGGCAAGGTGTTTTGCTGTGTCTGTCAGCGTAGTTTCCAGAGCATGGAGGCGCTACCAGGAGACAGGCCAGTACATCAGGAGTCATGGAGGAGGCCATAGGAGAGCAACAACACAGCAGCAGGACTGCTACCTCTACCTTTGTGCAAGGAGGAGCACTGCCAGAGCCCTGCAAAATTACCTCCAGAAGGCCACAAATGTGCACGTGTCCACTCAAACGGTCAGAAACAGACTCCATGAGGGTGTTATGAGGGCCCGACGTCTGGAGACACCGTGGAGAACGTTCTGCTGCCTGCAACATCCTCCAGGATGACCAGTTTGGTGGTGGGTCAGTAATGATGTGGGGTGGCATTTCTTTTTGGGGGGGGGGGGGGCGCACAGCCCTCCATGTGCTCGCCAGAGGTAGCCTGACTGCCATTAGATACCGAGATGAGATCTGCCGATCCCTTGTGAGACCATATGCTGGTGCCGTTGGCCCTGGGTTCCTCCTAATGCAAGACAATGCTAGACCTAATGTTACTGGAGTGTGTCAGCAGTTCCTGCAAGAGGAAGGCATTGATTCTATGGACTGACTCGCCCATTCCCCAGACCTGAATCCGATTGAGCACATCTGGGACATCATGTCTCGCTCCATCCACCAATGCCACATTGCACCACAGACAGTCCAGGAGTTGATGGATGCTTTAGTCCAGGTCTGGGAGGACATCCCTCAGGAGACCATCCGCCACCTCATCAGGAGCATGCCCAGGCATTGTAGGGAAGTCACATGGGCATGCGGAGGCCACACACATTAATTAGCATAATTTTGACTTGTTTTAAGGCCATTACATCAAAGTTGGATCAGCCTGTAGTGTGGTTTTCCACTTTGATTTTGAGTGTGACTCCATATCCAGACCTCCATGCGTTGATAATTTTGATTTCCATTGATAATTTTTGTGTGATTTTGTTGTCAGCACATTCAACTATGTAAAGACTAAAGTATTTCATACAATTAGTTCATTCATTCAAATCTAAGATGTGTTATCTTAGTGTTCCCTTTATTTTTTTAGTCAGTTTATATTAAGAAAAGCAACAGGTGCCCATAGGGCAGGTCTTATAGCCTCAAATTCTTTCACTTCAAGCAAGGAAGAAGTTGTACTTCGGAGATGGGACAAAGCTAGCACCACCTATGGATCCTCTTGACTTGAATGGGGTCCCATAGGAATCCGGTAGTTAAGCAGAGAAAAAATTGTGAATGCTCTATTTCTTTCTCTGCTCAACTCCCATCATGATGACGGAGCTTCATATAGCTGCTCCCGACCGCATTGTCAACCTAGCATAAGATAATATGACTGTATGTATAGGATGGCACTGATGTGCAGATATGTTTTTAGATTTGCACAAGAAGTAGCTCAATTCATTTGGGCTAATATGTGGCTTTTAACTACAAAATCCACTGAAATTATGGCCATCCTGATTGTTTCTGCAGATTTAGTTTTTTTTGTGTGTTATGGACAAAAATCTGTGCTCAATTATTCAAATAAATGTAATCCAGGTTACAATAGTCCCATTAATTGAGTAAAATTTTTTAGCTGATATGAAGAGGATTTCAAATGAGAAATTCATACTAAAATCTTTGAGCATGTGTGAATGGGGTTTTATTTGGCCTATGTTAGGAATGGCAAACTTATTAGTGAATATATTAGTGTACGGTATATTCAAGAGCAGCTTCTTATGTTTGGAAGGTATTTCTATGGCCTCAATCACATGACATTTTTTCACTACATTTAGTGTGTAGATTGAGAAAGCTACTGACGTAAAAAAACGCTAAATGATCCCATAGGGGTCCATTGTCAAAGGCTAAAAGAGTGCTGTATTGGTAAAAAAAAAATAGCTTAGTGTACTACTCCTTTTTTTCATCCATAGGTTTTCCATCTGGAAAAAAAAAACTGAAGTGAGCACAAAGGAATACTAGTCTGTCCTCAACTTTTCTTACCAGTAAAGGTTTTCTTCCCACTCACAGTAGCCTATGTCAGACATAATTTTAATTTGATAACCTCTTCCCACTAGCTGCACCAAAGATATCTGATCCTGTTTGTGCCCGTCAGTGTACCGGCCGTTAGGGAGATAGCGGGAGAAAAATTTGTGCATGTCACGTCCAACTCCCATTTTGCTCTGTTACAGTAACGGACGTTAATGGCAGCCAAAGTAGAAAACATTTTATAAAAAAAAAGCCATTAACGTCCGTTTGTAACAGAGCAACAGTATAGTGTGAAAGGAGCCTCACTCGACTTTGTCCCAGACTGTTTCCTAGCTTGGCCAAAGTTGATGCTGCAGACGGACAGAATTATGTTCTGCATGGCAATGGGACCCTTTTTTTTTTATAAAAAGGGGCTAACAAAATGTGTGCAGTGTATAAGGTTAATGTTTTAACAGGATGCATAACATATAAAAAGAGCCAGGTTCCATTTAACCCCTTAAGGATATGCGCCGTAAATGTATGGCGCTGCATAGCATCACTTAGCACACAGCGCCACACATTTACGACACAGCTGTGATGTCAGCGCAGGAGCTGCGCTCTCTTCATTCCTGGCGGTTCCCGGCTGCTGTCAGCAGCCGCGGACCCGCCGGTAATGGCAGACATCAGCGATCGCGCTGATGTCTGCCATTAACCCCTCAGATGCTGTGATCAATACAGATCACGGCATCTGCGGCAATGCGGCACTTAAAATGGCTGATCTGATCGCCAAGATCAGATCAGCCAAGATGGCGGACAAAGGTCCCCTCACCTGCCTCCGTCCGTCTTCCGGGGTCTTCTGCACTGATCTACCTTCCAGCAGACCAGAACAGAAGATCGCTGATAATACTGATGATTGCTATGCCCTATGCATAGCACTGTACAGTATTAGCAATGGAATGATTGGTATAAATAGTCCCCTATGGGGACTAAAAAAGTGTAAAATAAATGCAAAAAAAAAGTGAAAAAAACAAGTGAAAAAGCCCCTCCTCCAATAAAGTTTTAACTCACCTCTTTTCCCCATATTAATGCACAAAAGCATGAAAAAAGGTAAATAATAAACATATTTGGTATTGTCACATGTGTAAATGTCTAAACTATAAAATTATAATGTTAATGATCCCCTACAGCGAACAGCGTAAACGTTTTAAAAAAAATCAAGAAATTTCTGCTTTTTTATCACATCAAGCTACAAAAAAACAAACTAAAGATCATGGCGCAAAAAATGAGCCCTCACGCATCCCTGAATACTAGGAAAAATAGGAAAGTTAGAGGTGGTCAAATTAATTTTAAATGTGTTGATTTTGTAAAAGCAGTACAATAATAGAAATGTATGTAACCATGGGTATTTTAATCGTATTGACCCAGATAATAAAAAAAAAAATTAAATTTTTACTGTAAAGTGTACAGCGTGAAAATGGAAATGGAAATATAAAAGAGTTATGAATTTTAGAAGGCGGGGAGGAAAAAATGAAAACACAAAAATAGGGGGTTAAATGTCCTTAAGGGGTTAAATGACAGTAATGCTTTAACATTTACTTTATAATAGACTTACATAGACAGATATATATTGTTAGCTCTCTTGTTTGTTTTGCAAGATTCATTTTCAGATATAGTTCAGTGGGGGCTCAGAACACAGAAAAAAAGCATTTTTTATGTTAACTTTGTACTTATTATAGTGTGGAAAAAAAGACTCTTTACCCCACCAAAAAAATCTCTAAAGTCTTGGCCACTAGGTGTCTCACTGCCCTGCAAATTGCTGTTCACTGCTTGTTTGGGAAATTCTGTCTCTAGCAGCAGGGAGACCAAAACACAGAAAGTGGGGGGGGTGGGGCTTACGTAGTGCAGTGTGCCAGAAAAAAAATAGCTTAGGCTGTTTACCTACAGTTTGTGTGCCTGTCTGCCTTATTCTGAGGATCATTTCTGTGTCTGAAAGATAAATTAATTTAAATCACTTCTCCTCTCATACCACTCATAGAGCTCAGTGCATTGTTTTTTTCTGCTAATCTGTGTACACGGTGTTGCCTCCTGGATGTAATCCTTCTCCCTTTAGCTTGCCATCATAATCAGTGACAGTTCAGTGCTTAGTGTAACCTCGTCCTTACTGTGCTGCTGCTGTTTCTTTCATGTCTGCTCACATAGCATCTTGTAAACCCAGAGCATCAGTAAGCCCTTGTCCCGCCACATACCATCTGTAGTAATGTACTGTGTAAATAATCCTCCAGCACACTGTACCTTCACCAAATCTTATGTCATAGCAGTGAGTAGATGCTGTCCGGTGACTGGCCAGACAATTAGGGAAAGGAAGTGTCTGTGTGCGTGTACTACTGGCAAACAGCCCAGCAGTGTCCCTGCACCTTGAAATGTAGAGTATGAGAAATAGCTCAGTCCCATGGAGGGAGACTATCAGAGGCTCAATAACAGTTGGGTTAACCCACCAAAACCCATGCAGGTTTTTAAAAATCTTATGAAAGTTACACTTTAAAGCCTAGTAAAAGTCTCAAAATAAATTCCTATAACTAACATGCAGTTATGTGCCTTGCTGTCAGTGTCTTTAGTGACCACACTGTCTATATATATAATACAAAGGACACACTTCCAGGAAGGCGGCAGATCCCATTCTTGTTTTACCTTACACACTTTTACCATTGTTGTGTATAAGTTGCACAAATTAGTGTGGTAATCAGGATAACATTCTTTATTTGCCTGCTTATCTTGGGTTTTATTCCACTAGGGAGCGCTGTCCTTGCTTTTTTTTTCTAGATTTTTCCTATATATGTAATAGACTATAAAATAACTCTGGGTACTATCAGTTAATCTATGCAACATAGGAGATCTAGATGTTTGTCAGAGGTACACGACCTACCGGCCACATCTGGCCTTGGCCAGGCGGGACATAGATAAGGCTTGTCCTAATAGTTGTCTGCTTCAGGAACATGTGGCTGTCCTTTGAGAGTTATCTCTTTCAGAACTGAAAGACTTTATTAGATGGCAGCTCTGTTCTCTTTTCTTTGCTTGGGTGTTTGTCACCATTTAATGCAAAAATGTCTCGGACTAGAATACTTCTCTCAGTGATAGAACATAAGTGTGACCACGCCTTGTGCAGCCCTAATGCAAGTAGATGGTGTCCTGTGAATTCATAGTCTGGGATGACTGACACTGAGAAGAGCGGTCTAGTGAAATTTTTTTTTCAGGATTAGGGTTTTGTACCATTAAGAATAATTCACTATTTGAGTAAAGTCTGGTTTTAACATGTAAGAGCTAAAGACTGTAGAATGGAAAATTGTGTTTACAATATTTTTCACATTTTGCAGGGGATACAAAGTTGTTGAAGATGTAGTGTCCAGACCTGGTATGATAAAACAGAAGTAGTGTATAATTCTTGTTGCTGAGAACTTTCCCATCATTGGCAGTCTTAACCACAAATGCACTGCTCCGCTGATGGCACAGATAAGCTAAACAGGACATGTTTTGATCTTAGCTACTCTGTAGTTTTTTTTTTGAGAGTTTCTTTTCAGACTGCACCCAAGATCTGATCGTTGCAGAAAGATCTGAGCAAAATAGCAGTCTGTTGCTCAGTACCTGGACACATTATAATTATTAGAATATGTTTACGCATACAATTTTCCATTTAGTATTTTGTTTTATTCCTGATGTCAGATTATAATAACTAGTGTGTAATTCCACAGCTCCTCAGTATTGATCTTTCAATAACATTGCAGATTAATCGAAGTCTTGATTGGGTTTCTAGCACCAGACAGTTTGTTTATGCTAATTTGAAGACTGGCAATTTGAAGACTAAGCAGAAAACTATTAATTTTTTTTAGTATAATTTTCTTCTTTAACCTGTTATACAGGTATGCCCTTTAGTCCTGGTACGCCCTGGTATCCTGGTACTTAAGGACCAAGGGCGTACCTGTATGCCCTGAATCCTTAAGTGGCTTGAAGCACCAGGAACTGTGCTCGCTTCAGAACAGTGAGTGTCTGCTACTATCAGATTGCTAATACTGTTCAGTGCTATGCATGGGCCTAGCACAGTTCAGTTTTATCGGCAATCTTCTCTGGTCTGATCAATTTGGAACCAGAGAAGAAGACCCCAGGAGAGCTGCACAGGCAGGTGAGGGGACCTCCGTTCGCCATCTTGGAGGATCGGGTCCCCGCGGTCATTCCGATCATTCAGTGCCGCATGTGCTATGATCTGTATTGATCACGGCATCTGAGGGGTTAATGACATCAGCGCGATCTGTGAAGTCTGTGATTACTGGCGGGTCTCTGGCTACTGGAAGCAGCCAGGACCTGTGGTGCAACCATTGCAGTGCTCACATCATGTACAGGACATGTCCTTAGGGGGTTATATTGTACTTAAGTGGGGTTATATTACCCTTAAGGGGTTAAAATTGGAAAAAAATATCCCATTTTACAAAAAAAAATAAAAAATCATATTTGGCATCGCCAATTTGCATACGTCCAAGCGAACTACACGTTCGCGCAAATGGACGTATGCATACGTCCAAGCGATCTCCTGCTCTGCCGCAGGCAGCGCAGGAGATCGCGGGTGGGCCTCAGCTGTCAATCACAGCCGGAGTCCCACCGCAGCTGCCGGGGCCGCGATCGCGCCGGTCCCGGCAGCATTAACCCCATAGATGCCGTGATCAGTTCTGATCACGGCATCTATGGTGTTTGCAGGGGGAGCGCTCTCCCCCTGCCCATCAACGGCGGCGCCGCGATAAAATAAGGGGGATCGGGGGTGTCCAAGACACCCTCGATCCCCCTTGAAGAGATAGGAGTGAGGTGGCAGGGTTGCCACCCTTCCTATCCCTGCTATTGATCGGCGGAGCGACCGACCAATAGCAGACTGGGGGCGGGGGGGGGGGGGGGGTTAAAGTTTGGTTCCCCCCGCTATGCCCACCCATCGGTGTCCGGGCACAGCGTGGGGAACCGTGTAGTAGCGGCAGCGGCGGTCACTTACCCGGCGCCGGCTGTGATCATGGCGGCGGTGGAGGTGAGTATGGCGCCGCGTTTCCGGGAGTCTGTTGTCTAGCAACATCTGCAGGGCGACAGTTTGGAGAGTGGTCTCTAAACTGTGGCCCTCCAGATGTTGCAAAACTACAACTCCCACCATGCCTTGACAGCTGTTTGCTGTGTTGGCATGCTGGGAGTTGTAGTTTTGCAAGATTTAGAGGGTTTCAGGCTAGAGATCACTGACAGTGGTCTCTAAACTGTAGCCCTCCAGATGTTACAAAACTACAACTCACAGCATGCCCAGACAGCAGTTTGCTGTCTTAGCATGCTGAGATTTGTAGTTTTGCAACATCTGGAGGGCCACAGTTTAGAGACCACTGTCAGTGATCTCTAGCCTGAACCCCTCTAAATCTTGCAAAACTACAACTCCCAGCATTCAGGAACAGCAAATGGCTGTCTCGGCATGCTGGGAGTTGTACTTGCGTGCCTCCAGCTGTTGCATAACTACATCTCCCAGCATTCCCTTTGGCAATCAGTACATGCTGAGAGTTGTAGTTCTGCAACAGCTGGAGGCACACTGGTTGGGAAATACCGAGTTAGGTAATAGGTTCTGTTACCTAACTCAGTATTTTCCAACCCGCGTGCCTCCAGCTGTTGCAAAACTACAACTCCCAGCATGCACGTTCTGTCAGTGCATGCTGGGAGTTGTAGTTTTGCCCCCCCCCCCCCTCCCATGTGAATGTACAGGTTACATTCACACTGGTGGCGGATTACAGTGAGTTCCCTGCTTTAAGTTTGAGCTGCAGCCGCAGCTCAAACTCCTAGCGGGAGACTCAGTGTAATCCTCCGTCAGTGTGAATGTAACCTAAAAACACTACACTACACTAACATAAAATAAAGAGTAAAACACTACATATACACACGTACACTGCCCCCCCCCCCTACCACCCCCCTTCCCCCCCAATAAAAATGAAAAACGTATCCTACAGCAGTGTTTCCAAAACGGAGCCTCCAGCTGTTGCAAAACAAAAACTCCCAGCATTTCCGGACAGCCATTGACTGTCCAAGCATGCTGGGAGTTTAGCAACAGCTGGAGGCACCCTGTTTGGGAATCACTGGTGTAGAATACCCCTATGTCCACACCTATGCAAAACCCTAACTTAGGCCTCAAATGCGCATGGCGCTCTCACTTTGGAGCCCTGTCGTATTTCAAGGCAACAGTTTAGGGCCACATATGGGGTATCGCCGTACTCGGGAGAAATTGCCTAACAAATTTTGGGGGGCTTTTTCTCTTTTTACCCCTTATGAAAAGGTAAAGTTGGGGTCTACACCAGCATGTTAGTGTAAAAAAAAAACATTTTTGTACACTAACATACTGGTGTTGCTCCATACTTTATTCACAAGCGGTAAAAGAAAAAAAGCCTCCAAAATTTGTACCGCAATTTCTCCTGAGTACGGAGATACCCCATATGTGGGCACAAAGTGTTCTGGGGACGCACAACAAGGCTCAGAAGGGAGAGTGCACCATGTAAATTTGAGGTCTAAATTGGTGATTTGCACAGGGGTGGCTGATTTTACAGCGGTTCCTGACATAAGTGCAAAACAAGAAATACCCACATGTGACCCCATTTTGGAAACTACACCCCTCACGGAATGTAATAAGGGGTACAGTGAGCATTTACACCCCACAGGTGTCTGACAGATCTTTGAAACAGGGGTCTGTGAAAATGAAAAATAAAATTTTTAATTTGCACAGCCCACTGTTCCAAAGATCCGTCAAATGCCAGTGGGGTGTAAATTCTCCCTGCACCCCTTATTACCTTCCGTGAGGGGTGTAGTTTTAAAAATGGGATCACATGTGGGGGGGTCCACTGTTCTGGCACCACGGGGGGCTTTGGAAATGCACATTGCCAAATTCTCTCTCCAAAAGCTCAATGATGCTCCTTCTCTTCTGAGCATTGTAGTTCGTCCCCAGTGCACTTCACGTCCACTTATGGGGTATTTCCATACTCAGAAGAGATGGGGTTACAAATTTTGGGGGGTATTTTCTGCTATTATCCCATGTAAAATTTGGGGGAAAACAAGCATTTTAGTGTAAAAAAAATAATTTTTTTTACATCTGCAAAAGTCGTGAAACACCTGTGGGGTATTAAGGTTCGCTTTACCCCTTGTTACGTTCCCCAAGGGGTCTAGTTTCCAAAATGGTATGCCATGTGTTTTTTTTTTCTGTCCTGGCACCATAGGGGCTTCCTAAATGCGGCATGCCCCCAGAGCAAAATTTGCTTCCAAAAAGCCAAATGTGACTCCTTCTCTTCTGAGACCTGTAGTGCGCCAGCAGAGCACTTTTCATCCCCATATGGGGTGTTTTCTGAATCGGGAGAAATTGGGCTTCACATTTTGGGGGGTATTTTCTGCTATTATCTTTTTTTAAAATGTAAAATTTTTGCTAAACCAAGCATTTTTGGTAAAAAAAAAACATTTTTTTTTTTTTTACATATACAAAAGTCGTGAAACAGCTGTGGGATATTAAGGTTCACTTTATCCCTTGTTACGTTCCTCAAGGGGTCTAGTTTCCAAAATGGTATGCCATGTGTTTTTTTTTTGCTGTCCTGGCACCATAGGGGCTTCCTAAATGCGACATGCCCCCCGAGCAAAATTTGCTCTCAAAAAGCCAAATATGACTCCTTCTCTTCTGAGCATTGTAGTTCGCCCGTAGTGCAATTCAGGTCAACTTATGGGGTACCTCCATACTCAGAAGAGATGGGGTTACAAATTTTGGGGGGTATTTTCTGCTATTAACCCTTGCAAAAATGTGAAATTTGGGGGGAAACACACATTTTAGTGATTTTTTTTTTTTTTTTTAACATATGCAAAAGTCATGAAACACCTGTGGGGTATTAAGGCTCACTTAATTCCTTGTTACGTTCCCCAAGGGGTCTAGTTTCCAAAATGGTATGCCATGTGTTTTTTTTTTTGCTGTTTTGGCACCATGGGGGCTTCCTAAATGCAACATGCCCCCCAAAAACCATTTCAGAAAAACGTACTCTCCAAAATCCCCTTGTCGCTCCTTCGCTTCTGAGCCCTCTACTGCGCCCGCCGAACAATTCACATAGACATATGAGGTATGTGCTTACTCGAGAGGAATTGGGCTACAAATTGAAGTATAAATTTTATCCTTTTACCCCTTGTAAAAATTAAAAAATTGGGTCTACAAGAACATGCAAGTGTAAAAAATGAAGATTTTGAATTTTCTCCTTCACTTTGCTGCTTTTCCTGTGAAACACCTAAAGGGTTAAAACACTTACTGAAGGTAATTTTGAATACTTTGGGGGGTGCAGTTTTTGTAATGGGGTCATTTATGGGGTATTTCTAATATGAAGACCCTTCAAATCCACTTCAAACCTGAACTGGTCCATGAAAAATATGGGTCTGTAGATGGAAATCTAAAAAAAGTGAAGGATTTTAGAAGGCAAGTAGGAAAAAATGAAAACGCAAAAATAAAATTGGCCTTGTCCTTAAAGGGATACTCCGGTGGAAAACTTTAACTTTCTGGCACCAGTTCATTTAAAAAAAAAAAAAGTAAACAGATTTGTAAATTACTTCTATTTAAAAATCTTAATCCTTCCAGTACTTCTTAGCTGTATGCTACAGAGGAAATTTTCCTTTTGAATTTCTTTTTAGTCTTGTCCACAGTGCTCTCTGCTGACACCTCTGTCAGTGTCAGGAACTGTCCAGAGAAGCATAGGATTGCTATGGGGATTTTCTCCTGCTCTTCCAGATACAGCCATCAGGTGTCAGCAGAGAGCACTGTGGACAAGACAACATGAAATGAAATGAAATTCAAAAAGAAAATAATTAGTATACAGCTGCTAATAAGTACTGGAAGAACAAATATTTTTTAATAGAAGTAACTTACAAATCTATAAATAGCAATATATAGAAAATATGAGAGGCTCCTATCTGCTAGTTACCTTGATCCCAGCAACTCAAATGTCACCTATACCCACGGTGTCAGAATGTAAAGTGATTAAAAGGAAAATTGAGGCTCAGGATCTTGAATACTGGATAGACATTTATTAATTAATTGTTTTCAAAGATGTAATGTGCTCCGTGACGCACAGGGCCCTTGTGGGTCAGCTGGGACACAAAATACAATTTAGTAAATTATAAAATTACATAGATGGCATAGAATACATTATAATATAAAAATATGTAATAAAATATCAATATAAAAGCCACACGTCTGTGGATATTCCAACCTGTAAGAATAAAATAGTGGTGCACGTGTCTTTTGAATAGAAACGAATATGTAAAGTGAAAAATTGTACTGTCCAATGCGCTGTTTGTAGAAAGAGTGGTATCCATTGGCAACAATGTAACTATTATTGCATGGTAACAATGTAGCAATGTATGGTATACTAGCAGTGTTTATGAGCAAACAGTAGCAATGTGAAGTATACTTGCAGTACTGAAGAGCTGAAGGATAGATCGCCGCTTAGAGACTCGGCCATCTCATATGGATAGCGGTGATCGTGGGCTTCAATGATGGGGACTGCAGCGCTTCAATGAGACGTGAATTTTTCCAAATCGCGTAGAATGTGCGGAGAGAATGTTCAAATTCACGGTCCTATTATGTGTGGCATATGCTGATAGAGACTCAGCCGTCTCAGAAGTTACAGCAATAATGAAAGATCCAGTTTTTTTGAGCCTGTACAGGTAATCCCGATTTGGTCAGAGGGTATGTGGTGTCCTCGTGGCCGTGGCAATGCACATAAGTACCTGGGGCTTAGCGGATGCCGTATAAGCGCAATAGCTGTATTCCAATATAGAGGCTGGATATCTGTGGCGTTAGTTGCGGAGCTGGAACGCGTTTCAAGTCCTCCATAGGACTTTTCTTCAGCAGCTTTAAGATGTGTGACACATCACATCTTAAAGCTGCTGAAGAAAAGTCCTATGGAGGACTTGAAACGCGTTCCAGCTCCGCTACTAGCTCCACATATATCCAGCCTCTATATTGGAATACAGCTATTGCGCTTATACGGCATCCTCTAAGCCCCAGGTACTTATGCGCATTGCCACATACCCTCTGACCGCATCAGGGATGTGGAATTCCTATCGCCCGACGCCCGGGACTAGCAGTTTTGGGCGCCGGGCAGGTGAATTTGTCCGGCCCTTAGCCCGGCTTCGGGCAAGCAGGGCCGGACCTGACAAGTGCGGTGGCGATCTGCAGTCTGTATGGAGCGGGCTGCCGACTCCTGCCCGCTCCATACTCTGCCGCCTCAGACAATAAAAAACTGTATCCTTGGAAGCAGAGCAGGGGAGATGAGAAGCTGTGTATGTATTCTCTCCCCTGCTCTGCAGATGTGCGGGGGGAGATGAGGGGGGCGTGGCTTCTTGCTCCCCGTGCAGACCTGCGTCCTCTGCCTTCACTCCCCCCAGCTGTAGCTTCGGAGAGCTGGGGGGAGGAGGCACGTCTGCACGGGGAGATGCATGCGGCGCTCTGCAGTATGTATGGAGCGGGCTCGGGATTCCTGCCCGCTCCATACTCTGCAGCCCCCGGCTGTTCTCAGTAGCCGGGGGCCGCCGCTAATAGCCAGCATGCGGCAATCGCCGCGGCTGGCTATTAACCCTTTAGATCGCCGCTGTCAAAGCTGACAGCGGCGTCTAAAGGGACATGTGAATGCTCCCTGGTGGACTAGTGGGGTGGATCGCCCCCCTGCAGCGCGATCGCAGGGGGGCGATCCACTATAGAGGTAGCCGGAGGACTTACCTCTGCTTCCTCCTGTCCCGGCTCTGTCATTGATAGATCCTGGCTGGACCAGGCTCTATCAATGGATCACAGAGCACACAGATTAATAGAGTTCAAAAGAGTTCTAATGATTCCTCATAAGTCTAATAAAGTGTAAAAAAAAATAAAGAAGTTTTAATAAAAGTTTGAAAGACACATTAACCTAGTGGTCTTCAAACTGTGCCCCTCCAGATGTTACAAAACTACAATTCCCAGCATGCCAGGACAGCCGATGGCTGGCTGGGAGTTGTAGTTTTGCAACATCTGGAGGGCCACAGTTTGAAGACTGCTGCATTAACCCCTTCCATGTTAAAAGTTCAAATCACCCCCTTTTCCTATATAAAAACATAATAAAAATAATCATATTTGGTATGGCCTATTAAAATATAACATTATGTATCCCGTACGGTAAATGTAAAAAAAAATACCAAACCACAGATTTGCAATTTTTATAAAATCCCATAAAAAAAAGTTAAAAAGCGATTAAAAAGTCAGATCAATGCCAAAATGGTACCGATACAAAAAACAGAGTATGGCGCAAAACATGAGCCCTCATACAGCCTGGTATGCGGAAAAAAAATAAAGCTACAGGGGTTAAAAAATGGCAATTAAAAAAATTAGAAAACGTTCAGAATTAGTAAAACATGACGTAAAAGATACAAATCTGGTATCGCTGTAATCAGGCGGCCTAAAGTATAAAACTAACATGTTACCTCAACCACAAGGTAAATGGCGTAGAAAAGAAAACCACCAAATCTGCTAAATTATCTTTTACTATTTCAATTTCACTTCCCCAAATATATATATATTTTTTGGTTCAGAGAATATGTTATTGAAAAATTAAAAGGTATCATTATAGTAGGTAGTTATGGCTATTATAGGGCGAGGAGGAAAAAATTTGAGCGTAAAAGCGAAAATTGGCCAGACAAGTGGATCGTCATGAGGGACAAGTAGATTTTGCTCCATTTTAGTCCCGTGGGCAAGTAGTTTTTTATAAAATTTCCACACCCCTTCGGCTGAGTCTCTATCAGCATATGCCACACATAATAGGACCGTGAATTTGAACATTCTCTCCGCACATTCTACGTGATTTGGAAAAATTCACAGCTTATTGAAGCGCTGCAGTCCCAATCATTGAAGCCCACTATCACCGCTATCCATATGAGACGGCCGAGTCTCTAAGTGGCGATCTATCCTTCAGCTCTTCAGTACTGCAAGTATACTTAAAGGAGAACTCCAGACCATAAAAATTGTCCCCATAGTGCCGGCAGTAAAAAAAATAAAGATGTACATACCTTCTTCCGCTCCCCCGGGGCCTCCGGTAACCGTCTCCGGTCTCTGCCGCAATCCACTTCCTGGTTGCCGGTGGTCAGATGAATCAGCCAATCACCAGCCGCAGCGCAGGCCGACTCGGCCGACGATAGGCTGAGCGGCAGTGTGGCATTTTCAGCTCCGGCCACAGGTGCCGGTGTAGTGAAGAATTTTGTGTCCTGAAGCGTTTTCACACTGCCGCTCAGCCTATCGCCGGCCGAGTTGGACTGCGCTGCGGGTGGTGATTGGCTGATTCATCCGACCGGGGGAGCGGAGGGAGGTATGTACATCTTTATTTTTTTACTGCCGGCACTATGGGGGACAATTTTTATGGTCTGGAGTTCTCCTTTAACATTGCTACTGTTTGCTCATAAACACTGCTAGTATACCAGACATTGCCACATTGTTACCATGCAATAATTGTTACATTGTTGCTAACGGATACCACTCATTCTACAAACAGTTGTGCACTTAACATATTCGTTTCTATTCAAAAGACACGTGCACCACTATTTTATTCTTACAGGCTGGAATATCCACAGACGTGTAGCTTTTATATTGATTGTATTTTATTACATAATTTTTTTTTTTTTAACTGTAATTTTTATTTATTTTGTCAAAATATGAAATCGATACAAACAAGTAGGTAGGCAGTGGGGATTAACCCCCATAAAGAGAATGTACAAAACCAAGAAGATCAATGTGCATGCATTGAAAACAAACGTCGCTAAAAAACATCATCAAACGTATAAGGCATCAAGCCCACCAAGGGGAGAGAGGCGGGGGAGGATGGGGGGGGGGGGTTGAAGAAGGGAACAAACAAAAGGAGGGGGGGGGGGACAGTAACTCTCCACACTAGGGAAGAGACACCAAAAGAAGGAAACAGGAAGAAACAGTGAAAGAAAAACAACAAGGTCTAAGGGTAGCACAGTCAGGGAGGCTGTCTATCAGTAAATCTGTCCCAAGGATTCCACGAAATTGTGGGACCGTATTATTCAAGGAGGCTGTAATAGACTCCAGGGAGCGGATTTCACGAATTCTAGCAAGCAATTCACTCTCAGGAGGGGACGAGGTCCGCTTCCAATACTTCGATAGTAGCCCCTTCGTCTGCGGCCCACCTCTACACAACCTCTCAAAGCTCGTGGGGAGTGACACAGTCAAAGAGCCCCGCTGCGATGACATATAATGCCGAAGTTGTATATAGTGGGTCAATTCAGAGGCAGGGAGCTCCCAGCAAGACTTCAAGTCATCAAAGGGTAGGAGAACCCGCGTGACAGGGTTCACTATATCAGCCCAACAGAACAGCCCCCGCGAACCCCATTCCCGGACCATATGTGCAGTGCTACCCGGTAGAAAGTCGTTAGGGCGATAAAGGAAAGATTGCATAGGGGAGTAGGGGGACAAGAGCCGGAACCGCCTAGAGCTATAGGTCCACACATATTTAGTAAAGGACATAGGGCCTAGAAAGGGGGGTACAGGAGAGGAAAGTGGAAAGGACCACAAGAAAGAGTTAGGGTGAACAGGGGCCAACCATAGCTTCTCAATCTCCATCCATGTGCTATAGGCGTGATAGGTGGACCACGCCGCGAGATGTCGGAGGTGTGCCGCCCAGTAATGTTTGGCAAAATCAGGGACACCCAAGCCCCCCAGAGACCGGCTCGCCATCATAACGGACATAGGAAGCCTATGCCTCTTGGCACCCCATATAAACCGAAAAATCGCTGATTGAAATTACCGTAACGGGGCCAAGGGCACCCGTACTGGCAGCGTTTCGAAAAAGTAAAGCAGCTTAGGGAGGATGGTAATTTTAACCGCAGCAATACGACCAAAAAAGGAGATATATTGCGATCCCCACCTATCAAGGAAGGAGCGAAGAGAGGAATAGCTAGGGGAGAGTATTTTATTACATATTTTTATATTATAATGTATTCTATGCTATCTATGTAATTTTATAATTTACTAAATTGTATTTTGTATCCCTGCTGACCCACAAGGGCCCTGTGCATCCAATCTGTGGTATACAGGTATGCTGTGTTTAGCCAATCATTGCGGTCCTGGCTGTGCCGCGTGACCTGATGTTGTCCAATCAGAGTTTGTTTATTTTTGCTGCGTGGACCTATTTGGATTCTCAGTGACCTCAATAAGTTCTGACAGGAATTTTTTGCAGGTTCTTTTTTCAGAACATTCTGTCAGTTGGAGGCAAAATAGCAACATTGTGGTACCAAATATGTCCTATATAAACCCCATGCAGTTCTATGTCCTCCATATGGGGCTAATAAACAACATGAAAACAACACTTCATGAAAAAACAAACAGCACGCGCAGTCCTTCCCCTTGCAGCCCGAGAAATCAGCCCTATACACAGCATAGAGATTATCCCCAGTCTGTGATGTCCCCCTCCCCCTTTCACACACAGAGATCATCCCCCGTGCAGCCTTATACACAGCACACTAATATAAATCATCCCCAGTTTGAAACTCTCTGCTTGTAAGGAAAATAGATATTCCAAATAAATAACATATTGATTCACATATATAATATGTCTACTTTATGTTTGCATCAAAGAATTTACGTGTTTTTACTTTTGGAAGACATCAGAGGGCTTCAAAGTTCCGCAGCAATTTTCCAATTTTTCTCAAGATTTTCAAAATCATACTTTTTCAGGGACCAGTTCAGGTTGGAAGTGGATTTTAAGGGTCTTCATATTAGAAATACCCCCATAAATGACCCCATTATAAAAACTGCACCCCCCAAAGTATTAAAAATGACATTCAGTAAGTGTTTTAACCCTTTAGGTGTTTCACAGGAATAGCAGCAAAGTGAAGGAGAAAATTCACAATCTTCATTTTTTTACACTCGCATGTTCTTGTAGACCCAATTTTTGCATTTTTACAAGGGGTAAAAGGAGAGAAATCACCCTAAAATTTGTAACCCAATTCCTCTCAAGTAAGTAAACACCTCATATGTGTATGTAAAGTGTTCGGCGTGCGCAGTAGAGGGCTCAGAAGGAAAGGAGCGACAATGGGATTTTGGAGAGTGAGTTTTTCTGAAAGGGTTTTTGGGGGGCATGTCCCATTTAGGAAGCCCCTATGGTGCCAGAACAGTGGACCCCCCCCACATGTGACCCCATTTTGGAAACTACACCCCTCATGGAATTTAATAAGGGGTGCAGTGAGCATTTACACCCCACTGGCGTTTGACAGATATTTGAAACAGTGGACTGTGCAAATGAAAAATTTTATTTTTCATTTTCACAGACCACTGTTCCAAAAATCTGTCATGCACCAGTGGGGTGTAAATGCTCACTGCACCCCTTATTAAATTCCATGAGGGGTGTAGTTTCCAAAATGGGGTCACATATGGATATTTATTGTTTTGCGTTTATGTCAGAACTGCTGTAACAATCAGCCACCCCTGTGCAAATCGCCTCAAATGTACATGTTGCACTCTCCCTTCTGGGCCTTGTTGTGCGCCCCCAGAGCACTTTGCGCCCACATATGGGGTATCTCCATACTCGGGAGAAATTGCATTACAAATTTTGAGGGTCTTTTTTCCCTTTTACCTCTTGTGAAAATGAAAAGTATGCGGCAACACCAGCATGTCAGTGTAAAAAATTTGTTTTTATACACTAACATGCTGGTGTAGACCCCAACTTCACCTTTTCATAGGGGTTAAAAAAGAAAAAGCCCCCAAAATTTGTAAGCCAATTTCTCCTGAGTACGGAGATACCCCATGTGTGTCCCAAAACTGTTGCCCTGAAATATTACAGGGCTCCATAGTGAGAGCGCCATGCGCATTTGAGGCCTAAATTAGAGATTTGCATAGGGGTGGACATAGGGGTATTCTATGCCAGTGATTCCCAAACAGGGTGCATCCAGCTGTTGCAAAACTCCCAGCATGCCTGGACAGTCAATGGCTTTCCGGCAATACTGGGAGTTGTTGTTTTGCAACAGCTGGAGGCTCCGTTTTGGAAACAGTAGCGTACCAGACGTTTTTCATTTTTATTGGGGAAGGGGGGCTGTGTAGGGGTATGTGTATTGCTGTATGTAGTGCTTTTTATTTAATGTTAGTGTAGTGTAGGGTTTTTAGGGTACAGTCACACGGGCAGAGGTTCACAGCAAGTTTGCCGCTGGGAGTTTGAGCTGCAGCACAAAATTTGCGCCATCTCAAACTTGCAGCACTCACTGTAAACCTCCGCCCATGTGAGTGTACCCTGTACATTCACATTGGGGGGAGGGGGGGCAAACATCCAGCTGTTGCAAAACTACAACTCCGAGCATGCCCTTTTGCTGTCCGTGCATGCTGGGAGTTGTAGTTTTGCAACAGCTGGAGGCACACTGGTTGCAAAACACGGAGTTAGATAACAAACTGGTGTTTCGCAACCAGTGTGCCTTCAGCTGTTGCAAAAACTACAAATCTCAGCATGCAGTTACAGCAGAAGGGCATGCTGGGACTTGTAGTTATGCAACAGCTAGAGGCATACTGCTACAACTCCCAGCATGCCCTTTGGCTGTCCGTGCATGCTGGGGGTTGTAGTTATCTAACAGCTGAAGGCACACTGGTTGCAAAACACTTGAAAGTTTATTACTTAACTTAGTGTTTCCAAACCAGTGTGCCTCCAGCTGTTGCAAAACTACAACTCCCAGCATGCATGGTCTGTCAGTGCATGCTGGGAGTTATAGTTTTGCAACAATTGCAACAGCTGGAGGCACTGAGGTAGGAAACGGACAATGTTTCCCAACTAGTGTGCCTCCAGTTGTTGCAAAACTACAACTCCCAGCATGCCCAGACGGCCCAGGCATGCTGGGAGTTGTAGTTCGGCAATATCTGAAGGATCAGATGTTGCCGAACTACAAATTCCAGCATGCTTGGGCAGTCTGGGCATGCTGGGAGTTGTAGTTTTGCAACATCTGGAGGTCCACAGTTTGGAGACCACTGTATAATGGTCTCCAATCTGTGCTCTTCCAGATGTTACAGAACTACAACTCCCAGCATGCCTGGACAGACTGAGCATGCTGAGATTTGTAGTTTTGCAACATCTGGAAGAGCACAGATTGGAGACCATTATACAGTGGTCTCCAAACTGTGGACCACCGGGACCGCCTGGTTGGCGCCGCTCGCGCCCTGACCGCTCGGGACACCGCATGGCCGGGTAAGTGACGCCGGGGGACGGGTAAGGCACACTTAGCAGAGCGGTGTGTGTCCTGATCCCCGTGATCGGGACTCACAAACCGCACTGCTATCAGCTAGTCAGATTTGACTAAAAATCCATATGATGGCTTATTTTTTGCGCCACCAATTCTACTTTGTAATTTCGTCAGTCATTTTACCCAAAAATCTACAGCGAAACAAAACGCAGTTTTGTAACTTTTGGGCGCTTCCGTTTCTACGTAGTACATTTTTCTGTAAAAATGGCACCTTATCTTTATTCTGTAGGTCCATACAATTAAAATGATACCCTACTTATATAGGTTTGATTTTGTCGTACTTCTGGAAAAAAATCATAGCTCCCTGAGCTAACCGGCATACTTTCACTTTAAATATGCAATCTCCACCACAGCACAAATAATCAGAGGTCCAGGATCAAGTGGAAAGGCTTCCAAGTTTATTCACACCATAAATGTGATAGCGGTGCAACGTTTCGGCAAACTGCCTTTATCAAGCATACTTTCACTTTAGACGCGGTGTTCAACTTTGAACGCCGCGTCTAAAGGGTTAATAGCGCGCGGCACCGCTATGACGTGGGGCCATGCCGTGGCCCCACGTTATAGATCAGGAGCGGACTTATGACGTACGCGTACGTCATGGGTCCTTAAGAGGTTAAAGATCAAGGGCGTACAGGATATCTATCAGCAGGCACCCCGTGCAAATGCCCAGGGGGTCCTGAGCCCCCCATGTCGGCGATGGGGGGTTCACACAAGCAATTTCGAGTCATACAGGTAACCGGTGACCCGGAAAATAAGGGGGATTGGGGTTGTCCAAGACACCGACGATCCCCCTGAAGGGATAGGAGTTAGGTGGCAGGGGTGCCACCCCTCCTATCCCTGCTATTGGTCTTTCAGAAGCGACTACGGGGGGGGTTAACGCTCGGTTCTCCCACTCTGCCCACCCACTGTGGTCCGGACAGAACGGGGAACCGACGGTGACCGGCGCCGAAGGACCACTTACCCATCGGCGGCAGCGGGCGACGATCGGCGCCGATGACATGCGGCTGGCTACCTGCTGCAGACTACGGAAGCCGGTGAGTTGCCTAGCATCATCTGAAGGGTTACAGTTTGAGACCACTATACAGTGGTCTCTAAACTGTAGCCCTCTAGATCTTGCTAAACTACAACTCCTAGCATGCCAACACAGCAGTTAGCTGTCTGGGCATGCTGGGATTTGTAGTTTTGCAACATCAGGATGGCCTCAGTTTGGAGATCACTGTGCAGTGGTCTCTAAACTGTAGCCCTCCAGATGTTGCAAAACTACAAATCCCAGCATGCCCAAACAGCAAACAACTGTCTCGGCATGCTGGGAGTTTTAGCTGCGTACCTCCAGCTGTTGCATAACTACATCTCCCAGCATGACCTTCGGCGATCAGTACATGCTGGGAGTTGTAGTTTTGCAACAGCTGGAGGCACATTGGTTGGAAAATACGGAGTTAGGTAACAGAACCTAACTTAAGGTTTTCCAACCAGTGTGCCTCCAGCTGTTGCAAAACTTCAACTCCCAGCATGCACGGTCTGTCAGTACATGCTGGGAGTTGTAGTTTTGAAACAGCTGGAGGTTTGCCCCCCCCATGGGAAAGTACATGGTACATTCACACGGGCGGGTTTACTGTGAGTTTCCTGCTTCAAGTTTCAGCTGCGGCAAACTTTTTGCCACAGCGCAAACTCCTAGCAGGAAACTCACTGTAAACCCCCGTCCGTGTGAATGTACCCTAAAAACACTACACTACCACAAAATAAAGGGTAAAACACTACATATACACCCCCTTACACTGTCCATCCCTCCCACCCCCCCCCCCCCCCCCCGCCCCGGCAGTACTTGACACTGGGGACAAAAACTAGTTTACCTGCCCCAAGAATATACCTTAACAGAGCTGTGAAGAGAGTTCTTTGCCCTAGCATTATAGTGGAGGGGTAAACTCAATTGGGGAGATTTATCAAAACCTGTGTAGAAGAGTGGTGCAGTTACCCATAGCAACCAATTAGATTGCGTCTTTCATTTCTCACAGGCCGTCTTGAAAATGAAAGAATCTATCTGGTTGCTATAGGCAACTGCTCTGCTCTTCCTCTACACAGGTTTAGATCACCCCCATTGATCTGGGTCTAATTTGATTCATTCTCAATCTTCTGTCTAGTATAATACATTTTGAGAACTGTAACGAAAACCTAGTATATACCGTAACTTAATACCATAGATCAAGTGGACAAGTTTCTTCTATCTGCTGTTACAGTTTGTTCTTAAGGATAGCAGTTATAGATAAATGCGTGGTATGATATACAGTTTCTTACTATCACTGATATCCATTCTAAACCTTCTAGCACTCAGGTGCTTAAAAATTTCATACCTAAACTTAGAGGAAACCACTTTGCTTTCACAAACCTTTGATGTTTAAACAAATTTCAACGGCTGCCGGATTCTGATCAGTAACAGGAGCACTGTGTCTTCATAGGTAGGAAGTACAGTTGGTATAAACAAACCCATTATAAGTTGCCCAAGATAGTCTCATGGTAGGTCAATTTGTCTTCAAAGCAAGAAGTAGAATTTCAGTGGAACTTAAATACTTTATCAAAACAAAAAAACATGTTTTACGTTTCTATTTCTTCATTAAGAGCATCCTGTGAAGAACGAGCTAAATTAGCAAGTTATTTGTCATCATGATATTCCATATAAATAGTGGTAACTGTAAGTGCTTCATTTAAGTCAATGGGCTAACCTTTGAGCCTTCTGTTTATACATATTACTAGCAAGGGGGTGTAACATGTGGGTCAGTAACCACTATTTGCACATGAAGGCATATTCTTGATGTCCTCATTTAATCCCTTGGTGCTCCATGATGTGAATATAGGTGGGGGTCTCAGCAATTGGAGGTCCACCAAATTAGCATTTATATTCTATCCTGTAGATGTGATAAATATGTCAGGGTAAAAAACCCATTTTACTCCTTGAGGACCAGACCATTTTTTTTTTTGCACTTCATTTTTCCTCCTTCCCTTTTAAAAATCATAACGCTTTTTAATTTTCCTCATACAGACCCATATGAGGGCTTGTTTTTTGCACTTTGTAATGACAGCAATCATTTCACAACAAAATCTATGGCGAAAAAAAAAGTGTTTGTGGGGCAAAAAAAAAATAATAATGCCATTTTGTAACATTTGGGGGCTTCCGATTCTACCCAGTGCACTTTTCAGTAAAACACCTGACACCTTACCTTTAATCTGTAGGTCCATATGATTAAAATGATACCCAAGTTATATAGGTTTTCATTCTTTAAAAAAGTGATAACATTTGTACGAAAATTTGTATATTTAAAAATGTCTTCTTCCGACCCCCTAGAACTTTTATTTTTATTTTTCCATATACAGGGATGTGTGAGGGCTCATTTTTGCGTCGTGATCTAAAGCTTTTATCGGTGCCATTTTTGTTTGAAAGGGAATTTTTTATCGCTTTTTATACACTTTTTTTTTTTTAAAGGGTTTACAAAGTGACCAAAAATACGAAATTCTGGACTTTGGTATTTTGTTTTTTACGTATACGCCATTGACCATGTGGTTAAAGTAACTTTAACTTTTTATAGTTCGGACATGTTTATTTTTGATTACATTTTTTTTTTCAAATGAGAAGGGGGTGATGCAAACTTTTATAAGGGAAGGGGTTAAATCACTTTTATTAACTTATTTATTTATTTATGTTTTACACTAATTTATAGTCCCCATAAGGGGCAATTACATGCAATCTTCAGATCTTTGAACGTGGCATCTAAGGGGTTAATGCCAGGCATCACCGCAATCACCCTGCTATGATCCGTGCTCAGCTCCTGTACGCCCTGCGCCCGGTCCCGGGAAATAACGTGGGGTCACGCCATCATATAACGCGGGGTCACGCCGACCCCGCGTCATAGCTGGGACCCTGGGCTAATAGCATGCAGCACCGATCGTTGTGCCGCGCGCTATTAACCATCAAAGTTGATCGCCGTGTCTAAAATGAAAGCTTCCCGGCAGCTTAGTCGGGTTGATCGGGACCATCGCGATAAAATCGCTAGCACGATCAGCTAGCACGCCAGCGGAGGTCCCCTCACCTGTCTCCGTCGCATCCGATCGGCGATTGATTGGTCCAAGCCTAAGATACAGGCTTGAACAATCGCCCGCCTATAACACTGATCAATGCAAAGCTATGGCTTTGCAGGCATCAGTGTAAAAGATCAGTGTGTGCAGTGTTATAGCTCCCTATGGGAGCCATGACACTGCAAAAAAAAAAAAAACTTTTCCCATAAAAAAAAAAACTGTGTAAAAATATATGTGGTATCGCCGTGTGCGGAAATGTCCGAATTATAAAAATGTATTGTTAATTAAACCGCAGGTTCAAAGGCGTACGCGCAAAAAAAATTCCAAAGTCCAAAATAGCTAATTTTTGGTCACTTTTTATATAATGAAAAAATGAATAAAAAGCAATAATAAAAAAAGGGTTATAGGGTTCAGAAGATGAGAATTTTTAACGTATACATTTTCCTGCATGTAGTTATGATTTATTTCAGAAGTACGACAAAATCAAACCTATATAAGTAGGGTATCCTTTTAACCGTATGGACCTGCAGAATAAAGATAAGAAAAATGTACTTTGTAGAAACGGAAGCCCCCAAAAGTTACAAAATTTTATTTTTTCTTCAATTTTGTCGCACAATGAATTTTCTTTCCGTTTCGCCATGGATTTTTTTGTAAAATGACTAATGTAACTTAATACCATCATATTTAATTTTATGTGCAAAATTGAAAGCGTTATGATTTTTAGAAGGTGATGAGGAAAAAATTGAAATGGATAAACCCTGCGTCCTTAAGGGTTTAAATTAAACTCGCATGGTATCTTCCTAGTTGTTATGCAATTTAAGTGAAGAAAACTGGCTCTGTGTTTAGACTTCAGTTCCAATCGGGAGCTCTGCAATTCAAGGCTTGACTGTGCCCCATATCACAAATGTCCAAAACCTTTTTTTCATGTTCACATGGAGTGCCGCTTTTCTGTTTTTGGGCATTCCTAGTTTGCATGTGTCAGGAATTAGCCCAGTGAAAATATTTTTTGTGAATAGTATTGGTTCCAGCAAACACCAGTCACCTCTTCCTGTTAGGGACATAGTTGCGCCTTAACAAGTGCATACATTTGACAGGGATTAGCCCTGTGAAAATATTTTTCATGAATATTATTTGTTGCACCAAACACCTGTTACAGCTCCCTAGTTGTGCAATAGCAGCAAAGTAAAAAGGGCATGCATTTAACAAGGATTTGCCCTGTGAACAAAGGAGGAGTTGTCATGGTCATCCTTTGGAGCGTGTTGCTGAGGTGGTGGAGGGGGATGTAGTGGCCGAGCATAGTACTAACTGGACTGGTGGTGGTACGAGTGGTGGGGATACTGAAGGGCATCATGGTGGATGTGCTGAGGGGGAACAAGGAGGCCACAATCATACCTCAGAAGTTCTTACTGAGAGGAGTGTTAGGGATAATAAGGAGGACTTTAGAGATGAAGATGTCAGCAGGCCTTTTGGTCTGAGCAACTCAGAGCAAGTGACAGTGACACTGGTGCTGGATGTGAAGGCTTGAGAAAAAAATGTTCTAGAACCAGGGGCACAGTTGGGTGGTGATATACCTAGCTATTTATGGTATCCTGCTGTGTGGAATTTGTTACCAGATGCAGGAAAGCAGGTACAGTGCTGTATCTGCAGAGAGAAAGTAAGACACAGGCAGGGACCGAATGCTGCCTGGTGGCTACAGCTAACTGAACCTCCCAGTCCCTGCTGTGCACAGTCATGTGGCACAGAGGGTTGGCACCTCCATGAAGTTGTCTGTGTGCAGAACAGTGCATGCAGTGCAAAATTTGACAAACGTCAATCCTTTAAACTCCTGCTGTCCACTATCAGTCACTGTAGTCTGGGCCGCCTGGCTGGTAATGTTTAACCTCTTGGGGACCAAGGGCGTACCTGTACGCCCCTAGCCCCCTCCCTTTCTATAACGCGGGGCCATGCCGAACCCCCGCATCATAGAGGGTCGGGCCCGGCCTCTAACAACAGGCGGGACCTGTGGCTAATAGCGCGCGGCACTGATCGCGGTTCCGCGTGATATTAACCATTTAGCCGCTGCGTTCAAAGCTGATCGCCGCTGCTAAAGCGAAACTAAAATGCTCCCGGCAGCTCAGTCGGGCTGATTGGAATCATCGCAATGAAATCGCGAAGTCCCGATCAGCTAGGAGGCTGCAGGAGGGTGCCTTACCTGCCTCCTGCGCATCCGATCGCCAAATGACTGCTTCATGCCTGAGATCCAGGCAGGAGCAGTCAAGCGCCGATAACACTGATCAATGCAAAGCTATGGCTTTGCAGTGATCAGTGTGTGCAGTGTTATAGCCCCCTATGGGAGCTATAACACTGCAAAAAAAAAGTGTGGAAAAAAAAGTGAATAAAGATCATTTAACCCCTTCCCTAATAAAAGTTTAAATCACCCCCCTTTTCCCCCTTATTTTTGGTCACTTTTTAAATCAATTAAAAAAATGAATAAAAAGCGATCAAAAAGTCCCATCAGTACAAAAATGGTACCGAGAAAAACTTCAGATCACGGCACAAAAAAATGAGCCCCCATACCGCCCCATACGCGGAAAAATAAAAAAGTTATAGGGGTCAGAAAAGGACAATTTTAAACATTTTAATTTTCGTGCATGTAGTTATGATTTTTTCCAGAAGTACGACAAAATCAACCCTATATACCGTATTTATCGGCGTATAACACGCACTTTTTAGGCTAAAAATTTTAGCCTAAAGTCTATGTGCGTGTTATACGCCGATACACTCCCAGGAAAGGCAGGGGGAGAGAGGCCGTCGCTGCCCGCTTCTCTCCCCCTGCCTTTCCTGGGGTCTAGAGCGCTGCTGCCGACCTTCTCTCCCCCTAGCTATCGGCGCCGCTGCCCGTTCTGTCCCCCTGACTATCGGTACCGGCGCCCCATTGCCGGCACCGATAGCCAGGGGGAGAGAAGCGGCACCGACAGCCAGGGGGAGAGAAGGGGCAGCGGCACCCATTGCCGGCGCCGCTCCCCCGTTGCCTCCCCCCATCCCCGGTGGCATAATTACCTGGGTTGGGTCCGTGCTGCTGCAGGCCTCCGGCGTGCGTCCCCTGCGTCGTTGCTATGCACGGCGCGGTGCACTGACGTCATGCGCCGTGCAGCGCATAGCAACGACGCCGGGGACCCGACCCAGGTAATTATGCCACCGGGGATGGGGGGAGGCAACGGGGCAGCGGCGCCTGCAATCGGTGCCGCTGCCCCTTCTCTCCCCCTGGCTATCGGCGCCGGCAATGGGGCGCCGGCAACGATAGCCAGGGGGACAGAACGGGCAGCGGCGCCGATAGCTAGGGGGAGAGAAGGGCCGGCAGCAGGGCTCTAGACCCCCAGGAAAGGCAGGGGGAGAGAAGCGGGCAGCGACGGCCTCTCTCCCCCTGCCTTTCCTGGGGGTATATGGGGGTATACACGCGCACACACGCACCCTCATTTTACCATGGATATTTGGGTAAAAAACTTTTTTTACCCAAATATCCTTGGTAAAATGAGGGTGCGTGTTATTGGCCGGTGCGTGGTATACCCCGATAAATACGGTAAGTAGGATATCATTTTGAACGTATGGACCTACAGGATAATGAAAAGGTGTCATTTGTACCGAAAAATTTAATACGTAGAAACGGAAGCCTCCAAAAGCTACAAACTTCAATTTTTTTATAAAATTTTGTCGACCAATGATCTTTTTTTCCATTTTGCCACAGATTTTTAGTTATCAAATGGATTTTTAGGTGAAAGGATTATGATTTTTAAAAGGTGAGGAGGAAAAAACGAAAGTGTAAAAATGGTAAAAAAAAAAAAAAAAAAAAAAAACCTTGGTCCCCAAGGGGTTACAAATAAATAAATAAAAAAATAAAAAATAAATAAAAAAAAGAGCTTTTAACCTCCTGCAGTATGCAGGCTAGAACAACTCACACTAGTAAACGAGTGTGCCATCACCCTTGCTGGTGCAACCTCCAGCCAGGCCTGGACTGTCTGACTGGGAAAATTTGAATAAAAAAAAAACATTTTCTTAATCTCCTGCTGTACACAGGGTATTACGACTTTCTCTAGTAAACCACTATGCCATGACAATTGCTGGTGCAACCTCCAGCCAGCCAAACCTAGGCCAACAGGCTGGCAAAATTTGTCAATAAAACAGGTTTCTTAACCCCTTAATAACAATGGACATAAATGGACGTCATGGTGACGTGGTACTTAACGCACCATGATGTACATTTACGCGCTGCCATGATCGCGAGCACCGGAGCGGTGCTCGCGTCATGCCCAGCAGGTCCCGGCTGCTATCAGCAGCCAGGGACCCGCCGGTAATGGTGGACATTCGCGATCGCGCGGATGTCCGCCATTAACCCCTCAGATGCCGTGATCAATACCGATCACGGCATCTGCAGCAGTGCGGTACTTTTAATGGATGATCGGATCACCCGCAGCGCTACCGCGGCGATCCGATCATCCAGCATGGCGGCCGGAGGTCCCCTCACCTGGCTCCGGCCGTCTCCCGGGGTCTTCTGCTCTGGTCTGTGATAGACCAGAGAAGATGATCACCGATAATACTGAAAAAAAATAAAAAATAAAGTAAAAAATGTAAAATAAAAAAGTTAAAAAATTTGAAAAATCCCCTCCCCCAATAAAAAAGTAAAACGTCCGTTTTTCCCATCTTACCCCCCAAAAAAGTGTAAAAAAAAATTATTAATACACATATTTGGTATTACGTAAAAGTCTGAACTATTAAAAAATAAAAAAAAGTCCAAAATTGCTGCTATTTTGTCACATTTTATTAATAAAAAGTAAAACCTAAGCAAAAGTGGTACTGATAAAAACTACAGATCACGGCTCAAAAAATTAGCCCTCATATCGCCCCATATACGGAAAAATTAGAACGTTATAGGTGCTCAAAATAGGGCAATTTCAAACATACTAATTTTGTTAAAATGGTTTGAGGTTTTTTTTAAGCGTTGCAATTATAGAAAAGCATATAATCATGGGTATCATTTTAATCGTATTGACCCACAGAATAAAGAAAACATGTAATTTTTAGCGGAAAGTATACAGCGTGAGAACAAAACCTTCCAAACTTTTATTTTCAATTTTCCCACATAAATAATATTTGTTTGGTTGCGCCGTACATTTTATGGTAAAATAAGTGATGTAATTACAAAGTACAATTGGTGACGCAAAAAACAAGCCCTCATATGGGTCTGTGGATGGAAATATAAGAGAGTTATGATTTTTAGAAGGCAAGGAGGAAAAAACAAAAATGCAAAAATAAAATTGGTCTGGTCCTTAATGGACAACTGTAGTGGTACACATTTATATATGCCCAGGCCTCAAAAATAAATTAAATAAACTTATACATACCTTCCTACGAGCCCCCATTGGTCCGGCACAGGCTTCACGGTCTGGAAGTGCTGACGTCATTCACCGGCCGTAGCAATGTCCCGCCACTGTCATGTAAGGAGCTCTGGCCGGCTTCTTACATGACAGTGGGTTCAGCCTATCACCTACCGGGGCGGGACATCACTACGGCCGGTGATACACCGACGGCTCTGCGGCGTCCCCATCCCCAGGAAGTGGAATGACGTCAGCACTGCCAGACCGTGAGGCCTGTGCCGGACCAACAGGGGCTCGTAGGAAGGTATGTATGAGTTTATTTTGTTTATATTTGAGGCACGGGCATATATAAATGTGTACCACTACAGTTGTCCTTTAAGGCCAAAATGAGCCTGGTCCTTAAGGGGCTAACCTCCTGCTGTATGCAGGATACTACACTTCAACCTGTAAGCCACTTTGCCATCATGATTGCTGGTGCAACCTCCAGCTGGCTGGGGCAAAATAAAATTAAAAAATTAAAAACCGGATTGAAAATCCTGCTGTATGCCAGATAATACAACTCATGCTTGTCAACCACTAAGTCACCACCATCACCCTTGATGGTGCAACCTACAGCAAGGCCTAGGCCGCATGGCTGGGGCAAAATTTAAAAAAAACTTTTTGTCCCTGTTTGGCACACGTGCTAAATCTCATCAAACGTTTCTTGAGAACTTGCACCAGTCTCACTGATGTGCTGGCTATGTGCAGGAAAGTGTGTGTTCGGTTTAGCCTTTCCTATGCTTTTAAACATGCTTTCCTTGACCTACAGTGCCAATAGGGTCATTTTCCACATAGTCTCCTGCTTCTTCCAGCCAGACTTGGGCCAACTGGCTGGCAAAATTGGAGAAAAACATTTTTTTAGGAACCTGTTATTTCTAGCCAGCCTTGGGTCACCTGGCTGGCAAAATTCGAAAAAAATCTGTGCCAAATGACTGATTACATAGTACTACCACCACCCCTGCTGTATGCTAGATACTACTAGTCACATAAGTCTGCCATCTTATGTTATATGCTAATAACATCTGGCACTGGCAGTTACCACCTGCTGTACACTGGATACCACTAGTCACAGTAATCCACCATCACCCTACTTCCAGCTAGGCCTACACGTACACAACCTATCATCCCCAAAAAAGGGAACATTTTTTCTTGACTATTTTAGAACATAAATTCTGTTGCTGATCCCAATAAAAAGGATAATTTTTGCAATATTTGGAAAAATCCATGCCGTCATCTTCACTTGTTAGAATCTTAACTTTTTGCTACTCCCAAGAAGGAATAATTTTTGAAACACTTGGAAAAAGCCACTGTGTCTTCCAATACCTCTGTGTGCATTTTAACACCTATGTGGATTAGGCTTAACTTAATGGACTCTTGTCTTTTTTCCCACCATACAAAATATGTAACACCAGCAGGCATCCACCGACCACCAAGGAAAATTTAAACCGCTTTATTTTGGTGTGATTAAAGAGGTACTCTGGTGGGAAACTTTTTTTTTTATGAACTGGTACCAGAAAGTTAAACAGATTTGTAAATTACTTCTATTAAAAAATCTTAATCCTTTCAGTACTTTTTAGCAGCTGTTTGCTACAGAGTAAAATCTTTATTTTTTTTATTTTTTTGTGTTGTCCACAGTGCTCTCTGCTGACACCTGATGCCCGTATCAGGAACTGTCCAGAGCAGGAGAAAATCCCCATAGCAAACCTATGCTGCTCTGGACAGTTCCTGACATGGACAGAGGTGTCAGCAGAGAGCACTATGGACAACACAAGAAAGAAATTTAAAAAGTAAAGAATTTCCTCTGTAGCATATAGCTGCTAAAAAGTACTAAAAGGATTAAGATTTTTTTAATAGAAGTCATTTACAAATCTGTTTAACTTTCTGCCACCAGTTCATTTAAAAAAAAAAAAAAGTTTTCCACCGGAGTACCTCTTTAAGCCTTAAAAATTTGTGATCTGTAATAGTTACCATAGGTTACCGCATGTCGCCATAACCGAACCTTAAAACCCACTTTAAAACTACTTGAAGACATTCCTAGCAGTGTTAGACAGGGCTTTGGAGCTGTAAGGTGCTGTTAGAAACGTGTTTGGGGATTTTTTTTATTGCTGTTTCGGGTCAAACCGAGCCAAATCAAACTGCAAGTTTAAAGTAAATTTCAAAGTTTGCTCATCTCTAGTAAAATCTCATGGCAGGTCCCCTTTAATGTACTTTTGTGGAGCTTTAACAACCAAAAGAATATCAACATAAAATCTTGGAGCACCCTCCTAGACCAAAACCCTCAAATCATACATGATCTCTAACTATAATGCTAGCGGTTCGATAATAAAAAATAGGAGACCGGGCAACCCTGGTGAGAGTACCACATATCAGTTTAAATGGGTTATCCAATGGAATTAATTAATTTTGCTTACAAAAATAACAAACACTTTTCCTCACCTTCTTTCTCTTACTCATAGCTCCGGCATCGGGGCCCCTGTCCACAGCCGGTGACTCTGCTTTCACCGAGCTGCAGAGCATATCTTCTACAGCAGGAAATATTGACTGGGGAACTCGATCACTGGCCAAGTGGGGGACACTGCTTCGGCCATTTATTGACAGAGTGGCGCTGTGATGTCACGTCTGCAGCTCCGGTGCAGACTGTCAGTGGATACCGACCATAGATAAATTTTTTGATCGCTGGAGCAGGGACACAAGCTGACAGTGGGAGGATTTTTCCTCCAGCTGTGAGCCCTGCACTCACAGCTGTCAGTCAAGGAAGTGTGTCCATGACATAGTTGATGGTGCATGGACACAGCAGGACTAGTATGTGTCCAAGCAGGCAGGGGGGGGGGGGGGGGGGGGCAGTTGTTTGACTGGCTTTTTCAGTATGAAATACTGAAAAATTTCTAATGAAAGCAATTGCAAAATCTATTGGTTATACATGCTTTACAAAATATCAAAAGTTTTTGTATCTAACAGTGCCCATTTAAAGTGTATCTGTCTTCAACAAAAACTTTTTATATAATGTAGATGATACCATTATATGTATATTTGGTTAAAAAATGCTTTCCTATAGCTTTACATGTGTGTCTCTGTGAGGAGACTAAATGCAGGAAGTGAGGGCAGGACAAGCAGGGGCATGCCATAGAGCCTCAGTGCACAGAGCCCTGCCTGTCCACCCACATTTCCTGTAATTGGTCTCCTTACAGAGACACACAGGCAATAGTTGCAGATACAAAAAATATGCACATTTTTAACCAATGTATATTACAAATATACATATAATGGTATTATCTAAATTATATAAAAAGTTTTTGTTGACAACAGCTATACTTTAATGTTTTGCCAAGAAGTACAAAGTTTTTGAATCTAACAGTGCCCATTTTAGCCCTATAGATAGTGATCCAATAATACAAACTACAACCACTGAGTTATTATATAAGGTCTTAAAGGGGTACTCTCGTGGAAAAAAAAATTAAAATCAACTTGTGGCAGAAAGTTAAGCAGACTTGTAAATTACTTCTATTTAAAAATCGTAACCCTTCCGGTACTTATCAGCTGCTGTATGCTACAGAGGAAGTTGTATAGTTCTTTTCTTTCTGACCACAGTGCTCTCTGCTGACACCTCTGTCTGTGTCAGGAACTGTCCAGAGCAGGAGAGGTTTGCTATGGTGATTTGTTCCTGACATGGATAGTTCCTGACTTGGACAGAGGTGTCAGCAGAGAGCACTGTGGTCAGACAGAAAAGAACTATACAACTTTCTCAGTAGTATACAGCAGCTAAGTACTGGAAGGATTAAGATTTTTTAAATAGAAGTAATTTACAGATCTGTTTAACTTTTTGTCACCTGTTGAATTAAAAAAAAATGTTTAACATTTGTTTAATCAATTTAACAAACCTTGGCCCAATACCAGATCTCCTAAACCTTTCAAAGAAATCCCCTCTTCACCCTTTCAAAGGCCTTTGAGACTTTAATCGTCAGGGAACCACCCACACCAAACTGGATGCTATCAAAAAACGTATCAATGTTATTGAATACACCCCTCTTTGGCATGAAACCACTCTGATCCTTACTTCTACTTTTGCCTATGTATTTCTGAAGATGAATAGTTAAGGCCTTAGAAAATATTTTAACATTTGTATTTAATAGGGCAATGGGCCTTTAAGTTTTGGATACAAAGAATTTTTAAGCTGTTGTGAGCAGGGCCCTCACTCCTCGTTTACATGTTTAGTGTGTAATATTTTATAAGGTTTTTATTTTTACCCTCAAAATTGTGCTGCGGAATTTATTGGTGCTATATAAATAATTATTGCGATTAATTACATATACTCTATTTAATTTTCTTGAGGTCTTCGAATCAGCCCAAGGTCGGTTAAAACTGTCCCCATCTGCATTGTCAAAATATTTGAACTTCTGCTAACATTTAACAATATTAGCTCTGGCCTCCGTCTTGTCTATCAAATGCCTTTGCCTTGTGGATATAGTACAGTGTCGTTACAGACCCTAGATGACAAATCTTTTGCAATTTAACCCAAATTGAGTGGTTAGAATTTAAAGTGGTATTCCCAACTCCACTTACATAGTCAATCTTGTAAAGCATATCAAGATAAATATTTTTGCAAATTAATTTATTAAATTTGCCTCCTTCTCCTGATATTCTTGATTCTTTCCTACCTTTTTGAGAGCTGGTTGCAAAAGGTACCGACCAGCTATGGTTGGGCTGTTGTGTGTGTGTGTGTGTGTTTGTGTATGTGTAGATAGATAGATATAGATATAAATATATATATTTATATATCTACACACGCGCACACACACAACAGCCCAACCACTTCTAGAGTGGAGTGATGGTCTGTAACCTAGACAAAGAGCGGTCAACAAGGGAGGAAAGGAACAAAAATATCAGAAGGAGGCAGATCTACAAAATGAATGCATTTGCAAACATCTTTAACTTTACGTTCCCTTAAAGTTTAACTATGTTAGTTGAGATAAAAAATTATGGAATGTGTCCAATTTATTAGCAGCGTTATGTTCGCATGAAGGACTCTCACCTCCTGACCTCCTAGGATTCAATTTAGCGGACAATTTTTCTCTGCCACCAAGATATTAATTTTAGATGCAGGACTGTATCCTAAAAGATGCTGTTAACTTGTATGGATTCTTTAACATGATGACCATCCTATCTTTAAGGGGAGCCCAAACATTCTCTATTTTTGGCTCTATAAATGTCTTCCAAGAAAAATAAGATCGCGATCTGGCATCCAGTTCATCTGGCGCCATCTCCACCATCCACATACGGCGATTGGCCGGCTCATCTGCACACAGATTAATAAAGACATCACACAGCTGGCAAGAGGGGAATCTAGGGTGGTGAGGGGAGGGAATCCAGTTCAGTGAATCGATAGGTCAGGAGGGTGGGAACACAGATATCCTGCAGCTTCATCATGCCTCTAGTGATGCCCTCCCAGTCTGTCCATAGATTTTTAAATTCACAGGAAACCCTACAGAGTAATAGCATTAGTGTCTTGACTTCCAGTTATCTCGTATACAATAATGTTACAAAAGATATTTATTGTCTCACATTGGTCAGTGAAGTTGTTTTTTATATCCCTATATTAATTCATACTTTTACATCACAAATTGTTGTGTTGAACATTTGTTTTGCATGAGGAAATCCTTTCTTACATTAGAATGTTAAATTGAATCTTCGATAATAGGAGCATGCACAGTTTCATGTCTGTTTAGAACTGGCCAGTACCTTTTTTATATGATTGTTCAGAGTTTTCTGGATATGCACATCCCATATCTATGTTGCAACAAAGAATTAAAAAAAGTTTTTCCATTCTTACAACTGCTAATGGTTATGAGATCTCATTGAAATTAAGTTATCCTATTTTGCTTTTGATTTTAATTTCTTGTTTCTTTAACTTCTGTAATTTTAGCACCAAACCTCAGATCCCTTTGCTGCCTCTTTCTCAACTTCAGGATTTTCTGAGGACCCTTTTAAAAGCAAGCATGATATGCCAGCACTGCCCCCGAAAAGAAGTGTTCCTCCGCGGCCAAAGCCTCCAAGTGGTAAGTTAGTAAATATATATGTACATATCATCCTATTGTAAAACATCTATAAATAAATGAACTAAAAAAGGGATTTTTTTTTCTTTAAAGTAAAGAAACAGTATACTGTGTGCAGTTAAGTTTTGTCTTTGCACAACATAGGAGCTTGGAGGGGTGAATAGTATTTTACATGATTTTGATGGGTGAAATAGCGGAAAGCTACTTTTCACCTTGTTGTCGTCTTTACCTCACATAATCTGTAAAAAATAAAAAATAAAAAAAATAGTGCTAAAACCACCTTGCACACTATGAACAATTTATATTACTACCGTTCCTTTAGCAATGAAAATTTCAAGGGCATTTTCAGGATACTGACTGCATATGCAGTAGACTTAAGAGTTGATGATAAAGAATAATGGGAACGTTCTCCTCTTGATGCTTCTATTAGGCAGTTACATATTAAAATGTTTATATCGGCCCTTTCAGAAAGCCATATTCTCCCCCCAAACTATTTATTAGGGCTTATTATTTGCATGACAAGTTATATTTTTCAAACAGTCTGTCCTTATCATTGTCTTGGGGCGCAGTGAGTGACCTTATTGAAGGTGATTTTGTTATTATCATTATGACCTTTTTATTTGCTGTATTTAGTTAGACGTTAGTTCCCAGGTGTCCCTGATAAACCATTTTGGTTACCGGTGAAAATCGTTTGGACTTGGGTACCAGTTTTTGGATGGACATTGAACTAAACTGCTTACCAATGTACTACTTCCTTCATAGTGACATGCTCTTCTGATTTTCTTTTTCCATTGATCACTATATGTCTCCATTGACACTATAACTGACTGAGCACCCAGTAATTAAGGAAAAATTAGGAATAGAGGTCATATATATATATATATTTAAAAAAATGAAGTTTTCTATGTTTTATTTGTAATTTAAAAAAAGGCTGCCGCTAGGTGTCTCCCTACTTGTCCAGAGCACATTTTCCCCCATCTTTTGCAGACTTTGGACTCCTGCTGGCCTGGCAGAAGTCCAAAAGCAGGAAATGCTGAGGGAGTGTGTGCAGCCTTAGCCAATCATAGCTCATATCACATGCTGAATTGCTCTGGACTGGGTGTAGTAGGAAGTTCTCCCCTGTATGGCTTCAGATGATGTCACAGCCTGCTGGGGAACACCCCTTCCCAGTCTGTGAATCTGACGGAGACTGAGCAGAAAATACAGCGCAATATCAAGGTAGAAAAATAAAAATAAAGGCAGGGGGTGGGTTATCATGATGGGGGCAGTGAACTAGGAGGATTATAAAATTTAACAAGATCATGAGAGGTACTCTTTAAATTTTGATATAGATGCCTCTGTGATATGTCAAGCAGAACAGTCAATCACACGGCTATTTAGAAGTGTCACAAAGAACCTTAGAAGGATTCACCTTTAACCACTTAAGGACCAAGGACGTACGGCGGGGACCGGACCGGGATGACTGCTGATATCGATCAGCAGGCACCCCGTGCAAATGCTTAGGGGGGTCATTAGACCCCCCATGTCGACTGATCGCCGCAAATCGACGGTGAATTTACACCGGCGATTTGCGGCTATTCAGGGTCAAACGGGTCTCTGGTGACCTGGAAAATAAGGGGGATCGGGGTTATCTAAGACACCCACGATCCCCCTGAAGGGATTAGGAGTGAGGTGGCAGCAGGGGTGCCACCCCTCCTATCCCTGCTGTTGGTCGTCAAGAAGTGATGACCAATAGCAGATCGGGGGGGGTTAACTTTCGGTTTCCCCGTTCTGCCCACCCACAATAGGCCGGGCAGAATGGGGAAACCGAGGAGGACTGTCGCCGAAGGTCTACTTACCCATCGGCGGCGTCGATCAGCGGTGGGGATCTGCTGCAGAAGAAGACGGCGATGCGGCTCCCTGGATCCTACGGAAGCCGGTGAGTTGCCTAGCAACATCTGGAGGGCTACAGTCTTAGACCACTATACTACTACACTATACTATTTAGTGGTCTCTAAACTGTAGCCCTCCAGATGTTGCAAAACTGCAACTCCCAGCATGCCCAAACAGCTGTCTCGGCATGCTGGGAGTTGTAGTTGCATACCTCCAGTGGTTGCATAACTACACCTTCCAGAGTGCCCTTCGGCGATCGGTACATGCTGGGAGTTGTAGTTTTGCAACAGCTGGAGGCACACTGGTTGGAAAATAATGAGTTAGGTAACAGAACCTAACTGAAGGTTTTCCAACCAGCTGTTGCAAAAGTACAACTCCCAGCATGCATGGTCTGTCAGTACATGCTGGGAGTTGTAGTTTTGAAACAGCTGGATGTCCCCCCCCCCCCCCCCCCACCCCACATGTGAATGTACAGGGTACATTCACATGGGCGGGTTTACAGTAAGTTTCCTGCTTCAAGTATGAGCTGCAGCAAATTTTTCGCCGCAGCGCAAACTCCTAGCGGGAAAATCACTGTAAACCTCCGCTTGTGTGAATGTACCCTAAAAACACTACACTACAAACACATAATAAAGGGTAAAACACTACATATACACCCCTTACACTCCCCCCCCCCCCCCCCCCCCAATAAAAATGAAAAATGTATTGCACAGCACTGTTTCCAAAACGGAGCCTCCAGCTGTTGAAAAACAACTACTTCCAGTATTTCCGGACAGCCACTGACTGTCCAAGCATGCTTTGAGTTTATCAACAGCTGGAGGCACCCTGTTTGGGAATCACTTGTGTAGAATACCCCTATGTCCACCCCTATGCAATCCCTAATTTAGTCCTCAAATGCGCATGGCGCTCTCTCACTTCGGAGCCCTGTCAAATTTCAAAGAAACAGTTTAGGGCCACATATGTGGTATTTCTGTACTTGGGAGAAATTGCACTACAAATTTTGGGGTCTACACCAGCCTGTTAGTGTAAATTTATTTAATTTTTTTGACACTAACAGGCTGGTGTAGACCCATACTTTTTATTTTCTCAAGAGGTAAAAGGAGAAACAGACCCCCAAAATGTATAATGCAATTTCTCCTGAGTACGGAAATACCCCATATGTGGGCATAAAATGCTCTGCGGACGCACAACAAGGCTCAGGAGTGAGAGCGCACTATGTACATTTGAGGCCTAAATTAGTGATTTGCACAGGGGTGGCTGATTTTACAGCTGTTCTGACATAAACGCAAAAAAATAAATATCCACATGTGACCCCATTTTGGAAACTACACCACTCGTGGAACGTAACAAGGGGTATAGTGAGCCTTAACACCCCACAGGTGTTTGACGAATTTTCATTTAACCCATTAAGGCCCAGGCCATTTTACACCTTAAGGACCAGAGCGTTTTTTGCAATTCTGACCACTGTCACTTTAAACATTAATAACTCTGGAATGCTTTTAGTTATCATTCTGATTCTGAGATTGTTTTTTCGTGACATATTCTACATTAACTTAGTGGTAAAATTTTATGGTAACTTGCATCCTTTCTTGGTGAAAAATCCCCAAATTTGATGAAAAAAATGAAAATTTTGCATTTTTCTAACTTTGAAGCTCTCTGCTTGTAAGGAAAATGGATATTCAAAATAAAACATTTTTGGGATCACATATACAATATGTCTACTTTATGTTTGCATCATAAAATTTATGAGTTTTTACTTTTGGAAGACACCAGAGGGCTTCAAAGTTTAGCAGCAATTTGGAAATTTTTCACAACATTTTCAAACTCGCTATTTTTCATGGACCAGTTCAGGTTTGAAGTGGATTTGAAGGGTCTTCATATTAGAAATACCCCATAAATTACCCCATTATAAAAACTACACCCCCAAAGTATTCAAAATGACATTCAGTAAGTGTATTAACCCTTTAGGTGTTTCACAGGAATAGCAGAAAAGTGAAGGAGAAAATTCACAATCTTCATTTTTTAAACTCGCATGTTCTTGTAGACCCAATTTTTAAATTTTTGCAAGGGGTAAAAAGGAGAAAATTTTTACTTGAATTTTTAGCCCAATTTCTCTCGAGTAAGCACATACCTCATATGTCTATGTTAATTGTTCGGCGGGCGCATTAGAGGGCTCAGAAGGGAAGGAGCGTCAAATGGTTTTTGGGGGGCATGTCACCTTTAGGAAGCCCCTATGGTGCCAGGACAGCAAAAAAAAAACACATGGCATACCATTTTGGAAACTAGACCCCTCAGGGAACGTAACAAGGGGTAAAGTGAACCTTAATACCCCACAGGTGATTCACGACTTTTGCATATGTAAAAAAAATAAAATAAATGTTTTACCTAAAATGCTTGGTTTCCCAAAAATGTTACATTTTTAAAAAGGATAATAGCAGAAAATACCCCCCAAAATTTGAAGCCCAATTTCTCCCGATTCAGAAAACACCCCATATGGGGGTGAAAAGTGCTCTGCTGGCGCACTACAGGTCTCAGAAGAGAAGGAGTCACATTTGGCTTTTTGAAAGCAAATTTTGCTCTGGGGGCATGCCGCATTTAGGAAGCCCCTATGGTGCCAGAACCGCAAAAAAAAAACACATGGCATACCATTTTGGAAACCAGACCCCTCGGGGAACGTAAAAAGGGGTAAAGTGAACCTTAATACCCTACAGGTGTTTCACGACTTTTGCATATGTAAAAAAAAAAAGAAATTTACCTAAAATGCTTGGTTTCCAAAAATTTTTACATTTTTTAAAAGGGTAATAGCAGAAAATATCCCCCAAAATTTGAAGCTCAATTTCTCCCGATTCAGAAAACACCCCATATGGGGGTGAGAAGTGCTCTGCTGGCGCACTACAGGTCTCAGAAGAGAAGGAGTCACATTTGGCTTTTTGAAAGCAAATTTTGCTGTGGGGGCATGCCGCATTTAGGAAGCCCCTATGGTGCCAGGACAGCAAAAAAAAAAACACATGGCATACTATTTTGGAAACTAGACCCCTCGGGGAACGTAACAAGGGGTAATGTGAACCTTAATACCCCACAGGTGATTCACAACTTTTGCATATGTAAAAAAAAAAAAAATTTTTTTACCTAAAATGTTGGTTTCCCCAAAATTTTAGATTTTTAAAAAGGGTAATAGCAGAAAATACCCCCCATAATTTGTAACACAATTTCTCCCGAGTACGGCGATACCCCATATGTGACCCATAAACTGTTGCCTTGAAATGCGACAGGGCTCCAAAGTGAGAGCGCCATGCGCATTTGAGGCCTGAATTAGGGACTTGCATAGGGGTGGACATAGGGGTATTCTACGCCAGTGATTCCCAAATAGGGTGCCTCCAGCTGTTGTAAAAGTCCCAGCATGCCTGGACAGTCAGTGGCTGTCTGGTAATACTGGGAGTAGTTGTTTTGCAACAGCTGGAGGCTCCGTTTTGGAAACAGTGGCGTACCAGACGTTTTTCATTTTTATTGGGGAGGGGAGGGGGGCTGTGTAGGGGAATGTGCATATGTAGTGTTTTTTACTTTTTATTTTATTTTGTGTTAGTGTAGTGTTTTTACAGTCGCACGGGCGGGGGTTCACAGTAGTTTCTCGCTGGCAGTTTGAGCAGCGGCAGAAAATTTGCCGCAGCTCAAACTTGCAGCCGGATACTTACTGTAATCCTCCGCCCATGTGAGTGTACCCTGTACGTTCACATTGGGGGGGGGGGACATCCAGCTGTTGCAAAACTACAACTCCTAGCATGTAGGGTCTATAAGTGCATGCTGGGAGTTGTAGTTTTGCAACAGCTGGAGGCTCCGTTTTGGAAACGGTGGCGTACCAGACGTTTTTCATTTTTATTGGGGAGGGGGGCTGTGTAGGGGTATGTGTATATGTAGTGTTTTTTTACTTTTTATTTTATTTTGTGTTAGTGTAGTGTTTTTAGGGTACAGTCACACGGGCGGGGGGTTCACAGTAGTTTCTCGCTGGCAGCTTGAGCTGCAGCAGAAAATTTGCTGCAGCTCAAACTTGCAGCCGGATACTTACTGTAATCCTCCGCCCATGTGAGTGTACCCTGTACATTCACATTGGGGGGGGAACATCCAGCTGTTGCAAAACTACAACTCCCAGCATGTACGGTCTATCAGTGCATGCTGGGAGTTGTAGTTTTGCAACAGCTGGAGGCACACTGGTTGTGAAACACAGAGTTTGGCAACAAACTCAGTGTTTTGCAACCAGTGTGCCTTCAGCTGTTGCAAAAGCTACAACCCCCAGCATGTACGGACAGCGGAAGGGCATGCTGGGTGTTGTAGTTATGCAACAGCGGGAGGCATACTACTTTGGCTGGGGATGCTGGGGATTGTAGTTATGCAACAGCTGGAGACACACTGGTTTGCTACTTAACTCAGTGTGCCTTCAGCTGTTGCAAAACTACAACTCTCAGCAGTCACCGACAGCCAACGGGCATGCTGGGAGTTGTAGTTATGCAACCAGCAGATGCACCACTACAACTCCCAGCATGCACTTTAGCTGTTTGTGCAAGCTGGGAGTTGTAGTTATACAACAGCTGTAGGTACACTTTTCCATAGAAAGAATGTGCCTCCAGCTGTTGCAAAACCATAAGTCCCAGCATGCCCATAAGTGCATGCTGGGAGTTGTGGTGGTCTCCCTCCTCCTGTTGCATAACTACAGCTCCCAGCATGCCCTTTTTGCATGCTGGGAGCTGTTGCTAAGCAACAGCAGGAGGCTGTCACTCACCTCCTGCTGCTGCTTGATCGCCGCACAGGTCAGTCCCGCCGCCGCCGCTCCTGGGGCCCCGATCCCAACATTAACGCCGGGGATCGGGGTCCCCAGCACCAGGGGTGCACGTCCCGCACCCGCTCACGTCCTCCGGAAGAGGGGCGGAGCGGGTGCGGGAGTGACACCCGCAGCAGGCGCCCTGATTGGTCGGCCGGGAATCCGGCCGACGAATCGGGGCGATCGTGAGGTGGCACCAGTGCCACCTCACCCCTGCAGGCTCTGGCTGTTCGGGGCCGTCTCTGACGGCCCCGATCAGCCAGTAATTCCGGGCCACCGGGTCACTGGAGACCCAATTGACCCGGAATCGCCGCAGATCGCTGGACTGAATTGTCCAGCGATCTGCGGCCATCGCCGACATGGGGGGACATAATGACCCCCCTGGGCGATATGCCGCGATGCCTGCTGAACGATTTCAGCAGGCATCGGGCACCGGCTCCCCTCCGGCTAGCGGCGGGGGGCCGGGAATGGACAGGACGTACTCCTACGTCCTCGGTCCTTAAGGACTCGGAAATGGGGGCGTAGGAGTACGTCCATTGTCCTTAAGGGGTTAAGCTGGATGGGAAAATAAAAAAAGGTTTTTCACTAAAATGCTGGTGTTACCCTAAATTTTTCATTTTCAGAAGGGAAAATAGAAGAAATGGGGTTACAAATTCCCCCCCCCCCCCCCCTGAGTGAAAACATACCCCATATGTAGATGTAAGGTGCTCTGTGGGTGCACTACAATGCTCAGAAGAAAGGGAGCGCCATTGGGATTTTGGAGAGAAAATTTGTCTCCATAGTGCCAGAACAATGGACCCCCCCACATGTGACCTCATTTTGGAAACTAAACCCCTCACGTAATGTAATAAGGGGTAGAAGTGAGCATTTACGCCCCACAGGTGTCTGGCAGATTTTTGGAACAGTGGTTCATGAAAATTTTAAATGTAATTTTTCATTTGCACAGCCCACTGTTCCAAAGATCTGTCAAACGCCAGTGGGGTGTAAATATTCACTGCACCCCTTATTAAATTCTGTGAGGGTTGTAGTTTCCAAAATGGGGTCACATGTGTCCAAACAAATTCTCTCTCCAAAAGCCTTATGGCGCTCCTTCCCTTCTGAGCATTGTAGTTCGCCCGCATAGCACTTTACATCCATATAAGGGGTATTTCCATACTCAGAAGAAATGGGGTTACAAATTTTGGGGGTAATTTTCTCCTATTACCCCTTGTAAAAATGTAAAATTTGGGGGGAAAACATCCTTGGGGGATGTAGTTTCCAAAATAGTATGTCATTTTTTTTCTTTTTGCTGTTCTGGCACAATAGGGTCTTCCTAAATGCGACATCCCCCCCCAAAAAACCATTTCAGCAAAAGTTGCTTTCCAAAAGCCAAATGTGACTTTCTCTTCTGACCATTGTAGCTTGCCCGCAGAGCATTTTATGTTCTAACATGGGGTATTTCCATACTCAAAAGAAATGGAGTTACGAATTTTGGGGGGAATTTTTCCCATTACCCTTTGTAAAAAAAATAGTAAATTTGGGGGGGAAAATTCACTTTTTTTTTTTTTTTTTCATTTATACATCAGACTTTAACGAAAAGTCGTCAAACACCTGTGGGGTGTTAAGGCTCACTGGACCCCTTGTTACGTGCCTTGAGGTGTGTATTTTCTAAAATTGTATGCCATGTGGGGGGTTTTCTGCTGTTCCTGCATAATAGGGGCTTCTTAAATGTGACATGCCCCCCAAAAACCATTTCAGAAAAACTCACTCTCCAAATTCACACTGTCGCTCCTTCCGTTCTGAGCCCTCTACTGCACCCGCCGAACACTTGACATACACATATGAGGTATTTCCTTACTCGAGAGACATTGGGTTACAAATTTTAGGAAGATTTCTCTCCTTTGACCCCTTGTAAAAATTCAAAAACTTTGCTGCTATTCCTGTGAAACACCTAAAGGGTTAACACACTTACTGAATGTCATTTTGAATACTTTGAGGGTTGCAGTTTTTATAATCGGGTAATTTGTGGGGTATTTCTAATATAAAGGCCCTTCAAATCCACTTCAAAACTGAACTGGTCCCTGAAAAATTAAATTTTTGAAAATTTTTAGAAAAATTGGAAAATTTAAAAAAAAACAAATTGAAATTAAAAAACAATCTCTGTATCAGAATGAAAGGTAAAAGCATCCCAGAGTTATTAATGCTTAAAGTGACAGTGATCAGATGTGCAAAAAACGCTCTGGTCCTTAAGGCCAAAATGGGCCTGGTCCTTAAGGGGTTAAGATTGTCATCTCTAAGACTACATTGTTTAACATATAGTTTGAAAAACACTGATTTAGAATCTTTTTTTTAAGCCGTCTACTTATTCTGCTCAGAATTAATTATTTTGAGCTGAATTCCGCTTGCAGCACAATCCCATTTATATCAGTAGGATTCTGCTGCACTGCACACTACTAAAGTTTCATAGCTGAATTTCTGGGCTGTATGTGAATTTCTACAAAAAGAAAAAACATGTTCATTCTTTCACAAGCATCAGCCTGGAATTGCAGTGAAGTCAGTGGGACGGCGCCTAATGCCCTCGCAGCCGTCAAGTGCATATTCTGCAACAGGCTGCTGCAATTGTAATTTCTGTAGAGTGCATGGTACGTAAGCCCCCCAAAGAAGGAGTAGTAAGTAGTCCTTTCCAATCTATCATTAGCCTTAAAGGGGTACTCCGCCCATAGACATCTTATCCCTATGCAAAGGATAAGGGATAGCAGGTCTGATCGCGGGTTGGTTAGGCCGCTAGGATCCCAGTGGCCAGACCCCCACAATGAGACATCTTATGCCCTATCCTTTTGGATAGGGGATAAGATGTCTAGGGGCAGAGTACCGCTTTAATTGTCCTCTCTAGAGTTGAGAGAAACTTTCAAATGTTCTCCTCAGCGGATTCTAAATTTTTCCAAAAAGTTTGCTTTACGGTGAACAGGTTTTCTGCGAGCCAGAAATGTGATAAGCCGCAAAACATGTGTATAACACTGCCTGAGAGCTGTGGAGCCCTGTATAACACTGCCAGAGGTCGCCTAGAAATGTATTAACGTGTCCCTTTTTTAAATGATTTTTTTTTTTGTTTTTGCAATTTTGTGATTCAACATCTCCAAATCTTTGACACTTGTACCGTGTAGCATGATTAAATGTAAAAAGAATCGCTGCATCAACGGCATGAACTAAAAACTTAAAGAGAATACTTGTCACCCGCCCTAACCTGTTGTTACAGGCAGGTAGAGCGGGTGACACTGATTATAATGAAACGTAACTACCCACGATCCGTGGTCCTGTTATGTTATCATCTTTATTCCGGTGGCAGGCTTGGTGCACAGCAGGAGCCTGCTTGCAGTGGGACCCAGCGGGAAGCAACCATAACAGGACCACGGATCGGGGGCAGGTAAGTATCGTTATCATCAGTACACTTTTTGGTACGGTCTCCTAGGACTGTATCCACCTTTTCCAGCCCACCGGAGCACCTGAAAGCTGAACTAATTTATGGAGGCTAAAGTCAGCAACTGCCGAGCCGAGAAGTTTGTGACTAATCGAATCACTGTAACTTTGCTCATCTCTAATCAGATTGCTAATACTGTTAAGTGCTATGCATAGGCATAGCACTGATCAGTATTATTGGCGATCTTCTGCTCTGGTCTGCTGAAAGGCAAATCAGAGCAGAAAACCCTGGGAGACAGAAGGAGGCAGGTGAGGGGACCTCTGTCCGCCATCTTGGCTGATCTGGTCCCAGCGGCAGTGTTGCGGGCGATCATATCCTCCATCCGCACTGCCGCAAATGCCGTGATCTATATTGATCACGGCATCTGAGAGGTTAATGGCAGACATCAGCGTGATCGCTGATGTCCGCCTTTACTGGTGGGTCCGCGGCTGCTGACATGATGCGAGCGCAGCTCCTGCGCTTGCTTCATAGCCGTGCCCGCTTCATAGCCGCGTGGTAAATGTACGGTGCTGTGCGTGAAGTAACTCGCTGCAGTGCCCTACATTTATGCCGTGTGTCCTTAAGGGGTTAATAACCTAATTTATAGCATGCCAAAGCATTTAAGTGTGTATATTTCTGTGCATACTTGAAACTGGACATAAAACAAAATGTTTTGAATAATTTTTTATTTTTTATCATATGCATATCATTAACATGTGTATTGAAACTGTTTTCCATAACTCCACAACTTTTCCTTCTTGTTGCAGTTTCAGTGTTGTGGAATGTATTTGCATCGTTTTTTAACTCTAAGGGGGAGATTTATCAAAACCTGTCCAGAGGAAAATTGCGGAGTTGCCCATAGCAACCAATCAGATTACTGCTTTCATTTTGAAAAGGCTCCTGAAAAATGAAAGAAGCGATCTGATCTGTTGCTATGTGCAATTCAGCAACTTTTCCTCTGGACAGGTTTTGATAAATCTCCCCTAAGAGTACATAGAAAGTCTTGGAACCAGTTTAACACTGCTTTTTAAACCCTCTCCTTTCCTCCCTAACCATCAGGGTGCTTCCCTTCAAGGATGCCCACACTCTATGTAGGCTGTGCCCTAAAAATATTCTCTCTTTATCTCTTCTTATCTTGTCCCAGTGTGTTTCCCCATTGAATGTTTCATAAGGGGACCATCTTGAAGTTTCATACATACACTGGATTTTGCTTAAAAAAACAAGCAAACAAACCATGGGCCAGAATGATAGATCCGGATAGTCAGAGGCTCCTCATTCTCAGTCTCATGCATAGTCTCATGCAAATCATGGCAGATATATTGGCATATTTGTAATATATCTTAATTGTTTTAACTTTTTAATTTACTGCTTAATTTATTTTTAACTTACAAAAGGCTTTACTAGGCACTGTAAAACAGATACAGAAATATAAATACGAGTACATAGAAATCAGCACATCGTAAACTGAATATATCAGTTAAACTGGGTATCCTATAGTAGGCACAACAAGACACAAAGAAATATCTCCCAGGGACAGTAAACCCCACAGTGAACCTGGGTTCCACAATTTTTATAGTGAGGGAATACTGATGTAGAAGTTCTATTTAAAATAATAATAATAATCAGTTGGTCTTTTAAGTTGAATGGCAATTTTTCATGTACAATAATCCATGAAAGTTTTAATTTGACTAAATCCATAATTTCCAAGGGCTTCTTCCAGGATTGATCAATATTGATCCTTTCAACAATAAAACACCTTGATATTTATCTGAGAGCAGGTTTAGGGATATTCGAAATCTGACGTTCCAAGAAGTCATAAGATGATATTCATGATAATTTAAATAAGATTGTACTCCTGAACCCTGAAGCTTCTAAGTTTAGGACATATTCACCATATATGGAGAAAGGAAGACTCACTGCTACATCCCCTAAAGCGAAGGCCCGAGGGTGCCTGGGAACATAAGGGAAAGTCTTTGTCCTCCAAGTCCCTTACCCACATCATCTTCTCACTTGCAACAACATTCCACATTTCATAACATAAAAGTATATAATTTTGAGATGCTTCCTTTCTCACCAGGATTGTTAGTGGATAGTTGTTTGTTAGTGCATATCTTAAGCAAAGAATAGAACTTTTAATGTTTAAGTTGTTGAAGACAAAAGAGTTTTGAATCGGGAATGGAATGGACAGAGAGCGGAAATATCTCAGTGATCTAAAACTCAATCTGTTGACCAGATTGATGACCCAAGTCAGGTTTTTAAGAGAGCCTCCTATGAAAACCTGCATTAACTTTACTTTTAATTGTACAATATATATAATATTACTATTATTAGAACCACTAACAGGTATGCATAGATCAACTGACTGCAACTAAAAATAAAATGTCTGGAGAACCCGTCAGATCCAACAAAAAAAAAATTTATATTAAAATGTAATATATCACTCAGTACCTAATCCTGACCATGTACATCTAATTTTTATGTGTCTAGCACCTTTATTTTTTATTTTTTTTTATTACACTTTTTATTTAGCTCACTAGTCTGAATTCCTCTCAAAGGGAGGGGGTGTGACCTCACTGCGCAGGTCTCCGCCTCCTCCCTCAGTATGCTGTCTTCTCACATCTCCCCTAGCATTAGCAAAACTACAACTCCCAGCATGTCCTCACTTACAGTAGCGGGACATAAGCTGAAAGTGGGGGATTTTTCCTCCAGCTGTGAGCCCTGTGCTCACAGCTGTCAATCAAGGAAGTTTGTCCATGAAATAGGTGATGATGCATGGACACAGCAGGACTAGTATGTGTCCAAGCAGGCAGGAGGGCAGTTGTTTAACTGGCTTTTTCAGTATGAAATACTGAAAATGTTCTGATGAAAGCAATTGCAAAACCTATTGGTTATATATGCTTTACAACATATCAAAAGTTGTTGTATCTGACAGTGCCCATTTAAGGTATCCTGGACTTGTCAAAAACTTCCAGCAGGAAAAACAAAAAAAAAAAAAACTTACACTCATCCTCTAGTAATTTCCGGTCCAGCATCACCATTGCTTTATATTCCCTGTTAAATAAGCGTTGGTAACATCATTGTGCTTTGCACCCCTACAGCCAATCACTGGCCTCCGTGGTCACATGCACTTGTTGCCAATTCGCTGGCTTCATTGGTCCCTTGCACAGTATATGTGCAATATGTTACAAGCAGTTTGCTGGAGCAGGGGCAAGTATAAGGTTTTTTTTTATCTATTTTTTTTTTTTTATTCCACCTATCAGTCTCTGCCCATGGAAATTTTTGGCAAGCCCAGAATATTAAAAGATCCTTGTAATCAGCATCACTTGCAGTATTAAAGAAGAGAAGTCCCATGCCTTGAAGTACAGAAAAACGTATCCCTTATCCACAAGATAGGGGATAAGTTTTAGATCGCGGGGAGTCTGACCGCTGTGGCCCCCTGCGATCTCCTGAATGAAGACTCAGCTCTACCCCAGAGCGGCGCGTCACGACCCCCGCCCGAAGCGGGGGCCGCCACGCCTCCTCCATATATCTCTATGTGAGAACCGTTTGGCTATCTTCTGCTCTTCCATAGCGATATATTGAGGGGGCCTGGCAGCCCCCGCTTTGGGCAGGGGTCGTGACACACCGCTCTCGGGGAGAGCTGGGGCTCCGTATAAGAGATCGAGGAGGGCCACAGTAGTTGAACCCCCTGCAATCGAAGACTTATCCCCTGTCCTGTGGATAGGGTATATGTTTTTTTGTGCTTCTAGACATGGGACTTCTTCTTTAACCTGTACCAGCAGATTAGTCCAATTCCTTTAAAATAGAAAAATAAAGTTTAAACTTACTGTATATTTGTTTTTATCATTTTAACACGAAAATCATGATAAAGCACCAAATGGTTCGGATAAAACTATATCACCTCTTAGACCCCAAGTTGTTGGGAGACTTTGCACAAGAATTGTTGGTTATGTTGAGGACTTTGCAATTCTATATAGCTAGTTACACCTCAAATATATTGTGTGTTAATATATTGATAGTAAGATATTTTGGATAAAAAAACAAGTTGTGCAGCATTTGTTTTCAGGTAAAATGCATATACTCTATTATTGCAGGGTTACTGCACCTATTGCTTATTGAGATTAACAACTGATAACTGCTTACTTTGCTAGTGACAGAAAAATATAATTTAGAAGGTAATCTGTGGTTTCCTTAAAAAGCTGAGGAATGAGTAGAATCGAAAGTTCAGTTACAAAGTGGAAAAGGCGTGTTAAAGCAGTTAAATACATCATTATTTGATTTCTTGTTTTTCTGTGGCTAACAGCACTGTCACAAAATATACAGGTGCAGAATCACCTTTTGAAAAGGGTGACAAAACATACTTATTACGGTTAAGGAAACCGTTAACACTATATGACATGGAGTAGCTTCTGAATGAAGACTTTGCTGAGATCAAAATATAGGTGATTCATATGTGTTCCCTTTCTATGTAACCCCTTTTGGTCAGATCATTGTTGGCATGAAGTCTTTTGTAAGCCTTGTGCCTCTATCAGTTGTAAAGTACAGAGAACCTGTCAGGTGAATTTTACTGCCGTGACCAAGATTAGCATATCATAGAGGATATCTATAGCATATCTATAGACGGCTTTATGTTTACTTATTTACTCAGAAATTCAAGTTTGTGACTAAAGTCTGAACAAAGCAGGGTCCTTAAATTATTTTGAGCAAATTAACATTGTATACATTTCCTGAAAGCCTACTTATAGAATCTAAAAATCCTACCTTGTAGTTTATAGCTGTAACCATCATCGTTCAATTTTGTAAAAAAAAAAAATGAAAAAAGAGATTTCACATTTGTTACTAAAATGTGCATCAAAGCAAAGGCTTAAACATAAAACTACACTAAAAAATAAAAGAATAGCAGGGATGCATCATCTGCCCTACATCTGAATACCCTAGCACTTTTAACAAAACTATTTATAAATCTGAGACAGAAATTGTCTGAATTCTCCATACCAACCAATCACAGCTCAGCTTTTTAATTTTATTAGAAGTCTAGGAGTGCTGGACAGATGTTATGGCGGAGACTAGACAATGGCCCTCATTTACTATTGCAAACCCGATATGTTTTGTCGGGACGTGCGCCATTTTCGGGCGCATTGCACATGAAATTCTGTCTGTGCCTGAATTTGCACCTGAAATTCTGTCTGCGCCTGAATTTGCACCTGAAATTCTGTCTGCGCCTGAATTTGCACCTGAAATTCTGTCTGCGCCTGAATTTGCACCTGAAATTCTGTCTGCGCCTGAATTTGCACCAGAAATTCTGTCTGCGCCTGAATTTGCACCTGAAATTTTGTCTGCGCCTGAATTTGCACCTGAAATTCTGTCTGCGCCTGAATTTGCACCTGAAATTCTGTCTGCGCCTGAATTTGCACCTGAAATTCTGTCTGCGCCTGAATTTGCATTTGAAAAAACCCAACTAACTCTCCATTTTGCTAAGAAAACCCGAAAAGGGGCGTGGCTGCCAGGAAAGGGAGGCGTGGTCACAGAAAAGGGGCGTGCCCCCGACATTTTCACAAAATCCCAACATATTTACTTATGTTTCCACAGAAAATGTGGTGGATTTCAGCTGAGGAAAACCCTACAGGTCAGAGCATGTGTAAAAAAAAGCAAAATGTAGGGAAACCTTAGTAAATACCGTGGGAAATAAATTGTAGGGCATTAAAACCCACAAAGAAACCTACACAACACTCTTAGTAAATGAGGGCCAATATGTTTATTTTTATTATGTTTACATTTTTTTTTTTTATGGAAAAGGGGGGTGATTTTAACTTTTAACCCCTTAAAGACCAATCCCCATTTTTACCTTAAAGCGTACCCTTCAGATCCCAAGAAAATAAAATGTTTTTAATATCACTCACTAGCTAATCCTGACCATGTACATCTAATTTGTATGTGTCTAGCACCTTTATTTTTTTTTTATTACACTTTTAATTTAGCTCACTAGTCTGAATTCCTCTCAAAGGGAGGGAGCGTGGTCTCACTGTGCAGGTCTCCGCCCCCTCCCTCAGTATGCTGTCTGCTCACATCTCCCCTAGCATTAGCAAAACTACAACTTCCAGCTTGTCCTCACTGACAATAGAGGGACACAAGCTGACAGTGGGAGGGTTTTTCTTCCAGCTGTGAGCCCAGCGCTCACAGCTGTCAATCAAGGAAGTGTGTCCATGACATAGGTGATGATGCATGGACACAGCAGGACTAGTATGTGTCCAAGCAGGCAGGGGGGCAGTTGTTTGACTGGCTTTTTCAGTATGAAATACTGAAAATTTTGTAATGAAAGCAATTGAAAAACCTATTGGTTATACATGCTTTACAACATATCAAAAGTTTTTGTATCTGACAGTGCCCATTTAAGGACCAGGACAGTTTTATTTTAGCATTTTCGTTTTTTCCTCCTAGTCTTCAAAAAATCGCAACTCTTTTATATTTTCATCCACAGACCAATATGAGGGCTTGTTTTTTGTGCGACCAGTTGTCCTGTATAATATCACTCATTTTACTATAAAATGTATGGCACAACCAAAAAAATACTATTTGTGTGGGGAAATTTTAAAGAAAACCGCAATTTTGCTAATTTTGGAATGTTTCGTTTTCACATGTACAATTTACGGTAAAATTGACGTTTTCTTTATTCTGTGGGCCAATACAATTAAAATGATACCCATGATTACATACTTTTCTATTATTGTTAGGCTTAAAAAAAATCCCAAACTTTGTAACCAAATTAGTATGTTTATAATCCTTCTATTTTGACGACCTATAACTTTTTCATTTTTGTGTATAAGCGGTGGAATGATGGCTTATTTTTTGTGCCATGATCTGTGCCATGGTACCACATTAGTGTACGTAACATTTTTATACATTTATTTTTATACAAAATGTGACAAAAAAACAGCAATTAAAAAAATTTTTTTTTTTTTTTTACGTTCACGCCATTCACCGTACGGGATCAATAACATTATATTTTAATAATAAAATTTGGGACATTTACGCATTTTTTCTACACTCTGTGGGGGCAAAATGGGGAAAAAAGGTCATTAAAATTTTTATTGGGGGAGGAGATTTTTCACATTTTGTTAAACTCCTTTTTTTTTTTTTGTTTGTTTTTTTTGTTTACACTTTTTTAATAGTCCCCATAGGGGACTTTTTATAGCAATCCTTTGATTGCTAATACTGTTCAGTGCTATGCATAGGGCATAGCACTGATCAGTGTTATCGGTCATCTTCTGCTCAATCTCAGACCAGAACAGAAGACCCGCGGAAGGCAGCGGAGGCAGGTGAGGGGACCTCCGTGCGCCGTTCTGGATCACCGCGACAGCGCTGCGGGAGATCGTCCATATTTCTGACTGCACTACCGCAGATGCCATCTGTATTGATCACGGCATCTGAGGGGTTAATGGCAGACATCCGAGCGATTGCTGATGTCTGCCATTACCGGTGGGTCCCTGGCTGCAATCAGCAGCTGGGACCAGCCTCGCATGATCCGAGCATCGTTCTGATGCTCGCGGTCATGTACAGGATGTAAATAAATGCACTAAGTACTGCAGCACCAGGACGTAAATTTATGTCCTTGGTCGTTAAGGGGTTAACATGGAAGGGGTTATTGTGTGTTTTTTAAACCTTTTTATTAAACTTTTTTTTTATAAACTTTATTAGTCCCCTTAACCCCTTCCCTCTTTGACGATTTTTTTATTTTTGCACTTTTGTTTTTCCTCCACACCTTCTAAAAAATCATAACACTTTCAATTTTCCACATGCAGACCCATATGAGGGCTTGTTCTTTGCGCCAACAATTTTACTTTCTAATAGCATTAATAATTTTACCATGAAATCTAAGGCGAAACCAGAAAAAAAATATTTGTGGGGCAAAATTGAAAAAAAGGAATTTTTTTAATTTTTAGCGGTTAGCGGCTTCCGTTTCTACGCAGTGCAGTTTTTGGTAAAATTGACACCTTATATATATTCTGTAGGTCCATACGGTAGCCAATTTATATACCGTATTTATCGGGGTATACCACACACTGGCCTATAACACGCACCCTCATTTTACCAGGGATATTTGGGTAAAAAAAATTTTTTACCCAAATATCCTTCGTAAAATGAGGGTGCGTGTGTGTGCATGCGTATACCCCGATACACCCCCAGGAAAGGCAGGGGCCTCCTGTCCTTGGGTCTAGAGCCCTGCTGCTGCAGCTTCTCTCCTGCTGGCTATCTGCGCCGCTGCCCGTTGTCTCCCCCTGACTATCGGTGCCGGCGCCGATAGCCAGGGGGAGAGAAGCAGCGCCGGCAATGGGGCAGCGGTGCCGATAGTCAGGGGGAGAGAAGGGGCAGCGGCACCCATTGCCGGCGCCGCTGCCCCGTTGCCTCCCCCATCCCCGGTTGTATAATTACCTGTTGCCGGGGTCGGATCTGCGCTGCTTCAGGCCTCCAGTGTGCGTCCCATGCGTCGTTGCTATGCACTGCACGGCGCGGCGCAATGACGAGTGACGATAGTCAGGGGGAGAGAACGGGCAGCGGCACCGATAACCAGGGGGGAGAGAAGGGCCGGCAGCAGGGCTCTAGACCCCAGGACAGGCAGGGGCAGAGAAGTCGGCAGCGCTGGTGGTCTCTGCACCTGCAAAGCCGCTGCAGTTCATTGATTTAAAGCGCCCGTTTTAAATAATCGAACTGCAGCGGCTTATCGGCGTATAACACGCAGGTAGACTTTAGGCTAAAAAATGTTAGCCTAAAAAGTGCGTGTTATACGCCGATAAATACGGTAGGTTTGATTTACCGTATTTATCGGCGTATAACACGCACTTTTTAGGCTAATTTTTTTTGCCTAAAGTCTATGTGCGTGTTATACGCCGATACCGCCCCAGGAAAGGCAGGGGGAGAGAGGCCGTCGCTGCCCGCTTCTCTCCCCCTGCCTTTCCTGGGGTCTAGAGCCCTGCTGCTGGCCCTTCTCACCCCCTGGTTATCGGCGCCACTGCCCGTTCTGTCCCCCTGACTATCGGTACCGGCGCCGATAGCCAAGAGGAGAGAAGGGGCAGCAGCACCCATTGCCGGCGCCGCTGCCCCGTTGCCTCCCCCCATCCCCGGTGGCATAATTACCTGGGTCGGGTCCGCGCTGCTGTAGGCCTCCGGCGTGCGTCCCCTTCCTCGTTGCTATGCGCTGCACGGCGCGGCGCATGACGTCAGTGCGCCGCGCCGTGCATAGCAACGACACAGGGGACTCACGCCGGAGGCCTGGAGCAGCGCGGACCCGACCCAGGTAATTATGCCACCGGGGATGGGGGGAGGCAACGAGGCAGCAGCGCCGGCAATGGGTGCCGCTGCCCCTTCTCTCCCCCTGGCTGTCGGCGCCGCTTCTCTCTTCCTGGCTATCGGCGCCGGCAATGGGGCGCCGGTACTGATAGTCAGGGGGACAGAACGGGCAGCGGCGCTGATAGCCAGGGGGAGAGAAGGGCCGGCAGCAGCGCTCTAGACCCCAGGAAAGGCAGGGGGAGAGAAGCGGGCAGCGACGGCCTCTCTCCCCCTGCCTTTCCTGGGGGTATATCGGGGTATACACGCACACACACGCACCCTCATTTTACCATGGATATTTGGGTAAAAAACTTTTTTTGACCCAAATATCCTTGGTAAAATAAGGGTGCATGTTATAGGCCGGTGCGTGGTATACCCCGATAAATACGGTAATTTTACTACAAAAAAAAAAAAGTATAACTACATGCACCAAAAATGTCCTCTTCTTACCCCAAAAACTTTATTTTGCAGCATACGGGGATGTATTTTTTGCCCTGTGATCTGAAATTTTTATCGGTTCCATTTTTGTTTTGCTCTGACTTTTTGATCACTTTTTGTGTGTACGCCGTTGACCGTGTGATTTAATTAACGATCTAGTTCGGACATTTGTCCAATGCCACATATGTATATATTTTTATTTGCACAGTTTTTTTTTTTTTTTTTATTGGATAAGGGGGGTGATTCAAACTTTATTAGGGAAATCACATTAACTCACCTGCTGAGCGCTCGTCCTACCTCGGGAGCCCGCAATGGACGTACTTTCACGTCCTTTTGCAGCAAGGGGTTAAGGAACCTTTATGAAGAATCATTAGATTTCTCATACAGATCAATGCAGTTCTATTGAACAGCCTTAATCTGTGTTATCTGTACTCCATTGGTAGAGCCATGACCGAAACAGGAGGAGAGGTAAGCCCTCCGACTACCTCTTCATTGGATCCACCCCACTAGACAACAGGGATGATATAAATGTACCTTTTAGACGCTGCTGTCATCTTTCACAGTAGCGATCTGAAGGGTAAATAGCCGGTTGTGGCAATAATGCATGCTTGCTATTAGCGGCTGCCCAAGCTACTGAAATCAGCTGGGGGTTGCCGTGTATGGAGTGGGCTCGCCTCAGGAGCCCGCTCCATGCACCATGACAGACTAGATATGTTATGTGTCATGAAGAAGTTAATGTCTAAACCTTGGCAACAAAAGTGAGTATACCCCTAATTGGAAATGTCCATATTGGGCCCCATTAGCCAATTTTATTCCCCAGTGTCATGTGACTCACCGTGTTAGGCCCCTTTCACACTACATAATTACTCCGTTTTCGGAGTTCCGTCAGAAAATCGGCAGTAAAACGGCAGTTAAAAAATCCTATACAACCGTTAGAAAATCCCATTATAGTCTATGGAATTTTTCGAATAACTGCTTTAACCCGTTATTTATAACGGCCATTATTTTGTGACGGAACATATTTCATGAACTATTTCTCCCATTACTATCTACCATCACAAAATTTTCTAACGGCCATGTAGGATCTTGTAACTGCCGATTTTCTGACGGAACTTCGAAAACGGAGTAATTATGTAGTGTGAAAGGGGCCTTACAAGGTCTCAACATGGCACCTCATATCAAAGAACTCTTTAAATGGGCACTGTCAGATACAAAAACTTTTGATATGTTGTAAAGCATGCAAAAACAATAGGTTTTGCAATTGCTTTCATTACAAAATTTTCAGTATTTCGTACTGAAAAAGCCAGTCAAACTATTTGGGTAACTACACCCCTCAAGGAATGTAACAAGGGGTACAGTGAGCCTTAAAACCCCACAGGTGAAAATGTTTTGTGTTTAAAAATGCTTCCACTTGGTGTTTCCCTACTTGTCCAGAGCACATTTCCCCACCCCCATCTCTTGCAAAGACTTTGGACTCCAGCTGGCCTGGCTGAAGTCCAAAATCTGGAAATGCAGTCTGGAGTGCTTCGGGGGGGGGGGGGGGGGGGGGGGGGGGGGCTTAGCCAATCATAGCTCATCTCACACTGAACTGCTCTGGGCTGTGTGTAACAGAGTAAGGGAGGAAGTTCTCCCCTGTATGGCTTCAGATGATGTCACGCCTGCTGGGGAACGCCCCTTCCCAGTCTGTGAATCTGACTGAGCAGAATATACAGAGCAATTACAAGGTAGAAAACTAACAAATAATAAAAATGAAGGCAGGGGGTGGTTTATCATGATGGGAGCAATGAACTAGGAGGATTAAAATTTAACAAGATCATGAGAAGTACTCTTTAAATACCAGGACGCGAGGGCATATCTGTACGCCCTCCGTCCCCAACAGGTTAATTTGTGTGGTGGTATGGATCGACCGATATCGATTTTTTTTAGGGCCGATACCGATAATCTGTGGAGGTTAGGGCCGATAGCCAATAACTTATACCGATATTCCGGTATAAATTATCGGCTATTTAACCCCCCCCCCCGACACCGCTGCAGATCATTGATTTAAAGTGGGCGCTTTAAATCAATGAACTGCAGCGGCTTTTGCGGTGCCATAGGCCGCCGCCACCACCCGCTTCTCTCCCCCTGCCTGTCTGGGGGTCCTCCTGAGTCCTATCACAACCACCCCAAAGCACCGCACCCCCCACCGCCGCCGCACTCCTGAAAAGCAAAACAGCATCCCGGATCTGTGACCCAGCGAACCTGTGGAAATTGCCACTCCTGGTCTGATCTGTATGTCCTGTCTGGCGCCATGACATTGGAGGTTGTCAGATAGGATTATGACTACCTGCATACCCTACCCACACCCAACCTTGCACCATCACTTTCCCACTGGGAACCAATAAAACAGAGACAACCTCTTTCTCTTTTGCATACTAGCTGTGACTTTTTTTTCTATTTAAAACAAAATGCAATTTCCCCCACATTGGCATCACTAACCATAGCACAACCCTGGTGGGGGAACCCTCACCTTCCATCTGAGAGGCCATCGTAAGTTCAAACAGTCGTATACCGGTGAACCAGTGTACTATATGAGGAATTGCTGTTTTGCCATCTCTTGATATTTACTACCTCCAAACTGTGGATACTATTTCATGTATTTTATGTTCTGCAGTCTATTCAGATGAAATATTTGCTTTATTTCCTTCCTTATTTGCCCTTTGCCACTCACCCCTTCACAGCACACACAAATGAACTTTATAGGAACTCATTTAGCCAACTCGTGTGCCTTTTGGATTTTGTGAGGAAACCAAAGCCACAAGAACTGTCACATAGATATGGTGCCATATCAGAATGGCGTAGAACCCACTGCCCAACTTTATACTTAAAACCAACAAAACTTACAACACTGTGACTTACAATGACAGTTTTGCATATTGGTATTAAATGTTAGAAATGTATTGAAATATTTCTTACGCTAAGGCTCGATGGATACACAGAGTCTTCGGTTACTCATCCAACATTATTAGTTCCATGCTTGGAGCCCTGGCCTTATGAGATAAGCAAATTGACTCTTAAATAGACCAATTTATTTATCCTTTATTATTCTATGGGCTAACGTGGAGGATACGTCAAGATACCAGGAGTATAGGTGCTGACCAAGGAGAGGACGTGGAAGCCAGGTAGATTACAAACGGGTTTAATCCAATGCGACGCGTTTCACCGCGCTTGCGCCGTTTCATCACTGCCTGATGAAACCGTGCAAGCGCGGTGAAACGCGTTGCATTGGATTAAACCCGTTTGTAATCTACCTGACTTCCACGTCCTCTCCTTGGTAAGCGCCTATACTCCTGGTATCTTGAAATATCCTCCACGTTTGCCTATTGTCTTCAGGAAGGCTGCAGACCTCTACATTCTCAATCAAACGAGTATCCTTGTTGTGTGGGCTGGTACACAACCTGACAGGGTGAGCTTCCTACCTTACCCTCTTCTCCCTCACACCTGTGATCCCGTTGATACTCCACAAGGGAGCGCCTGTTTTTTCTTTTGTTTTACTATTCTATGGGCTGGCAGACTAGACAAATTAATTTGTTGATCGCTAGTAAAAATGCCTTTTTAACTAAAATTAATAGATACGGTAAATGAAAATTTTATAAAAAAAATTGATAAAGTGTGTTCAAGTAATCTGCAACAAGTTTAAATTAGGTTCCTTCTTTTGGGCTAGATCTGGTACGAAATGTTATTAGTTCTTACTAATTTGTGTTTTAGCGTATTACTTAGATCTACGATTGCCTTGTTTCTAGGTAAAAGTTGTCGATTAGAGAGGAACTGATTTTTTTTCTGTGCTCTCCGGAAGCCAGTATGTGGGTTGAGATTACTATGCTCGTGGTCTCCCTACTTTGGTTGCAGATGGAGTTTGCAGTGCCCCACCCGTGACCACTTCCCATTCTGTAACTTTTTCTTTAACTTGTTTTTTTTCCTGTAATAGACTTGTGCAGTGTGACTACAGATGCATGTATTTACTGTATTACTGATGAACTTAACACATTGCAGCCTCAAACCTCTGACCTTTTAATCTTGCTCTATTGCATGCAGAGTGGGTAAACTTTTAACTTAAGATTGAAACAATGTTTTTTAATGCCACTTAAGTTTTTTATTTGTCCACCAATGGCTTATACAGTATAGATTGGATCTGTGATCATCTTTTGATCAAAATATTCCTGCCTTTTATATTTGTGAATTTTTAGAACATATGTGGCACCTTTTGAATAGTGCTGAATAAGAACTCAAGTACTCAGTACTCAGCACAGACTGCGAACAACGTCTTGAGTGTATGCTGTGGTAACTGAAAGCATCAACATATCGGTAGTGTGAACTACATCTTGAAGCTGTGACTATTAAACAGAATACTACCATCTTATTGGAAATGCTATATCCGTGTGAACTGTCTGTAATTTTTGCTGTGGTCATTATCACTAACGCACCAGTAGTTTGGATTGCTTTTGGAATATGTGAATTGAACTATTCAGTATGAGTAGGACTAATATTGAAGATTAATATTTGATATCCACAGTAGGACTATTACAGCGTATCCTGTGCGAATGCTGTCTCATCAGCTGTGGAGAATTTTCTTCATAGGGGTGAATCTGGATATTACACAACAGTAACAGATCCCCATGTCAAGTGGTGATACTTAAGGTGTGGACTTTTGTGAAGCCATATATATATATTTTACTTGTGAAGTATCCATAAGACTTTGGTATCACAAGTTGGATGAATTGCTATACATTTGAAGGACAGCTAACCTGATGGCGACCTACCTGAACATATTTTTAAACATTTTGCTATAATTTTTCCTTGATATATTTTTTCTTGACTCATCAATGCTACTTTTATATAAGCATATTAAAAGCTGAGTTTTAAAGGTTCCCTGTACAGTCCTTATTTTTCTATAAGTTTCCTGGGAGACCTAATTTACCTATCTAGTGATATCAGAGATTTTGTTACCAGTAGTATTCACGTAGTGATTTATTTTCCATTACTTGTCTAACCAATTGCAGGACAGCGCCTACTCCTATCTGCTTTGCAATGACCTAGTGCCCATAAGTGCTCTGGCTGAACAGGTGGCAATTGTGCTGGGGAATGATTTACAATACACTACTATAGAATGGAATGGGACTGGAATGAACTATAGAACTATGGAATGGGGGCAAGAATGGGGTTATTGATGCACTACATATGCAAGGTGGTATGTGAACAGAAAGGAAGGGATTTCATAAAGCACTGAATTGCTGCTGCTGATAAGTCTGCACACAAGGGAGGGGGAAATAAAATTCAGGAGGCAGCCTTGTTAGAAACACAAGTATTTATACTGAAAACTTTATAGGTAGTCAGAGATGAGAAGTCTTGATTTACCTTTTATTCTCAGTTTGGATCCTCCAGAGGAGAGACAGGCTTACAGATTGCCGATTTTCAGCCCAGACACTCTTTCCTTCATAGCACTAGCTACCGTGTTTCTCCGAAAATAAGACCGGGTCTTATATTAATTTTAGTCACAAAAAACACACTAGGGCTTATTTTCAGGGTAGGGCTTATTTATTTATGGGGAGCTGCAGGAGTGTGGAGGATGGGGGGCTGCGGGAGTGTGGAGGATGGGGGGTCTGTGGGAGTGTGGAGGATGGGGGTCTGTGGAGGATGGGGGGCTGTTCCGGTCCGCATTACTGGCGGCCAGGGTCCGGATCTGGACCGCGGGCCGCCAGTTGAGTACCCCTGGCCTAGGGCTTATTTTCGGGGTAGGGTGTATTTTCGGGGAAACAGGGTAGCTCTGCCCCAACTCCATGTGTTCTTTCTTGCTGTCTATTGTTACTTGACTCAGAATTCCCCTAACAGGCATTGGACTTTAGACTGCAGGAAAATGACACACCCTGTGGCTAGGACTTTGGAGCTGTTTTCTAAAGTAAGGAATAATTTTGGTAAATTAAGTGATTTACAAAATTGTTAGGAATCACCTAGGTTATCAAATGGAGAGAAATCGATCACCCCCCAAACAACCCCCCCCCCGCGATCACTGGGATGGGACCTGGTGCTCAGTGAGAAGCGTGTGCTGCAGCCAGTACGCGCTCCATTCCTGTGGGAGCACCGAAAAGAACTTGAGTTCAGCTTTCGGGCATCATTGGCACTCCCAGTAGACGACATGCTCTCCTCACTGAGATCACCGGGGTCCCGTCCCAGTGATCGCAGGGGGCCCCAGCGGTCGGACCCTCCGCAATCAGCTTCAGTACTTATCCCCTATCCTGTAAATTTTCGCCAAAGTACTCCTTTAAATATAACACACCTTAGGAATATGTGATGCATGTGATTCTGTGCAATATAAGAAAAGTGGTTATTGTGTATTAGTTTCCAGACCTTTGAGGGTATGCCATAATATAGGAAGTTGGAAATGATAATGTATGGTTTATTACATAATATATATATTTAGCTTACTGCTAAGATGTGTATGTTGAATATGTGAGCGCCATATATCCCAGATAGCTCAAGTCAAAGCCTCCAGTAGTTGGCGCATCACAGGTCATGGAAAGCAGTCTCCGCCTTCCCTGTCCGCTACTTCTCTGTATATATACTACTGAATGGCCAGGCATATGTTCTCAAACAGATTACTCATGTTTACAGTTAAAGCGAGCAATGCTCAGATTAGAGTCATGTGGGTGAGTGCTCCCCGCAATACATTTATCTTTTAAAAAAAATTATCAAAATTATTTTAAGGTGAATAAAATCCTATCCAAAATTAAAAGGTGGCTAATGTTTGACAATTTAAGTTATTTAAATTTATCTAAAATTAGAGTGTGTGTAAAATGAGTATTAGTAAAACCTTTTTGCTTTAACCCCTTAAGGACTGAGCCCTTTTTTCCCTTAAGGACTTGCAATTCTGACCACTGTCACTTTATGCATTAATAACTCTGGGATGCTTTAACCGATTATTCTGATTCCGAGATGTTTTTTTCGTGACATATTCTACTTTAACATAGTGGTCATTTTTTGTTGTTACTTGCATCCTTTCTTGGTGAAAAATCCCAAAATTTCCTGAAAATTTTGAAAATGTTGCATTTTTCTAACTTTGAAACTCTCTGCTTGTAAGGAAAATGGATATTCCAAATACATTTTATATTGATTCACAAATACAATATGTCTACTTTATGTTGACATCATAAAGTTGACATGTTTTTACTTTTTGAAGACATCAGAGGGCTTCAAAGTATAGCAGCAATTTAAAAAATGTTCACGAAAATTTTAAAATTTTACAGGGACCAGTTAAGATTGAAGTGGATTTGAGGGGCCTTTCTGTGAGAAATACCCCATAAATGACCCCATTATAGAAACTACACACCTCCAAAGTATTCAAAATTACATCCAGAAAGTTTAACCCTTTAGGTGGTCCACAAGAATAGTAGCAAAGTGGAGGAGAAAAATCAAAATCTGCATTTTTTACACTAACATGTTCTTGTAGCCCCATTTTTTTCAATTTTAAAAGTGGTATTAGGTGAATAAAAAATTTGTAGCCCAATTTCTCTTGAGTATGGAAATACCTCATATGTTGACATAAAGTGCTCTGTGTGCTCACAACATGAGGGAAAGAGCAACTATGGGATTTTTGAAAATGAATTTTGCTTTCATGGTTTTTTGGGGCCATGTAGCATTAAGGAAGCCCCCTTGGTGCCAGAACAGCAAAAAAAAAAAACAAAAAAAAAAAACGGCATAATATTTTTGAGACTACACCCCTCAAGGAACGTAACAAGGGGTATAGTGAGCCTGAACACCTCACAATCCAAAGGATAGGGGATAAGATGTCTGATCGCAGGTGGCACGTGGCTGGGAGTATCATTTAAACTCATCATTTTAATCATTTCCCGTGGAAAACTTTTTTTTTTTTTTTTTTTTTTTTTTTTTTTTTTATGAACTGGTGCCAGAAAGTTGAACAGATTTGTAAATTACTTCTATTAAAAAAATCTTAATCCTTTCAGAACTTTTTAGGGGCTGTATACTACAGAGGAAATGCTTTTCTTTTTGGATGTCTCTTCTGTCCATTTTAGGAACTGTCCAGAGCAGCATGTGTTTGCTATGGGGATTTTCTCCTGCTCTGGACAGGTCCTAAAATGATCAGCAGAGGTCAGCAGAGAGCATTGTGGTCATGACAGAAGAGAAATCCAAAAAGAAAAGCATTTCCTCTGTTGTATACAGCCCCTAAAAAGGACTGGAAGGATTACGTTTTTTTTAATAGAAGTAATATACAAATCTGTTTAACTTTCTGGCACCAGTTGATTTATAAAAAAAAAAAAAAAAAAAGTTTTCCACGGGAGTATCCTTTTAATAGTATTGACCCACAGTATGAAGAGAACATGTCATTTTTACCATAAAATACACAGAATAAATACAATAACTGCAGTTTTCTTTTTAATTCCCTGCCAAATATAATAGATATTTTTTGTTTTGCCATACATTTTATGGTAGAATAAAAGTTATTACTAGTGTTGAGCAAACTTTTAAAAAGTTCAACTTGCTGGTTTTGCTGAACTGTTTCAAAATTACGGGTTTGATACGGCTCGGGTCGATGCAAACTGGCAATGAAATAAGCTCCTAAACACATTTATAACACTGCCTAATAGCTCTAAAGCACTGTATAACACTGCTAGGAATGTATTCAGTGGTTTGATGTTTTTTAAGGCTCCGTTATGGCAACATGCAGTAACCCTTGGTAACTAAACACGTCTTTAATGCGCTCACAGATTATTTAGATTTATTCACACTAAGATAAAGCGGTATTAAGTATCCCTGGTTATCTGTAGATCTGCCGGTCTTAAAATGTACACAGAGATATTGGAAGCCACAGTGGCTTTTTCTAAGCATTTTAAAAGTTATCCCTTTTTGGGAGTAGCAACAGCTTTTTAGTCTGTGAATCCAAGAAGATGGCATGGATTTTTCCAGGTGTTCCAAAATATTTCTTTTTGGGAGTAGCAACAGCTTTTTAGGCTGCCAAGCCAAAAAGATGGCATACATTTTGTCAAGAGTTTCAAAAATGTTCCCTTTTTGTAGAAAGTGAACAGCATGAGGTTTTATTTCAGAGTTTTCAGGGCTGGAAGTAGCAACAGCAAGGGGGAGGCTGGACTAGAGGGTCTAGTAGTAGCCAGCAGACAGCAGGAGGTTTTTCAATTTTGCCAGGTGGCACACGCCTACCTGGAGGTAGCAGCAGCATGGGGGATTGCGGAGGAATGGGTTCTGTAGTAGCCAGCATACAGCAGGAGGAGGTTTACTGGTAAGATTTTTAGTAGTCTACTGACCCCAGGAAGGTGAAAAATGTGTTTGTTTTTAATTTGGCCAGACATCCCAGGCCTGGCTAGAGGTATCAGCAGCAAGGGTTTTGGTGGATTAGAGGGGCTGGAGGTTTATGTAGGTGTTGAAAATTTTGCAAGGTGGCCACAAACTGTCTGGAGCAGCAGCTAGGGACTGGTGCCATCAGAATTTTAATGTTCTCCCCGTGTTTGCATGGGTTTTCAAGGCCTGGCTGGAAGTAGCAGCAGCAGCAAGGGTGAAGCCAGACTAGCGGAAACTGATGGTAGACAGCAGAAGATTTATAATTTTAGGTTTTTCAAATTTTGCCGGGTGGCCCAGGCCTGGCTGGAGGTGGCAGCAAAGGTGATGGTGAACTAATGGGGCTTGTAGTATTCAGCATACAGCAGGAGGAAGCGGACTGTTAAGGGTTTTAGTAGCCTGCATACAGCAGGAGGTTCAAAAACAAATTTTATTATAATTTTGCCAGGCGGCCCAGGCCTGGCTGGAAGTAACAGTAGCAAGGGTAATGGCGGACTAGTGGGGCTGGTAGTATCCAGCATACAGCAGGAGGAGGCGGACTGGTAAGAGTTGTAATGGTCTGTGTCCAGCAGGAGGTTCAAAAATTGATTTTATTAAAATGATGCCAGCCAGGCTGCTCAGGCCTGGCTGGAAGTAGTCACATTCTGCACAGCATGGATTATGGTGCACTCAGACAAATGCATGGAGTCGCCCACCCTCTGCACCACATGATTGTGCAAAGCAGGGACTTGTGGTAACTGCGTCCAGCGAACAGCAGGCATTGGTGAGGTAGTGTTAGCTGTAGTCACCAGACAGCAGGCATTGGTGAGGTATACTTCTTGCCAGGCCTTGTGATGCCTCTTTGTGTGGTGATGTAAAGGCCTCATTCATAAAATTGGACCCTGACTGTGCCTTACTTTCTTTCTGAAGATAATGCAGCGTGCCTGGTTTCCTTCATCTGGTAACATAGTAAAGAATTTTCACACGGCAGGGCACCATAAAGAGCGAAGTACATCACCACCTGACTCACCGCCTCTGTTCAAGAACATTTATTTTTCTCAGGCCTGCAGATCCAGCACCAGTGTCGCAGTCACCTGCTCCTGAGCTGCTCAGACCAACAGGCATGCTGGCATCCTCATCTTTAAACTCCTCTTCATCATCCCCACCTCTCCTTTCAATAAGAACATCTGATGTGATTGTGGCCTCCTTGTTCCTTCTTTGCACATCCACCACAGTATCCCCACCACACCTAGCACACCTATCCTTGTAATGATCACTTTTTTGTTGTGGATGCTTGTATAGGCCATATAGGATTTGTGCACCGTGGATGTTATAGTTAGAATAAGGATTGTTGCTCCTGTTCACATACACTGTATGTCTTATCTCTATCTCTGTGTATTCCTGTGACCTGATATCTCCCTGTCTGCTGCTCCGACTGTGCACTGGGACTGGCTTGTTAGCTTTTAGCTGTATAAAACTGCCCTCCCCCTTGCTGTCTCCTATTGGCCTTTTGAGAGTATTGACACATAAACCAGCAAATTATGTGGTAAAAAAAACAAGCCATCATATGGGTCTGTAGATGGAAAAATAAGAGTTATGGCTCTTGAAAAGCGGGGAGGGAAAAAATGAAAATTGGCTGTGTCCTCAAGGCAAAAAAATGGTCTATGTTCTTAATGTGTTGGGGATGGAGGGCGTATGGATACACCCTTGCGTTTTATCACTTAAGGACTAAGGGCATACCTGTACGCCCTCTGCATTTCCGATCACCGCAGCTCGCCGGGTGGTGATCGGAACGGAATGCCTGCTGAAATCATTCAGCAGGCATCCCGTGCCAACTGCAGCCCACCAGATGTTGCAAAACTACAAATCCCAGCATGCCCAGACAGCAAACTGCTGTGTGGGCATGCTGGGAGTTGTAGTTGCGTACCTCCAGCTGTTTCATAACTACATCTCCCTGCATGCCCTTCCGCGATCAGTACATGCTGGGAGTTGTAGTTTTGTAACAGCCGGAAGCACACTGGTTGGAAAATACTGAGTTAGGTAACAGAACCTAACTGAAGGTTTTCCAACCAGTGTGCCTCTAGCTGTTGCAAAAGTACAACTCCCAGCATGCACGGTCTGTCAGTACATGCTGGGAGTTGTAGTTTTGAAACAGCTGTAGGTTTGCCCCCCCCATGTGAATGTACAGGGTACATTCACACAGGCAGGTTTACAGTGAGTTTCCTGCTTCAAGTTTGAGCTGCGGCAAATTTTCTGCCGCGTGGCAAACTCCTAACGGGAAACTCACCGTAAACCGCCGCCAGTGCGAATGTATCCTAAAAACACTACACTAACACAAAATAAAGGTTAAACCACTACACCCCTTACACTGCCCCCCCCCCCAATAAAAATGAAAAACGTATCGTACGACAGTGTTTCCAAAACGGAGCCTCCAGCTGTTGCAAAACAACTCCCAGCATTTCCGGACAGCCACTGACTGTCCAGGCATGCTGGGAGTTTAGCAACAGCTGGAGGCACCCTGTTTGGGAATACCCCTATGTCCACCTCTATGCAATCCCTAATGTAGTCCTCAAATGCGCATAGCGCTCTCTCACTTCGGAGCCCTGTCATATTTCAAGGAAACAGTTTAGGGCCACATATGGGGTATTTCCGTACTTGGGAGCAATTGCGTTTTAAGGGCTTTTTCTCCTTTTACCCCTTATGAAAAGGAAAAGTTGGGGTATAAACCAGCCTGTTAGTGTAAAAAAAAAAATTACATTAACATGCTGGAGTTGCCCCATACGGAAATAACCCATATGTGGGCGTAAAATGCTCTGCGGACGCACAACAAGGCTCAGGAGTGAGAGGGCACTATGTACATTTGAAGCCTAAATTAATGATTTGCACAGGGGTGGCTGATTTTACAGCGGTGACATAAATGCAAAAAAATAAATACTGGGTATAGTAACAAGGGGTATAGTGAGACTTAACACCCCACAGGTGTCTGACGAATTTTCGTTAAAGTTGGATGGGAAAATGAAGAAAAAAAAGTTTTTTCACTAAAATGCTAGTGTTACCCAAAATTTTTCATTTTCACAAGGGAAAATAGGAAAAAAGCCCCCCAAAATTTGTAACCCCATTTCTTCTGAGTAAGAAAATACCCCATATTTGGATGTAAAGTGCTCTGCGGGTGCACTCCAATGCTCCGTATTGAAGGAGCGCCATTGGAATTTTGGAGAGAAAATTTGACCGGAATTGAAGGCCACATGTGTTTGCAAAGCCCCCATAGTGCCAGAATAATGGCCCCCACCCCCCACATGTGACCCCATTTTGGAAACTACACCTCTCACATAATGTAATAAGGGGTACAGTGAGCATTTACGCCCCACAGGCGTCTGACAAATTTTTGGAACAGTGGTCCGAGAAAATGAAAAATTTAATTTTTCATTTGCACAGCCCATTGTTCCAAAGATCTGTCAAACGCCAGTGGGGTGTAAATGCTCACTGCACCCCTTATTAAATTCTGTGAGGTGTGTAGTTTCCAAAATGGGGTCGCATGTTGGGCGGTCCACTGTTTTGGCACTATGGGGGCTTTGTAAACACACATGGCTCCTGACTTCCATTCCAAACAAATTCTCTCTCTAAAAGCTCAATGGCGCTCCTCGTCTTCTGAGCATTGTAGTGTGCCAGCAGAGCACTTGACGTCCACACATGGGGTATTTCCATACTCAGAAGAAATGGGGTTACAAATTTTGGGGGGAATTTTCTCCTATTACCCCTTGTAAAAAAAAAAATGTTAATTTGGGTAAAAACCAGAGTGAGAGAATTTTTTTTTTCATTTACACATCCGACTTTAACAAAAAGTTGTCAAACACCAAAATGGTTTTTACGTTCCTTGAGGGGTGTAGTTTCCAAAATAGTAGGCCATGTGGTGTTTTTTTTTATTTTTTATTTTTTGCTGTTCTGGCAGCATAGGGGCTTCCTAAATGCGACATGCCCCCCCAAAAAACATTTCAGCAAAATTGGCTTTCCAAAAGCCAAATGTGACTCCTCTTCTGAGCATTGTAGTGCGCCAGCAGAGCACTTGACGTCCACAAATGGGGTATTTCCATACTCAGAAGAGATGGGGTTACAAATTATGGGGGGCATTTCTTTTATTACCCCTTGTAAAAATGTTAAATTTGGGTGAAAACCAGCGTTTTAGTGAAAAAAATTAAAATAAATCATTTACACATCCATCTTTAACAAAGTTGTCAAACACCTGTCGGGTGTTAAGGCTCACTGTACCCCTTGTTAAGTTCCTTGAGGGGTGTAGTTTCCAAAATAGTATGCCATGTGTTTTTTTGTTTTTTTTGCTGTTCTGGCACTATAGAGGCTTCCTAAATGCGACATGCCACCCCGACCCCCCCCCCCCCCAAAAAAAAAAATTTTTTTTTTATCAAAATTTGCTTTCCAGAAGCCAAATGTGACTCCTTCTCTTCTGAGCATTGTAGTTCGCCCGCAGAGCATTTTACGGCCAAACATGGGGTATTTCCATACTCAGAAGAGATGGGGTTACACATTTTGGTGGGGCATTTTTTCCCATTACCCTTTGTAAAAATTGTAAATTTGGGGAAAAAAACTGCACTATAGTGAAAAAAATTCATTTTTTTCATTTACATATCAGACTTTAACGAAAAGTCGTCAAACACCTTGTTACATGCCTTGAGGGGTGTAGTTTCCAAAATAGTATGCCATGTGTTACCCCTTGTAAAAATTCAAAAACTGGGTTTACAAGAACATGCGAGTGTAAAAAATGAAGATTTTGAATTTTCCCCTTCACTTTGCTGCTATTCCTGTGAAACACCTAAAGGGTTAACAAACTTTCTGAATGTCATTTTGAATACTTTGAGGGGTGCAGTTTTTATAATGGGATAATTTATGGGGTATTTCTAATATGAAGGCCCTTCAAATCCACTTCAAAACTGAACTGGTCCCTGAAAAATTCTGATTTTGAAAATTTTGTGAAAAATTAGAAAATTGCTGGTGAACTTTGAAGCCCTTTGATGTCTTCCAAAAGTAAAAACATGTCAACTTTATGATGCAAACATAAACTAGACATATTGTATATGTGAATCAATATATAATTTATTTGGAATGTCTGTTTTCCTTATAAGCAGAGAGCTTCAAAGTTAGAAAAATGGAAAGTTTTAAATTTTTTCATCAAATTTTGGAATTTTTCACCTAGAAATTATGCAAGTATCAACGAAAATTTACCACTAACATAAAGTAGAATATGTCACGAAAAAACATTCTCGAAATCAAATTTATAAGTAAAAGCATCCCAGAGTTATTAATGCTTAAAATGACAGAGGTCAGATTTGCAAAAAATGCTCCCGTCCTTAGGGTTAAAATGGGCTCCTTCCCCAATGGGTTAAAGGGGTACTGCGGTGGAAAACATTTTTTTTTTAATAATTTTTTTTTAAATCAACTGGTGCCAGAAAGTGTAAATTACTTCTATAAAAAAAAAAATTTGTCCTACCAGTGCTGGGAGAAAATCCCCATAGAAAACCTATGCTGCTCTGGACAATTCTTGACACGGACAGAGGTGTCAGCAGAGAGCACTGTGGACAAGACAAAAAAGAAATTAAAAAAAGAAAATAATTTCCTCTGTAGCATACAGCTGCTAAGAAGTACTGGAAGGATTAAGATTTTTAAATAGAATCTGTTTAGTTTTCTGACACCAGTTCATAAAAAAAAAAAAAAAAAAAAAAAATTCCACCCCTTTAAGGGATTGTTTTCAGGGAGGCATAAATCTGAGGCTTGAGGGATGTAAATCTCACAAGATTCATGCCCTCCTGACTCTCTACAGTTTGTGTTAAAACTCCAAAGTTCCCTCTCTAATTGGCTTCAGATTATCACTGCATATAATTTATCACTGTGCATTTAATTTACAGCTCGGTCATGAAAAATGTTCTAATCACCATAAAAATATAGTAGATCAAGAAGCATAGAGAAATAGTGAGAAATTTGTTTCCTGAGGAGTTTCACTTTTTACTGGGTCATTATGTTTAGAAATTAGCGAAGTTACAGTAATTTGATTCGTCATGAACTTCTCAGCTCGGTGGTTGCTGACTTTATCCTGCATAAATGAGTTCAGCTTTCAGGTGCTCCGGTGGGCTGGAAAAGGTGGATACAGTCCTAGGAGACTCTCTTCTAGGACTGTATCCACCTTTTCCAGCCCACCGGAGCACCTGAAAGCTGGACTAATTCATGCAGGCTAAAGTCAGCAAACGCCGAGCCGCGAAGTTCGTATCGAACTTTACTCATTTCTAATTATGTTGCTTTATTTATCACAGATACAGAATAGAAGAAGACATGGTCACATCACAAATTTTCTGTAACAAAATATTGTAATCTTTAGAAAGCAACAGAAGGCAACCATAACAAACCCAAAAGTAACAATAAAGAAATAAATAAATATATAAAATGTGTCATATCAGTGTAGTATATGAGCAACAATGATATTCATGTGAACAAGTGATAGGTCTGTGTCAGTTCCCTACCAACAATAGAGCAGAGTGTAAAAGTGTCATCAAGATGGTTCAGTGGTTAACACCTCTCCCTTGAAATTAAGTGTTTAAGTTCCGTTCTCACGTTTTTTTGTTTCTTTTTTTCATCTCACTCATGCATATCTGATGGTGTTAGCAATGTGCCACAGTCACCACCCTTTGGTATTTATCTTTGGCCATATAGCAGATTATTTTCCATGTTGATTGAAATATGATAATTCAGTGGTGAGTTTAGATGATCTTGTTTAGTAGCACATTATGCACAAGTTGGGTCAGTTCTGGGTATAAAACTGTATTGTATGTGGGCATTGATATACTCTCAAATCAGAAAACTCTATTAAAGTGTACCTGTAGTTAACAAAAACTTTTGATATAAATGTAGATAATACCATTATATGTATATTTGTAATATACATTGATTACATTTTTTTTATATTTTTTGGGTGGAAAAAAAATGCTGTCATTGCAACTGTTGCCTTTGTGTGTCTATGAGGAGTCCAAATACAGAATGTGAGGGCAGGACTCTGGGCTCTGGCAGGGCTCTGTGCAGGCTTCTGGCTTGTAAATCATCCTGATGTGTGAGCTGGTAGCATGTCATAGAGCTTCATTGCACAGAGCCCCGGTTGTCCTTAGTGCACAGAGCCCTGCTTGTCCTCAATGCACAGAACCCTGCTTGTCCTCAGTGCACAGAGCCCTGCTTGTCCTCAGTATACAGAGCCCTGCTTGTCATCACTGCACAGAGCCCTGCTTGTCCTCAGTGCACAGAGCCCCACTTTTTCTCAATGCACAGAGCCCTGTTTGTCCTCAGTATACAGAGCCCTGTTTGTCATCACTGCACAGAGCCCTGCTTGTCATCACTGCACAGAGCCCTGCTTGTCATCACTGCACAGAGCCCTGCTTGTCATCACTGCACAGAGCCCTGCTTGTCATCACTGCACAGAGCCCTGCTTGTCATCACTGCACAGAGCCCTGCTTGTCATCACTGCACAGAGCCCTGCTTGTCATCGGTGCACAGAGCCCTGCTTGTCATCGGTGCACAGAGCCCTGCTTGTCATCGGTGCACAGAGCCCTGCTTGTCATCGGTGCACAGAGCCCTGCTTGTCCTCGGTTTACAGAGCCCTGCTTGTCCTCGGTGCACAGAGCCCTGCTTGTCCTCGGTGCACAGAGCCCTGCTTGTCCTCGGTGCACAGAGCCCTGCTTGTCCTCGGTGCACAGAGCCCTGCTTGTCCTCGGTGCACAGAGCCCTGCTTGTCCTCGGTGCACAGAGCCCTGCTTGTCCTCGGTGCACAGAGCCCTGCTTGTCTACCCACACTTCCTTTTTTTGGACTCCTCACATAGACACCCAGACAATAGCTGTAGGGACAAAAGTATATACAGTGATCCCCCGACTTATGATGACCCCGACATATGATCATTTCAACATATGATGGCCTCTCAGAGCCCATCGTATGTTGAAGGCAGCCTCGACATATGATGCTGCTGTGTGTCGGGGCCATCGTACAAACAGCTATCTGACAGCGCTGACAACTTCAAAAAATGACAGATAGTTGTTTAATGTGCCCCGTTCTGCCTCCTGTTACTCACATGCTGTCCAGCTAACTCACGCAGGCTTCCACTTTGAGCTCTGTGTAAGCCCCGCCCCCCCAGTGCAGCCATAGCCAATAGCCTGCAGCATCTTGCTGCAGGCATCCAATGAGCTGCTCCCCTTCCTTTCCTATAGAGCTGTAGTCGGCAGGATCGTAATGGAGGACATTCTGTCCCCCCTGAAGGTATTTAAAGAACTGTACAGTACTGTATGCGATGTCACACATCACATACAATACATATACACACTATACACCCCATACATCAATGTTTCCCTATCAGTGTGCCTCCAGCTGTTGCAAAACTATAACTCCCAGCATGCCCAGACAGTCAATGGCTGTAAATGCATGCTGGGAGTTGTAGTTGTGCAACAGCTGGAGGCACCCTGGTTTGTTAAATACTCCCCATACACTCCACATACAATGGTCATCCCAGAACCAATTAGCAGTTTCCCATAGAGATATGTATTCAACATACAATGGTTCCGAGACCACAGAACCAATTACCATTTTTACATAGACATATGTACTCGACATATGATGGTTTCAACATATGATGGTTCTCCTGGAACCAATTAATATCATATGTTGAGGGACCACTGTACATTTTTTTTACCAATGTATATTACAAACATACATATAATGGTATTATCTACATTATCTAAAAAGTTTTTAATGACAGGTACACTTTAACCCCTTAACGACCACGGACGTAAATGTACGTCCTGGTTTGGCGGGACTTCCCGCACCAGGACGTACATTTACGTCCGGTGTATGACTTTGAGCATCGGAAAGGTGCTCGCGTCATACACGGCAGGTTCCGGCTGCTAGCAGCAGCCGGGGACCTGCCCGTAATGGCCGACATCCGTGATCGCGCGGATGTCCGCCATTAACCCCTCCGATGCCGTGATCAATACAGATCACGGCATTGCGGCACTTTGATTGGATGATCGGATCGTCCGCAGCGCTCCCGCGGATCCGATCATCCAGCATGGCGGACGAAGGTCCCCTTACCTAGCTCCGGCCGTCTCCTGGGGTCTTCTGCTCATGTCTGCGATCGAGCAGACCAGAGCAGAAGATCACCGATAATACTGAGCAGTGCTGTGCCCTATGCATAGCACTGCACAGTATTAGCAATCAAACGATTGCTATAGATAGTCCCCTATGGGAAATCCCTCCACCTTCGAAGTGACCTGCTGGAGCACCATTGCGAGGCAATGAACATCAAAATCACATTAAATCCTAGGTTCGAGAATCTATTTAGCTGTTTTTCCAAAAAGATTCCTTGTTTTTGTAAGCATACTTGATGCCGAAAAGTCACAAAGTGGTGAATGTAATAAACAGCTGAATTGATTCCCAGACCTGTACTTGTCCTGTGATTTAATGTGATTTTGATGTTCATATCTAGTCTACTATGCTATTCCACTCTGAATATTATTATTATTATTTTTTTTTTTTTTTTTTTTTTCCAATATACTGAAATGTACGAGCCAGACTGAATACAAAAGTACACTCTTTGGCTTCCATCCATCTGACATTGTACTTGTTTAGTCATCTTGGATTATGCGCTCATCGTAGGGGAAAACGTGATGTAAACAGGACTCAAGGAGACCTGCTGTGAAAAATGGTAACAGTTAAAGGGGTACTCCACTGGGAAACATTATTATTATTTTTTTTAATTAACTGGTGCCAATAAGTTAAACAGATTTGTAAATTAGTAACATGTAATTGGCAGTAGGGCTAGTTAGGACTTTTAACCTCTTCAGGACACAGGGCATATGGATACGCCCTGCATTCCGAGTCCTTAAGGACCGAGGGCGTATCCATACGCCCGTGGGAAATCCGGTCCCCACCGCTAGCCGGTTGGGGACCGGAGCCGGATGCCTGGGGAGATGATGCCTGGGGACCTGGGATCTTCGCTGGAGCCTGCAGGATCCTGATCAGGTAGGGAATCGACAGTTGGGGGGGGGGGGAATTGAAAGTGAAAGTAAATCGATCTTTACTATGGCAACCACTAGGGGGTCCAAACTGCAACTCCCAGCATGCCCAGACAGCCAAAGGCTGTCTGGGCATGCTGGGAGCTGTAGTTTTGCAACATCTGGAGGGTCACACTTTGGAGACCACTGTTACAGTGGTGCCCAAACGGTAGCCCTCCAGATGTTGCCAAACTACAACTCTCAGCATGCCTCGACTGCCCAGGCATGCTGGGAGTTGTAGTTCTGTAACATCTGTCCCTTCAGATTTAGCAATTTTCATGACATTTTTGAAAATTGCTGCTCTACTTTGAAGCCCTCTAATTTTTTCAAAAAGCAAAAGTATGTCCATTTTATGATGCCAACATAAAGTGGACATATTGTGTTTGTGAAGAAAAATAAAATGTATTTGGAATATCAATTTTCCTTACAATTAGAGAGCTTCAAAGTTAGAAAAATGCAACATTTTCAAAATTTTCATGAAATTTTGGGATTTTTCACCAAAAAAAGGATGCAATTAATGCCGAAAATTTACCACCAAAATAAAGTAGAATATGTCACAAAAAACAATCTCAGAATCAGAATATTCGGTAAAAGCGTTTTCGCGTTAATAATTCGTAAAGTGACGGTGGTCATAATTGCGAAACAGGGCTCAGTCCTTAAGGTGAAAAAAGGCTGCGTCCTTAAGGGGTTAAAGTCCTCACTAGCGCTACTGCCAATTACATCTTACTTACCGGTATTTTTTTTATCTAACTTTGTAATGGTCTAACAGGGATCCATTATATTGGCTTTATATAGCTGCTGTGGGGCAATATGTATATATATATATATATATATATATATATATATATATAGTGTATATATATCTTAGATTTGTAAATTACTTCTATTTAAAAAATCTTAATCCTTCCAGTACTTATCAGCTGCTGTATGATCCACAGGAAGTTCTTTTCTTTTTGAATTTCCTTTCTGTCTGGCGACAGTGCTCTCTGCGGGCCACTCTGTCCATGTCAGGTCAGGCAAAAAGGAAATTCCTGTGTATTATACTACAGCTGATAAGTACTGGAAGGATTGGGATTTTTTAATAGAAGTAATTAGCAAATCTGTTTAACTTTCTGGCACCAGTTGATTTAAAAGAAAATGTTTTGCAGTGGAGAACCACTTTAATATCGGCGCAGTGCAACTGCTATAAAAATTAAACTTGACATGGTGATGAGTCCTCAAGAAAACAAGGCATTCTTTCTTCTTTGTATAGACTTGCTTGTGCTTCTTATTTTATGGAAGTTCCAAACCCTTTATTAATGCAGAATGCCCTAAGAGGCCATTTATAAGTTTCTTAAATCAGACTATTTAACAACCTTATTCTTTTATGGAACATCAGAACTCCTTTTTGTATTCTGATATATGTAAATTTTTATGTAAAGTTTTCCATAAGAATTGTGTTTCCTTTAAAAATAGTACATATATTAACAAGTGAGCAGGCAAAACATATATTTTATTTCTTATGGGATTCATATTAAGCTTTATATTATAACAGCATGATATGATCATAAAACAAAACATGACAACTTAAAACATTGCAGTGATCCCTGTTCTAAAGTCTGTATAGCCTTAGCCCTTAACCCCCTTAAGGACTTAGCCCATTTTGACCTTATGGACAAGGCCAATTTACATTTTTGCACTTTAGTTTTTTTCCTCCTCCTTTCTAAAAATCATAACCCTTTCAATTTTGCACCTACAGACCCATATGAGGGATTGTTTTTTGCACCACCAATTGTACTTTTGTAATCACATCAATCATTTCATAACAAAATCTACCGCAGAACCAAAAAATATATATTTGTGGGGTTGTAATTGAAAAAAACAAAACAATTTAGTAAGTTTTGGGTGCTTCCGGTTCTACACAGTGCAATTTTTTTTTCTTATCTTTATTCTGTAGGTCCATACGGTTACAAGGATACCCAATTTATGTAGGTTTCATTTTATTTTACTACTTTAAAAAAATTATAACTACATGCACCAAAATTAGTATATTTAAAATTGTCATCTTCTTATCCCTGTAACTGTTTTATTTTTCCGCATATGGGGGTATATGAGGGCTCATTTTTTGCGCCGTGGTCTTTAGTTTTTTGTTGTATGCCATCGGCCATGCGGTTTAGCTAACCTTATATTTTAATAGTTGGGATATTTACGTACACAGTGAAACCACATATGATTATTTATTACATTTTATAAAAAAAATGGGAAAAGTGGGGTTAGTCAAACTTTTAGTAGGGAAGGGGTTAATTTACTTTTATTCCCCCCCCCCCTTCTTTTTTTTTCTACACTTTATTTTAGCCCTCATAGGGGGCTATACCATGCTATTTTCTCATTGCATATACTGATCAATGTTATGCCATAGCATAGCATATATCAGTGTAATTGGCACTCTGCTGCTCTAGCCTGCATAGCTGGCTAGGAGCAGCAGAAGATCAATTGTATGGCGAGGAGGCAGGTAAGGGCCCTCCACTCAGCTGATCGGGACCTGCGATGTCACCGCGGATGTCCCGATAATTTCCATTGCCGCGATCAACTTCGGCCCTATCGCCGGTGCCACTGGGTTTAAACAGTTCTCCGCTCATGGGTTTAAACCCTGTTAACGGGACCAGGGTGTACAGGTGCGCTCTCGGTCTTTAAGTACCAGGTCGCAAGGGCATACCTATATAAAGGTTAATACTGTGCCCCTTTTAGCATCAATGGAAGCGTGCAGTCTTTTGTAATAATGGTTTCTGAGGCCCTGAATTCTTGCAGTGGTATAGATTCCCATTAATCTTGAAAAAATGCCTCCAAGTCATTCAAAATCTTTGGTCATCTTGCATGAACTGCACATTTGAGATATCCCCGGTCAGAAGACTTGGATGGTCACTCCAGAACATTCACCTTTTTCTGCAATAGCCACTGGAGAGTTGACTTGGTCTTATGCTTAGGGTCATTGCCATACTGGAAAGTCCAAGAGAGTCCGATGCACAGCGTTCATGCAGAAGAATGCGAATTGTCTGCCAGTATTTTCGGATTAGATACTGTATTCATCCTGCCGTCAATTTTCACAAGATTTTCTGTGCCTTTTAGAGATCACAACCCACTAAAATCAGTAACCACAACCTTCACTGTGGGGTTGAAATTCTTTTCACTAGAGGCCTTGTTGATCCCTCTCCAAATATAGCCCTTATGTTTGTGACCATAAAGCTCTATTTTTGCCTTGTCACTTCAAATTACAGTATGCCAGAAGCTGTGAGATGTGTCAAGCTGTTGTCAAGCATATTGTAACTGGGCTTTTTTTGTGGTATTGGCGCAGTAGAAGCTTCTTTCTGGCAATTCAACCATGAAGCTCATTTTTGTTCAAGTATGGTTCGTGTTGTATAGTTATATGGAGGAAATAGAAACAGCACTCACCAACTATGGACCTTTTTATTTCTTTAATGTGTTCTATGCATACATAAAACTGCAGCAGGGAGCTGTGTGGAGACAGACAGGGAAGTTGCAATCAGCGATAGCTGTTTAACCCCTTAAGGACCAGGAGGTTTTCCGTTTTTGCACTTTCGTTTTTTCCTCCTTACCTTTAAAAAATCATAACCCTTTAAATTTTGCACCTAAAAATCCATATTATGGCTTATTTTTTGCGCCACCAATTCTACTTTGCAGTGACATCAGTCATTTTACCCAAAAATCTACGGCGAAATGTAAAAAAAAATCATTGAGACAAAATTTAAAAAAAAAAAACACCATTTTGTAACTTTCGGGGGCTTCTGTTTCTACACTGTATATTTTTCGGTAAAAATGACACATTCTCTTTATTCTGTAGGTCCATAGATTAAAATGATACCCTACTTATATAGTTTTGATTTTGTCGTATTTCTGAAAAAAATCATAACTACATGCAGGAGAATTTATACGTAAAAAATTTAATCTTCTGACCCCTATAACTTCTATTTCACCGCGTATGGGTCGGTTTGAGGGCTCATTTTTTGAGCCGTGATCTGAAGTTTTTAGCGGTACCCTTTTTGTATTGATCGGACTTGTTGATCACTTTTTATTCATTTTTTCATGATATAAAAAGTGACCAAAAATACACTATTTTGGACTTTGGAATTTTTTTGCGCGTACGCCATTGACCGTGCGGTTTAATTAACGATATATTTTTATATCTCGGACATTTCCGCACACGGGGATACCACATATGTTTATTTTTATTTACACAGTTTTTTTTTTTTATGGGAAAAGGGGGGTGATTCAAACTTTTAATAGGGGAGGTGTTAAATGATCTTTATTCACTTTTTTTTTTCACTTTTTTTTTTGCAGTGTTATAGGTCCCATAGGGACCTATAACACTGCACACACTGATCTTTTACATTGATCACTGGTTTCTCATAGGAAACCAGTGATCGATGATTCTGCCGCTTGACTGCTCATGCCTGGATCTCAGGCACTGAGCAGTCATTCGGCGATCGGACACCAGGAGGCAAGGTAGGAGACCCTCCTCGTGTCTAACAGCTGTTCGGGATGCCGCAATTTCGCCGCGGCGATCCTGAACAGCTCCCTGAGCTAACCGGCATGGTTTCACTTTAGACGCGGCGTTCAACTTTGAACGCCGCGTCTAAAGGGATAATAGTGCGCGGCAGTGATCGCCACGGGTCCCGGCCGTTGTTAGAGGCCTGGCCTGACCCGCTATGATGTCGTGGCCCCGCGTTATAGTAAGGGAAAGGACTTAGGACGTACCGGTACGTCCTTGGTCCTTAAGGGGTTAAAGTGTTGCCACGCTCTTTCTCAAGCTACTCCAGTAGTGGAAGTTCCACAGTTTGTGAATGCCGTTTTCTTTTCCTCCATTTGTAACTTTGCATTAAGGACTGTACCAGTTAACAGAGCCCCCTTATAGTTGGAACCGACGTGCGTTTTTCTCTTGTGGTTGATGACGCCAGTCGAGTATCTTCATTTTTATTTGCTTATGGTTCGTATCGTGCTTGTTGAAACATCCACTCCAACTTATTCCAGGACAGCCTGTATTTCTCTTGAGGTAGCCTAGGTTTTTCTTGGTATCCTAAACAATTCTTCTGGCAGGTTTAGCTTAAATCTATCTTGGTCTACCTGACTTTGTCTTGGTATCAAGAGATCTCTGAATTTTCCAATTTCTTAATAAGTGATTGAATAGTATTGACTGTCAATTTTTGACATGGTATGCAAACTTTTGAGCACAACTGTATTTCAACTGAGAATTTGCATTCTTGCTGCATCTTTTAACTGATATTTGTTATATTAACCCCTTAAGGACCCAGCCATTTTACACCTCAGGACCCGGCCATTTTTTGCACATCTGACCACTGTCACTTTAAACATTAATAACTCTGGAATGCTTTTAGTTATCATTCTGATTCCGAGATAGTTTTTTCGTGACATATTCTACTTTAACTTAGTGGTAACATTTTTTGGTAACTTGCATCCTTTCTTGGTGAAAAATCCCAAAATTTGATGAAAAATTTGAAAATTTTGCATTTTTCTAACTTTGAAGCTCTCTGCTTGTAAGGAAAATGGATATTCCAAATATTATTTTTTTTTATTCACATATACAATATGTCTACTTTATATTTGCATCATAAAATTGACGAGTTTTTACTTTTGGAAGACACCAAAGGGCTTCAAAATTCAGGTTTGAAGTGGATTTGAAGGGTCTTCATCTTAGAAATGCCCCACAAATGACCCCATTATAAAAACTACACCCCCAAAGTATTCAAAATGACATTCAGTCAGCATTTTAACCCTTTAGGTGTTTCACAGGAATAGCAGCAAAGTGAAGGAGAAAATTCACAATCTTCATTTTTTACGCTCGCATGTTCTTGTAGACCCAATTTTTGAATTTTTACAAGGGGTAAAAGGAGAAAATTTATACTTGTATTTGTAGCCCAATTTCTCTCGGGTAAGCACATACCTCATATGTCTATGTAAAGTGTTCGGCGGGCGCAGTAGAGGGCTCAGAAGCGAAGGAGCGACAAGGGGATTTTGGAGAGTACGTTTTTCTGAAATGGTTTTTGGGGGGCATATTGCATTTAGGAAGCCCCAATGGTGCCAGAACAGCAAAATAACCCCACATGGCATACCATTTTGGAAACTAGACCCCTCGAGGAACGTAACAAGGAATTAAGTGAGCCTTAATACCCCACAGGGGTTTCACGACTTTTCCATATGTAAATTTTTTTTATTTTTTTTTCACTAAAATGTGTTTCCCCCCAAATTTCACATTTTTGCAAGGGTTAATAGCAGTAAATACCCCCCAAAATTTGTAACCCCATCTCTTCTGAATATGGAGGTACCCCATAAGTTCCCCTTAAGTGCACTACGGGCGAACTACAATGCTCAGAAGAGGAGGAGTAATATTTGGCTTTTTGAGAGCAAATTTTGCTAGGGGGGCATGTCGCATTTAGGAAGCCCCTATGGTGCCAGAACAACAAAATAACCCCACATGGCATACCATTTTGGAAACTAGACCCCTTGAGGAACGTAACAAGGAATTAAGCGAGCCCTAATACCCCACAGGGGTTTCACGACTTTTCCATATGTAAAATGTTTTTATTTTTTTTTCACTAAAATGTGTTTCCCCCTAAATTTCACATTTTTGCAAGGGTTAATAGCAGAAAATACCCCCCAACATTTGTAACCCCATCTCTTCTGAGTATGGAGGTACCCCATAAGTGGACGTCAAGTGCACTGCAGGAGTGCCACAATGCTCAGAAGAGAAGGAGTCACATTTGCAAACTTTGCTGAAATGGGGGGGACATGTCGCATTTGGGAAGCCCCTATGGTGCCAGGACAGCAAAAAAAAACACATGGCATCACATTTTGGAAACTAAACCCCTTGAGGAACGTAACAAGGGGTAAAGTAAGCCTTAATACCCCACACGGGTTTCACGACTTTTGCATATGTAAAATAAAAAAAATAAAAATTTCTTTAAAATGTGGGTTTTCCCCCAAATTTTACATTTTTACAAGGGTTAATAGCAGAAAAAACACCCCAAAATTTGTAAATACATTTCTTTGGAATAAGGACATACCTTAATTTTTTATGATTTTTGCTCCGCGGGTGCACACCAGGTCTTGGAGTGGGAAGTCAGTCAGGGGCCTTGAGCTTATTATAGCAGCCAGGATGTGGGATCCCCCCTCAAGGAGCATTAATGGGGGGGGGAGCACTGAGCCCTAAAATAGGGGAACACTATGGGGGACAACGGGCCGTAACTGGGGTAGACAGGTGGGGTACAGAGGCCCGTAATATGGGGTACAGTGGGCCAGAAAACTATAAATCATAAAATAATAAAACAGGATATGTTCCCAGAATGATGACCCAGAGCATAGCCAAAACTAAAAAAAATATGCCCGCCCCAAACCCTATGCTCGGAGTCATCATTCTGGGAATGTGATGTGTGTGGCCATCCCTAACCTGTTGCCTCAAATGCGCACCCCGCTCAGGTGGAGAGAGAGCGCTGCGCATTTGAGGCAACATAAAAAGTCCCCGATGATAGTGACTCAGTGACCTATGACCCATTTTTGAAAAAATACCCCCAGAGGTCTTATCAGTTTTTTGTTTTTTTTTCCAGTTTTTTTGGGGCAATTTAGTGACTTATGGGGGTTTTAGAATGTACTCTGGACTTGGTACATTGGTCAAATTATGGAAAATTCAAATGAAAAGGGAAAATTTAGGGCTCCATGGAAGTGTGATACTCCCTGAAGCAGCCTATGCAGAGGCCCGGATTATCTGGGCAAGTGTCACATTGGTACCTGGTGTCCCTCCGAATCCCCCTCCTGTAACACACTCTGCATTTTTTCTGGGATCGCCCCTTCTTTCCACTGTGGGGGAGCTCACCTGGAAAGTGTTGGCCTGGGACGATCCTGGCGCCTATAACTCCAGACCCTTGGGAAGTCCGGCCTGCTCTTTCCCCGTCAGCAAAGATCAGGAACCTTAGGACTTCTTCTTGGTACTGGAGGAATGTCCCTGTGTTGCCAGCGTACTGGGATAGTACAAAAGCGTTGTACATGGCAACCTGTACCAAGTAGACCGCAACTTTTTTGTACCATGCCAGTGTTTTCCGCATGGCGTTATATGGCTTGAGGACTTGATCAGAGAGATCAACTCCCCCCATATACCGATTGTAGTCCAGAGTACAATCGGGCTTGAGGACCGGTCCCGCGGTACCTTGCACAGGGACAGGGGTGCTGCCATTCCCATGAATAGTGGTGAGTATAAGGACATCCCTCTTATCCTTATACCTGACCAACAACAGGTTATCATGGGTCATGGCACGGGACTCACCCTTGGGGATAGGCGTCTTAACAAAATTTAGAGGGAGGCCTCTCTGATTCTTCCGCACGGTCCCACAAGCGGACGTGGATCTGGCGGAAAGGGATTTGAACAGAGGGATGCTGGTATAAATGTTGTCCACGTATACGTGGAAACCCTTATCCAGCAATGGGTGCATAAGGTCCCAAACGATTTTCCCGCTAACACCCAGAGTGGGGGAACAATCTGGGGGTTCAATACGGGAATCTCGTCCCTCATATACTCTAAACCTGCAAGTGTACCCGGAGGTACTCTCGCAGAGTTTATAGAGTTTCACGCCATACCGCGCACGCTTTGAGGGAATATACTGGCGGAAGATGAGTCTCCCCTTAAAACTGATGAGAGACTCATCTACCGAGAGGTCCCTGAGCGGTACGTAGGCCTCCAAAAATTTGGCCCCAAAGTGATCGATGACCAGCCTCACTTTGTAAAGCCGGTCATGGGTGGGATCACCTCGGGACGGACATGCCTCATTATCTGCATAATGCAGGCATTTCCGAATCGCCTCGTACCGCTTCCGTGTCATCGCCATGCTGTAAAGCGGGGTCTGGTATAGGAAGTCCCCGCTCCAGTAATGACGGACACTTGGTTTTTTGTCCAGGCCCATATGCAGCGTGATGCCCCAAAATGTCCTCATTTCCGCTGCATCAATGGCACGCCATTCATTGGACCTGGCCAAAAAGGAATCGGGGTGGTGGGCAATGAACTGCTGGGCGTACAAGTTTGTTTGCTCCACCATTAGATTGACCAGGCTGTCACTGAAAAAAAACTTTAAAAAGTCCAGATCAGTGAACCCAGCCGTGTCAATCCGGATTCCTGAGTCGCCAACATACTCAGGAATCCGTGGCTGATAATCCTCTGGGGTGCTCCAGACAGGGTCAGCGGAAGGGGGCTCCGCTGCACTTGTCTGGGGGGCCGGACTCCTATTACGAGCGGCATTGCCACTCGTACTAGTGTCGGCCACTGGGTCACTCTCATGGGGGGTGCGTGGCCTCGCCTGGCGGCGTCTCCGCCGCCGTACAGGGGACTCATCATCACTACTTGATGATGAGGAGGGCGATGAAGAACACAAAAAAGTTGGATCTTCATCGTCCTCACTGGCAGATTCGGAGTCGGAGGCTAAAAAAGCGTAAGTGGGAGGGAGTGTGTGCGGGGGTGGGGCGGGGAAGTATGTACTGTGTGGTGCTTGGTGTAAAAAGTGTAATAACAGTAATATAAAAAAAAAGCTGTGGCCAAAAAAAAAAAAAAATGGGGTGGCGCACACAGCTCCCTGAACCCCTAATAGGACCCGGGGTAAGGGATCAGACCCTAATAGGACCCTGGGGGACCTATTAGGGGGTCAGGGGGGGGGATTTTTTTAAATAAAATAAATAAATAAATAAATAAATAGAAAAGGGGGTGGCACACGCAGCTCCCTGAACCCCTAATATGACCCGTGGTCCGGGATCAGACCCTAATAGGACCCTTGGGGACCTATTAGGGGGTCGGGGGGGGGGGGGTACTTTTTTAAAAACTTTTTTTAACTTTTTTTTTTTTAACTTTTATTACACTGTGTTACTTATTTGCTCCTACCTGTCCCTGCACTCAGCTTTCCCTATTCTACAGCTCCTGAGGGGCTCCGGAGCTCTGAGGGGGGATCAACGGTCCTCTTCCTGCTGCTGCACTCGCTGACTAAACGAAAACAGCGGGTCCAGCAGCGGGAAGGGACCGTTAACCCCTCCTCTGCTGCTCTGCTATTGGCCGGAAAATCGCCGGCCAATAGCAGCGTTGCTGGGGCGGTGACAGTATTGTCACCGCTCCCCAGCAACTGCAGGTGATTGGCGGTGTAATTGTACACCGCCGATCACCATTTATTTCCAGGTCATCGGGTCACAAGTGACCCGAATGACCCGAATCGCCGAAGATCGCTTGCGTGATTTCGCAAGCGATCTCCGGCGATCGCCGACATGCGGGGGTCCCGGGACCCCCCTCGGCATTTGCACGGCATGCCTGCTGAAGGATATCAGCAGACATGCCGTTCCGATCTCTGCCCGGCGCACGGCAGGGATCGGAAAATGCCAGGACGTACGGGGACGTCCTGGGTCCTTAAAGCCCAGGGTGCGATGACGTCCCCGTACGTCCTGGGTCCTTAAGAGGTTAAACTATGGAGTTTCTTAAGGCACTTGTCCCTTCTAACACCCTCTTGCCTTTTAGCAAAAAATTATCACTTCTTTCAAAAAGAAAACATAGGGTGACTTGAGCTGTGGTTTTCTGCAGATGCTTTTTGTTTCCAAGCTTATTTGTCTGATTCACTTATGCAGTGCTGGGAATTCAGATGCATTTTTGCAGAAGGTGTGATTTTCATATAAGCTGTGGTAATAAACTGTTCAGCCAGCCAACACCAGGCCTAATGCCACTTGTACAAATGCTGCCTCTCTTTCTCAACTTGTGCCTCTGTAAACAATTCTCATGAACTTATGCTGTTAACCCCACCTCACACACACCTTTAAATTGTCCAGTCTCGGTTAAGTATAAAACGTCATAAATAAGTCTTAAGAGTTGCTCCTTGTTAACATGCACATACTTATATCTATAAACCCCAGTAGTCGGTAGTTGGATGCAATGGTTCCAGAAACTATGATTTATTTCCGTATCATTGGTTGTGTATGATGGAGTAAAAAGCAAACTAAACATAAAAACATCACAAAACAAAAACAACATAAAAGAAAAACACAAAAAAATCTTAATAGCCCCCCCCCCTCAATACAATGGTAAATAGAGAAAAAAAGCTACACTGAAAACATAGCAGCACACTAAATGTATAATTTTAGAAATACAAAAATTATCTTTATTGTACAAATAATACACAGTTAAATATCATGAGACACACTATTAAATAAAAACATTTAAAATTGGCCATGAAGGCACAGAGCACAACAAAAGAGGAGAGGCCGTGAACCCCCTCCTCTAAAGGCACCTGTCCTGAAATATAATACAAGGATAGTAACTCAACCTCAGTCTGCATACAGCACAGTCCTCCTTGATAATAAACATCAATACGAATACCACTAATACACCTGGCTAGAAAGCTGCAAGACTATTAAGGTGCTGAAAGTGTGCAATACAAACAATATACCACCATAGTTGAGGCAGGTGAGTCAGACTGGAGGACATCCAAAGATAGAAAATAATATGGTCAGGACAGGGCCACAAAGGACCCCACGCGTTCCGTCGCAACTAGCGACTTCCTCAGGGGTGCTGTGCAATTACAGAGTACGTGCATCTTTATATATCTATAGTAATTACAGAAATACCTTGCAGATGAGTGGTACGCCAAACATGTGAGCCGTAGTGAGACGTCGGGATCGTTTCTGCCTAGACGTCACATCCGCTCCAAGTAACATGATCAAGGAAAGCGCTTACAAAATAGTGATCAATGTTATGCGCATGCACCAATTCTCCTACGCACGTGTATTAAATAAGATACATAAGAGCACAATTTCCATTCGCACACATATTAAAGAAAATACATAAAGGCGCATGTGTGTGTTGGTGCGCATCATGGAACGCATCACATATGTCCAGTGCGCAGGCGCATGCGTATAATGAAACGCATCATAAAATCCCTACGCTGCCACCATACGGAATCGCACACAGTATGTGCGCATGCGTGTAATAATACATGGAACAATGAGCCTGATGACGCGGACATATCAGCTATACAAATGAACTATATGAAGTAAAACTGCCCATCAAAACTGTCCAAACGTGACAAATATAGAATGACAATACAAGTAAAGATATGTGTATATGTACAATACATAATAAAGTGTTAAGAAATAATAAATGTGTTCGCAGGTAATAATGCAAAAGCAAAAAAGTTTATTTAGTGTATATGTGAATAAGAATATGCTGGGAAGATAAGAAAAACATAAGGGGTATAATAAAAATAGTATTAACGACAACATAAAACATAATAAGCAATAAACAATAATAGTTAGAATGAAATAGAAGATTAAAAATAAATATGAAAATGAATATAAAAAAGTGTATAAAGAGTAAATATGAGAAATAAACAAAATAAAATAAATAAATATAGTAAAATAATCAAGATAAATATGAAAAAAAAATGTATAAGAATATATAAAATAGTAAAGGACAAAGATATAGAGAAAATGAGAGAAGTATGTATGATAGATGTTAATAGAGGGTATATGAATAATGTGACATACAGAAAAGAAGGGGGGTATGCGTATATCCATAGACATAGTCCATGATAAGACTAACAATAAATACCAAGCCGAATTAAAAGGTTTAGCATAATACCAGACCAAAAAATTGAATAAATTGCAAAACAAGAAGTATATAATGACCAGAAGTGTGTATTAAGTAATATTAGCTAAGGATTCACCCCATGATACAAGAAAGACAAACCTCCATACAATTGACTATCATACATAAATATAAAGTCCCCCTATATCCCCATCCACCCAGCAAAACAAGCAAAATAAAGGTATCCATCCCCCTCAATACAAACGTCCTATCCATAGTTCCCAAAACAGTGATAATGCCCTCTTTTTGTGCCTCACGCAGTTATAGTCAAACTTTAGTAATATAGATTGTGCCCCCACACATAAGTTATCCCTCAGTAGTGCCCCGAGGCTGTTGCCCCAAAAGTTCCCCCCACTTTCGTTAGTTCATGATTGATACCCTCCAATAATTCCCCCTCATAGTAAACAGCCCCCTACAATAGTGCACCCCCATAGTAGACAGCCCCTTCAATAGTGTTCCCTCTCAGTAGACAGCCCCTCCAGTAGTGTGCTTACAGTAGTAAGATCCCCTTATGGTGCTACTCACAATAGATGCCCTCCCCCTCGTAGTGCCCCTCTTGCAGGACAAAATGGAGGGGGAATAAAAAAATAAACTTGCCTCCTCCAACTCACCATGCTATGTGTTCCAGGATGTAATGTAAGTGACTTCATCTGATCCCTTGTAGTCCATATGTCTAAAGCTGGCTACTGCTTCAAGGAAGGGTGACAGATCGGGGAGCTGATATATTTGTTTCTTCACACTAAAGGGTCACTGCCTGGGGATCTGGGTCACCTATCCCTGGATTTCTGCAGCAGAATATGGGCTGTTTATCGGCACTGGGTGGCTGCCCAAACCACCCATCCTATATTTTGCTTCTAGGCGTGTATAACAGCTTCCATTTCACATTTGTGTTACAGTTTCTTTGTAGTGGATGCCAGAGACAAAAAACAAGATGTGAGCAAAGCCTTACACACATGAACTTTTTTGATCATTAGATGTTGAGATGTATGCATGTCTTTTGCACCAGTCCTTAAATGGTCATTAACTTTTCAACAAAATTCTGAATAAGTGGTTGTCTATGTACATGGGGGTAGTACTATTTATGGCATTAGATAACTTTCATTGGTCATTTTCACCAAATATTGGTAGAGAGTTGGGATGAACAGGGGCCAGCCATAGCTTCTCAAGCTTCCATCGACTATATGCATGATACGAGGACCAAGCAGCCAGGTGACGTAGATGGGCAGTCCAACAATACTTTGCCACATCTGGTACAGCCAGACCCCCAAAGGACCTACCCGCCATCATGACAGACATCGTCAAACGATGTTGTCTAGGGTCCCATATAAAGCGAAAGATCATAGATTGAAGGGAGCAAATAGCAGAGAGAGGGGCCCACATCGGAAGCGTCTAAAAAAAAATATAACAATTTATGGAGGACCGTCATTTTAACAGCCGGTATGTGACCAAAAAACAATATATATTTGGACCGCCACTTCTCTAGAAGACCCTGAAGCTCTCGAAACAGAGAAGGAAAGTTAGCTGAATACAGGGAAGCATAGAAGGGAGACCACTTAAAAGAAAAGTCAGTCCAAAAAAGAGATGACAGAGAGGGAGGGAGATTCAAAGGCATCGCCTCAGTCTTGGAAAGATTAACCTTATACCCCGAAACCATCCCATAGGAGTGCAAAATCCGATACAGGGCAGGGAGGGAGAGTAGAGGACGCGTGAGGGTCAGGAGGACATCGTCCGCAGACAGATCTTAAAGTCCGATCATGTAACTGGACCCCAGAGACATCCGGGTCCCCCCCGAACCAGAGCAGCCAGCGGCTCAATACAAAGAGCAAAGATCAAGGGAGACAACGGACATCCCTGTCGCGTTCCATTATACAAGGGAAAACTCAGAGAAGTCACGTGAGGGAGCTTAATAGAGGCAGTAGGGGAGGAGTAGAGGCCCTGCAAGGCAGTCAGAAAAAGTCCAGTGATCCCAAACTTCCGAGGAGTAGCAAACATAAATTGCCAACTAAGCCTATCAAAGGCCTTTTCAGCATCAAGGCTAAGGACCAGGGCCTGTTCCGAGCGCCAGTTAATCAAGTCTATCAGATCCACCACCTGTCTAGTGTTATCACCCCCTTGATGGCAGGGAATAAAACCAACCTGATCTTTATGAATTAGGGAAGGGAGAAGCCACAAAGGCGTACTGCTAAGACTTTGGTAAACAGCTTCAGATCTAAGAAGCCTGTAGCTTGAACAAACATGGGGGATAAGAGTGATCAAGGAGTGTACAAAAGATTGTGGCATCCCCTCCATAGAAGAATTAAACAGAGAGACAAGCCTAGGTAGTAAGAGAGATGCAAAAGTCTTGTAGTACAGATAGGTCAAGCCGTCAGGACTGGGGGAGCGTCCAGTAGGTAAGGATTTGATAACCTCAGCCAACTCCTCGGAGGTGATCGGAGTGTTTAAAACAGCTCGATCAGCAGCCGATAGGGTAGGTAAATCACATTGCGACAAAAAAGAACGCAAAGCAGTATCACTGTCCCCCGGGTCAGATGGAAGCTGTGAAGGAAGAGAATACAGTTTAGAGTAGTAATCCAGAAAGAGATGGGAAATAGTATCAGGATGATAGTGAAGAGTCAGACCGAGGGAGACTAGGCAACAGCTCGATCTTGCAAGCGCCTGGCTAGCATAGTGTGGGCATTATTGCCCTTCTTATAGAACCGCCATTTAGCATAGAGAAGAAGGCATTCAACCTTCTGAAGAGCCAGATCACCCAGGTGAGCATGAGCCGCAACCAATCGCCTCAACACCGATAGGGAAGGGGAAACCAAAAGAGGAGCCTCCAATTTATTAATCTCAGCACAAAGCTTCCGGGAACGAACCAAGGCATCTCTCTTGAGATGGGATCCCAGGGCAATACAATGACCTCGGACCACCGTTTTATGTGCCTCCCACAGAATGGCCTGAGAAGCAACAGAGTCATCATTGGTAGTAAAATACTCAGAGATACAGGCTTGAATTGACTCCCGGGAGGGCAAAGATATGAGCAGAGAGCCAATGACAGCGACGAGGAGAGGTTGATAGAGGAGAAAAGACAAGCAGGACCGGACTATGATCTGACCAAGAAATCGGCTCCAGGGACGCGTCGGCGCACCATTGCGAGGTTCTCAAAGAAAAAATCGATACGCGTGTGCAGCCAATGCGGATGAGAGTAAAAAGAAAAAGACAGATCCGTCTGGTGATTTATGCACCATAGATCAAACAAAAAGGAAGATCGAATCAGTTGACAAAAAAGCGACGTCAAACGAATTTGAGCAGGGGAGGGAGGAGAGCCCGTCAGTGATTGACGATCCATAGAGGGCAAAAAAAATTGAATTAAAGGGGTTCTCCGGTGCTTACACATCTTATCCCCTATCCAATGGATAGGGCATAAGATGCCTGATCGCGGGAGTCCCGCCGCTGGGGACCCCCGTGATCATGCATGCGGCACCCCGTTTGTAATCAGTCCCCGGAGCGTGTTCGCTCCGGATCTGATTACCGACGACCACAAGGCCGGCGGCGTGTGACGTCACGCTCCTACCCTCAATGCAAGCCTACGGGAGGGGGCGTGACAGCAATCACGCCCCCTCCCATAGGCTTGCATTGAGGGGCGGAGCATGACGTCACACGGGGGCGGAGGCATGACGTCTCACGCCGCCGGCCTTGTGGTCGTCGGTAATCAGACCCGGAGCGAACACACTCTGGGGTGCCGCGTGCATGATCCCGGGGGTCCCCAGCGGCGGGACTCCCACAATCAGGCATCTTATCCCCTATCCTTTGGATAGGGGATAAGATGTGTAAGCACCGGAGAACCCCTTTAAAGTCCCCACCCAAAAGCCACGCAGAAGGGGGATACTTGTGGAGCTTGGCTAGGACCCTGCGAAGGAAAGGAATTTGGGTGGAGTTCGGAGAATAGACATTACAGAGAAGTAAAGGCTTACCCCCTAAGGAACCCTCGACTATAACAAACTGCCCCTAGGGTCTATAAAAGAAGAAACTACCTGTAGAGGGCATGACCTAGAAATCAAGATAGCGACACCCGCAACCTTCCCATCAGATGTAGCCGGAAAAACCTGGGGATATAAGTGTTGTAGGAATTGGAAAGAGCCACCATGGTCAAAGTGCGTCTCCTGAAAAAATGCCACATCTGCCTTCAGTGCAGTAAACTCCCGGGGGGGGGGGGGGGTTGAGACCCTTTACATTCAAAGTGACACACTTGACCATAATGGAAGAAAGAACCAGGGGGGGGGGGGACCAAGCACCAAAGAAAACACCACAAAACAAGACCAAACAAACAAAGACAAACAAAAGAAACATACAGAGAATACACCAATAAACGAACCAATGACCCAGAGGCCATAGATGAGGCCCCAATGACCATCCGGCCAGAGAAGAAGCCAAGACAAATGGGAGAAACAGATCCAACAAACATATCGATAAGAACCAACCTATTGGCACAGCCTCAGAGGGGGAAGTGAAAGAACAACACAAAAAAAGAGACCGCCGAAGATGGCGTAATCCCCCCCCCCCCCCCAATGCTGTTCTAAAAATAGAACTTAATCATTAGGGTGACCTAAAATACTAGTGCATAAAAACAGGAATACTTACACTGAAAATAGGAATTATGCATCATAAGGTAGGGAAGAACCATGCCGAGGGATAAGCCCATATACAAGAGTCCAAACCTCAACTACAATTCACAGAAAACATATCAAAGAGGGTGCAGGGGGAACCCCACGCAAGGTCTGCGATGATGGTTTCAGACTCCGGTTGGACCGGCGGTTCCGAACAAGCTGCCATACTGGAGGGAGGGGAGATGTCAAGCCCCAGTCCACCATCTGAGGGGTAAGCAAGTCCAGAGCAGAGCAAAAGCCCGGCAAATCAGTGAAGGAAATGGAAAATTCCTCCGATAGGGCATGTGATGGTCCCGCAGGATGATCCACGAGAGATTGTGGTACAGCTGGATAGAGGCTCCGTCAAAGTTCTTGAGAGTACGGGTCTTAGTTATAGTTAACTCCTTGAGCTGGAAATCATGCACACAGCAGATAACGTCTCTAGGGGAACCAGCCGTAGACTTGGGGCGGAGTGCCCTGTGGGCCCTATCCAACTTGATCTTGTGTGTAGGAGGTTTGCCCAAAATGAGATTGAATATGGCTTCCAAAGTCACATGGAGGTCCTCCATCCGGGTGGCTTCCGGGAGACCCTGCACCCTGATGTTGTTATGTCTCCCTCTGTTATCTAAATCTTCCACATGGTCATGGAGATCACTGAGGAATTCCGACTGTTAGATAATGGTAGTCTGGAGCTGGGCAACATAAGCTTAAGTAGCATCATGAGCATCCTCCAAGCCCTCCACCCTATCAGAGAAATGCTGTAAGTCCTGGAGGAGAGAGGAGCTCTCAGCTCTGCAGGTATCCTTAACTTCAGCAATGAGGGAACGAAAGTTTTCTTTGGTAGGAATTTGAGATAGTAGTGTACTCCAGTCAGGTGGCACAAGGGAGGCAGCAGCGACCCCGGAGGGATCAAGGTCCGCCTCTGTGAAGGCATCCCAGGGCTGACGTTCATCCAGATGGACAGGCTCCACCACAGTTACAGAGGAGCTGGAGTGGCCTCTCTGGGGAGCAAAGCGAGAGGCCCCCGCATTCAAGCCGCCAGCAGACATAGCCCTTTGGGGTTTAGGCAGTAGCAGTAGCTTGAGGGGGCCAGACACTGAGGAAACAGAGGAAACAGAGGGTGGAGGGGGGAAGGACCAGGTGGCAAGGTCCAGTCCCCTGCTGCAGCAAGAGGTAGAGGGCCCTTATCTGGGGCCACAGGGCCAGCAGACCCAGCAGGAGATTGCCCTGGAGAGGGGGAAGGAGGGCCCCTCACCAGTGCAGCCCAAGATGGCGGCGCACTCCACTGTGAGGACTGGGGGAGTGAAGGGCTCTGGGGAGGAGAGGGCAACCCACCACAGAGGGATCCAGCCCCGACAGGCTACAGCGCCAATGTGTCACTCACTGCATCCCGATGCTGGGTGAGGGGAGAGTCCTGCGCAGGTACTGTAGGCTCTGTCACCGCCACCCGGAAGTGAGAGCAGGAGATGCCACTGGCGGTATGTCAGCTGCACAGTCCAGGTCCCTGCAAGGCAGTGCCGGTGGAGAGGTAAGCAGGTGCAGTGGGGTCCCCAGTAAGGCCTCTGGAGTCCTGGTGGGCAAATAGAGGAGCAGGCACCCTGAAGAGAAGCAGGTCCTGCAGAGCGGGAACAGAGGCCGTGGGCCGGTCCTGTAATGACGGATGGCATGCTCGGGCCTGTAGCTTGAGGGGGCCGGAGTTAGCGGGTTATCCCCCCCCCCCCCCACCTGGAGGCACAGAAGTCTGCCTGTGGGTAGCCAAGGGTTTGGTATGTCTGCGGGAGGTCCTCCCCATGGAATACAGCCAGGTCCCTGCTAGAAAATGCTGATATAGGGCCCTAGGGAGCGGGAGCTCTCAACTCACGCAGCCATCTTCCACGGCGCCAAGCCACACCCCGTCATCAGACAGATTTTTTTGTCTTGTCTCTGTTTCACTCTACAGCTCCCTCTTCCCCCCTCATCTGTTCATAGACTTCTATACACAGTATGTAATCTAATCACTCATTGGGCTGATGGATCTCTAGACAAAATGTGTTTAAAAGGGGAGTAAAGAGCCATTTTTCTCTGATAATAAATATTGTAAAGTTATCTGTATTTGCTTGTACTATTGGTATCTGCAAAGTTTATCAAGAAGTTAGTGACTAGGTGTCTTTGTTGTCAGTTTTTGCATTGATCATCTAGGACAGAGAGAACAGGGCACAATTCTTCAAAACTATTGAAATAACATTTTCATAAAGATGTTTGACTCTCAATTGTTTACATGTTTTTCTTCTTGCAGACATTCTTTAGTTTTAAAGTTTGGTCAGATTTGTTGTACATATGTAAACACGTGCAACTTCCCCCTTTATCCAGTTACATTGATCCAAACACTGGTAAGGATGGATAAAAACACATGAAGGGATGTCAATTTCAACACAGTGGTTACGATGGTTGGTTGGTTGTTTTTATCAGCATTTATAAAAAAATATATACATATATATGCTTTATTTACATCTTATGCAGCTGGTAATATCCAAAAATACTTCATACTTCTGCATTTAATCTGTTTCCAGGTAAGAGTACTCCAGTCAGTCAGCTGAATTCAACGCATTTTCATAAATCGAGTGATCCCTTCCAACCTTTTGGGACAGAACCAGGAGATCCCTTTCAAAGCAGAAAAGCATTTACGGACCCCTTCAGTGGGAAAGACCCATTTGCCACCTCACAACCAGGAAAGCACTCTAAGGGAACATCTGCCGGGTTTGCAAACTTTGGCTCTGTAAGTTGAATCTCCTCTCCCCTCGTATAAAGAAGCCTTGGTTCCCATTAATAAATCTGTAGCCCAATATAATGCTGCTGATCCCTCTTTTTTTTTTTTTTTTTTATTGGGAAAGATGCAACTGTATAGATCTAAACCAATAATTCATTCATGGCTTGCTCTGTATTATTTACTTGTTGTCAACCCGTTTTCATTTACCTTATGTATAAGTGTTGTATTCTGTTTACCGAGGTTACTGATGATCTGGAAAACAATTACACTATATGTAAAGTCTCTGGATCTCTAAGTGTTATGTTTACATGATTATTTTTAAAAAGGGGAACTCCATTTTTACATCAGCATATTCAACACGTGCTGGTTGCGTGAAAGCGCACTGTACACTCTGTCAGCTTTTTTTTTTGCAATAATCTTATGTAGGACCAGTCTATGGATAATTGCAGCAGCTAGTGTCAGAAAATGGCTTGTACTGTCTGGTTAGTTGTAGTACAGCTGCCCCTGAAGGTGTACATTGCAGTAAAAGGTTATACATTATTGAACGGCAAGCATATCCTCAACTTGGAGCTGTAAATGTTTTGCAGTCTGGTCTTTTAAAATTCTCTCTCTATTCCTGTCCTTTTATCTTTTTTTCCCCCCCCCCACTCTTTTGTCATTGTCATGAGTGCTTGTTTGTGTGTGTGTGTGTATGTGTGTGTGTGTGTATATATATATATATAAATATATATATATATATATATATATATATATATATATATATATATATATTAGAGTGTGTGTATGTATACAAGCCTTGTCAACTCACATGCTCTGTAGGATTTTATTGGAAACAACTTGACACAACATCTTTAGGGAACAAGCTTGAATATCACTTGTCACATGCACTGGTTTTCTTAAGCATTGTGGGGAGTATTTAAAATAGTTGATTTTGTGGACAGCAAGCAGGTAATCACTCTTGCATATAGACTACATGTCTCTGACACAGAAATAAGGTTTTTGCTCAGCAAAGTCTTTTTACTGCTTTATCCCTCCATCCCTCCATACTGTTTATCCCTCCTCAGTGAATCCCATAGCTGTTGCATGCAGTTTACCCTACGGTGCGTTCACACGTGCATTGTTTTGCTGCAGATTGTGCTGCCCATTAACTTCAATAGATAGCAAAATCTACTGAAGCAAATCTGCAGCAGAAAATATGCACCCTTAAAGGGGTACTCTGGTGGGTGGAAAACTTTTTTTTTTAAATCAACTGGTGCCAGAAAGTTTAAAGGGGTAGTCCAGTGGTGAAAAACATATCCCCTATCCTCTGGGGCCCCCTGCGATCTCTCTGTACAGGGTCCAGGCTCTCCGGCCAGATAGCGGGTGTCGACCACTGCACGAAGGGGCGGCCGACACGCCCCCTCAATACATCGCTATGGCAGAGCCGGAGATTGCCGAAAGCAGCGCTCTGGCTCTGCCATAGAGTTGTATTGAGGGGGCGTGTCAGCCGCCGCTTCGTGCGGGGGTCGACACACCCCCTTCCCGCGGGCTGTCGGGGCCCCGTACAGGAGATCGTGGGGGGCCCCAGCGGTCGGACCCCCCGCGATCTGCAACTTATCCCCTATCCTTAGGATAGGGGATAAGTTGTTCACCACTGGATATCTCCTTTAAAAAGATTTGTAAATTACTTCTATTAAAAAATCTTTACCCTTCCAGTACTTTTAAGCAGCTTTATCCTACAGAGGAAATTCTTTTATTTTTTAATTTCTTTTTCGTCTTGTCCACAGTGCTTTCTGCTGACACCTGATCAGGAACTGTCCAGAGCAGCATAGGTTTGCAATGGGGATTTTCCCCTGCTCTGGTCAGTTCCTGATACGGGCATCAGGTGTCAGCACAAGACAAAAAAAATAAAATCAAAATGTAGCATACAGCTGCTAAAAAGTACTGAAAGGGTAAAGATTTTTTAAAAGAAGTAATTTACAAATCTGTTTAACTTTCTGGCACCAGTTGATTTAAAAAATAAATGTTTTCCACTGGGAGTACCTCTTTAAGATGCTTGTAAGATCACAGAATTAATTAAATGTTGGCAATGTCTGCATGTAAACCTGTGTGGGTTGTGTTTTTTTAGAAAAAAATTACCGGAAATTATACCAAACAATACACTGCAAAAACACTGCATAAAATCTAATTTTAAGTTAGAACGTTCAATATGATCTTTCTACTAAGAAAATTATGAATTTCAACAGAAATAACAACAGAACATGTCATTTGACAAGGACTTGTGAGTAGCGAGTGTATATCAAAGTAAAATTCCAATAGAACAGAATTCTGGAATCTGACAGCACTGGCACTGTATTTATTGCATATTTTATTTCCTTATGGATCTCTAGCCATAAAATGTTTTTAATCTCTTTCCTATGTCTGCTTGCCAGTAAAGAACGTTTGATAAGCTTGAGCTTGTCAGGTCCCATTGATGCCGGAATAAAGGAATTTTACTGCATGTGCGTATATATATATCTTCTTTTTTTTTTTTTTGTATGGAAAATAGTTCTTACCACTCTGAATGTTTCAGTTCAATGTACTTGCCTGTTCCTGTTATAGCAATGCATTTACCTTTTTATTAATATGTATTATGAAAAGCCATGTCATTCCTGGAGGATATTCAGCAATAATGAAACCTAGAGACTGGGCAGGGTTAAAGGGGTACTCCACCCCTAGACATCTTATCCCCTATCCAAAGGATAGGGGATAAGATGTCAGATCGCCTCGGTCCCGCTGCTGGGGACCCTCGCTGCGGCACCCCGCTATCATTATAGTACAGAGCAAGTTCGCTCTGTGCGTAATGACGGGCGATACAGGGGACGGAGCAGTGTGACGTCATTGCTCAGCCCCCTCGTGACATCACGGCCCGTCCCCTTAATGCAAGTCTATGGCAGGGGGCGTGATGACTGCCACGTCCCCTCCCATAGACTTGTATTGAAAGGGGCGGGCCTTGACGTCACGAGGGGCGGAGCCGTGAAGTAACGATGCTCCGGCCCCTGTATTGCCCGTCATTACGTGCAGAGCGAACTCGCTCTGTACTATAATGATAGCGGGGTGCCGCAGCGAGAGTCCCCAGCAGCGGGACCGAGGCGATCTGACAACTTATCCCCTATCCTTTGGATAGGGGATAAGATGTCTAGGGGTGGAGTACCCCTTTAAGAGGGGGATGGGGCTTCAGACCACTATTTCCTAAATGCTAAATCATACTTTTTCTCTCCTGGGTTGCTGTTTTTAACAAACTTGCAATTTGCATCTTTTGCTACTCAGAGTTTCACTGTTTCTTGCATGTCTGCTTTGCTATGTTGTATTTATGTGTACATTAAGAAGTTGTGTTTTTTTTTTTTTTTTTCAATAAATGGATACAGTCTTCAGCATTCCCCTCCCTTTGTGTATTCCTCTGTGGGTCACTTTGTTTCTACTGTTCTGCATACCCTAACAGTGAGAGAATCCAAACAGAAAAGAGTTTAGTATGTTTTAATGGGGGAAAAGGAAATAATAAACCCAAAAAGATTGGATATTTGAGTAAGATAACATACATGACAGTATGTATGATGAAAATGTGCTTTGTGCCATGTTGTTATCAGAGTGATGTGGTTAGGTAAAAAATATTGGACTTTGCAGTAATCCTAGCACAATGACAGGCATTCTTAAAAAGGACATCACTATAATGCATTAAAGGAGTATTCTCAACTTGGACGTTTATAGGCAACAATGTGGTATTTCTTAAATGTCCACTTCCGGGTTCTCTGGAATTTATAAATTTTTTTGCTTATATGATACATTATATGCAATTTTTTTAAATGAATATAGATTCTTGTGTGTGTGCCTTGTGTATATACCGATTTTAGTTGATGTGACATGCATGGGTTGTCTGCAATCTTGATTAGAGATGAGCGAAGTTACAGTGATTTGATTCGTCACAAACTTCTCGGCTCGGCAGTTGCTGACTTTAGCCTGCATAAATTAGTTCAGCTTTCAGGTGCTCCGGTGGGCTGGAAAAGGTGGATACAGTCCTAGAAGAGAGTCTGCTTAGACTGTATCCACCTTTTCCAGCCCACGGGAGCACCTGAAAGCTGAACTAATTTATGCAGGCTAAAGTCAGCAACTGCTGAGCTGAGAAGTTCTTGACGAATCGAATCACTGTAACTTCACTCATCTCTAATCTTGATCCTTATTCCCCCTCGGACATGGCTCTTCACTTGCAGTTTACATTTGCCATGATGCCTCTGGATTTGCAGAGACAGAGACAGAGGAAGTGGATGCTCATCACTGCACTTGCTCTGAGTCCTATGTAAGTGCAACAAGTGATCAGTGACATAGAACTGCTATTTCCTAACTAACACTATAGAGCATTATATGAGATTTAGTTGCAGCCTGTCTACTTTACTTGGTAGTTTTTAGATACAAGAGAGCAGTTTCGGGCTGTATCTCACATGTCAGCGGAGGTTTATAACTCTGCAGCTAAACAGTCTATGGCTTAGATGCTATAACTCTGCACTTCTAGTCATGATAGTCATTCTATTTTCAGCAGTGCTCTGTGCATGGGGGACATACAGAGGAACAAGGAGGGCAGAGCTGAGTGTGGAGTAAAGGGTCTGAGAGCCGCTGTGAAGAATCTAATATAATCCTTTAGTTCACAAGAAGTGAATGACATCCTATCTGCACATTAAAGCATACCATTTTCTAATAGACTGGAGATCACATGACACAGCTGCAGTAATGGAATATATGGATGCAGCTCAGCTGGAATTAAATAGATGACATGGTAGATATACTAGTGATGTTAAGAGTATATGGTAATAAACCTGGAGTGTTACTTCAACTCTCTCGCCTTGGGAGACCCCAGTTTTATGAATCGGGGCAGGTCAGCGGTCGGGATATCTTGTGACCATGCCATGTGTCCAGATAGGAAAACCATTTTAATAGCTAAATAAGTAAACTGAAGAAGACATATTAAACATACCTCTGAAGTCATAAATGGGGATAAAGAGAAATAAGTTTCTTGTTCAATGGACATACATTAAAATAGCTGCCAGAGAACAAGTGATAGCCCCAGGAATGCCTTTCTTTTCAGCTCCTATTTAGGGACTGTATATTGAATGCAGTTATAACTACACTAAGGTGTCATGTTGGTGGCCGTTTTTTAATGGTATAGTGGCAGGTTATCGTTACACAATGCCATGTTTGATCTTGTTGTATGGCCTTTCCTAATGGTCATGCATGGTTTCAGTTTGGTTCAAAGGCCAGAGGTTGTGCTTCAGCTTGGCCAGACATGGAATGATATTTAAAGGGGTACTCCACTGCCTCAGCATATGGAACGCTGAGTGCAGGCGCCACGGCTCGTGACATCATGGCCACACCCCCTCAATGCAGCCCATGGGAGGGATGTAACAGTCCCATAGACTTGCATTGGGGCGGCGTGGTTGTGACATCATGAGTCCCGGCACCCGCACTCAGCGTTCCGAACAAAATGTTCCAAATGCTGAGGCAGTGGAGTACTCCTTTAAGCCCAAAATGATTGCGACCATCAGAGCTGTGAGTCGTACATATGAAATTATTGTAGCTGAATTAATCTGGTAAACATCATACCATTGACCCTTTGGGATCACTCACAAAACCTACTTTTCTTTCCAAAATCAGAAGAAATGGCATATGAAAACACATAGGCACTGATGTCTAGAAAGTGCTGAAATAATTCTTATTTCCATTGTGCCCACATACTCCTCAACACTTTTCAATTAGTTCCATTGTTGTCCCAAGTGTGCAACACTTTTTCAATATCGCTCTTTTTTTAACGTGCCCTGGTGTTTGCGTAACTTCTGAAATCCGAAAGACACATGCAAGGTAAGATATTGATTTGTTCTGACATGATGTATGGGTACATCTTGCTTTTGTTTCTTAATACGTGGAATAACACAAATATTTCCAGAATCAAAAAGTATTTGTGTTAAACACAAACTTTCAATGTCTCTATAGTAATTCTTATTGTAGGGGTCTTTGTTGGAAAGGAAGCAGTTAAATCTGAAACATTCCAAAATATTCCTTATTATTTGCTTTGCTTACTTACAGTTGCTTCCTTCATGACCCCTGTTTCCTCCATGAACATGGTTTCCCTTTCCTTCTTAGAATACAATTGAAATTTTGTCTTCCTTTGCTACCCAGCTTGAGGCTAAAATATTACTGTAGAAAGACAGGTGACAAGATAAAGGCAACCAAAAAAAAAACCAAACTCTTGAGCAGTCTATTCGTTATAGTTTACTATATAAGGCGCTTGTATAACATTATTAGGGATTATTGTCTGTAACAACTGAGAAGTGCCAGTATTTCTTTTTCCTATGCATTTTTTTAGGAAATGAAAGCAGAAATAGTAGGAACAAGTTTTACTGTTTTATACATGTTGTAATATTTTCTTTTAAGGCAGATCAAAACAGGATTGGCTGCCATATTGAATGGGATTTGGGAGTCTTGTCTTATTTCTCCAGGATTAAAGGGGTACTCTGGCCCTGAGACATCTTATCCCCTATCCAAAGGATAGGGGATAAGATGTCTCACCGCTGGGGACCCCCGTAATCTGGTATTCGCCACCCACCTGTTTGAGCTGCATGCCGCGGTGCCAGCTCACAAACAGCCAGTTGGAGACCACGGGGCCGGAGTATCGTGACATCACGACTCTGCCCCCATGTGACATCACCCACTGCCCCCACTATGAAAGTCTATGGGAGGGCTCAAACAGGTGGGCGGCAAATACAAGATTGCGGGGGTCCCCAGTGGTGGGACCCCCACGATGAGACATCTTATCCCCTATCCTTTGGATAGGGGATAAGATGTCTCAGGGCCGGAGTACCCCTTTAAGGAACCTTAATTCTAAACAGTAGACTCCTTCTTTTAATGCAATCTAGGTGATGCAGTCAGAAAACTTTAATGATTTTCTCAGCTTAAAGGGGTAGTCCAGTGGTGAAAAACTTATCCCCTATCCTAAGGATAGGGGATAAGTTTGAGATCGCGGGGGGTCCGACCGCTGGGGCCCCCTGCGATCTCTCTGTACGGGGCCCCGGCTCTCCGCCGAGATAGCGGGTGTCGACCCCCGCACGAGGCGGCGGCCGACACGCCCCCTCAATACATCTCTATGGCAGAGCCGGAGATTGCCGAAGGCAGCGCTTCGGCTCTGCCATAGAGTTGTATTGAGGGGGCGTGTCGGCCGCCGCCTCGTGCGGAGGTCGACACACCCCCTTCCCGCGGGCTGTCAGGGCTCCGTACAGGAGATCGCAGGGGGCCCCAGCGGTCGGACCCCCTGCGATCTGCAACTTATCCCCTATCCTTAGGATAGGGGATAAGTTGCTCACCACTGAATCACCACTGGACTACTCCTTTAAGCCAATTCACTTGTAAAACATGACTCTTGTTTAAAAAATGGTCCAAATCACTACAACTTGTGTATACATAATATGGATGTGCTGAATAAGTACTGTAAGAATAAAGTTTGTATGTCTCCTTTCTTAGCCTGCCAAAAAGGATGCCCTTTCATATAAATATCAAAAGACAAATTAAAAGTAGAGTATAGTTTTATTAGATATAATTATAATTTCTTGATGGGCCTGAAATTATACAGTAGGCTAGCAAACCAGCCTTACAAAGCAAGGTCTGTGGAAATGTACAACATTAACACAATTTTTCTACAGCTGTCACCGCGCGCATGCGCAGTATACTCATGCACATCTCGGCTGCTCTCGGCCTAGCTCAGGGAGCAGGGGGAGTGGCTGCAGCAGTGTGTCTGCTCGTAGCGGTGGATTGCCGCTCCAAGCAGACACGTCTGGGGGCACACTTTAGGGGTCCTTCGGCGGTGGATCCGCAGCGTAAAATACACTGTGTAACCACCCTTATGGTTCATTCACACGTGCAGATTTTGGTGCGTATTTTCATTTGCTAATTTCCTAATGGTAAGTCAGTGCTAAAATAAGCAACAGAAAATCCACAGAAAAATCTGCTCGTGTCAACAGACATTAAGTGTCCGTTCACACAGGTGTATTTTGCTGAATATTCTGGTGCAGATTTTCTGCTGCTTATTTTCTTTTTTATCAGCAGCAGAAAATCAGCTGCAAAGTACGCCCGTCTGAATGTACACTAAAGGTAGGGTCACACGTAGCATATACATTGTGTATTTCACACTGTAGGAAATCCATCAGGCAGCGTAAAATATGAAGCGTATTTTGCGATGAGCAGAAACTCAGGGCTTCCCCATAAAAGCCCTGTGTGCGCAGTGAAATTTGGAGGTGGGCCCGCATGTCACAGTCGCGTCAGCATGCTTGGCCTGTCTACAAACCTCACTGCTGGAGGAAGCCCTGTGTGTCTGCTCATGGCAAAATATGCTACGTATTTCCTGCCATCCAGCAAATTTCCTGCAACATGAAATATGCAGACTATACACTGTGTTACCCTACCCTTAGGGTCCGTTCACACAGAGAGACTTAATTGCACGATAGCAGCGTGTTTCCTGCTGTGAGTTTGAATTGAGATGTGCTCTCTGCTGCAGATTTTCTTCTGCCGACTTGCAGCTTCAAATTCTGCACAACAATATGTGCAGGATACTGTACATGTGAATAGATCCTTAAAAGGTTATTTATTTTACATTGTTATTTTCATTAACTTTCAGCAGATACTGTTCTTTAAAATAGTAAGAAATAAAAACTTCAATTAGGAATTTTTTCTAGGCTTGCATTCTAGTTTAAATTGTTTTTACATGAACCCATTTTTGCTAAAATATTTTTTCAGAAAAATTTAGGGCATGGTGCAAAAAAATAGCATCTAATGTGTATGATGGCAAATGGCGGGACAGAAGAACTGGGCATATTGGATTTCAAATGCCCAATTCTTTGCTCTTGGAGGACATAAGTTGCCACCAGAGGTGTCTGTTGCAGTTTACCTACCCCCCTATCACACACATCCCTATCACACACACCACGTTCGACTATGCATATGTATAGTGCGGCTGGGATACATAGTGGTCTTAAGTATTTGGCTGGCTTTGGTCAACACTGTATGAACATATATATATATATATATATATATATGAACATATATATATATATCAACTGGCTCCAGAAAGTTAAACAGATTTGTAAATTACTTCTATTCAAAAATCTTAATCCTTTCAGTACTTATGAGCTTCTGAAGTTGAGTTGTTCTTTTCTGTCTAAGTGCTCTCTGATGACACGTGTCTCGGGAGCCGCCCAGTTTAGAAGCAAATCCCCATAGAAAACCTCTTCTAAACTGGGTGGTTCCCGATAGGGCTGGGCGTTATACCGGTTCATACCGAAATTTTTGGGCTGCACGATATTAATTTTTTCCATACCGGGGCCCCTCCCCCTTGGGAATGAATTGTCAGCCCAGCGCTGCGCTGTCCCCACATCGGGGAACAAATCATATGTGACCCGCCTGCGCTGTTCTGCTCCCCGCCAATTAATTATCAGCCCAGCGGGATACTACTCACATATGTCAAGCACTGCCCTCCTCCGCTTTGTTGCGGGCCGACACCGGCGCTGGAACTCTATACTGTACGCCAGTGGTCTCCAACCTGCGGACCTCCAGATGTTGCAAAACTACAACTCCCAGCATGCCCGGACAGCCAACGCTGGCCAAAGCTGGCCAGAGCTCCTTACATGACAGCCTATCACTAGCTGGGGCGGGGCATCGCTCCGGGCCGGTGATAGGTGGACGGCTGTCCGACGTACCAGTCCCCAGCGTAAGGCCGATGTAGGTAAGTTAAAGTTTATTTTCTTTATCTTTTGCAGCCCGGGCATAGGGATACAGCGTACAGCAGTGGTCTCAAACCTGCGGACCTCCAGCTGTTGCAAAACTACAACTCCCAGCATGCCTGGACAGCGTTGGCTGTCCGGGCATGCTGGGAGTTGTACTTTTGCAACATCTGGAGGTCTGCAGGTTGGAAACCACTGGCGTACAGTATAGAGTTCCAGCGCCGGTGACGGTCCACAACAAAGCGGAGGAGGGCAGTGCTTGACATATGTGAGTAGTACTCCGCTTGGCTGATAATTAATTGGGGGGGAGCAGAACAGCGCAGGCGGGTCACATGATTTGGTGGGGGGGGAGAGCAGAACAGCGCTCGCAGGTCTCATGATTTGGGGGAAATGAAAGAAATACTGTTATATACCGTGGAACCGCCATAAGTTACAAAAATACCGTGATACACATTTTTGGTCATACCGCCCAGCTCTAGTTCCCGAGACATGTGTCATCAGAGAGCACTTAGACAGAAAAGAACAACTCAACTTCAGAAGCTCATAAGTACTGAAAGGATTAAGATTTTTTAATAGAAGTAATTTACAAATCTCTAACTTTCTGGAGCCAGTTGATATATATAAAAAAAAAATTTCCTGGATAACCCCTTTAAAATAAAGAACTCCAGATCCTCTTTAAAGCTTAGCTCTGAAAAGTTGTGCAACTTTCATTTATAATTTGTGTTTCTATTAGGTACCATCCCTGTTTGCTGGTAGCCTGTGAAAACATTCTTGTTTCTACCCAGATGCAAAAAAAACGATGAACTAATATTCTTCACACGGTTGAGGGTTAGTCGCCCTGCATTATCTTTACATCTATTTAAACTACTGGCTTAAAAAAAAATCCACAGTCAGTGCCCTACCACAAAACTGTAAATTGCTTAGCTCTTTAAAATCTATATATTAAAAATATTTCTGGAATTTTAAAAATGATTTAAAACCCCTATACTCTGAGCTGGCTTCATGTTACAGTCATGTAACTGCTTTTTTTTTCATGCAATCTGCAACATTTTCATAATTTTATGGGTATTGTTTTGCTGAAAGTAATAAACCTCTTGGAACACGTCTTGTGTTTTGACCCACAGTATAGGTTCAGGAAGTGTTACGGATACAGGATGTAACAGGGACCGTTTCACACATTTAAATTTGAGTTTAATATCCACTTCTGGGTACAGAATATCGAGGAATAGCGGTGACTATATATACACCTCTGCAGGGATGTCCAGATACCATTTTTTTTAAGACAGAGTATGAGTACTGATACCAATTCCGGAGGTTTTTTTTTTTTTTTAAGTTTTTATGGGACAAAAGGAGGTGTTTTTATTAGAGGAAGGTTTTTTTTGTTTTTTTTTTAAATATTTTATCTAAACTTTTTTTTAAATGGGGGTGATTAAAACTTTTATTAGGGAATGGGGTAATACACATTTATAAAAAAAAAATGTTTACACATTTTTTTCACTATTTTTAAGTCCCCATAGAGGACTTACAAGCAAGCTGCAGATTGCATACACTGATCAATGCTATGCCACAGCATAGCATTGATCAGTATTATCGGCACTCTTTTACTACTGCCTGCCTGCCATGGCTGGCTGCAGTATAGAAGCAACGATCGGACTGCACGGAGCACGATTAGGGACCTCCGGCCGTCCTCCCAGCTGATCCAGGACACCTTGGTGAAATTGTGATCAGCATTCCTGAGCTTATAGGAGTTAATTTCAGGACTTTTAAATGCCACAATCAACTTTGACCATGGCATCTAAAGGGTTAATGCTAGACACCACTGAAATCTGTGATGTTCGGCATTAGCCATAGGTCCCGGCTATGACGCCGTATAGTATGCATGCTACAGGGCACCTCTGTATCGTATTGGAGACATTTGCACGAGTACAAATACTCGTACAAATGTCTAGTTTCGGTCCCGATACCAGTATCTGTATCGGCAGATCCCTACACCTCTGTATTTAAAAGCCTTTGTGATCTCAATATTAACAGGCAAATCAGTCCTACAGTAAAGCTTTTCTTCTAATTGTTAATAAAAGGACTATGTTCATGTAGGGCTATGATGGTTAGAAAATTAAAATATAAGAAGAATTATGTAATGTGTCTAGTTGCCCTTATGCTACGCCTTAGACTGTATATCAAATTCTGTGTATGTGACAAGTGGTCCATCCAGCGGACTATTAATGGTGTGTGTATAATGCTCTCCAGTTTTAAAGGGTTCAATGGCTGATCTTTCTATTTTCATATCCCACAGTTTGGGAACGAGGAGCAGCAGCTAGCTTGGGCCAAACGGGAAAGCCAGCGGGCAGAGAAGGAAAGACTAGACCGTTTAAAGCGCCAGGAGCAAGAAGACCTGGAGTTAGCTATTGCTCTCAGCAAAGCAGAAATGCCCAGCTCTTGAGAACTGCACCCACACATCCCGTGTCCATGTGACAGTATGCCAACTAAATGACAACTTTACTCTGAAAAGAAAACCCAGAGAGGGAGTTGAATGCTGAATCCGCCATCTGTTTCAACATTTTTAATTTTAAACTAGCCATTCACTGGAAGCAGTGACCTCATTCATGCACCATCTATTGACTTAAATATTCCTCTGGAAATATCTCCACTTAGGAAACTGTTGAAAGCATCTCAGTTTATGCTTGTCCCTTTTATTTTTATGTGTCTAGGTTGTTTGTGTGTATGTGGAAGTATGTCCTTGTTACATCTTTGTTTCTTACAGTTCCCATTGACCTCTTTCCACCACCAGATTTAGAATGTCATAATGCTATACATGAATATTATACTGTAATAGTTCTACATTCATTTGAATTCCATAAGGAATCCTTCCTTCAGCACATAAAGGCAGCTGTTTCGGAGGAGAGTACAAGTGATAACCCTTCTGCAATAAAATTGGAACAGTATGAATCAATAGAGAAAGCCTTTCCTGGTGGAAGGATCAGATATTTAAAATATTCCTAATTTTTTTCTCTATGGTAAAACACAATATGTGGCCCTGCAGAGTCTCTCAACTAGATATGTGTTCTTTATCTCCTTCTGGTGCTTTGTTTGGCCATGGTTTAAGGATGTTGAAACACAGCATGTATTCATTTCATTTGTTTTCTTATCCATATTCCACAATCCTATATAATATCACTCCGTGGAAATCGATGATTTAGCTGATGAGTTGTCTTTCAAAGCCATGGAACAAGGTATTGGAGTGACACTACCTTTTAAGAGTATTATTAAATTAATATTTTTTTAATAGGTTTCTTCTACATTTTAATGCTGGCTTTTTTCTCTTTGGGACCAAGCTAAGATTATTCTGTTCCTGCCCTGTGCTAGATAAGGTCATATGTGCATTGCAAGCCCAGCCTTCCATTCTAAATCAAGCACTGCCTTCAATGTGATCAAATATAAAGGTAGCCAGCTACATGCTGCTTAAAGCCGCCAGACGCTTAACTAATAAAGGTGATCTGCTGTACAGCATAGCTGTGTTTTCTAACCAACCTGCTGCTGTTGTGTTCCAAATCATCTTTATTGTCTGCATGTCATCGGTAAAATACAGCAGCTACAATGTGAGGGTGCACAATATGCAGAATAGCACATGTTATTTCCTAGATGAGATCTATAACAGAATTGTACCATGTCTACTTCAATGTTTATTGTCACACAAGCCCTTTGCTTTTGTTTTTGTTTTGCTTTTCTTACGTTCTTGGGTTTCATTGCTGGACATTTAGTGCGTCTATTATTAGCCATGTTTGAAAGCTGTGAAAAAAAATGCAGATTTGGAAGCATTAGCTGTTCAACAAAGGGTTAACAGGTGCCCTTGTATTTCTCTCTTGTGGTTTTATTGCTGTGGTCAAGAGATAATTGCTTAGAAGTCACATGCAACCTACATTTGACTATTGTGGTTTTTATTTTTTTTATTTTTTATTTTTTTTTATATCTTCATCTTCTCTCCACTTTTGCGTAGAACAAGTTGGTTTTATAGGTAGCATAACAGCCTTGGGGCACATTCACACTTGCATATTTTTTTGCATTTTTTTTTTTTGTTTTTTTTTTATGCTAAAGACAAATGGAGGATAAAAAAAATGTGCATTTAGAACTATGCAAACATACAATATGCCTTTTTAAGCTTAGCAATTTGACTTCTGTGGGTTAAAAACAGTACCCCTTTAGATTCATTGGCGCACTCTGCGTATTGAAAGAAAATGCACGTACATACCAATGTGTGAGTTAAAAACTTTGGCCATTATGTGACAAAAGAAAAAAAATGTGTTGGCTTTTAGAAAATGTATATATATGAATACAGGACTGTAATACGCAAGTGTGAATGACCTCTCAAAGTATTGTTTACGTACCTTCTGAATATGAACTTGTCTTGCATTTGAATCAAATGCAAAAACAAAGCATTTATTTTATGTAATATGGATTTTATTTTACTAGCGCATGTTGACATATGGCTGGGTTTACCAAGCTGTGCATACTGTATTTATCATTGAAGGAGAGAGACTGAGGCATTTTATTAAGTGCGACTAAAACATATCACTATATCAGGTTGACATAGGAAGAAAAGAAATGTAGTGCTTACAGTTCAAAGAGAGGTCATGATGAGTTAACTCTTATCAGCCTTCTCACAAGGACTTCCATGTGCACAGCTATTCATAGGTGATGCATTTATGTAAACACATGAGAACATGCTGAAGATTTCATGCGTACAATAGTAACTTTTGGCAGGCAGGGTGATCATCTTTCAGCAGCCTTCTGCTTTTTCACACCATGTTGCCCCCTTACCAAATTCTGGCTTTCTTATGTTTTTTGAGTCCTAGACATTTGTAAGTAATGTGCCAGATAAACTGGGATGCAAGTTGTGCCTCTCTCTGGAAGTGCTACACGGGCTGTGACGCATCACTGCACGTTTATGTCTTTGGTTTGAGAAGTACCCTGCACGATGACTTTCAACATCACATGCCAAGTTTGACAAATGCTCCCTCTCATCCTGTCCTCAGTACCCCCACTATACCAGTAAACTAGAAAACAACGTAGCTGTTAGGGCAAAGGAAGGGATAATATATGTAATATTAATCCGTTGTGTGTCTATTGTTTAATATAAGAGAAATGTTATTGTTTTAATATAATAAATGAAAAGTTACTTTTTGGAAAATGTCCCTGTGGTGCTCTGTTTAATAATTATTTGGCATAATTTTTCCTATATAAATATATATAGGTCAAGAATAAGTGCCGTACATTACCGCCCTCTTCTATACTTACAGTGACCATATATACAATACTCCAGCTTGTTTGGTACACATAGGGCTACATAGGAAGTTTTACTATGAAAAAATTATCCCTCCCAAGTTTTGAAGGAAGTGTTTACTGATATTTGATTCCCTATGTGGTGCCATTTGTCTCCTATAGGAAAATGCAATGTATGGTTTCTGTGTTCTTTTTGGTATAAAGTTGTATAAAAGCATAGTTGACTATACTTTTTCAGTTTAAGGCAAAGGTATACCATCCAAAAGGAAGCTCTTGCTATACAGTATGTCTGTCTACTAATAGCTTGTGATACATGAGACTTATTTCAGGACATGTATGCCAAATGATGACTTGGAAAGCATTATGGAAACCAAGCTTAATGTATATTAGAAAGGTGATGCACTGGACAAGCTCAGTTACTAATGCATGTTTACAACTTTTTCCCCCCCCCAGAAACTGTCACATCCAGGTGAAATGAGCTCAGCTGTAGTTGTGAATATTGGGGGAGATTTATCAAAACTTGTGCAGAGGAAAAGTTGCCCTTAACCAATCAGCTCGCTTCTTTAATTTTAAACAAATGAAAGAAGCAATTTGGTTGCTATGTGCAACTTTTCCTCTGAACAGGTTTTGATAAATCTCCCCCGATATAAAGTCTAGATTTCTTTTTTCCGTTTCCTTAGTAAGTATGAATAGTCTCCCATTTAATGTCTTCAGAATATGTATAATGCAATCTGTCCTGAGTGTAAGAAAAATTTGTCACTGCTTTTCTGCTCCACCTCTCCCTTCTTTCATTGATTGAGATAGCAGCAGGGAAGGGAGTGAGAAAGTACAGAGCAGTGTGGAGAGGTGGGGGAAGCTCACACAGTCTGTACATAAAGAGGAAAGGACACAAAAAACAGTTTGTAGGGGGGAATTGTATGTACTGGTAACAGAACTCCTTTGACAAAGTCTAGACTTCCAAACTCGCAGACCTCATATCTAGTATGTATAGCAGGGAGGAAACACTCATAAGAGAAAAATCTGAACCTAAAAAAGGCTGCAAACTGCAAATTAGGGGGTCTGAAAATAAATGAAGATTGTAGACCCAAACTTCTCTGGGAAGGAACCGGCTCTGTGTTCAGGACTCCTGGTCCAGGTGGGTGCACTGCTGCTGGGGACAGGACTCCATGTCCCATAAACTTCACATCCAATAGAAGAAGAAGCGGCACTCCAAAGTAGCAAATAAATTGATTTATTCACCAATCGTGTTACAATGCTACGTTTCGGGCTTCACAATGAGACCTTTCTCAAGTTAATCAAAACCTGTTAAATCACTTACTTTTATATGGTGCTGGTCAGTGACATCAGTGATTACAATTTGCATAATATATTCATATAAACATACATCAAGAAGTACAATAATGCAGTGTGGTATACCTTATAAAACAGACATCTAGTGATAAATAATACAATGTGTCCAACCTATCTCCATATTCTGTCCTTCAAATATCACAACATCTTCCAATATAAACATATTTAATCCTAAAATGGGTTGTGACTCATTCTTACTGTCAGGTGTACGCCCCCATCATCCCTTCAACACGCTGCCTCCGCTTGTAAACAAACCGAGAGAGAAGGACCGGAACTTGTGTCCGTACTTCCTGTGCTCTTGCAGTATTTTGCCAGGGTCATGGGACCAGCCGACGTTACTGTAGCTTGCGCATGTGTCCTGCGTTCACATATCCAAGTAAGCGGTCGTGCAGAAGGGGAACCATCGCTCCAACTTCAGCGCATGCACTGTGTGGGTTCTCCCATGCGTGCAGCCATCTTGGATATGGGAAGCAAAGCCCACATACCGAGAACAACTGGTACAGTAACTGTTGAAGAATAAAGGTCAATACCTTCCACACCAACTTCTAGAAGATGGACCGAGGTCATTGGGATACAACAAAAACATCCCCCATACTAAGAAGTCAAAATTCAAATATATCCTATAGGTAAGTATATTAATTTATATAGGCGAGTACCTCAGTAATAAAGTTCACATCACAGCCTGTGACAAACAGTGTAATGGACGTCAGGGGGGTGTACAAAATACTCCCCAACCTGTGCCATCTAAAAATGTAATAGGAGTACCACCTAGGCAGGTGTGGTGGAGAAGGTACATATTACCTGTCACCCCCCACTATATCACACTGCCATGTGTAACTAATTCACAATCACACTTGGCACGTTCATGCAGTGTATATAACACTACATGACCCGTGATGTCCAAAATCATATCCAGATTAGTGAGGGACTCTCAACTAAAAAATAGTAATACTCTATAACTAGGCATAATAATGGTCCTCTGTGTCCCAAGCAAAACATTGTATCTCAAATTCTCACATAAGTCATCTCTATCTTCAGCGGGTTATTCAGCCGTGTTGTTGAGTATCCTTTGGGGTTCCGAAATAAGTATAGTGTTCATAAAATGTCCCAAATATGCTGTGAAAAAATAAATAAATGTCAAAAAGCAAGAAAGAAAAATATGTACATACTATATAAAAATGAATAAATAACCTCGATCCATCAGGATCAAATCCCTAGGCACGTTACTTAGTATATTGTGTTATCTCACATGCACGGTTTAATTGAAAAGTCAATATTCAGTCCTTCAGGTTGTAAGGCACATAATTTATCGATCCATTTCATCAAGATTTTTTCTCTATCTCCCCCGGTCTGGGTATATGATCAATAATCATAAAGCTCAATTGATCTACAGTGTGACTACTTTCAGAAAAGTGCCTGGGAACTGGGTATTCATTTTTACCTGTTTGTATAGTAGATTTATGATTATTGAGCTGGATTTTACAAACAGTGGTTGTCTCACCAACATAAATTCTAGAACATGGGCAGATTAAAACATAAATTACATGGTCTGATTTACATGTGACATGATGGCATATTTTATATTCCCTGCCAGACAATGGATGTTTAAAACTATCCCCTTTAATAATTAGCCTACAATTATCACAGTTCCCACCCGGATAACATCCAAGTTTTAATGAAGTAGATATATTTTTCTTGTCAGTAAATAGACATACCAACTTCTCTTTAAGATTTGGAGCCCTTCTATATGCCAGGATAGAAGAAATGTTCAATTCCTGAACATTTTCAAAAGAGTGGGTGAGGATACTTCAGTGTCTACGCACACTCTGTCCAATCTTGTCACTCAAAGGAGTATATGTAGACACAAAAGGTATAAGTCTAGCTGTACTCTTATCATGAGTATTTGGATGAAGAATATAATCTCTTTAGTGAATCAACCCTACATTTATGTAAGTGCACTACTTGTCTCGGGTAACCTCTTACCGCAAATTTCTGCCCCATATTTCTAAGTCTATCCTCTAGGGTACTCGGGTCCTCAACGATCCTCTTCACCCTGAGGAACTGACTATATGGTATCGACTTTGCCATACCCCTTGGATCAAAATGCAGAAGGTTGTTTCTATCTATCTGTAGGCTTAACAAATAGATCGGTTACAAATCTGCCATTCTCTATACTCACCCAGGTGTCCAAGAACTGGATTCCAGTCTTGGATGCCACCATGGTGAATTTAATGTCCACATCTATGTCATTCAGGTTAGTGAAGAAGGTATTTAATTCCTCCTCCATGCCATTCCAGATCACAAAGACGTCATCTATATAGCGCCACCACTTTAACGCTTTGTCGAAATGGTGTGACGTATATATAGATAACTCTTCCATGTCAGCATTACAATATTGGCGTACGTAGGGGCCATATTAGACCCCATTGCTGTACCCCTTAATTGTATACAGTATTTGTCCTCACATAAGAAGTAGTTACACGTCAAAATGATCTCAACTAGGCCCAAAATAAATTCTCGGCAATCTGCATAGTGTGAACTGTTGTTTAATACTTTAGTGATGCTCTGTATACCTCTATCATGATTGATAGAGGTATACAAGCTCACCACATCAAATGAAACTAGTATACAATCATCAGGGGGCTCAATCTCTTTTAGTTTTAAAAAAAAAAACGATGTGTCTCGGATATATGGTGAGGCACTTACAGCATGTTCACGGAGGATCTTATATATTATTGGGTAACAAAGTGTGTAGATCCTCATCAGTTACATCAGTAGCTAGAGCGTAGTCATCTAAAGTTTTCAATCGCTGTTCTATCATATATTTTGGGTCATAATTCACACACCTGTATACTTCAGAGTCCTTAATCTGTCTGAATACCTCTCTCATGAAGTCTAATTTGTCCATAATGACAACAGCCCCGCCTTTATCGGCGGACTTGATGACTGTTGTCATTATGGACAATCCCCTGCAGCACCTTGTGTTCAGATCTAGACATTGTTAAATTGTGTTATTTTTCATCTTAGAGATGTCCTTTTCCACCAACGCTACAAAGATACAAAATTACTTCTATTATTGTGTTATCTCTCAGCCGCAACTCACTAATATGCTCATCAAGTGACTTAGTTACCCCTTTAGAATTGGTGGAAATATGTCTAGATCTGAACACAAGGTGCTGCAGGGGATTTTCCATAATGACAACATTGTCATCAAGCCCGCCGATAAAGGCAGGGCTGTTGTCATTATGGAGAAATACGACTACATGAGGGAGGTATTCAGACAGATTCAGGACTCTGAAGTATACAGGTGTGTAAATTATGACTCAAAATATATGATAGAACGGTAATTGAAAACTTTTTGTTGACCACGCTCTAGCTATTGATGTAATTGATGAGGATCTACACACTGTTTTGCTACCCAAACACCCCAGGATCCCAATGATATATATGTTGCCCAAGAATCATAAGAGTCTTGACAATCTGCTGGGACAACCCATAGTGTCGGTCCGATACTCGATTCTCAGTCCGGCAGCTATTTATGTTGATAAGATCCTCTGTGAACATGCTGTAAGTTCCTCATCATATATCCGAGACACAGCAGATTTTTTTTGTGAAACTAAAAGAGATTGAGCCCCCTGATGATTGTATACTAGTTTCATGTGATGTGGTGAGCTTGTATACCTCTATCAATCAAGATAGAGGTATACAGAGCATCACTAAAGTATTAAAGGGTACCTCTCATCAAAAAAACTTTTGATATATTATAGATTAATGTATGCAGAATAACTTTACAATTGCATGTTATTAAAAAATATGCTTCTTTCTATTTAATTTTCCACTTTGAAGAAATTACCACTAGGGGTCTCCCTACCAGTCCTGGCAGCAAGCATTTCAGACTCATGCTGGAGTCCTAAACACTACGAGCTGCCAGTCTGCTTTGTTCACAAAGGAGAACACTCAAAGCTGCTAGCCTGCTTTGTTCACAGCCTGTTTGGCTGTGAACAAAGCAGGCTGGCAGCTCTGAGTGTTTAGGACTCCAGCATGAGTCAGAAATGCTTGCTGACAGGACTGATCTGGAAAAATACAATAGAAAGAAGCATATTTTTCATTAACATGCTATTGGAAAGTTATTCAACATTCATTAATCTAAAATATATCAAAAGTTTATTTGATGAGAGGTACCCTTTAAGCAACAGTTCACACTCTGCAGATTGCCAAGAATTTATTTTAGGTCTAGTCAAGATCATTTTGACGTGTAACTACTTCTTATGTGAGCACAAATACTATATACAATTAAGGGGTACGGCAATGGGGTCTAGTATGGCCCCTACGTCCGCCAATATTGTAATGGAAGAGTCGTCTATATATACATCACACCACTTCAACAAAGTGTTTAAAGTGGTGGCGCTATATAGATGATGTCTTCGTGATCTGGAGTGGAACAGAAGAGGAATTAAACACCTTCTTCACTAACCTGAATGGCATAGATGTGGACATTAAATTTATCATAGTGGCACTTTTTTGGATCGATAAATTATGTGCCTTACAACCTGAATATTGATTTTTCAATGAAACCGTACATGTGAGCTAACACAATATATTAAGTATTGTGCCTAAGGATTTGATCCTGATGGATCTAGGTTGTTAATTATTCATTTGTATATAGTATGTACATATTTTTCTTTCTTGTTTTTTGACATTTATTAATTTTTTTTCACAGTGTATTTGGGACATTTTAGGAACACTACTTATTTCGGAACCCCATGCGCTTAAGTTGGAGGGATGGTTCCCCTTCGGCGTGACCGCTTACTTGGATATGTGAACGCAGGACCCATGCGCGAGCTACAGTGACATCGGCTGGTCCCCTGTGACCCTGGTAAAACACAGCAAGAGCACAGGAAGTACGGGCACAAGTTCCGGTCCTGCGCTCTCGGTTTGTTTACGAGTGTTGAAGGGATGATGGGGGCATACATCTGACAGTAAGAATGATCGGGTGAGTCACAACCCACCTTAGGATTAACCCCTTGGGGACGGAGCCCATTATAACCCTAAGGATGGGAGCATTTTTTGCAATTCTGACCACTGTCACTTTAAGCTTTAACCCCTTAAGGACTCAGCCCATTTGGGCCTTAAGGACTGTTTTTTGCAAATCTGACCAGTGTCACTTTAAGCATTAATAACTCTGGGATGCTTTCACTAATCATTGTGATTCTGAGGTTGCTTTTTCGTGACATATTCTACTTTATGTTAGTGGTAAATTTTTGTTGATGCTTGCATCATTTCTTTATGAAAAATTCCAAAATTTCATGAAAAATTTGAAAATGTTGCATTTTTCTAACTTTGAAACGCTCTGCATGTAAGGAAAGTGGACATTCCAAACTGCACCCATCAAAGTATTCAAAGTGACATTCAGAAAGTTTAACCCTTTAGGTGTTTCACAGGAATAGCTGCAAAGTGGAGGTGAAAATTCAAAATCTCCTTTTTTTACACTAACATGTTCTTGTAGCCCCAATTTTTTCATTTTTACAAGAGTTAAATGGAGAAAAAGCACCACAAAATTTGTAGCCCAATTTCTCCCGAGTATGGAAATACCTAATATGTGGATATATGTTCTGCTGGCGAACTATAGGGCTCAGAATGGAAGGTGTCAGCAGAGAGCACTGTGGGCAGACAAAGGAAATTCAAAAAGAACTTCTGTGGATCATACAGTAGCTAATAACTACTGGAAGGATTAAGGTTTTTAAATAGAAGTAGATTACAAATCTGTTTAACTTTCTGGCACCAGTTGATTTAAAAAAAAAAGTTTTCCACGGGAGTACCCCCTTTAACCCCTTAAGAACCCTTGACGTACCTCATGACACCCTGGTACTTAAAGGAGTAGTCCGGCGTGCACTTTTCCCATTTTATCCCGTCCGGGCTGCAAAATAAAAGAAAACAAACTCTCTCTTACCTGCCAACGAGCCCCCAGAGCTCCGGTACACTCCGATACAGGTGTTCAGTCCCCTGGCTGTATTCTTCTTACTTCCTGTTAGCCCAGCACATCACATGGAGCTTCAGCCTATCACCGGCCGCAGCGATGTCCCGTCTCGGCTGGTGATAGGCTGAAGCTCCGCGCAACGTGCGGGGATCGGACCGGGATGCCTGCTGAAATCATTCAGCAGGCATCCCGTGCAAACGCCCAGGGGGGTCATCAGACCCCCCCCCCCATGTCGGCGATCGCGGCAAATCGCAAGTGAATTCACACTTGCGATTTGCGCGATTACGGGTCATTACGGGTCTATGGTGACCCGGAATATAAGGGGGATCACGGTTGTCTAAGACACCCATGATCCCCTTGAAGGGATAGGAGTGAGGTGCCACCCCTCCTATCCCTGCTATTGGTGGTCTAGACGCGACAACCAATAGCAGATCGGGGGCGGGGGGGTTAACATTCGTTTTCCCCGACCTGACCACCCACAATAGGCGGGGCAGAATGGGGAACGGAAGGAGACCGGCGTCGAAGATCCACTTGCCCATCCGGGCGGGCATCGGATGCTGCGGGCGACTGAGATCGGCGGGCAGCGATGTTGTGCGGCTGGATCGTACAGAAGCCGGAGAGTTGACTAGCAACATCTGGAGGGTACAGTTTGAGACCTCTATACAGTGGTCTCTAACTGTAGCCCTACAGATGTTGCAAAACTACAACTCCCAGCATGCCCAAACAGCTGTTTGGACATGCTGGAATATGTAGTTTTGCAACAGCTGGAGGGCTACAGTTAGAAACCACTATACAGTGGTTTCTAATTGTATCCCTCCAGATCTTGCAAAACTACAACTCCTAGCATGCCGTCTGGGCATGCTGGCATTTGTAGTTTTGCAACAGCTGGAGGACCACAGTTTGGAGATCACTTTGCAGTGTTCTCTAAAACTAGCTCTCCAGATGTTGCAAAACTGCAAATCCCAGCATGCCCAAATAGCAAACAGCTGTCTCGGCATGCTTGGAGTTGTAGTTGTGTACCTCCAGCTATTGCATAACTACATCTCCCAGCATGCCCTTCGGCGATCAGTACATGCTGGGAGTTGTAGTTTTGCAATAACTGGAGGCACACTGGTTGGAAAATACTGAGTTAGGTAACAGAACCTAACTGAAGGTTTTCCAACCAGTGTGCCTCCAGCTGTTGCAAAAGTACAACTCCCAGCATGCACGGTCTGTCAGTACATGCTGGGAGTTGTAGTTTTGAAACAGCTGGAGGTTTGCCCCCCCACCCCCCCCCCCCCCCCAATGTGAACGTACAGGGTACATTCACACGGGCAGGTTTATAGTAAGTTTCCTGCTTCAAGTTCGGACTGCGGCGAAAACTCCTAGCGGGAAACTTACCGTAACACACCAGTGCGTATGTACCCTAAAAACACTACACTACACTAACACATAATAAAGGGTAAAACACTACATATACACCCCCTTACACTGTCCCCCCAATAAAAATGAAAATGCAGTGTTTCCAGAACGGAGCCTCCAGCTGTTGCAAAACAACAACTCCCAGCATTTTCGGACAGCCACTGACTGTCCAGGCATGCTGGGAATTTAGGAACCGCTGGAGGCACCCTGTTTGGGAATCACTGGCGTAGAATACCCCTATGTCCACCCCTATGCAATCCCTAATTTAGTCCTCAAATGCGCATGCCGATCTCTCACTTCGGAGCCCTGTCGTATTTCAAGGAAACAGTTTAGGGCCACGTATGGGGTATTTCCGTACTCGGGAGAAATTGCACTACAAATTTTGGGGGGCTTTTTCTGCTTTTACCCCTTATGAAAAGGAAAAGTTGGGGGCTACACCAGCTTGTTAGTGTAAAAAAATTAAACATTTTACACTATCATGCTGGTGTTGCCCCATACTTTTTATTTTCACAAGCGTTAAAAGGAAAAAAAGACCCCCAAAATTTGTTACGCAATTTCTCCTGAATACGGAAATGCCCCATATGTGGGCGTTAAATGCTCTGCGGACGCACAACAAGGCTCAGGAGTGAGAGCCCACTATGTAAATTTGAGGCCTAAATTGGTGATTTTCACAGGAGTGGCTGATTTTACAGCGGTTCTGCCATAAACGCAAAAAAAGAAATACCCACATGTGACCCCATTTTGGAAACTACACCCCTCACGTAATGTAATAAGGGGTACAGTGAGCATTCACGCCCCACAGGTGTCCGACAGATTTTTGGAACAGTGGTCCTAAAAATGAAAAATTTAATTTTTCATTTGTACAGCCCATTGTTCCAAAGATCTGTCAAACACCAATGGGGTGTAAATACTCACTGCACCCCTTATTAAATTCTGTGAGGGGTGTAGTTTCCAAAATGGGGTCATGTGGGGGGATCCACTGTTCTGGCACCATGGGGGGCTTTGTAAACGCACATGGCCCCTGACTTCCATTCCAAACAATTTTTTTTCCCAAAAGCTCAATGGCGCTCCTTCTCTTCTGAGCATTGTAGTGCGCCAGCAGAGCACTTGACATCCACACATGGGGTATTTCCATACTCAGAAGAGATGGGGTTACAAATTTTGGGGGGCATCTTGTCCTATTATCCCTTGTAAAAAAAAAAAAAAATTGAGGGAAAACTAGCATTTTACACATCCAACTTTAACGAAAAGTCGTCAAACACCTGTGGGGTGTTAAGGCTCACTAGACCCCTTGTTACGTGCCTTGAGGGGTGTAGTTTCCAAAATAGTATGTCATGTGTTTTTTTTTTTTTTTGCTGTTCTGGCACCATAGGGGCTTCCTAAATGTGACATGCCCCCCAAAAACCATTTCAGAAAAACTCACTCTCCAGAATCCCACTGTCGCTCCTTCCCTTCTGAGCCCTCTACTGCGCCCGCCGAACACTTGACATACACATATGAGGTATTTTCTTACTCGACAGAAATTGGGTTACACATTTTAGGAAGATTTCTCTCCTTTTACCCCTTGTAAAAATTCAATAACTGGGTCTACAAGAACATGCGAGTGTAAAAAATGAAGATTTTGAATTTTCTCCTTCAATTTGCTGCTATTCCTGTGAAACACCTAAAGGGTTAACAAACCTTTTGAATGTCATTTTGAATACTTTGAGGGGTGCAGTTTTTAAAATTGGGTCATTTGTGGGGTATTTCTAATATGAAGACCCTTGAAATCCACTTCAAAACAGAACTGGTCCCTGAAAAATTTCGATTTTGAAAAATTGGAAAATTGCTGCTATACTTTGAAGCCCTCTGATGTCTTCCAAAAGTAAAAACATGTCAACTTTATGATGCAAATATAAAGTAGACATATTGTATATGTGAGTCAATATATAATTTATTTGGAATATTCATTTTCCTTATAAGCAGAGAGCTTCAAAGTAAAAAAAAATGCTAAATTTTCAATTTTTTCATCAAATTTTTGGAATTTTTCACCAAGAAACGATGCAAGTATCGACAAAATTTTACCACTAACATAAAGTAGAATATGTCACAAAAAAACAATCTCGGAATCAGAATGAAAGATAAAAGCATTCCAGAGTTATTAATGTTTAAAGTGACAGTGGTCAGATGTGCAAAAAATGGCCGGGTCCTACAGTGAAAATTGGCTGGGTCCTTAAGGGGTTAAGGATTGTGGATGCACAGCGTATGCATACGCCCTGCGTCCCCAAGAGGTTAAGCTGATATATTACAAATTCTGTAGCACTTTACAATTCTGAGGGTACACATAAAGACAAATATGAGATATGACACACTAAATATCTAGATAAGAGAAGTGAGGGCACTGCACATCAGAACTTACCATCTAAGAGCCAGATGACCACTAAGTTATTTGAATGGCATTTTTCTATGTAATTAGTGTTTATAGTCTATGACCCATGGACAAGAGTGGTGATGTTATTGAAGCAAAAAAAAAAAAAAGGAGAATTATCAGTAGCAAAAAAATTTGGGGGCATAAATAAGGCCTATATGAAAAGCAGATATTAAAGTTTTTCAAAATAGGACACGGATAGGTTATTATTAATGTAAATATTTAATGGAACCACTGTGATAGCCTCTCTGTGGACCATATTATACAACATTATGAGGACAAAGAACATTGATAACATAGTGTCCTTTTAAGACAATTAGCAGAAACCATTGGCCCAGATTTATCAAACTGTGTGAGAGAAAAAGTGGAGGGATTTTCCCACAGCAACCAATCACAGCTCAGCTTTCACTTTACCTCAGCTCTTTAGCTGAGCTGTGATTGGTTGTTGTGGGAAAATCCCTCCAATTTTTCTCTCACACAGTTTGATAAATCTGGGGCATTATCTTTTCACACAACTCGCTTCAACTGAACTTGCTTTTTCCTGAATGTTGTTAGGCTCACAAGAAGCCAGGCTTAGCTAGTGCCTATATGATTTAACCTAATCTTTCTATGATTCTGTTTTCCTTTCTGCTTGCATAGCACCTTTAAAGGGGTTCTCGGGTGAAAACTATTAAATCAACTGGTGCCAGTACGTTAAACAGACTTGTAAATTACTTCTATTCAAAAATCTTAACCCTTCCAGTACTTATCAGCTGCTGTATGCTCCACATGAAGTTCTTTTCTTTTTACATTTCTTTTCAGTCTGACCACAGTGCTCTCTGCTGACACCTGTTTCAGGACTTGTCAAGAGCAGGAGCAAATCCCCATAGCAAACCTACCCTGCTCTTGACAGTTCCTGAGACAGACAGAAGTGTCAGCAGAGAGCACTGTGATCAGACTGAAAATAAATTTTAAAAGTTTCCTGTCGAGAATACAGCAGCTGATAAGTACTGGAATCTGTCTAGCTTTCTGGCACGAGTTTTTTTTTTAACCATAATACCCTTTAAAAGTTGGTCTATCAGTAACCTCCTCCTGCCCCCCCCCCCCCCCCCCACATACCATCTGAAATATTGTATTCTAAGTCTATACCAGTGCTTCTCAAATAGTGGGGCGAAAGGCTCCGTAAAGGGGGGCCCGACTCACTCGCAATTGGCATCCCACACGGCGTCGGTTGCCTAGCAATTCTACGGCTGGAACTTACGGTACTTACGGCCCTGGGTTGTCAGTGTGGCTGCCTGGGAGAGGCGCTTTGAACTCTGGCGTGGCGCGCTGCTACTTTCAGACGTGAGGTCACGTCACCGGGGTGACGTGACCTCACGTCTAAGTGCAGCAGCCCACCATGTCGGAGTTCACTGTGCCACCGAGCAGTATGCCCGCCGCCCTGCTCTCTCTCGTACAGGCCCTGCTTGTCCTCAGGTACAGATCCCTGCTTGTCCTTCATGTAAAGAGCCCCGCTTGTTGTCAGTGTACAGAGCCCCGCTTGTTGTCAGTGTACAGAGCCCCGCTTGTTGTCAGTGTACAGAGCCCCGCTTGTCAGTGTACAGAGCCCCGCTTGTTGTCAGTGTACAGAGCCCCGCTTGTTGTCAGTGTACAGAGCCCCGCTTGTTGTCAGTGTACAGAGCCCCGCTTGTTGTCAGTGTACAGAGCCCCGCTTGTTGTCAGTGTACAGAGCCCCGCTTGTTGTCAGTGTACAGAGCCCCGCTTGTTGTCAGTGTACAGAGCCCCGCTTGTTGTCAGTGTACAGAGCCCCGCTTGTTGTCAGTGTACAGAGCCCCGCTTGTTGTCAGTGTACAGAGCCCCGCTTGTTGTCAGTGTACAGAACCCTGCTTGTTGTCAGTGTACAGAGCCTCATATACGTTAATAAGGATACAGTGTTATGCAGAGGTGTACTGATAACAATTTTATAGACAAATGATACTATTTACAGTCGCGCGAAATGTTTTCTTCTTCCTAGGGGGGGGGGGGGGCATGACAGAAATAATTGAGAAGCACTGGTCTATACCCAGCACAGTACCAGCCTGTTCAGTCCAGTGCACTCTCCAGCATTGTATCATGGCATAGCGGAAAGGAGTATGTGCTGTGTGCTTGGCCAGAAAAGTAAGGGGAAGGAAGTCCAGGTGTAAGTACTGCTGGCAAGCAGTCGAGCTTTGACCCTGCCCACTGAAATTTAGAGAAATAGCTGTGCACCATGGATGGGGCTTTAAAAAAAAAAATCAACCTGTCACCACTGTGAATGGTTATTTAAAACCATGCAGGGTTTTTTTTTTTATTTCTTTTAAAAGTACAGGTGCACTTTTAAGATCCTAGCCTCTAAAGCAGAAATATTCTATATTCTACACTGATTTTTCTTGACTTTTTATCTTAGACTAAAAATAGAGCATTTTTTAAACACTAGCTGAGTGTCTTCCTACCTAAACTTTGTGGGAGAGGAAGAAAATCTATCTATCTATCAACATATGTGTGTAATGTATATGTATGTTTCAGCATAACTACCGAACCAGCATAGGACTTCCAAAACATCTCCTGATCACTATATTCTAGGACTGCGGAGATTGCCTGGAAGTTTTAAACATCCTGCTGCCCGACTAACCTCATGGTAAAATATGATTTAACTGACCGGCTTTTTTTTTTTTTTCTTTTTAAGTCCCTGGCTGTAAAGATTATTAGAATTGGGACATTCCTAAACTATATTATACTTTTGTTTGACATATAAGAAAGATGTGTACCAAGTATAATGGAAATATATCTAGCTGTTTGGAAGTTATACTGAAACATACACATATATATATGTTGAGTTTGTTTTACATATATTTTTCTAAAAAATCTCCTTGAATAAAACTATAAAAAAATTGGGGACCAAGGTATTTGGGTCTCTTTAAGTCTCGGTATTTAGAATATATTATAGTTATTCAAAATGTACTTTCTTAGAACTAGGAGGAGGGAGAGGGAAGCCGACCTTAAAGGGGTACTGCAAATTGGATACTCTTAACACCTTGGCGCTATAAAAAAAATGATGTGCCCCACAGCAGCTTATATTGCCGATCTAATGGATCCCTGTATAACCATTAGAATAATAGATACAAAACAAAGTTATTTGACCGGCATACGTTATTTGACCGGCATGTCCAATATACGTATGTGCATGAGTGCGCACAGAAGTGTGTGCATACCCGCGCCTCTATGTTACAGAGCGAGATGTACTTGTCACACCTTAACCAAGTTTTTGAATATATATAGGAAGATATTTTACCTTTATCGATGTATATTTTTGGTCCGATCCTATTCCTCCAGTATCCGCGATGTTTCTGCCGATGATACTGGACTGTATAGTCATCCGTACAGTTTGCAGGGAGATATGCCCCGGCCGGCAGCGTCTCTACCTGCGTGCTGCAGAGTGAAGATGATAGTAAGTTCCGTAGCTTTGAGTGACGTCACTACAAAGAGATAGTTGGGCCAAAAAAATCCAACGGCGTTTCGGAGAATATCGTTCTCCTTCCTCAGGGATGGAGATGCCTCTCCATCCCTGAGGAAGGAGAACGATATTGTACCTACAGACCCATATAAGGTCTTTTTTTTGCATCACCAATTGTACTTTGTAATGACCATGATCACTTATTTAATAATATCTGCGGCGAAACAAAAAAAAAGATTTGTGGGGTGAAATAAAAAAATCAGTTTTGAGGGTTAGCTAATGTCATTGTTTACATTTGCCACACGAGTGAATCCATATTGTGATCCATAGGTGCGGGTTCTCCACTCCAATGTAGGTGCACAACTGCACTTGGGGTTGAGCACCTTGTATCACCTTAGATCACACTAATGTAATTGTTTAAAGTTAGTCATGACTAGGTATCCACATACACATTTATATGGTGTCACTGTGGTACTTGTGACCGTCTGCAGGCACCCTCCATTGTATGCAATTTTTTGCTGGGGATCGTCCATAGCAACGGCTCACAAGTGCAGGACCTCCACCCCAGCAAAGGTGCACAACTGCACTTGGGGTTGAGTTTTCCTGCTATAACCATGTTCATGCAAATATAAGCCGACATGTCTTTGCTCAAGGCTTATACTAATGCACCCTTTTATCTTATTGGGTAACATTAAGGCTTCACCTGTGAGGCCTGCTATAAATGAACCAACCAGGGGTGGGGCTTGTAGCCTGTCTCCCCCTCCCATTTTATGTGTGCTCAGTTCACACTGGAGATAACTGAGGAGCAATCTGCAAGTTGGGCCTATGGCTGCCGTAATTTGGTTCCTGGTTTTATTTATCTGCCCAGATAGGTTAGTTGATAGGTCCCGCACCACTTGAGAAACCTTGGCATTGGTGTGTGGGCTCAAGTGTGTCCTTCATATAAGGATATACTGGCTAATGTCTCAATTTTACATCAGTTTTGAGGGTTAGCTAATGTCATTGTTTACATTTTCTACAGAAGTGAATCCATATTGTGATCCATAGGTGCAGGTCCTCCACTCCAATGTAGGTGCACAACTGCACTTGGGGTTGAGCACCTTGTATCACTTTAGATCTCGCTAATGTAATTGTGAAATAAAATAACAAAACGCCATTTTTTTTACTTTTGTGGGCTCCTGTTTCTTCGCAATGCAAATTTCTGTAAAATTGACACCTTATCTTTATTCTGTAGATCCATACAGTTACAAGGATCCCCAATTTATGTAGGTTTTATTTTATTTTAATACTTCATGCACCAAAATTAGTATGTTTAAAATTGCATCTTCTGACCCCTATAACTTTTTTCTTTTTCCACATATGGGGGGCTACATGAGGCTCCTTTTTTGCGCTGTCATCTGTAGTTTTTTTCGGTACCATTGTTGTTTTGATGGGACTTTTTGATCGCTTTTCATTAATATTTTTGTGGTATATGAAGCAACCAAAAATGCACAATTTTGAACTTTGGTATTTTTTATGCGTACGCCATCGACCGTGTGGTTTAGCTAACCTTATATTTTAATAGTTCGGACATTTACGCATGCGGCAATACCACATATGATTATTTTTATTCTTTATTTCATTAATTTATTTAAAAAATGGGAAAGGGGGTGATTTAAACTTTTAATAGGGAAGGGGATAATTAATTTTATTAACTTTATTAACATACACAGTTTTTTTGTTGTGTTTTTTTGCATACACTGATCAATGCTATGCCATAGCATAGCATTGATCAGTGTTCTCGGTGCTCTGCTGCTCCTGGCATGCCTCCTCAGCAGGCATGGAGTAGTAGATTACCGATCGGACGACAGAGAGGCAGGTGAGCACCATCCTGTCGTCCTCTCAGCTGATCGGGACATCGCAATTTTGTCGCGATAGTCCCGATCAGCTCTGCTGAGCTGCCGGGATTCTTTTACTTCCGTTTTAGATGCCATGATCAACTTTAATCGCGGCGTCTAAACGGTTAATGACGTCGAACTGGGAACCACCGGGTTTAACCCGTTCTCCGCTGGTGAGAATGGTTTAAACCTGGTAAATGGGACCAAGGCATACAGGTACGCCCTGAGTCCTTAAGTACCAGGACGTCAGGGCGTACCTGTATGCCCTGCGTCCTTAAGGGGTTAAGTCCCATGTAAGTATTTAGGACTTCCAGTACCTTACTCGCAAAGCCTTGCATCTCCTGTGAGTGTGTCAGTCTGGCAACACCCCTCCCGCATGCCACACCCACCATTTAAGCCACACCTCTTTTATTTCCTACCCTTTTTGTGCATTGGCCCAGCTTGTAAGTCATGTCCACTTCCACAAAACCACGCCTCCTTCTATTTTCGGCCTACAATCTCTTCATCACAACTCAGCCCCACCTGAGGACGGGATTTGATGATGAGAAATGAGGGTAGGAGATAAGGATGGGATATGAGGTCGGGATATGAGGACAAGCACTTCCTCCTATGTTGCTTTTCCTCCCTCACAAGGATTAGGTAGGAAAAACCGGGCAATGCTGGGTACTCAGCTAGTTTAACCACATCACCCAGAATTAACTACTCAATTAAAGTAAACCTGTCATCTGGTTTTACCCTATATAACTACAAGCAGCATGTTCTACATCTTACAATAATGTTGCCATGCCTATAAATGTCCTTCTGTCTGTCCCCCATATTGAAGAAAAAGAGTTAAAACTCCCTGCGCCTTATGCTAATTAGGGTTAACTAGTTGGCCTGGTGTGTCCCGGGCTGTAATCTTGTCTATTCATTCCCTAATCTTATTGGCAGACAGGGCACAGCTGACGTCACCTGCTCCCTGTACTCTAGTATAGGCCCAGGTCCTCTTTAGTCAGAAGAGCTGATATCGGTCTCTCTTGACCATGTAGGTGTAATACCCTGAGGCCCTGTGACTACTTCGGGATGCTTCACTTCCTGAAGACCAGTTAACCCTAATTAGTATAGGCCAAAGGAGAATTTTAAAACAGTTTTTCTTCACTATGGAGAACAAGAGGATATACAGGCATGGCAGGAAACATTATTGTATTATGCAGAATGTGCTGTTGGTAGTTGCATAGGGTAAAAACCTGATGACAAATAGTCACCACATACAACCACACCCATAGCCTTATAGAGGTTCCCATCCCCATGTCAAACATACCTTTTTATGCAATCTTGTGACTTTATTCTAAAAAAAAAAAAAAAAGTTTATTACACTGGTGATGTCACCTCTCTGCTCCTTGTATTCTCTTGCAAACCCACTTCCTCTTTAGTAAGAAGAGCTGGGTCTGAGAGGCATGACCAGGGTTGGTTGTGCCCCTGGGCCACAACGCCTTTCTCCACTATGTCATGCCACTTTGATTGACACACAGGGCTCGCCTGCCGATGGCAGTCTACATGCTCGCGGTGAGCTTTACAATCCCTAGAGGCAGATAGCTTGTTCTAGTGACAGTCCTCATCGGTGGCTCATCGGTGATAGGACTCAGGACCCCCGCACAGGCAGGGGGAGAGAAGCGGGTGGCGGTGGCGGTCTATGGCACCGCAAAAGCCGCTGCAGTTCATTGATTTAAAGCGCCCACTTTAAATCAATGATCTGCAGCGGTGTCGCCGGGTGGATAAATAGCCGATAACTTATACCGGAATATCGGTATAAGTTATCGGCTATCGGCCCTAACCTGCACTGATTATCGGTATCAGCCTTAAAAAAACGATATCGGTCGATCCCTAGTAAATGTACTCTTTCATGTCAGTATGCCCTGGTACTACCCATTTTGCTTATGTGTTAGGCTGGGTTCACACTGTGGAATTTCAGGGCAGAATTTCTGCCGGAGATAGAGCCGGGGGCACTAGGACCACGTGGACTACATTGCCGTCCCCATAGTTGTCAATGCATTTCTGAGCAGATCTCCCATAAAGATCCACCCAGAAATGCATTGCAGTCTATGGGGGCAGCAATGCAGTCTGCTCGGTCCTAGCACCACCGGCTCGATCTCCGGCAGAAATTCTGCAGTGTGAACCCAGCCTTAAAATGCCTTCTGAAACTCCAAGGATAGAGGCCCACAGAGATTGCAGTTTCACAATGATGACAATTGTGAACGCAACAGATCCACTGCAAATGTGCATGGTGATGACTTACAAAGGAATAGGTAATAGCTACAGCAGTGTTCTTCAACCTGCGGACTTCCAGATGTTGCAAAACTACAACTCCCAGCATGCCCGGACAGCCAACGGCTGTCATCTGGAGGTCCGCAGGTTGGAGACCACTGATCTACAGCAAGTCCAGAAGAAATCCCCAGCAGAATACATTTCAGAGCTTGAAATATGAACTGAATATGTTTCCATAGGCAATAAACATAACATCTGTGCAAATCCTGAATGAAATACAGAAATGTATTCTTTCAATTTGAAAATGTATGTTCAGTGATGGCTATTACAGTAAAGTACTGTCAGGTACAATGGACAAATGGCTGATCCACAAGGGGGCATCGTGATCATGGAAATGGAAATTTGACTAACAAATAAAAAAAAAAATCCACCTGTTCATGTTCATGTGTTATAAAAAGTATATGTCTCTGCACTACACGGTGAAAATTCTGATTTAGTGCATTTATAAAATACAATTACATGCCATTATAAATAAATCATCATGTAATAAACCAGACTATTACATAAAGCTTTGCTATTGGTTGAAAAAAAGGGCCTTTTGACTGTTTTCACACACAGCACTTTGCAGAAATAGGTCATGTTGTTCATAGTATTTTCCATGATGACTGAGTTTTTCCCCCGTTACATTAATAAACTACAGTAATCCCTCAACTTACATTGGCATCAACATACAATAGTCTATGTGAATTTGGGTAGAAAACAGACATGGTGCACACCTACAATCTTGTATAATGATCTGATTGCTTCTCAGCATAATATCAAAACTAACAGGTTGTTAGTATACATCTTTGATCAAAAAGTACCAGCCCACTCGCCACCTCAAGGCCACCTATTTAGAGTGGGTCCCTAACGTCCCTAGCATAAAATGGTGTAGGACTGGGCGGCGACCACCACCACCGCGACACCAGTGCCCACGGGGGGGGGGGGAGTTGGGAAATACAATAGTCTATTTTGGACCATTGTAACTTGAGACCATATTCAACATACAATGTACAGACAGTCCAGATCTGTGAAACATGTCAATGGCTGGAAGATCTGACCAATCAGAATGTGCATTTTATTGGTGAAACACCTGCATTACTGAAGCGTATGCACTTAATTCCTGCCTGGTAGCACCCCCTACAGTACAGAGAGGTACTACATGTCCTGTACTACTCTTTACCTGTGCCAGGTATAGCTGCTTTAGGTGGGGGCAGCTCCATTTGTACTTTTTGTGGGACACCGTGTGTACTGTACACACAGTGTCCATATATTTACAGCTTTCAGCAGATCTTTCTTACTTTTATATATAAGGACTTGCTTTATCTGTATTAGTTATCTACTTATTTTTCTTTAATCCTCACTTTCTTCCTATTTTTGGATGACATTTTGGGGCTTTAGAACCAATTACCAGGTTTCCATAGAGTTCTGGTCTCAACATACAATGGTTTCAACATACAATGGCCGTCCTGGAACCAATTAATATTGTAACTTGAGTGACCACTGTATAAAAACATGCAACATACTAAGCATGCCAGCTTAAGGTTTTTTTGGGCAATTTTGGGGTCAACATACATAGCATGCTTGAGTATGACATTGTTATGGCCATTTTCCCATAGTTTTCTGTATAGGAACTTAAAAAAGATAGCTATCTCCTTGTTAGGCTGCATTCACACCACGTTTTTGCAATACAGTTCCCGTATCAGGTTTTTGAGGAAAAACGGATTCCTCAAAACCTGACTAAACTGTATCAAAACGTGTGTACAAATTTTAACCTGTATACAGTTAAAAACCGTATACGGTTTGAAAAGTGATATGCGGTTGCATCCATTTTTTAAGAAAAAAAACGTATACGTTTTAAACTTTTCATTCCATTTTGAATAAAGTTTTACTTGTTTGATTGAAATTCCAAGAAAAAAAAAACTGAGCAAAGTCAAAAACCGTATGGTGAAAACCGGATGGAACTGTATGCGCATACAGTTCTGTACGGTTCCCATTGACTCCCATGTTTTAAAAAAACGTATACGGTTTAATACAGTTTTTCAACCGGACCTGAAACAGTGGTAGACTACGGTTTTGGGTACAGGAAAAAAAACTTGACAAAACTGTACAGGATTCAAAACGGACACAACCTGATGCATCTTTTGGCATACGGTTTTCAATGGAGAGTCAATGCATACGTTTTCCAATACGGTTCCAAACGGTTTTCACATAGAAAACGTATACGGGAACTGTATTGCAAAAACGTGGTGTGAATGCACCCTCAGGCTACTTTTACACTGCCGTTATGCTCCGTCCAATAAAGGCCTGTTAGGCACCTTTTTTTTATTTATTTCTTTTTTTTTTTCTACAACGGGTCCCAATGGATCTCCTTGACTATACTGGGGTCCAACGGGTGCCATTGTTTATAGCCGGAGAAAAAGATGGCACATGCACAAATTTTTCTCCCGTTATTTTCCCCTCATTTTTCAACAGCCGCTGTACTGCCGGGACATAACGGTAGTGTAAAAGTAGCCTTAGGGTCAATGAAAAATGATGAAATTCTATTTAAAAAACATTCAGATACATCCAGACTGCCATTTTTATTACCTATTTATAACACAAAGATTCCAGATATCTATCCCTACTTAAATTGTACATGTGCAGGATATTTTTAAATTCTTGGAGGAACTTCTGAGGCAGAGACTATTGTGATCTGGAGACAGATTTGCGAGAAGTCCCAAGCAAGTCTATTTGGCTATCGCGATAATTTCAGGGCAGGTCTTGGGCCTAAAAATTTCCTGGAAAATTTATAAAGATATCCTGCTACCGGACCATCGCTGGATGTACACTTTGAGATTTCATGTGTATGGGGACCCCCCAACTCTCATCCCATTCAGAACACATGCATGCTCAGCCATGTTTGCAGGATTCTTTTGGCAGCAGAAGCTCCGCATCTGAACTTCAGTATTGTGTACTGTGCAGTAGAATCCTATTGACAGCAAAGGGATTCAGATGCAGCAGAATTTTCAAGTGTAATGTCTAGGTCTTGTTTGTGAGGGATAGAGTACAGCTTTTATAAATGGCATCTTTTAATTCCACAGTTCAAACTGCTGTACTTTTGGTACAGAACTTCTCTTTAATGCTGTGATGTACTCCTATAATGGCCCAGATTTATCAAACTGTGTGAGAGAAAAAGTGGAGGGATTTTCCCACAACAACCAATCACAGCTCAGCTAAAGAGCTGAGGTAAAGTGAAAGCTGAGCTGTGATTGGTTGCTGTGGGAAAATCCCTCCACTGTTTCTCTCACACAGTTTGATAAATCTGGGCCAATATATATATATACACACACACACACACACATACATAATATATATATATATATATATATATATACATATACATATATGTGTGTGTGTGTGTATATGTATATATCATATGTAGGTATCCAGACTTGTAATAATAGTCAGCTTCAGCGGTGCAATAGTTGGAAAAACACAGAGTCAGTAATCCTGCAACTGATTCCTCCTCCAGCATAGAAAGAATACCTGCTGGAGGTCAGTGTCCAGTTTATATATACAGAAAACAGATTTACAAAGCCATGCCCATACAGTCAGCATTAGGTTAAAAGGCTATTATTCAGCCTACAGAAGACATGACACGTCTCCATGTGCCATCAATGACCACCACATCTACAGCTATGGTGCCCAATTGGCAACACCTGAATCTACGCCATATCGCACAATATGAAGCTGCCATGAAGGCAATGTGACAACTTAATATTTCCACAAGCTGTGTTTTTCCGAATGCAAAACAAATGAGAATAGAACTGCAGAAGTTCTTGCCTATATATATTGTTGGACATCTAGCAATATTTGTCCTTCTGTTGCAGCTGAATACATGAACATTCGTAAAAGTGAAATGAGAGGTGCTTTCTTCCAGTTCAGTAACCAGTACTACCTCTGTGCATCTCTCGAAAGGAGCTATTTTTGTAAATAGTAAAATCATGTGGTTACTGTGCATTAACACACTGTGCCAAAGAGGCTCAGTTATTTGTGAGTAGGTGACCTTGTCACAATGCTACAGCGTTACAAGAACTATAATCCTCAGCATGTTAAAAAAAAAAAAAAAGTTCTAGGCTTTAAATGCTGATTTTATTACCCTTAGACAACAGTGGTGGGGGTAGAGAATAAATAAATCACAACACTGAAATGGCTCTCAGTGCCACTAAAGCCCAATCCACTTTTTTCAAACAGGTGTATAGGTTAACAAGAGTATTACAAGGGCTTATTCTGGCTCAGAACTTGGTTGCTCATGAGAAGACACAATAGGCAAATCAAGCCATTAGATTAGGTGTGATCGCTTTTACTGAACAGGATTCTCTTGCAGGCTCAAGAAGCATTGTTAATTGCCCCTCTCTTGTTATTGTTCATACATGTACAAAACTGATATTTCTAATAAGCACATTTCAGGTTATGCAGTCATATGTACCAGATGTGTGGCACAGACTCCCCATGAAAATCGCAACTGCAGTACAGATTATAAAAACCACATCAATGCAGGTACACAACATCCGGTCACAAGGGCAATTTACAGCCAAATGTAAATACATACCTTAGTACATGGTTACCCAAACTACAACTCCAAGTATGCCTCAACAGCAAAAGGCTACCTTTGTGCAAAGCTACTTATATTTTTCCATACCATTTCAGAAGTGTCATGGTTTGGATATAAAGACTAGAGATGAGCGAATTTACAGTAATTCGATTTGTCACCAACTTCTCGGCTCGGCAATTGATTACTTTAGCCTGCATAAATGAGTTAAGCTTTCAGGTGCTCCGGAAAAGGTGGATACAGTCTTAGGACTGTATCCACCTCTTCCAGCCCACCGGAGCACCTTAAAGCTGAACTCATTTATGCAGGCTAAAGCCATCAACTGCTGAGCTGAGAAGTTCGTGACAAATCAAATTACTGTAAATTCGCTCATCTCTAATAAAGACTGTGCTCATTCTGCTATAATTGTGACATGCTTTCATAAGTTAAAGTGACAACAAAAATAACGTAGTTCCATTAATCTACAAATATAAAAAAGGTGTATATTTAACTACAGTTTTAGGGCAACCCACATCAATTGAGGACGTTTGATGATTCATTTCATACCTCCAGTTTTCTACGTAGGAGTTCTATTAAACATTACACTGGCCAAATTGAAGTTGTTGCATTTAATGACTAAGCTGGGAACAGCAAATGAGTCATTCAATAAAATTATAGTAGATTTTCTCTGTGAACCTAAGGTTTCATCACTCAGGGATATTGTATTACACAGGCTGAGCTATAAATGCAATACACTAGCACAGGCAGCAGGTGGCACACATGAGTTTTCATAGAGGTATACTGGGAGATTGGAGGACTAGTAGTAACATGTCACAGTTTGGGTCTCCAGCTGTTCTTCATGCAAGTGAAACACCAGTTCAGTCAATGCTTATTGTTAAGTTGAACCTGCAAACTTAGAAAGATTTTTAGAATATGTTCCCACATTCTTTATCCCATTAAATGATTCCACCCCATTTGCAGACATTTTAGAATGAACAGGAAAACAAGAGGTTCTTTTCTTTCAACTTTTTTTATTAAAAAAAAAAAAATTTGCATGTCAATGGAAATCTCTTCCTTTTAACAAAAACAGCAATGTGCCATTTGTCGTCATATGTACACTGTACAAATGTATTTACAGATATGTATAATTACATATAAATAATATAAAAGGTTTTTTCAGGCAAGACCTCTAGCCCTGCAGTTTTATAGTGTAACATTGCAAACACTGTATATAAAATATTCCATGGGAAGTTTTTTTTAATGCAATCCATATATTTAACAGAACAAAATATCGAATACTCGAATGTTCATCCCGTCAAAGGAAAAATAATGTCACAATATGGCAGTTTCATACAAACATTGTCTTGTAGTAGGGAGTTACAATCAAGTTAAACAATGGAATGTCACAAATACATACATTCACTGTAAAGGAGATTACCAAATGTAAAAAATTCTTCTGGAAAACTTTACCCAGTCCGCATACATTACAGTGATTAACAAGTGCCCCCATGAAATATCTATAGGTAAGGGAAGTGCATACTGTAGTGACAGGACCTGGGATCAATAGGAGAGCTCTATGAAGAATACAGATTTCAAATACATGGAACCATTGTGTATCACACAATGCAGTCTAAGTATATTTCATCCATGTTTAACATTCAATGCCCCGTGAAATGCTGTTTGCTGCTTTTAAAGCAAGCAAAGGGTTAACAGTCAAAAAAAAAAATACAGATTTTTCTACAGATATGTCTAAATAACCCCATCCATGAGGTGTTCCAGTTAATGCGCAAGTTCAAGTTACTAGGTCCAGCCTTTTGTCTTCGGTAAGTCAAGTTTTTCTTTGCAAGGTCCACTAGAGATGCAGGAGGACATGAAGAAGCCCATGCAGAACCAGCTGTAGTGTGACCCAAGTCAGTCCACAAAAAGAACAGTTCATGTATTTAATGTGCCACACTGAGTTGCTATAGTCCAAGTTTTACATATGCCTCTTCATGTGCAGGGCCAAGTGGTCTGAGCGGGAAAAGGCACGGTCACAAAGGTGACACTGGAAGGGCCGATGACCAGTGTGTTTGCGGAAGTGGCGTGTAAGTTCATCGGATCTGGCAAACTTCCATCCACATCCTTCCCAGTTGCAGTGATAAGGTTTTTCACCTGGAGAGAAGAGAAGATAGAAAGATTAGTTACTATTCTAACTAGTCTATCATGCATCTAAAGAAAAGTAAATCTGGACAATGAACATCTGGCCTAACTGGATAAAGATCCCCATGGGATTACAAAAATCTGTAAAGACCAACAGGCTACAGTGCACATATCCATTTTATATCCTGTTTAAAAACAGTTATTTATCATCCCAATGCATCTAATAAAAGGACGCAGAACATAAGGTATACATACCAGTATGGGTTCTTAGATGGGCCTTGAGATGAGAGCTCTTTGTGTAAGTCTTCCCACAGCCAGCATAGGAGCAGGTATGCGTAGCAGTTCTCTTTCTGGGCCATGATCTGCGCCCCCTCTTTGGTTTGGCATCTAGGATTTCCAAAGGTGAGCATGGAGGAGTTACAACCCCTCTGGCAGCAGACAACTGCATAGGTAAACTGTCCTCAAACATGCTAAACTGAGAAGCTCCCTGATACTGATTGGAAGATGGATGATGAAAAGCCGTTGTATTCTGGTAACCATGGCTGTATGGCATTGTTGGATGGCACATCAATTGTGTTTGACAGTCATTCATCATGAGGTCATCTGGGCTCAGAGGTGGGGTGTCAATGCCTCCCATCTGTGGAGAGTTTGCCAGCCTTGGCTGGTCATATGCCATCATGCAAGCAGCACTGCCTTCCTGCTTAATCTTTGAACAAGACTGAGGCACCAAGCCAATGACAGGTCCATAAGAATCCATAGTTGGTTCTGTTTTGATTGAGTCTGGAAAATCAAAGTTCTGAGAAATGAAAAACCTGCCCTGAACATTGTTTGCATGACAGTAGTTGTCCAGGTCAGATCTCAAAAGTTCGGTCATAAGGCTGGATGAACTGTAAGGAGGTGGACTGTGCTCGGTACTGTAGCCCCCTGGAGAAGGGGTTGTTTGGTAGTAAGTGCAGGATTCAGTAGGAGACACAGAATAATCTCCACAGGTCTGGATGTTCTTGTCCGCTCCCATGGACAGCACAAACTCTAGAACATTGTTGAGATCTTCATCCTCTTTCTTGGTGCAGAATGGGTCCATGTTGTGAATTGCTTCCAGGACATTGCAGCTGTTGAGTGAAGACTTAGACTCATATATGCTCTTCCATTTCTAAGGGGGAAAAAAAAGGAAATTTTGGTCAGGCTACACAGTACATGTGAACAGTCCCACAGGTCAGGCTACACAGTACATGTGAGAAGTCCCACTGGTCAGGCTACACAGTACGTGTGAAAAGTCCCACTGGTCAGGCTACACAGTACGTGTGAAAAGTCCCACTGGTCAGGCTACACAGTACGTGTGAAAAGTCCCACTGGTCAGGCTACACAGTACGTGTGAGAAGTCCCACTGGTCAGGCTACACAGTACATGTGAGAAGTCCCACTGGTCAGGCTACACAGTACGTGTGAAAAGTCCCACTGGTCAGGCTACACAGTACGTGTGAGAAGTCCCACTGGTCAGGCTACACAGTACATGTGAGAAGTCCCACTGGTCAGGCTACACCGTACATGTGAACAGTCCCACTGGTCAGGCTACACAGTACATGTGAGAAGTCCCACTGGTCAGGCTACACAGTACGTGTGAGAAGTCCCACTGGTCAGGCTACACAGTACATGTGAGAAGTCCCACTGGTCAGGCTACACAGTACATGTGAGAAGTCCCACTGGTCAGGCTACACAGTACATGTGAGAAGTCCCACTGGTCAGGCTACACAGTACATGTGAGAAGTCCCACTGGTCAGGCTACACAGTACATGTGAAAATGCAATGATCATGCAGATAAGCATGCTCTGGTACTATGTATTAGCCTCACATCTGCAGAGGAATAGCACAAGTTGTCAGAGTTTAGATTAACCTTTAGATCTGGATGGGATTCACTTGTAAGTGATCACACAAGTTTAAATGAGTGCAGATCTAAGGCAGTGTTCCCACATTTGCGTTTGAAAACTGCAAGGAAAATGTATTTTAAAGAGAAAAATATATATATAAAATAAACAAACACTAAACCACCGCATGCATTTTTTTTTTTTAGATCTGAGCAGCAGCTGGCACATCATGATGTCTTGTCAACCAATCTGACAAGTCTGGCAATGCTGATCACACTGCAGAGCCAGAAGAGACTATTAAGATTTTAATGAAGTCAACAAAAAAAGAAAAACCTTCACAGCAAAAAACGCAAGTGTGGGAACACATCCCAAAAAGCAGCACACCTGTCCGCACTTGCCCACACCTGGCTCTACTCGCCCATACACTTACTTCTTGTAAGCACTTTTCTCTCGGATTCGCAAACGTGGAGAAAGACGGGAGGATGGTCTCGGTCAGGGCCATCTCTGTGCTCCTTAAACCCGGGTCAGTATGGCAGCAGCAACAAAATCAAATCAATCAAAGAAATAAAAAAGTTTTACAAAGTTCCAGTATTAAACCTCTCAGAAGAGAGGTCCGTCCGTGCAGTACGACTACTAAACTTTCCTGCAGTGAGAGGGGGCCTAGATGATAAATAAAGGCACGAGGGGGGCGCACCAAGCCAATTGCAAGGAGAGGAGGAAACACGTTCAGGATAAGGAGGCTGAGCGCTCACTGGAGCCTAAATTTAGCAGCACTATATAAACCCTTCAGTTCAGATCAGTCTGCAACCGGAGGAGCAGCTCAGGGAGCCCTTTAAAGAGTTAGCCACGCCTCCCTGTCGGCCGTCACTAGGCAACCAGAGAAACACAGGCCAACACATTGCCGCGTGACGTAGCTGTGACGTAGGAGGGAGCCCCGGGCTCAGAAGCCCGCCTTTTTTTTTTTTTCGTTCTACAGCTGCGTGTTTGACGTGTGTGTGAACTAGAGACACTAGTCAGGGCTGGGGGACAATGCGGTACAGGGCAGGGAAGCACACGCTATGTGTACTATTATTTACATACGATAAAAGAAGAAAGCATTTAGCACATAATGTAAAGGAGCGCATAGAAGAGTCTATAAAGGGGTCTTTTCAGCATTACTTCCATAACATGGCGTCCATGATTATTTCTCTGTCCGCTGTATTCAGGAACTAGTGTTTCCTAATGTGCCCCGGCTGTCTGAGCATGCTGGGAGTTGTAGTTTTGCAACAGCTGGAGACACACTGCTTGGGACACACTCAAACCTAGTTTGCTGTTCCATGTTAGGGTAAATTCACATGAGGCGGGTTTTGCTGCAGTCGTTTTTGCACCTGCACCATCAGCTCATTCACCTGAATGTTGGTTATTTTGGGGGCAAATTTATGGATTTCTACATGTCTCATCATGTGCATCTTACTCTAAGGTCATGTTCATGCACAGTTTTGTATTTATTAACACAACCAAGAATAAAAGCTTACCTTCACCTTTCAACCAGCCACCGTAACCCCTCAGCAACGTCAACCGACTAACATTCACTAGGTAGCGCGCATTTACATCAGGTTTTGGGATACCACAGTTTTGATCGGTTTAAAAACCGTACTGCAAACGCATGCGGGTTTTTTTTTAACATGGACCTCAATGGGAAACGAACATGTATATGGTTCCATACAGGAAAATGTATACGGTTTTTACTTTGCACATGCGCAAAGTCCCCACCCAAGACCCCTCCCATTAAAAATGGACAAAATTTTCAAAAACTTATGTTTTTTTTTCTATAAAAACGGACGGAACTGTATGCACTTTTAAAAACAGTATACTGTTTAAAAACGCATACGGTTTACTTTTTCCCGTACTGTTCTATCCGTTTTTTGCCATACGGTTTTCTTTAGAAAAACGGATTGAAAACAGTATGGCAAAAACGTGATGTGAACCCAGCCTGAGATTCATTCAAATAAATGGGGTCCGACACTGGTCCAAAATGTGTTGTGAATGCACTGGTAGATGGAATCAGTGTACACTTTATTGGCGATACAGCATCCATAAAACTGCATGGCAAATGCAGGAAAAGAACACTGACGCTGGACATTTCCTGCAAAAAAATAAGAGTTTTTTTTTATAGACATCTTTTTCCAAATAAAAAAGTTTTCACTCATGAAAACTGATGAAATTCATTAAGAACTGAGGGCGAACTGAATTTCCACCATATAATTTTTTTCCTAATAAAGTTGACGTGTTCATAAAAAGTGGCTTCATGCATGAGAACTTTTTCCGGGGCATAAAAAAAACACATTTCACAGTTGTTGTTTTTTTGTGGTGCATATTGTCTGTCACACAGCTTAGAATTTTTGGTGCACAATGTGTAAAAAGTGCTGCACATTCAATTTTTTTTAAAATATGCAGATTTTGATCTGCATGTTTTAAAAATCAATATACTTTTCACATGGGGGGGGGGGGGGGTAAAAACTCCACAGATATTCACTACAGTACATAGATGACTTTCAAGCAGCAGAGTCCTCTTTTTTTTTCATGATACACCTTTTAGACTTTTAAACACTTTTATTTTAAACACAAAAAGACACATTGAAAGTGACGTGTTTTAGCTGCAATGTGGACAAAACCTGGATTTTGTACATTAAGGGTCTATTCACATGTACAGTTTTCTGTGCAGATTTGATGCACAGGATTTTATGCTGCAGATTGCAATGTAAACTGAATGACTGAACACAGCTTCAAATCCTGCGCATCAAATCTGTGCAGAATACTTTACGTCTGAATAGACCTTCAGGCTAAGTTTCTACTTGCATTGTTTTTTTTTTTTTTTTGGGAAAAGCGGCAAGAAAAATGCCAATTCTGCCGCATGGCTTTTTTTGGGCCAAAAAACGCTGCCGCCAGATGTTAGCTGTAAATCAATGAGAAATAACAAAATTCTTATTCCACTTGGCGTTTTTCACTTTGTTTTTTTTTTTTTAAATCCTTTTGCCGTTTTTTCACTCATTTTTGGCATTTTTCAGCTCCTTGGCGGTTTTCCACAATCGCAGCACGTTGAGCCACTGGCGATTTTTTTTGTCAAAATAGTGGCGTTTTTCTCCCATAGAAGCCTACAGGAGTGAAAAACGCCAAGAAAAATGATATGTGGGTTTTAACTTTGGCATTTTTGCAGGCGGCTTTCATTCTTTTTTGGACTTTAGCGATCCAAAAAAGTGATGAAGATACCTTTTTTAATAATATTTCGTAGGGTACCATAAAAAAAAAAAAAAAAGATTCAGTAGTGATGGAAAAAATTGAATCTAATGAAATTTATCTTTTTTATAACAACATTTTTATACATTTTTAAAACAGGGTTCAAGTTATGTGGGCGGGAAGGGACCTAAAAATGTAGCCGACAATAATAAAAATGTAGTGTGTGTGTGTGTGTGTGTATGTTTTCCACTTTTTTTCTTTATTTTTTCATTTTTTTATGTAGTACTGCTACTCTAAGTAGTACCTGTACTAATTGACAGATCGCCCGTTTCGAGCCTCCTGTATAATGTATAGATGCGGCCGGCTGCTCTTCTATGGTCCCCTGCACTGCCGTATATATACACATATTCATATTTCCTGCAGAGCTGTGATTAGCCAGATGGTTCCAGCCAATCACAACTCTCTGTGGCAAATATGAATATGTGTATATATACGGCAGTGCAGGGGACCATAGAAGAGCGGCTGCCCGCATCTATACATTGTACAGGAGGATCACAGCGTGTGTCAGGAGTGACATCTGCTGTGATCTTTCCTTAACTGCAGGTACTACTACTCCCAACATGGAAAACACTCTGCTCAATGCTGGGAGCTGTAGTACCTGCATTAATAGACAGATCGCAACAGGTGTCAGAAGTTACACTCGCTGCGATCTGTCTATTAATGCAGGTACTACAGCTCCTAGCATGGAGCAGAGTGTGCTCCATGTTGGGAGTAGTAGTACCTGCAGGTAAGAACAGATCACACCGGGTATCACTACTGACACCTAATACGACCGTCCTGTCTATAGCAGAGATGCAGAGCGGCTTTCTCCTGCGCTCGCATCTCTGCACTATACTCCGGCCGGCCACACACTCATTGATATTTCCCTCAGAGCAGTGATTGGCTGAAACCATCCGGCCAATCACAGCTCTGGGTGGGAAATATGAATGAGTGATTTCTATTTACATCACTAGCCGAAGTGTACAGAGCAGAGATGTGAGCGCTGTATAGAGCCGCTCCGCATCTCTGCTATATTATGGACAATCACATAGGGTCACGACTGACACCCGGGGCGATCTGTCTATTAGTACAGGTACTACTACTCCCATCATGGAACAGTCTGTTCCATGCTGGAAATAGTAGTACTACCTAAAAAATGTAAAAATAGAGAAAAAATGAAACACACACACTTTATTAAAAAATAATAAAAATTTTGTTATAAAATATATACATTTCGTTAAATAAAAATGTTTCCATCACTACTGCATCCTTTTTTTTTTTCTGGTACCCAACAAATTTTGGATACAAAAAAAAACTGCCAAGGTGCAATTTCCACAAAAATGAAAAAACGGCAGAAAAAACGCCAGATGCAGGAAATTGCACTTGCGTTTTTTCAACCCAAAAAACGCAGGACAAAAAAACAGGTAGAAACCTAGCCTAAAGGGGTTTTAATTCCTAAAGGGGATTACTTCCATAAACAGCACCACACCTGTCCTCAGGTTGTGTGTGGTATTGCAGCTTAGATTTATTGAAGTGAACTGAGCCAAGTTGCAATACTATACACAACCAGGACAGGTGTGGTGCCGATTTTGGAAGAAATCGGCTCTGTTTTTCTATTCCTGGATATTCCTTTTAAATATTCTGCACTAAAATCTGCATTGGCAAAGCCACGTCAAACTTTGCACAATTAGGGTATGTTCACACCATGGAATTTCCGCACAGACAGAGTCCCATTGATTTCAACGTGTTTTGCGTGTGGACATTCTGCACATTTTATACCATGTGAACATGGCCTTAAGTGCAGATTTGCTGCAGATTTTCCTCTGGTTAAAATCTGCCACATTTTTGTTTAGTGTGGTTATACCCTAAAAGTATTATTTTTTTGTTTTTTTTATTTATTTAAATAGCACTGAAAAAAAATTCTGAAAAGCCATTATGTGCTTGAAAGGAGATACAAAAAAAAAAAAAGAGAATGTAAATTTAGACTGGAAATACATTTTTCTAATCCATGCATAAAACCATTCCATTAACAGACTATCCCTCTTGGAGGATTTGCTAAGAAAAACAAGTTTTGTCAGATTAGGCTTTTCTTTTCTTTTTTTTTTTTTATTGCATGGAAACGTAAGGTTTGTTTTGCAAACTAAAGCAAGACTGTTCTGAAGTGTAGAGCTAGAAAAATGAGGAGGGGGAAGCTTAGAACATTGATATAAAGGACATGACTTGTGTAAGTAATGTAAGGGCGTGGAAAGAAAACACTCTAGATATACAGAAATGGTATGTTTTGAAAAAAACATCCAAGTGTGCGTATCCATGTTAGTATATATGTTATTACCATCCTTTTGATTTGTAGCAGGTAAAATTCCAGAGAGCAAAAATGTTTTTGCTTTATTCATAAAACTTTTTTTTTATGGATTTCAAGCCTTTTTCAATTTACCTATATTTTTTTTAACCAATTCTTTATACAGTTTCAACATGTGTTGTAAAACTCAGAAAATACTCACTGCTCATAGTGTAGCTAATACTTTCTGTAAAAAAATACTCTCCTTATAGGGGTACTCCGCTCCTAGACATGTTGTCCCTTATCCGTGATTGTGACGTCACATTTATGTTTATAGGAGGGGTGCCTGATGGCTGTGTATTAGATGTCACACCCCTCCCATAGAAATGAATGGAGGGGGCGTGGCATGACATCACAATCACGGAAGCCTCAGGCTTCTGTGACCGTAACGCGGCAGAGCGCCCAGAGGTGTCAAAAGGTTTGATCATTGTAGTGCGCCCGCAGAACACTTTACGTCCACATATGGGGTATTTCCATACTCAGAAGAAACGGGGTTACAAATTTTGAGGGGCTTTTTTCCCCTATTATTCCCTTGTGAAAATGACAAATTTAGGGTAACACCAGCATTTTAGTGACATTTTTTTTCATTTTCACATCCAACTTTAACGAAAATTCATCAAACACCTGTAGGGTGTTAAGGCTCACTATACCCCTTGTTACATTCCGTAAGGGGTGCAGTCTCCAAAATGGGGCCACATGTGGGTATTTATTGTTTTGCATTTATGTCAGAACCGCTGTAAAATCAGCCACCCCTGTGCAAATCACCAATTTAGACCTCAAATGTACATAGTGCGCTCTCACTCCTGAGCCTTTTGTGTGCCCGCAGAGCATTTTACGGCCACATATGGGGTATTTCTGTACTTGGGAGAAATTGGGTTACAAATTTTGGGGGTCATTTTTTTTTCCTTTTACCGCTTGTAAAAATGAAAAGTATGGGGAAACACCAGAATGTTAGTGTAAAAAAATATTTTTTTTACACTAGCATGCTGGTGTAGACCCCAACTTTACCTTTTCATAACGGGTAAAAGGAGAAAAAGCCCCCCAAAATTTGTAACATAATTTCTCCCGAGTACAGAAATACCCCATATGTGGCACTAAACTGTTTCCTTGAAATACGACAGGGCTCCAAAGCGAGAGAGAGCCATGCGCATTTGAGGCCTAAATTTGGGATTTGAATCCACCACCAAAATACCCTACGGCAGTGTTTCCCACACAGGGTGTCTCCAGCTGTTGCAAAACTCCCAACATGCCTTGACAGTCTACTGGTAGTTGTTGTTTTTCAACAGCTGGAGGCTCCGTGTGGAAACAGTGCCGTACAAGAGGTTTTTTTAATTTTAGTGGGGGGGACTGTGTAAGGGTATATGTAGTGTTTTACTTTATTTTGTGTAGGTGTAGTGTAGTGTTTTTAGGATACATTCACATGGTTGGGTTAACAGTGAGTTTGAGCTGGGAGTTTAAGCTAAGGCTGAAAATTTGCTGCATCTCAAACTTGCAGCACAAAACTTGCTGTAAACCCGCCTGTGTGAATGTTGGGGGGACCTTCAGCTGTGGCAAAACTACAACTCCAAGCATGCACTGACAGACTGTTGCAAAACTAGAACTCCCAGCATGTACGGTCTCTCAGTGCATGCTGGGAGTTGTATTTTTGCAACAGCTGGAGGCACACTGGTTGCGAAACACTAAGTTAGAACACAAACTCTGTTTCACAACCAGTGTGCCTTCAGCTGTTGCAAAACTGCAACTCTCAGCAGGCATTGACAGCCAAAGGGCATGCTGAGAGTTGTAGTTTTGCAACAGCTGGGGGCACACTGCTACAACACCCAGCATGCCCCTCGGCTGTCCATGCATGCTGGGAGTTGTAGTTATGCAACAGCTGGATGCACACTTTTTCATAGAAAAAATGGGCCTCCAGCTGTTGCATAACTACAACCCCCAGCATGCACAGACTACCAAAGGGCATGCTGGGAGTTGTGGTTGGAACTTTAGCTGTGAAAGCTGAGAGTTGTTGCTAAGCAACAGCAGGAGGTGAACAGGTCTCACCTCCTGCTGTATCCTGCTGCCTGCACTGTCGGGACCGCTGCTGCTTCTGGCACCGCTCCTGCTGCTCCTGTCTGCTGCCGCCGCTCCTGAGGGTACCTCCACTGGGCCAGGCAAAGGTAGGAGACGTCCTCCGGCCCCGAACACCGCCCCGATCACCGCCCAGCAGGGTAGTGATTGGTCGGTCGTTCCGACCGATCAATCACTAATTGTGAGGTGGCACCCTTACTCCTGCCGGGTAAGGGTGAATGGGGCTGTCTTGGACAGCCCCATTCACCCTTTTTTTCCGGGTCACCTGGTCACCAGAGACCTGATTGACACGGAATTGCCGAAAATCGCCGGTCTGAATTGGGGGTGTCTCAGGACCCCCCCAGGGGTTTGCACCGGGTGCCTGCTGAATGATTTCAGCAGGCATTCTGGTTCGGTCCCCGCCCAGCGAGCGGTGGGGACCAGAATTCCCATGGGCGTATGCCCTTGGTCCTTAAAGGGGTACTCCGGTGGAAAGCTTTTTTTTTTTTTTTTTTTTTTTTTAAGAAAATTAGCTGCTGAATACAACAGAGAAAATTATTTTCTTTTTGGAACACAAAGCTCTCTGCTGACATATCTGTCCATTTTAAGAACTGTCCAGAGTAGGAGAAAATCTCCATAGCAAACATATGCTGCTCTGGACAGTTCCTAAAATGGACAGAGATGTCAGGAGAGAGCACTGTGCTCGTGATTCAGGAGAGACTAATGTGTTCCAAAAAGAAAAGAATTTCCTCTGTAGTATTCATAATAAGTACTGCAAGGATTAAGATTTTTTTTAAATAGAAGTAATTTACAAATCTGTACCAGTTTATTAAAAAAAAAAAAAAGTTTTTCACCGGAGTACCCCTTTAAGTACCAGGACGTCAGGGCGTACCTGTACACCCTTGGTCCTTAACCCCTTCCCGACCCAGCCCATTCACGACCCGGACATTTTTTGAACATCTGACCACTGTTACTTTAAACATTAATAACTCTGGGATGCTTTTACCTATCATTCTGATTCCGAGATTGTTTTTTTTGTAACATATTCTACTTTATGTTATTGGTAAAATTTCACTGATATTTGCATCCTTTCTTGGTAAAAAATCTAAAAATTTCATGAAAACTTTGAAAATTTTGCATTTTTCTAACTTTGAAACTCTCTGCTTGTAAGGAAAATTTATTTTAAGGGTCTTCATTTTAGAAATACCCCATAAATGACCCCATTATAAAAACTGCACCCCCCAAAGTATTCAAAATTACATTCAGTAAGTGTTTTAACCCTTTAGGTGTTTCACAGGAATAGCAGCAAAGTGAAGGGGAAAATTCAAAATCTTCATTTTTTACACTCGCATGTTCTTGTAGACCCAATTTTTGAATTTTTACAAGGGGTAAAAGGAGAGAAATCACCCTAAAATGGGCTCAGAACGGAAGGAGCGACAATAGGATTTTGGAGTGTTTTTCTGAAAGGGTTTTTGGGGGGCATGTCCCATTTAGGAAGCCCCTATGGTGCCAGAACAGTGGACCCCCCCACATGTGACCCCATTTTGGAAACTACACCCCTCATGGAATTTAATAAGGGGTGCAGTGAGCATTTACACCCCACTGGCGTTTGACCCATTGGCGTTTGAAAATGAAAATTGTATTTTTCATTTTCACAGACCACTGTTCCAAAAATCTGTCATACACCAGTGGGGTGTAAATGCTCACTGCACCCCTTATTAAATTCCATGAGGGGTGTAGTTTCCAAAATGGGGTCACATATGGATATTTATTGTTTTGCGTTTATGTCAGAACTGCTGTAACAATCAGCCACCCCTGTGCAAATCACCTCAAATGTACATGGTGCACTCTCCCTTCTGGGCCTTGTTGTGCGCCCCCAGAGCACTTTGCGCCCACATATGGGGTATCTCCATACTCGGTAGAAATTGCATTACAAATTTCAAGGGTCTTTTTTCCCTTTTACATCTTGTGAAAATGAAAAGTATGCGGCAACACCAGCATGTTAGTGTAAAAAATTTAATTTTTATACACTAACATGCTGGTGTAGACCCCAACTTCACCTTTTCATAGGGGTTAAAGAAGAAAAAGCCCCTCAAAATATGTAAGACAATTTCTCCCGAGTACAGAGATACCCCATATGTGTCCCAAAACTGTTGCCCTGAAATACGACAGGGCTCCATAGTGAGAGAGCGCCATGCACATTTGAGGCCTAAATTAGGGATTTGCATAGGGGTGGACATGGGGGTATTGTACGTCAGTGATTCCCAAACAGGGTGCCTCCAGCTGTTGCAAAACTCCCAGCATGCCTGGACAGTCAATGGCTGTCCGGCAATACTGGGAGTTGTTGTTTTGCAACAGCTGGAGGCTCCGTTTTGGAAACAGTAGCGTACCAGACGTTTTTCATTTTTATTGGGGAGGGGAGGGGGGCTGTGTAGGGGTATGTGTATATGTAGTGTTTTTTTTACTTTTTATTTAATGTTAGTGTAGTCTAGTGTTTTTAGGGTACAGTCACACGGGCAGAGGTTCACAGCAAGTTTGCTGCTGGGAGTTTGAGCTACAGCGCAAAATTTGCGCCATCTCAAACTTGCAGCACTCACTGTAAACCTCCGCCCGTGTGAGTGTACCCTGTACATTCACATTGGGGGGAGGGGGGCAAACATCCAGCTGTTGCAAAACTACAACTCCAAGCATGCCCTTTGGCTGTCTGTGCATGCTGGGAGTTGTAGTTTTGCAACAGCTGGAGGCACACTGGTTGCAAAACACGGAGTTAGATAACAAACTGGTGTTTCGCAACCAGTGTGCCTTCAGCTGTTGCAAAAACTACAAATCTCAGCATGCAGTGACAGCAGAAGGACATGCTGGGACTTGTTTATTACTTAACTTAGTGTCTCCAAACCAGTGTGCCTCCAGCTGTTGCAAAACTACAACTCCCAGCATGCATGGTCTGTCAGTGCATGCTGGGAGTTATAGTATTGCAACATCTGGAGGCACACGGGTTGGGAAACACTAAGTTAGGAAACGGACAATGTTTACCAACTAGTGTGCCTCCAGTTGTTGCAAAACTACAACTCCCAGCATGCCCAGACTGCCCAGGCATGCTGGAAGTTGTAGTTCGGCAATATGTGAAGGATCAGATGTTGCCGAACTACAACTTGCTTGCTTGGGCAGTCTGGTATGCTGGGAGTTGTAGTTTTGCAACATCTGGGGGTCCACAGTTTGGAGACCACTGTATAATGGTCTCTAATCTGTGCTCTTCCAGATGTTACAGAACTACAACTCCCAGCATGCCTGGACAGACTGAGCATGCTGAGATTTGTAGTTTTGCAACATCTGGAAGAGCACAGATTGGAGACCATTATACAGTGGTCTCCAAACTGTGGACCTCCAGATATTGCAAAACTACAACTCCCAGCATGCACAAAAAGCCAAAGGCTGTCTGGGCATGCTGGGAGTTGCAGTTTTGAAACTCCCAGAGGCAGCAGTGAGATCGTTTTACGGCGATCTCACTGCTGCCAATGAAGATGCCGCCCTGCTGCTAGAAATTCACCGCCGGGACGCACCACCGCGGGGACCGCCTGGAGGACGCCGCTCGCGCCGGGACCGCTCGGGACACCGCATGGCCGGGTAAGTGATGCCGGGGGACGGGTAAGGGACACTTAGCAGAGCGGTGTGTGTGTCGATCCCCGTGATCGGGACTCACACACTGCGCTGCTAAGTATTCTGATAGCGAAACGCTGCTATCAGCTAGTCAGATTTGACTAGCTGATAGCAGCGATCGCTGGGGGGGGGGGGGGGGGGGGGGATGAAACCCCCCGTGGTCGCATGGTAAGATGGCTGGCTATCAGTGATAACCACCATCTTACCGGGCGCTGCGGGATGCCGCGAGTAGCGGCAAAAATGTTCATGACGTACCTGGTACGTCATGGGTCGGGAACACCTTCACACTCATGACGTACAGGTATGTCATAGGTCGGGAAGGGGTTAAGTGGTTAAAGGAGTATTGGTGGTTTTTATGATCCCATTGTGCCCAGGCTGCAAAAAGAAAACAAACTTTAACTCGCTCACCTGTTGCGCCGCTATAGCTCATCGGTCCTCTGGACCAGGTCTTCTTCCTGCTTCCGTGTGCACTGATCATCACACTGCAGTTAGCGTATCGCTGATGTCTACCATTAACCCCTCTGATGCTGAGATCAATACAGATCACGGCATCTGCTGCAATGCAGCGCTTTAAATGGCTGATCTGATCGCCTGCTACATGGCCCCAGGGATTAGATAAGCCAAGATGGTGGACAGAGGTCCCCTCACCTGCCTCTGTCCATCCCCCAGCATCTTCTTCTCTCGTCTGACATTGAGCAGATCAGAGAAGAAGATAGCCGATAATACTGATTAGTGCTATGTGGTATGCATAGCACTGAACAGTATTAGCAATCTAATGATTGCTATAAATAGTTCCCTATGGGGACATAAAAAGTGTAAAACAAAAAGTATGTAATCATGGGTATCATTTTATTCGTATTGACCAGCAGAATAAAGAAAACATGTCATTTTTACTGTAAAGTGTACAGCGTAAAAACTAAACCCTACAAAATGTGAAAAAATGTCAGTTTTCTTTTGAATTTCCTCACACAAATAATATTTTTTGGGGTTTGCCGTACTTCTTATGGTAAAATGAGTGATGTCATTACAAAGTACAAATGGTCACGCAAAAACAAGTCCTCACATGGATCTGTATATGGAAATATAAAAGAGTTATGATTTTAAGAAGGTGAAGAGGAAAAACGAAAACACAAAAATAAAATTGGATGTGTCCTTAAGGCCAAAATGGGCCTTAAGGGGTTAAGTCTGTCCTTAAGGGGTTAAGTCTGTCCTCTAAGTGCAAAGTTTGTCTTCAGTCTAGTTGGTCACTAGCCAAGTCTGTCTCAAGTTAGTCTCAAGTCTAATGTTAAAGGGGTACTCCGGTGAAAACCTTTTTTCTTTTAAATCAACTGGTGGCAGAAAGTTAAACATATTTGTAAATTACTTCTATTAAAAAATCTTAATCCTTCCAGTACTTATTAGCTGCTGAATGCTACAGAGGAAATTCCTTTCTTTTTGGAACACTGATGACATCACGAACACAGTGCTCTCTGCTGACATCTCTGTCCATTTTAGCAACCATGCATAGCAGATGCATAGCAGATGTATGCTAAGGGCAGCATGGTGGCTCAGTGGTCAGCACTACTGCCTTGCAGTGCAGGGGACTTGGGTTAAAATCCCACTAAGAACAACAATAAATAAAGCTTTATTATTATTATAATAACGTCAGTAGAGAGAACTGTGCTCGTGATGTCATCAGAGAGCATTCCAAAAAGAAAAGAATTTCCTCTGTAGTATTCATCAGCTAATAAGTACAGGAAGGATTAAGATTTTTTTAATAGAAGTAATTTACAAATATGTTTAACTTTCTGCCACCAGTTGATTTAAAAGAAAAAAGGTTTTCACCGGAGTTCCCCTTTAAGTTACCAAAAAGTACTACAAGTCACACAATTCCTAAAGACTGTGGCAGTGGCATCTCTCATGTCTGTTCACATGTAAATTAAGTGTCTGGTCTTCATTCTGCATTAACTGTACTGATTTCTGTAATTCTGGACCTGTATATCATTAAAGTTAAAGGGGTACTCCGGTGAAAAACAATTTATTTTAAATCAACTGGTGCCAGAAAGTTTAACAGATTTGTAAATTACTTCTATTAAAAATCTTAATCTTTCCAGTACTTATCAGCTGCTGTTTACTACAGAGATAGTTATTTTCTTTTTGAATTTCTTCTCTGTCTGTCCACAGTGCTCTCTGCTGACGCCTCTGTCCATGTCAGAAACTGTCCAGAGCAGTATAGGTTTGCTATGGGGACTTGCCCCTTCTCTGGACAGTTCCTGACATGGACAGAAGTGTCAGCATAGAGCACTGTGGACAGACAGAAAAGAAATTCAAAAAGAAAATAACTTTCTCTGTAGTTTACAGCAGCTGATAAGTACTGGAAAGATTAAGATTTTTTAATAGAAGTGTGGTTGCCCAGTACAGGAGTTGCACGGAGTCATTATTTGCCCCGTGCCTAGCCAAGGATCCAGCGGTATACCTTCGGGTGGTGCAGAGGTTAAACCACGCCCTGGCGTCACAAAAACAAGGGGTTAATGCTATCTCCTACTAGGGTGATAACATCTGATTTAAAATGAATTGTTTTCCACCGGAGTACCCCTTTAAAGCTATTATCCAACATCCTGGCTTTTGAGGTTATTTATTTTACCGGGGCTTAGATACCAATAGCCACTTCCTCTGAAGTAGTGGGAAGTGGAACTGTCATTATACTACAACCACCATCATCTTTCTACATATATACTGCTACCTTACTTCTGGTGATACAAACCTGACAACCTGCCAGTCAAGTATCCATACTAAATGCAGTGATTAGTAAATACTAAAAGTGGTCCAAGAAACAGGGTTGTGTGTGCCCAAATCTCATAGATCCACGTGTAGAGCAAAGAATAACCTGTCTGGTTTAATGGTACAGAATAGCTACAGTTTACACAGATTACTAATAAAGTACTGTAATGACAGCTATGACAGAAAGGTGTCAGAACACACAGTGCATAGCTACGTATAAGGCTGTGTAACCACAAACCATTCAGAGTGGCCATGCTAACCTCTATTTACTGCCCAAAGCGCCTACAGTGGGCACATAAGCATTGGAACTGGACCAATGGAAAAAGATTGCATGGTCTACTGTTTAGATGATGACAATAAGAGTTTTATACAGGGAACTGGGTGAAAGTGATGTCACGCCATGCAACGCCCCTTCCATTCATGTCTATGGAAGGTGGGTGATGGCTGTCACGTCCCTCTAATAGACATGAATGGAGAGGGCGTGGCTTGACATCACAAGGGGGCGTAGCGTGATGTCATGTCTTCAGTCCCGAAAATACAGTGGTTTCCAAGACTGGAGCAGCAGCCCAGTAGAGAATTCCAAGTGCTGCACAGAGATCGTGGGGGTCCCAGTGGCAGGCCCCCCGCAATCAGACATATTATCCCCTATCCTTTGGAAAGGGGATAGGATGCATATGGCTGGAATACCCCTTTAAATGGGCACTCTAATTAAAGTAAACTTTTTTTTTAATCACATAGATTATAAAAAAATACAAATCTTTCTAATATATTACTTTAAAAATATTGTTGTTTTACCATATTTTTTCTCCTTTGAAATCCTGGCAACTAGGTGTCGCCCTACTGGGTCCTGGATGGCTCCCCCCCCCCACGTAAGGCACGTTTGGACCACTGCTTGCCAAGGCAGTGGTCCCACTGCAGGAAATCATGTCTGCGCAGCTCACTCTTTGCCTGTATATGAACCAGGAACAGAGCGAGCGCAGTCCTTGTACGCGCAGCGCACGCATAATTTGAATATCCCCGCCCCCTGCATCTTCTTCTCCTTCTTCTCCCCTCCAGTACCATTCATCTCGCTGCAAAAAAACTCATTGCTGTTTAAGCAGCAGTAGAAAGAGGATAGAGGAGAGAGGAGGATATAAGCTATGATTTTGGTTAGTATAATATATGTTGAAAAGCAGGAAGAAGGGCAGAAGCCGGCCCTGGCAGGCATCAGATGACGTTGTGCCTGCCAGCCACGCCCACTTCCTCCCTCACTGGAACACCGCTGACTGAGCAGGCTGAGATGCCTGTAAAAAGGGGGGTTTTGAAATTAATAAAAGGCAGGATTAGTGTCAGGATGTGTCAGGGACAGATGCTGGAGGGAATTAGGGACAGATTAGTTTATGATAGGTACTCTTTAAAGAACTGACCTTACATATTACCTTGCTGCATTACATATCACACCCCATTGACAGGAACCATTGTCATATTCACTTCCCCTATCAGTTAATTATTGTTATTGCTGTTAGAGTATAAGTAGATAGATAGATAGATAGTGTGGGAAGAAGGTAGACCATATCGAGACTGTGGAGATATCCTGCAGGACACGTTCATAAAGTAACAGGCCTTAACCAGATGATCTCTAAGCACTGCCTTCCCCGTTTCCCAATATAGGAGCAGTTCGAATCGGTGCGCTTCATTGTGTACAGTAAACTCCAGCCACCACGCCTGTAGTTGTTCCTCGAATGACTCATCTTTGACTAAGAGAGAGGGAAAACGCCAGAGGATATCGCTACCTTTTGGGAAGGTGGGGTAAAACTGCATGGTTAAAGGAGAGTGATCCGATAGGGCCAAGTCTCCAATATCCACAGATTGCAGCTTAAGGCTAAGGTCATAGGTAATAAAAAAATAATCAATTTGAGACCAGGAATTATGGACGTTCGAAAAATGAGTAAATTCCCTATCATCTGTATGGGTTAGCCTACCCATACGGTCTCATGATCAAACTGGTGCTGCTGGGGGCTGGAGGCTCCTGAAGCAGCACAATGTCAAACATAAAACATAAATGCCTAGAAAGAGCAATGGACAAAGCTCAAAAATTACCAGCTGAAACATACTATGTGAGAGACCCACCGAAGGCCGCAAAAACTAGGGCCTCCCTCTTTGGGGTATAGGACTTCCTTTTTTCAGACAATGCAGGGAGAGGAGAAAACTAAACATGAGGGGATTGTGACCCCCCCCCCTCCCCCCGGCCAGGACTTCAAGGAATTATCCCCGGACTCCCCATAAGAGAAAACTACACCCCCCCCACCCAGTGGCGGCCCTTAGGGAACCAAAAACTCGGACAGCGAATGGGGTATGGTTGGCCTGCTACCCAAAATAACAGAGAGTATAAAACCTGGAGCGAACATCTGTGTGAGGTCCCAGTCATGGGGATGTCCTGAAGTATCACCGTAAAATCAGGAAGATTGCCGGTCATCATCTCAGTTCCGCCTTGGAGAGTGGTGGCGTCTGTGACGTTCCCTCTGGTAGCTGAGCGAGAGCGGTGGTCACCTCTGGGAGAACGTGATCGACGACCAGGTGTCCTGGTGGAGCGTTGCGAAGAAGAAGATAGGATCTAATCCAGCGATTTGTAGACTGAGATAGTTCCATCGTCGAGGAAAACTCGCAAGATGGCAGGGTACTATAGTTGGAATTTGCGTTTTGCCTTAAAAAGTGACGTACAAATTACACTGAATGCTCTTCTACGTTTAGCCACTTCAACTGAAAAGTTCTCAAATATGTGTAGGCGCATGCCATGAATCACCAGTGGTTGGGAGAGGCACCTGTAAGCGTGCAATATTTCCACCTTATAATTAAAGTCCAATAGTCGCAAGATAACTTGGCAAGGGCAGTTATCCAGTGTTGCTAGTATCCCACGTGTGGCTGGGGATGCAGTCCCGATTCTATGGGCCCTTTTCACCTGGCAAAGATGAGAGAGTCCCAGAGTTTTAGGGAGGTCACGCTCACAAAAGCATTGCAGGTCAGAAGAAGTAATTGTTTCCTTCACCCCCACAATGCGCAAATTATTGCGGCGGGATCTGTTCTCCAGGTCTTTTAGTTTTTCACATACCCTGGTCAATTCAGGTTCTGTGGCATGCAGGCATCATTCCATCACTGTCTCCCCATCCTTCAAATGGGACACTCGTTCAACTTCAGTAAGGTGGCCAGCATGTTTCTGAACTTCCAGCTGGAGGTTCTGCAGCGTGGCTTTAAGGACTTCTTCCACTATATTCTTTACATTGGGGGTGATTCGCTGTGCAACTTCTGCTGCCAGCCTTGAAGATGAGCATGAGGATGCACCAGAAGATGCTGGGACATGTTGTCCCCTTGCTTCACATGGCTTATCAATGCCTAGCAATGTCGCAGCTGGTGGAGGGGAATGGTCAGCAGGCAGGCTGACCTCCATTTCTGTGGTGGCTGCCGTGTAGCTGATCCCTGAGAGGGCGCTTGCAGCCACGTGGAGTCGGGGGCCATGTATCCCTGAGCTGGTGAGGGAAGCGCTAGTGGCCGTGCAGCCGACTGACCGCTGCACTGGAGATAGCGGTCCATGTCCAGGCTGTTGCGGGGATCAGGGGAAGCGGTCTGGCAGGCAGCAGGTTAGTGCCGGAGGGAGTGGGAGCTCACCGCGCTCGCTCCTGCATTGGCTGAGCCGGAACCGGAAGTCCCCAGTGCCACTATTTGACTGGTTCTGCAGAGCTAATATACTAAAATCTGGTATTTCCTTGGCTGTTTTGTATGATAAGCAAACATTTCTTGCAAAACAAGCTGCCGAACACTATTCATTTCTAAACCTAGTTGAGACACAGGACAATGATGAGTACATGAGGCTAACAGTAGTTCCCAAAGAATGGTTCAGCTTGCAACTGCCAGCTATGTAGCTCATCAAGGAAGCTGCCATAAGAATGACCATTTGCACTACCTTAAAGGGGTTGGTCACCTTTATATAAATATATATATATTTTTTAAATATCACTTCTGTGATTATAAAGATAATACTTACACATGATATGAGGCTTCCCTACAGCCTTGTTACATCACTTATCTCTGCTCCAGCTCAGTCCTTTGCCCATGCCTGCAACTGGATGGCTTATTGTCCATATATGGCTGCTTACAGAGGAGCATTTGATACACATGTGCCTCCTTCATAGCAGTTCATTGCACTTAAAAGTAGCTGTCACCAAATAAACTTTTTTAAATTGACTCAGGCTATGCTCCCTAACTACTCCTAACACCCCTCCCACTCTTAAAAAAAATGTCAAAAAAAGCTCTCCCTGCAGGAGAAAGTAGGCATTTCCCAGCAGGCATGACATTACTAAAGCCTGCTGGGGGACCACTTCCACCCTCACATGGTTGCAGTGCTGTGATGAATAGAAGACCTCAGGCTCTGTGCATGTTTCAGTGAGGCTCTATGCATGTTTCAGTGAGGCTCTTTGCAACTTTCAATGAGGCTCTTTGCAGCTTTCAGTGAGGCTCTTTGCAGCTTTCAATGAGGTTATTTGCAGCTTTCATTGAGGCTCTGTGCAGCTTTTAGTTTGTGCAGCTTTCAGTGAGGCTCTGCAGCTTTAATCTATGCAGCTTTCAGTTAGGCTCTTTGCAGCTTTCAATGAGGCTCTGTGCAGCTTTCAGTGCAGCTTTGTATGGACAATAAGCCATCGAGCTGCAGGTATGGATGAAGGCTCGAGCAGGAGCAGAGCCAGGTGATGTATTAGAATGAGGCTGCAGGAAAGCCTCATATTATTGTAAGGCTGAGTTCACATCACAATTACTGCCTCCAATGCACAGATACGATTTCTAATGCTCAAATCGTCTGACTACGATCAGGTCCGCTGCCCCATAGAAGTTAATGCGTCCATATCTATCAAGTGTCTGTCCATCTGATTTTGAACTTTAGAAATCATATCTGTGGATCGGAGGCAGTAATCATGATGTAATTAGAAAGTATTATCTTTCTAATTACAGAAGTTATTTAGAAAAAAAAAACACAAAACAAAATCTTATAAAGGATGCCAACCCCTTTACATTCAACATGAAGATAACCATTATTGTAATCATATCTTTACTCTGTGTCAAATTTGCATTGTCATTTTTTCTTGGATTTCCATGTCATGTTTTCAATTTTTGAATAATATGTAGCTCTGGATTATGATAGAAAAATAAATGTGGCTGACAAGGTACAAAAGATTGGAAACCTTTGTGACTGAAATGTGTTGTGATTGCAGATCATTAGCAAGCTATAATGAATGCATCATACTCATTGTACATACTGGCTTCAAACACTGGGCAAGGAGCATTATGAGTTTTAATAGGTCAGGTTATGAAATCTACAACTTGACATCTGACATAATGATCCTCTACTGGTTAGTTAATATTCTCAGGAGAGATTTTCATCGTCTGATTACTGCACAGCCGTACCTATGCATATGTGCACATTTGTGATTGTGACAGTTATGCAGAAAAATGTGTAGTAGGTCTTTTTTCAGCGACCTTTATGATCATTTCTGTCCTTCTATAACTGAAACATAAATGAAGTAGCATGTTCTTGCCACAAGTGGTTTATCTCCCTTGATCAAAAACAGAAAGAAAACAATTTTGCAGGTCACATCCCTTTCAAACTGACGTTGAGGCACGAATATGAACATAATGCAAATATTTCCAGTACAGAGTGATACATGTCAAAAAGGAACATGCTGGCCACGGTTATACCATTAATAGTGAAAGTAAGCCGTTTGTGCAGAGAAAATAAAGCAGTTAGCCATCCTTCCCCACTTACTAAAATGTAACTGATTTTTCTTTAGTATAATACTTTACAGTCACCATCAGTCCAGTTCAGGAGCTTATTACAACAGCCTGCTAAAGTACTTCATCTTTACTGTAATACTGTGCATATCAAAGGAGCTACGTCATTTCCAAAAGCTTTCATTTGTATGACAACTGCCTGTAGACTGATCGACCATTGTTGGCAGTCTTAGCTGGCTTTTAAGTGTCCCGGTCATTTAAAAAGACTTTTCACATCTTTTTACAAGTTTTTTTTTATTCTTCAGGGTGTTCAGACCCTGACATACAGCTAAAATGAGCAGGGAGAAGAGCACGGCTAAGCGCTTCTCTGCCCAGCTTGCTTATCAGCTGTTATTGCTCCAAAAGATGCACTCCATAGACTTACTATAGAATCCATCTTTTGCAACAAGCTGTGCACTGCTTCTGGCTTGTTCTAGCAATCGATGGGTGTCTTACCCCGATCGATCAAAACTTATAACGTGTCTTTGTTTTGTCAAAAGTTTTTCCAAATGAGAGGAACACTTTAAAATAAATGGGCACTGTCAGATACAAAAACTTTTTATATGTTGTACATCTTGGCAAAACATAAAACTTTCTAATATACTTCAGATTAAAATTTTATTTCCTTTTTATAGAAATTATGGTTTATAAAATCCTGGCTTTGTCCAAGCTGAAGCACAGGCATGGACAATGTCCAGTAAGTTAGGGTGGGCTAGCACTCCTCTGTGCTCTCTCCTGTCTGATAGCACTCCTCTTTGCTCTCTCCAGTCTGATAGCACTCCTCTGTGCTCTCTCCTGTCTGATAGCACTCCACTGTGCTCTCTCCTGTCTGATAGGACTCCTCTGTGCTCTCTCCTGCCTGATAGATCTCCTCTGTGCTCTTTCCTGTCTGACATTACTTCTCTGTGCTCTTTCCTGTCTGATAGGACTCCTCTGTGCTCTCTCATGCCACATAGAACTCCTCTGTGCTCTCTCCTGCCTGATAGAACTCCTCTGTGCTCTCTCCTGTCTGATAGTACTCCTCTGTACTCTCTCCTATCTGATAGGACACCTCTGTGCTCTCTCCTGCCTGATAGTACTCCTCTGTGCTCTCTCCTGTCTGATAGGACTCCTTTGTGCTCTCTCCTGTCTGATTGTACTCCTCTGCCATCTCTTCTGTCTGATAGGACTCCTCTGTGCTCTCTCCTGTCTGATAGTTCTCATCTGTGCTCTCTCCTTCAGAAACAGTTGGATAGCTATTAGGGTATTTACTGTACCTTTTCTGGAGCTGATGGAAATTGCCAAACTTTTAAAATATCCTTTTTGTTTCACAGCTAAGTATCAAGGAGGTGGGGCTGAACTGCTGAAGTGCCACAGCCTGGCAAACCACCTCACTCACCCCTCACTTCCCAGTCTCTCTATAATTGACATACAGGGCCAGCCTTTGGGGTGTGCGAGCTGTGCGGCCGCACAGGGCGCCATAGCAACAGGGGCGCCTGGCAGCCGACACATCTTTTTTTTTTAACCTATTTCTAGGACGCGGGACCCTTAGGAATCATTGCAGGGCCAGTCCATTACACATAGCAGTCATTAGGGAGATGAGGAGCTGTGCGTGTATGTTTTCTCTCCCCTGCTGTGGCTTATTGTGACCGTGCAAACTTACATCCTTCCAAGACAGAGCAGGGGGATGTGAAGGAGCTGTGCACCTACGTCCCCTCCCCCCGCTCTGTGTTTTCCTTTCCCCGTGCAAACTTGAAAGCTCCCGTGGTAGATGATGTCCTGTGTCTGCCTGTGTAATGCAGAGCTGCGTCCTCCATGGTGTGAGGTGAGATTTCTGAACCCGTGCAGTGACAGGAGTGGATGCAGCCTCACTGCACCGATCCCCGGCAGGGTAAGTGAACTTGCGGGCGGTTGTGGAGGTGATAAGAGGGGGGGAGGGTTATGGGGGCGATGAGAGGTGCAGGGGGTGTTATGGGGGCGATGAGAGGTGCAGGGGGGTGTTATGGGGGCGATGAGATGTGCAGGGGGGGTTATGGGGGTGATGAGAGGTGCAGGGGGGGTTATGGGGGTGATGAGAGGTGCAGGGGGGTGATGAGAGGTGCAGGGGGGTGTTATGGGGGTGATGATAGATGCAGGGGGGGTGATGGGGATGATGAGAGGTGCAGGGGGGGGGTGATGGGGATGATGAGAGGTGCAGGGGGGGTGATGGGGATGATGAGAGGTGCAGGGGGGGATGGGGATGATGAGAGGTGCAGAAGGGGTGATGGGGATGATGAGAGGTGCAGGGCGGGTGATGGGGATCATGAGAGGTGCAGGGGGTGGTGATGGGGATGATGAGAGGTGCAGGGGGGGTGATGGGGATGATGAGAAGTGCAGGAAGGGGTGATGGGGATGATGAGAGGTGCAGGGAGGGGTGATGGGGATGATGAGAGGTGCAGGGGGGGTGATGGGGATGATGAGAGGTGCAGGGGGGTGATGGGGATGATGAGAGGTGCAGGGAGGGGTGATGGGGATGATGAGAGGTGCAGGGGGGGTGATGGGGATGATGAGAGGTGCAGGGAGGGGTGATGGGGATGATGAGAGGTGCAGGGAGGGGTGATGAGGATGATGAGAGGTGCGGGGGGGGGGTTATGGGGGTGATGAGAGGTGCAGGGAGGGTAATGGGGTGATGAGAGGTGTAGGGGGGTTATGGGGGTGATGAGAGGTGCAGGGAGGGTAATGGGGTGATGAGAGGTGCAGGGGGGGTAATGAAAGGGGACAGGGGGGTTATGGGGGTGATGAGGAGAGAGGGGGTTATAGTAGTGAAGAGGAGGGGTTTGGCGGGGGATTTGTGGGTGATGAGGACACAGAGGATAAGAGGGGGTGTATATGTATATATGATGTGTATGCATGTATGTCAGAATTATATTCAGGGTACAGTGTGCGGCAGTATTATATTCAGGGGGTACAGTGTGTGGCAGTATTATATTCAGGGTACAGTGTGCGGCAGGATTATATTTAGTGGGTACAGTGTGTGGCAGTTTTCTATTCAAGGTACAGTGTATGGCAGTATTCTATTCAGGGTACAGTTTATAGCAGTATTATATTCAGGGTACAGTGTATGGCAGTATTATATTCAGGGTACAGTGTATGGCAGTATTCTATTCATGGTACAGTGTGTGGCAGTATTATATTCAGGGTACAGCGTATAGCAGGATTATATTTAGTGGGTACAGTGTATTACAGCATTATATTCAGGGTACATTGTATAGCAGGATTATATTTAGTGGGTACAGTGTGTTGCAGCATTATATTCAGGGTACAGTGTGTGGCAGGATTATATTCAGTGGATACAGTGTATAGCAGTATTATATTCAGGGTACAGTGTGTGGCAGGATTATATTCAGTGGATACAGTGTGGGGCAGGATTATTTTTAGTGGGTACAGTGTACAGCAGTATTATATTCAGTGTACAGTGTACAGCAGTATTATATTCAGGGTACAGTGTGGGGCAGTATTTTATTCAGGGAACACTTTCTGGCAAGGTTATAATAATTACTGTCTTCATGCAGATGATGAGGATCTGCTGACATAGTGAGGAGCCAATGATGTCTGGATGTCAGACTCTGCAGAGGAGATGGAGCTGGAGGAAGACCTGGTCTCTGGACCAGATGAAGAAGAAAAGATAACAGAGAAGATGTCACAAGTCAGAAGACGTCACTCAGGTCACTGATATCATTGTGTGCTCTGCTGACTGTCCCATCAGAGCTGTAGTCACTTGTAAGTTCTGCAGAGATGATGGGTAAAACTGTGTCCAATCTGTGTCTCTCCAGCTGTTACAAAACTACAACTCCCATTGCCAGAGGCTCTCCAGACATGATGGGAGTTTTTGCTTTCCAAAAGCTGGAGAACCCACTTCAACCGAGATGATCGGTGGGGGTCTCAGGAGTAATCCAATGCTCGGACCACCCGCGATCTATAACTTATCCATAAAATAATATTTGGGGCAGGCCACGGGGGGGACTTGGGCGCCACAAGGTAAGCTTGCACAGGGCGCCTGAACACCTAAGGCCGGCCCTGTTGACATACAGAGCCCTGTACAACAGTAATAGAGTGGTCAGCAGATGAGTGTAAATGAGGAGGTGTGCCAGCTGTAGCAATTGTATATAGTCGGAATAATACATTTCTAGTTTCTAGTCATTATGAAGGAGATTTATCATTCTTTTCAAACGTATGGCTTTTATATGACAATTTTTTTTAACTTACTTTTGCTTACATGCGACCTATTTATCAACCCATTTATCGCACGACCTTGATAAATAATATACAAGTAAGCAAAACCCAGGAAAAGCATTTTTTAAAGCAGAAAAGTTTTCGCTTATGTTAATTGCCGAAGTTCTTTATCTACACTTTATTACCAGTAGCATTGCTAGAGAGTGACGGGGGAGAGTGATGGGGGGGAGGGGTACCGCATAGGGTGACACCCTGACTGGCCTGTCTGGCACTAAATAGCTGCACTCCAACTGTCCTGCAACTACCCATCCACCATCCTCAGAAATTAAATTAAAAACATACTATGTCGCACCATGAATATCCGTACTCTGGAGGCTTTTTTGTTTAATTTTGAGCCTGCATTTTGTGACGTTGGTGGGCGGAGTCTCGCTGCGCTGAGTCCGTAGTTTATGTCAGGAAGGAAGACAGCGCAGCACCAACAGGCACATAAATAAGAGTGAAACCACAAAAAAAATATATAAATATACGTCCTGCATCGTTAAGGGGTTAAAAAATTTTGTGGGTAGGCCAGCATGTACGTGTCCTAAAATTAACAAGGGGTGCAGTGTGTATTTTCATCCTTAAAATTAATACAGTTATTAGTTATATAATAAATGTTTTCTATAATTAACATTAACATTAATGTAATAGCTTTGTTTCATGATGCAGAACAAGAACAGTTGTTATAGTGGGTGTAAATGTCCTTTTCTGCAGACGTATGCACTTTCTGTAAGCCAGGTTGGACCTGGAATACATATGCGACACTTAAACGGAGATGCAACATTTTTCTTCATAAAGCGACTATCGCATTTGATAATGACCACTGCAAAGTAAATTAAAAAATTATTACGTGAGCAAATTTCACAATTGTGCTTTGGAATAAGCGAAAATCAAAAAGTCGCAGCAGGTATCGAAAAGTTGCACTTGCGCATGTACTTTGGAGCTTGATAAATCTCCTTCTATATCTTTTCTCATTCTTAATTTCTATATTTTGCTCATACTCCTTTATGTCTTTGTTTACTTCTGGCCGGGCTTTTTGCCAATTTTGCTCAGAGAGAAACATATCACAATGTTTTGTAAAGTACTACCTAACAATTGAATTACATCAGAATAAACCAAAAACACATTACAATCTTTAACACTCCAAGGACATTTTCTCTTCCATACTGTGTTTCTAGCATAGTATGCAAGTGTTCATTGTCTTCCATATTACTGCTCCTTATTAGTACTGGATGATATACCAGTTCATACCGAATACCGTTTTTTTAAATTCTGAACGATATGAATTTTTCCTATACCACAATACCGGTCGGGCCCCTTCCCCCCTTCGAATGAATGAATTATCAGCCGCAGCGCTCTCCCCACATCGGGGAACTAATCATATGTCACCCGCGGGCTCTGCTCCCCTGTCCTCCTGTGAGCCGCCAGCGCTTTAAATGAATTGCATGCTGTGGTGCTTCAAATGATTAATAAAGAACATCTGTAATTATTACTTTTACATATTCCTGTGCCCGGGCTGCAAAACATAAACAAAATAAACTTTGACTCACCATACTACGTTCCCCCATTGCTCCGGTATCGGCCTCACTGTTCTCCGCTGCAATCTTCATGCTGCTTCCTGGGGGCGGGAATGTCACATATGATTAGTTCCCCGATGTGGGGGACAGCGCAGCGCTGTGGCTGACAATTCATTGCGGGGGGGTTAGAGAAGGAGAGCAGCTCCCTCTGGTCACATATGATTAGTTCCCCAGCGTGGGGGGGGGCAAATACTGTTAAATACCGTGGAACCGCCATAACAAAAATACCGTGATATGCATTTTTGGTCATACCGCCCAGCACTACTCCTTATACGTCTTGACATAGACATTATACATTGTTGTGCGTTATTATTCATTGTATTAAAAAAAAGCTCTGCTACAAAATGATGCTCTATTTCCTAGGGCCTAGGTGTGAATACACCTCTATAGTACGCTTTTAATCATTATCATTATCATTTATATGCCAGACAATTCAAATAATTATAGAGTGTATAGAGGATTATGTGTATTATGTCAATAAGCTTGGCTGTCCCAAGTAGTTACACAATCTATAATATGTGTAATAATTATATTATAAGGTATTTTTAACATCACTCTGCATGTAAATGGTTTCAATACAGCAACATATTCCACTTTTAATGCTGCACAGAGCAGAAACGTACTTTAAAAAATATATATACTAAGATGTTATATTTCAGATTTACTACCCTTATAGTTAATGTTAACAAAGAAGGAGACTAACCTAAACTAGAGATCTGAAAATTCCCATATATTTATACTAAAATCTTTTTAAACACGGTTCTTATAAAATATGTATTGGGCAATGATGTTCATTTGTTCAGTAAATATGTTGGTACACCCGAAACAGCAGCAATAAGCCACCTTCTGAGACCAGCCCGAAGGGGTATCAGTTTCCAAACATCTTTCTTCTCTGACTTACATCAGAGACATCTTGAACAATGGTGAGACATGATGACTAAATCTGCACTCACCAGATTTTAGCTCTTACATGAGAAGGACAAATAATGAAGTAACTCCTGCACTGCTGACATGCAATTAATTCCCGTCCATAGGCATCATGGAAGAAGGTATCACTGTAAAATGAACATATCCAGTATCACTGATCGACTGTCACGCTAAAGAAGTCTTGCAGGTCTTTACAGAAACTTGCCTTTATCTATTATTTTAGGTTTGTTTCTTGTTACAATGAAATCCCTACATGTTGGAAGAGTCCCATGACAAATAAAACTCTTTTCACACTGCACACTGTCTTCACGTGGAGTATACATTTTTTTTCTTGGATACCTCTCTATGGACTAACATATTTAGCTGCATTATTAAATACAGAGAAAAAAAGGACAACAGGACATGGTTGGGTAAATGGGAGCCTATAAGTACATTAGAAATGTGGGTACGTTATGCATCAGGAGTCTTGTTTGATGTACGCGGAGGGTGGACATTGCTAAACAGTAGCCTGAGCTGATCACAAAGCGTCCTTGGTGATGAGACCCCTGGAATTATATGAAATCTGATTAAAATTGGCAGCAAAAATCCAGTTTTCCTGCAGTGTCCACCACAGGGGAAATGACATCTTACGCAGTCTTTATTTAAATAATTGTGCTGCACACTTTAACCGCAACGTATGAGCACAACCTTAAATCAATGTAAAACAGTGCCTCACCAGTAAATAAGGCAGCCATGCTTTCTAATCCTGAACAGCAATTTAAGATGTGTTTATGATAGGCAATTACCATTAAAACTCATCAATTTCTAAAAGACTAACAATAGATGCCATGTATAAATGTACAATGACCTATTTTTGGGTGTAACTTACAAACTATGGTTGTCAACAGCAATATTGGTATATGCTAATGCTCCTTATAGCAAAATGTCCTAGTCTTAGAAGAGCAATCACTGGGCCATAATGATGTGGACCTATCAAGGAAAATAATCTTCTACTAATGATTGTTATAATGGAAATGTCTTTAATACATGATTGTTCAGAATGTGGATGAGGATATATCTAGTCAGCCAGGATGGAGAAGGTGGTAGATAATCCTATTGTAATGTACTTTTTATTTAATGAATTTAAAAAAAATACTTTTTATCTTATTTACAGCAAGCATCATGCCAACTAATCCATGAAACAGCTATGCATGTACATTTTCATATGGATAACAAGAAATCCTAATGTTTCCTATGTAATTTGATGGGGTGCATTGGAGTTCATTGAATTCTCAATTTTTCCAATGGTGGGAATAGTTCTGAAGTCTTCCTCATGCTGCACAAAATACAAAAAAGGCCTTGAAATCCCAATCTTTAGTTTTAACCCCTTAAAGGGGTACTCCGCTGCTCAGCGTTTGGACCAAACTGCTCCGAACTCTGGAGGCAGCGCCGGGAGCTTGTGACATCATTGCCCCGCCCCCTCATAATATCACGCCCCCACCCCTCAATGCAAGTCTACAGGGGGGGGGGGGGGGGCATGGTGGCTGTCACGCCCCCTCCCACAGACTTGCATTGAGGGGGCGGGGCGTGACGTCATGAGGGGGTTATGCCGACACGAGCTCCCGGCGCTACCTCCAGCGTTCGGAACAGTTTGTTCCAAACACTGAGCAACTGAGTACCCCTTTAAGGATCACAGTTTTTTTTCATTTTTGCACTTTCAATTTTCCACCGACAGACCCATATGAGGCTTGTTTTTTGCTCCAATTTTACTCTGTAATTACATCAATAATTTCACCACAAAATCTACAGAGAAACCATTTTGTGGGGCAAAAAAAAAATACTTTTGGGGGCTTTGGATTTTACACAGAGCACTTTTCGGTAAAAATGTCATCTTATCTTTATTCTGTAGGTCCAAACGATTAAAATGATACTCAATATATACATGTTTTATTTTTTTACTTAAAAAAAAAAAATATTACTTTTTGTTCAAAAATTTGCATGTTTAAAAATGTCCTCTTCTAACTCCTATAACTTTGTTATTTTTCCGTATACGAGTATGTGTGAGGGGTAATTTTTTGCGCAGTGATCTCTAGTTGTTATCTGTACCATTTTTGTTTAGATGGGACTTTTTGATCACTTTTTATACATTTTTTTAGGGCACAACCAAAAATATGCACTTCTGGATTTTATTATAGTTTTTTTTTTATGTATACGCCATTGACCGTGCGGTTTAATTAATGTTATATTTTTATTTATGCATGCGTTGATACCACATATGTTTATGTTTATTTTTGTTTACATATTTGTTCCCATAGAGGACTATTACATGCAATATTCACATTGCATACACTGTTCAATGCTATGCCATAGCATAGCATTGATCAGTGTTATCGGTGCTCGATTGCGCCAGCCTGCTCCACTGAGCTGCTGTGATTTTTTTTATTTTTTTTTTGACCCTGCGATCAACTTTCATTGCAGTGTCTACGGGGTTATTGCTGGACATCACCACGATTGGTGTAAGGTCACTTTTCTTCCTTCCACACATCAGTCACCCTCCCTTCCTTCCATGCAATAAACCAGTGTTTTCTAACCAGAGTGCCTCCAGCTGTTACAAAACTACAATTCCTTCCAGTTTCTCCACCCATTGAAACAGACAGGCTTCTCTGAACACCTGACTAGTGATGTAATGTCTCGGGCTGCACTGCAACCTGGGAAAACCTGAGACGACACTCATTTTGTATGCAGCTAAAAAGAAACATTAGGGTAAAAATCACAGAAGAATTGCGAGACCACCTGTCCCTGTCCCATCTGTCCCTGTCCCAATGGGGATCACAATCTAAACCCATGCAGACATGGACATACAAACTCCTTTGAAGATGAGTCAGTGACCAACTACTATTATAGATAGCCCACCAATCTTTTGTTAGGCCTGCTCAATTCTGAACAAACAAAACTAATTAATCTATAAAGAAGAACATATGGGGGGGGGGGGGGGAGAGATTTATCAAAACCTGTCCAGAGAAAAAGTTGCCCAGTTGTCCATAGCAACCGATCAGATCGCTTCTTTCAATTTTAACAAGGCCTCTACAAAATGAAAACAGCAATCAAATTGGTTTCTATGGGCAACTGAGCAACTTTTCCTTTGTACAGGTTTTGATAAATCTCCCCCATGGTTTTGTAAAACGCAATACAATTTCATTTTATATCTGCCTGACAAATACATTTTTATAACACTATCAGCTTGTAATTTTAACAGAATTGTGTTGCTTTTTCTTTTACAGTTTTTTTCCCGTTTACACTAATGTAATTTCTAACTTATGCAACTAAATATGATTCTATTAAAATAGCCTTACTGTAAAATCAACAGATATGGGTGGTTCATGATTACCGTATATACTCGAGTATAAGCCGAGTTTTTCAGCACGATTTTTCTCGAGTGAACTCTCCGCCCTCAGTGGTCTTCAACCTGCGGACCTCCAGATGTTTCAAAACTAGTTCTGAAACATCTGGAGGTCCGCAGGTTGAAGACCACTGCCCGGGCCTTCGTCATCATCCAGATCCCCTCCCCCCCCCCCTTTAGTTTTGTACTCACCTACGCTCCGCGGGACGTGCGGGTGAGCTGGTCCGGGCCATCTGTGCTGCAGGACCGTCCGGTGGGGAGGGGTAGTCGTTCTGGGCTGTCCATCTTCACCGGGGGGCCTCTTCCTTGTGCGTCGTCGTTAAGGCAACGTCATCATTCCGGGGCCGGGCGCGAAGCGCGGAGAAGAGGCCCGTGAAGATGGACAGGCCGGTGAAGATGGACAGCCCGGAACGACTATCCCTCCCCACTATCCCTCCTGCAGCACAGATGGCCCGGACCAGCTCACCCGAACGTCCCACCGAGCGGAGGTGAGTACAAAACTAAAGGGGGGATGGGGGGCTGGATGATGACGAAGGCCCGGGCAGTGGTCTTCAACCTGCGGACCTCCAGATGTTTCAGAACTAAAACTCCCAGCATGCCCGGACAGCCGATGGCTGTCCGGGCATGCTGGGAGTTGTAGTTTTGAAACATCTGGAGGTCCGCAGGTTGAAGACCACTGTTAAATCAGACATTGACAAGCGGTGATGATGAAGGGGGTGGTGTGGGATGAAGACAGGGTAATGATGAAGGGGGGGATGATAACAGGGTAATGATGAAGGGGGGGATGATGACAGGGTAATGATGAAGGGGGGGATGATGAAGGGGGGGATGATGACAGGGTAATGATGAAGGGGGGATGATGACAGGGTAATGATGAAGGAGGGGATGATGACAGGGTAATGATGAAGGGGGGATGATGACAGGGTAATGATGAAGGGGGGGATGATGACAGGGTAATGATGAAGGGGGATGATGACAGGGTAATGATGAAGGGGGGATGATGACAGGGTAATGATGAAGGGGGGGATGATGACAGGGTAATGATGAAGGGGGGGATGATAAAGGGGGGGATGATGACAGGGTAATGATGAAGGGGGGATGATGACAGGGTAATGATGAAGGAGGGGATGATGACAGGGTAATGATGAAGGGGGGATGATGACAGGGTAATGATGAAGGGGGGGGTGATGACAGGGTAATGATGAAGGGGGGGATGATGACAGGTGATGATGATGAAGGGGGGGATGATGACAGGGTGATGATGATGAGGGTGTTAATGACGGGGGTCTGGATGATGACAGGGGGGATGGTGTATTTCCCACCCTAGGCTTATGGTCGAGTCAATAACTTTTCCTGGGTTTTTGGGGTGAAATTAGGGGCCTCGGCTTATATTCGGGTCAGCTTATACTCGAGTATAGACGGTAGGTGTATTTTGAGCATTTTCAGAATATTTCTGTAAATTTAACACAGTTTTATTGTATCTCAATTTTCACAATTATGATTTCATGATTTTACAGCATTTTGACAGTAAATTTTACAAACATCTTTTTCAGTGCATTATGTTTCTAAATGAGCAGTGAATACCTGGGACAAATTTCTGGCAGATGTAATGGAAAACTCAACAGTAAATGAACTAATACATTTGTGGTATCAACACAAATATATCCTAAGAAAAAAAGAAATTATAATACAGTGATCCCTCAAGGTACAATGGCCTCAGGTTACTTACAATATTTTCAATGTACAATGGTCTTTCCTGGAATATTATAACTTAAAACCAAACTCAACATACAAATGCCAGAAACAGTCTGGATCCATGGCTTGTGTGACTGGCTAAAAGATTCAACCAATCAGAGAGAGGACATTTTACTAGTTAACCCCTGTATTATTGAACTTCATGCTCCAGATTTGATGTCTGGTAGCCTCCTTCTACAGTATAGTGCAGTACTGTCCTGCTCTTTACCTGTGGCTCCTCTGGACATCAGGTGAGGGTGACTCCATTTTGTATCTCCGGTACACTCTTCTCCCCCTCCTGACATGTCGATGTACCTCTTACGGGATTAAAGACTTTTAATTGCATCCAGACCGAGTGCCGTGAATCTCTTTTCTATTGTGCAAGGTATGAGATATACAATAGTGCATGCACTATTTCTCCCGTCACTTTCTCCCGTCACAAAATAACGTCCGTTATTAATAACGGGCTATGACGGGTTAAAACTGGTAATGTAAAAATCCCATAGACTATAATGGATTTTGTAACGACCGTTTAACGGACGTTTTTTGGTTTTCCATATCACTATTTTTTTCCTTCATGAGGCAGAAGTAATAATAATGTAATAGCAATAATGTGTATTATAAAGTGGGAACACCAACTGGAATTGTCTACTGGAAAACTGGTCATGTTTCCCACAGCAATAGAACTCCTGTTCAATTTAAACATTTAGAGCAGGGCCAAGTCCCACATACCAAAAAAGAAAATGAAACACAGAACATACAGTGCATAGTGAAAGTATTTGGCCCCCTTGAACTTTTCGACCTTTTGCCACATTTCAGGCTTCAAACATAAAGATATAAAACTGTAATTTTTTGTGAAGAATCAACAAGTGGGACACAATCATGAAGTGGAACAAAATTTATTGGATATTTCAAACTTTGTTAGCAAATAAAAAACTGAAAAATTGGGCAAACTTACAAAATTATTCAGCCCCTTTACTTTCAGTGCAGCAAACTCTCTCCAGAAGTTCAGTGAGGATCTCTGAATGATCCAATGTTGACCTAAAGGACTAATGATGATAAATAGAATCCACCTGTGTGTAATCACCTGCAGAGGTCCGTTTAAAGCACAGAGAGCATCATGAAGAACAAGGAACACACAAGGCAGGTCCGAGATACTGTTGTGGAGAAGTTTAAAGCTGGATTTGGATACAAAAAGATTTCCCTAGCTTTAGACATCCCAAGGAGCACTGTGCAAGCGATAATATTGAAATGGAAGGAGTATCAGACCTCTGCAAATCTACGAAGACCTGGCCGTCCCTCTGAACTTTCAGCTCATACAAGGAGAAGACTGATCAGAGATGCAGCCAAGAGGCCCATGATCATTGGATGAACTGCAGAGATCTACAGCTGAGGTGGGAGACTCTGTCCATAGGACAACAAACAGTCGTATACTGCACAAATCTGGCCTTTATGGAACAGTGGCAAGAAGAAAGCCATTTCTTAAAGATATCCATAAAAAGTGTTGTTTAAAGTTTACCACAAGCCACCTGGGAGACACACCAAGCATGTGGAAGAAGGTGCTCTGGTCAGATGAAACCAAAATGGAACTTTTTGGCAACAATGCAAAATGTTATGTTTGGTGTAAAAGCAACACAGCTCATCACCCTGAACACACCATCCCCACTGTCAAACATGGTGGTGGCAGCATCATGGTTTGGGCCTGCTTTTCTCCAGCAGGGACAGTGAAGATGGTTAAAATTGATGGGAAGATGGATGGAGCCAAATTCAGGACCATTCTGGAAGAAAACCAGATGGAGTCTGCAAAAGACCTGAGACTGGGACGGAGATTTGTCTTCCAACTAGACAATAATCCAAAACATGAAGCAAAATCTACAATGGAATGGTTCACAAATAAACATATCCAGGTGTTAGAATGGCCAAGTCAAAGTCCTGACCTGAATTTAATCGAGTACCTGTGGAAAGAACTGAAAACTGCTGTTCACAAACGCTCTCCATCCAACCTCACTGAGCTCCAGCTGTTTTGCAAGGAGGAATGGGCAAAAATGTCAGTCTCTCGATGTGCAAAACTGATAGAGACATACCCCAAGCTGCAATCGCAGCAAAAGGTGGCGCTACAAAGTATTAACTTAAGCGGGCTGAATAACTTTGCACGCCCAATTTTTCAGTTTATTATGTTAAAAAAGTTTGAAATATCCAATAAATTTCCTTCCACTTCATGATTGTGTCCCACTTGTTGATTCTTCACAAAAAATTACAGTTTTATATCTTTATGTTTGAAGCCTGAAATGGAGCAAAAGGTGGAAAAGTTCAAGGGGGCCAAATACTTTCACTATGCACTGTACATTCTACACAGAGACCAAAAACTGTAAGGGCAAGAGTTTAAAGGCGTTATCCAGGAAAAAACTTTTTTTTTAAATATATATATCAGCTGGCTTCAGAAAGTTAAACAGATTTGTAAATTACTTCTATTAAAAAATCTTAATCCTTTCAGTACTTATGAGCTTCTGAAGCTGTTCTGTCTAAGTGCTCTCTGATGACATGTGTCTCAGGAACCGCCCAGTTTAGAAGAAAATCCCCATAGCAAACTTCTTCTAAACTGGGCAGTTCCCGAGACACGTGTCATCAGAGAGCACTTAGACAGAAAAGAACAACCTTAACTTCAGAAGCTCATAAGTACTGAAAGGATTAAGATTTTTTAATAGAAGTAATTTACAAATCTGTTTAACTTTCTGGAGCCAGTTGATATATAAAAAAAAGTTTTTCCTGGATAACCCCTTTAACCTCTTGGGGACACAGAACAAACCTGTATGCCCTGGCCACCTGGTACTTGCGCACCAGGATGTACATGCTCGCCCTGAGTCATGCCTCGGCTATGAAACGAGTGCAGGAGCTGGTCGCATTGGTCGTGCAAAAAACAAGCCCTCATATGGTTCTGAGGATGGAATAATAGAGTTTTTAGAAAAAATGCAAAAATGCTAAATTCTTATGTCCATAAGGCCAAAGTGGGCTGTGTCTTTAAAGCGTACTCATCAGGTAATATATCACTCAGTACCTAATCCTGACCATGTACATCTAATGTTTTTATCTGTCTAGCACCTTTATTTATTTTTTTACTAGCTGAGTACCCGGCGTTGCCTGGTTTTTCCTTCCTAATCCTTGGTGGGGAGGAAAATCAACAAAGGAGGAAGCTTTTGACTTCATATCACATCCCCATATATTGTTGTCTTATCCCAACCCCATATCCCTACCCCATATCCCGTCCCCATAACCCGTCCTCATATCCCGACCTCATATCCCGTCCTCATATCCCGACCTCATATCCCATCCTCATATCTTGACCTCATATCCCGACCTCATATCCCGACCTCATATCTCGACCTCATATCCCGTCCTCCTATCCCGTCTTCATATCTCGACCTCATATCTTGATCTCCTATCCTGTCCTCATATCCTGTCCTTATATGCCGTCCTCATATCCCGACCTCCTATCCAGTCCTCATATTCCTTCCTCATATCTCAATCTCATATCCCGTCCTCATATCTCGTCCTCATATCCCGTCCTCATATCCCGACCTCCTATCCCGTCCTCCTATCTCAACCTCATATCCTGTCCTCATATCCCGTCCTCATATCCTGACCTCCTATCCCGACCTCCTATCCCGTCCTCATATCCTGACCTCCTATCCCGTCCTCCTATCTTGACCTCATATCCCGTCCTCATATCCCGACCTCATATTCAATCCTCATATCTCGACCTCCTATCCCGACCTCCTCTCTTTGTGAGATGGGGTGTGGCATGCAAGCCGAATTGACACATTCACCAGGAGATGCAGAGCGGAGGTTGTGGAGTAAGGTACTGGAAGTCTTATATACTCGCATGGGGCTTGAAACAAAAACCCATCTTTTATGTAAAGGTGTAGGTAAGGGTTAATTTAACTATCATATCTTTTTATTTGACATATAAGTAATATGTGTACCAGGTATTATTGAAATATCTTCAGCCGTACGGAAATTATGTGGGAACATACATTTCCTATTGATTTGCATGGGACTTTAAACAAAAACCCAGACCCTCACACATGGGGGTAGTTAAGGGTTAAATTAACTATCCTATATTTTAAGTGAACATATTAGTAACATGTGATCAAGTATTATTGAAATATCTCCAGCTGTTTTGAAGTTATGCAGTAATATATATTTCCCATAGACTTGTATGGGACTTTAAACAAAAACCCTAACCCTGGCAAATAGGGGTGAGTAAGGGTTAAATCACCTATCCTATGTTTGTTGTTGACATATAAGTAACATGTGTGCCAAGTTTCATGTTAATATCTTCAGCCGTTTGGACGTAATGCTGGAACATACACACACACACACACACATAATGTACACACATACACACACACATTGAGTTTTATATAGATAGATTACACATTTATTTTGGTTCACTAGTGTGAATTCCTCTCAAAGGGAGGGGGCGTGGCTTCACTGTGCAGGTCTCCACCCCCTCCCTCAGTATGCTGTCTGCTCACATCTCCCCTAGCATTAGCAAAACTACAACTCCCAGCTTGTTCTCACTGACAGTAGCAGGACACAAGCTGACAGTGGGAGGATTTTTCTCCAGCTGTGAGCCCTGCACTCACAGCTGTCAATCATGGAAGTGTGTCCATGACATAGGCGGTGACGCATGGACACAGCAGGACTATTATGTATCCAAGCAGGCAGGGGGGGGGGGGGGGTAAGTTGTAGTAGTAGCAGCAGTATGAAATACTGAAAATGTTTTAATGAAAGCAATTGCAAAACCTATTGGCTTTACAACATATCAAAAGTTTTTTGTATCTGACAGTGCCCATTTAAGGGGTTAATAAGAAATAATTTTTTGATGCCCCATTGAAAGTGCTGACATACCAAAGCTGAAAAGTATTTTGGGGACTTGCTCCCTTAACCAGTGGCGTCACTAGGGGGAGGGGGGGGCAGAGGGGGCCATGGCCCCCCTAGATCAGGCCGTGCCCCCCCTTGTGCCCCAATTTAAAATAAGCAGGGATGTCCCGATACTAGTATCAGGGCCAGTGGCGGACTGGCCAGCTGGGTAAAGAGCCCGCTGCAGCTGCTGATGATATCCCTGCGCTGCTCTTGGTCTGCGTATCATTAGCAGAGACAGGCAGAGCAGGGATGAAGGGTACCTGATGATGACTACCCCCCAGCACAGGAGAGGACGGGGGCCGAGAGCTGACAGGCCTCCGGAACACAAAGCAGCTTCATGTGAGGTGAGTGATGTCCTGTGACGTCTCCCCCCTGATTAGCAGTATATCCTGGGGCTGGGTGATGTGTATAGCAGCAGTCCAGTGGGGTCACTTTCCCTCCTTCAGTGTCCACAGGTCACCAACAGGTCACATTATCAGAACTATTTTTGGGAAAAATCGCAGCAAAATTGCGCGGTTTTACAGCGATTTTTTGTAAATCGCGGTAAAACCGCGCAATTTTTGCCGCGATTTTCCATAAATTTTTCTGGTAATGTGACCTGTTGGAGACTTGTGGACACTGGAGGAGGGAAAGTGACCCCTCTGGAAGGACAACATGTGAACACACTGCTAGTTTATCATTAACCCCTTAAGGGTACATTCACATGTACAGGATCTGCTGCATATTTTTGCTGCATATTTTGTGCAGCTGATTTTGCTACCCATTAACTTCAATAGGTAGCAAAATCAGCTGAAGAAAATATACAGCAGATCCTGTACATCTGAACGTACCCTAAGGGCTCATTCAGGGGTGGATCCACAGTGTATTTTACGCTGTGGATCCCCCGACAATGGACCCTACAGTGCTGCCTCCATCTGTGCCTGCTCATAACGGCAATCCTCCGCTACCAGCAGACACGCTTTTGATGTGTATACTCGCGCACATCATGGCCGCTCCTCCTGCTCTCTGAGCTAGGCCGAGAGCAGCCGCGATGTGTGCGAGTAAACACATCATAGCGTGTCCGCTCGTAGCGGAGGATTGCTGTTTTGAGCAGGCACAGATGGAGGCAGCACTGTAGGGTCCATTGTAGGGGGATCCGCAGCGTAAAATATGCTGGGGATCCATCCGTGTAAATGAGACCTAAGGACACAAGGCGTACATGTACGCACAGTGCCTGCTCCCACTGTGTTGTATAAATCATTAGCTAGAACCCTCAGCTAATGCCAGACATCACCAATCAGGCTGATTTTGACATTAACACTTTAGATGCCGCTATCAAAGTTGATGGTAGTGTCCAAAGGTTTTAACCCCTTAGGGACATAGCGTTTTTCCACTGTTGTTTTTTCCTCACCTTTTAAAAATCATAATCCTTTCAATTTTGCACCTAAAAATCCATATGATGGCTTATTTTTTGCGCCACCAATTCTACTTTGTAAGGACATCAGTCATTTTACCCAAAAATCTACGGCAAAAACGGGAAAAAAAAATAATTGTGCAACAAGAATGTATGAAGATTTTAAATGACATTTTTTTTTTAATTAAACATGTTCTGCACAGTGTGTGTGTATTTATTTATGATATAAATATATATATATATGTATATATATATATATACACACATGCACACACACACGTTTTAAAATTGCCCCCCCACTTTTGTCACTGGCCCCCCCATGTGCCCCCCCTAAATATGAATGCTGGAGATGCCACTTCCCTTAACCCCTTAAGAACTAAGCCCATTTTAGCCTTATGGACCAGGCCAATTTTATTTTTGTGTTTTCGTTTTTTCCTCCTCGCCTTCTAAAATAAAAAACTCTTTTTCAATTTCTATCCACAGACCCATATAAGGGCTTGTTTTTTGCATGACCAATTGTACTTTGTAATGACACCTCTCATTTTACCATAAAATGTATGGCGAACCCCAAAAAATATTATTTGGTGAGGAAATTTAAATGAAAGCTGTCATTTTGCAAATGTGCATCCTGGTATGCGAAGTAGCAGCATATCAGGACTTGCATTTACATCCACTGTCCTTAAGGGGTTAAAGAACATGTCCAGTGGAAAACAACGTATCCCCTATCTGCAGGATAGGGGATAAGTGTCTGATCGTGGGGAAGTCTTACCAATGGGACCCCCGTGATCTGCCATACAGGGCACCGGCTCGGCCCCAGCTCTGCTTCCGGAAATGATGTTCTGCACCCAGCACTGACGCTGGTCAAAAGCTGTGTCTCCGCCTCTCCCAGAGAAATAAATGGAGTGGGCGTGTATTGACCTACGTGAGTGCTGGGAGCAACAGTTAGAGAATCCGAGCCGGGCCGAGCCAAGGTCCCTTACGGGAGATTGCAGCGGGACCCAGCGGTTGGACCCACCTCGATCAGACACTTACCCCCTATCCTGTGGATAGAGAATAAGTTGTCTTTCACTGGAAATTTTCTTAAATATCTATTAAATTATTTTAGAAAAGATTGGATTGTATACATTTTCACAGTTTTCTGTAACTTTTGCAGTTTTAAAGTACAGTATTACATAAAAGCTTCCATTGTACAGTAAAAATATATGCAAGAATTGCAACCAAAGCTTAACAAAAGAAATGCGTTGATATGCTTAGACAGAAGTTGCTGATAAGATATGGATGTTTGTTTTATGCAATTGTGGGAAAGTGGCAATTGGGAGAGTTATCGCATAATGAAGGCTTCAGGCAGTTTTGGTAAGTATTGTGGGAGTTTAGTTGCACACAGCATATCTTATTATTAGTACAAATCCCCATTTGTAACTCCTGTGAATCACGCCTTTGCTCTCATTGACTTAATAAGAGGGTTGCCAGTTTGAACTTGTACTTATCAGCACTCCTGTTCTTGGCATGACTAATATATAAGGAAAAAATACATGTACTCTTATTAAAGAGAAGAAGAAACATAAAAAGCAGGGTTATTATAAGGCTATGTTACCACATGTAGGGAGGAATACCAAAATTTTGTAAACATACCCTTGCAATAGCTGTAGAAATATTATTTTAGGATACATCGATACACCTTCCCCAATGACTCCTAGTTGGGAAAGTATCCAAATTTCATGCTGTATGCATTATTATTATTTTTATAAGGCGTGGCTGAGAGTAAATGGCAAAGCTTATTGGGGGGAATTTATCAAAGGAAGAGTCGTGTAGTTGCAGAATGCTTCATTTATTTCTCAAAGGTGTATTTTTTCGATAAAATTAACTGATTGGTTGTTAAGGGTAACTGTCAACATTTCCTCCGCACAGGTTTTGATAAATCTCCCCCAATGTTTTACCAATTTGATGGGACTTGGTGTAATTGATAATAGGGCTATATTATGGTAAACTGAATATCTGCAGCATAGTGGTAAATGCATAATGATCTTTACAGAGGGGTATGATTTTAGGGCAACTCCGCCAAATGTTGTTTATAGTACATCTGTCAGTCTTGCATCTCCAGCAGCTATCAGACTATGGACCATGAAGAACTAAGTAAGTTATACATCATTTTACTCAGGTTCACCTGGGTGTAGTCAGATTCTCTTTATGTTTGCATGGACAGACTATGCCCACATGCGCTCCCTGATCTGCTAGGTGGGAGGGAATTTGGCAGCAGAGGGAACAGAAGCATGGAAGCTCGAAAAAACAGATCCTGCCTCCATTGTGCAGAGAAGGAAATATACCCCAGATTTCTCTGTAGCGGGACCATGGAACTAAGGCTACATCCACATCTCGTTTTTGACATACAGTTGCCGGATCAGTTTTTTATTTCCCTAAACGGGAAACAAAAAAACTGACAAAACAGTATACGGCAACCATATGTAGAAAGCATCCAAGGGATAGTTTGGGGCAGGGGTAACCCTTTTAAGGGTGAGTGCCCCGATGGTCCCTGTGGGAGTAAGGGTAGAATCACTACATCTTCCTGTTAGTGTGTTCCAGGGTCTCATCACACTCTAGGTTTATTGTTACGCCGAGCGCTCCGGGTCCCCGCTCCTCCCCGGAGCGCTCGCTACACTTCCCTCACTGCAGCGCCCCGGTCGGTTCCACGGACCCGGGGCGCTGCGTTACCACCTCCGGCCGGGATGCGATTCGCGATGCGGGTAGCGCCCGCTCGCGATGCGCACCCCGGCTCCCGTACCTTACTCGCTCCCCGTCAGTTCTGTCCCGGCGCGCGCGGCCCCGCTCCCTAGGGCGCGCGCGCGCCGGGTCTTTGCGATTTAAAGGGCCACTGCACCGCTGATTGGTGCAGTGGTTCCAATTAGTGTTTACACCTGTGCACTTCCCTATATCACCTCACTTCCCCTTCACTCCCTCGCCGGATCTTGTTGCCCTAGTGCCAGTGAAAGCGTTCCTTGTGTGTTCCCTGCCTGTGATTCCAGACCTTCTGCCGTTGCCCCTGACTACGATCCTTGCTGCCTGCCCCGACCTTCTGCTACGTCCGACCTTGCTTCTGTCTACTCCCTTGTACCGCGCCTATCTTCAGCAGCCAGAGAGGTTGAGCCGTTGCTAGGGGATACGACCTGGTCACTACCGCCGCAGCAAGACCATCCCGCTTTGCGGCGGGCTCTGGTGAAAACCAGTAGTGACTTAGAACCGATCCTCTAGCACGGTCCACGCCAATCCCTCTCTGGCACAGAGGATCCACTACCTGCCAGCCGGCATCGTGACAGTAGATCCGGCCATGGATCCCGCTGAAGTTCCTCTGCCAGTTGTCGCTGACCTCACCACGGTGGTCGCCCAGCAGTCACAACAGATTGCGCAACAAGGCCAACAGCTGTCTCAACTGACTGTTATGCTACAACAGTTACTACCACAGCTCCAGCAATCATCTCCTCCGCCAGCTCCTGTACCTCCTCCGCAGCGAGTGGCCGCTTCTGGAATACGACTATCCTTGCCGGATAAATTTGATGGGGACTCTAAGTTTTGCCGTGGCTTTCTTTCCCAATGTTCATTACACTTGGAGATGATGTCGGACCAGTTCCCCACTGAAAGGTCTAAGGTGGCTTTCGTAGTCAGCCTGCTGTCTGGAAAAGCCCTGGCTTGGGCCACACCGCTCTGGGACCGCAATGACCCCGTCACTGCCTCTGTACACTCCTTCTTCTCGGAAATTCGAAGTGTCTTTGAGGAACCTGCCCGAGCCTCTTCTGCTGAGACTGCCCTGTTGAACCTGGTCCAGGGTAATTCTTCCGTTGGCGAGTATGCCGTACAGTTCCGTACCCTTGCTTCAGAATTATCCTGGAATAATGAGGCACTCTGCGCGACCTTTAAAAAAGGCCTATCCAGCAACATTAAAGATGTTCTGGCCGCACGAGAAATCCCTGCTAACCTACATGAACTCATCCATCTTGCCACTCGCATTGACATGCGTTTTTCCGAACGGCGTCAGGAGCTCCGCCAGGATATGGACTCTGTTCGCACGAGGCGTTTCTTCTCCCCGGCTCCTCTCTCCTCTGGTCCCCTGCAATCTGTTCCTGTGCCTCCCGCCGTGGAGGCTATGCAGGTCGACCGGTCTCGCCTGACACCCCAAGAGAGGACACGACGCCGCATGGAGAATCTCTGCCTGTACTGTGCTAGTACCGAACACTTCCTGAAGGATTGTCCTATCCGTCCTCCCCGCCTGGAAAGACGTCCGCTGACTCCGCACAAAGGTGAGACAGTCCTTGATGTCTACTCTGCTTCTCCACGTCTTACTGTGCCTGTGCGGATGTCTGCCTCTGCCTTCTCCTTCTCTGCTGTGGCCTTCTTGGACTCTGGATCTGCAGGAAATTTCATCTTAGCCTCTCTCGTCAACAGGTTCAACATCCCGGTGACCAGTCTCGCCAGACCCCTCTACATCAATTGTGTAAACAATGAAAGATTGGACTGTACTATACGTTTCCGCACGGAGCCCCTTCTAATGTGCATCGGATCTCATCACGAGAGGATTGAACTGTTGGTCCTCCCCAATTGCACTTCTGAAATCCTTCTTGGACTTCCCTGGCTTCAACTCCATTCCCCAATCCTGGATTGGTCCACTGGGGAGATCAAGAGTTGGGGGCCCTCTTGTTCCAAGGACTGCTTAAAACCGGTTCCCAGTAAACCTTGCCGTGTCCCTGTGCTTCCTCATGTAACCGGTCTCCCTAAGGCCTATATGGACTTTGCGGACGTTTTTTGCAAAAAACAAGCTGAGACTCTACCTCCTCACAGGCCTTATGATTGTCCCATTGACCTCCTCCCGGGCACTACTCCACCCCGGGGCAGAATCTATCCTCTGTCCGTCCCAGAGACTCTTGCCATGTCTGAATACGTCCAAGAAAATTTAAAAAAGGGCTTTATCCGTAAATCCTCCTCTCCTGCCGGAGCCGGATTTTTCTTTGTGTCCAAAAAAGATGGCTCTCTACGTCCTTGCATTGACTACCGCGGTCTTAATAAAATCACGGTTAAGAACCGCTACCCCCTACCCCTCATCTCTGAACTCTTTGATCGTCTCCAAGGTGCCCATATTTTTACCAAACTGGACTTAAGAGGTGCTTATAATCTCATCCGCATCAGAGAGGGGGATGAATGGAAAACGGCATTTAACACCAGAGATGGACACTTTGAGTATCTGGTCATGCCCTTTGGTCTATGCAACGCCCCTGCCGTCTTCCAAGACTTTGTTAATGAAATTTTTCGTGATCTACTATACTCCTGTGTTGTTGTATATCTGGACGATATCCTGATTTTTTCTGCCAATCTTGAAGAACACCGCCAGCATGTCCGTATGGTTCTTCAGAGACTTCGTGATAATCAACTCTATGCCAAAATAGAGAAATGTCTGTTTGAATGCCAATCTCTTCCTTTTCTAGGATACTTGGTCTCTGGCCAGGGACTACAAATGGACCCAGATAAACTCTCTGCCGTCTTAGATTGGCCACGCCCCTCCGGACTCCGTGCCATCCAACGTTTTTTGGGGTTCGCCAATTATTACAGGCAATTTATTCCACATTTTTCTACCATTGTGGCTCCTATTGTGGCTTTAACAAAAAAAAATGCCGATCCCAAGTCTTGGCCTCCTCAAGCGGAAGACGCCTTTAAACGACTCAAGTCTGCCTTTTCTTCGGCTCCCGTGCTCTCCAGACCTGACCCATCTAAACCCTTCCTATTGGAGGTTGATGCCTCCTCAGTGGGAGCTGGAGCTGTCCTTCTACAAAAAAACTCTTCCGGGCATGCTGTTACTTGTGGTTTTTTTTCCAGGACCTTCTCTCCGGCGGAGAGGAACTACTCCATCGGGGATCGAGAGCTTCTAGCCATTAAATTAGCACTTGAGGAATGGAGGCATCTGCTGGAGGGATCAAGATTTCCAGTTATTATTTACACCGATCACAAGAACCTCTCCTACCTCCAGTCTGCCCAACGGCTGAATCCTCGTCAGGCCAGGTGGTCTCTGTTCTTTGCCCGATTTAATTTTGAAATTCACTTTCGGCCTGCTGATAAAAACATTAGGGCCGATGCTCTCTCTCGTTCCTCAGATGCCTCTGAAATTGAACTCTCTCCTCAACACATCATTCCTCCTGACTGCCTGATTTCCACTTCTCCAGCCTCCATCAGGCAAACTCCTCCAGGAAAGACCTTTGTTTCTCCACGCCAACGCCTTGGGATCCTCAAATGGGGTCACTCCTCCCATCTCGCAGGTCATGCGGGCATCAAGAAATCTGTGCAACTCATCTCTCGCTTCTATTGGTGGCCGACTCTAGAGACTGATGTGGTGGACTTTGTGCGAGCCTGCACTATCTGTGCCCGGGATAAGACTCCTCGCCAGAAGCCCGCTGGTTTTCTTCATCCTCTACCTGTCCCCGAACAACCTTGGTCTCTGATTGGTATGGATTTTATTACTGACTTACCCCCATCCCATGGCAACACTGTTATTTGGGTGGTCGTTGATCGATTCTCCAAAATGGCACATTTCATCCCTCTTCCTGGTCTTCCTTCAGCGCCTCAGTTGGCTAAACAATTTTTTGTACACATTTTTCGTCTTCACGGGTTGCCTACACAGATCGTCTCGGATAGAGGCGTCCAATTTGTGTCTAAATTCTGGAGGGCTCTCTGTAAACAACTCAAGATTAAATTAAATTTTTCTTCTGCATACCATCCTCAATCCAATGGACAAGTAGAGAGAATTAACCAGATCTTGGGTGACTATTTACGACATTTTGTTTCCTCCCGCCAGGATGACTGGGCAGATCTTCTACCTTGGGCCGAATTCTCGTATAATTTCAGAATCTCTGAATCTTCCTCCAAATCTCCGTTTTTCGTGGTGTACGGCCGTCACCCTCTTCCCCCCCTCCCTACCCCCTTGCCCTCTGGTCTGCCCGCTGTGGATGAAATTTCTCGTGATCTTTCCACCATATGGAAAGAGACCCAAAATTCTCTCTTACAGGCTTCTTCTCGCATGAAGAGATTCGCAGATAAGAAAAGAAGAGCTCCTCCCATTTTTTCCCCTGGAGACAAGGTATGGCTCTCCGCTAAATATGTCCGTTTCCGTGTCCCGAGCTATAAGTTGGGACCACGCTATCTTGGTCCTTTTAAAGTTTTGTGTCAAATTAATCCTGTCTCTTACAAACTTCTTCTTCCTCCTTCTCTTCGTATCCCTAATGCCTTTCACGTCTCTCTTCTTAAACCTCTCATCCTCAACCGTTTTTCTCCTAAATCTGTTCCTCCCACTCCTGTTTCCGGCTCCTCGGACATCTTCTCTGTCAAAGAGATTTTGGCCTCTAAAAAGGTCAGGGGAAGAACTTTTTTTTTAGTGGATTGGGAGGGTTGTGGTCCAGAAGAGAGGTCCTGGGAACCTGAGGACAATATCCTGGACAAGAGTCTGATCCTCAGGTTCTCAGGCCCCAAGAAGAGGGGGAGACCCAAGGGGGGGGGTACTGTTACGCCGAGCGCTCCGGGTCCCCGCTCCTCCCCGGAGCGCTCGCTACACTTCCCTCACTGCAGCGCCCCGGTCGGTTCCACGGACCCGGGGCGCTGCGTTACCACCTCCGGCCGGGATGCGATTCGCGATGCGGGTAGCGCCCGCTCGCGATGCGCACCCCGGCTCCCGTACCTTACTCGCTCCCCGTCAGTTCTGTCCCGGCGCGCGCGGCCCCGCTCCCTAGGGCGCGCGCGCGCCGGGTCTTTGCGATTTAAAGGGCCACTGCACCGCTGATTGGTGCAGTGGTTCCAATTAGTGTTTACACCTGTGCACTTCCCTATATCACCTCACTTCCCCTTCACTCCCTCGCCGGATCTTGTTGCCCTAGTGCCAGTGAAAGCGTTCCTTGTGTGTTCCCTGCCTGTGATTCCAGACCTTCTGCCGTTGCCCCTGACTACGATCCTTGCTGCCTGCCCCGACCTTCTGCTACGTCCGACCTTGCTTCTGTCTACTCCCTTGTACCGCGCCTATCTTCAGCAGCCAGAGAGGTTGAGCCGTTGCTAGGGGATACGACCTGGTCACTACCGCCGCAGCAAGACCATCCCGCTTTGCGGCGGGCTCTGGTGAAAACCAGTAGTGACTTAGAACCGATCCTCTAGCACGGTCCACGCCAATCCCTCTCTGGCACAGAGGATCCACTACCTGCCAGCCGGCATCGTGACATTTATATACACCCATTCCCCCATCTCTGCAACTTGTCACCGCTTCCCAGGTCATATTGCGAATATGAAATATCTACCATCATCCCCTTTTTTGTTGTTTTGTACTTACCTAGTTATAGAGAAGCTCCTGTCCTGTTATTGGGGGCCCTCTATGTTGTCCTGGCGTGTTTGTCTTGATTTACAAGAGTGTGTTTCTTTGATTTTAAGCGTCTTTATTAAAAGTTATATTTTAAATGTGTACCCCTCTGTGAAATACTTTTCTGATGTTGGCTTATCCCTCCTAGAAAAAAGTCAGGTTGCAAAAATCCAACACTCCTCTTCTGCTGCAGGCAGCAGGTTTGGGTGCCTTCAGTCTAAGGAGGGATAAGCTGACTCCAGAGAAGACACTTAAAGGAGATGTCCGGCGCAGACTTTTTCTATTCCGTCCTGCCCGGGCTGCAAAAAAAGACAAAACAAACTTTCACTTACCTCCATATGTTGCCCCGGAGCTCCGCAACAGCTGATTGGTCGGCCGGGCTGTCTGCTTCCTACTTCCTTTAGCCCGGTACGTCACACGGCGCTTCAGCCTATCACTGTCCGCAGCGATGTCCCGCCTCGGCCGGTGATAGGCTGAAGCGCCGTGTGATGTACCGGGCTAAAGGAAGTAGGAAGCAGACAGCCCGGCCGACCAATCAGCTGTTGCGGAGCTCCGGGGCAACATATGGAGGTAAGTGAAAGTTTGTTTTGTCTTTTTTTGCAGCCCGGGCAGTACGGAATAGAAAAAGTCTGCGCCGGACATCTCCTTTAAACATACAGCAAATACAGAGGGTTTCGGCGTACATGTGTGGCTTCACCAGGCACCTGCTAATGAAAGCCGGGCATGTATAGCGAAACGTGTTGCATTATGGAGAATTAAAAATCATTTTACTGATTCAGATGTGGTTGTTCCAGTCAGCGCCCCTCCAGTCCTGCTATTCCTTGTGTAGTCTTTCCTGTTTTTGTACATGTGTAAATTAGCCTCATTAACATTAGATAGATTGTTCATAATTACATTGTTTTCCATATATATGTATAATGAAATGAAAATCATGACACATAGCTGTAGCCGTCACACAAATGAATGATTTGCGCTTGACGGATACCATTGGCAAGCGAGTCTATTAACTTAAAATGGCGTTAGTTGGGTGCACTATTAATTTCATGGAATAGGACAAAATCTTTGATGAAGACTCCAATTTTGCAAAAGTGAACATAGCATAAAACAAATGTAAAAAAATATATCTCTTATATTTGATACTCTAGTGTATGTTTTGTAGTTTGTCCTTCTGGTATACATCTGACCCATATAAGCCCATATACACTGTACCATATTTGTTTGGATACTTGTTTTAATTGTTTACCTGGTAGAATTGCCTGATATAGTGTGAACAGTGCCTAGCTTTATACTCAGTTACAAACTTTTTCTTCAATTTCATGTTGTATTTTGTTAACGGTTTCTACTTTAAACATCTCCAAAAAGCGTGGTGCTCTGATGACTAAAAGTCTGAATGTGCTATTGTTTAATTGATGAAATCATTCATGATTCCCAGTCTGAACCAAATTGCTAAACTTCCTTCTGAAAACAAATCATATGCACAAATGAAGTAGTTGCATCATTTACACAGTTTGGAATATGACAGTCCGTATTACATACTATAAACAGTTGCAGGTGAGTAAATGGAAAAAAATCATATGTTCCATCTGTAGATAAAAGTAGAATTTCCACTGCTAATTTGGGAACATGGCATTAATGATCCCAAACCATGGATAACTCTTGGAAAAATACAGCTAGACAAATGTATTTTGCTAATCATTATTACTAAGTGTACATAATTCATATTCTTGCCGATTCAGGCCAAGCCCATTAATGCAGAGAGTATGTTGTGAGCTCTACTAGGTTCAGGTAAAACCTGATTTTGATGTCCCAATGGCTGGTTTAAGTCAAAGTTTAACCCTGGGAAACGTAAAAATGGGGTCCCAAATGCTGAAATACTGCATCAATAACACAGTCACATTTAGTCAGTTCAGAAGGTAATATGTATGATGTATGGCACACACGCACAATTATTTATTTACATATATAGATACACCATAATACCAGAATCACCTATTACCACTGTATAGTGAGGAAATATTATGCCCATACTGTTATTGAACAAAATGTACTATGTAAAGACTATTATTACCAATGATACTACTATACAAGACCCAGATAATACCGCCGCAACCTGATGACGACAATTTCCACTACATTGTAACTTAATATTACTACCACACTGAATAAGAGAAAATTACTTTACAAAAAACAATATTGCCGCCATAAAGTAAATAGTTACTTGATCCATGCAAATACTCTGCAGACCATGTAAATGAATATAGTGCAGTTTAATTAAAATAACTTTTCTCTCTTTCTTTTGTCCCATACTTCCTCCAGCCACAATAATTTTATGTATTTATCACTATACAGTATGTGTCTGCAGAGTTTGGTATCCAGACATCCCTGGCTCTTCACTTTTGCAGAACCAACTTTTTTCACAAACTTCTCATCCACCTGATGCTGTGCCAAAATGCTGTGCCTGTTGCTACCCTATTTGTACTTGTTTGTACAGTACCCCCCCCCCCCCAATACTGTATCTTAGAAATAAAGATGACAGAACCAAAAAAGTGCTCCAGAGACAACTCCCATAAAAACCAATGTTGCCATATAGTGACCCTCCCCCCCAAATAAAAGTGAAAGCTTTTTTTACCCCACACAATGTTGTGATCTTCTTAGTGACCCAAACAGTAATAGTGCCCCCTTCAGGCCCCAGACAGAAATAGAGGCTGTATCTGCAAGACTGATATAAAGAGATGACACAGAAAAAGCTTACTCTTGACTGGCAGAATTTTGTCTCCTTCACCTCAGACAGTAAGACAACTAAACCTATAATTCGGATGATTTGGACAGTTGCAAAAATTATTGTAAAAATGTTTATAGCTCATGAATATACTCTAAATCAAATATTACCAATGAAAGTAGGCTTTTCACAAGGGTTATACATAACTGGATGTTCATTTAATAATGATTGTCGGGATATCTTCCTATGTATTTATTGAAGCTTAAAAACCAGTCCAGGAGTAAGTAGTCCCCTGGACAGGGATATATATATATATATATATATATATATATATATATGTATACATATGCCCAGGCTGCCCAATAAAAGAAAACATTTCCTATACTTACCTTTCTTACTCACCCACACCCTTTGTTGGCACCCGATCTCTGTTGTGCGTCCCTTTCTGTTTATTTAGTGCTCCTATGCCATGTACACTCAGAAGAGGAGATGCTGCTGCTACATATCTTTATAGTACACCATTAGATGCAGCAGCAGCATGGAGGACAGTATGGAGCAGTATAAGCGAAAAATGATGCAATGGGGTAAGATCTAATACTCCTCTTCCACTCTCCTCACTCCATTGACTGTTATTCGCAGCCAGGGCCGGTGCAAGGATTTTTGTCTACACAAGCGAAGGTGCATTTTGGTGTCTCGTCTCCCCCCCCCCCCCAAATCACTGATGTATCGTGGGTTGGAAGCACCCGGGCAGATTATTGTGCATTCCCCCCACTGGCCTGTCAATGTAACAAAATGGTATGCATCACCAGGGGTGCACGCAGGATTTTCACAGAAAATAATGTCTCCCACATCATACACAGGTTTGATTTTGTCATACTTCTGGAAAAAATCATAACTACATGCCGGAAAATTAATACGTTTAAAATTGTCATCTTCTGACCCCTTTAACTTTTTTTATTTTTCTGCTTATGGGGAGGGCTCATTTTTTGCGCCGTGATCTGAAGTTTTTAGCAGTACCATTTTTGTATTCATAGGACTTATTGATCATGATATAAAAAGTGACCAAAAAGACACTTTGGACTTTTGAATTTTTTTGCGTGTACACCATTGACCGTGCGGTTTAATTAATGACATATTTTTATAATTCGGACATTTCTGCACGCGGCGATACCACATATGTTTATTTTTTAAATGGGAAAAGGGGGGTGATTCAAGCTTTTATTAGGGAAGGGGTTAAATGATCTCTATTCCCTTTTCTTTCACTTTTTTTTGCAGTGTTATAGCTCCCATAGGGACTATAACACTGCACACACTGATCTTTTACATTGATCAGTGGTTTCTCATAGGAAACCATTGATCAATGATTCTGCCACTTGACTGCTCATGCCTGGATCTCAGGCACTGAGCAGTCATTCGGCAGTCGGACACCAGGAGGCAAGGTAAGGGACCCTCCTGCTGTGTCACAGCTGTTCAGGATGCCATGATTTCACCGTGGACATCCCGAACAGCCCCCTGAGCTAACCGGCAACAATTTACTTTCACTTTAGACGTGGAGTTAAACTTTGAACGCCGCGTCTAAAGGGTTAATAGCGCACGGCACCGCGATCAGCCATTCCCATCTGTCCCATCTGCCCCATCGGAGGTGACGGCAGCCCCATCAACAAGGTCTGCTCCCCCTGTTAGGTCCCAGTCCTTCTATTCGTGCTGCCAGCCGCAGCATAAAGGGAGACAGAAAGTGAAAATAAAAGTCTCCTCAGTGAAGTGAGGAACATAAAGTTCTGCTTTGTGGGTCCTCAGGGGGAAGAATAAAGTAGTGGCTGCTGTTTTAATCTGCACTGTGGGTCTCTGTCACCCAACACCAACCAGCAATAGTCTGTGGGTCCCTCTCACCCCCCCACAAACATGGTTGTTGTACCATACTTGATAAAAATAAGACATCCCTCAAAATTAAGCCATAGTGTGTCTTCCTGAGAAAAAAAATTTAACATAAGACAGTGCCTTATTTATAAAACATGGTAGCAGGCGGGCCATGCGGGGGGGGGGGGGGGGCAGCCCTGATCATACATATCGTCGCAGTGACTAATAACATCATACTGTTATTAAATAAAAAACACTATACAGAGAACATTATTACCACTATACAAAGGACAAATAATTGCACCACAAGATAACCACTACCATTACCACCATATAGTGACGGGATAATACTATCATAGTGATACTGAATAAAACCACTATATACAGATCTGTATCACCAATAACACCACTATACAAGGGACACGCACACAAAAAATGCCACAATATGACCACTACCATTCCCACCATTTAATGACAGGATAATATTACCTTACTGATACTGAATAAAACCACTGTACAAAGACTAAAATCCCCCCATACAGTGCCCATATAGGGGTGACCTGGCTCTGCAGACAATATTAGTAATTGCATACAGTTACATCAGGTGATGTCATCTGTGATTGGATGGAGTTGTTCACTGTTCCTTTTTTTTCTCGATCCGGCCCAGACAGTCATCACGATTTCTTCCATCATTAACTCGTCTCCAAAGAATCTGCCAGACAAATATTTCAGGATCCACACTCTTTAAATACCTATACAATAATAATAACCCCTTGGTGTCTCACACAATAGAATGGGTAGATAAGTGAATTAGGGGAAGAGTAGGTAGGTCCCCCTATTAAGTAGATCCATTCACATGGTTTCCCACATTATGGAGGTGTCCCGAGTAGGTAAGTGCCACCTGTAGGTAGGTCCCTGTAGGGGGTTACTCCCTGTAGGTAGGTCCCATTGTAGATGGAAGCCCCCCTTTATAAAGTTGCAGTCCCCAGTAAATTATTGCAGCCCCCAAATAGAGTAGTAGAAACTCCACTTAAAGTAGTAGCAGCCCCCCTTTAGGTAGTAGCAGCAGCCCCACTAGGTAGTAGTAGTAGTAGAAGCCCCCTCTAGGTAGTTAGTACAAGTAGCAGCCCACTTTAGGTAGGTAGTAGTAGTAGCGGCAGCACTAGTACATACATACACACATCTATCATACATACAAACATCACACATACATAGACACATAATACATACACAATCATACATACACACAGCATACATACATCTGTCTAGCTTAAACACATCTATCATGCATCCACATCTATCATACATACACACATCCTACATATATGCACACATCATACATACACATCATACATACACCCGTCGCCACCCCCATATGATGTTTTATACATATACACACATTATATATGCACACATCATACATACACACACATAATACATACACACATATTATACATGCACGCATCAAACATACACACATACATACACACACACATTATACATGCACACATACATGCAATCATAATACATACACATTCATTATACATGCACACACACATTATACATGCACACATCATACATACACATTATACATGCAATAATCATAAATATACACACATTATACATGCACACATCATACATATGCACACACATCATACATACACACATCATACACACACATGATATATGTACACCATAGATACACACATATCATACATACACCCACATAATACATGCACACATCATACATACACACACATCATACATACTGTACACACATGTGGTTGCCCAGTGTGGGAGTTGTTACCCCTGTACCCTTGCTACCCTGTCAGGCAGCCTCCCTGCAGTGTCCCCTGGGCCCCCCTTACACCCGTCCCCTCATGTACATATGTTTTGCCATTTATTTAGCTGTAAAGTGTGTAAAGAAGTGTTATAACTTTAAGAAATGTTCCCATGTGATTTCAGTTGTCATGTGAGTTATCATGTGACTGTTACCTAGGAGGTATCAGTGACCAGGTGACTTAAGGGTGACCAATGGGATCCCACCAGAGTCTACCTGGTAGAAGTCTCTTCTCTCTCTTAGGGTGCGTTCACATGGCCGTCTGTCCCTGTTTTTTTTATTCCCGTTTTGGTTCTGTTCTTGCAGGCTGTAAACGGATTAAAAACGGTTTAAAAAAAAATCCCATTCATGTCAATGGGATTTTTTTTACAATCCGTTTACATCTGTTTGCACCCTTCTGCACTCATTTCCGTTTTTTTGCACGGCAGAAAAAATGGCACATGCAGTATTTTTTCTTCCGTTTCTTCAGCAGCTGAGTAAAAGTCCTACGTAGGACTTGAAACGCGTCCAGCTTTCCCTTCTAAGTGCCACTCCATACAGCCAGCATTCCAGAGACAGAACCCCTCCATTTGCGGCACATCAAACCTATGCGCAACGCTCCAGCCACGAGGATACGCCACACCGGGCTAATTACCAGACCCGTTACAAGGACCAAATGTACTATAATTTTATGTATCTTTTGAGACAAGCCGTGTCTCTAACAGCCAACTACCATCTGGACCACCAGTGGCACATCAGATACTATGTATACAGCTATGCTGTACTTTTGAAGCGCTGCAGTTCCCTGTTTTCTTGCCCACCAAATCCCACTGCATAATTTGAGACCGCAAAATCTCTAAAGCAGGTGTTTCATTCAAGAGAACTAAGCCCTTTACACAAGTGTATGCATACATTGTATCACTTGTCTAGCAACATTGAAGCGTTATCTTGTCTAGCAGACATATAGCATTATCTGCCCCCTCCAGCGCATCTATATACATATGCCACCGCAGCACTATGTATGAAAAGTATTCTAGCAGCAGCATCGGGCTGGCTGATGCTGCTGCTGCGGTGGCATATTATACATGCGCTGCTTTGGGGTACATTATACATGCGCTGCGGGGGTACATTATACATGCGCTGCTTAGGGGTACATTATACATGCGCTGCGGGGGGTACATTATACATGCGCTGCTTGGGGGTACATTATACATGCACTACTTGGGGGTATATATAAATGCGCTGGCGGGAGTCATATATTAAAGGGGTACTCCGGTGAAAACCTTTTTTCTTTTAAATCAACTGGTGGCAGAAAGTTAAACATATTTGTAAATTACTTCTATTAAAAAATCTTAATCCTTCCAGTACTTATTAGCTGATGAATGCTACAGAGAAAATTCCTTTCTTTTTGGAACACTGATGACATCACGAGCACAGTGCTCTCTGCTGACATCTCTGTCCATTTTAGCAACCATGCATAGCAGATGCATAGCAGGTGTATGCTAAGGGCAGCATGGTGGCTCAGTGATTAGCACTGCTGCCTTGCAGTGCTGGGGACTTGGGTTCAAAACCCACTAAGGACAACAATAAATAAAGTGTTATTATTATTATAATAACGTCAGCAGAGAAAACTGTGCTCGTGATGTCATCAGAGAGCATTCCAAAAAGAAAAGAATTTCCTCTGTAGTATTCAGCAGCTAATAAGTACAGGAAGGATTAAGATTTTTTAATAGAAGTAATTCACAAATATGTTTAACTTTCTGCCACCAGTTGATTTAAAAGAAAAAAGGTTTTCACTGGAGTACCCCTTTAATGCGCTGCAGGAGGCATATTATAAATGTGCTGGGAGGCTAGATATATAGCTATATGTCTGCCCCCCCCCCCTGCAGCGCTATATATCTTGCCCCCCACAGCGCTTTTAATATAGATATGGCCCCTCACAATGTTCATTTTTAAATCCCCCGCTGGGAGCCCTGATTGGCTCCTCAGAACCGGCCATGCAGTGCTCCCCGCGGGGGATTTAAAAATGAAAGTTAAAACACACGATACATCACAGGGTTGCAGACCATGCCGCCCGCTCCCCTGCTTAATAACTTCTGATCGCATCAGGTGTCAGAAGTGAGACATGGTGCGATCAATCCCTCAGCCTACTGCTACTGCTGGGGGGTGTTGCCAGGGCACCCCCGCCCCCCCCCCATTCCCCCTACCCCCCTGTTCTGTGGTAATAGCATCAGCTGGTGGATGATGGGGGTGCCACTGCTGGGGGCACGGTGTGTGAGGTTTATATTCACAGAGTGTAGTGTATACTAGGGCTGCACGATATGGGGAAAATGTGCGATTGCGATTATGGGCCAAAATATTGTGATTTCGATATGTGATGCAATGTAATAAATAAATAGTGAAATCCCCTTATTTCATGTCCAATCTCCTCAATTTTACAACTATTCACCCATTTTATGCCCACCGCCCATTTCACATCTCACCATTTAATTTCTATCTCCCTCCCTCCCATTCCCCCCCTCTTGTCACATTCTGCCCCTCCCCCTCTTGTCATATTCCCCCCTCTTGTCACATTCTGCCCCTCCCCCTCTTGTCACATTCCCCCTCACCCTTGTCACATTCTGCTCCCCCTTGTTACATATTCCCCCCCCCTTGTTACATATTCCCCCCCTTGTCACATTCTGCTCCCCCTGTCACATATTCCCCCCTGTCACATTCCCACTTTAACATTCTGCCCCCCCTCCCCCCTTTAATATTCTGCCCCCTACACCCCTTGTCACATATTCCCGTCACATTCCTCCTCCCCGGCAGCACAAACGCTAGGTTTGTGTGTGTTTGCAGACCTTTGAGGACTTTTACCTTTAAGCCAATCACTGGCTTGACATGTGACACCACTGCGGCCAGTGATTGGCTGAAGGTAAAGGTCCTACAGCTTGTATAGAGACACCGGGACCGCACGGAGGTGTACAGATGCAGGTATCGGGAAGAGGTGAGCATAATGTTTTTATTATTTTTTATCCCTGCGCCCTTTACTTAGATCAGTGTTTCTCTACTAGGGTGCCTCCAGCTGTTGTGAAACTACAACTCCCAGCATGCCCGGACAGCTTTTGGCTGTCCGGACATGCTGGGAGTTGTAGTTTCATAACAGCTGGAGGTACCCTGGTTGGGAAACACAGACTTTTAATATTTAAATTTGTTTTCATCTGCCCTGGCCGGCCCGCGCTGCAGCCACACACGGGATCCGCCCGGGCAGATAATCGCAAATTTTCCCAGGGGCTATATATGGCAAAAAAGCAAAAATCGCGTTTCGATTGTTTTTGCAATATATCGTGCAGCCCTAGTGTATACTAGTTTATTATATTTAGAGGATACAGTGTCTTGCAGGTTTATAATAATAATAATAATTTTCATATAGAGGATCAGAATGCGCTGACATAGTGAGGAGCCGTCTGGGCGCCACATTCTGCAGAGAGAACATTTAGCTGTACCCGGTGGTATGTACCATCTGAATTAGATAAGGAAAGACTATAGAGAAGACGTCATCTGTAATCACTGATATCATTGTACATTCTCCTCCCTATAGAGAAGACGTCACCTGTAGTCACTGATATAATTGTGTATTCTCCTCACTATAGAGAAGACGTCACCTGTAGTCACTGATATCATTGTACATTCTCCTCACTATAGAGAAGACATCACCTGTAGTCACTGATCTCATTGTGTATTCTCCTCACTATAGAGAAGACATCACCTGTAGTCACTGATATCATTGTGTATTCTCCTCCCTATAGAGAAGACGTCACCTGTAATCACTGATATCATTCTGTATTCTCCTCACTATAGAGAAGACGTCACCTGTAATCACTGATATCATTCTGTATTCTCCTCACTATAGAGAAGACGTCACCTGTAATCACTGATATCATTGTGTATTCTCCTCACTATAGAGAAGACGTCACCTGTAATCACTGATATCATTCTGTATTCTCATCACTATAGAGAAGAAGTCACCTGTAACCACTGATATCATTGTGTATTCTCCTCACTATAGAGAAGACGTCGCCTGTAATCACTGATATCATTGTGTATTCTCCTCACTATAGAGAAGACGTCACCTGTAGTCACTGATATCATTGTGTATTCTCCTCATTATAGAGAAGACGTCACCTGTAATCATTGATATCATTGTGTATTCTCCTCACTATAGAGAAGACGTCACCTGTAACCACTGATATCATTGTGTATTCTCCTCACTATAGAGAAGACGTCGCCTGTAATCACTGATATCATTGTGTATTCTCCTCACTATAGAGAAGACGTCACCTGTAGTCACTGATATCATTGTGTATTCTCCTCATTACAGAGAAGACGTCACCTGTAATCACTGATATCATTGTGTATTCTCCTCACTATAGAGAAGACGTCACCTGTAGTCACTGATATCATTCTGTATTCTCCTCACTATAGAGAAGACGTCACCTGTAGTCTCTGATATCATTGTGTATTCTCCTCACTATAGAGAAGACTTCACCTGTAGTCACTGATCTCATTCTGTATTCTCCTCACTATAGAGAAGACGTCACCTGTAGTCACTGATATCATTGTGTATTCTCCTCACTATAGAGAAGATGTCACCTGTAACCACTGATATCATTGTGTATTCTCCTCACTATAGAGAAGAATTCACCTGTAATCACTGATATCATTGTGTATTATCCTCACTATAGAGAAGACATCACCTGTAGTCACTGATATCATTATGTATTCTCTTCACTATAGAGAAGACTTCACCTGTAATCACTGATATCATTGTGTATTCTCCTCACTATAGAGAAGACTTCACCTGTAATCACTGATATCATTGTGTATTCTCCTCACTATAGAGAAGACGTCACCTGTAGTCACTGATATCATTGTGTATTCTACTCACTATAGAGAAGACGTCACCTGTAGTCACTGATATTATTGTGTATTCTCCTCATTATGTCCTATCAGAGCTATAGTCACTTGTAAGTTCTGCAGTTAAGATGAGTGAAACTTAACTCCCAGCATAACCTCACCACTGCTTAAAGGGGTATTCAGCTGCAAAACATTTTCTTTTGAATCAACTGGTGCCAGAAAGTTAAACAGGTTTGTAAATTACTTACTTGAAGGATTCAGATTTTAACTTCCTGGCACCAGTTGATTCAAAAGAAAATAATTTCCAGTAGAGTACCCATTTAAGTAATTCTGGGAGTTGTAGTTTTAAATGGTGAAAACCTCTTTAGCGCTTTTCCATTCTGTGGCAATTGGTATATTTAATTATTATACTGGAATTTTTCACAATGCGCTACACCAGTGGCATCCGTCACAACAGGTTAAAAACTTTATCATGTGGAGGGGGGGTAGGTATGGGGTGACACCATTTTCTACTGCACCGGGTGACACCAACCCTAGCAACGCCACTGACGTAACATGGCGTCGGAGTCATTATTGTCCCTGTGCCTAGCCCAGGACCCAGCGGTATACATTCGGGTGGTATTGAGGATAAACCATGGCCTGTTGTCACGAATACAAGGGGTTAATGCCATCTGCCCCTAGGGTAATTCCATCTGCCCTTTGCATCACACCCTCTACCACACACACATTATACATGCAATTATCATACATACACACATTATACATGTACACATCATACACATACACACACACATTATACATGCAATCATCATACATACACATATTATACATGTACACATCATACACATACACACACATTATACATGCACACATCATACATACACACACATTATACATACATACATCATACACACACATGATACATGCACACATCATGCATACACACATTATACATGTACACATCATACACATACACACACATTATACATGCACACATCATACATGCAATCATCATACATACACACATTATACATGCACACATCATACATATGCACACACACATTATACATGCACTCATCATACATATGCACACACACATTATATATGCACACATCATACATATGCACAAACACACATCATACATTCACATATCATACATACACACACACTATACATACACACATCATACACACACGATACATGCACACATCATGCATATACACATTATACATGCACACAGCATACATACACACACATCATACATACACACATTATACATGCAATCATTATACACGCACACATCATACATATGAACACACACATTATACATGCACATATCATACATACACACATTATACATACACACATCGGTCGCCTTGTGGGTGTGAATGGTGGTCGGGATGTTGCTGTGCAGGTTATAAAGGGTGCTATTAACCCTTGTCAGTCATGATGCCAGGGTGAGGGTTAAATGCTGTATGACTTGGCCTATCGCCACCCTTCCCAAGGACGATAGGTGTTTGCAGAATAAAGTATTGTCCCCAACCAGAGCTTCGCTGAAAACTTGCATAAACTTTACTGAAGATTTTCTGTAACATGCGAACATACAAACAGTCTTTGTACAGAGTCTATGAATAGCTTAGCTGAGATTGACTGTTAGTTGGGACTTTTAGTAAGTTCTTTAGCTTGTAGGAATTTAGTAGGCGCAGATCCGCTGGATGTAGGGTTAAGTTTAGGTCCAGGGTCCTTGCCCATAATTGCTGAGAATTTAGAAGAACTCACTGTGTAATTCAGCCGAGGCCGCAAGGCTTTGGCCTAGTAATTGTCATTGAAAGTTGCGGAGGTCCTACCTCATTCAGTGACAGCAACCCAAGAGCGAGAATAATGGCCACAGCTCCCTTATATGGGCAGGGGCTGGCCGTTTTAGGATTGGTCCACGCCATCTGTCAATCAGCCTCACAAAGCATTGTGGGTATCACATGGCCTATGAACCTCCAAAGGTCCTTTTCACTAACCATAGAGACTAAAGCATCGTCACATGACCCGCAGGTCCTGCGACGCTAGCGCAAGGTAAGTACACTTTCTATATACATTTATACACATTTACCTTAACAATATATTCACTTTCTAAGGGGTGACTAGGGGAAGACTAGATCTGAGGACCCCATGGTTCCTAGGAACTCTGACTTTGGGGACCCCTACCAAGGTACTGTATGTAATACTGTACCCGGACACCACAATACACACACACGATACATGCACATATCATGCATACACACACACGATACGTGCACACATCATGCATACGCACACATTATGCATGCACACATTATGCATGCCTAAGTGCCTTAGAGGGATTTTTGCGCCCCCTACCGCCGGCACCCTAAGGACACTGCTTTGACTGCCGTAGGCTGGCGCCGGCCCTGTTTGCAGCCTCAGTGAGCTGACTCAGTGAGTCCATCTTGCCTATCAAAATAGACCTAAGCCTACAGAGTGAATGCTCATTTTAGGGGGTGCAGGAAGATTCACTGCTATATTCAGTGAATTGCATGGTTTGCATGGTTTAATTTACCTATTCATGTTCTGTAACTCCATGTCCTTGTGATGTGAAGTCGCTAGTCACGTGAGCGCTCAGTCAGCGCATGTGTTCTATGCAAAGAGTAGAGCGCTCAAGTGACCAGAGACTGCATGCCACACGCAATTCCTGCAAATATAGCCTATATAACATATCTCTTGATCTAAGGAACGTATGGTAATAAGTGACCCCTTGTTGGACTCCTGTTCACCCTGTATTGGGTTTATTGTGGGTGAACAGGCTGACAGTTTTCCTTTAAAAGAGAAAGAGTACTACTTCTTGACCAACTTTATGCTGTTTAAGTACTTGCATTAGTTGTAAGTAAGATTCTGCAGTGTAAAAGCTTCTCTTTGGTCTTATATGCAGAGTCTTTACTGTTTATACTATATAAGTAATTTCCTTTAGAGATTGACTCAAAACTTTAATCCTCATATTTGTTTTCTAAAATCAAGTGATCTTAAATGGTGTGTCTGCAATTAATCTCAGTGTTCTATTCGGCCAATGTCATACCTGCAGGAAGATACGAGGAGCTGTTTGCAGAGTCCTAACATTTTAAAGCAACGAACAAAAACCTGTTGACACAATTCATTTCTCTCCTTTACTAACAATCATGGGATCAAAGAATTGAATTAAAGATGACCTGCGGTCTCTTTGTGAAAAAGGAGCTGGTGGCATCTATAAACAGGCGAGGGGGCTGATCACATACTGGTTTATAGTATGTTGATTGCCCCTTAGCACCCTGTTCCAGAGATATACCGCTCATTAGCCTGTCTGATGGTCCAGGTACTCTCTCAGATGGGCGGTCTAGATGTCTAGAAATGCCCCGTTGCCTATCTATAGATGAGAGCGCTCAGTGAACATGAGCTAAATACAGGCCCCTGCATCATTAAGTATTCATGCCCCTCCCCCCATCCTAGTACAGCGCATACACCACACACTGTATAATACCATCCACACCCATCTGACAGATTAGCTAGAATGTCAGATGGGCTAACAAGCTTTATACCTCTGATTTTAGTCAATAGTTACTCTTTTCAGCAACATGATATGTTAATCTGCTCAACTTCTCATGTTCTGTAACATAATACCGGCAGATCATTCTCCGTGTTCAATATAACATCTTCTATTTAATAAACACATGCTAACAATGTTTTATTTATGTAATGTATTTTGTGCATTAACACTACCAGATAATTCTCGTTCTCCTTGCATTTGGGGTATAGTAATAGACTGTTGGGGATTGTGGTCTCATATAATAGAGGACATTGTTGAAATTGCTAGTGCCAGAAACACATTCTTTGGCAAAATCTTCTACTGTGGTAAATATTATGATGAAAAACAGACCTGGTTCATGTTTTAGATTCCTCAAATGCCTCCCGAAGAAGGTGTGTTCAAATTTTGGTCAAAAATTCGACTTGAGACACTAACATATTCTCTGTAAGACCAACCTTATCACCAATAATAGTGAAAAAGCTTTTTTTCTATTTTCCACAGGCAAGTAATAAGAGGCAACTGCAATGTTTCACTGTAAAAACCACTAGAAATCTACTCATTCAAGCATTGTGCTGTATTATCCTCTTTAAGATCTTAAGGTTGCACTATTAAAGGGAAACTGACACCTTGTTCACCAGCACTAAAGCCAGTAAACTGATCAAACAGGTGCATGGAGGTGTTTTATTTTAACACAAGTCCAGACACTGGGAACATTTTCTAAATATGTTGGACAACCTATTTAATCTCCTACATACAGTGGTCCCTCAAGTTACAATATTAATTGGTTCCGGGGTGACCATTGTATGTTGAAACCATTGCATGTTGAGACCATAACTCTATGGAAACCTGGTAATTGGTTCTGAAGCCCCAAAATGTCATCCAAAAATAGGAAAAAGTGAGGATTAAAGAAAAATAAGTAGATAACTAATATAGATAAAGCAAGTCCTTACATATAAAAGTAAGAAAGGTCTGCTGGGAGCTGTAAATCACTGTCTATGTCAGTGTTTCCCAACCTGGGTGCCTCCAGCTGTTGCAAAACTACAACTTCCAGCATGCCCGGACAGCCGTTGGCTGTCCGGGCATGCTGGGAGTTGTAGTTTTGCAACAACTGGAGGCACCTGGCTGGGAAACAATGGTTTAAGTAGAGGACAAAAGCTTCTTCAGGGTCCTATACAGTACACACAGTGTCCCAAATGGAGCCGCCTTTACTTGGTGTCCAAAAGAGCAGCTAACCCTGGCACAGGTAAGGAGTAGTACAGAACTTGTAGTTCATCCCTGTACTGTAGGGGGCGCTACCAGACACCAGTCAGTGCATGCACTTCAGTAATAGAGGTGATTTACCAGTAAAATGCCCATTCTGATCGGTCAGTTCCTCCAGTTGTGACACATTTCACAGATCTGGACTGTCTGTACATTGTATGTTGAGTCTGGTTTCAAGTTACGATGGACCAGAAAAAGACATTGTATGTTGAAATTATTGTATGTTGAGGCCATTGTAAGTTGAGGGATCCCTGTAGTTAAATGATAAAGCAGTGTGTAACAATCTTCTTCTTGGTTGTTCATTGACTGGGCATACAAGACCATTGGGATCTAATGTGAGGCCACGCAAATGGGTAGTAAAGGGCACCCAAAATACGGCAGCCAATGGTTACACAAAAATGGCAGCAAACTCTTGTTTTAGCAGCTGCATTTTACTCTCATGCAGAAGACTTATCACGTGGACAAGAGAAAACAGAACTTTTCTAGAGGAAGATTCATAATCCACATGGTGTCTCCCAGTTTTGTCTACAGAGTGCAGTTTGTAGAATTTTTATTTTGTAAATGTGATATGCACCCGATCCACCATAACTCACCAGCACACAAACATATTTCAGATTAATTTGACAGCAAGTGGTCTTTTAAATGTCAGGGAAGAATCTCAGTCCCAGTCTGGCCCTGCTGAATAATGCTGAATATAACTGTGCCTATTTTTATTTAAAGTAGATTAGTATAGATTAGTAGAAGAGCTTCTTTTTTCAGAAACATCACTCATGTCCATTGATCTGTGGGGTACTGCAGCTACAACTCACTCGAGTTACAAAACTATTTACCTTGAAACTGTAAAAAGATTTATTTAAATAAATAAACAATGTAAATGTGACCTGTAGTAATAATAATACTGTTAGTATTTATTTATATAGCGCCAACAAATTCTACAGCACTTTACAATTTTACTGTAATTTATAACAGAACATAGTTATTATTTTATTTAAACATCCATATATGAATAGAAGTGGGTGTTCTTAAAACAAGAATATTCTTTGTGTTATATTATTAAAATACTAGACTTGGAGGGTTTCCTCTATTCCGCTAATATTGCTAGTAACAGAGAAATCCAGAACCGCTCCTTTTGTATAACTGAGCCATAGAGACCGCAATGGCCAAGCTTGTGTTTTGTTGTGGTTTGCAAAGGATATATTCCCTCGTCAGACTAGAAACCATGTCTGCATTATTTTCTGTGGAGAGTTCACCATGAAAATTTCATTCAACACTTTAGCAATACAACAAGCCAGAAATGTCTATCTGTCCTTCCTGTGCTGGCTGCCCTATACATGCCCTGTACTGTGCTATACATATATTATCCAGAAGCTTTATAATGTTAGCATTATTTCCATGTACTTTTGTTTTGTGTGAGAAGTTGTTTTTATAGTTATATGCATATACATTTTGAGTAAAAATTGTCCTTATGAAAAAAAACTTTTGCCACCATGATCTAGATGTTCTAAAATTGTTGTTTCAATTCAAACAGTGATCTTGTCCATGAATGAAGAATGTTATACATGCATTGTCATCTTCCTCATCGTGTATTATAATTTTTAATATTTATTTTATATTCTGTTGTTCATATACCTGTGGTGGCCCAGTACAGGAGTTGCACCCCTGTACCCTTGCTGCCCTGTCAGGCACCCTCCATACAGTGTCACCTGGGCCCCCCCCTGCACCTGTTCCATTGTCTATTCATTTATATGCCTATTATATAATGTATTATACTTGAAATGTGTTATGCCTTTAAGACCAGTTGTCATGGGATTAACCTGTTGTCATGTGATTGTAACCCAGTGAGGTATCAGTGACCATGTGACCTAAGGGTGACCGATGGGATGCCTCCTAGTCTCCCCCATATAAGCCCTGGGAGGGGCTAGCTCACTCTCTTGGCTCTGAGTCTTTGCTGAGCTACAGTGAGATCAAGTTGTAGGTGTGTCTGGAGTCCAGAAGAGGCCTAAAATCTACCACGCAGCCACGGATCCTAAAGTCCAGTACCCCACAGGTCAAGTCAAAGCCTGGTAACCTACAGAATGGGTAAAGTCAGTCATAGTCTGTCATAGTCAAGTCAGTCGAAGCATTACTGTCTCAAGTCAGCGTGGCCTGCATCCAAATTGTCCAAGTTTACTATAAGTCCCAGCAAGCCCTGAGGTCTCTGAAGTCACTGGTCACCTCTGTGGGCCTAGCCAAGCTATATAGACTGTTACACCTGTCTGACTCAGTAAAGCTGCTGTTGTTCCGTAACTTGGCGTTGGAGTCATTATTGCCCCCCGTGCCTAGCCCAGGATCCAGCGGTATACCTTCGGGTGGTGTAAGATAAACCAGGTGTCACGCCGAGCGCTCTGGGAAGCGCTGCTTCCATGTCTCCGGTGGGGACGCGATCCGAGTTACGGGGCGTGCCCACTCTCGGATCATGCCCCGTGTCTCTCACCTGCCCCGTCCTTCTGTTCAGTCCCGGCACGCGCGGCCCTGCCCTCTAGGGCGCGCGCGCGCCGGCTCTCAGATTTAAAGGGTTTTTATTCCTGATTCCAATTAGTCCCAAGCACTCCCTACACTTTATAAACCCACTTCCCCTTCCTGTCCATGCCGGATCTTGTTGCCTTGTGCCCTGAGAAAGCGTTTCTGTGTGTTCCATTGCCTGTGTATCCAGACCCTTGCAGTTGCCCCTGACTACGAACCGTTGCTGCCTGCCCTGACCTTCTGCTACGTCCTACCTTGCTCTTGCCTTGTCCTTGTGTACCGCGCCTGACTCAGCTGTCAGTGAGGTTGAGTCGCTATTGGGTGGAACGACCTGGGGGTTATCTGCCGCTGCAAGTCCATCCCGCTTTGCGGCCGGCTCTGGTAAAAACCAGTAACCCCTTAGATTCCATTCCCCTGGTACGGCCCATGTCATCACCTCACTGACACAGAGGATCCACCACCCGTGTCCTCTCCGCTTTCCAGCCCGGATCCTGACACCAGGCCCTGGTATCACGAATACAAGGGGTTAATGCCATCTGCCCCTAGGGTAATTCCATCTGCCCTCATCACACTCTCACCACATACCATTAACACATTTCAAGACACTGTACATATTACAAACACTTACAATATTCCCTTCTTTTAGTATGGGCATTTATAAAAGCCCTACTCGCCAGTTTTCTGATGTGCAAAGTTCACACTTTTATGCAGGTCTTATTTGTACAAACAAATGCAATTTTATAGTGTTATTATGTTGTTCTTGGTACAAAAGGGAAGCAGGCCTTAAGGGAAGGGGGCATGGCACATTTACTATAATGTACACCAGAAAATTATCATAAATTATAGAAGTCTCCACCTGCTCATAGCTGACGTTGATCTCAGGGTGTAGTGCATGACTGGCACCACATTTTCAATGTCTGGAATAGATACTCTTTAGACACTTTTGTGCGTTGCTCCACAACTAGGCATGGTTTACATAAAGTGGGCATGGATTTGGAAAAAGTGGTCATTCCTAAATGAGCATACTTACACAAGATTAAAAATGGACCAGAGTCATTGTTATAAATCTGTTGCATTTCTAGACTGTCCAGTCTAAGTTGACACTGTCTAACAACTGGACAGTTTTTATTTATCTGTCACAATGTATTCTTTACTTGTAAAATACAAAGATCTAAAACATTCAATATTAATACATTTTTATTAGGCAAGAATTATTATATGAAGGATGTGCATTTTTAATAGTGGGGCATCAATATTATTATTTATGTAACAAAAGCATGTCACTTCCTTCCTACAGTATATGTGCATAGAGTACAGTATTGTTTTGTATAATCATTCACTATTGTTTAAAACATGAACTTAGGCCTCATGCACTTCTTGTTGTGTGGACGGAGACTAAATGAAGGCTAACATAGAGGAGTAGTTGCAAATATGTACTGCACTATGGAGAAACTCCTGCTATATTGAGGCACAATATAACAAAGTAGTATCTCTATTAGAGTTATATGTCCGTCACTTGCCAAGTACCTGTTGGTGTGGAAGATAAATGTGGAAAGCAGAGAAGTCCACACCTATCTTGTTAGTTTTGTAATGGACATACTGTAGGTTGGGCACAGTAACTGCCCTTTATTCAAACAACCATTGTGGCCACCCATAAATGATAGCAATGTTTGAGTTTCTCTTGAAATCCTAAATTGGAACTCTGGAGGTAAAGATAGTTGTGGACCAAATGATTGGAAATTGCAGTTGAGCTTGAAAATTCATTTAAATGCATACATATACAAAAACATTATGTAGAGCATGTTTGGTTATGATCACATGGTGTCTTGGTACAGCTTCTGCATGTACGATTGCAGTCTAAAAAATATTTCCTTTCCTACATGTTCAAAAAAGGGTTTTCTATCTGATTTTATAGCCTTGGGTGCCCTGATTCCAATGGCTTTACTACCTTCTTGCTACATCCCCCTGTTCCTGAAATATAGGGGATTATTATGTTGGTGACTATCTGAACTTTTCACTGAATAGTCAGATGGGCGGTAACTTTGTTGCAAAATAGGGTTTGAATGCTAGGCTTAGGGGTGTATGAATGAGGGTGAGGGGGTGTAAATCATTCTCAGGGGGCTGTGGTTATGAGCCTAATATTGAAATCCTTCCGGCCTCCCCATTTGTAAGACAGAGGGACAAAGCAAAAATGTAGAAAATACACTTTAATCAGGTCACCTGGGACTATGGAATTATAAAAGTTCAGAATTTTTGGACTGACTGTAGGCTCTCCCCTCAAAGCTGCATATATATATATATATATATATATATATATATAATTGTTTTTTTCTCTTTTTTTTTTTTTTTTTTGAGAGCTTGATATAACTTTTTATGCCACACATTTGCAAAAGAAAAGTTAGGTTCTAGATTTAATTTGCTTGATATTTTTGGGCTATTGCTATGTGTAAAAAGCACTAGGCTCATTCACCAGTCATGAACAATGTACATTCTCTTGGAGTGACGATACCTTGGTACACATTATAGATGTTACAGATATGAGTTATAATGTTTGGAAGAATGGAAGAGTAAGTGTGCTTATTGTGGTTACCACTGCAGGCTACGTGCAACAAAAACAGTAGTACAGTAGTTGCCTTTGCAAGATAGCAGAAACTAAATCATTGACAAGAATAAAAAAGTTAATGTATCACAGAAGGAATGTTATAAGGTGGTTGTGCATACAGTTCACCTTGAGAATGCAAACAGAATCCCTTGTACGTCATGCTACAGAAAATGCAGTATGCTGCAGGTTTTTTTTTTTTTTCTATTGATTTGCTATGGTGCTTGGCATTTCTCAGACTATTTATAACTTGTTTAAGGGATTCCATGTTACTCTTTGCCAAACACTCCTGGCATGTACTTACAATCCAGTCCAACAAGTTTGTATTATTAAAGAGATGAAAGAGTAATATGTCTTATTATGCTTAGAACGCAGCAAGATCAACAAAGGATTGGGGAAAGCCGCCAACTCCCTTGATATATCTAAAGATTACAGGGCCTACCTGCTATAAACTCAACCTGTCATATTCATGGTATGGAATCTAGAGAATGGTTTTACAAACAAGGGATACAATCATGTACAGATCAATACTCAAACTATTGTGGCACTAATGTCCTGTTTTAATGAGATGAAACTTCTAAATTCATGATGGGGATCCTAAACCTTTACTACAACAGAATGTACACATTAGGATCAGGGCATCCAACATGCGGCCCGCCGTACATGGAGGTGCAGCCAGCTAGATATCCAGAGGTAACCACAACTCTAACAAGGTGCACTAAGATATGCTCTGCACTGAGCACCTCAGAGCATGTCAGCATCGCCAGCATGACGGTGTAGCTCTGTCCCACTGCGTAAAGATCAGGGTCACAGGTCACGGAGGCTACATATGATGTGTCAACACCTGCATATCCGTGTCCTCCATTCCCAACTGGCTAAGGCAGGTTGAGTCAGTGGACAGTGAAAGTGTGGAAAGCTGCTACCCTCTGCAAGCACCAACAAGGGTTTGCAACCCTATATACCAGTACTTCTCAAAGTATAAATCAGATCTCACTGGTAAAGTGTGACTGAAGTGGTAGTTTTTACCTTAGAGACTACATGCTACAGAAAACCTTGGTTTTGCAACATGACTGGCATTGTTTTCTGATGTAATATTGGTTTAGGAGACCAATAAATGCTAAGATTTTTTTTTATTAATCCTTAGCACAGAAATGACCACAGTCGAAGTCCAGACAACATCTTTTCTGCTCAATAAGACAATAGTAGAAAAAGTTCTTTCATTTAGTGGTTAGTTAATATTGGGTTAAAAAGAGGGGTTTTAAAACAAGATCATCTCAACACACAGACAAACAAATGTATGGTTGTCACAGAGACAGAGGGATCCCCTGCGTCACAGAGAGCAATGAGGAAAGCCCTTCATAAGACCTGCAGGTTTTGTGGTTAGGGTACATTCCAGAGCTGTGTGCAAGCGTCCTATGTGTCCAAAGAATTTACTGATGCAAGCAACTGAAATGTACAGTGGGAGGGAGCCTAGGATGTTGGGACAGAATAGAGTGCGTACATAATACAGGGAGATCTGAACAGTGGAAGAGCTGGAGGGCATAGACACACCTGTGCAAGGTGCAGAAGTTACATAAAAAAGGAAGCACTTGTAGAGACAGACACAGTTTAAGGGCTAGATTCTATCACATGGAAGTATTTCAAGATTTTGCCTAAAGTCTTTAAAGTGATTATAGATAGAGTCTATGAAAAATACTTAGGATAGTACTTGAGTTGTTTGCATCCGCCTCAAACTATGACTTTAGCAGAGCTGTCCATCTGAGATAGTTCTCTGCTACATCAACAAACAGGTGAAAATAGTTTGCCTAACTTGGCACAGATGGTGAGACATAGTCAGGACAAGCACTAGTCCTAAGGGCACACGGCAAAGGAGCAAGGTCACAAGCAGGAGGTCAGGAACACAAAATAGGCAATCACAGTAGAAACGCTTTCTCTTGGCACAAGGCACGAAGATCCGGCACCATGATAGGGGGGTGCCGGACTTAAATAAGGTCTTCCCTACAGCGGACCAATTAAGGGTGCACTGGCCCCTTAAATCTAACAGCGCCGGCGTACGTGCCCTAAGCAGAGGGGACGCGTGTGCCGCCAGTGCGCAGACAGAGAAAGGCTGTGAGCACTGCGGTGTAAGGAGATGCCCGGGACTCGTGTGCGGGTGCGTCCCGCACACCAAGTTCTGGGGCCGCAGCAAGCATAGGAAGGGGTGTGCTCACAGCCGGGCTGAATGGCCGGAGCGTTGCCCAGGACTCACATGTGGGCACGTCCATGGCAGGGAGGGAGTTCTCACGGCCAGAATGAATGGCCGAAGCGCTGCCCATAACAAAAGGAAGCCATGTGGGTAAGAAAAATGTAGCTACAGATAGTAGGGAAGGGCCAGATGGAAGGGAATAACACAATTATAGAGTCTGACTACACCCTGGGTTGTTTGTAGACTGTAACTATGAAGACACACATCTGCAAACAGGCCTGCAGAGAAGCTGTGGACACAAAGGGGGGGATATCAACTAGTGTGCACCTGCAAAGTTGCGTGCGTAGTGTGTTTTTTATTTTATGCATTGACTTGAACTGAAATTATCTGCGTTGGCTTCATCATTCTTGTTGTGCCCTTCCTTAGGACATGGTTAGCAGATGCACTGGTTGTTGCGCTGAATTTATCAATTGTGCAAAAACTACACACTTAAGCAGCAGGTTTTGCATTGATGATAAATTCGCTTCAAGATGTTAGGATTATTGTTTACATGATTCTACAGTGACGTCATGCTAGCCAAGGAGGAATGCCATGTACAATTTATTACAGATTCAAACAGTTTTTGGTTGAATGGAACAGATCATTTTGGTAATATAGATGCAACAATTCTCTTCACAATTGCTCATTATTCGATTTAATTATTTATTTAAAAAAATTGTCATGACCTTTTTCCATGCAACTAAACTTTCCATGACTGCACACACTGTAAGACCCTGGATAAACAAATTGTATTCTTTACGTTATCATTGTAGACATTACAGTACATGACCTTGGTATCATGGGAATACATTACTGTATCTACATGCCACAAAAAAACACATTTATCATGTAGGAACTAATGTGGTGCTAGAAGATGCTCTGTCCAGCACTTTCTTTATTTGTAAACCATTCAAATGCCCAGGATCCCATATGCTTATGCATTTCAAACAGTTGGTTCTTAGTCACCACCTAAAGTAGGTTTTCCAGGGAAAAATTATTTAAAGACCATAGGCCACAACATAGGTCATCAATAGATGATTGGCGTGCCAACACCTGGCCTCCCTGCCGATTAGCTGATCTGCACTGCCATGGTGCCCAGATGTAAACAATATTTGGCCTTGGCTCTATACTTGATTTAGTGGTGGTAACAGATTACTTTAGTGAGGTCTGTGTTGCAGTAAGCCAGGGACACTACTACACAACATACAGAGCCTAGGCCAGGTTGGATACGGCTACAAAATGTTTCCCTGATTTCTTTACAACATCTGAAATGTTTGGAAATGTGGGTTGTCCACTTTTTGGTAGTACAACTTACATATAACAATTTATATTAATAGCATTCACAAAAGAAGAAGAAGCGAGTGGCACTCTCCAAGATAATGCTCCTTTATCTATGGCTCCAGGACATAGAGACAATGGACAACAGGTGACAAAACTGTTTCGAGACAAAGCACAGCAGTGCGAAATGGTTTTGTCCCCAATTGTCTGCTATCTCTATGACCTGGAGTTGTAAATAAAGGAGCATTGTTTTGGAGAGTGCCACTCGCTTCTTCTTCTTCTTTTGGATTGTGAGTTTACCAAATCTAATTCTTCTTAGTAGAAGTGCAGCACCACCAAGTAAGCTGAGCTAGAGGGAGCTCCGAGCAGAATGCTGCAGGTGTAACCCCATATGAACTATGAGGGCTGGGGTAGTGCTCATTAAACTTTTCTCTATATTTTAGCATCTATTATATATGCATCATGAACAATGCCATAAATAATAAAGCCAATACTTTATTGAAGCTAATAAAACTGGCCACTGGAAGAACTGAATACAGATTGCTTTGGTGGCAAGTGCCGCAATTTACATCTGTTTCTACCATATTTACAAAAAAAAAAAAAAAAAGACTAGGGAACTTTCACTTCCTTACGGCTCATAATCATCCTTTTAAGTGTTAAAGTGATTAGTAGAGAGAGCACAGCATTATCTCTGGTATGGAAAAGTAGATAATTGCTAGGCCTCAGCTAAGCAGTTGGCTAGTTTCAGTCAGTTAGATGGGGTACTAGGTGTTCAACAGGTCACCATTTTTTAACTGCTACATCTAGGGGTAAGTTAGGCACATGCAGGGCATAGTGTGAAGTGTGGTCACTACAGGAGAGCTTGGATTAAATGCTAGGAAAAGACAGATTTTATCTGTAAAGGGTTAGACTCTACATAGTCTTGTTATGGTTAATAGTTAATATTATTTATAAAAATAATGTAATACATGTTGCTTTCACCACATTTATATAATCTGTTCAACAAGTTGTTTATTGGGTGCTGGGACAGGCTTGTTTTCCTACATAAATAATATATATATATATATATATATATATATATATATATGATACTGTGCTAGGTATGCACTGAAAGCTGTTATGAGGTGATATAAAATATTATACTCCATTTCTCAGTCCTGTATTCATTGCCCATCTAAACTGTAGACTTTTTTTTACTTACAAGTCTTTGGAATGCAAGAGAAAGTAGTAGAGGAAGGAGGGAGTATGTGTGTATAATGAGATCCTCCTGCTACAAGGAACAATCTTTAGGACATATTGTGCATAAATGTATGTTCATCTAATATTTCACCAAAATACACCCTGCGCAGAACACATTGGGGTGTGAGCTCTTGTATACATAGATACCTTGCCTCATTTTGTGAATGTTTCTCCTGATCTAATACATAGGGGATAATTGTATTATAAGTGATAGCCAGCATGGGTTTACTAAGGATAGAAGTTGTCAAACCAATCTAATTTGCTTTTATGAAGAGGTGAGTAGAAGCCTTGACAGAGGAATGGCTGTGGATATAGTGTTTATGGATTTTGCTAAAGCATTTGATACTGTCCCTCATAGACGTCTGACAGGTAAGTTAAGGTCTTTGGGTTTGGAAATTTTAGTTTGTAACTGGATTGAACACTGGCTCATGGATCGTACCCAGAGAGTGGTGGTCAATGATTCGTACTCTGATTGGTCCCCGGTTATTAGTGGTGTACCCCAAGGTTCAGTACTGGGACCGCTGTTGTTTAATTTATTTATCAATGATATAGAGGATGGTATTAACAGCTCTGTTTCTATCTTTGCAGATGACACCAAGCTTTGTAGCACGGTACAGTCTATAGAGGATGTGCATAAGTTACAAGATGACTTGGATAGACTAAGTGTCTGGGCCTCCACTTGGCAAATGAGGTTCAATGTGGATAAATGTAAAGTTATGCATCTGGGTACTAATAACCTGCAGCATCGTATGTCTTAGGGGGGATTAAACTGGCAGAGTCACTGGTAGAGAAGGATCTGGGTGTACTTGTAGATCACAGACTACAGAATAGCATGCAATGTCAGGCTGCTGCTTCCAAAGCCGGCAGGATATTGTCATGTATCAAAAGAGGCATGGACTCAAGGGACAGGGACATAATACTCCCCCTTTATAAAGCATTGGTACGGCCTCACCTGGAATATGCTGTTCAGTTTTGGTCACCTGTCCATAAAAGGGACACTGCAGAGTTGGAAAGGGTGCAGAGACGCGCGACTAAACTAATATGGGGCATGGAACATCTTAGCTATGAGGAGCGATTAAAGGAGTTACAATTGTTTAGTCTTGAGAAGAGACGTTTAAGGGGGGATATGATAAACGTATATAAGTATATTAATGGCCCATACAAAAAATATGGAGAAAAACTGTTCCAGGTTAAACCCCCCCAAAGGACGAGGGGGCACTCCCTCCGTCTGGAGAAGAAAAAGTTTAGTCTCAAGGGGCGACACGCCTTCTTTACCGTGAGGACTGTGAATTTATGGAACGGTCTACCTCAGGAACTGGTCACAGCAGGAACAATTAACAGCTTTAAAACAGGATTAGATACATTCCTGGAACAAAATAAGATTAATGCTTATGAAGAAATATAAAATCTCATCCCTTCCCCAATATCGCGCCACATCCCTACCCCTTAATTCCCTGGTTGAACTTGATGGACATATGTCTTTTTTCGACCGTACTAACTATGTAACTAACTATGTAACTAATGTAGTAGAAAAATGCTTTGAAATACATTGCCTCGAACTATGCAAAACACTGCTAAAGAATAACATGTACTGCTTTCATCCATGGATGTGTATAGTATTGTCCTATCGAATTCCATGGCAATAGGTGAGCTCTATTTAAGGGAAATCTATGATTACTTTGAATGTTTGGTGTATGGTGTAATGACCTGACCTGCCCCAAGTATATGACACAGAAGTGATGTAACCCTTTGTCTTTACCTGTACCTCACATACATTTAAGCCCACGCTACGCTTTCCCAGGATGTCATCTATGGTCAGGCCAGTCTGCTAGGCTTGTAATAATTGAGTGCATAATATGAAAAAATAATATCAGCTTTAGTTGAACATCATGTACTGCACATTCTGCCAATGGGTCTGTAGGACACAGCAGCTCAGGTATACACCAATTGCTAAAATGAAGAGGCAGAGTACTGTCCCTTTGTTTTAGGGTTTTAGGCTATGTTCACACTATGTAAGGTACGGATGGAAAATCTCAGTGCAGACATTCCCCAGACTGTGGGCACCGGGATAATTTGCTAGGACCGCACAGGAATGCTCTGTCTCATAGACGGCTATGCATTCTGTGTGAAATCCACAGAAAGAATGAACAGGTTAATGCTGTATGCAGACATGGTAATTGGAATTTTCACACTGGAAAAAACATCTGGCACTAAAATTCCGCGCGTGCACAGCGCTGAAGAATCCTGTTGAATTCAACGGAACTCTGCTGCAGCGGAATTTCCATGCAGAATTCCAATGGCGGATGGTGTGAACATAGCCTAAGACTGGAGGTTTGCACATAGGTCTTAATTTAAACTTTGCAGGAGTAAAATGCATCAGATATATACTGAACAATCACTGCATTAGAACAGTTGCCACCTTACATCTTGTGGCCAATAACGCAATACCATGTCGTGGCCATGTCACAATCGGCTCTTAGTCAATGTGTTGACCTTTCTTTTGCACAGAAGAAGGCAACATTACTAGTCACAAGTGAACATGGTTACTTAAGTGTCTTTGACAACGGCAGATTTTTGGGACCTGGAGGTATGATGCCCGTACTTCTAAAATAGCCCACTTATTGGCTGTTCTGAACCATGTTATACAAAGGCTGGATAAACTATGGACAGACATCTGACTGAAGGTCACACAACCGCAGGCCACATATGGTTGATATGAGAGGTAAACATCAGGCGGCACGATTGGTATCTCAGCAAAGTCATATCACAGTGGACAAACTAACCCAGCAGTACAAAGCTGAAAGATTAGAACACAGCACTGGACTCATCTGCTGTGCAGATGACCAATTAGAGGGCAGAAATTCAAAATACAAACAGTTCCACGGTCATAGTGTGGTGTCCCAGCAACAATAGCTGTCCTGTGGGTTTGTACTGTCACGGGCAGCTTGGCATCACAAGGTGATGGGCCCACTAAAGACTTATAGTCATATTCATTATTTTTACATCCTATTGCAAAGTAATATATTTTTCTGAATTGATTATAGTGTTGTTATATGTACATGTGTTATTCTGTGTAACTGTACACTTAAGAGTGAGCAGTGAACCCCATGTGACCCTGCGTTCCAATTGGAACCCATAAAGTCTCCCCTATATAGTGTAGTGGGGGGAGGAGTTGCCTCAGATTAGTTCAGTCTGAGCCACAGTCTGGTTCAGGTGTGTGTGCTGTGTGCTCCGAGGAGAAGCCAAGCTCAAATCTAGTCTCAACTAGTCATCCTGCAAGGATTACTCCCATCGTGGAAGTTCATGCCCCAGCAGAAAAAGGCTTCAGTACCTTGACAGGACCCTACCTACCAGGATTCATCCTTACGTCTCACAAGTCAGTATTAATCTGTTTGGTGTATGCACCACAAATCCCAGCAAGGCAACAGGGCTCCCAAGGAGTTATGCTGCACTCTCCCTCCTAAAGCCAGCTGTACGTGTAATATCATCTGCACCAGCTAAGTAAATACAGTTATCCGTAACCTGAAATCGGTGTGTTCATTTACTCCCTGTCTCTGGCCCAGGAGAAGTTGTCTCCAACCTCAGATCATGTATAGGATAACGGTGCCCTGGTGTCACGAAGTGATCAGGTATTTCCACCAACACCACCCTGTGGCACCCCAATAGCACCAAAAGCTCAGGTTTAGTTTAAAGGTTCCCCAGTGTGCAATGTTTCGGCTACATAGGCCTTTATCAAGCATCATTAAACCCAGCAGTACAACAGCAGGCAGGTAAAATACATTTTTCAATTTAACCATGTAGGCGTTCTTTCATTGACTGGGGTTTTATAGCCCAAGACCAACACGGGTGCCCCTGACGATCCTGAATTATTGCAAATAATGCCTAATGTAGGCCAAAGTCAGACATCTTGGACACATGACAGAAGGTATTTAAAGTACCCAGTCCTGTTTCCTACTAAACCATACAGATTGCTGGGTCTGCATCTGACGTAAACAGCATGAAGCTGTAGCTCATGGGTGTTCCACTGGGGTTCAACAGGCTGGTAGTGGAGGTGTCATGACCTTGGGAGCCGTTTTTTCTGGCATGCCCTAGGACAGTTGTCATCATACTTGTTAGCTGGCTATCCTCACTACCTTGGCCCCCAAACTCACCGGACTGTAACCCCTTTGAACATGTTTCGGATATGATGGAACAGGATTTAAAATCTGTTTCCACACCTGTGAAAAATGGTCACCAACTAAAGATGCTGCTGCAGCAGACGTGGGTCCAGCTGAGTATGGAGGATGTTGGCTAACTTTATTATATTAAAACTATGGTTGATATTGTGTGTACAATATGATAACATTTAATGTAGGCATTGTTACTGATAATATACAGTATGTGACCCACATGATATTATTATACACACACTACACCAGATATTACATATGCACGTGAGCTGACATTATTATATATTTGCTGCAGCTTATTTTGCACTTACATGATATGAGTTTATCATAACTGTGACCAATATTCACATATCACAATAAAAATAAAAAAAAGTAAAACACATATTTCTCTCTTTAAAGTAAGAATTGTTAGCTACCACTTTACAAACTTATAACCAAGTAAGGCCACAAATGGTAGAGTACATATGTATTTAGTGAAGCACAAATATTGTAAGCATACAGTTAATATTTACATTGATGGATAGATTATTTGTATGCTTCTTTGTATACTGCTTTGGTGAGATCAGGAACAATGTAAGTAGAGAAGATGTCAGTATAGAAAACTAGGTAATAGGGATAATAATACTATGTCGTTTTCTCTGGAGATAAAAGTTGTGTGTTTCACAAAGCAGTTTATGTGATCATGTTGCAATAATTACTTATATATGTGTAGAACACAGTGTACTTTTCTTTTCACACAATATATCGATATGGGAATTTAGCAATTAGTCAAAAAAAAGATAAAAATCAGATCCCTGTACACATTCCAAACCTAGCTTAACATCATTTCACAACACATACTAAAGCTGAGGATTGCACAATGAATGCTGAGAGTCAGCGGGAAACACGGCAAACTGCGATAAAAGAGAAAGAAGTGAAAGGAAGAATGACCTGTTCTTTAACACTTTTCTACCTAACTGATCAATAGCATATAGCGGGAAGACATTCTGATCTTATTACAGCAACGTTTTCATTTCGAGGATTTAGGTGATCCTAGAGAGATTTGAAGAGCGGAGTCTGAGTAGTGTACGGGAGATCAGCAGAAGAGAAAATGAGGCCGGACGGGGGAAAACCACTGCTCTTATATAGGGGAGTTATTTTTATCCTCGGCTTGCACACTACTTGTAAGATTTCCTCTCTCAGACATTCAGGAAGGCCTCATTGGCCCCAATTCCTGTGAACAAGCGAAATCTTGGCTAGCACTGAGACATTAGATGAATAAAAGAAAACACACAGCAGAAAAGTGCAAATTTACATGGTTGACGGCTGTACGGAAAGGAAACGTTATAAAAAAAAACTGCTGTAACAGATCCAACATCTGGCTGCAAGCCACAGAACTGGACAGAATTGTGAGGCTAAAATCTAGTGATGAATGTGAAGCTATGCTGGTCCGAGGAGCGATATTCTCACTCACTTGATCAGAGACATGGCTGCCTAGATAAAGTAAATGAAGTTTAAGTTTATGCTGGCGCTGCTGATATTCAAAGACCACACACAGGACACCATGATTCTCGAACATTGTAGACAAAAACCATAAATGTATTTAAGAATGCAATAAACCACAGCAACTGTATTGTGTGTTATATGGGTGCATATTCTAGGTTTTCATTTCTTTTATGGCAAATTAAAGTGTCATGCTCACCATGCAGGTAATATGTATGATGCTCCATTGGATGTAGTATGGGGTAAATTTTCACCTCCTGATATAGTGCTCAAGAGAAGAAAATACCCTATACAGTGACCCCCCGACCTACGATGGCCCCGACATATGATGAAATCAACATACGATGGCCTCTCAGAGGCCATCGCATGTCGATGTCAGCATCGACATACGATGCTTTTTTATGTTGGGGCCATCGCATTAAGTGCTATCCGGCAGCGCCAAATGCTTAAGCTGCTGCCGGATAGCAGCTTAATGTTCCCCGTGTGGTGCGGTATTACTTACCCCTCCACGATGCTCCAGGGTGCCCTCCGGGTCCAGCGCTGGTCTTCCGGTGTCTTCTCGGCCCTCTCCGATGACGTCAATACGCTGCTGTGCACATCATCCAATAGGAATGGCGTACGCAGCGGCGTAATGACGTCGCTACGCAGGCCCAGTAAGGCCTAGCGGAAGAAAGCAGAGGACCGGAGAAGACAGCAGAGGACCGGAGAAGACAGCGGAGGACCGGAGAAGACAGCGGAGAGCCCAGCGGAGGCCGGGGACACCATCTCGAGCGGCGGGGACAGGTGAGTACAGCTTCCTATACTTTACATTGCACGAATCCCTCAACATACGATGGATTCGACAAACGATGGCTCGTTTGTAACGAATTACCATCGTATGTTGAGGGACCACTGTATATGCCTATTAGTGATAAGCGGCATTGGCCATTTTCGAATTCGCAATATTTCGCGAATATATAGACGAATATTCATCCTATATTCGCGTATTTTGCATATTCATTATATTTGCATATTCGCGTATTCGAGGAAGAAAACAGTGAGGGGTGGGCAACTTTACTATTGGTTGCTAGGGATGTTGTTGATAACCTCTAACAAGTGTATTTGGCCCACAAGTTAAAAGAAGGAATATGTGAATATGCGAATATTTGTAATTTCGAATATATATACATTTTTGGCAATATTCGTAAATTCGCGAATTTGCGATATTCACGATAAAAATTTGAAATGCGAATATTCGCATTGCCTATATGTGAAATTTGGGGCATATGTAGTTTTAGTTATATGAATCCTATCAGGGAAGTAATGAAATTCCCTTATATAATGTTTTTGTCAGACTAACTCAGTTTTAAAGGGGTACTTCACCCCTAAACATCTTATCCCCTATCCAAAGGATAAGGGGATAAGATATCTGATCACTGGTGGTCCGGCTGTTGGGATCCCCCACGATCCCCGGCCCGGCACCCCAGCGTTCTGAACATTTATGTTCAGAACGCCGTTTTCAGGCGGCCGTGGTTATGACATCACACCCCCTCCATTCATGGGAGGGGGCGTGACAGGGACCACCTCGCTCCTTTGGATAGGGGATAAGATGTGTAGTTGTGTAGTACCCCTTAAAGCGGAAAAGCTCTAAAACTTTCCCACAGGGTTGTTGGTAATTTGTCACAGTTGATATATATATATATATATATGTATATATATATATATATATATATATATATATATATATATATATATAATGGGTGGCATTTAGAATTCCCTACAAAGCTAGATGTTACTGGTTCAACAAGAGGTTTAACCAGTTTAGGACCCCACAGATTACATTGTGGTGATAAGTGGGGTCCTAATGGTCGGAACCCTATCATTCACACAACTGCATATGTTGGAAGCAAGTGATCCTTGATATCATTATGGAGCTCAGTAACATATAACTTGTTTGAGGCTCAATTTGTAATTTATTAAGTAATAAGGCATTGTGGAAATGCAGAAGTTTGCCCCAAGGATGGGTGGTTGTGGGTGTTTCCAAATTGTTGCAAACATTTTTTCTGCAAGTCATCTGTTTTTACAGTGAAAGTATATTTGTACATTTTACTGTGCTAGCAAAACTGAAGAAAATATTTAAATATATGGATTTTTATATTGCAGCTTTTTCAAAAAATTACTTCAATCAATGTCAGTGGGATTTGCTAACAATAGTCAAATGTGTATGGCAAGACTAAGTTCACCATGCATGATGGATGTTACATGTTTAATGGAAAGGGGGTCCCGACCCAGTGTTTTACCCAGAGTCCTCTGCCAACCTTTACTTATTACCCCAAGACGAAACAGTTAGCCAATCAGATCATGAAATTTTAACTGGTATTTTACTAGTGAATACTATAGAGAGTTTGTATCTTACTTGGTGATTTCCATTGTGCATTGGGAATGAAACTCATGGTCTGAAAAGATTACAATCTTCTGAGCCATACATGTGCTTAGAGTTGCTATTACCATTCTATATCTAGAGTTGGCAGTCTGCCGGCCGGCCTTAAGGGTGTGCGAGCTGTGCGGCCGCACAGGGCGCCATAGCAACAGGGGCACCGGGCGGCCGACACAGCTCGCACTGTAACAGGCCGGGCGAAGATGGGGATAAGCCATAGGCATGCGCACGGGGTGTGCCTGGGCACACCCTAATCAAGCCCAGGGAGGGGGGGGATCCGTGGCCGCCACTAAGCAGCCCGCAGGGGCCCTCGTCACATTCTGGACATCCCAGTGTCACAAAAGATCTTTTCGGGACACAAGGATGTCTCGTTACCTCTCTGCGGCGCCCCCCCCCCCACGTTAACTTTAAAAACGCAGGGGCCGCCGGGAGATAGGGCATGCAAGGACGTCACTGACTTCCCCTGCGTGCGCCCATAGCAAAAGCAGAGCGGAGCAGCGAGGAAGAGGACGTGCGCGAATGGTAAGTTACCTGTATGTTGTAAGTCATCTTCAGTGTTCCGACCAACACTCCTCCGGTCCCAGGACCTACTGCTATGGTCTATAGGCCATAGCAGTAGATCGTGACCCCAGAGCGGTGGTCGGAACACTGAAGTGGGGCAGTACACAGACATACAGCCTCCAGCCATACACTGTATATGGCTGGAGGCTGTATGTCTGTGGGGGAACATACCGTATATACTCGAGTATAAGCCGACCCGAGTATAAGCCGAGACCCCTAATTTCAACCCAAAATCCCAGGAAAAGTTATTGACTCGAGTATAAGCCTAGGGTGGGAAATACATCATCCCCCCCTGTCATCATCCAGACTCGTCATTAACATCCTCATCATCATCACCGCCTGTCATCATCCAGACCCTCATCATCATCATCACCTGTCATCATCCCCTTGTCATCATCCCACACATCCCCCCTTCATCATCCCCTTGTCATCATCCCCACCCCCCTTCATCATTCCCTTGTCATCATCCCCACCCCCCTTCATCATCCCCTTGTCATCATCCCCACCCCCCTTCATCATCCCCTTGTAATCATCCCACACCCCCCCCCTTCATCATCCCCTTGTCATCATCCCCACCCCCCTTCATCAACCCACACCCCCCCTTCATCATCCTCTTGTCATCATCCCACACCCCCCCTTCATCATCCTCTTCTCATCATCCGCCCTCAGTGGTCTTCAACCTGCGGACCTCCAGAGGTTTCAAAACTACAACTCCCAGCAAGCCCGGGCAGCCATCGGCTGTCCGGGCTTGCTGGGAGTTGTAGTTTTGAAACCTCCGGAGGTCCGCAGGTTGAAGACCACTGCGGCCTTCGACATCATCCAGCCCCCTCTCACCCCCTTTAGTTCTGTACAGTACTCACCTCCGCTCGGCGCTGGTCCGGTGCTGCAGGGCTGTCCGGAGAGGAGGTGGTCCGGTGGGATAGTGGTTCCGGGCTGCTATCTTCACCGGGGGCGCCTCTTCTCCGCGCTTCCGGCACGGAATAGAGGCATTGCCTTGACAATGACGCAGAAGTACGTTGGCAATGAACGTACCTCTGCGTCGTTGTCAAGGCAACGTGACTATTCTGGGGTCGGGCCCGAAGCGCTTAGAAGAGGCCTCCCCGGTGAAGATAGCAGCCCGGAACCACTATCCCACCGGACCACCTCCTCTCCGGACAGTCCTGCAGCACCGGACCAGCGCCGAGCGGAGGTGAGTACTGTACAGAACTAAAGGGGAGTGAGAGGGGGCTGGATGATGTCGAAGGCCGCAGTGGTCTTCAACCTGCGGACCTCCGGAGGTTTCAAAACTACAACTCCCAGCAAGCCCGGACAGCCGATGGCTGCCCGAGCTTGCTGGTAGTTGTAGTTTTGAAACCTCTGGAGGTCCACAGGTTGAAGACCACTGCGGGTGGAGCGTTCACTCGAGTATAAGCCGAGGGGGGTGTTTTAAGCACGAAAAATCGTGCTGAAAAACTCGGCTTATACTCGAGTATATACGGTACTGCACCTAATGTGGAGAACTATACTGCCAACCTAATGTGGAGAGCTGTACTGCACCTAATGTGGAGAACTATACTGCACCTAAGGTGGGGGAACTATACTGCACCTAATGTGGGGGAACTATACTGCACCTAAAGTAGGGGAACTATATTGCACCTAATGTGGGGAATTATATGGCACCTAATGTGGGGGAACTATACTGCACCTAATGTGGAGAACTATACTGCACCTAATGTGGGGGAACTATACTGCATCTGATTAAGGGGGGCAGGGGACTGATTAAATATAAAAAAATATTTGTTACAAAGATTTTTTCCCTCTTTGTGTATGTTTATGGGGTAATAGGGGGGGCACAAGGTTAGCTCACACAGGGCGCCTGAACACCTAAGGCCGGCCCTGTATACTATGTACCTTGCTGATATTCTGTTGTTTTTGCTAACTGTTATTTATTTGTTAATCTGTTCTGGCTGGCTGGTTGTTCGCTAATTCGCACCTTTACCTCGGCTGGAGTGCCAAGCGTTTCTGATCTTTCTGATCTTGACAACTGTAACGTTAGTACTGTACCACTTATGTTTTATGATACCAAACAAATTAAACAGCTCTCACCTCCAGTGCTAACACCTCTGCTCAGACTGGCCAGCAGTGCCTTTGACCCATTGTAATAGAATTTAAAGAAGGGATGTCCATCGTAGTAAGTGTGGTAAAAGTGGGAACCCTAATTTAGAACATCACAGAGGATACAGCATACTGAACAATAACACCTGCTTTTACTACACCTACTGCCCTGGAGATCCCTTCTTTGAACCCTAATTTTTTTATGTGGTAGCGGGGTGTGATGAGGGCAGATGTTGTTACCCTAGGGGCAGATGGCATTAACCCCTTGTATTAGCCTAAAACCACCCGAAGGTATACCGCTGGTTCCTGGGCTAGGTACGGGGGCAATAAAGACTCTGATGCCAAGTTACGGACAGCAGTAGCTTTGCTGAGGGTAGACAGTTGGTAAAGTCTATACAGTTCAGCCAGGGCCCAAGGAGGTGATCAGGGATGCAGAGACCTTAAGGGCATGCTGGGACTTGTAGTAGGATTGGACAATAGAATGCAGACCACGCTGACTTGACAGATGACAGGGACTCACTTGACTTGACTCATAAAGCTGTGACTTTAGCTCACTTGACATGATGGTGGCTGCAGGACTGGACTTTGAGGTCTCCAACATTCTGGACACACACACTAGGCGACTGCACTGGACCTCAGCTTAGCAGAAGAGCAGAGGTCAAAGAGAGAAGAAGAGAGCTCCACCCAGGGCTTATATGGGGGAGACTAGCAGGGAGCCCATAGGTCACTTTTGGGATAACCTGGTCACTGGTACCTCCTGGTTAACAATCACATGACATAACTCTTAAAGACACAACACATTTTATAATACAATACACTGCAGAACATATGTACAGGGGGGAAACAGGTGCAAGGGGCCCTGGGGACACTGAAGGAGGCTGCCTGACAGGTCAGCAATGGTATGGGGCAACATTTCCCGTACTGGGCCAGCACACCACTTTTCTGCTCTGGCAGGTTTTTTTTTTTACTCTTTTTACTGTATCATTTGGCATTGCACCCAGTTATTTAATTGTGATACAGACAAACCTCAATGAGATTGCTATTGTTACTGACAATATAATGTTCCACTGGGTTTTTTTCAAACTCAGTTTCACTAAAATTACCCAGAGAATAAATAACCAGGTACCCAATAAGTACTCAAGCTCTAGAGCCCGCAACCTACTAAGATCTGTTCCAATGTTGTGGGAAAAAGAAGCCCTACATGAGACATATGCAGTCTCTTTTAATTGTTTCTCTTAACATAAAAAAACGGGCTTCTTCAGATGAGTTTTGAACCAAAAGTATAGGGCAAATGTCCTGGGAGTATGTTTTGTTAAATGTCTGTTCTATAATAAGTCTACCAGAAATGAACAGACTACTAAATATCGTTCATAGCAGTATAAAGTTCTAGATATGCATTTGTTATCAATGGGTAAATAGAGGCATGTCTGTAGTTTACATTTCTCTAGGAGACCAAATCAATATTATTAGTTGTGTATGCAGAGGTCCATATCACTATCTCGCCTACAGAATGTGTATGTGTTGCATAATACAAAAAGTATACATTGTATATGAAATAACCCTATAATCATTTCTATAGTTTATCTTAGAAATCATCTCAGAGTTTGCTTTGCTGTTTCAAAGTATGTTACCTGTAAATCTGTAGTTTTTAATCTGTACTTTGTATCTTCATGCATCTGTGGACAAGGAATCATTAGTATACAAGCATCAATGGCTACTAAATCTAAGAGGTAGCACCAGTCACAGCAATGGGACCTGCAGTCCCTTTCACTTTCCCTATTGATGATTAGTGTTGAGCGGCATAGGCCATATTCGAATTCGCGAATATATGGACGAATATTCGTCATATTCGCGAATATTCGCATATTCGTAATATGCTCGTTTTATTTTCGCATGTGCGAATATCCGTGTGTGCGAAAATTAACATGCGAAAATTTGCATATACAGAAATTAACATGAGCGAAAATTCGCATATGCGAAAATTAGCACATACGAATGTTCGCATATGCGAATTTTCGCGCGCCAGTCTCACACAGTAGTATTACAGCCTTCTTAACACCACACAAGCTGGAAGCAGAGAGGGATGATCACTGTGATGTGTACTGTGAAGAAAAAAAAAAAAAAACGAATATTCGTAATTACGAATATATAGCGCTATATTCGCGAAATTCGCGAATTCGCGAATATGCGATATTCGCGAATAATATTCGAATTGCAAATATTCGCGAGCAACACTATTGATGATATGAACCATTACTCTACTACAACAACACTTGTCCTGGAATGGGTATATGTCATTAAATGAGCCATCACTATGGAATGGGTTTTCCAGTTTCTTTTGTTTCCTGGAGTCAATTTGTAGCAGTTTTTTCCATCAAGTGCTTGAGTCAAGATGTATGAGCTGCCCATGTAACATCGATTTTATACATTAAGGGCCTTTTACATGGAGCGATTGTTGGCTGATCATTACCATGTTGAAGAGAGCTATCGATCGCCATCAAATATGCACCAGCTGGTGGCTGGGATTGTGTGACCCTAAAAATCAACATGGCTGTACATCTCCCTGTATAAAAAGGGAATGTGTGGCCAACAATAATGTGAAGGACCACACAGTCATTGAGCTGTGTAAATTAAACTAGCGCCAATCTACTGGATGAGCATTCATACTGGGCATGGGTCTGCCCGTATAAAAAGTCCTTTAGTCAGATTTAGTGATGCTGCATAAAGAGAATGCATTGGTTATGGAGCCTGCTTGAAGCCAGCAGCTATTAATGTTTAGGTTACAGGTACAATATTCATTCCTTTTGTGGTGGCCCAGTACAGGAGGTGTTATCCTGTACCCTTGCTGCCCTATCAGGCAGCCTCCTTCAGTGTCCCCAAGGCCCCCTGCACTTGTTTCCCCATTGTAAATACCGTATTTATTGGGGTATACCACGCACCAGCCTATAACACGCACCCTCATTTTACCAAGGATATTTGGGTAAAAAAAGTTTTTTACCCAAATATCCATGGTAAAATGAGGGTGCGTGTGTGCGCGTGTATACCCCGATACACCCCCAGGAAAGGCAGGGGGAGAGAGGCCGTCGCTGCCCGCTTCTCTTCCCCTGCCTTTCCTGGGGTCTAGAGCCCTGCTGCCGGCCCTTCTCTCCCCCTGGCTATCGACGCCGCTGCCCGTTCTGTCCCCCTGACTATCGGTGCTGGCACCCCATTGCCGGCGCCGATAGCCAGGGGGGGAGAAGCGGCGCCGACAGCCAGGGGGAGAGAAGGGGCAGCGGCACCCATTGCCGGCGCCGCTGCCCCGTTGCCTCCCCCCATCCCCGGTGGCATAATTACCTGTTGCCGGGGTTGGGTCCGCGCTGCTTCAGACCTCCGGCGTGCGTCCCCTGCGTCGTTGCTATGCACTGCACGGCGCGGCGCACTGACCATGTGATATGTCATGTTATTGTTACCCAGGAGGTACTAGTCACCAGGTGATCCCAAGTGTTCTTCAGTGTCCCCAGGGCCCCTTGCACCTGCAAGAGTGACCTATGGGCTCCCTGCAAGTTTCCCCCATATAAGCCCTGGTTGGAGTTAGCTTCTCTTTCTTGGAGCTCTTCGCTCTTGCTTCCTGCTGAGATCCAGTGCAGTCGTGCCTAGTGTGTGTGTCCAGAGTGTTGGAGGCCTCAAAGTCAAGTCCTGCAGCCACCATCAATTTAAGTAAGCTAAAGTCACAGCTTTATGAGTCAAGTCAAGTCAGTCTCTGTCATCTGTCAAGTCAGCGTGGTCTGCATTCAATTGTCCAGTCCTACTACAAGTCTCAGCAAGCCCTTAAGGTCTCTGCCTCACTGGTCAACTCTGTGGGCCTTGGCTGAAGTGTATAGACTTTACCAACTGTCTACCCTCAGTAAAACTACCATTGTCCGTAACTTGACGTCGGAGTCTTTATTATTCCCCCCCCCCCCCCGTGCCTAGCCCAGGATCCAGCGGTATACCTTCAGATGGTAATAGGCTACACCACGCCCTGGCGTCACAAATACAAGGGGTTAATGCCATCTGCCCCTAGGGTAACAACATCTGCCCTGCACCACACACCCCTCTACCAAAACATGTGGCGTCACGAACAGGATAGAGGTGTTCACCTTATGCCACAAGTCCTCCCCCCTAGTCTGAACTGTGTCCAATATTGTCTGCAAAAACCACATGCTAATGTGATTTAAGTCTGCGCCAAAAAGTGTACAGGACTTTGTCTATGAAATGTGTGTTGTCCCAGTACAGGACATGGTCCTGCACTACACTTAGGCCCTGTCAGGTTGAGTCCCTCAGTGACCTGGGGCTCTCCTGCAGTGTCTCCCCTGCTGTTACTATACTGTAATTTATTGTAATAGAATTGTAGTCAGTGTATTAATGTATTGTTAATATAAAGGACCTGTAAGAGGTCATCTGAAGGACCTGTGAGATGTCACATGTTATGTTTATGTTATCACATGTTACCCAGAGGGCACCAAATTAACACATGACCCGCAGCTTGACCAATGAGCCTTTGCTCAGCCCCTCTATATAAGGGGGCGGTCATTACAATTCGCTCTCTTCTACCATCACTCTTCCATCACTATACTGAGACCAGCAAATACCAGAGATCTCAGTGCTAGTGTCCAGTACCTGGAAGGCCTCAAATCTACAGTCATTCCAGTAAGTCAAGTCTATGTCCGCTGTTACTATCTACAGTCTTGTCAAGCCTCAAGTCAATTATCTAAAGTCTATTACAAGTATAATTGGTCGCAGCAAGCTGCGAGGTCCTACTGTGTTCCTGGCCACCTCTCTGGGATTCTGGCCTAGCTGTGAAGATAATAACACCCATCTAACCTCAGTAAAGCCTCTGTTAAACCATAACCTGCCTAGCTATTGGAATAGCGGAGATACCATTTGGTTGGTTCCGATACCCAAAAACCACTCTGGTGTCACGAACATTAGGGGTTAATAACACCTTCCCCCTGGGATTAATACCATCTTGCCCCATCCACCTACACCGCTACACCCCGTGGTCCCGCCATCACAGTGGGTCACCACAAATGTGTTTTACCCAAGGCGCTTATGAAATAGAGGGGGAGGTGAAGAAAAGTTTGTTGCCTGCTATTTGGAACAGGATGGAAGTTGTGAAAAACATGTGCAAGATCAGATCAGAAACTATTTTTACGTTGCCAAGTATTTTCTGTACCTGCAAGGGTTAAATATGTGCCGGAGAAGCGCGCAAAAATGTCCCACCCCTGGGCATGGAAACCATGTTGTTGTATCGATGCCGAAATTTAACTGTGAAGATCCGCCCCTTGTTCCCGGGGAGCAGAAGTCAGCGCTGCACTGCTGACGCACTTCTGACCGGCGGCCATTTTCCTAAAGCCCTGCAGAAAAGGAGCAGTGCCGCCAGAACAGTCAGTTTGCCGGAAGTCAGTAAGAGGAAAAGCATGGTGGAACAGGCAAGCACATGTGCAGAGAGGCCCAAGATGGTGCCGGAGGCCTTAAAAGTTGCCATGGCCGTGGCGCAAATGTTTCAGGAGCTGGCAGATAGTCTACAGCGCATCTCCATCAGGGCCGAAGAGGCCTGCTACCACGTCCCACTGCCCAAAGATGATGGAGACTGGCCACCAAACCCGGAGAAGGGAATTGTCACGATGCCGGCTGGCAGGAGGTGGATCCTCTGTGCCAGAGAGGGATTGGCGTGGACCGTGCTAGTGGACCGGTTCTAAGTCACTACTGGTTTTCACCAGAGCCCGCCGCAAAGCGGGATGGTCTTGCTGCGGCGGTAGTGACCAGGTCGTATCCACTAGCAACGGCTCAACCTCTCTGGCTGCTGAAGATAGGCGCGGTACAAGGGAGTAGACAGAAGCAAGGTCGGACGTAGCAGAAGGTCGGGGCAGGCAGCAAGGATCGTAGTCAGGGGCAACGGCAGGAGGTCTGGAACACAGGCTAGGAACACACAAGGAAACGCTTTCACTGGCACAATGGCAACAAGATCCGGCGAGGGAGTGAAGGGGAAGTGAGGTATAAATAGGGAGTGCACAGGTGAACACACTAATTGGAACCACTGCGCCAATCAGCGGCGCAGTGGCCCTTTAAATCGCAGAGACCCGGCGCGCGCGCGCCCTAGGGAGCGGGGCCGCGCGCGCCGGGACAGGACAGACGGAGAGCGAGTCAGGTACGGGAGCCGGGATGCGCATCGCGAGCGGGCGCCACCCGCATCGCGAATCGCATCCCGGCTGGAGACGGTATCGCAGCGCACCGGGTCAGTGGAGCTGCCCGGAGCGCTGCGGTAGCGAGAGTGAAGCGAGCGCTCCGGGGAGGAGCGGGGACCCGGAGCGCTCGGCGTAACAGTACCCCCCCCCTGGGTCTCCCCCTCTTCTTAGAGCCTGAGAACCTGAGGAGCAGACTTTTGTCTAGGATATTGTCCTCAGGTTCCCAGGATCTCTCTTCAGGACCACAACCCTCCCAATCGACCAGGAAAAAGGTTTTCCCTCTGACCTTCTTGGAGGCCAGTATCTCTTTAACGGAGAAGATGTCCGAGGAGCCGGAAACAGGAGTGGGAGAAACAAACTTAGGAGAGAAACGGTTGATGATAAGTGGTTTAAGAAGAGAAACGTGAAAGGCATTAGGAATTCGAAGAGAAGGAGGAAGAAGAAGTTTGTAAGAGACAGGATTAATCTGGCACAAGATTTTGAAAGGACCAAGATAGCGTGGTCCCAATTTGTAGCTAGGGACACGGAAGCGGACATATTTAGCGGAGAGCCATACCTTGTCTCCAGGAGAAAAAATGGGGGGAGCTCTTCTTTTTCTATCAGCAAACTTCTTCATGCGTGATGAGGCCTGTAAAAGAGAATTTTGGGTCTCTTTCCATATGGTGGAAAGATCACGAGATATTTCATCCACAGCGGGCAAACCAGAGGGCAAGGGAGTAGGGAGGGGGGGAAGAGGGTGACGGCCGTACACCACAAAAAATGGGGATTTGGAGGAGGATTCAGAGACTCTGAAGTTATACGAAAATTCGGCCCATGGTAGAAGATCTGCCCAGTCATCCTGGCGGGAGGAAACAAAATGGCGTAAATAATCACCCAGGACCTGGTTAATTCTTTCTACTTGCCCATTGGATTGAGGATGATATGCAGAGGAAAAGTTTAATTTAATCTTGAGTTGTTTACAGAGAGCCCTCCAGAATTTTGACACGAATTGGACGCCTCTATCCGAGACGATCTGCGTGGGCAACCCGTGAAGACGAAAAATGTGTACAAAAAATTGTTTTGCCAACTGAGGCGCTGAAGGAAGACCAGGAAGAGGGATGAAATGTGCCATCTTGGAGAATCGATCAACGACCACCCAAACAACAGTGTTGCCACGGGATGGGGGTAAGTCCGTAATAAAGTCCATACCAATCAGAGACCAAGGCTGTTCGGGGACAGGCAGAGGATGAAGAAAACCAGCGGGCTTCTGGCGAGGAGTCTTATCCCGGGCACAAACAGTGCAGGCTCGTACAAAATCCACAACATCCGTCTCCAGAGTCGGCCACCAATAGAAACGAGAGATGAGTTGCACGGATTTCTTGATACCCGCATGACCTGCGAGATGGGAGGAGTGACCCCATTTGAGGATTCCGAGGCGTTGGCGTGGAGAAACGAAGGTCTTCCCTGGAGGAGTTTGCCTGATGGAGGCTGGAGAAGTGGAGATCAGGCAGTCAGGGGGGATGATGTGTTGCGGAGAGAGCTCTACTTCCGAGGCATCCGAGGAACGAGAGAGAGCATCGGCCCTAATGTTCTTATCGGCAGGCCGAAAGTGAATTTCAAAATTAAATCGGGCAAAGAACAGAGACCACCTGGCCTGGCGAGGATTCAGCCGTTGGGCAGACTGGAGATAGGAGAGGTTCTTGTGATCGGTGTAAATAATAACTGGAAATCTTGATCCCTCCAACAGATGCCTCCATTCCTCAAGTGCTAATTTAATGGCTAGAAGCTCTCGGTCCCCGATGGAGTAGTTCCTCTCAGCTGGAGAGAAGGTCCTAGAAAAAAAACCACAAGTAACAGCATGCCCGGAAGAATTTTTCTGTAGAAGGACCGCTCCAGCTCCTACAGAGGAGGCATCAACCTCCAATAGGAAGGGTTTAGATGGGTCAGGTCTGGAGAGCACGGGAGCCGAAGAAAAGGCAGACTTGAGCTGTTTAAAGGCGTCTTCCGCTTGAGGAGGCCATGACTTAGGATTGGCATTCTTTTTGGTTAAAGCCACGATAGGAGCCACAATGGTGGAAAAATGTGGAATGAATTGTCTGTAATAATTGGCGAACCCCAAAAAACGTTGGATAGCACGAAGTCCGGAGGGGCGTGGCCAATCTAAGACGGCAGAGAGTTTGTCTGGATCCATTTGTAGTCCCTGGCCAGAGACCAAGTATCCTAGGAAAGGAAGAGATTGACATTCAAACAGACATTTCTCCATTTTGACATACAGTTGATTGTCACGAAGTCTCTGAAGAACCATGCGGACATGCTGGCGGTGTTCTTCTAGGTTGGCAGAAAAAATCAGGATATCGTCCAGATATACAACAACACAGGAATATAAGAGATCACGAAAGATTTCATTAACAAAGTCTTGGAAGACGGCAGGGGCGTTGCACAGGCCAAAGGGCATGACCAGATACTCAAAGTGTCCATCTCTGGTGTTAAATGCCGTTTTCCATTCATCCCCCTCTCTGATGCGAATGAGATTATAGGCACCTCTTAAGTCCAGTTTGGTAAAGATGTGGGCACCTTGGAGGCGATCAAAGAGTTCAGAGATGAGAGGTAGGGGGTAGCGGTTTTTTACAGTGATTTTATTAAGACCGCGGTAGTCAATGCAAGGACGTAGAGAGCCATCTTTTTTGGACACAAAGAAAAATCCGGCTCCGGCAGGAGAGGAAGATTTGCGGATAAAGCCCTTCTTTAAATTTTCCTGGATATACTCAGACATAGCAAGAGTCTCTGGGACAGAGAGAGGATAAATTCTGCCCCGGGGTGGAGTAGTACCCGGGAGGAGGTCAATGGGACAGTCATAAGGCCTGTGAGGAGGTAAAGTCTCAGCTTGTTTTTTGCAAAAAACATCCGCAAAGTCCATATAGGCCTTAGGGAGACCCGTTACAGGAGGCACCACAGGATCACGGCAGGGAGTACTGGGAACCGGTTTAAGACAGTCCTTGGAACAAGAGGGGCCCCAACTCTTGATCTCCCCAGTGGACCAATCCAGGGTAGGGGAGTGGTGTTGAAGCCAGGGTAGTCCAAGGAGAATTTCGGAAGTGCAATTGGGGAGGACCAAAAACTCAATTTTTTCATGGTGAGATCCGATGCACATTAGGAGGGGCTCCGTGCGGAAACGTATGGTACAGTCCAATCTTTCATTGTTAACACAATTGATGTAGAGAGGTCTGGCGAGACTGGTCAGCGGGATGTTGAACCTGTTGGTGAGAGAGGCCAAAATAAAATTTCCTGCAGATCCGGAATCCAAGAAGGCCATAGTAGAGAAGGAGAAGGTAGAGGCGGATACCCGCACAGGCACAGTAAGACGCGGAGAAGCAGAGTTGACATCAAGGGCTGTCTCACCTTTGTGCGGGGTCAGCGTACGTCTTTCCAGGCGGGGAGGACGGATAGGACAATCCTTCAGGAAGTGTTCGGTACCGGCACAGTACAGGCAGAGATTCTCCATGCGGCGTCGTGTCCTCTCTTGAGGTGTCAGGCGAGACCGGTCAACCTGCATAGCCTCCACGGCGGGAGGCACAGGAACGGATTGCAGGGGACCAGAGGAGAGAGGAGCCGGGGAGAAAAAACGCCTTGTGCGAACAAAGTCCATATCCTGGCGGAGCTCCTGACGCCTTTCGGAAAAACGCATGTCAATGCGAGTGGCTAGATGAATGAGTTCATGTAGGTTAGCAGGGATTTCTCGTGCGGCCAGAACATCTTTAATGTTGCTGGATAGGCCTTTTTTAAAGGTCGCGCAGAGGGCCTCATTATTCCAGGATAGTTCTGAAGCAAGAGTACGGAATTGTACGGCGTACTCGCCAACGGAAGAATTACCCTGGACCAGGTTCAACAGGGCAGTCTCAGCAGAAGAGGCTCGGGCAGGTTCCTCAAAGACACTTCGAATTTCCGAGAAGAAGGAGTGTACAGAGGCAGTGACGGGGTCATTGCGGTCCCAGAGCGGTGTAGCCCACGACAGAGCTTTTCCAGACAGAAGGCTGACTACGAAAGCCACCTTAGACCTTTCAGTGGGAAACTGGTCCGACATCATCTCCAAGTGCAGGGAACATTGAGAAAGGAAGCCACGGCAAAATTTAGAGTCCCCATCAAATTTATCCGGCAAGGATAGTCGTAGGCCTGAAGCGGCCACTCGCTGCGGAGGAGGTGCAGGAGCTGGCGGAGGAGATGATTGCTGAAGCTGTGGTAGTAGCTGCTGTAGCATCACGGTCAGTTGAGACAGCTGGTGGCCTTGTTGCGCTATCTGTTGTGACTGCTGGACGACCACCGTGGTGAGGTCGGCGACAACTGGCAGAGGAACTTCAGCGGGATCCATGGCCGGATCTACTGTCACGATGCCGGCTGGCAGGAGGTGGATCCTCTGTGCCAGAGAGGGATTGGCGTGGACCGTGCTAGTGGACCGGTTCTAAGTCACTACTGGTTTTCACCAGAGCCCGCCGCAAAGCGGGATGGTCTTGCTGCGGCGGTAGTGACCAGGTCGTATCCACTAGCAACGGCTCAACCTCTCTGGCTGCTGAAGATAGGCGCGGTACAAGGGAGTAGACAGAAGCAAGGTCGGACGTAGCAGAAGGTCGGGGCAGGCAGCAAGGATCGTAGTCAGGGGCAACGGCAGGAGGTCTGGAACACAGGCTAGGAACACACAAGGAAACGCTTTCACTGGCACAATGGCAACAAGATCCGGCGAGGGAGTGAAGGGGAAGTGAGGTATAAATAGGGAGTGCACAGGTGAACACACTAATTGGAACCACTGCGCCAATCAGCGGCGCAGTGGCCCTTTAAATCGCAGAGACCCGGCGCGCGCGCGCCCTAGGGAGCGGGGCCGCGCGCGCCGGGACAGGACAGACGGAGAGCGAGTCAGGTACGGGAGCCGGGATGCGCATCGCGAGCGGGCGCCACCCGCATCGCGAATCGCATCCCGGCTGGAGACGGTATCGCAGCGCACCGGGTCAGTGGAGCTGCCCGGAGCGCTGCGGTAGCGAGAGTGAAGCGAGCGCTCCGGGGAGGAGCGGGGACCCGGAGCGCTCGGCGTAACAGGAATGCCAGCATCTTCTAGTGCATCAGCACCATGAAGCTGTCCCCTCAACACCAGACCTGGGGGTCCTGGGCCAAAATTCACATGAGGAGTCAGAAGTGAGTACCCCGACTGAGGCCGCATTCTCTACCCCTCCTCCTACCCCAGAGCAAACCAAACCCTCCTGACCCAGAAGTTTGTCACCCGTCCTCAGTCACCACCATTACCTAAGTGGTTGTTTTTCAATGAGCCTGGACTGATCTGATACATCAGAGCACCTTCTTCCCCTGCCAGGGAAGTCCCATCCCCCAGTCCCTCAGGCCCAGTCCTAGAGGGCTAGAAGAGAGGCCCAGGTGGCCGAGATCGTAGAGGGACTGAGGGCACAGAGAGTGGAGAGATATGGGCCAAAGCTGCTGCCATATGAGGTGCGACAGGCACAGCAACAGGACACCAAAGCATTAGAGGCCCTGTACATCAGAAAATTGGAACATCTCTGAGAGGGGCTCTCCCTGGAATGCCACCGCGCTACGGTGGGGTAATTCGACAAAGTGTGGGGGTTTGGAACCCTTATGGACTGTCATCATGGAGGGACCATCCTGGTCAATCGTCGGGCAGTGCAAAGAGACATCTTCCCCCGTCCATGTATTCTCTAGAGAGCAGGGAGATCATGGAGTATACTCCTGTACAGGGCTTGAGAGTAGAGTGGGTCGCTGCGGTGACACGTCCTAAGAATCCAACCAAGATTCCGTTTGCCTACTTCTCATCAGACGGCTAGGATGCCGATCCCTTTGGGTTGCTGCCGCCTAAAGTCAGAGGTACCGTCCAGGAGGAGGAGGTCTACATGCCCGAAGTGCCTGTCATGGCACCAAAGTATCTACCACAGTCATCTGTGAATGTGCCCAGTCCTACTCCTGTGGTCGAGGACGTCTGGCCTAACCAGTGGGCACCAACTGAAGTGCCTCGGCCTACTCCCAAAGAGGAGGTTTGGCCGGCCCAACAGGCACCAAGCGTTGTTCCCCCAGTGGCTTAAGCTGCTGCAGTGCAAATGGTGGTCACCATTACAGAGTCCACGTTGTCCCAGGTGATCTGGAACACCCCAGTGAGTCCATTAGAGGTGGCACAGTCCCGTGGACCCCGTTACATGTCCCAGCCTCGGAAGCAGTCAGACCGGCGAGGCTGGGATGGCAAGTTCCCAAGTTTGGGCAGTCTACCCATGATAATTCTGATATATATCATTAACTTTCTTTGTAAAGTACTTTTGTTCACCACGGGTTATGCAACGTTTAACAAAAGTGCCTGACGAACTTGTCATGAAGTTTATTTGTAACCAATTGCGTAAGTGTACATGCCTGGCTTCTAGCCGTGATTCTTTACTAACTCTAAAATGTACCAGGACTGTGGAGCGGTACAATGAAAATATGTATAAACTGTTAGAGTAATATATTTTTGCTCATTACCTTTGCACAAGTAAATACTTATATTGGTGTACTATAATGGTTATGGTGTGCTGTAATAAAATGTGTATACTATGTTTGTACAGGGATGTCTAAGGGTATAGTGTCGTTTATTCATGGCGATCTATATGGGAGGTATCCTGACCCAGTCAGGAGAAGCGTAGCCACTACCTCACCGCCAAAAATTTCCGCCAGGTACGAAGATTAACTCATAATGTAAAGTTATGTACCACACAAAGTCAGTTCACATATGGTTAAAGTAGTCCACACATATGCAAATAGTTAAGATAGGACTGTAACATTATTTGTCGTCACAGTCCACAAATTCTATATATATACCGTTAAGTGTCTAATGTTTCTCTCCTGTCCACGTATACAGGGTACTCTACTGGCCAAAGGGTTCCCCTGATATCTAGACAATGCACGTAGAGTGACAGAATTGATAAATGTAAAGGTAACACTGTTGTATAGGTAACACTGTTGTATTGAGTTCTGGGGAAAAGAGTTGAGAACCGAGGGGCCCCAGCAGCCAAGGCATTGGGTAGATAGCCTCTGGCAGCCCAATCCGTTAATCTATATATATTGATATTTATACTGTGTCTTGAGTGTCTTCAGAAGGAAGTTACAAAGTCAAAATTAACCCCATATGTATGGGCATGTATGGACATTCACCATGCCACATGGACTCATAGATAAATCCTTATCTTGTTTAGTAATCCAGACCTGAGAAGGACATTGTGCATAAATGCCCCAGGAACTCTCACTAGGCCTCAGTGGCCACTTCAGTCCTCTGCCCTCCAGGACTGGGCATCAAGGCCGACTTTAATTAAGGGGAAGTTTGTGGTGGCCCAGTACGGGAGGTGTTACCCCGTACTCTTGCTGCCCTATCAGGCAGCCTTCTTCAGTGTCCCCAAGGCCCCCTGCACTTGTTTTCCCATTGTAAATACATTTTACCATAAAATGTAATTTTGCTTTAAGAGTTTATACCATGTGATATGTCATGTGATTGTTACCCAAGAGGTATCAGTGACCAGGTGATCCCAAGAGTGACCTATGGGCTCCATGCTAGTCTCCCCCATATAAGCCCTGGTTGGAGTTAGCTTCTCTCTCTTTGAGCTCTTAGCTCTTGCTTCCTGCTGAGGTCCAGTGCAGTCGTGCCTAGTGTGTGTGTCCAGAGTGTTGGAGACCTCAAAGTCCAGTCATGCAGCCACCATCAAGTCAAGTAGTCAAGTAAGGTAAAGTCACAGCTTTATGAGTCAAGTCAAGTCAGTCACTGTCATCTGTCAAGTCAGCGTGGTCTGCTTTTAATTATCCAGTCCTACTACAAGTCCCAGCAAGTCCTTAAGGTCTCTGCATCATTGATCACCTCCTTGGGCCCTGGCTGAACTGTATAGACTTTACCAACTGTCTACCCTCAGTAAAGCTACCGTTGTCCGTAACTTGGCGTCGGAGTCTTTATTGCCCCCTTGGCTAGCCCAGGATCCAGCGTTATACCCTGGCATCATGAATACAAGGGGTTATTAGTGTTGCTCGCGAATATTCGCAATGCAAATTTTATTCGCGAATATCCCATATTCGCGAATTCGCGAATATTCGCGAATATAGCACTATATATTCATAATTATGAATATTCGTTTTAGTTTTTTTTTCTTCTTCTTCACAGTACACATCACAGTGATCACCCCTCTCTGCTTCCAGCTTGTGTGGTGTAAAGAAGGCTCTAATACTACTTTGTGAGACTGGCGTGCGAATTTTCGCATATGCTAATTTTCGTGTATGCTAATTTTCGCATATACAAATTTTTGTATATGCTAATTTCCGCATATGCTAATTTTCGCATCCGCGAATTTTCGCATATGCGAAAATAAACCGCGAATATTACGAATATGCGAATTTAGCGAATATGCCGAATATTCGTCCATATATTCGCAAAATATTGCAAATTCGAATATGACCTATGCCGCTCAACACTAGGGGTTATGCCATCTGCCCCTAGGGTAACAACATCTGCCCTGCACCACACACCCCACCACCACACTTTTAAAAGGCTTTCATTTTCCTATGTTTTCTGTTGTAAATTAGATTATTATGAAAGTGAATTACCTTCTCGTGCCTGGTAACCCTGTGAAACAGTACAACCTTTTCTATGTGCTGGCTTCTACAGAAAATAGGCCTTTTGTGTAAAAGTTTCTATTTTTAGCAGTTGTGATTTTCATTTTAGTGGGGGGCGATGTAATGTGAAGAAACACAGTAGAGCTTATATAGTAAATGTATGGTGGGGTGTGGGAGCTGACGGTGCTTTTCCTCTCGCACCTTCCTAATGCTCAAGTTTGACTATATAAAGCGGGATTCCTTAAGCAGTGAACTTTGACTTACAGAATGAAAGTCAAATAATCTCACTAAATGGTATAAACTCCTACAATGAATGGCAAAGACATATTCTACTGCCTTAAAGGGGTACTCTGTGTGAAAACTACTTTTAAATTACTTCTATCAAAAATATTAATCCTTCCACCTTATCAGGTGCTGTATACTGCAGAGGAATTTGAGTTGTTATTTTGTCTGACCACAGTGCTCTCTGCGGACACCTCTGTTCACGTCAGGAACTGTCCAGAGCAGGAGCAAATCCCCATAGCAAACCTCTCCTGCTCTGAACAGTTCCTGACATGGACAGAAGTGTCAGCAGAGAGCACTGTGGTCAGACAGAAAATTACTATACAACTTCCTCTATAGCATACAGCAGCTGATAAGTAGTGGAAGGATTAAGACTTTTGAACCCCTTAACGACCATGGACGTATATTTACATCCGTGGCCGGCTCCCACATTGTAAAGCGAGCTCAGAAGCTGAGCGTGCTTCGTATCTGCTGGGTCCTGGTTGCTATCGCCAACCAGGGCCCGCGGCTAATACCGGACATCGCCAATCAGGCTGATGTCCGGTATTTTCCCTTTAGACGATGCGATCAAAGTTGATTGTGGCATCTAAAACATGAAAACTCAATGCCGGTTAGCACAGCGGAGCTGTTTGGGAGTCCCGAACAGCTGGGAGAACAGCGGGAGGGGATTTACCTCGATCCACGCTTTCCAATTGCCGTTTAATTGCTCCAAGCCTGAGATCCAGGCTGGAGCAAACGAGCGCAGATTACACTGAGCAATGCTATGCTATTGCATGGCATTGAACAATGTATGCAATCAAAGGATTGCAAGTAATAGTCCCCTATGGGGGCTTAAAAAACATGTAAAAATTGTAAAAAAAAAGTGAATAAATGTGATTTAACCCCTTCCTAAATAAAAGTTTGAATCACCCCTCTTTTCCAATCAAAAAGTCTGATCAAAACAATCATGGTACTGATAAAAACTTCAGATCACGGCAGAAAAAATTAGCCCTCATACCACCCCGTATATGGAAAAATAGTAAAGTTATAGGGGTCAGAAAGGACAATTTGAAACATACAAATTTTGGTGTATGTAGTTAAAATAAAGAAAAACCTATATAAATTGGGTATCATTGTAACCGTATGGACCTACAGAATAAATATATGGTGTCATTTTTACTGAAAAGTACACTATGTAGAATCGGAAGCCCCCAAAAGTTACAATATTTTTTTTTATGGGTTCACTGTAAATTTTGTGGTGAAATAATTGATGTCATTACAGAGTACAATTGGTGGCGCAAAAAATAATCCCTCATATAAGTCTCTGGGGGTAAAATTGAAAGAAGACGATTTTTAGAAGGTGATAAGGAAAAAATGAAAGTGCAAAAAACTGAAAAATCTGTGGTCCTTAAGGGGTTAATGGAGGTAATTCTTCCGTATTCTTCCTTTCTCTATATTGTAATATTACCTTGCAAAAGCATGTCACATGCCTATTACAGATTGAATCACATTAATATGACATGAATAATATTGGATGAGTTACTATGACACAGCAAATAGGATAATGTTGTACTATGGTTGAATTTTTAAAATTGTTGGCTGTGCAGAGAAATGGCAAATGTTATGTAGATAACTTGATAACAGATCGCCTAATAAGAAACTGCAAGAATTTTATGTCAAAACTGACATCACGGAGATAACATGACTAAAAACTAAATATTAGCACCCAATGCCAAGCAGCTGCTGCCAAGACAAATAGGTAAAGAGAGTATCAACTATGTACACAGTATCACAGGTGTGGTCTGACGTGATTTTTTAATCAGTTTTGGATTATAGAAATATAAGACGTACAATAATGAATTACAGTAATGAAGACCATTTAGCACCAACTGCATGGAAATAATTGAATAAAAATGTCTTTTGTCAACCTTAGAATGTAACAGAATTACACAATATTTTAGTATTTACAGAAATCTGATATTGAAGTTATGGGGCCTTACTTCTCATCTTTCCTAAACATTCTCAGCAGAACTGACAGGAGCAAGACATGAGGGAATGAAATGTGTATTTCCAACCATATACATATATTTTGAATGTGGCAGAAGATGTAAGTTTGATCACATAAATTCCCTTAAAATGAAATATCCTACACAAAAAAAGTATGAAATCCTAAAGAGAAAAGAAGCATGTCAAGATGATAAATTAAAGGGGTTATCCAGGAAAAAACTTTTTTTTTATATATCAACTGGCTCCAGAAAGTTAAACAGATTTGTAAATTACTTCTATTAAAAAATCTTAATCCTTTCAGTACTTATGAGCTTCAGAATTTAGGTTGTTCTTTTCTGTCTAAGTGCTCTCTGATGACACCTGTTTCGGGAACCGCCCAGTTTAGAAGAGGTTTGCTATGGGAATTTGCTTCTAAACTGGGCGTTTGCCGAGACACGTGTCATCAGAGATTACTTAGACAGGAAAGAACAACCTTAACTTGAGAAGCTCATAAGTACTGAAAGGATTACGATTTTTTAATAGAAGTAATTTACAAAACTGTTTAACTTTCTGGAACCAGTTGATATATATAAAAAAGTTTTTTCCTGGAATACCCCTTTAACATCTTTATTGAAGATCCAGACAATACAAACAACTACAATAATAAAAACACTTCAGGCAAACCTATACAAGATGACAGGCAGGAAGAAAAATGGTGGGATCCCTATATAAAAAGATACAATAGAACAGGTCTGGGATAAGGGGTATGGTACAAAGAAAAACAATGGTGATGGCAAATGCTTGGAGACACCAAATCGGAAAAACATTTGTAAGAACAGGACAGAGCCTGTCACAGGGCACAGAAGTAAATAAATAAGGTGCAAGTGGCAACACTAAATACAACCCTTTCACAAAGAGGATTAAAGAAAACAGGCTATAAACAATGTACCAGAGTAAAGTACCCCCTGAAGCCAACCAAAGTCAATATAACATAAACATGAATACCCACTCACAACCAGGTGGGATGAATGATAGCCATAGTGGCCAAGAAGGTAACAGTGAACACCACCATACCCTACATGCATTTTGCGTCATTGTGCTTCGTCTGGGGGTTATATTATATTGACCCTGGTTGTCTAGGGGGCACTTTACTTTACTTGGTACATTGTTCATAGCTTGTTTTGGTGGTTTCCCTATTCTTCTTTGTGATAGGGTGGTATTTAGTGTTGGAAATTGCACTTTATTCATTTACTTCTGTGCACTTGCTCTGTGACAAGCTCTGCCTTGATTTTACTCTTTTTTTCCGATTATTTGTCTCATTTTTCTGCCTTCAAACATTTGTTGTCATTTTTGTTTTTCTTTGTATTGTAACTGAGTTTGTACCTGTTCTATCGTAACTTTTTATATAGGGATCCCATCAGTTTTCTTCCTGTCTGTCATCTTGTGTAGGTTTGCCTGAACCAATTTTATTATTAAAGGAGTTATCCACCATAAGGTGATTGCAGTGCGTACCTTGCAGACAGTAATGGACATGCTTAGGAAGGATCTGCGCTTGTCTTGGGGATAAGTGGCTATGTTATGAGAATACCTTAACACTATGGCTAGCTGTTTGTGAATTGGTATTTGCTCTTTGACTTTTCTTTTTTTGACTACAAATCCCACAATTCCATCTTCCTCCCTCCCACACATCAGCCACCCCACCCATTGAAACATAAATGAGCTGCATGCATTCAAATCAGTGTGGTTTTCAATCAGGGTGCCTACAGCTGTTGCAGATTGATCTCTCTCCCACCAAGCGATCCCTCCACCCACTGAATCAGACAGGCTACCTGTCATCAGCTGACTAGTGAGTCAGGTCTCGGCCGCATTGCAAGCTGGCAAAAATCTGAGACAACAGTCATTTTGTATGCTGGTAAAAATAAATATTGGAGTGAAAATCACAGAAGAATTGTGAGAAAACCGCCACACACAGGTACAGAAACTACATTATGAACTACACTAACTTTACAGCCCGGTAGCATTGTCAAATAAATCAAAAAATCCTGGAATACGCCCTTAATGCTGCTGTTTGTATCGCCTGGATGGTCAATAAAGATATTTATTCTCCAGATCTATTAATCAAAGCTGATACAGAGAGCTTTGGGCACCTAATAAGTACATCCTGCCTCCTGGGTATTTATGGTAGTGGCTGCCAGGAGAGTAAACAATGTTTATCTTGGTTATGCAAGCTCCACTGCCCTCCGGACTTCTGTATAGACCCATAACCAGTTCTGATTGACAGGCCCCCTTTAAATGTCTATAAAAACATCTTCAGACTAATACGTTCTTAAATGTAGTTAACATTAAATTGTGTGGAAGAAAATATACAAAGATATGGACAAGATATTGCTGGAGTTTGTCGTGTGAAGATCTCCAACAATCCAACAGGGCCATTGTGTAAGTTTGGTATGCCAATTCCTGTTTACATGCTATCATTTCATATTACACACAAGGCCGTAGTTGAAAAATTGTTCTGTGAATTTAATGTTGTTTTTAAATTACAGAATTACAGAATGTAAACACGACAGACACATAATTATGACAATTAAAATGGTGCTTTGACCCTTAAAAAAAAAAAAAAACAATAGAAAAAGAAATCATAGTTACCTTGCCCACTTAGCCACTGGCCGAGAGGGTAAATGCTGCTGAGCCGTCGTAGCAGAAACAGGAAGAAGACAGGGAGGTAGGGGACTAGAATGAGCCAAATGGGAGCTGAGGGTGGGGGGTGGGGTAGGAGGGGGATGTGGGGTAAGTGGAGAACCAGAGCTAGGTAAGTATGCTTTGTTTTTGTTTTTTCACAGGCCCCAGCACCATACAAATTTTTATACAAGTGCCAGAATACCCCTTTAACTTTATTTATTTAACAGCATCATAAAGGGTATCATAAAAACATGTTCTCCATGTATTCTTTCCTGGCAAAGAACAAAATCATAACTAGGGTTCCGTACCTAGCAGTTTTGCATATGATTTGCATGAAAGGTTAAGGCTTTGCTATACTTTACATTTTATTGGATAACAGTATCCCACAGAGTTTACACTTTGAATGTGAATATGTAAAACCTTGTGATTTACCCCTGAAATTAGTTCTGTAATTAAGAGTAAACGGGTTTTCCAAATAAGAGACTTGAAGCCCAAACTTCAGAACAGTTTTGGGTGAGCTGAAATTATTCCTTGTTTATATCTGGCAGCAAAAGGTTCATTTTTAACATTCCAGACTTTAATTTGAGCCTCTGCAAAAAGCCACAGAAATCCAGATATACCCATGCCTGGAACAGGCCTTCTCTTTTATTTGGAGCCCAGGAAAATGTATGGGGGAGGGAATGGCGGAGAAGGCGGACGAAGCTAAAACCTGTGATGTTTTTATACCACGGAGAAACCACAAACTTGCTCTCTCTATGTCTGTGAACGAAGCTCTCCCAGCTGCAAAAATACTTCAACGGTCAGGAAAACACAGTCTCATTTTATTCCAGCTTTGAACGTTTTTCGTACCACTTCTCCTTGAAATATCATACCACTCAAAAAGAAAGGAAAAATACTGGCATACACAAACACTATTAAATTTAACCTACACAGAGAAGACATTCCTGGTGTGGAAATGAATGGATAATTTGATATTTCTGGTCTTGTAGTAAACAGTGAACTCTTTTAAGGGTCGCAACTAGTAAAATTTATATAACTGTTAAGATTGGTGTACACAAGTCAATATATGTCAGTAATTGACAGGCTGGTCATTTCTGCACATTAGCCTCTACCTGCACTGTAAATGTTTGGCTGTGACAGCTATTAGTTCACACCAGCATGCTTGTAAGATTAGTGGAGGCAGGTGGCTGTTTAGCCATCTTGATGCTGTGTTTAATAGTGATTGTGGCATCAACAAGGGATGCAGGCTTTTGTTGACATGCCTTCAATAGCCCAAGCTGACTGTCAGTCAGGGCTGACAATGTATATTTGTGGTGACATGGGGCTGAAAGATAAACTTGTTAAATCGTGACACTAGTGCACCGTTAACCTACACGGTCCGAGATGGAGTCAACTTCTCCTGGGCCAAGCACGGGGCAATAAGCACACTGGTGCCAGGTTATGCATAATTATCTTTTTACTGTGGCAGGAGCAGATGGTTAAAATACTTGCAGTACAGAGCAGAGTAGAAGGGATGCAGAGTAACCCGTGGGAGCCCTGTGGCCTTAGTGGGACTTAAGGTGCTTTTCACCCACTTGAATTGACTTGCTATTAGATATGACAGACTTGAGACTTGAAGTTATCTCACACTGACTAGGGTTCTACTAAGGTCCAAAATACTGACACCGCTAGGGTATGAACTCACCAGCTCCTGTGTGAGGAACACTTGCAGAATAGCGGAGTTGATTTGATAAGAGATTTTCTTTAGGCTTCCCTTGGAATCACCTCACAATTCTTCCGACTCCTTTCCACACTGCAGTTCACATGGAGCTCTGCACACAGCACTCAGCTCTAAGCTGAACTTAGTCTGGGGCAACTCCTACCCCCCTACTCTATATACAGGGCAATTTGGGGGTTCCCATTGGGCAATTAGGGTCACATGGGTACTCTGCATCATACCTTCTTACAGACATCCAGTACATTCCTTAAAGGTACATTGCAACATAATTTATCAATTAATTAACAGCACAAATAATAACTATCACAGCATCACCTGAGCAGCGCCTAGGTCAGGCACCTGAGGCAATGTTTACCTGACAGGACGCACTCCAGTACTGGGATACCACATTTTAATAGCCATGGGCCTTAAAGGTACCCATACAAATTGTGTGTGTTTAACTGCTACATAGCGGTGTGAAATCATCCCACCTGTTCCCAACTTTATATATTGTATGATCACTAACCTTTACACAAACTTTGCAAAAATGAATAGTAGAAATGAATATAAGAATCTTTGTAACATATATTATCACAGAAAATGCCTCTTTCTTAACACACTAAGCGTACATATCCCCCCCCCCTCTCCTTCCTAAACTCATCATCCATTCTAAATAACTGATACATCCACCTCGAGATGGATCAGATCACTGAAGAAACAGGTTTCCTGCTGCCCTTAAAAGTTTGGGGATAGGTAAGTTGGAGGTAGTAGTCACAATGTAATACTGCATTTAGACTACGTTTTTAGTTTGGGCTGTTCCTCTGCAAAATGTCAAAAAGAGATACTGATGTATAGCCCAATGTGTTGCCAATGGGCTCATAGAATTCATCAGGCTAAACAGAGTCTAAATGTGAGTACATTCTGCCCATTTCTCAAATACATGGTGTAGGATGTCATTGTGGCACTTGTAGTCTGCTGCAGGCATCCCCCATTGTATGCATTTTTATGCTGGGGATCATAAGCATGCGCAGCCTATTCCATTAGGGTGTGCACCCTAAAGCACAAACTCACGCTGCACGCATATATAAATAGAAATATAGATACACACACACACTCTTGCTTGCATGCACACATGCATAAACAGATCTGCACTCATATAGGTGCAGTATAAGTCCCTGCACATTAGGTTGGCAGTAGTGATGTCGCGAACATAAAATTTTCGGTTCGCGAACTTCCGCCATTGACTTCAATGGGCAGGCGAATTTTAAAACCCACAGGGACTCTTTCTGGCCACAATAGTGATTTAAAAGTTGTTTCAAGGGGACTAACACCTGGACTGTGGCGTGCCGGAGTGGGATCCATGGCAAAACTCCCATGGAAAATTACATAGTTGATGCAGAGTCTGGTTTTAATCCATAAAGGGCATAAATCACCTATTATTCCTAAATGGTTTGGAATAATGTGCTTTAGCCCCCTTTAGGCAGCACATAGAGCCCCCCTTTAGGCATCACATAGTTAGATCCCCCTTTAGACAGCACATAGATTCCCCCATATTAGGCAGCACATAGTTAGAGCCCCCCTTTAGGCAGCACATAGGTAGAGCCTCCCTTTAGGCAGCACATAGAGCCCCCTTTAGGCAGCACATATTTAGATCCTCCCCTTTAGGCATCACATAGTTAGATCCCCCTTTAGGCAGCACATAGATTCCCCCATGTTAGGCAGCACATAGTTAGAGCCCCCCTTTAGGCAGCACATAGAGCCCCCCTTTAGGCAGCACATAGATTCCCCCATATTAGGCAGCACATAGTTAGAGCCTCCCTTTAGGCAGCACATAGAGCCCCCTTTAGGCAGCACATATTTAGATCCCCCCTTTAGGCTGCACATAGATTCCCCCATATTAGGCAGCACATAGTTAGAGCCCCCCTTTAGGCAGCACTGGTTTTATTTCACAGCCCAAAAAGTTTTTTTTAATTTTTTTATTTGAACAACTGTCACACCAAATGTGATTTGCACTAGTGTGACAATGAGCAAAAAAGGTTGCCAGCGGAGTTCCCGTTTTAAGCAGAGGTCCCCAACCAGGGTGCCTCCAGCAGTTGCAAGACACACGGACTGAACTTATAGCCCTTTTAATACTGTAGTTAGTTGCTTGAAGGAAATTAAGTTTTATACTGGAGTACCCCTTTTAACCAGCTGTCCCCTCCCAACCAGGGTGCCTCCAGCTGTTGCAAGACACACGGACTGAACTTATAGCCCTTTTAATACTGTAGTTAGTTGCTTGAAGGAAATTAAGTTTTATACTGGAGTACCCCTTTTAACCAGCGGTCCCCTCCCAACCAGGGTGCCTCCAGCTGTTGCAAGACACACGGACTGATATTTGAGCCCTAAAAAGGGCTTTTTTGGGTGCTGTCCTTAAAGCAGATGTTAGACTAGTGCTTTAGGAGTAAACTGGACCCTGAATACACCACCTAGCAGCAACCTAGCTATCGCTTTCCCTATATAGCAGGAGCAGCTTCTCTGTCCCTCCACTTTCTAAGCCTGCAGCATGCCGAATGAAGGTAAAATGGTGTCCGTGCAGGAGGTTGGAGGGTCTGGAAGGGAGGGACTGCTGCTGATTGGCTGTAATGTGTCTGCTGACTCTGACTCACAGGGTCAAAGTTTACCGCAATGTTAAAGTATAGGAGGCGAATCGAAGTTCACATATGTTCGCCCAGCGATGCGAACGCAAACATGCTAAGTTCGTCGGGAACTGTTCACCGGCGAATAATTCGCGACATCTCTAGTTGGCAGTACAGTTCCCCCACATTAGGTTGGCAGTACAGTTCCCCCCACATTAGGTGCAGTACAGTTCCCACCACATTAGGTGCAGTACAGTTCCCCCCACATTAGGTGCAGTACAGTTCCCCCCACATTAGGTGCAGTACAGTTCCCTCACATTAGGTGCAGTACAGTTCCCCCACATTAGGTGCAGTACAGTTCCCCCACATTAGGTGCAGTATAGTTCCCCCACATTAGGTGCCACCTAATGTGGGGGAACTGTACTGCACCTAATGTGGGGGAACTGTACTGCACTTAATGTGGGGGAACTGTATTGCACCTAATGTGGGGGAACTTTACTGGTGCAGTATAGTTCCCCCACATTAGGTGTAGTACAGTTCCCCCACATTAGGTGCAGTATAGCTCCCCCACATTAGGTGCAGTATAGCTCCCCCACATTAGGTGCAGTATACCTCCCCCACATTAGGTGCAGTATAGTTCCCCACATTAGGGGCAGTATAGTCCCTCCACATTAGGTGTAGTATAGTTCCCCACAGACATACAGCCTTCAGCCATATACAGTGTATGGCTGGAGGCTGTATGTCTGTGTACTGTCCCACTTCAGTGTTCCAACCACCGCTCCTCCGGTCAGGGGTCAATAGACCATAGCAGTAGGTCCCGGGACCGGAGGAGCTGTGGTCGGAAAACTGAAGATGACGTGCTGCCAGCTGGTGCTGGTGACTTACCATGCCGGCCGTTGCGCGTCCTCCTCGTCGATGCTCCGCTCCTCAGTTGCTATGGGCGCACGCAAGGGACATCGGTGACGACCCTGCGTGTGCTACCTCCTGGCGGCCCCTGAGTTTTTAAAGTTAACACGGGGGCCACCGCACAAGGTAACTGAGACATCCTTGTATCCCGAAAAGATCTTTCGGGACACAGGGATGTCCAGAATGTGACGGGCCCCCATGGGGGCTGCTCAGTGGTGGCCGCGGATCCCCCTCCCCATGGCTTGATTAGGGTGTGCCCAGGCACACCCCGTGTGTACGCCTATGCTGGGGATTGCCCTTAGCAACAAACCACAAGGGCAGGATTTGTTCCCCCAGCATAAATGCACAACTGCATTTGGGGTTGAGCACCTCCTGCCATTTGAGACCACGTCTTTGTTGTTGTTTAAATCTTATATTTGAAGGTGTATAAACTCCACATTTAATGCGCCTTGATCACTATCATAGGCAGCATTAAGGTCCACCTGTGAGGCCGGCAACATATCAGCCAGCTTGGGTGGGGCTTATAGCCTGCCTCCCTCCTCCCATTGTATGTGTGCTCAGACACAATGGAGGTAACTGGGAGCAGGCTGTGAGTTGGCCTAATGCTGCTGTAATTGCCCACTGGCCCCTGGTATTGCCCATATGGCACAGGTAGGTTTAGCTTTAGGTCCCGTGCCACTTGAGAAACCTTGGCATTGGTGTGCGGGCTCTGGTATGTCCTTCATATAAGGATATACTGGCGACTGTCTCAATTTTAACATCAGTGTTGAGGGATAGCCAATGTCATTGTATACATCTACCATAGTAGTGCACCTAAATTCCTGTATTGTACATTTCTCAAATACATGCCGTTTCTGAGCTGGACTCAAAAATGTGGCCAACTACTTTATTGAATCCTTCACAGACAGTGTATACATTTAGGAAATGGACAGAGCATAATCGCAAATAGAGGCCTTTTTAAGTCTATGAGCCCATTGGTAACACATCAGGCTGTAAATCAGCTATCCTTTTTGACAAAACGCTGACAGACAGCTGACTTAGAACTAAAAACATGGTCTGAATGCAGCCTAAAACAGAGGAAGAGAGGGACACATATACAAGTTATATAATGGCCTGAAATAGTGCTTTTCCTCATGTACACACACATTCTAAAAATGTACCACAGAGTGTAAGTTTGCTATAAATCTTGGAAGAAAAATGTGTATTATTTATTTGTCTATAACAAAATAAGATCAACCATACATTTTGTGGCTCAAGCTGCACAGCAAAAAAAAAAAAAATATGGTTTAACCCCTTCAGGACCAAGCCCATTTTGGCCTTAAGGACCGGAGCGTTTTTTGCACATCTGACCACTGTCACTTTAAACATTAATAACTCTGGAATGCTTTTAGTTATCATTCTGATTCCGAGAGTATTTTTTCGTGACATATTGTACTTTAACATAGTGGTAAATTTTTGTCGATACTTGCATCCTTTCTTGGTGAAAAATCCGTAAATTTGATGAAAAATTTGAAAATTTTGCATTTTTCTAACTTTGAAGCTTTCTGCTTGTAAGGAAAATGGATATTACGAATACATTTTTTTTTGGTTCACATATACAATATGTCTACTTTATGTTTGCATCATAAAATTTACGCGTTTTTTCTTTTGGAAGACACCAAAGGGCTTTAAAGGTCAGCAGCAATTTTCCGATTTTTCACAAAATTTTCAAACTCGGTATTTTTCAGGGACCAGTTCAGGTTTGAAATGGATTTGAAGGGTCTTCATATTAGAAATACCCCATAAATGACCCCATTATAAAAACTACACCCCCCAAAGTATTCAAAATGACATTCAGTCAGCGTTTTAACCCTTTAGGTGTTTCACACGAATAGCAGCAAAGAGAAGGAGAAAATTCACAATCTTCATTTTTTACACTCACATGTTCTTGTAGACCCAATTTTTGAAGAGAGTATGTTTTTCTGAAATGGTTTTTGGGCGGCATGTTGCATTTAGGAAGCCCTTATGGTGCCAGAACAGCAAAGAAAAACACATGGCATAGTATTTTGGAAACTAGACCCCTCGGGGAATGTAACATGGGATAAAGTGAGCCTTTATACCCCACAGGTGTTTCATGACTTTTGCAAATGAAAAAAAAATATATATATATTTTTACCTAAAATGCTTGTTTTGCCCAATTTCTTCCGATTCAGAAAACACCCCATATGGGGGTGAAAAGTGCTCTGCTGGCGCATTACAGGTCTCAGAAGAGAAGGAGTCACATTTGGCTTTTTGAAAGCAAATTTTGCTCTGGGGGCATGCAGCATTTAGGAAGCCCCTATGGTGCCAGGACAGCAAAAAACCCACATGGCATACCATTTTGGAAACTAGACCCCTCGGGGAACGTAACAAGGGGTTAAGTGAACCTTTATACCCCACAGGTGTTTCACGACTTTTGCATATGTAAAAAAAATATAGATTTTTTTACCTAAAATGCTTGTTTTCCCAAAATTTTAACATTTTTAAAAAGGGTAAAAGCAGAACATACCCCCCAAAATTTGTAACACAATTTCTCCCGAGTACGGCGATACCCCATATGTGACCCTAAACTGTTGCCTTGAAATACGACAGGGCTCCAAAGTGAGAGCGCCATGCGCATTTGAGGCCTGAATTAGGGATTTGCATAGGGGTGGACATAGGGGAATTCTACGCCAGTGATTCCCAAACAGGGTGCCTCCAGCTGTTGTAAAACTCCCAGCATGCCTGGACAGTCAACGGCTGTCCGACAATACTGGGAGTTGTTGTTTTGCAACAGCTGGAGGCTCCGTTTTGGAAACAGTGGAGTACCAGACGTTTTTCATTTTTATTGGGGAGGGGGGCTGTATAGGGGTATGTGCATATGTAGTGTTTTTTACTTTTTATTTAATTTTTTGTTAGTGTAGTGTAGTGTTTTTAGGGTACAGTGGCACGGGCGGGGGTTCACAGTAGTTTCTCGCTGGCAGTTTGAGCTGCAGCAGAAAATTTGCCGCAGCTCAAACTTGCAGCCAGATACTTGCTGTAAACCTCCGCCCATGTGAGTGTACCCTGTACGTTCACATTGGGGGGGGGGGGGATGGGACATCCAGCTGTTGCAAAACTAAAACTCCCAGCATGCGCTGACAGACTGTACATGCTGAGAGTTTTAGTTTTGCAACAGCTGTAGGCACACTGGTTATGTATCACTGAGTTTGTGACCTAACTCGGTGTTTCACAACCAGTGTGCCTCCAGCTGTTGCAAAACTACAACTCCCAGCATGTACAGTGCATGGTGTACATTGACTGCTGAGAGTTGGAGTTTGCAACAGCTGGAGGCACACCGGTCGTGAAACACTGAGTTAGGTAAAAAAGAAAAACTCTAAGTTTCACAACCAGTGTGCCTTCAGCTGTTGCAAAACCACAACTCTCAGCAGTCACCGAAAGCCAACGGGCATGCTGGGAGTTGTAGTTATGCAACCAGCAGATGCACCACTACAACTCCCAGCATGCACTTTAGCTGTTTGTGCAAGCTGGGAGTTGTAGTTATACAACAGCTGAAGGTACACTTTTCCATAGAAAAAATGTGGCTCCAGCTGTTGCAAAACCATAAGTCCCAGCATGCCCATAAGGGAATGCTGGGAGTTGTGGTGGTCTGCCTCCTGCTGTTGCATAACTACAGCTCCCAGCATGCCCTTTTTGCATGCTGGGAGCTGTTGCTAAGCAACAGCAGGAGGCTGTCACTCACCTCCAATGATCCACGCCAGAAAGTCAGTCCCTCGTCGTCGCCGCCGCCGCTGCTCCTGGGGCCCCGATCCCAACATTGATGCCGGGGATCGGGGTCCCCAGCACCCGGGGGGCACGTCCCGCACCCGCTCACGTCTTCCGGAAGAGGGGCGGAGCGGGTTGCGGGAGTGACACCCGCAGCAGGCGCCCTGATTGGTCGGCCGGTAATCCGGCCGACGAATCAGGGCGATCGTGAGGTGGCACCAGTGCCACCTCACCCCTGCTGGCTCTGGCTGTTCGGGGCCGTCAGAGACGGCCCCGAACAGCCAGTAATTCCGGGTCACCGGGTCACGGGAGACCCGATTGACCCGGAATCGCCGCAGATCACTGGACTGAATTGTCCAGCGATCTGCGGCCATTGCCGACATGGGGGGACATAATGACCCCCCTGGGCGATATGCCGCGATGCCTGCTGAACGATTTCAGCAGGCATCTGGCTCCGGTCCCCAACCGGCTAGCGGTGGGGACCGGAATTCCCACGGGCGTATGGATACGCGCTCGGTCCTTAAGGACTCGGAATGCAGGGCGTATCAATACGCCCTATGTCCTGAAGAGGTTAAAAGCAAAAAAAAAGTTTAAGGGCCTTCATCATTCAACATCTTACCTCCAACTGATAATAAAAATTCTAGACAAGCTAATGTGCAATATGAAGTCACCGCCAGGAAAAAGCTGGGTTTCCACTGCCACTGCAGTTTTTGAGCCAAAGCCAGAAGTGGATCCATGAGGAAGAGGAATTAATTCATATATTCTTCTCATTTCTTTTTAATCCACTTCTGGCTTTGGCTTAAAAACTGCAGTGACAGTTCTGCAAAATCAACTGGTGCCAGAAAGTTAAACAGATTTGTAAATTACTTCTATTTAAAAATCTTAACCCTTCCAGCTGCTGTATGCTACAGAGGAAGTTCTTTTCCTTTTGAATTTCCTTTCTGTCTGACCACAGTGCTCTCTGTTGACATCTCTGTCCATTTTAAGAACTGTCCAGAGTAGCAGCAAATCTTTATAGCAAACCTATCCTGCTCCGGACAGTTCCAAAAATTGACAGAGGTGTCAGCAGAGAGCGCTGTGGTCAGACAGAAAGGAAATTCAAAAAGAAAAGAACTTCCTGTGGAGCATATAACAGCTGATAAGTACTGGAAGGATTAAGATTTTTAAATTGAAGTAATTTACAAATCTGTTTAACTTTCTGGCATCAGTTGATTTAAAAAAAATGTTTTCGGGAGGAGTACCCCTTTAACCCCTTAAGGACCAAGCCAATTTTCACTGTAGGACCAGAGCATTTTTTGCACATCTGACCACTGTCACTTTAAGAATTAATATCTCTAAAACGCTTTTACCGAATATTCTGATTCTGAGACAGTTTTTTCGGCACATATTCTACTTTATTTTGGTGGTAGATTTTCGTCGTTACTTGCATCCTTTTTTGGTGAAAATTCCCAAAATTTCATGAAAATTTTGAAAATGTTGCATTTTTCTAACTTTTGAAGCTCTCTGCTTGTAAGGAAAATGGATATTCCAAATACATTTTATATTGATTCACAAATACAATATGTCTACTTTATGTTGGCATCATAAAATGGACATATTTTTACTTTTTGAAAAAATTAGAGGGCTTCAAAGTAGAGCAGCAATTTTCAAAAATTTCATGAAATTGCAAAATCTGAAGGGACAGATGTTACAGAACTACAACTCCCAGCATTCCTGGGCAGTCTAGGCATGCTGAGAGTTGTAGTTTGGCAACATCTGGAGGGCTACAGTTTGGGCACCACTGTAACAGTGGTCCCCAAACTGTGACCCTCCAGATGTTGAAAAAACTACAACTCCCAGCATGCCCAGACAGCATTCGGCTGTCTGGGCATGCTGGGAGTTGCAGTTTGGCCTTCCTAGTGGTTGCCACAGTAAAGATCACTTTACTTTCACTTTCATTCCCCCCCCCCACACGTTGCTTCCCTACCTGAGCCAGGATCCAGCAGTCTCAACGGCAATCAGCTGTTCATTGTCTCAATAGATCGCTCTGCTCTTGGTGATTTTATAGTGCCCTTGTCCTTGTCTGCAGTTTTTATGTGTTCACTTTAAATAAACTAACCCACAAAGTAAATGGGACAAATCTCCTTAAAATGTTGTGTTTTTTGGTTCTTTTCTTTTCTTTCTTGAATTTCTGCATCTTTTCTTGCTAGTAAAGTGTATCAACAACCAAAAGGTTAAATCCTATCAGCAGTTTCATTTACGAGCTGTTAGCTGATTGGTCTGTATTGTTTCATCATAATGATGGCAATAGCCAAATGCTGTACTCAGTTATTTTAATCAGTGCCATAGACAGTGAGTGAATCAATAGTCACACAGACACATTATCCATGGGAACAGGGCTGTCTTTAACGCGGGGTAAAAGTGGCAGATGCCCTGTGCCCTGTCGTTCCTGGGGACCCAAAGCAGCTAGCCCTGGTGTCTCCAGAGAGGGGCCAGAGGGGGCCAAGGCTCCCCTACATCAGGCTGTGCCCCCCCCCAATGTGCCCCCAATGTAAATGTGCTTAACTTAATTGATGCAACCTGTCCGGCCAGCCAAACCGCCTGCCTGCCCTTACTCTGCCCTGCCATGTTGTGCAGCGGCAGTGAAGTGATAGGCACCAGGTCGGCTGATCCTAGATGCTTTAAACTATAAGCGCGTCAGTAAGTTAAATACGGGGCTTGGCTGATTGACACAGTGAAGAGCCATTGGCTCCTCACCCTGTCAATCACTCTTGTGATTGCCTGCAATATGCAGGCAACCAACAATACACCGGAGCATCCTTCCTCTGCACTCAAGCACGTGAGTGACGTCATCATCATGTGCCAGAGTGCAGACCAGAGAAGACAGGAAGAGAGAAGAGGCTGATGTTATACTACCTAAAGGAAGCTTCTGCTATACAACCTAAAGGGGGCTTCTGCTATTCTACCTAAACCGAGGCTGATGTTATACTTCCTAAAGGGGGCTTCTGCTATTCTACCTAAAGAGAGGCTGATGTTATACTACCTAAAGGGGGCTTCTGCTATTCTACCTAAAGAAAGGCTGATGTTATACTACCTAAAGGGGGCTTCTGCTATTCTACCTAAAGAGAGGCTGATGTTATACTATTTAAATGGGGCTTCTTTTATACTACCTAAAGAGGAGCTGATGTTCTACTACCTAGAGGGGACTTCTGCTATTCTACCTAAAGGTGGCTTCTGTTATTCTACCTAAATGGGGCTTCTGTTATACAACCTAAAGGGGGCTTTGCTATACTACCTAAAGGGGGCTTCTGTTATACTTCCTAAAAGGGGCTGATGTTATTCTGCCTATAGGGGCAACTGGTTATACTACCTAAAGGGGGCTTCTATAATACTACATAAAGGGGGCTGCTGTTGTACTAACTAAAAGGGGCTGCCGCTAATACTACCTAAAGGTGGCTGCTGTTGTATTGACTGAAACGGGCTGCTGTTAATACTACCTAAAGGGGGCTTCTGTTTATACTACCTGAAGGGGGCTTCTGTTTATACTACCTACAGGGGGCTTCTGTTTATACTACCTGCTGTTTATACGACTAAAGGGGGGTTGCTGTTTATACAACTAAAGGGGACTGCTGTTTATACAGTACAACTAAAGGGGGCTGCTGTTGTTACTACCTAAAGGGGGCTGCTGTTATATTACCCAAAGGGGGCTGCTGTTATATTACCCAAAAGGGGCTGCTGTTGTTACTACCCAAAGGGGGCTGCTGTTTATAATACCTAAAGGGGGCTGCTGTTATACTACATAAAGGGGACTGCTGTTTTTACTACCAATAGGGGACTGCTACTTTTACTACTGTGGTGTTCCGGTACTGGACCTGGTCCCGTACCTTTTGGTTGTAAGTCCCCATAGTCAGAGTTCCTCATGCTGATAGTGTGGTGTCCCAGTACAGGTATATTATGTCAAGGTATTGTAGGCCCTGTCAGATTGAGACCTCTAGTGTCCTGGGGGCTCCCCTGCAGGGACTCAACGATTTCTAATGTATATTTTGCACTGTTATAACTTAGTAATCCATTATTGGGTATCTGTAGCTTTAAGTATGTTTCCTAGCAACCTCATGTCTAGTCAGGGTATATGAGAGTGGAGGGCTGAGAGCTAGACTAGACTTTTGTGCAGAATGTTATGTTATGCTGTTATTTATTTGTAACTTTATTGTAACTCCTAGTCCTTTTGGACTCCTCGATTCCAGCACCAAGGGGACAACTGTCCGGGATGAAGATCCTGACCCACCTATGATGGACGCCAATCATCCAACAGCTGCAAGACGCAGACGGTGCATCAACATACCCGGTCCTACTCCACAGGAGGTTTGGCCCCCAACATGGGTACCAACGAAAGTGCCAGGGCCCCCTCCTGCAGTGGCGGAGGTTTGGCCCGAAGAGCCAGCGCCAACTAATTATCCTTCTGTGGCACAAGCTGCTGCAGTTCAGGTGGTAGTGAATGTCCAACCTACCATCTCAAATTCCACACTGTCCCATGTGTCCTGGGACACCCACATCGACCCCTTGCAAGGGGCCCAGTCCCGAAACCCTCGCTTCATTTGTCAGCCGAGGGCCCCTCCTAGCAGGCAGGACTGGGAAGAGCGAGGACATCCTGTCCTCACCACCCTGAGAAGAAAGAAGAAGAGGGCACCAGAGTGATGCTAGTTAGCTAACTGTTTGATCATTACTCATAGTCATAGGACTAACTGTTTAGTTTCAGGTTCAGCAACGGTTCAAGTCTTGTGCCTGACACGCTAGGTCAAGAGGTTGTGACAGAGTGTAAATCCAAATTAATGGTTGTGCCCGGCCTAGCCGAGAGACTCCCGTATTGGAGATCCTAAGGACTGTGGTCAGTCCACTCAGAAGAGCTGATCCTGAGTGGCTAGAATGACGAACTCCTTGTGTGTATGAACTACTGAGCAACACATAGCCTTTTTGATGGTGTTCTCTAATTTATTACTAATTTAGTAAACTCATGTCTGCTGAATTATCTCAGTTTCTTTCCCATATTTTTGTTTTCCACAATAATTGATAGATAGTGTACGAACTAGTGATACATTAAATGATATTATTGCACAAGATGTCACACATAAACAGGTAAAAATTTAAAAATGTATATTGTGTTATACCCGAATAGGTACCATGTATCAAGGTATAGGGTACCAAAATTTATGGTGCCTGATCATACGTGGTGGTTGGTAGTTTTCTATAGGGGCCTATCCAGATATAGTCAGGATTTCCTTACACTGCCCTCTCCGCCGACTCCACCCTCAAGAAGAAATTGCTGGTGTTGCGTAGGTCCACACGTTCTAACTTTGGACAACCCCCAGCAAGATATAGGGATTAGTCTAAAAAAATGTACATAAACATATGTAGATAAACTACATACACATAAATCAGTATACACCTCAAGTATAACTCTTGAATAACTCACCATAAAGGTGTCTAATGTGTAACCAGATACCTTTTAACTCTGTTGGTGCACAGGAACCTACCTGGCCAGTAAGTATCCTGTCCCTAACCTAAGCACTACAGTAAGAGAGACAAAAAGGTACATAAAATGTCTAGTTCTGTGTTAAAGGTATGTTATAGCCAAGGCATTGGGTAGAAAGCCTCCGGCAGTCCAATCCGTATCTATTAGTCTTAGAGATGTATCTAATGTTATGTACTATAAGGTGATATAGTGTACAGTAAAAGTTATATAAGTCGGTATATTCAGTTACAGAATTGTCTAGTTAAACATGTCATTTATGTATAGTGTACCATATGTAGAAAGTTGTAGAAAGTGCATAGAAAGGTCTTTACAACTATATATCCATGTACACAGGTTATATAGAAAGGCACATGATGATAATATTATCCTGTTTATAAGTATACATATAAATAGTTTACACACATATGTAGAGTCTGAAGGTTATTTTAGAGATCCAACTTGTAAAAATCTAATCTCTAAACATTTATCTAAAAAGAAAATAAAAATCCTGTCCGTAATTAGCAGAAAGTCTGATAGTAATTATATTTGCAAAATATAATACGGATAGTATCTCTATGTATCAAAGTCCTGGTCTCTAATCCTGGTCTAAATAAATTAAGAGTCTCTCCCCTCAGATCCTGTTGGCGAGAGGTTTAAAACTCGAAATCCTGTTAATACGAATATTTGTCATATCCGAATTACATCTCGTTCAGGGTAGTAAGAAATATACCTCAATTATTGTTACATTTCGTTCGGGACAATACAAGTAGCTCATATATGTGCGAAGGTTAATTGACTGAGTCACTTAACCTGTGTTTGTGGGAGGGGCGGTACTTGCGCTTAAAAGCCGTGGCTCCCTGTGTTCAGTGCGCCGTGGCTCTCGCGTTGTTTGGAGTCCGTGACGTCAGACGCCGTGGGGAGTCTCTCCAGCCTCGTGTTCGTTCCTGTGCTCTGCTGTGCACGTCATTTCAGGTTAGTTCAGGTCCGGGGAGTGACTGCAGGAGTCTGGGGGCTCGTGTCTCGTATGAGTCCCCCGTGCCCTGCCTTTAGCATGTTGATGTTGTTGTTCAGCAGCCGTAGTGGGCTGCTGAGCTACGTTGTGCGCTTCCGGCGCATGTCGGGGGGTTTCTTTTCAGATGTTTGGTGCTGGCTGGGGGAGGTGACAGCGGGAGTTACCTTTCAGAGCATATGTCCTTCGGAGCTCCGCGGTATTCTCCCGTCCCGTTCCGCTGCCTTACGCATGTCGGCTTTCTTATTCGGTCACCAGTCTCAGCCGGCAGCCAGTTCGTTACACACCTCCTGCGGCTCAGCTCTACATGCTGGGTGCTTGTTTATATACTGTAGGTATTATAGTCTTGTAGTTCCAGGAGTTAGTCTTAGTGTCAGTACACGTTGTCTACTGGTCACGCTTCGTTAATGTGTCACAGATGTCCCTGCTGTTTATTTCACTGGTTGACGCGTTTGTTCCGCAGTTGCTTCTCATATACCTAATCTGTTTCATATTCCATGTGTTTTACACTGTTGCTTCTCGTATCTACACTTCGGCCGCATACATTGGTCCGTATTAGTCATGTTTTAACTCATGAGTCTGTTGCATACGCTGCTGATACACTACCATTATATGCTCCGCTATTGTCTGGTACTATAATTCTGTTCTCACATGGTCAATTTGCCTTCCGCTGTTTCGCCTCTGTCTTCATGGTATTTATTGCTTCATGATATTTATTGCTAGTCGTAGTTATTTACTTTGCTCGTTGTCTGGTACCGTTTTACTCTAACTTGTTGTGGTAATGAATAAGGCGGTTGTTCCTAAATTAGTTTGCCTGGCTTGTAGCATGGTCTTCAATGTGCGCTGCTGTTCTGTTGTTCCTGTGCTCCTATGGTTACTCTTTTACCTGGTTAAGTGTTTTTGTCATGTTACTAGCTAAATCCTTCGTCATAGACTCACCAAGCGCCTTGTAGGTGTTGATCCACACCTGTACCTGTTCAGTTATGTGGTGGGTTTACCTTTGCCCTTGTTCTTGTTTTCACGTTCTACCTCCTTCATTAGACTATCGTCTTACTAGCTCAGTAATGCTGTGTGGCTGTCTAGGCTCAAAGTTCATCTTTACGCTACTTCGCTGTCCTTGGCCCGGTCGTTTTTTAGGTAAAAGAGATAAAAGAGTATATTTGGAATTTTGCATATATGTATATAGGTGTTAATTTAAAAAAAAAATAAAAAAATTTATGTTTATGCAAGTTGTTTTCTCTTCCCCCTACTCGCCCTTTGGGGCTCGGTTCATGTCCTTTCCACCGACTCAACTCGTCTTTGGGTCCTCGTGTGGATCTGCCTTAGCCTGTGTGTTGTTAAGTTATATGCCTGTGTGTTTTATTCAGCAGTTGTCCACGCACGCTCTTGTGGCTTATACGTCTGCTGTCGTGAACTTCGTGTTGGCTTATCACCCTCAGTACAGGTACGTGCAGTCCATTTTCGGGTTAGTTACAGTAAACATTCTCTTCATACGGTTCTCCTTTAACTCGCAGTGTTCATTCTGGTGGTCTCGCCTCGCTTCAGCTTCTACGTTATTCCAGCCTTTCCACCGACTCAACTCGTCTTTGGGTCCTTGTGTGGATCTGCCTTAGCCTGTGTGTTGTTAAGTTATATGCCTGTGTGTTTATTCAGCAGTTGTCCACGCACGCTCTTGTGGCTTAAACGTCTGCTGTCGTGAACTTCGTGTTGGCTTGCCACCCTCGGTACAGGTATGTGCAGTCCATTTTTGGGTTAGTTATAGTAAACATTCTCTTCATACGGTTCTCCTTTGGCTCGCAGTGTTCATCCTGGTGGTCTCGCCTCGTTTCAGCTTCTACGTTGTTCCAGCGCCTGTTCGTGTCGAGATTGACCGTCATAACCCAGTTGTCAAGGTGCGGTCTGTTTTAGGCTTCAGGAAGTCCAGGTATTCATGTCTTAGTTCGTTACCCATCACGTCCTTGGGTGTACTCTTTATCCCCTGCTCATCACGTCTTTGGGCCAAGGGGTTCGTTAGTCACGAGTAACTTTACGTGTCACGCTGTTAGCATGTGTCTAGTCACCACTCGGTACTCTTCACTTTCTAGTCCGATTCTGTGGTGGCAGTGGTTTTGATTTCCGGGTTAGTCTTGCTCTGACAGGTGTATTTCGTTTTTTTGGTTGTCCCTTGGGTCAGGATTTGATTGTTGTATATCTAATTTTCAGAAATGTCTCACGCATCAGACATTGAAGATGCAGCTTCTGTTCTGGACAATGTCGCTAGAACATCGGATCTGGGTAGCGTCCCATCTCTTCGTAACTGGACCATTCCTAAACTGACGGCTGAACTCGTCCGCAAAGGCATCCCGTTCCCGGCTACTGCCCGCAAGGCGGAACTTTATCGTTTATTGGTCTCTGAGCACTCGGGACCCTGCGATCAAGCAGGCCCTAGCAGTGAAGAAGTGTCCATGCAGACACTCAATACGTCCATCTTGCAGTTGCATACGTTAATTAACTCGCTGTGCTCTAGAGTTGATACCTTGGAATGTAAGAGTTCGGAGGCTCCCGCTCCGGCCCCAGTGGTGGGTTTGACTTCGGCCATTCCACACACTTCCGTTCCCCCTCAGGTTTCTGCTACCCCGCAGGCTTCAGTATTACCGGTTGGACTTAATATGCTCGTGCCAAATGTCGCGCCAGCTCATTTTATCCCGACTAATCTGAAGAAGGACATTCTTGATGGTAAGGATGTTAATCTCGCTTCCTTGCTTATTGCGTCTCATGATGTTTCCAGAACAAGACTATTGCTTGCGGTGAGGTGTCGGTCATTCTGAAAGCAAAAGATGTAAGGTTAAGTCGCAAGCTTACATTAGCTGAATTCAGTATGGCGTTCGCCATTTATCGTGACGTTTTATGCTCAGTCAAGCCAGAAAGACGTGAAGAGCTTGACATGTATCTGTACAAAGTCACAGAGTTAGCTCATAAATATGGTGGGTTCACGTTTTATGATTATCATAAGTCATTTTCAGCTAAGGCGGCGGCAGCTCTAGTGCAGTACAACTATACAGTTAATTGGGCGTTGGTTGACACCGAGATTTTCTGCAATCATTTTGCAGGTCTTAAAGCCCCCGTTTGCTCTCGGTGTCAGTCCATCGCCCATACCACAGAATGGTGCAATACTGTTAATTCCCCATCCGAGGTAAATCCCGGCACGTCTTCACCCACATTTCAGCCTAGGAATCAGAAACACTCGGGCTTGATTGACAAGTTAGGTAGGCCCATCAAGTATCTTGGTAAATCTCAAATTTGCAATAATTTCAATTTTGGGTCTTGCAATTATAACCAGTGTAGACTTTTACATGTCTGTGCATTCTGTTTCAGGGCCCATCCTAAGGCCAGTTGTCCACAGAAGTCGAAAGCATGACTAGCAGTGATAGACGTGTTGTGTTTAGAACATTTTCTTGCTGATCATCCAGATAGGTGTTTTGTTCAGTTTTTGATTAATGGATTCCGGTCAGGTTTCCACACAGGTTTCATTACTTTACCCTCTGCTACGTATGAGTGTGACAATTTACGTTCTGCTCTAAGGGACCCTAGGGCTGTAGATACCCTGATACAAGCTGAAATAGACAAGGGTTTTGTTATTGGTCCGTTTGATGAGCCCCCCTTTGACGTTTGGAGAGTTAGTCCGTTGGGGTTGGTGGCTGGGAAATTCAGTAATAAACTTCGTTTAATTTATGATTTGTCCGCCCCTTACTCTGCACACACACCTAGTTTAAACTCTCTTATTCCCGCTGAAGAGTTCTCCCTGAAATATGCTTCCATAGATGAGGCAATAGCGGTCATCCTGAGCATGGGCGGTAACACGTGGCTGTCCAAGATCGATATTTCCGATGCCTTTAAGCTCCTGCCCATTATGCCTCAGCTATGGAAGTGGCACGGTATTAAATGGCGCGACAAGTATTATTTTGCTGTTAAGTTAACTTTTGGTTCCAGGAGTAGTCCTTGGTTATTTGATAAATTTGCGCAATCCCTACACTGGCTCCTGGAAAACAGGTTTGACTGTTCCCATGTCATCCACTACTTGGACGATTTTTTGTTTATTGAGCCAGGTAACGTGTGCCCCAGGGACTTGACAACCTCGTTAGCAGTATTCCAGCAACTGGCGGTTCCGGTGTCAGACAAAAAAGTTGAGGGCCCTTGCAAGTCACTGACTTTCTTAGGTATTGTTCTAGACACACAGGTCATGGAAGCCCGATTACCGCTCGACAAGCTCTCACGTATTAGACAGGCCATGCATGATCTTGTCAATTCACCCCGGGTGACCAAGGTACAGCTGCAATCCATTCTCGGCATGCTGAACTTTGCCATGCGTGTAATTCCACAGGGTAGGAGTTTTGTTTCCAGGTTGTTAGACGCTATGAATTCTGTGCCTTGCCAAAGCGACGTAGTCATATTTGATAAACAAGCGTTTGCCGATTTTGCTATGTGGCATACGTTTTTGACTAACTGGAATGGGGTATCCCTTTTCACCCCTGGTATCGATAATGCTTCTCCTTTAGTTTTTTCCGATGCTTCCTCCTCAGTGGGTTTTGCAGCCATTTGGGAGAATCATTGGTTGGCCAGTGCTTGGCCAATTGAGGTATTTCAGTCTCCGGGTTTAGCAGGTCCTCAGCATTGTTTGAGTTGTACCCTATTGTTGCAGCTGCCAGTGTGTGGGGTCACCTATGGTTCAGGAAGTCAGTACTGTTTGTTTCTGATAATGAAGCTACGGTGTATATTCTGCTTAAAGGTAGATCCTCGTCCCCACAGGTCATGTCTTTGATGCGTAAACTGGTATGGTTATCTTTGTTACATAATTTTCACTTTTCTAGTGCTCATATAGATGGTGTTAGGAACACGGCTGCTGATGCACTGTCTAGGCTCAATTTTGCACTTTTCTTCCAGGTAATGCCAGAGGCCGATCCATCAGGATGCATGGTTCCAGCATTCCACGATTTGATTTTGAATTAAATGCCTATTTGTCTGTAGGTCAGGACTTGATTAATAGTTCACTTTCCCGTAACACTCAGAAAGTTTACCGTACGGCCTTTAATCTGTTTACTAAGTTCTGTCAGTCTCACCCGCATAACGATGTCCTTTCAGTATCTTTTATTTTAGCCTTTATAGGGTTTTGCCACTCCTCCTTACGGCTAGCATATAACACCATAAAGATTTATTTAGCAGGCATACAACACTTTGTTACTTTGAAGTTCCCGGATCGGGCATCATTGTTTACCATGCATGCAGTTAAGGCCGCCCTTAAGGGGGTTGCCAAAAGTAGAGTACCAAAGCCGCCAGGCCGGCAGCCCATCTCGGGGTCGCTGTTTAGGGAGCTGGCAGATGCCCTGGATCACTCCCCGTTTGGTTTAGGTAATAGTTTAACGCTAAAAGCAGCCCTCTTCTTAGGTTTCTATGGCTTTCTGAGGCCGGGCGAGTTCACGAGTAGAACTAGTACCGCTCCATTTCTCAAGTTGGGGCAATTGCAGCGAGCCACGGATCATTTCACTCTCGTTCTGAACGACACTAAGACATCGCTTCCCGGTCAGAAGGTGCACGTCAAATATTTTAAAACCTCTCACAAATGGTGTCCGGTCTTGGTCTTTAACTCGTTACTTGCTCTTCGTGTTCATGACAGTCCAGAATGTCCTTTGTTGTTGTTTAATAACATTGCTCTTACTTCCTCAGTTTTTGTTCGTTATTTACGTGTTTTAGTTAAGTCCTTAGGCCATGATGCTTCGGTCATATCCGGTCATTCTCTACGCATAGGGGCAGCCGCGTCTGCCTCTCGTCATGGTGTTCCTGCTCATGTTATCAGGAAGTTAGGTCGCTGGAAGTCCAGTGCATACATACGTTATGTTCCAAACCCGAAATTGGAGATGCAGTGTGCTTTTGAATCGCTTGTGTTGTAATTACTAATAAAGCTTGTTCTGATTTCTGAGTTGCCTGTTTGGTGTGAGTTTTGCCCTCTTATTTTACAAGGTGTACCCTTACGCGGCAGTATATGGCACAGTTCAGACTGCCTAGCTATAGTTGGGTTAGTATTAAGTAGGTAGGCTCGCTATTTGTAGCCCCGAGCACAAGTGCGAAGGTTAATTGACTGAGTCACTTAACCTGTGTTTGTGGGAGGGGCGGTACTTGCGCTTAAAAGCCGCGGCTCCCTGTGTTCAGTGCGCCGCGGCTCTCGCGTTGTCCCACCCTGCCCTCCCTTCTTTTCTTTTACTTCTTCTAAGGTATGCCCTCTTATTTTACAAGGTGTACCCTTACGCGGCAGTATATGGCACAGTTCAGACTGCCTAGCCATAGTTGGGTTAGTATTAAGTAGGTAGGCTCGCTATTTGTAGCCCCGAGCACAAATATATATATATATATATATATATATATATATATATATCTTGTTTGAAATAGTATGTCGAAATTAGGTCTATAGTCTGTCTGGGACCCAAATAACCACATATCCTGCACTAATAATGTTTCTCACATTGTCTCCAAAAGCCTGAAATGGACGTTTGTGTGTAAAATGCCTCAGGACTTATTATGTGTTTATTTCTCTAAGTCCTGGAATGTACGTTTGTGTGTAAAATGCCTCAGGACTTCTTATGGCCCCAAGGTCACTTCGCTCTTCAATTCCGACAGTGCCTTTATCGTGGAGGACAACTTCTGTTTAGTGGTGAGGTTTGTGGTGTCCCAGTACAGGTATATTATGTCAAGGTATTATAGGCCCTGTCAGATTGAGACCTCCAGTGTCCTGGGGGTTCCCCTGCAGGGACTCAACCATTTCTAATGAATATTTTGCACTGTTATAACTTAGTAATCCGTTATTGGGTATCTGTAGCTTTAAGTATGTTTCCTAGCAACTTCATGTCTAGTCAGGGTATATGAGAGTGGAGGACTGAGAGCTAGACTAGACTTTTGTGCAGAATGTTATGTTATGCTGTTATTTATATGTAACTTTATTGTAACTCCTAAAGGGGATACAGACAACTCTATGATCCACAGCTACCTGGCCAATGGGCTGTAGTTTAGCCTTCCATTATAAGGGGTGGCATTTCCTCTAGTGAGTGTTCTGACTCAGAGAGAGAGAGTGTGGTAGTGTTCTGACGCAGAGATGGAGAGAATCCGCAGAGGGTATCCACCGAGGAGAGATAAGAAAGAGCGTTAAGTAACCCCAAATAATATCAAGTCTTTACTTCAGCCTTAATCAGAGGACTTCTAAAGGAGAATCCATTGAATTCCGGCAAAAAGCCACAATCTACCGACACTTCAGTAAGTGACTTTAACCTCGAGACTACAAAAGACTTTAATCGCAAGCCTAATATAGCGCAGGCCTAAAATTCCTAGTCCGGCAGTAGAAGCCAAACTCAAATGCAATATAAAGTCCAGGCCCTGCAAGCTGTGTGGTCCTCTAGTGACTGTCTGTTAATCTTTTGGGAGACTTTGCTTGAGCGCTGTGGAGATTGTACCACCTGTCTTTAAGCTAGTAAAGCCTCCGTTAAACTGCAACCTAGTGTGGAGTCCATTCTTTCCTTGCTAGCCTGTGAGGAGACTGAGTTCCCCGGACCTGTAGTAACCCGGGAGCTACCAAGACTACAGTGGCGTCACGAGACATTAAGGGTTAATACCATCCGACCCTGGGTTTATACCCCCCAAGAACCAAGTAACTAACCCCAGCATAGTGGCGGTCGCGGATAACACCCGTGGTCACCACAATAGGGCTCTCCTGGTGGAATAACCCCTAGTCGCCTCCTAGTATTCTTAAAATTGGATATATCTAATATGTTATAATATAGTGTGAGTAATGCACAGGACCTTAGGTCACGTGATCAGTGATATGTGTGTTGTATTTGAGGTTAAGGACCTTTGGGTCATGTGACTAGGTCATGTGTTATCCATATCCATGATCCTTTGTTATAGGACTGACAGGTTTGGGGAACCAATAAGCTTTGAACCTGCCCCTTGACATATAAGGGTGCTGTTAGCCAATGATCGCTCTCTTGTTTCCTGATCATCTCTAGAGAAAGCACTACTCCGTACAATTCTGCAAGAGAACTTAGGCCTGAAGCCTACCAAATCTGCATGCTAAACCGTGAGTTAATCCAACTCCATCCTAAAATCCTACGTGACTACTGAACCTAAAACATACCCCTAAATCCAGTGGAACAGCGTAAAGCAAGGATTCAAAGCTTATTCCCTACAAGGTCCCAGCCAACCTGTGAGGAGCCTAAATTCCGGTCCTCTTGTAAAGACATTTGTTAATTGCATCCTGCATAAAATCAGCAGTAAAGTTGTTTCAAGTTCAATACAATTCCGGATGTGGACAATCCTTTATTCCTCCCTATTGCTCTTGGGACGGGTGGCGGTAGGACATATAGATACAGAGGAAGCCCCCACCCTGGCATCACGACAATTAAGGGTTAAATCTATACCCAGCAACACCCCTGTTTATTCCTCATCCCAAGTCACCACACTACCTATAGGGGACTGCTGCTACTTCTACCTAAAGAAGGCTGCTACTACTATATACCAGGGCTGCAACTATTTACATAGTATTGCAACTATATACAGTGGGACTACTATCTACAGTAGAACCTACTTACAGGGAATACCCCTACTTATAGGGGCAGCTACTGCCTACACGGAGTAAGCTATCTATAGGGGCTCTACCTACAGGTGGCACCTAAACAATGTGGGAAACCATGTGAAGGGACCTGTCTATCTACTAGAGCGACCTAACTATCTAATTGGGGAGCCTACTCTTCCCCCAAACCACTTTTCGTGTGTGGGTCCAATCAAAATTAAAGATGGTCCTGCATAGGGAACACTGTTCCCTTGATCATTGGGTGCCCCTGAGGTCAGACCCTAATTGATCACTTATCCTGTGGATAGGTGAAAAATTATGTTAGTGGGCCATAAAACTCTTTAATACTGAAAAAGAGCCCAACATGACACTAAAGGGGTACATATCCTACTATAATTTGATAAAAATAGTGACATACATTGTTTACAAAGGTTGTCTTGAGACTTACTTTTTGTCAGGAGACTTCATTTTATAGGTAAATGTGGCCACACTAGAGTAAAAGAAATAAATAAAAATAATGTTTATTGGTCTTAATTTTTTTGGTCTTAAAGGGGTACTCCGCCTATAGACATCTCCAAAGGATAGGGGATAACATGTCTGATCTCAGCGGTCCCATCACTGGGACCCCCCATTATTTCTGTGCAGCACTAGGCATTCGTTTAGAACATTGGGTACGGGCTGTGGGGTCATGACATCACTGCCACGCCTCTCGCTATGTCACGCCACACCCCTCAAAAAAAGTCTATAGGAGGCGGTGTTCCGAACACTGGGGCAGCGGAGTACCCCTTTAACCCCTTAAGGACCAGGCCATTTTACACCTTAGGACCGGAGCGTTATTTGCACATCTGACCACTGTCACTTTAAACATTAATAACTCTGGAATGCTTTTAGTTATCATTCTGATTCCGAGATAGTTTTTTCGTGACATATTCTACTTTATGTTATTGGTAAAATTTTGTCGATACTTACATCGTTTCTTCCAAAATTTGCTGAAAAAATTGAAAATTTAGCATTTTTCTAACTTTGAAGCTCTCTGCTTGTAAGGAAAATGGATATTCCAAATAAAAATTTTTTTTTGCACAAATACAATATGTCTACTTTATGTTTGCATCATAAAATTGACGTGTTTTTACTTTTGGAAGACACCAGAGGGCTTCAAAGTTAAGCAGCAATTTTCCAATTTTTCACAAAATTTTCAAACTCACAATTTTTCAGGGACCAGTTCAGGTTTGAAGTGAATTTGAAGGGTCTTCATATTAGAACTACCCCACAAATGACCCCATTATAAAAACTGCACCCCCAAAGTATTCAAAATGACATTCAGTCAGCGTTTTAACCCTTTAGGTGTTTCACAGGAATAGCAGCAAAGTGAAGGAGAAAATTCACCATCTTCATTTTTTACACTCGCATGTTCTTGTAGACCCAATTTTTGAATTTTTACAAGGGGTAAAAGGAGAAAATTTATACTTATATTTGTAGCCCAATTCCTCTCAAGTAAGCACATACCTCATATGTCCATGAAAAGTGTTCGGCGGGCGCAGTAGAGGGCTCAGAAGCGAAGGAGCGACAAGGGGATTTTGGAGAGTATGTTTTTCTGAAATGGTTTTTGGGGGGCATGTTGCATTTAGGAAGCCCCTATGGTACCAGAACAGCAAAAAATCCCCACATGGCATACCATTTTGGAAACTAGACCCCTTGGGGAACGTAACAAGGGGTAAAGTGAACCTTAATACCCCACAGGTGTTTCACGACTTTTGCATATGTAAAAAAATATATATATTTTTTCACTAAAATGTGTGTTTCCCCCCAAATTTCACATTTTTGCAAGGGTTAATAGCAGAAAATACCCCCCAAAATTTGTAACCCCATCTCTTCTGAGTATGGAGGCACCCCATAAGTGGATCTGAAGTGCACTACGGGCGAACTACAATGCTCAGAAGAGAAGGAGTCATATTTGGCTTTTGGAGAGCAAATTTTGGTCGGGGGTCATGTCACATTTAGGAAGCCCCTATGGTGCCACAACAGCAAAAAAAAACTCACATGGCATACCATTTTGGAAACTAGACCCCTTGAGGAACGTAACAAGGAATAAAGTGAGCCTTAATACCCCACAGGGGTTTCACGACTTTTGCATATGTAAAAAAAAAATATATATTTTTTCACTAAAATGTGTGTTTCCCCCCAAATTTCACATTTTTGCAAGGGTTAATAGCAGAAAATACCCCCCAAAATTTGTAACCCCATCTCTTCTGAGTATGGAGGTACCCCATAAGTTGACCTGAAGCGCACTACGGGCAAACTACAATGCTCAGAAGAGAAGGAGTCATATTTGGCTTTTGGAGAGCAAATTTTGGTCGGGGGTCATGTCGCATTTAGGAAGCCCCTATGGTGCCAGGACAGCAAAATAACCCCAACATGGCATACCATTTTGGAAACTAGACCCCTTGAGGAACGTAACAAGGGGTACAGTGAGCATTTACCCCCCACTGGTGTCTGTCAGATCTTTGGAACAGTGGGCTGTACAAAATTTTTAATTTGCACAGCCCACTCTTCCAAAGATCTGTCAGACACCTGTGGGGTGTAAATTCTCACTGCACCCCTCATTACATGTAGTGTAGTTTCCGAAATGGGGTCACATGTGTTTTTTTTTTTTTTTTTTGCGTTTGTCAAAACCGCTGTAACAATCAGCCACCCCTGTGCAAATCACCTCAAATGTACATGGTGCACTCTCCCTTCTGGGCCTTGTTGTGCGCCCCCAGAGCACATTGCGCCCACTTATGGGGTATCTCCGTAGTCGGGAGAAATTGCATTACAAATTTTGGGGGGCGTTTTTCCCTTTTACCTCTTGTCAAAATGAAAAGTATAGGGCAACACCAGCGTGTTAGTGTAAAAAATTTATTTTTTTACACTAACATGCTGTTGTAGACCCCAACTTCACCTTTTCGTAAGGGGTTAAAGGAGAAAAAGCCCCCCAAAATTTGTAACACAATTTCTCCCGATACGGCGATAACCCATATGTGACCCTAAACTGTTGCCTTGAAATACGACAGGGCTCCAAAGTGAGAGCGCCATGCGCATTTGAGGCCTGAATTAGGGATTTGCATAGGGGTGGACATAGGGGTATTCTACGCCAGTGATTCACAAACAGGGTGCCTCCAGCTGTTGCAAAATTCCCAGCATGCTTGGACAGTCAACGGCTGTCCGGCAATACTGGGAGTTGTTGTTTTGCAACAGCTGGAGGCTCCATTTTGGAAACAGTGGCATACCGGACGTTTTTCATTTTTATTGGGGAGGGGAGGGGGGCTGTGTAGGGGTATGTGTATATGTAGTGTTTTTTTTACTTTTTATTTTATTTTGTGTTAGTGTAGTGTTTTTAGGGGACAGTCACACGGGCGGGAGATTACAGCGAGTTCCCGCTGCGAGTTTGAGCTGCCGCGCAAAATTTGCTGCATCGCAAACTTGCAGCCTGATACTCACTGTAAGCCCCCTGCCCATGTACATTCACAGGGGGGGGGGACCTCCAGCTGTTACAAAACCACAACTCCCAGCATGCACAGTCCATCAGTGCATGCTGGTAGTTAGAGTTTTGCAACAGCTGGAGGCACACGGTTGGGAAACACTGAGTTAGGAAACAGACAATGTTTCCCAACCAGTGTGCCTCCTGTTGTTGCAAAACCACAACTCCCAGCATTCTCAGGCATGCTGGGAGTAGTAGTTCGGCAACATCTGGAGGACTACAGTTTGCAGGTTCCCAATCTGTGCCCTTCCAGATGTTGCAAAACTACAACTCCCAGTATGCCAAAACTGTCCAGGCATGCTGGGAGTTGTAGTTCTGCAACATCTGAAGGGCCAGATGTTACAGAACTACAACTCCCAGCATGCCTGGACAGTAAGGGCATGCTGAGGATGTGTAGTTTTGCAACATCTGGAAGGGCACAGTGGTCTCCAAACTGTGGACCTCCAGATGTTGCAAAACTGCAACTCCCAGCATGCCCAGACGCCAAGGGCTGTCTGGGCATGCTGGGAGTTGTAGTATACAGGGTCCCATTACAGCAATGCATGTCGCTTTACGGCGACGTGCATTGCTGTAAAGGGCCCGACCGCGGCTGAAGATCAACTCACCTGTCGCCGCCGCCGCCATCTTCCTCGCCGGGATCCGGGTCTTCAGGGACGAGGTAAGTACCGGGGCCGGTCCCCAGCACTCCCCCGTCCCCCGCCGCGTCCTCCGGTCTTCCTCCCGTCCTCTCCGGACTTCAAGGGGCCGGGCAGGACAGGAGGAAGTAACCGCCCCCCCTCCTGCGATTGGTCGGTTAGTAAACCGACGGATCGCAGGGGATCGGAGGAGGTGGCAGGCTTGCCACCTCGCTCCCATACGTTAGCATGGTCCTGGCTGTCTGTGACAGCCGGGATCATGCGAAATTACCGGGCGGTCGGGTCCCAGAGACCCGATCAGCCCGGTATCGCCGCAGATCGCAAGGGCGATTTCCCTTGCGATTTGCGGCGATCGCCGACATGGGGGGCCTACATGGCCCCCCTCGGCGTTTGCCCTGGATGCCTGCTGAAGGATTTCAGCAGGCATCCAGTTCCGATCTCTGCCCGGCGAGCGGCAGAGATCGGAAATACAACAGGACGTTCTCTAACGTCCTTGGGCATTAAAGCCCAGGTAGTGAGGACGTTAGAGAACGTCCTATGTCCTTAACAGGTTAATCTTAACACAAGGAAGAGCCCACTCAATCAATCTCTGGCTGCAGTGATGACTAACCTCCATCAGTGATTGGTTAAGAGGGTGCTTTCTTGTGTCGAGACTGGGATTAAGTTGTGTTGGAATGGAATTAGAGGGAGGGGGATCAGGGCAAGTGAGTATGATTTTCTTAGCCCTTACACAGAAAAGTAATTCCCCAGACATGTCTGTTTTAGTAAATACTTGTATTCCTTGTGGCAATAAAATTCTAGACTTGTAGAGCATCTTATTTTAATACTCTGTGCTGTGTCATTCCTTGGTTATGCATCCTGGAAATATATGAATTAGTTAACTACTGTGCATTACCCAACTCATAGACTTGCATTAATGGGGTAGGGCATGAAGTCACACAGGGGCGGGGCCGTGACATCAAAATCCTCCAGCCCCTGCATTGCCAGTATTAAGGCACAGAGCGAAGCTCGCTCCATGCACCAGATGACAGGGGTGCTGCAGGAGAGATCGCAGGGGTTACCAGCGGCAGGACCCCAGCGATCAGACATCTTATCCCCTATCCTTTGGATAGGGGATAAGATGTCTAGAGGTGGAGTACCCATTTAAATGCAGATGCTGAAGAATAGGGTTGCTGGCCTAATTTTTTTCTGGACAACTCATCTGCAAATCATGAAAAATGGAAATTTTCTAATAACATGTTGAAAAACCAAAAACTATCACAAACATTATAAGTAATACACAATTAGAAAAAATTAGTGGTGCACTGTGATGAACTTTAAAAAGTCCGGGGGTGCTCAGTTCTCAAGACCAGACCATGATCAGTAATATAAGTAAGTTAGAACTAGAAGACGGCACTCCAATGCAGGAATAGTGAAGGCAACAAAAGTTTATTCACCCATCCAGTTCAAAGATGCAACGTTTCAACTTCACAATGATGCAACGTTTCAACTTCAAGCTTGAAAAAGACTTCATTGTGAAGTTGAAACGTTGCATCATTTTTGTACTGGATGGGTGAATAAACTTTTGTTGCCTTCACTATTCCTGCATTGGAGTGCCGTCTTCTAGTTCTACCTTAATTATAAGTAATACATGCTTATTGCTCAGAATGCTGTGAACACATTGCAGCAGTGTGAACAGTAACGTGATGATGATTACAATGGACACAGTAGAAATAATCCCCTATTTTTATGGACTGTCTATGAATTTACAGATTGTCAGCACCTTGCTCTAGAATTGTAAGTCACAAGCAATACAAATATTTACTAAAACACACTTGTCAGGGCAGCTCACATACATTGCATTGCATAGATGGAAAATGTCTGTTTAATAAACCTATGTTATTAAAGGTAGGTTCACATGTGGTGAGGGTGTGATGAGGGCAGAGGGAATTACCCTAGGGGCAGATGGCATTAACCCCTTGTGTTCGTGACACCAGGGCAAGGTTTTACCTCTACACCACCCGAAGGTATACCGCTGGATCCTGGGCTAGGCGCAGGGGCAAATAATGATGCCGACGCCAAGTTACGGAACAACGGCAGCTTTACTGAGTCAGACAGGTGTAACAGTCTATACCGCTTGGCTCGGCCCACGGAGGTGACCAGTGACTTCAGAGATCTCAAGGCTCACTGGGACTTGTAGTGGACTTGGACAATTTGATGCAGGGCCACGCTGACTTGACACAGATAAATCTTGACTGACTTGACTGGGACTGACTAGACAGACTTCACACCGTTTGTAGCTTACCAGGTTTTGACGTTCAACTGTGGGGCAGTGGACTTTTGGATGCGTGGCTGCGTGGTAGGCTTCAGGCCTCCTCAGGACACCAGATATTCTCTCACAGAACTTGACCTCACTGTAATGCGGGGTTCACATCACGTTTTCCTCAATACGGGACCGCATATGGCTGGGGGAAGCTAAAACCTTGTGCTCCCATATCTCAGCTGTATGCGCCCGTATGTAATTGATTTCAATCAGCCGACCGGCTCATTTTTGCCCCGTATGTGGTTTTCCACCGGACCTCTAACCGTAGTCGACCACGGTTTGAGGTGCGGTGGAAAACTGCATACGGGGCAAAAATGAGCCGACCGGAGTCAGCGTTTCACTCTGGTCGGCTGATTGAAATGAATTACATACGGGCGCATATACGGCTGAGATACAGGAGCGCAAGGTTTTAGCTCCCCCCCAGCCATATGCGGTCCCGTATTGAGGAAAACGTGATGTGAACCCAGCCTAACTCAGGTAAGCAGGAAAAGAGAGTGAGCTAGCTCCACCCAGGGTTTATATGGGGGAGACTCTGGAGGGGTCCCATAGGTCACCCTGTAGGTCACCCTGTAGGTCACATGGTCACCGGTACCTTCCTTGGTTACAGTGCATAGCAACATTACTTAACCCCTGAAGCGTTTTTGCACTTTCATTTTTTCCTCCTTGCCTTTTAAAAATCATAACCCTTTCAATTTTGCACCTAAAAATCCATGTGATGGCTTATTTTTTTGCGCCACCAATTCTACTCTGTAATGAAATCAGTCAATTTACCCAAAAATCTATGGCAAAAGGGGAAAAAAATCATTGTACGACAAAATTGAAGAAAAAAACACCATTTTGTAACTTTTGGGGGATTCTGTTTTTACGCAGTATATTTTTTGTTAAAATTACACCTTATCTTTTTTCTGTAGGTCCATACGATTAAAATGATGCCCTACTTATATAGGTTTGATTTTGTCGTACTTCTGAAAAAAATCATAACTACATGCAGGAAAATGTATACGTTTAAAATTGTCATCTTTTAAGTTCCTACTTGTTTTTTTTTTTTTTTTTGGGAAAACGCCAAGAAAAACACCAATGGCGTTTTTTTGGCCAAAAAGTGCTGCGGCCAGATGTTAATTGTAAATCAATGAGAAATCGCAAAAATCTTATTCCACTTGGCGTTTTTCACTTTGGCGTTTTTTTAAATCCTTTTGGTGTTTTTTCACTCTTTTTTGGTGTTTTTCAGCTCCTTGGCGGTTTTCAAAAATCGCAGCATGTTGAGCCGCTGGCGATTTTTTTTTGTCAAAATTGTGGCGTTTTTCTCCCATAGAAGTCTGTGGGAGTGAAAAAACGCTAAGAAAAATAATATGTGGGTATTAACTTTGGGTTTCTTGCAGGCAGTTTTTATTCTATATTGGACTTTAGCGATCAAAAAAAGTGATGGAGATACCTTTTTACTAAAATTTCGCAGGGAAAAACATAAAAAATAAAAAGATACAGTAGTAAAGGTAAAAAATGTATCTAAAGAAATGTATCTTTTTTATAACAAAATTTTTATAAATTTTTAAACAGGGATCAATTTATGTGGGCGGGCGGGCGGGGAACTATAAATGTATTTTTATTCCCCCCCCCCCCCCATTTTTTTATAGATAGTACTACTACTCCAAGCATGGAACACACTGTTCCATGATGGGAGTAGTAGTACCTGTACTAATTGACAGATTGTCCGTTGCAATCCTCCTAAATAATTTAAAGATGTGGTCAGCCGCTCTTCTATGGTCCCCTGCACTGCCGTATATATATATATATATATATACACCTATTCATATTTCCCGCAGAGAGCTGTGACTGGCCAGATGGTTCCAGCCAATCACAGCTCTCTGTGGGAAATAGGAATATGTGTATATATATGTCAGTGCAGGGGACCATAGAAGAGCGGACGCATCTATACATTATACAGGAGTACATTATACAGGAGTATGAATGAGTGATGTTCTAGTCACATCACTGGCCGGAATATAGTGCAGAGATGCGAGCGCTGTATACAGCTGCATCTCTGCTATATTATGGACGATCGCATCGGGTGTCAGGACTGACACCTGGGACGATATGTCTATTAGTACAGGTACTACTACTCCCTTCATGGAACAGTCTGTTCCATGCTGGGAGTAGTAGTACTACCTAAAAATGTAAAAAGTAGAGAAAAAAAAGTGAAACACACACTTTATTAACAATTAATAAAAATGTTTTATAAAATATATAAATTACGTTAAATACATTTTTTTCCATCACTACTGCATCCTTTTTTTTTTTTTTTTCTTTGGTACCCAACAAATTTTGGGTACCAAAAAAAACTGCCAAGGTGCAATTTCCACACAAATGAAAAAACGACAGACGCAGGAAATTGCACTGGCATTTTTTCATGCGTTTTTTTTCAACCCAAAAAACGCAGGACAAAAATCATGTAGAAACTTAGCCTTACCCCTATTTTTCCGCATAGGGGGGCGATATGAGGGCTTGTTTTTTGCACTGTGATCTGAAGTTTTTATTGGTACAATTTTTATTTTTATTGGACTTTTTGATTAATTTTTTATGGTATAAAAAGTGGCCCAAAATACGCTATTTTGGACTTTGGATTTTTTTGCGTGTACGCCATTAACTGCGCGGTTTAATTAATTATATATTTTTATAGTTCGGACATTTCCGCACGCGTTACCACATATGTTTATTTACACAGTTTTTTTTTTAAATGGGAAAAGGGGGGGTGATTCAAACTTTTTTTTAGGGAAGAGGTTAAATGATCTTTAATAACTTTTTTTTCTACTTTTTTATGCAGTGTTATAGCTCCCATAGGATAACATTGATCAGTGATTCTGCCGCTTGACTACTGCCTGGATCTCAGGCACAGAGCAGTCATTCAGCGATCGGACGCGCAGGAGGCAGGTAGGGAACCCTCCTGATGTGCCGGTCAACGAATTCTGGCTGTTGTTAGAGGCCGGGCCCGACCCACTATGATACCGGGTCACGCCATGACCCTGTCTTATAGAAAGGGAGTGGACTCAGGGAGTACAGGTACGCCCTGGGTCCTTAACAGGTTAAAGGTGTATGACAATTTATACACTTTACATTAGCTAACATAGGTGTTTAACATTTGACATGTAACATAGGTACAGGGGGTGCCCAGTGGTCACTGAATGGAGTCTGCCTGACAGGGCATCAAGGGTACAGGGGTGCATCTCCTGTACTGGGCCACCACACACATGCTGTGTTTTTCTGCGTATTTTCTGCATATTTTTTTATTTCATATTTTTACCTTTTACCTATTGACGTCAATGGGTAGCAAAATCAGCAACAGAAAATATGCAGCACAGTGCATCACATGTGACCCTACCCTAGAAATACAAAATAAATACATTTGTGGCTTTCTTTCACCATATGAATAAAACAGTAAAAGTTTGCAGGCTTTTCATACTACGATTATACTGTTATAAAGATATGTTAACAGCAAAACAAATTGTGCTCACTAAAAATGATTGGGCAAAACCTAAGCAATATTAACAAACCTTACACCCTTTCTACGGTCTTGGTCTTGGCCAGGATCGCTGCCAGATGTTTGAAGCAATTAATACTTAACATCCTCAAAATTGTCACAACGCGCTGCCGCTAAGTAACTCTTTCACCAGCACATATTTCCATAGAAAGGCTTGAGGACGTTCTTATTTCTGGCTCTGTCTACATGGCTTTAATAATAAAATCATTTGATACAAGCCCATGATTCACATTGGTAAAATAAGTCCCTCTTTTTTGTTATTTTTGAGGTGTTTCTTAGTATTAAGGACAACAAGATTTTTGTTTGATGTTGTTACAATAAGATTTTTTTGTTTGGCGATGGTAACATTCTCTAGTACACATGTCTTTACTTCTTTTTCGCATACATGAAATCCTTAGAATCCCCTTCATAGATGCAGCTTGAGAATGTCAGCTCCCTTTTGGACAGAGAACACACATAGGCTTTTGGCTCACAAACACAAACAGAGCGAGTCCCTTAAAACCGCCTCGCTGGGCACACGATTAAAGGCTGTGCTTGTCGGTCCGGCCTCTTTAATTACCTTCACCTCCTTCTCTCTTTTTTTTCAAAAAGAAGCTTTTGTTCCTCATGAGAAGAAAAAACCCACTATGAAATAACATAACACAGATTTCTCTCCAGAACAGAAAACAAACCTACTGTATACAATTGTATGTGTGGAATAGAAGAGGGACTGTGCTGGGAATGGAAACCCGGGGCTAAATCAGGAGAGAGGTTGGAAAAAAGTTTTTATTTTGGAATATATTAACCCTAAAACTGGAAAAATATTTGATTGGGTTACGTTGTTTAACCCCTTAAGGACTCAGGGTTTTTCCGTTTTTGCACTTTCGTTTTTTTCCTCCTTACCTTTTAAAAATCATAACCCTTTCAATTTTCCACCTAAAAATCCATATTATGGCTTATTTTTTGCGTCGCCAATTCTACTTTGCAGTGACATTAGTCATTTTACCCAAAAATGCACGGCGAAACGAAAAAAAAATTCATTGTGCGACAAAATCGAAAAAAAAACGCCATTTTGTAAATTTTGGGGGCTTCCGTTTCTACGCAGTGCATATTTCGGTAAAAATGACACCTTATCTTTATTCTGTAGGTCCATACGGTTAAAATGATACCCTACTTATATAGGTTTGATTTTGTCGCACTTCTGGAAAAAATCATAACTACATGCAGGAAAATTTATACGTTTAAAAATGTCATCTTCTGACCCCTATAACTTTTTTATTTTTCCACGTACAGGGCGGTATGAGGACTCATTTTTTGCACCGTGATCTGAAGTTTTTATCGGTATGATTTTTGTTTTGATCGGACTTTTTGATCACTTTTTATTAATTTTTTTAATGGTATAAAAAGTGACCAAAATACGCTTTTTTGGACTTTGGAATTTTTTTGCGCATACGCCATTGACCGTGCGGTTTAATTAATGATATATTTTTATAGTTCGGACATTTACGCACGTGGCGATACCACATATGTTGTTTTTTTTTTTTTACACTGTTTTATTTTTTTTTATGGGAAAAGGGGGGTGATTCAAACTTTTATTAGGGAAGGGGTTAAATGACCTTTATTAACACTTTTTTTTTTACATTTCTTTTGCAGTGTTATAGGTCCCATAGGGACCTATAACACTGCACACACTGATCTCCTTTGCTGATCACTGGCGTGTATTAACACGCCTGTGATCAGCATTATCGGCGCTTGACTGCTCCTCCCTGGATCTCAGGCACGGAGCAGTCATTCGTCGATCGGACACCGAGGAGGCAGGTAAGGGCCCTCCTGGTGTCCGATCAGCTGTTCGGGACGCCGCGATTTCACCGCGGTGGTCCCGAACAGCCCGACTGAGCAGCCGGGATAATTTCAGTTTCACTTTAGAAGCGGCGGTCAGCTGACCGCCGCTTCTAAAGGGTTAATACCGCACATCGCCGCGATCGGCGATGTGTGGTATTAGCCGCGGGTCCCGGCCGTTGATGAGCGCCGGGACCGAAACGATATGATGCAGGATCGCGGCGCGATCCCGCTTATTATCGCGGGAGCCGGCGCAGGACGTAAATATACGTCCTGCGTCATTAAGGGGTTAATGTATTATCCAGGTCAATAATGTTTTTGTCCCAATTCTACATGTCCCTCCGTGCTAGAGGCAAGCCTGGCATCAAGCCCAAAGTCATAGTCAAATCACATCAGGCTAAGGCTAAGTTTCCACTTGGTTTTTTTCTGGCAGTTTTTGGATATCTGCCACTGCAGTTTTTGAGCCAAAGCCAGAAATGTATTCACAAGGAATAGGACATATAAAGGAAGGACTTACACTTCTCCTCCCTTATGGATCCACTTCTGACTTTGGCTCAAAAATTGCAGTGGCAGATATCCAAAAACTGCCAGAAAAAAAAACAAGTGAAACTTACCCTGAAGGTTCTTTATATTCAGCTTTCTTAGATATTCCTTGCCTTTAACCTAATGTCTGTTTCTAGATGTTTTATCTAGACTGTGCCAATACTATAGTGGGACAACAGGATCAGTTCTCCGGTGTAGAAAGCAAAAGTTACATCTTTCACTATGGCTCAATTTTCCCTAAAACATTCATGTAGCTCACAAGAACCACACAGATTGTCGCAGAATGAGTAAGTCTTCAGCTTCTCTGGTTTCTGAGCTAGTACAGTGTAGGACTGGCACTCCAGAGTAATAATAGGTTCTTCAGAGGGCCAAGGGTTCAGACAAAATTATGGTTCCATGACATCTAAAAGAAGACAAGCCTCTTTGGAGCTGGCTTTAGAACCAATCGCCAACCTGTTTGCTTTATTTCTTATAAATTGATTTACAAACAGGACTGGAGCAATCACAATGACGTGCCACAATGACATACAAAAGGCGTGTGACTGCGACTTGGCATGGCAGAGAAGGGGGCCTATCTTTTCTGCCATCCTCTGTGTCTGCATGCTGAAACTGCCTTTTATGTGCCTATTACTGAAAAGAGGCTTCTTTCTGATCTCTCTGCCATAAAGCTCAGATTGGTGGAGTACTGTCGCGATGGTTAAATTATGGAGACCACTGCGCATTTGGGAACTTTCAGTGTTATAGACATTTTTTTGTACCATTCTCCAGGTCTGTGCCTCTACACAATTCTAAAAACAAAAAAAAGCACAGCACTCAGTAGTGTTATACAGAAGAGCACTATGAGAAATAAAAGCTAAATTCTGGTTGGTTGCTATGGGAAACACAGAGTATCTTACTATAACATAATGTGGTGGCCCAGTACGGGAGTTGTACCCCTGTACCTCTGCTTTCCTGTTTGGCAGCCTCCCTACAGTGACCCCTGGGCCCCCTTTACATCTGTCCCCTTGTATATAAATCTATTGCCTTTACGCACCGGCCTATAACACGCACCCTCATTTTACCAAGAATATTTGGGTAAAAAAAGTTTTTTACCCAAATATCCTTGGTAAAATGAGGGTGCGTGTGTGTGCTTGTGTATACCCCGATACACTGTTTCTTACCCCGCAGAAGCCCCCAGGAAAGGCAGGGGGAGAGAGGCCGTCGCTGCCCACTTCTCTCCCCCTGCCTTTCCTGGGGTCTAGAGCCCTGCTGCCACCGCTTCTCTCCCCCTGGCTATCCGTGCCGCTGCCCCTTCTCTCCCCCTGTCTATCGGTGTCGCTGCCCCATTGCCGGCGCCGACAGACAGGGGGAGAGAAGGGGCAGCGGCACCCATTGCCGGCGTTGCTGCCCCGTTGCCTCCCCCATTCCCCGGTTGTATTATTATCTGTTGCCGGGGTCGGGTCCACGCTGCTTCAGGCCTCCGGTGTGGCGTCCCCTGCGTCCTTGCTATGCGCTGCGAGACACAATGACGAGTGACGTCACTTGTCATTGCGCCGTGCAGCGCATAGCAACGACGCAGGGAATGCACACCGGAGGCCTGAAGCAGCACGGACCCGACCCCGGCAACAGGTAATTATACAACGGGGGATGGGGGAGGCAACGGGGCAGCGATGCCGGCAATGGGAGCCTCTGCCCCTTCTCTCCCCCTGTCTGTCGGCGCCGCTGCCCCATTGCCGGTGCCGCTTCTCTCCCCTGGCTATTGGTGCCGGCAATGGGGCAGTGGCACCGATAGCCAGGGGGAGAGAAGGGGCAGCGGCACAGATAGACAGGGGGAGAGAAGGGCAGCGGCACTGATAGACAGGGGGAAAAGGGGCAGTGGCGCCGATAGCAGGGGGAGAGAAGCGGCAGCAGGGACCCCAGGACAAGCAGGGGGAGAGAAGCGGCAGCAGGGACCCCAGGACAGGCAGGGGCAGAGAAGCCGGCAGCGGTGGCGGTCTCTGCACCTGAAAAAGCCGCAGCAGTTCATTGATTTAAAGCGGCCGCTTTAAATCATTAAACAGCAGCGGCTTATTGGCGTGTAACACGCAGGTAAACTTAAAAAATTTTAGCCTAAAAAATGCGTATTATACGCCGATAAATACGGTATATTGTATAACGTTCATAAAAGATGTTATAGCTTTTTTACTCCGCTTCCCAGCGTCCGGAACATTGAGTTCTTGAACGCTGTGTGCGGGCTTCCGTGTTCACGCCCGCCCCCTTGTGATGTCACACCCCGTCATGTGACATCACGTCCCGTCCCCTCAATGTTAGACCCATAGACTTTCATTGAGGGGGCAGGCCGTGATGTCACGAGGGGGCTAAGCTGTATAGACTGTTCCACCTGTCACTCAGTAAAGCTACCGTTATCCGTAACTTGGTGTCGGAGTCATTATTGCCCCCGTGCCTATACCAGGATCCAGCAGTATACCTTCGGGTGGCATTGAGAATTAACCCCACCCTGGCTTCACGAATACAAGAGGTTAATGCCATCTGCCCCTAGGGTAATTCCATCTGCCCTGCATCACACCCTCTACCACAACTGGTTGATAAATTCCCCCCGCCCCCCCCCCCTGTTTATGTTGTAGGGGCCCGAAGGAAAGACATGCCATGTCATGTTTCATATATGTGCTATGCAGCGACCTTTCAAATTATATTGTATGTCAGGGACGTGCACAGACATTTTGGAGGGCAGAGGCTCAAGGGAAAAAATTCACTTCTCATAATTTAAAAAAATGTCTTTCAGACTCAATGGGCATGTGTGTGCAAGGAGCGGGTGTGGCGTCACAGGGGAGAGGCGCTGCGGCCCAGGGACACTAGGTGTGCCCTATATAAATGCACTTTGGCATGTTTACATAAAACGTGTTACAAATGCACCTAAATATACTGTATTATAGAGGAAATTTATCAAAACTTGTGAAAAGGAAGAGTGGTGCATAGTAACCAATTAGATCACTGCTTTTATTTTGCAGAGAGCTTTTCCTCTGTATGGGTACGTTCACATGTACAGGATCTGCTGCATATTTTTGCTGCGTATTCTGTGCAGCTGATTTTGCTACCCATTAACTTCAATGAGTGGCAAAATCAATTGCAGAAAATATGCAGCAAAAATATGCAGCAGATCCTGTATGTGTTAACTGACCCCAAAAGTTTAAATCTTCCCATTGCGGCAATTTTGGTGAGCACGGTCGTGCACTTGGCAAGCTTGACCGAGGAATGACCTCAGGGCTGGAGGAGGAAGAATACGCCGCCTCTGGCAGGGTACTCACAGCAGACTCCTCCAACGGGATCTCAGCCCACGAGCCCCAGGTTCTGTGGTGAGGGGACAATCTCACCGGTGATGCACCTCCAGGTGTCCCTGCGCTCTCCGCTGGAGGTGTCTCTGGCCAATTATCGTCATCATCAGGCAGTGGGGGAAGATTGCAGGCCCCCCTCTTCGTCTAATGACAACCGCTGCAGACGGTCAGCAAGCTCTTGAAAAAGTTGGGCTGCGACTGCCACAACTTTCCGTGTTTCCGGCGCCATTTTGCTAACTTCACCACGTGGAACGCTGCTCTCTGCCATGTCTGTACTCTCCGGCTCTCTGTGCAGACTGAAAAGGTCGCTGTGCGTGGTGTCTCTTATAGTGGGCTTCTCCAAAATGGCGCCCGGCAGGAAGGACGCTATCGGTGCAGCCCCGACTTCCGGTCCCTCACGAAATGACTCCTGTATCTCTGAGTTCCCTTTCGGCTGCAACACTGCAACTTGGTGGCCACGCCCATGGGCGGGGCGTGGTGCAGCGTGGGCTTTCTTCGCGTGCTTCTCCGGCAGCAGTTCGGCTCCGCCTGTGCCGACCGGACCAAAGGATCGCATCATGAACTCATTGCGCAGTTTACACATCTTAGTTGTAACAGAATTTTCGCCTCCCCCCTTACTTTTCTCTTGGCCCCCTTGTATGGTGCACCACAAGCACAGTTCCTGTAGCCAGCAACATGATTTACAGCACATGAATAAAGTTCTTTTTCTGGGGGGGAGTACACTTTCACTAATGGCGACTGTAGTAGGCACACACCCGTATCCTGTGCGTGCAACGCCAAAAAGGCTTTGTGGTAGCCCTTGGGGGTTGTATGGTAGTTGGGGAGTTGTTTCGGTAGATGAGGGGTTAATGTTAACCCTATAGTTCGTGACGCGAGGCTGAGGGCTAGTATGCTGAGGTAATTCTCCGGCCTATCGCCGCCCTTCCCAGTAACGATAGGTGCATATATAAAAATGACTGAAGGTCCACAAGGTGCTTGAACTTGAACTTGAACAAACTTTACTGAAAGGCTTGCGGTACATCTAATGCACAATAACAGTTTTAGGAATACAGTCTCTATATAGTGCAATGACTGACAGTTGTTGCGGACCTTGACTTTTAGATACAGTCTCTGAATTTAGGGTAATATTTGCAGATCTGTCCGGATTTAGGGGATAGACAAGGTCCGGTGATCATGCAGAGTGCTTAGGGATTGATACACTCTCAATTTAGAATCGATCAGCCGTTGCCGCAAGGCTCGGGCCTAACTCACTGTGGGAGATAGCTGTATAGATCCTTCCTCGTCAGGAGAGCAGGAGCAAAGAAAAAGAGCAATGGCTGCCGCTCCCTTATATGGGCAGGGCCGTTCTGGATTGGTCCCAATAACTGTCACTCACTGTTACAAGGAGTGATGGGTAGCATACGTCATAGGGACCTCCAAAGGTCCTAAAGCAGAAACCATAGAGTTTTCCTGATCACGTGACCCGCAGGTCCTGCTACGCTGTATACAGGTAATTAACTTTATAGACATCTATACAATCCTATTTACATGCATCCTAAATAAACTATTAGCTCAATAACTATCTAGATGAGAGGTGACCAGGGGTGAACTAGACAATGGGGACCCCGACGTCCTAGGGACTCTGGCTAAGGGGGCCCACACGCAGGTACCGGATAGGATACGGTACCGGGACACCAAAGGTGCATATGAATAATGACTGAAGGTCCACAAGATAGTTGAACTTTGATAAACTTTACTTAAAAACTTGCGATACATCCAATGAACAGTAACAGTCTCATCAATACAGTCTCTATACACTTCAGTGACTGGCAGTTGTTGCGGACCTTGACTTGTTTTATAAGTCTCTAGATTTAGGGTTAATTGCGAAGATCCATCCGGATTTAGGGGATTGATACGGTCCGGTGATCTTGCAGAGTGCTTAGGGATTGATACACTCACGGTTTTGTAATGATAAGCCGTTGCCGCAAGGCTCAGGCCTAAACTCACTGATGACAGCAGCGCAGATCATTCTCTCATGAATGCCCGGGAACAAGAGCTGTTGCTCTTGCTATGGCCGCCACTCCCTTATATGGGCAGGGGCGGGGCCGTTTTAATTGGTCCGAATATCTGTCACTCACTGTTACAAGGAATAGTCGGCGCAATACGTCACAGGGACCTCCAAAGGTCCTTAAGCAAAAAAAACATAGAGTTTACCTGATCACGTGACCCGCAGGTTCTGTCACGCTCCGTACAGGTAATTAACCACTTATATACTCTAAGCGCTGCGGAATCTGTAAATGCTATATAAATAAATAAAATAAAATAAATAAATAAAATAAATATACATTTGTACAATTATATTTATATAAATCCTGAGTAAACTGTAAGATAACTAATATCTAGATGAGAGGTGACAAGGGGTGGACTAAATAAGAAGGACCCCGACATCCTAGGGACTCTGGCTATGGGGACCTATATACATGTACCATATAGGATGCGGTACCTGGAGACCACACACTTTACATGGTAAAACATATTTACAATGGGGAAACAAGTGCAGGGGGCCTGGCCTTGGGGACACTGAAGAAGGCTGCCTGACAGGATAGCAGGAGCACAGGGTAACACCTCCCGTACTGGGCCACTAAAATAACACAGGAATACAAATATAATAAATTAGAACAATAGGCCCAACATAGAGACAGCAGGGATGCCCGAGGAAATCTTTAGCCCACAGGACAACCTTTGGTGCTGGGACACCACACATCACTCTTAGTCGGTGTGCACCCCTATGTCACCCTCCATATGTCTGCACCCCCATATCACCCTCTTTCTGTCTGCACTCTCATGCCACCCTCTTCTGTGTGCACCCTCATGTGACGTCTTCCATCTGCACCCCCACATAACCTACACCCCACTATACCCTACATTAATGTCCCACTATAATCCATGCACCCAAATCACTGCAACCTGCATACTAATTTGGTATCACTCCAGTTTGACCTTCACAACCTGGAGTGTTGCCCCAGCACCCTACTGTAATCCTTACAATTTCCATAACTATAGTTATTTTTTATTCATATGGCACCAACATTTTTTTTCAGCACTGTTCCCCCCATACCATGCAGAGACACTGCAGATGATATAAAAAAAAGGGGCTAAAGGGCAGTGCAAGGAAGCACCAAAATTAGGTTTTGCCTAGGGTAGCAAAAATCCTTGCACCAGCACTGAGGTAACCAGAGAGCAAAGGGTTAACATTTCTTACAAGTCTTACAATTTAAAGGAGAAGTCCGGAGAAAATTTACTAATATAAGCAGCTGATCACATGGGGTCCGACTGCTAGGACCTCCGCAATCTCTGGGACGGGACCCTGGTTCTCTCAGAGAATAGTCCGTACCGTCCATTTCTATGGGAGCGCTGATGATGCCCGAGTGCTGTACTCAGGTCTTATCGCTGCTCCCATAGAAATAAATGGAGTGCATGCTGCCTGCAGCACACACTACTCACAGAGCTCTGGGTCCCATCCAGGAGATCAGCTGCTTATCCCCTATCCTGTGGATAGGGGATATAGTGGTCCCTCAACATATGATGGTAATTGGTTCCAGGCGGACCATCGTTTGTTGAAACCATCATATGTTGAGGGATTTGTACCATAGATCATACTCACATGTCCTCGCCGCTCCTCTGCTGCTGTATCACTACGTCACCGCTGCCCTGCGCCGTCACTCTCCGACGATGACGGCAACAGAGAGCGATGGTGCAGGGCAGCGGCAGTAGAGGAGCAGCAAAATGATGGTCTGGAGTGGCGGGGACATGTAAGTATCAATCAGCGGGGCACATTAAATGTCAGCAGTCAGCGCTGCCGGATAGCCATTTAGCGATGGCCCCGACACACAGGCGCATTGTGTGCTGATGCTGCCTTCAACATACGATGGCCTCTGAGAGCCATCGTATGTTGGGGGACTACTGTATGTAAATCTTCACCGGAGACCTCTTTTAGTGTAGAGCTGAATGATAATTTGCTCACATCTAAGCTCCTGTCTTATAATTGCACGAGAAAATCACTCGTCCCGCCTTCCTCTCCTGGGGAAATGGGTGGACCTAAACCAGTTAGTCAGAGTTCTGGCATGGCCTTTGGCAGAGTCACATGTCTCTCAGCTCCTTTTGGGTCACACATACTTTAGCTAGCTCTGGTCATTGCTTAGCCTACATCAATACAGACTGTATGTACCCTCAGTCACTGCTCCTAATTTTGATTCCAGTCACAGAGGAACATCAGATTAGCACCACACTGCTACATTCATATCCAATAGGGACTACTACACCAAGCATAACCTGTATCATCATCCCTAGTACACACCACAGTACTTAGCAGTACTAAGTGTTATAAATCCATCTGGAAATATCTCTGTCATCCGGCAGACATTACTAATCCAGAGGTATCTTTGATCTTGGTAGCTGTATTAGGACATCCTTGCCAGATAAAGATATTTTAACTCACATTTGTGCTTGGAACAATACACACTTCCTTCCTCAGTACTGTCTTATTCAATTTATATAATTTGTTTTATACTGACCTCAGAGAGGCATTCCGGATGCCATACTATGCAGAATAGAATCCAAATATTTGTTTAAGCCACCATGACTGTCAGACATGTAATTCATTGATTGAAAATTGTCCTTTGGCCAGTGGTCAGTGTTACTTCAGTATTTGTAAGTCTAATAGTTGAACCAACACAGAAATAATGTTTCACAACTCATTTCAAACCCTAACAACTCATTTGAACTATGGATCAAGTATGAATGCACAACGTGGACCTTTTTTTATTTAAAGAGTAGCTCCCACCATCTTTTTTTTTTCTGTCCCTGCCTATTGCCCATCTATCCCTAACCCCCTCCCTGCCTTTATTTTTTTTTCATATTATAAATGCCTTTTTGCCTGCCTGGAAGTGTGCTCACTACCAGGCAGACTTCCCCAGCAGGCGCAACGTCACTGATGCCTGCTGGGGGGGACTTCTGCCCTTAGTTCACCTATCCAGGGTGCCTCCAGCTGTTTCACCACTATAACTTCCAGCTTGCCTTGACATCTATTGGCTGTCAGGGCATGCTGGGAGTTGTAGTGGTGAAACAACTGGAGGCACCCTGTGGTGAAAACAATAACTTTGTTATGGCCGCAGCGCTACCCCCGCAACGCCCCCCCGCAAAGCAATACATTTCATGGCCGCGGTGCTACCCCCGCAACCCCACCCCCACCCCGAAAGCAATAATCTTTATGGCCGCGGCGCTAAAATCCCCCCACCCGAAACACACATACCGAAGTCCGTCCTGAGGCAGCAGCGGGAGGCGGGGCCGGCGTGTGAGGCCAGGGAGTGTAAGGTCGGCGTGCAGGGGCAGCAGCAGCGACATGGTGCGGGAGGAGTGGCCGGCGTCGGAGGCCAGGGAGCCAATGCGCTCACTCCTGCTTGTCTGATTGACAGGCAGGGAGCGAGCTCAGCCTGACTGAATTAGGACTGATTGCCCGGCTGGCATCGGTCCGAATTCAGGTGTGACGTCACGCCAGGCTGCAGCCGGCCACTAGGAGGGAGACCCCTAGTGGCCGGCTTTCAAAATAAAAATAAAGGTTTTTAATAAAAAAAATAATAATTAAAGTACATCAGTACTACAACATATATAAAAAAAAGTTCATGACAGTGCCCATTTAAGCTTTTGAGTCCATATTGTATCTTATTGTATCTGTTTTTGTTCAGTTTTATGTTATAAGTTGTTAGGTGTTCATCCATATTTGTTAACTATTTATTTTTATTTTTTTGAAGGAATAACTATTTTAATCGCTGAAATGTGTAAAAAAAAATGGAACACACATGAACTATACTAACTAAAAATTGTAGCAATACAAATTTGTTAAAACACTCTGTACTTTAATATTCCCCATGTGTATAAAAAAAAGTGTCTAACCCCTTAAAGGGGTACTCCAATTTTTTTTTTTTATATTCCGGTGCCAGAAAGTTATATAGATTTGTTAATTACTCCTATATAAACATCTTAATCCTTCCACTACTTATCAGCTGCTGCATGCTCCAGAGGAAGTTGTGTGGTTCTTTCCAGTCTGACCACAGTGCTGTCTGCTAGCACCTTACTCTGAGTCATGGATGCTGATAGCAGCTCTTGCACTTGCTTTATAGAGAGAATAGTCAAAACAGTGTTTTGCCACTCAGGTGAGATATGGATATAGAGATTGTCTACTGATAAATAATTAAGATTAATTAGTAATAAAAATAGTATATAAATATAGTGGGTCACAGGGCCCTTGTGACACACATCAACCCATACATAATTTTGTAAATAAAAATCCATATGATAATGGATAATAAAAAAAATGATCATAAAATAATAATTGCCACTGTTAAAATATACAGGTATGTCACCAGCTAAACAGTTATATTATAATCTATTGTAGTTGTCTGCATGTAATGTTGGAGAAAGTTATTGAATGTAGCAACCTGTATATGTTGTCACTATGGTGACAACAGTTTGTGTGCTATTGTCCGATGATTCGAAAAAAGACGATCTATCTAAAGTACGTTCTTTAAGGCCATTTTTAGATTCTGAACAGGATATTTATTAGACAAAAATTCGTCTGTTAATGCCATTGCTTCTGCTTCAGGACGCCAGGTCGCCACCCAGCTGGCGACCTGGTGTCCTGGCAGTGCTATATTGATGACATATTTTTTATCTGGAATGGAACCAAACAGGGATTAGATGAATTCACTGGGTCATTAAATGTCAACAATTTGAATCTCAAGTTTACTCCCCATACCAGTACCACTTCAGTCGAATTTCTGGATTTATTAAGCACTTCCACAGAAACAGGTCTTATTTGTAGCACATATTAGAAGCCAATTGCCAAAAACTGCTTAATTCGACATACCAGTTGCCACTTATCACGATGGTTATTGAATGTTCCAACCCGCCAATTTCGAAAGATTAAGAGGAACTGTACCAGGCCAGAACAGTTTTAATCAGAAGCAACGGCTTTAACAGACCAATTTTTGCCTGTTCAGAATCTAAAAATGGCCTTAGATAAAGTACGTACTTAAGATAGATTGTCCGTCTTTTTTCGAATCATCGGACAATAGCACACAAACAAAAACAGCAAAAGAGGATATTCCAAAATTAATTATATAATTTAATGTACAATATAGGAAAATAGAAAACATCATTGTCACGATGCCGGCTGGCAGGTAGTGGATCCTCTGTGCCAGAGAGGGATTGGCGTGGACCGTGCTAGTGGATCGGTTCTAAGTCACTACTGGTTTTCACCAGAGCCCGCCGCAAAGCGGGATGGTCTTGCTGCGGCGGTAGTGACCAGGTCGTATCCACTAGCAACGGCTCACCTCTCTGGCTGCTGAAGATAGGCGCGGTACAAGGGAGTAGACAGAAGCAAGGTCGGACGTAGCAGAAGGTCGGGGCAGGCAGCAAGGATCGTAGTCAGGGGCAACGGCAGGAGGTCTGGAACACAGGCTAGGAACACACAAGGAAACGCTTTCACTGGCACGATGGCAACAAGATCCGGCAAGGGAGTGCAGGGGAAGTGAGGTGATATAGGGAAGTGCACAGGTGAACACACTAATTGGGATCACTGCGCCAATCAGCGGCGCAGTGGCCCTTTAAATCGCAAAGACCCGGCGCGCGCGCGCCCTAGGGAGCGGGGCCGCGCGCGCCGGGACAGGACCGAGGGAGAGCGAGTCAGGTACGGGAGCCGGGGTGCGCATCGCGAGCGGGCGCTACCCGCATCGCGAATCGCATCCCGGCTGGAAGCGGAATCGCAGCGCCCCGGGTCAGTGGATCTGACCGGAGCGCTGCAGCGGGGAGAGTGTAGCGAGCGCTCCGGGGAGGAGCGGGGACCCGGAGCGCTCGGCGTAACAGTACCCCCCCCCTTGGGTCTCCCCCTCTTCTTAGAGCCTGAGAACCTGAGGAGCAGACTTTTGTCTAGGATGTTGTCCTCAGGTTCCCAGGATCTCTCTTCAGGACCACAACCCTCCCAATCCACTAAAAAAAAAGTTTTCCCTCTGACCTTTTTAGAAGCTAAGATCTCTTTGACAGAGAAGATGTCCGAGGAGCCGGAAACAGGAGTGGGAGGAACAGATTTGGGAGAAAAACGGTTGAGGATGAGTGGTTTAAGAAGAGAAACGTGAAAGGCATTAGGGATACGAAGAGAAGGAGGAAGAAGAAGTTTGTAAGAGACAGGATTAATCTGACACAAAATTTTGAAAGGACCAAGATAGCGTGGTCCCAACTTGTAGCTAGGGACACGGAAGCGGACATATTTAGCGGAGAGCCATACCTTGTCTCCAGGGGAAAAAATGGGAGGGGCTCTTCTTTTCTTATCCGCGAACTTCTTCATGCGTGATGAAGCCTGTAAGAGAGAATTTTGGGTCTCTCTCCATATGATGGAAAGGTCACGAGAAATTTCATCCACAGCGGGCAGACCAGAGGGCAAGGGGGTAGGGAGGGGGGGAAGAGGGTGACGGCCGTACACCACGAAAAATGGGGATTTGGAGGAAGATTCAGAGACTCTGAAGTTATACGAGAATTCGGCCCATGGAAGGAGATCTGCCCAGTCATCCTGGCGGGAGGAAACAAAATGTCGCAAATAATCACCCAAGACCTGGTTAATTCTTTCTACTTGTCCATTGGACTGGGGATGATATGCAGAAGAAAAATTTAATTTAATCTTGAGTTGTTTACAGAGAGCCCTCCAGAATTTAGACACGAATTGGACGCCTCTATCCGAGACGATCTGCGTAGGCAACCCGTGAAGACGAAAAATGTGTACAAAAAATTGTTTAGCCAACTGAGGCGCTGAAGGAAGACCAGGAAGAGGGATGAAATGTGCCATTTTGGAGAATCGATCAACGACCACCCAAATAACAGTGTTGCCACGGGAAGGGGGTAAATCAGTAATAAAATCCATACCAATCAGAGACCAAGGCTGTTCGGGGACAGGCAGGGGATGAAGAAGACCAGCGGGCTTCTGGCGAGGAGTCTTATCCCGGGCACAGATAGTGCAGGCTCGCACAAAGTCCACAACATCCGTCTCCAGAGTCGGCCACCAATAGAAGCGGGAGATGAGTTGCACAGATTTCTTGATGCCCACATGACCTGCGAGATGGGAGGAGTGACCCCATTTGAGGATTCCGAGGCGTTGGCGTGGAGAAACAAAGGTCTTTCCTGGAGGAGTTTGGTTGATGGAGGCTGGAGAAGTGGAGATCAGGCAGTCAGGTGGAATGATGTGTTGCGGAGAGAGTTCAACTTCTGAGGCATCCGAGGAACGAGAGAGAGCATCGGCCCTAATGTTCTTATCGGCAGGCCGAAAGTGAATCTCAAAATTAAATCGGGCAAAGAACAGAGACCACCGGGCCTGGCGAGGATTCAGCCGTTGGGCAGACTGGAGGTAGGAGAGGTTCTTGTGGTCGGTGTAAATAATAACTGGAAATCTTGATCCCTCCAGCAGATGCCTCCATTCCTCAAGTGCTAATTTGATGGCTAGAAGCTCTCGATTCCCGATGGAGTAGTTCCTCTCCGCCGGAGAGAAGGTCCTAGAAAAAAAACCACAAGTGACAGCATGCCCGGAAGAATTTTTTTGTAGAAGAACAGCTCCAGCTCCCACTGAGGAGGCATCAACCTCCAATAGGAAGGGTTTGGAAGGGTCAGGTCTGGAGAGCACGGGAGCCGAAGAAAAGGCAGACTTGAGTCGTTTAAAGGCGTCTTCCGCTTGAGGAGGCCAAGACTTGGGATCGGCATTTTTTTTGGTTAAAGCCACGATAGGAGCCACAACGGTAGAAAAATGTGGAATAAATTGCCTGTAATAATTGGCGAACCCCAAAAAGCGTTGGATAGCACGGAGTCCGGAGGGGCGTGGCCAATCTAAGACGGCAGAGAGTTTGTCTGGATCCATTTGTAGTCCCTGGCCAGAGACCAAATATCCTAGAAAAGGAAGAGATTGGCATTCAAACAGACATTTCTCAATTTTGGCATAGAGTTGATTGTCACGAAGTCTCTGAAGAACCATACGGACATGCTGGCGGTGTTCTTCTAGATTGGCAGAAAAAATTAGGATATCGTCCAGATATACAACAACACAGGAGTATAACAGATCAGGAAAAATTTCATTAACAAAGTCTTGGAAGACAGCAGGGGCGTTGCACAGGCCAAAGGGCATGACCAGATACTCAAAGTGTCCATCTCTGGTGTTAAATGCCGTTTTCCACTCATCCCCCTCTCTGATGCGGATGAGGTTATAGGCACCTCTTAAGTCCAGTTTAGTAAAGATGTGGGCACCTTGGAGGCGATCAAAGAGTTCAGAGATGAGGGGTAGGGGGTAGCGGTTCTTAACCGTGATTTTATTAAGACCGCGGTAGTCAATGCAAGGACGTAGGGAGCCATCTTTTTTGGACACAAAGAAAAATCCGGCTCCGGCAGGAGAGGAGGATTTACGGATAAAGCCCTTTTTTAAATTTTCCTGGACGTATTCAGACATGGCAAGAGTCTCTGGGGCAGAGAGAGGATAAATTCTGCCCCGGGGTGGAGTAGTGCCCGGGAGGAGGTCGATAGGACAATCATAAGGCCTGTGAGGAGGTAGAGTCTCCGCTTGTTTTTTGCAGAAAACATCCGCGAAGTCCATATAGGCCTTAGGGAGACCGGTTACTGGAGGAACCACAGAGTCACGGCAAGGGTTACTGGGAACCGGTTTTAGACAGTCCTTGGAACAAGAGGGCCCCCAACTCTTGATCTCCCCAGTGGACCAATCCAGGGTTGGGGAATGAAGTTGAAGCCAGGGAAGTCCAAGGAGAATTTCCGAGGTGCAATTGGGGAGGACCAAAAGTTCAATCCTCTCGTGATGAGATCCGATGCTCATTAGAAGGGGCTCCGTGCGGAAACGTATGGTACAGTCCAATCTTTCATTGTTTACACAATTGATGTAAAGGGGTCTGGCGAGACTGGTCACTGGGATGTTGAACCTGTTGACGAGAGAGGCCAAAATAAAATTTCCTGCAGATCCAGAGTCCAAGAAGGCCACAGTAGAGAAGGAGAAGGCAGAGGCAGACATCCGCACAGGCACAGTAAGACGTGGAGAAGCAGAGTAGACATCAAGGACTGTCTCACCTTTGTGCGGAGTCAGCGTACGTCTTTCCAGGCGGGGAGGACGGATAGGACAATCCCTCAGGAAGTGTTCGGTACTAGCACAGTACAGGCAGAGGTTCTCCATGCGGCGTCGTGTCCTCTCTTGAGGTGTCAGGCGAGACCGGTCGACCTGCATAGCCTCCACGGCGGGAGGCACAGGAACGGACTGCAGGGGACCAGAGGAGAGAGGAGCCGAGGAGAAGAAACGCCTCGTGCGAACAGAGTCCATATCTTGGCGGAGCTCCTGACGCCTTTCGGAAAAACGCATGTCAATGCGAGTGGCTAGGTGAATGAGTTCATGTAGATTAGCAGGAATTTCTCGTGCGGCCAGAACATCTTTAATGTTGCTGGATAGGCCTTTTTTAAAGGTCGCGCAGAGGGCCTCATTATTCCAGGATAATTCTGAAGCAAGAGTACGGAATTGTACGGCATACTCGCCAACGGAAGAATTACCCTGGACCAGGTTCAACAGGGCAGTCTCAGCAGAAGAGGCTCGGGCAGGTTCCTCAAAGACACTTCGGATTTCCGAGAAGAAGGAGTGTACAGAGGCAGTGACGGGGTCATTGCGGTCCCAGAGCGGTGTGGCCCAAGACAGGGCTTTTCCAGACAGAAGGCTGACTACGAAAGCCACCTTAGACCTTTCAGTGGGAAACTGGTCCGACATCATCTCCAGATGCAGGGAACATTGGGAAAGAAAGCCACGGCAAAACTTAGAGTCCCCATCAAATTTATCCGGCAAGGATAGGCGTAGACCAGGAGCGGCCACTCGCTGCGGAGGAGGTGCAGGAGCTGGCGGAGGAGATGACTGCTGAAGCTGTGGTAGTAACTGTTGTAGCATAACGGTCAGTTGAGACAGCTGTTGGCCTTGTTGCGCTATCTGTTGTGACTGCTGGGCGACCACCGTGGTAAGGTCAGCGACAACTGGCAGAGGAACTTCAGCGGGATCCATGGCCGGATCTACTGTCACGATGCCGGCTGGCAGGTAGTGGATCCTCTGTGCCAGAGAGGGATTGGCGTGGACCGTGCTAGTGGATCGGTTCTAAGTCACTACTGGTTTTCACCAGAGCCCGCCGCAAAGCGGGATGGTCTTGCTGCGGCGGTAGTGACCAGGTCGTATCCACTAGCAACGGCTCACCTCTCTGGCTGCTGAAGATAGGCGCGGTACAAGGGAGTAGACAGAAGCAAGGTCGGACGTAGCAGAAGGTCGGGGCAGGCAGCAAGGATCGTAGTCAGGGGCAACGGCAGGAGGTCTGGAACACAGGCTAGGAACACACAAGGAAACGCTTTCACTGGCACGATGGCAACAAGATCCGGCAAGGGAGTGCAGGGGAAGTGAGGTGATATAGGGAAGTGCACAGGTGAACACACTAATTGGGATCACTGCGCCAATCAGCGGCGCAGTGGCCCTTTAAATCGCAAAGACCCGGCGCGCGCGCGCCCTAGGGAGCGGGGCCGCGCGCGCCGGGACAGGACCGAGGGAGAGCGAGTCAGGTACGGGAGCCGGGGTGCGCATCGCGAGCGGGCGCTACCCGCATCGCGAATCGCATCCCGGCTGGAAGCGGAATCGCAGCGCCCCGGGTCAGTGGATCTGACCGGAGCGCTGCAGCGGGGAGAGTGTAGCGAGCGCTCCGGGGAGGAGCGGGGACCCGGAGCGCTCGGCGTAACAATCATTTTAAAACATTGGCCTTTTATATGTCAAAGATATTGCAAACTACAACGCAGTTTCAGAAAAAGACAACAACAGTTTATAGTACAGTAAACCAATTTGAATATAAAATAAATGAGTCTCATCAGAAGCATGCTAGGCTTCAATTTCAAGAAGTGTCAATAGCTAAAGTGGACCGGTATACAGTCAATCAGGCCATTTTCAGCAGAAATGTCCAGTAGAGTAACTCATTGTTCCACTTTTTTCGCTGATCGAATCTAATACCCGGCAAAGGTTGCCCACTTATAAGGGCAGCTCAGGTGAAAATTTTGGTTCTGATCGGACAATATTTTCTGTCACCACTACAATTGTCATGTTTTAAAGTGAACATGTGCATTGAATTGTGCTAATGAAAGCTAAGGATTATACTGAAATGAATCTAGATGTCAGCATCATGGTGACATGATGTGTGTTTCAAACAAACAACTCATAGAAAAACTTTCCCTGCCTGATAACACAGTGCCAGTGTAGAGGACTGTAAAACTTGTGACAGATGCGACCATGAGAGTATGTGATCAAGAGGAACGTCATCGCTAAATGCTATCTACTTCTCTTATTCAGACAGGCCTTGCCCAAATTTGACAATAAGGGTCAATTTGATACTATGTTTCCTGCTAAAGTCAACTCAAGCTTTGTATATGGTTGGTTTGGTAGGACTAGGGAGATGCTCAAATGCAGCCACTACCACATGGTTGGCTATGGGTTACATGATCTACTACATCATGAAGTGGGTGAGAAGCTGCATAAGAATCATTTTCCTTACAATTCAAGGCACATTTCCTATGTAAAACCTGAAGCTCATAGTGGAGACAGAAGATATTGTTCAATCAGGACCAAATTTTTCATGTGAGTTGCCCTTATAGGTGGACATCTTTTATTGGGTATTAGGATTAGATCAGAAAAAAGAGGGAAAACAATCAGTCTTGTTCATGAACGCCAAGATGGAACAGCCCTTAAAGCATACCTGTCAGATCCCACACAAAAAAAAGATAAATAATGGCCCCCATTTACTAAGCTAAAACCCACTAGTTTTTGCCGAGTTTTCCAAGTTATTTTGGTGCACAGTGTCTGAGACATGTCTCAGACACTGTGCGACAGGAAAATCCACTAACCCGATTTTGCATTGTGTAAATCTGTGATCCCCATAGTAAATAGGGTGGAATCCTACAAGTCTGAAACATTTTACACTAGTAAAAACCATACACTCTCAATTAATGAGGCCCAATATCTTACTCAGTACCTAATCCTGACCATGTACATCTAATTTTTATGCCTCCATCACCAATATTTATTATAAAAATACCTCTTTTCATTAGCTCACAGTGTTAGAAATCCTCTCTGAGGAAGGGGGCGTGTCTTTCCCTTGTGGTGGTGGGAGGTGATTGGTGTGTTTGCTCATACAGCCTTGTCCATGACTCATCTCTTGTCCATAACTCATGGACAAGCCTGATGCTGCTGCAAGACTTGTTAGTACTCCAGTATGGACCCCTTGTTGTTAAATATTCAAACATTTTTAAACAACCATATTACAAAAGGTCTTTAATTTTCTTCAGTACCAACATATAAAGAGTTTTGTGTGCCTATTTGAGGTGACTATACACTTTCAATAACTGTTAGTTTGTATGGCCAACAGCTATCTATCCCCAACCTCCCCATAAACATAAACATTTGATATGGCCAAATGTTCAGTTTTAAACTATGTGGTTTTATACTTTTAACTGCAGCCAGACAGATCTCTCCAAGAACAATAGGGCCAGATGGTAGAAAATCAGCAAGCCCAACCATTCTCTTCACCGACATCATCTGTCAGGGGAGAGTCGGGATACTGGCTAAGTCAGTGATTTCATACAACTTTAGTCTAAGGTGTATGGGCCAACCAATTATGCCTTTTTTTTCTAGCAGTTGGTTGGGGTCTCAGTGCCTGCCACTTACTGATACACATTTGTGATCATGCCTGATTTTGCTGCCTAAGACCAGTTACACACTAGAGTAAAATGGATGCATTTTTTGCATTCATATTACGATTGAAAGTAAGACGGTACTAAGGGGTTGGTCTGATGACACAAACTGACATCTGTCACTTTGTGTCCCGTGTTCAGAATGAAAAATGCAGCCGGTATACAGATGCAAAAGTGTGTCTTTATTACACTAGTGTGAAACCAGACGAAAAGTAATATTATAAAACATTGGGTATTGTATATGTATTCTGTATTGCTGGGTCCATATCTGTTACAGAGCCAAAACATTTCATTGCATTTGCTCTTACACAAAGCAGCTCCACCGATTCCTCGTCTTCTCGCAGTCCAGGTATAAGTGTTTGAGGGAATGCAGAAATTTCCTGTCTTTTCATTCTGTGGTAAGTTGTGTAGCCAGGTTGTGAGTGGAATGCATTTAATGAATGCTTTATACAGTTTGCTAAATATCTCCACATGTTTCTTACTGGTTTCCCGAACAGGAATTTTATATAAATATTATTTTTCTGTCCTGTCTTATACATTCTATCCTCTTGCACTGTTTGTTTTTCGCCGGAATATAAACACTGGGAAAGGTTCCAGCGATTTGATTATTTCGCTTTTTCTACACACAGTATCAGAGCCAGGACATTTCTAGTTATAGACATGAGATTGGTGTCTCTCTGTACCAGTTATAATCATTATGCACCTCATAAACTATTATACTATCTCTTCCATTGGTAAAGCAACTATAAGAATCCTTACATGTGGGGTGTCTTATGAAACCATTTGCCCTAATAAGATTTAGAGTTTGTTTACAATGCTTATTCCTTCCAACAGGAAAAATACATGGCAGAAATTCCAAGGGTAGCCTTCGATGTATGCCATGTACTGTACTCCGACAGTTTGGACCATACTTACAAATTCTGTCCTGGATGTCAAATAGCTTCATTCAATGGGACTAATTGGTATCTTGCCCTTTCTGATGGGCATACCCGAGGTATACACTCGAAATAAATGACATCCCCTATTCCAGGATATTCAAAATGTGCAAGCAAAATATATGTGCCACAAATCACAGTGACAAAGATTTATCATTGAATTAATCTCTTTTTATTTGCTTTTTTCATTTTGAACTTGCAGTGGTCACGAATTTATCAACGCGCGACTGTCTCAAAAAGTCGTACAAGCAAAAACACATTGCAAATCTACTGTCAGGATTCGGCAGGCTGGAGGTGGATCCTCTGTGTCTGAGAGGGATTGGCGTGGACCGTGTCGGTGGACCGGTTCTCAGTTGCTACTGGTTCTCACCAGAGCCCGCCGCAAAGCGGGATGGTCTTGCAGCGGCGGTAGCAACCAGGTCGTATCCACCGGCAACGGCTCAACCTCTCTGACTGCTGAGATAGGCGCGGTACAAGGGATGAGACAAGAGCAAGGTCGGACGTAGCAGAAGGTCAGGGCAGGCAGCAAGGATCGAAGTCAGGGGCAACGGCAAGAGGTCTGGAACACTGGCTAGGGATACACAAGGAACGTTTTCACTGGCACAATGGCAACAAGATCCGGCAAGGAAGTGCAGGGGAAGTGAGGTAATATAGGGAAGTGCACAGGTGAACACACTAATTAAAACCATGCGCCAATCAGTGGCGCACCGGCCCTTTAAATCGCAAGGAACCGGCGCGCGCGCCCTAGGGAGCGGGGCCGCGCGCGCCGGGACAGCACAGATGGGGAGCAAGTCTGGTAGGCGGGTCGGGATGCGCACCGCGAGCGGGCGTGTCCCGCATCGCGAATCGCATCCCGGCTAGGGACATTATCGCAGCGCACCCGGTCAGCGGGTCTGACCGGGGCGCTGCGAACAGGAGAACGCTGTGAGCGCTCCGGGGAGGAGCGGGGACCCGGAGCGCTCGGCGTAACAGTACCCCCCCCTTGGGTCTCCCCCTCTTTTTAGAACCTGAAAATTTGTAGATAAGGTCCTTGTCAAGGATGTTGTCCTCGGGTTCCCATGACCTCTCCTTCGGACCGCAATTCTCCCAATCTACAAGAATTTTTTTTTTACCTCTGACCGTCTTGGATACCAGAATTTCTTTAACCGAGAAGATGTCAGAGGACCCGGAGACAGGAGTAGGAGCAATAACCTTAGGAGAGAAGCGGTTAAGGATAAGTGGTTTAAGGAGAGAGACATGAAAAGCATTGGGAATACGGAGAGAAGGAGGAAGAAGGAGTTTGTAGGAGACAGGGTTGATTTGGCATTTGATTTTAAAAAGTCCAAGATAACGTGGTCCCAGTTTATAACTGGGGACATGGAAGCGGATATACTTGGCGGAGAGCCACACTTTGTCTCCAGGAGAAAAGACAGGAGGAGTCCTTCTTTTTTTGTCGGCATGTTTCTTCATCCGGGATGAGGCCTGTAAGAGAGATTTTTGAGTCTCTTTCCAGATGGTGGAGAACCCGAGTCACCTCATCAACAGCGGGCAAACCAGAAGGCGTGGGAGTGGGGAGGGGGGGAAGAGGGTGACGGCCGTACACCACAAAGAATGGGGATTTAGCGGAGGACTCAGAGACTTTGAAATTGTACGAGAATTCGGCCCATGGTAGGAGATCGGCCCAGTCATCCTGGCGGGAGGAAACAAAATGTCGCAAATAGTCCCCAAGAACCTGATTAACTCTCTCCACTTACCCATTGGATTGGGGATGATAGGAAGACGAGAAGTTTAATTTGATTTTAAGTTGATTACAGAGGGCCCTCCAGAATTTTGACACAAATTGAACGCCTCTATCCGAGACGATATGCATAGGAAGCCCGTGAAGGCGAAAAATGTGCACAAAAAATTGTTTCGCCAACTGTGGCGCAGAAGGAAGACCTGGAAGAGGGATAAAATGTGCCATCTTGGAGAAACGATCAACGACCACCCAAATAACTGTGTTGCCATGGGATAAAGGTAAGTATGTAATAAAGTCCATAGCAATCTGAGACCATGGTAGCTCAGGAACAGGCAGAGGATGAAGGAGACCGACAGGCTTCTGGCGAGGGGTCTTGTCCCGGGCACACACTGTACAAGCCCGAACAAAATCAGCAACATCTGCTTCCAGGGTGGGCCACCAATAAAAACGAGAGATGAGCTGGACGGATTTTTTGATGCCAGCATGGCCGGCGAGATGTGAGGAGTGTCCCCACCTGAGAATCCTGAGGCACTGGCGTGGAGGGACGAAGGTCTTTCCAGGAGGAGTTTATCTGATGGAAGCTGGAGAAGCAGAGATCAGACAGTCAGGAGGAATAATGTGTTGCAGGGAGGCTTCCATTTCAGATGCATCCGAGGAGCGAGAGAGGGCATCAGCCCTAATGTTCTTGTCAGCGGGGTGAAAATTAATCTCAAAGTTGAAACGGGCAAAGAACAACGACCACCTAGCCTGGCCAGGGTTCAGCCGTTGGGCAGACTGAAGATAAGAGAGATTCTTGTGATCAGTGTATATAATAACTGGGTATTTGGACCCCTCCAGCAGGTGCCTCCATTCCTCAAGGGCCAGTTTTATGGCCAGTAGTTCTCGATCACCAATGGAGTAGTTTTTCTCCACCGGAGAGAAGGTCCTAGAAAAGAAACCACAAGTAGCACCATGTCCAGAAGAATTTTTCTGTAGGAGTACAGCTCCAGCTCCCACCGAGGAGGCGTCTACCTCCAGTGAGAAGGGTTTAGATGGATCAGGTCTGGAGAGTACGGGAGCAGAAGAAAAGGCAGTTTTGAGACGGTTGAACGCCTCTTCCGCTTGAGGAGGCCAGGACTTAGGGTTGGCGTTTTTCTTGGTTAGGGCCACAATTGGAGCCACAATGGTGGAAAAATGTGGAATAAATTGTCTGTAGTAATTGGCAAACCCCAAGAAACGTTGGATAGCTCGGAGTCCGGAGGGGCGTGGCCAATCCAACACGGCTGATAGTTTGTCTGGGTCCATTTGGAGTCCCTGGCCAGAGACTAAATATCCTAGGAAGGGAAGAGATTGGCATTCAAAGAGACATTTTGGCATATAACTGATTGTCCCGGAGTCTCTGAAGAACCATGCGGACATGCTGGCGGTGTTCTTCTAGGTTAGAAGAAAAAATCTAAATATCGTCCAGGTAGACCACAACACAGGTATATAATAAATCACGAAAAATTTCATTTACAAAGTCCTGGAAGATGGCAGGGGCGTTGCAAAGCCCAAAGGGCATAACCAGATATTCAAAGTGTCCATTTCTGGTGTTAAACGCGGTCTTCCACTCGTCCCCTTCCCTGATGCGGATGAGATTATATGCACCTCTTAAATCCAATTTGGTAAAGATGTTGGCGCCACGTAGTCGGTCAAAGAGTTCCGAGATAAGAGGCAGGGGATAGCATTTTTTTATAGTGATTTTATTAAGACCGCGGTAATCAATGCATGGTCCTAAGGAACCGTCTTTTTTGGAGACAAAGAAGAACCCTGCTCCGGCAGGGGAGGAAGGCTTGCGGATAAATCCCCTTTTTAAATTTTCTTGGATGTACTCCGTCATGGCTTGTGTTTCCGGAGCAGACAGGGGATAGATTCTGCCCCGGGGGGGAGTAGTACCAGGGAGGACATCAATAGGACAGTCATAAGGCCTGTGAGGAGGCAAAGTCTCTGCTTGTTTTTTGCAAAAAACATCAGCGTAGTCCAGATAGGCCTTGGGGAGACCTGGTATCGGAGGAGCCATAGGGTTTTGACTGGCATGACTGGGAGCAGACATAAGGCATTTTTTGTGGCAAGAGGTACCCCAGTTCTTGATTTCCCCGGTGGTCCAGTCAAGGGTAGGGGAATGGCGTTGCAGCCAAGGTAGTCCAAGAAGAATTTCCGAGGTGCAGTTAGAAAGTACCAGAAATTCTATTTTTTCGTGATGGGGTCCAATGCACATTAAGAGGGGTTCTGTGCGGTAACGCACAGTACAGTCCAATCTTTCACCATTAACAGAGGCGATGTAGAGGGGTCTGGCGAGACTGGTCACTGGGATGTTGAACCTGTTAACGAAAGAGGCCAAAATAAAATTTCCTGCAGATCCGGAATCCAAGAAGGCCACAGCTGAGAAGGAGAAGTTAGAAGAAGAAATCCGCACAGGCACAGTAAGACGTGGAGAAGCAGAGTTCACACCTAGAGTTGTCTCACCTTTGTGCGGAATCGGAGTGCATCTTTCCTGACGTGGAGGTTGGATAGGACAATCCTTCAAGAAGTGTTCGGTACTGGCACAGTACAGGCACAGATTCTCCATGCGGCGTCGTGTCCTCTCTTGAGGTGTCAGGCGAGACCGGTCTACTTGCATAGCCTCCACGGCGGAAGGCACAGGAACAGATTGCAGCGGACCAGAGAAGAGAGGAGCTGGGGAGAGAAACCGCCTCGTGCGAACAAAGTCCATATCCTGGTGGAGCTCCTGACGTCTTTTGGAAAAACGCATGTCAATGCGGGTGGCAAGATGAATAAGTTCATGTAGGTTAGCAGGGATTTCTCGTGCGGCCAGCAATTCTGTGATGTTACTGGATAGGCCTTTTTTGAAGGTCGCGCAGAGGGCCTCGTTATTCCAGGATAATTCGGCGGCGAGAGTACGGAATTGGACGGCGTACTCGCCTACTGAAGAATTACCCTGGACCAGGTTCAGCAGGGCAGTCTCGGCAGAAGAGGCTCGGGCTGGTTCCTCGAAGACACTTCGAATCTCCGCGAAGAAAGAGTGTACAGAGGCAGTGACAGGATCATTGCGGTCCCAGAGCGGTGTGGCCCATGACAGGGCTTTCCCAGACAGAAGACTGACCACGAAAGCCACCTTTGACCTTTCAGTGGGAAATTGGTCCGACATCATCTCCAAATGCAGGGAACATTGCGAGAGAAAACCACGGCAAAGTTTAGAGTCCCCATCAAACTTGTCCGGCAATGATAAACGGAGGCTGGATGCGGCCACTCGCTGCGGAGGAGGTGCAGGAGCTGGCGGAGGAGATGGTTGCTGAAGCTGTGGTAGAAGCTGCTGTAGCATCACAGTCAGTTGAGACAGCTGGTGGCCTTGTTGCGCTATCTGTTGCGACTGCTGGGCGACCACCGTGGTAAGGTCAGCGACAACTGGCAGCGGAACCTCAGTGGGATCCATGGCCGGATCTACTGTCAGGATTCGGCAGGCTGGAGGTGGATCCTCTGTGTCAGAGAGGGATTGGCGTGGACCGTGTTGGTGGACCGGTTCTAAGTTGCTACTGGTTTTCACCAGAGCCCGCCGCAAAGCGGGATGGTCTTGCAGCGGCGGTAGCAACCAGGTCGTATCCACCGGCAACGACTCAACCTCAGCGGGTCTGACCGGGGCGCTGCGAACAGGAGAACGATGTGAGCGCTCCGGGGAGGAGCGGGGACCGGAGCGCTCATCGTAACATCTACACTTGCTTACCGTTGTCTTGGAAAATGAACTTCAGAGGGGATTCCCCTCAGTTTGCCATACGTGTAACAATTTTATTAACACTGGGAGACCTTATGATGAATTCATCACACATAAGGTAAAACAAAGAGCAAAGATTAAAAAAAATACCATAGCAAAGACTGAGCTTGATAAATCTCCCCCAGTGTGAACTATAACTGAAAACAAATAGGTACACACAGCAGAATCTGTTGGTGCTCAATTTGGCATGTGATGTGCCCCAAAATGAGCATAAAAAGAAAACTTAGAACATTCCCATAGACATCATAGATAGGGAGGATGACCTACTTGGCACCTCTTGAATAACAGTGGCTTCCATTCACATTGGACATGCACATTAGAAATGCAAAAGAGCATTTGTTTGCAATGGGTAATTTACATAGAAACATTTCAGCATGTTCAGTACCAATCTAGAAACACATGTTGATTTGACATGCAGTTTTTAATATTGTGGTTTTCTCAATAGCCTTGCAAGATACAGCATAGAAGGAAAACATTTGCGCTGAAAAAAGCTCCAAGTGTGATTCTAGCATTACACTGTTTATGTGTATAATGTAAGACCCCAACACAAAATCACTCAAGGCTTTTCATACTGTATACTGAGATCTGGTATTGCTTAAACATTCGCAAAGTGATCATGTGCGTTACAGGCACGCGGCAGAGTGATTCCTGTTTGTTCCACCCCACTTGAATGTCTTGACCTTACTTTGGCTATAATGTAGACATTTTCCAGACTTGCTTATCTAATTCAAAGTGTTTTAGTTGAGTGTCAGAAATGCAAACAGTATATACAAAATTTTATTCAAAACTCAAATATTCCTCATACAAATGCTCACTGGTTAAATTCCATCTCAGGAAAACTATGTTTCAAGCTTGTAGCATTAAGCTATTGGTCACAAAGTAGATGTTCCCCACATCCCCCCAAACCCTAAACTATAGGAAATATGTATATGAACAGTTGCAATTCAAATTTCAAATTCCTGTGACTTGAGGCATTTAAACTCATCCCAAAACACTTACCCCAATACTCCTTTTTCTTAGGCTGGGTTCACATATATCATGCATCCAGCATAGTTTCCTTCCAGCGTGCACTGGAGGGAAACTGATGCTAGAACTGAACCCCTATGATTTGAATAGGACAGTTCACAATCATCCAGCATCTCAAGTTTGACGCCGGATGGTTGGACACACCGGAGAGCACCGGACAGGGGGACGCAGCTTGCAGCATTCCCCTGTCCTGTGTCCAGAAACAATGGACGCCGTATGCCATACAACTGATGACAACTGATGCATGACATGGCATCAGTTGCATCGAGATCTAGGCTGAGTTCACCGATGACAGACATATGTGAACCCAGCCTTACAGCTTCCCCACAACGTTTCCACAGAATCTTCTAGCCTTCTTTCCAGCAAAGCCACATACTCCTAGATATCGATGAAAAGCCACTGCAGTCGTTTAATACCAAACAAGTAGGTACAAATAAATAACCAATTAAAATTAACTTAAACACAGTTTACATTCAAAACATCTAAATTACATTTTTAAACTATATATCCTTATCATCCCTGCGGGCTGGAAGTTTCCCGAGGATAGTGAGGTAGAAAATGTTAACACATATAACACGTTGTCACATGTTATATATGGTAAAATCTGATGACAGATTCTTTTAAACCATACGGCCATAGATAAGGCATCATAATTACATAAAAATATTCTCCTTTAACAGGTTGCTGTCTAAGGACGAGCCGGCTAGTCCTGAGACGGCAAGCGTTGTATGACGCGTTGTATGATGGCCGGCCCCCAGCTGATTCCTGTAGCTGAGGGCGGGCCTTAATAGCCTACATGCAGCGATTGCCGCAGCTGACTATTAACCCTTTAGACTGCCGCTGTCAAAGTTGACAGCGGTATCTAAAGGGACATTTAAACCATCCCTGGTGGTCCAGTGGGGTGGATCAATCGCCCCCTCCCCCCCACAGCGCGATTGCGGGGGCAATCCACTTCTGAGGTAGCCGGAGGGCTTACCTCTCCTTCTGTGCTGGCTGCTGCGCTGTGAATGATAAAGCCTGGCAGGACCAGGCTTTATCAATCGAGCGCAAAGCACACAGATCAATGTGGTTCTATGAAGTCACATTGATCTGTATGAGGAATCTAATGATTCCTCCTAAAAGTCCCCTAAGTGGACTAAGTGTAAAAAAATAAAAGTTAAAGAAAAAGTTTAAAAAAAAACACCCATTAACCCCTTCCTTATTAAAAGTTTAAATCACCCCTGTTACGCCGAGCGCTCCGGGTCCCCGCTCCTCCCCGGAGCGCTCGCTACACTCCTCTCACTGCAGCGCTCCGGTCGGTTCCACGGACCCGGGGCGCTGCGATACCGCCTCTGGCCGGGATGCGATTCGCGATGCGGGTAGCGCCCGCTCGCGATGCGCACCCCGGCTCCCGTACCTGACTCGCTCTCCGTCAGTTCTGTCCCGGCGCGCGCGGCCCCGCTCCCTAGGGCGCGCGCGCGCCGGGTCTTTGCGATTTAAAGGGCCACTGCGCCGCTGATTGGCGCAGTGGTTCCAATTAGTGTTTACACCTGTGCACTTCCCTATATCACCTCACTTCCCCTTCACTCCCTCGCCGGATCTTGTTGCCTTAGTGCCAGTGAAAGCGTTTCCTTGTGTGTTCCTAGCCTGTGTTCCAGACCTCCTGCCGTTGCCCCTGACTACGATCCTTGCTGCCTGCCCCGACCTTCTGCTACGTCCGACCTTGCTTCTGTCTACTCCCTTGTACCGCGCCTATCTTCAGCAGCCAGAGAGGTTGAGCCGTTGCTAGGGGATACGACCTGGTCACTACCGCCGCAGCAAGACCATCCCGCTTTGCGGCGGGCTCTGGTGAAAACCAGTAGTGACTTAGAACCGATCCTCTAGCACGGTCCACGCCAATCCCTCTCTGGCACAGAGGATCCACTACCTGCCAGCCGGCATCGTGACAGTAGATCCGGCCATGGATCCCGCTGAAGTTCCTCTGCCAGTTGTCGCTGACCTCACCACGGTGGTCGCCCAGCAGTCACAACAGATTGCGCAACAAGGCCAACAGCTGTCTCAACTGACTGTTATGCTACAACAGTTACTACCACAGCTCCAGCAACCTTCTCCTCCGCCAGCTCCTGTACCTCCTCCGCAGCGAGTGGCCGCTTCTGGACTACGACTATCCTTGCCGGATAAATTTGATGGGGACTCTAAGTTTTGCCGTGGCTTCCTTTCCCAATGTTCATTACACTTGGAGATGATGTCGGACCAGTTCCCCACTGAAAGGTCTAAGGTGGCTTTCGTAGTCAGCCTGCTGTCTGGAAAAGCCCTGGCTTGGGCCACACCGCTCTGGGACCGCAATGACCCCGTCACTGCCTCTGTACACTCCTTCTTCTCGGAAATTCGAAGTGTCTTTGAGGAACCTGCCCGAGCCTCTTCTGCTGAGACTGCCCTGTTGAACCTGGTCCAGGGTAATTCTTCCGTTGGCGAGTATGCCGTACAATTCCGTACTCTTGCTTCTGAATTATCCTGGAACAATGAGGCCCTCTGCGCGACCTTTAAAAAAGGCCTATCCAGCAACATTAAAGATGTTCTGGCCGCACGAGAAATGCCTGCTAATCTTCATGAACTTATTCACCTAGCCACTCGCATTGACATGCGTTTTTCCGAAAGGCGTCAGGAGCTCCGCCAAGATATGGACTCTGTTCGCACGAGGCGTTTCTTCTCCTCGGCTCCTCTCTCCTCTGGTTCCCTGCAATCTGTTCCTGTGCCTCCCGCCGTGGAGGCTATGCAGGTCGACCGGTCTCGCCTGACATCTCAAGAGAGGACACGACGCCGCATGGAGAACCTCTGCCTGTACTGTGCTAGTACCGAACACTTCCTGAGGGATTGTCCTATCCGCCCTCCCCGCCTGGAAAGACGTACCCTGACTCCGCACAAAGGTGAGACAATCCTTGATGTCCACTCTGCTTCTCCACGTCTTACTGTGCCTGTGCGGATGTCTGCCTCTGCCTTCTCCTTCTCTTCTGTGGCCTTCTTGGACTCTGGATCTGCAGGAAATTTTATTTTGGCCTCTCTCGTCAACAGGTTCAACATCCCAGTGACCAGTCTCACCAGACCCCTTTACATCAATTGTATAAACAATGAAAGATTGGACTGTTCCATACGTTTCCGCACGGAGCCCCTTCTAATGAGCATCGGATCTCATCACGAGAGGATTGAACTCTTGGTCCTCCCCAATTGCACCTCGGAAATTCTCCTTGGACTTCCCTGGCTTCAACTTCATTCCCCAACCCTGGATTGGTCCACTGGGGAGATCAAGAGTTGGGGGCCCTCTTGTTCCAAGGACTGTCTAAAACCGGTTCCCAGTAACCCTTGCCGTAACTCTGTGCTTCCTCCAGTAACCGGTCTCCCTAAGGCCTATATGGACTTCGCGGATGTTTTCTGCAAAAAACAAGCAGAGACTCTACCTCCTCACAGGCCTTATGATTGTCCTATCGACCTCCTCCCGGGCACTACTCCACCCCGGGGCAGAATTTATCCTCTCTCTGCCCCAGAGACTCTTGCCATGTCTGAATACGTCCAGGAGAATCTAAAAAAGGGCTTTATCCGTAAATCCTCCTCTCCTGCCGGAGCCGGATTTTTCTTTGTGTCCAAAAAAGATGGCTCTCTACGTCCTTGCATTGACTACCGCGGACTTAATAAAATCACGGTTAAGAACCGCTACCCCTTACCCCTCATCTCTGAACTCTTTGATCGCCTCCAAGGTGCCCACATCTTTACTAAATTGGACTTAAGAGGCGCCTATAACCTCATCCGCATCAGAGAGGGGGATGAGTGGAAAACAGCATTTAACACCAGAGATGGACACTTTGAGTATCTGGTCATGCCCTTTGGCCTGTGCAACGCCCCTGCTGTCTTCCAAGACTTTGTTAATGAAATTTTTCGTGATCTATTATACTCCTGTGTTGTTGTATATCTTGATGATATCCTAATTTTTTCGGCCAATCTAGAAGAACACCGCCAGCATGTCCGTATGGTTCTTCAGAGACTTCGTGACAATCAACTCTATGCTAAAATTGAGAAATGTCTGTTTGAATGCCAATCTCTTCCTTTTCTAGGATACTTGGTCTCTGGCCAGGGACTACAAATGGATCCAGATAAACTCTCTGCCGTCTTAGATTGGCCACGCCCCTCCGGACTCCGTGCCATCCAACGTTTTTTGGGGTTCGCCAATTATTACAGGCAATTTATTCCACATTTTTCTACCATTGTGGCCCCTATTGTGGCTTTAACCAAAAAAAATGCCGATCCCAAGTCTTGGCCTCCTCAAGCGGAAGACGCCTTTAAACGACTCAAGTCTGCCTTCTCTTCGGCTCCCGTGCTCTCCAGACCTGACCCATCTAAACCCTTCCTATTGGAGGTTGATGCCTCCTCAGTGGGAGCTGGAGCTGTCCTTCTACAAAAAAACTCTTCCGGGCATGCTGTTACTTGTGGGTTTTTTTCTAGGACCTTCTCTCCGGCGGAGAGGAACTACTCCATCGGGGATCGAGAGCTTCTAGCCATTAAATTAGCACTTGAGGAATGGAGGCATCTGCTGGAGGGATCAAGATTTCCAGTTATTATTTACACCGATCACAAGAACCTCTCATACCTCGAGTCTGCCCAACGGCTGAATCCTCGTCAGGCCAGGTGGTCTCTGTTCTTTGCCCGATTTAATTTTGAAATTCACTTTCGGCCTGCTGATAAGAACATTAGGGCCGATGCTCTCTCTCGTTCCTCAGATGCTTCTGAAATTGAACTTCCTCCTCAACACATCATTCCTCCTGACTGCCTGATTTCCACTTCTCCAGCCTCCATCAGGCAAACTCCTCCAGGAAAGACCTTTGTTTCTCCACGCCAACGCCTCGGAATCCTCAAATGGGGTCACTCCTCCCATCTCGCAGGTCATGCGGGCATCAAGAAATCTGTGCAACTCATCTCTCGCTTCTATTGGTGGCCGACTCTAGAGACTGATGTGGTGGACTTTGTGCGAGCCTGCACTATCTGTGCCCGGGATAAGACTCCTCGCCAGAAGCCCGCTGGTTTTCTTCTTCCTCTGCCTGTTCCCGAACAACCTTGGTCTCTGATTGGTATGGATTTTATTACTGACTTACCCCCATCCCATGGCAACACTGTTATTTGGGTGGTCGTTGATCGATTCTCCAAAATGGCACATTTCATCCCTCTTCCTGGTCTTCCTTCAGCGCCTCAGTTGGCTAAACAATTTTTTGTACACATTTTTCGTCTTCACGGGTTGCCTACGCAGATCGTCTCGGATAGAGGCGTCCAATTTGTGTCTAAATTCTGGAGGGCTCTCTGTAAACAACTCAAGATTAAATTAAATTTTTCTTCTGCATACCATCCTCAATCCAATGGACAAGTAGAAAGAATTAACCAGATCTTGGGTGACTATTTACGACATTTTGTTTCCTCCCGCCAGGATGACTGGGCAGATCTTCTACCTTGGGCCGAATTCTCGTATAATTTCAGAATCTCTGAATCTTCCTCCAAATCCCCGTTTTTCGTGGTGTACGGCCGTCACCCTCTTCCCCCCCTCCCTACCCCCTTGCCCTCTGGTCTGCCCGCTGTGGATGAAATTTCTCGTGATCTTTCCATCATATGGAGAGAGACCCAAAATTCTCTCTTACAGGCTTCTTCACGCATGAAGAGATTCGCGGATAAGAAAAGAAGAGCTCCTCCCATTTTTTCCCCTGGAGACAAGGTATGGCTCTCCGCCAAATATGTCCGCTTCCGTGTTCCTAGCTATAAGTTGGGACCACGCTATCTTGGTCCTTTCAAGATTTTGCGCCAGATTAATCCTGTCTCTTACAAACTTCTTCTTCCTCCTTCTCTTCGTATTCCTAATGCCTTTCATGTTTCTCTTCTTAAACCACTTATCATTAACCGTTTCTCTCCCAAATCTGTTCCCCCCACTCCTGTCTCCGGCTCCTCGGACATCTTCTCCGTCAAAGAAATTTTAGCATCTAAAAAGGTCAGAGGGAAAACCTTCTTTTTAGTGGATTGGGAGGGTTGTGGTCCAGAAGAGAGGTCCTGGGAACCTGAGGACAATATCCTGGACAAAAGTCTGGTCCTCAGGTTCTCAGGCTCCAAGAAGAGGGGGAGACCCAAGGGGGGGGGTACTGTTACGCCGAGCGCTCCGGGTCCCCGCTCCTCCCCGGAGCGCTCGCTACACTCCTCTCACTGCAGCGCTCCGGTCGGTTCCACGGACCCGGGGCGCTGCGATACCGCCTCTGGCCGGGATGCGATTCGCGATGCGGGTAGCGCCCGCTCGCGATGCGCACCCCGGCTCCCGTACCTGACTCGCTCTCCGTCAGTTCTGTCCCGGCGCGCGCGGCCCCGCTCCCTAGGGCGCGCGCGCGCCGGGTCTTTGCGATTTAAAGGGCCACTGCGCCGCTGATTGGCGCAGTGGTTCCAATTAGTGTTTACACCTGTGCACTTCCCTATATCACCTCACTTCCCCTTCACTCCCTCGCCGGATCTTGTTGCCTTAGTGCCAGTGAAAGCGTTTCCTTGTGTGTTCCTAGCCTGTGTTCCAGACCTCCTGCCGTTGCCCCTGACTACGATCCTTGCTGCCTGCCCCGACCTTCTGCTACGTCCGACCTTGCTTCTGTCTACTCCCTTGTACCGCGCCTATCTTCAGCAGCCAGAGAGGTTGAGCCGTTGCTAGGGGATACGACCTGGTCACTACCGCCGCAGCAAGACCATCCCGCTTTGCGGCGGGCTCTGGTGAAAACCAGTAGTGACTTAGAACCGATCCTCTAGCACGGTCCACGCCAATCCCTCTCTGGCACAGAGGATCCACTACCTGCCAGCCGGCATCGTGACAACCCCCTTTTCCCAAATTCCATATAAAAAACATGTAACCATAATAAAAATAAACATATGTGGTATCGCCATGGGTGTAAATGTCTGAACTAAAATATATAATTAATTAAACCGCATGGTCAATGGCGTTTGCGCAAAAAAAATTCCAAAGTCCAAAATGGCATATTTTTGGTCACTTTTCATATAATGAAAAAATGAATTAAAAGCAATCAAAAAGTCCAATCCATACAAAAATAGTACAGCTAAAAACTTCAGATCATGGCGCAAAAAAAATGAGCCCTCATACTGCCCCATACACGGAGAAAGACAGAAGTAAGACAAAATAAAACCAATATAATTTGGGTATAATCTTAATTGTATGGACCTACAGAATAAAAAAAAGATGTAATTTTTACCAAAAAATTTACTGTGTAGAAAATTTAACAAAATTGTGTTTTTTTCTTCAATTTTGTCACACTGCTTTTTTTTTGTTTTGCCCTAGGTTTTTGGGTAAAATGACTGATGTTATTACAAAGTAGAATTGGTGGCGCAAAAAATAAGCCGTCATATGGATTTTTAGGTGCAAAATTTAAAGGGTTATGATTTTTAATAGGTAAGGAGGAAAAAACAAAAGTGCAAAATCGGAAAAATGCTCGATCCTTAAAGGGTTAAACACTCTTTACCTGCCTCCAGAAATAAGTCACCCATCCTAAATAAAAAAATTGTCGCCATGCCATATGTATGTGAAGTACATGCTGAAAAGAATACCCTACCAAAAGTGTGATGTTCTGAGGCTATTTGCTTCTTCTGTCAGTGGAAACCTGCAGCGTGGGGACGGAAAGGTGGATTCAATCAATATCAGGAACAGGAAAGAAGCAAAGTAACAGCCACCACCAAAACATATATAAAAATCCGAGAGGGGTGCTGCTAAGTGTAGTAGAAAACTAGCAGTGATGTACCTACGTTTTGGCAAACCCAGAAAAAGGTAAGCTTGTATGTTTTTTTTCCGGGGGAGGGGGAAGGGGGTATATGCGGTTTGACTACCTACCTATTTACTTACAAAGCTACATGCCTACCTACTTACAGTGTCCCTTGAGAGAGTCGGGTGACGAAACGCACGTTGGGACGGTGCAGACAGGCGTTACTATGGGTAAATGAGGTGTCTACTACTTCTTGGCAATTACTTAGTGGGCAGTGTCTATTATGGGATAGAGTGGGTTACCACAATCGAATCAGGGGTGGACAATTCTGTGCCCTCCTGCATATTAAACAACAACAAAAAACGTGGTCTCAAATGGCTGGAGGTGCTCAACCCCAAATGCAGTTGTGCATTTATACTGGGGGACAGATCCTGCCTTTGTAGTCCGTTGCTAGGGGCGATCCCCAGCATAAAAATGCATACAATGGGGGATGCCTGCAGCTGACTACAAGTGCCACAATAGAATCCTACACCAGATAAACAGTGTGGATGTGTAACAATTAGAATAATACAATACAGAAATTTAGGTGCACTACTTTGGTAGATGTATACAATGACATTGGCTAATCCCTCAACACTGATGTTAAAATTGAGACATTCGCCAGTGTATCCTTATATGAAGGACACACCAGAGCCCGCACACCAACGCCAAGGTTTCTCAGATGGCGCGGGACCTAACGCTAACCTACCTGTGCGTAATAAGCAAAAACCAGGGGCCAGTGGGCAATTACAGCAGCACTAGGCCGACATGCAGCCTGCTCCCAGTTACCTCCAGTGTGACTGAGCACACATGCAATGGGAGGAGGGAGAGACAGGCTACAAGCCCCACCCAAGTTGGCCGATATAGGTGCATGGCGTTGGTGTGCGGGCTCTGGTGTGTCCTTCATATAAGGAAACACTGGAGAATTTTAACATCAGTGTTGAGGGATAGCCAATGTCATTGTATACATCTACCACAGTAGTGCACCTAAATTTCTGTATTGTATCCTCCTGCATATTATACTGCCTACAGAGCCTCCATTTACTCCCTTCACCTCATCTGGTATATGGACATTGATTATGACTAGAGATGAGCGAACTTACAGTAAATTCGATTCGTCACAAACTTCTCGGCTTGGCAGTTGATGACTTTTCCTGCATAAATTAGTTCAGCTTTCAGGTGCTCCGGTGGGCTGGAAAAGGTGGATACAGACCTAGGAGACTCTTTCCTAGGACTGTATCCACCTTTTCCAGCCCACCGAAGCACATGAAAGCTGAACTAATTTATGCAGGAAAAGTCATCAACTGCCGAGCAGAGAAGTTCGTGACGAATTGAATTTACTGTAAGTTCGCTCATCTTTAATTATGACCCATAGTTTACACTTGCCTCACCCACGTATTATGGTTATAACTGTTCACATCTCATGTATTGCTTTAATACTATTTTTTGGTAATTTGTTTTCTGCCTTATTTAGTCCCATGTGGTGACTTTTTAATTGGTCTTTGTATCAATAAAATGTATTAATATTATTCAGTAGCAACTGCTCTTGGTTTTCTCATTTTTGTTAGCATAAGTCATTATGGAGCTATACTGATATATTTGGACATAGATCCCCAGCACATTGTATTTATAATTTGTGGTTAATTACACGACAAACAATTTTTTGGTGTTGTAATTTTTTGTGTCTAATATGCCTACCTACTTACCTAGCTAGCTACCTACTTAGAGACCTATCTGGCTACCTTCTTACATAGCTACCTACTTACCTACCTGCCTACCCACATACCTACTTACCTATCTTGCTATCTACCTGGCTACTTACCTACCTGGCTACATACCTACCTAGCTACCTACCTACCTGGCTACCTACTAGGGGAAGATCAATCTGCCTACCAAATTATGTATTTACCTTTTTTAGGGGTCTACCTAGCTGAGGACATACCTGCCTTTCGAGGGACTACCTAATAAGAAAACATTTTAATTACTGTGGGGCATACCTACCTATAGGGGAACTACTTAACTACTGTGGGGGATATACCTACATAATTGAGGGCCTACTAACCTACCCACGTTTACTGTGGGTGGAGGGGCAGGGTGTTGCCATGTGGAGGGGATGGCACTAGTCAGGTGTGCAAGGGGCATTAGGCACCCCTCTGTATCCTAGCAGATACAGACATGGACAAAATATAACCCTTTCATTAAAGCCTGTAATAACCCGAACAGAAGAAAGTAATGTTGAATAAAAATTTACTGAAAACTAATTGATAAAAATCAAACATCACTTTTGAATTGTGGTTCGACAAAATCATTTTACAAAACAAAATAATAAAACTGGCTTAGACAAAAATGATGGTCCCCTGAACTTAATATTTTGTTGCCCTTTCTTTTAAGGGAGTCACTACAATGAAGCGATTTCTGTAACCCTCTATGAGACTTCTGCACTTGTCTCCAGGTATCTTGGCCCACTCCTCCAATAAACTGCTCCAGGTAATGTCTCATGGTTAAAAGGGTTCACTGGCGTTTTGTCACTGGTGATGTCCTTCTTTCTTTCATTCTTCTTTTTTTTTTTTTGTAAGCTTTTGCCTCAGCTGATGTTACTTGCCAAAAAGCTCCAGTTTTGTTTCATCTGTCCAAGAGACATTCTCCCAGAAACTCCTTTTTTCATTAAGTCCACTTTAGCTAGAAAATCGAAGGATGGTGTGATCTGTCACTGTACATTGACCTTAAAGTTCACCTCTAATGTCTTTGGAAGTTGTTCTGGGTGACTGACTGATAACAAGTTTGGAGACAACTGTGACGCTAATTGCAGGATGGACCTTCTTTTAACATTTCCCTATTGTCAAATTATTTCCTATCTTTTCCACAGGTAACATCTTTTTTTTCCTGACCAGTTGTAATATTTTCCGCTTCTGAAGGACATTCTGGAGTGAAATGTGCTGCCCAGTGTCAGGAAGCTTGGTCTCAGTCACAGGTCTTGGGTCCTTTAACAATATAATGACCTAAAACACTCAAGAATGGCTAAAAGCTGAACATTTGACTATTCCGAAGTGTTCTATGAGCTGATATGTTTCTTACTGAAGTAGAGTAGTAGAAGGTGAAGGCTGGAGCTATTTTTTTTATGAGGAATGGGAAAAGATACCCAGAGACAAGTACAGAAGCCTCAATGACAATTACTACCGCAAAAGGTTGTGTAACAATATATTAAGTAATTTATAGAACAGCAGCAATGCAGACCAATTTTATGCAGCATTTGGTGTATGGTATGACCACTAAATGGCTGACCCTCGACCACTTTAACCTCTGCAGCAATGCTGACAGCACACATATGGCTATTTCCCAAAGAAAACCTATGGATTTGAGCACATGCACTGAACTTCTTTGGTCAACGATGACAAGACCTATGGAACCTGTCCTGTTAAACTGCTGTTATGGTTTTGCCCATCATGTGGCAGCTCAGTTTCAATCTTCATATTGGCAATCTTCATATGGCTAGGCCATCCTTATGTTAAGCGACAATTCTTTTTTTCAGATCCTCAGAGAGTTCTTTGCCATGAGGTGCCATGTTGAACTGTCAGTGACCAGTTTTTGAGAGTGTGAGAGCAGTAACAGCAAATTTAAGACATCTGCTCCCCATTCACACCAGAGACCTTGTAACACTAATTAGTTACATAACAACGGGGTGAGAAATTTGCTAAATTGGCCCAATTTGGACATTTCCAATTAGGGGTGTACACACTCAATTTGGACATTCCCACTTTGGACATGTGCACACACAGCTTCTATAAACACATACAGTGACCCAAAAAAACATACACCACCCTCATGTACACATACACTGCCCCCTTAAGGACGCAGGGATTTTTTATCTTTGCACTTTAGTTTTTTTTCCTCATCTTCTTCTAATCATAACACTTTCAATTTTCCACTTACAGGCCCATATGAGGGCTTGTTTTTGTGCCATCAATTGTACTTTATAAAAACATCACTCTTCTTACCACAAAATCTATGGTGAGACACAAAAAATTATTGGTGGGGCGAAATAAAAAAAAACAAACGCCATTTTTCACATTTACACAGTGCATTCGAAAAAGGACACATTATCGATTTATGTAGGTTTTATTTTGTTTTACTACTGTTAAAAAATTATAACTTTTTGTTCTAAAATGAGTATGCTTAAAATCTTCTGACCTCTGTAACTCTTTCATTTTTCTGTATACAGGGATACATGATGGTTATTTTTTGCGCCGTGATCTTTAGTTTTTATCTGTACCACTTTTATTTTGATGAGACTTTTTGATCCCTTTTTATAAAAAAAAATTCTGGCATATGAAGTGACCAAAAATAAACCACTGGAATCTGGTATTTTTTTTTAATGTTTACACCATTGACCAAGTGCTTCAATTAACAGAATATTTTAATAGTTTGGACATTTACCCATATGTTCATAACAAATTATTGCAACAATTGGTTTACGGCAGGTTGGCGCTTTGTCAGGCCCTTGCAAAGCTCCTACACAGCATAAAACAGTTGTTGTCCACCTGATTTTCCTCCCCCGGCCTCTTTCCACCCAGCCACTCGGCATGAATATCCTTTGCTGTTATGTAAAAATGTAAGACTAATAAAGGCTTTGGGGGAGATTTATCAAAGCTGTCTATGTCCCGTATCAATATAGACCAAACTACAGAGTGTTAGGCCGGTCTATTGTGCGCTTAATTTAAGTCGCACAGCTCTTGATAAATTCTGCGCACAGACTTCAGGATTTATGCTTTAGACTTTATTTAAACCTGCTCCAGCATGGTCTGACATTTTAGCGTACTTTCAACCGATGCGACTTGTTGCTGAAAAGTCGCTTTTGATAAATTCAGCACCAATACATTTTCCGTCTAAAATAGACTAGAATGCATCATGTTCTAAAAATCCTCTAAAGCAAAAATCACAGAAAAGTCGCACATATTTAGACTGCGACTTTCTGTGCAACAAATTTAGATGGGAAAAAAATCTAAATCCAAATCCTTTGATAAATCTCCCCCTTTGTCTCTCAAGACTTCCGTGATTAGTGCTCTACATCTTCTTTGCATTGATTTATTGTAAATGTTCTGCTCTTTCAATTGTGTCAGCATCACCTAGCCTATGCTCACTAAGGACATGCTTTATCTCGGTTATTGTGGAATTGGCTATTTTCATACACGGTAGCAGTGTGTTGTGGTAGTACTACATATGTTCATGTTTATTTTTGTTTACATAATAAATTTAAAAAAATGAAAAAAGGGGGATGATTCACACTTTTATAAAGGAAGGGGCTTATCCCCTTAAGGACGCTGCTCACTTTGACCTTAAGGACGCAGCCCTTTTTTGCCAATCTGACCACTGTTACTTTAAGCATTAATAACTCTGGGATGCTTTTACATTTCTTTCTGATTCCGAGATAGTTTTTTCGGGACATATTCTACTTTATGTTAGTGGTAAATTTTCGTCGATACTTGCATCATTTCTTGGTGAAAAGTAGCAAAATTTGATGCAAATTTAGAAAATTTGCATCAACTTTGAAACTTTCTGCTAATAAGGAAAATGGACATTTCAAATAATTTATATATTGATTCACATATACAATATGTCTACTGTATGTTTGCATCATAAAGTTGATATGTTTTTACTTTTGGAAGACATCAGAGGGCTTCAAAGTTCAGCAGCAATTATCCAATTTTTCTCAAAATGCTCTAATATTTCTGAATATTTCAGGGACCAGTTCAGTTGTGAGGTAGATTTGAGGGGCCTTCATTTTAGAAATAGCCCATAAATGACCCCATTATAAAAACTGCACCCCTCAAAGTATTCAAAATGACATCCAGTAAGTGTGTTAACCCTTTAGGTGTTTCACAGGAATAACAGCAAAGTGAATTAGAAGATTCTAAGTCTTCATTTTTTACTCTTGCATGTTCTTGTAGACCCAGTTTTTGCATTTTTACAAGGGGTAAAAGCAGAGAAATCTTCCTAAAATGTGTAACCCAATTTCTCTTGAGTAAGGAAATATCTCATATGTGAACGTAAAGTGTTTTGTGGGTGCACTAGAGGGCTCAGAAGGGAAGGAGCCACAATGGGATTTTGGAGAGTGAGTTTTTCTGAAAAACACACGGCATAGTATTTTGGAAACTACACCTCTCAAGAAACGTAACAAGGGGCGCAGTGAGCCTTAACACTCCACAGGTGTTTAACGACTTTTCGCTAAAGTTGGATATGTAAATACATTTTTATTTTTCACTAAAATGCTGGTTTTTCCCCAAATTTTTAATTTTTACAAGGGGTAATGGGAGAAAATGTCCCCAAAATTTGTAACCCCATCTCTTCTGAGTATGGAAATACCCCATGTGTAGACGTCAAGTTCACTGCAGGCGCACTACAATGCTCAGAAGAGAAGGAGTCACATTTGGCTTTTGGAAAGCAAATTTAGCTGAAATGGTTTTTGGAGGGTATGTCACATTTAGGAAGTTTCTATGGTGCCAGAACATAAAAAAAAAAACACATGGCATACTATTTTGGAAACCACACCCCTCAAGGAACATAACAAGGGGTACAGTGAGTCTTAACACCCCACAGGTGTTTGACGACTATTCGCTAAAGTTGGATGTGTACATGAATTTATTTATTTTTTTCACAAAAATGCAGTTTTTTTTCCCCAAATTATTTTTTTTTACAAGGGGTATTAGGAGAAAATGCCCCCAAAATTTGTAACCCCATGTGTGGACATCAAGTGCTCTGCTGGCGCACTACAATTCTCAGAAGAGTGGAGCGCCATTGAGCTTTTGGAGAGAGAATCTGGTTGGAATAGAAGTCGGACGCCATGTTACATAGTTACATAGTTAGTACGGTTGAAAAAAGACATATGTCCATCAAGTTCAACCAGGGAATTGAAGGGTAAGGGTGTGGCGCGATATTGGGGAAGGGATGGGATTTTACATTTCTTCATAAGCATTAATGTTATTTTGTTCCAGGAATGTATCTAATCCTGTTTTAAAGCTGTTAATTTTTCCTGCTGTGACCAGTTCCTGAGGTAGACTGTTCCATAAGTTCACAGTTCTCATGGTAAAGAAGGCGTGTCACCCCTTGAGACTAAACTTTTTCTTCTCCAGACGGAGGGAGTGCCCCCTCGTCCGTTGGGGGGGGGGGTTAACCTGGAACAGTTTATCTCCATATTTTTTGTATGGGCCATTAATATACTAATATACGTTTATCATATCCCCCCTTAAACGTCTCTTCTCAAGACTAAACAATTGTAACGCCTTTAATCGCTCCTCATAGCTAAGATGTTCCATGCCCCATATTAGTTTGGTCGCGCGTCTCTGCACCCTTTCCAACTCCGCAGTGTCCCTTTTATGGACTGGTGACCAAAACTGAACAGCATATTCCAGGTGAGGCCGTATCAATGCTTTATGAAGGGGGAGTATTATGTCCCTGTCCCTCGAGTCCATGCCTCTTTTGATACATGACAATATCCTGCCAGCTTTGGAAGCAGCAGCCTGACATTGCATGCTATTCTGTAGTCTGTGATCTACAAGTACACCCAGATCCTTCTCTACCAGTGACTCTGCCAGTTTAATCCCCCCTAAGACATACGACGCATCCAGGTTATTAGTACCCAGATGCATAACTTTTGTCACGATGCCGGCTGGCAGGTAGTGGATCCTCTGTGCCAGAGAGGGATTGGCGTGGACCGTGCTAGTGGACCGGTTCTAAGCCACTACTGGTTTTCACCAGAGCCCGCCGCAAAGCGGGATGGTCTTGCTGCGGCGGTAGTGACCAGGTCGTATCCACTAGCAACGGCTCACCTCTCTGGCTGCTGAAGATAGGCGCGGTACAAGGGAGTAGGCAGAAGCAAGGTCGGACGTAGCAGAAGGTCGGGGCAGGCAGCAAGGATCGTAGTCAGGGGCAACGGCAGAAGGTCTGGAAACACAGGCAAGGAACACACAAGGAACGCTTTCACTGGCACTAAGGCAACAAGATCCGGCAAGGGAGTGCAAGGGAAGTGAGGTAATATAGGGAAGTGCACAGGTGATTACCCTAATTGGAACCACTGCGCCAATCAGCGGCGCAGTGGCCCTTTAAATCGCAGAGACCCGGCGCGCGCGCGCCCTAGGGAGCGGGGCCGCGCGCGCCGGGACAGAACAGACGGGGAGCGAGTCAGGTAGGGGAGCCGGGGTGCGCATCGCGAGCGGGCGCTACCCGCATCGCGAATCGCATCCCGGCTGGCAGCGGGATCGCAGCGCCCCGGGTCAGAGGACGTGACCGGAGCGCTGCAGCGGAGAGAGAGAAGCGAGCGCTCCGGGGAGGAGCGGGGACCCGGAGCGCTCGGCGTAACAGTACCCCCCCCCCCTTGGGTCTCCCCCTCTTCTTAGAGCCTGAGAACCTGAGGAGCAGACTTTTGTCTAGGATGTTGTCCTCAGGTTCCCAGGATCTCTCTTCAGGACCACAACCCTCCCAGTCCACTAAAAAAAATTTTTTTCCTCTGACCTTTTTGGCAGCTAAGATTTCCTTGACCGAGAAGACGTCCGAGGAGCCGGAAACAGGAGTGGGAGGAACAGATTTGGGAGAAAAACGGTTGAGGATGAGTGGTTTGAGAAGAGAGACGTGAAAGGCATTAGGGATACGAAGAGAAGGAGGAAGAAGAAGTTTATAAGAGACAGGATTAATTTGACACAAAATTTTGAAAGGACCAAGATAGCGTGGTCCCAACTTGTAGCTAGGGACACGGAAGCGGACATATTTAGCGGAGAGCCATACCTTGTCTCCAGGGGAAAAAACGGGGGGAGCTCTTCTTTTCTTATCCGCGAACCTCTTCATGCGTGAAGAAGCCTGTAAGAGAGAATTTTGGGTCTCTCTCCATATAATGGAAAGGTCACGAGAAATTTCATCCACAGCGGGCAGACCAGAGGGCAAGGGGGTAGGGAGGGGGGGAAGAGGGTGACGGCCGTACACCACGAAAAATGGGGATTTGGAGGAAGATTCAGAGACCCTGAAGTTATACGAGAATTCGGCCCATGGAAGGAGATCTGCCCAGTCATCCTGGCGGGAGGAAACAAAATGTCGCAAATAATCACCCAAGATCTGGTTAATTCTTTCTACTTGTCCATTGGACTGGGGATGATATGCAGAGGAAAAATTTAATTTAATCTTGAGTTGTTTACAGAGAGCCCTCCAGAATTTAGACACGAATTGGACACCTCTATCCGAGACAATCTGCGTAGGCAACCCGTGAAGACGAAAAATGTGTACAAAAAATTGTTTAGCCAACTGAGGCGCAGAAGGAAGACCAGGAAGAGGGATGAAATGTGCCATTTTGGAGAATCGATCAACGACCACCCAAATAACAGTGTTGCCACGGGAAGGGGGTAAATCAGTAATAAAATCCATACCAATCAGAGACCAAGGCTGTTCGGGGACAGGCAGAGGATGAAGAAAACCAGCGGGCTTCTGGCGAGGAGTCTTATCCCGGGCACAGATAGTGCAGGCTCGCACAAAGTCCCCAACATCCGTCTCCAGAGTCGGCCACCAATAGAAGCGGGAGATGAGTTGCACAGATTTCTTGATGCCCGCATGACCTGCGAGATGGGAGGAGTGACCCCATTTGAGGATTCCGAGGCGTTGGCGTGGAGAAACAAAGGTCTTTCCTGGAGGAGTCTGCCTGATGGAGGCAGGAGAAGTGGAGATCAGGCAGTCAGGTGGAATGATGTGTTGCGGAGGGAGATCAACTTCTGAGGCATCCGAGGAACGAGAGAGAGCATCGGCCCTAATGTTCTTATCGGCAGGACGAAAGTGAATCTCAAAATTAAATCGGGCAAAGAACAGAGACCACCGGGCCTGGCGAGGATTCAGCCGTTGGGCAGACTGGAGGTAGGAGAGGTTCTTGTGGTCGGTGTAGATAATAACAGGAAATCTTGATCCCTCCAGCAGATGCCTCCATTCCTCAAGTGCTAATTTAATGGCTAGAAGCTCTCGATCCCCGATGGAGTAGTTCCTCTCCGCTGGAGAGAAGGTCCTAGAGAAAAAACCACAAGTGACAGCATGCCCGGAAGAATTTTTTTGTAGAAGAACAGCTCCAGCTCCTACTGAGGAGGCATCAACCTCCAATAGGAAGGGTTTGGAAGGGTCAGGTCTGGAGAGCACGGGAGCCGAAGAAAAGGCAGACTTGAGTCGTTTAAAGGCGTCTTCTGCTTGAGGAGGCCAGGACTTGGGATCAGCATTTTTTTTGGTTAAAGCCACGATAGGAGCCACAATGGTAGAAAAATGTGGAATAAATTGCCTGTAATAATTGGCGAACCCCAAAAAGCGTTGGATAGCACGGAGTCCGGAGGGGCGTGGCCAATCTAAGACGGCAGAGAGTTTGTCTGGATCCATCTGTAGTCCCTGGCCAGAGACCAAATATCCTAGAAAAGGAAGAGATTGGCATTCAAACAGACATTTCTCAATTTTGGCATAGAGTTGGTTGTCACGAAGTCTCTGAAGAACCATACGGACATGCTGGCGGTGTTCTTCTAGATTGGCAGAAAAAATTAGGATATCGTCCAGATATACAACAACACAGGAGTATAACAGATCACGAAAAATTTCATTGACAAAGTCTTGGAAGACGGCAGGGGCATTGCACAGTCCAAAGGGCATGACCAGATACTCAAAGTGTCCATCTCTGGTGTTAAATGCCGTTTTCCATTCGTCCCCCTCTCTGATGCGGATGAGGTTATAGGCGCCTCTTAAGTCCAATTTAGTGAAGATGTGGGCACCTTGGAGGCGATCAAAGAGTTCAGAGATGAGGGGTAAGGGGTAGCGGTTCTTAACCGTGATTTTATTAAGACCGCGGTAGTCAATGCAAGGACGTAGGGAGCCATCTTTTTTGGACACAAAGAAAAATCCGGCTCCGGCAGGAGAGGAGGATTTACGGATAAAGCCCTTTTTTAGATTCTCCTGGACGTATTCGGACATGGCAAGAGTCTCTGGGGCAGAGAGAGGATAAATTCTGCCCCGGGGTGGAGTAGTGCCCGGGAGGAGGTCGATAGGGCAATCATAAGGCCTGTGAGGAGGTAGAGTCTCAGCTTGTCTTTTGCAGAAAACATCCGCGAAGTCCATATAGGCCTTAGGGAGACCGGTTACTGGAGGAACCACAGAGTTACGGCAAGGGTTACTGGGAACCGGTTTTAGACAGTTCTTGGAACAAGAGGACCCCCAACTCTTGATCTCCCCAGTGGACCAATCCAGGGTTGGGGAATGAAGTTGAAGCCAGGGAAGTCCAAGGAGAATTTCCGAGGTGCAATTGGGGAGGACCAAAAGTTCAATCCTCTCATGATGAGATCCGATGCTCATAAGAAGGGGCTCCGTGCGGAAACGTATGGTACAGTCCAATCTTTCATTATTTACACAATTGATGTAGAGGGGTCTGGCGAGACTGGTCACCGGGATGTTGAACCTGTTGACGAGAGAGGCCAAAATAAAATTTCCTGCAGATCCAGAGTCCAAGAAGGCCACTGTAGAGAAGGAGAAGGCAGAGGCAGACATCCGCACCGGCACAGTAAGACGTGGAGAAGCAGAGTAGACATCAAGGACTGTCTCGCCTTTGTGCGGAGTCAGCGTACGTCTTTCCAGGCGGGGAGGACGGATAGGACAATCCCTCAGGAAGTGTTCGGTACTAGCACAGTACAGGCAGAGGTTCTCCATACGGCGTCGTGTCCTCTCTTGAGGTGTCAGGCGAGACCGGTCGACCTGCATAGCCTCCACGGCGGGAGGCACAGGAACAGATTGCAGGGGACCAGAGGAGAGAGGAGCCGAGGAGACGAAACGCCTCGTGCGAACAGAGTCCATATCTTGGCGGAGTTCCTGACGCCTTTCAGAAAAACGCATGTCAATGCGAGTGGCTAGGTGAATAAGTTCATGTAGATTAGCAGGAATTTCTCGTGCGGCCAGAACATCTTTAATGTTGCTGGATAGGCCTTTTTTGAAGGTCGCGCAGAGGGCCTCATTATTCCAGGACAATTCTGAAGCAAGTGTACGGAATTGTACGGCATACTCGCCAACGGAAGAATTACCCTGGACCAGGTTCAACAGGGCAGTCTCAGCAGAAGAGGCTCGGGCAGGTTCCTCAAAGACACTTCGGATTTCCGAGAAGAAGGAGTGTACAGAGGCAGTGACGGGGTCATTGCGGTCCCAGAGCGGTGTGGCCCATGACAGGGTTTTTCCGGACAGAAGACTGACTACGAAAGCCACCTTAGACCTTTCAGTGGGAAACAGGTCCGACATCATCTCCAGATGCAGGGAACATTGGGAAAGAAAGCCACGGCAAAACTTAGAGTCCCCATCAAATTTATCCGGCAAGGATAGGCGTAGCCCAGGAGCGACCACTCGCTGCGGAGGAGGTGCAGGAGCTGGCGGAGGAGATGACTGCTGAAGCTGTGGTAGTAACTGTTGTAGCATAACGGTCAGTTGAGACAGCTGTTGGCCTTGTTGCGCTATCTGTTGTGACTGCTGGGCGACCACCGTGGTGAGGTCAGTGACAACTGGCAGAGGAACTTCAGCGGGATCCATGGCCGGATCTACTGTCACGATGCCGGCTGGCAGGTAGTGGATCCTCTGTGCCAGAGAGGGATTGGCGTGGACCGTGCTAGTGGACCGGTTCTAAGCCACTACTGGTTTTCACCAGAGCCCGCCGCAAAGCGGGATGGTCTTGCTGCGGCGGTAGTGACCAGGTCGTATCCACTAGCAACGGCTCACCTCTCTGGCTGCTGAAGATAGGCGCGGTACAAGGGAGTAGGCAGAAGCAAGGTCGGACGTAGCAGAAGGTCGGGGCAGGCAGCAAGGATCGTAGTCAGGGGCAACGGCAGAAGGTCTGGAAACACAGGCAAGGAACACACAAGGAACGCTTTCACTGGCACTAAGGCAACAAGATCCGGCAAGGGAGTGCAAGGGAAGTGAGGTAATATAGGGAAGTGCACAGGTGATTACCCTAATTGGAACCACTGCGCCAATCAGCGGCGCAGTGGCCCTTTAAATCGCAGAGACCCGGCGCGCGCGCGCCCTAGGGAGCGGGGCCGCGCGCGCCGGGACAGAACAGACGGGGAGCGAGTCAGGTAGGGGAGCCGGGGTGCGCATCGCGAGCGGGCGCTACCCGCATCGCGAATCGCATCCCGGCTGGCAGCGGGATCGCAGCGCCCCGGGTCAGAGGACGTGACCGGAGCGCTGCAGCGGAGAGAGAGAAGCGAGCGCTCCGGGGAGGAGCGGGGACCCGGAGCGCTCGGCGTAACAACTTTACATTTATCCACATTGAACCTCATTTGCCAAGTGGATGCCCAGACACTTAGTCTATCCAAGTCATCTTGTAACTTATGCACATCCTCTATAGACTGTACTGTGCTACAAAGCTTGGTGTCATCTGCAAAGATAGGAACAGAGCTGTTAATACCATCCTCTATATCATTGATAAATAAATTAAACAACAGCGGGCCCAGTACAGAACCTTGGGGTACACCACTAATAACCGGGGACCAATCAGAGTACGAATCACAATGTACGTTTACAAAGCCCCCCGTGGTGCCAGAACTGTGGAACCCCCTACATGTAACCCCATTTTGGAAACTACACCCCTCACAGAATTTAATAAGGGGTGCAGTGAGTATTTACACCCCACTGGCGTTTGACAGATCTTTGGAACAGTGGGCTATGCAAATAAAAAATAAAATTTTTAATTTGTCAATTGATCAATGTCATGCCTAACACTTTGCAGTTCTGAGACCACAGGGATTGGGGGGGGGGGGGCAGGTGATTCTGGTACAGGAGCAGATGGTGATGGTGGCACTGAACTAGCAGACGCTCCTAGTGTCATGGAGGGAGAGGCGCTAACTTCTTCAGCCTCAGCCCCAGACTCAATAACTTGCATGGCTAGTCTTTTGAAAGTAGGAAAAGACAAACTAGGATTCTGCACTGCAAGCATTCTAAGTTGGGCCTTGTCCCACTTGTTGTGAGCCCCATCTACAAATCTGTCCATGAGTACTTTGTTGCCCTGCTCGGGCGTGATACCATCTAATCTCTGTACAGTCTCTAAGGCATTTTGCAAATCGACAGCATAGGCCCGGAGAGTCTCACCTGGTTTCTGCCATCTCTCGTATAGGTGGACGTGTACCTCAGATGGGGAGTGAGACTCGAACACTTGGTACAGTCGCTCAAAAATCTGCTCCACTGTGGCCTTCTCAGAGGCTGGTCAGGTGCGGACTTCTTCCAGTGCTGATTCTTGTAGCTGTCCAGTAAGCAACTGCACCTGCTGATTAGGGGAAAAAGAATAGAAAACAAAAAGACTCTGTATTTTCTCCTTGAAATCCCGCAAAGTGAAGGGGTCCCCATTATAGGTGGGAAGAACAGGGTTCCCCAAGAAGACTGGTGCAGCCACAGGAACTCCTAAACTGTTGCGCCGAGCTGGAGACACAGGAGCACCTTCGTCCGGTGATCCAGGAGAACTGGGTGCTGACATCTTGCAGGCTTGATTGAGCCTTGATTGAGCCTTTAAGAATATTGGGGTGCACTGGCCCTTTAAGAAAATTTTGAGTACGCTGACCTGTAGACTTGATGGGGTGCGCTGTCGCTGCAAGCAGGTTAGAGTACGCTGGTTTTGTAGCCTTGGTTGAGTGAATCGTTGCTGCAGGGCAGTTAAGGTTCGCTGGCCCTTTAAAAGAAGTTGCGGTGTGCCACAGCGGCTTTTGAGGCTTGCTTCTGAAGTCCCTGGCATCTTCTGCGCTGCCTGAATACTTCTTCTGGCCTCTGCAGAGTCTGTGCAGCGGAGGTTTGCTGTACCGATGCGGGCGCAGCTGCCGGACTTTTCGTGTTTTGCTGCACCCGGGGACTTCTGGTGGGGTCCGGGTAAGAAATTCTTCCCCACTTCAACACAGGAGGAAACTTTTCGTTCCTTACGGCTGGCACTGGAGGCTTGACTGCGGAGGACCAGCAGGGCGAAGCTGCGGCTGTTCGCGCGGGAAGGCCCAGGACTGACTGTTAACCCTTTCAGGTATTACAGCAGCAACACAATATTCTTCACCTCCCCCCTTACTTTTCCTCGTGTCCGGCAAAGCACAATTTCAGCAACAATGTCCTGTACACTTTTGGGTGCAATTTTGGTCACGGCTTGCGACAATACTGGACAGTTTTGCAATCACAGTTCTGAATAAGGGGAGAACAAGTTGCACTTGCAATTACGGTATACACCCGTTTTTCATTGCGGGTGGCCCGGATGGCTGAATTATTAAAGGCACACACACCTGTATCCTGTTCATAGAATGCCAAAAGAGATGTGGTGACTGCGGTGTTGCAGTATGTAGCAAGAGAGTTGTTAACCCCTTAGTGTTTGTGATGCCAGGATGTGGTTATTCCGATATGGTAACTGGCATCAACCAACCCAAAAACGGTTTGTAATAAAGGAATGTCCACAGCAAGGATTCTGAATAAACTGGAACTTTTACTTGAAATGCTTAGGGAACAATCTTTACAATTATGCAGTACCTTCAGAGGCAACAGGGACACAGGACACCTCGCAGGTTTGCTTGGACTTGTAGTTATTGAGATATTTAGGCAGGCCACTGTGCTACTAATATATTCCTTAGCTGAGTAGTAGTCACTGGATTTGTAGAGAGAATTGTAACTCACGTTTTAGAAGTGGCTGCGTTTCTTTAGACTTTGGCCTTGATGCAATTGTGCAGGAATTTATGCTGCTTTAGTGTACAGGATGAGAAGCAGGAACTAAGAGAGCTAACTGAGAGACTACACCCCCTTATATACTAGGGGGCTGGACTAAAGCCCATTGGTTGCTAATGCCTGGGGTTCCCGTGCCCATGGAACTCTGGGTATATCACATTACAGTAGGTCACATTTTTTTTACAAACTGTACAACATTATACATATGAACAATAGATAATGAATATACATTGCATTTATATCAGGCAACAAGGGGAGAGCCCTGCAGGAGAGACCTATGGACCCAAGAGACTCCTCCCGAGGGGACCCAAGGATGGTAAAGGACAGGTCCTGTACCAGGACACCACACACACATACACAGCCCCCATATACACACATACACAGCCCCCATATACATAGCATGCACAGCCCCCATATATACACATACACAGCCCCATATACACACATACACAGCTCCCATATACACACATACACAGCCCCTATATACACGGCGTCTTCTTGCAGTTTCTGCTGGTAACTTATATGCCGCGTGCAGGCACGTCTCATACCAGCAGCCAGTGCTATTTAAAATTTGAAGTGTGCCCACCCTCCCCTCCATCCGGCGTGTTTCAGTGCCCAATGACCCATCTGGGGAGGGCTGAGACGGGCTGGTCACCATTACTTAAAGAAAAACAAAAACGACTGTGATGGCGGGCCCCTTCTCTGGCCCTGTATAATAAAATAAAGATATGATCAAATATTTACAAATATAGTTGGACTCACTTATGTGAGATACTGTAGCTGGTCATTTGTGTATTCCCAGCAGCCTCTTAGACATCACGGAGAGGGGAGCAGGGAGTAGGGATTTGGGGAGATCACCTTCCATGAACACAACAGATCAATACCTGTGAGTCTGCTCTATTTTTTTAACACTCTTATTTGCTTAATGGAACATTTTTTGGCTACTAGGAGTTACCTGTAGCTGTAATATACTGTCCTTATACAGAGCATGATATTTAGCTGACAGATCTGCTTTTAAGGTACAGTATATGAACTAAAAAAACGGAATTCTTGTCTGAGCTCTTGTACATTTTTGACCCGACTTTTGGCCCATTTGGCCCATTAGGTCTGCCCAATAATCTGAATACTATCAATAGTCCCTGGCCCTATCTTACATGAAGGATAGTCTTATGCCTATCCCTATCTTATATGAAAGATAGCCTTATGCTTATCCCTATCTTATATGAAGGATAGCCTTATGCCTATCTCTATCTTATATGAAGGATAGCCTTATGCATATCTCTATCTTATATGAAGAATAGCCTTATGCCTATCCCTATCTTATATGAAGGATAGCTGTCACGATTCGGCTTCCAGGTAGTGGATCCTCTGTGTCAGCGAGGGATTGGCGTGGACCGTGCTAGTGGACCGGTTCTAAGAGGCTACTGGTTTTCACCAGAGCCCGCCGCAAAGCGGGATGGTCTTGCTGCGGCAGTAGCAACCAGGTCGTATCCACTAGCAACGGCTCTACCTCACTGACTGCTGAGAAGGCGTGGGACAGAAGGACTAGGCAGAGGCAAGGTCAGACGTAGCAGAAGGTCGGGGGCAGGCGGCAAGGTTCGTAGTCAGGATAGGTAGCAGAAGTTCAGGTACACAGGCTTTGGACACACTAAACGCTTTCACTGGCACAAGGCAACAAGATTCGGAAAGGGAGTGCATGGGAAGAGGTCAGATAAAGGCAGGGAGCAGGTGGAAGCCAATTAAGCTAATTGGGCCAGGCACCAATCATTGGTGCACTGGCCCTTTAAGTCTCAGAGAGCTGGCGCGCGCGCGCCCTAGAGAGCGGAGCCGCGCGCGCCAGCACATGACAGCAGGGGACCGGGACGGGTAAGTGACCTGGGATGCGATTCGCGAGCGGGCGCGTCCCGCTGTGCGAATCGCATCCCCAACGGCCAAGACAGTGCAGCGCTCCCGGTCAGCGGGACTGACCGGGGCGCTGCAGGGAGAAAGACGCCGTGAGCGCTCCGGGGAGGAGCGGGGACCCGGAGCGCTAGGCGTAACAGTACCCCCCCCCCTTAGGTCTCCCCTTCTCTTTGTCCGGTAACTGCCTCCCCTGGGATGAGGACACCGGGAAAGAATGGAGGGTTTCCTCAACGGCAGGCAGTACAGCAGGAGTGGGAATGGGGAGGGAGGGCAGAGGGCGAGGCCTGGCACGGGGCAGTGTGACACCAGGACGGGGGCCATGGGGAGGCACAGAGGCTTGCCTGACGGGACTGGGAGGGGGGGAGAGGCACTTCCTGTGGCAGGCAGAGTCCCAGTTCCTGATCTCCCCGGTGGTCCAATCAATGGTGGGGGAATGAAGCCGGAGCCAAGGCAGACCGAGGAGGACCTCAGAGGTACAGTTGGGGAGAATGAAGAACTCAATCCTCTCGAGGTGGGGTCCAATAGACATGAGGAGGGGTTCTGTGCGGTAACGCACGGTGCAGTCCAATCTGGCTCCGTTGACCGCGGAAATGTAGAGCGGCTTGACGAGACGGGTCACCGGGATGCTGAATTTATTAACAACCGCCTCCAAAATAAAATTTCCAGAGGCACCGGAGTCCAAGCAGGCCACGGCTGAGAGGGAGGAGTTGGCTGAAGAAGAAATCCGCACGGGCACCGTGAGACGTGGAGGAGCAGACTTGGAACCAAGAGACGCTACACCCACGTGAGCTGGGTGCGTGCGTGCGTTTCCCAGGCGTGGAGGACGGATAGGGCAATCCACCAAGAAATGCTCGGTACTGGCACAGTAAAGACAGAGATTTTCTTCCCTACGGCGATTCCTCTCTTCCTGGGTCAGGCGAGACTTATCCACTTGCATGGCCTCCTCGGCGGGAGGCCCAGGCGTAGATTGCAACGGATACTGTGGGAGAGGTGCCCAGAGATCTAAGTCTTTTTCCTGGCGGAGCTCTTGGTGTCGCTCAGAAAAACGCATGTCAATGCGGGTAGCTAGATGGATGAGTTCTTGCAGGTTGGCAGGAATCTCTCGTGCGGCCAGCACATCCTTGATGCGACTGGATAGGCCTTTTTTAAAGGTCGCGCAGAGAGCCTCATTATTCCAGGATAGTTCAGAAGCAAAAGTACGGAATTGTATGGCGTACTCGCCAACGGAAGAATTACCCTGGACCAGGTTCAACAGGGCAGTCTCGGCAGAAGAAGCTCGGGCTGGCTCCTCGAAGACACTCCGGAGTTCAGCGAAGAAGGCCTGGACTGTGGCTGTGGCAGGATCATTGCGGTCCCAGAGCGGTGTGGCCCAAGACAAGGCCTTTCCTGAAAGAAGGCTTACTACGAACGCCACCTTAGACCGTTCTGAAGGAAACAAGTCCGACAACATCTCCATATGCAGGGAACACTGAGACAAAAATCCACGGCAGAGTTTAGAGTCCCCATCAAATTTGTCCGGCAGGGACAAGCGGAGGTTAGGAGTGGCCACTCGCTGCGGAGGAGGTGCAGGAGCTGGCGGAGGAGATGGTTGCTGCTGTAGCAGAGGCAGAAGTTGCTGTAACATGGCGGTCAACTGCGACAGCTGCTGTCCTTGTTGGGCAATCTGCTGCGATTGCTGAGCGACCACCGTGGGAAGATCAGCGAGACTTGGCAGCGGCACCTCAGCGGGATCCATGGCCGGATCTACTGTCACGATTCGGCTTCCAGGTAGTGGATCCTCTGTGTCAGCGAGGGATTGGCGTGGACCGTGCTAGTGGACCGGTTCTAAGAGGCTACTGGTTTTCACCAGAGCCCGCCGCAAAGCGGGATGGTCTTGCTGCGGCAGTAGCAACCAGGTCATATCCACTAGCAACGGCTCTACCTCGCTGACTGCTGAGAAGGCGTGGGACAGAAGGACTAGGCAGAGGCAAGGTCAGACGTAGCAGAAGGTCGGGGGCAGGCGGCAAGGTTCGTAGTCAGGATGGGTAGCAGAAGTTCAGGTACACAGGCTTTGGACACACTAAACGCTTTCACTGGCACAAGGCAACAAGATCCGGCAAGGGAGTGCATGGGAGGAGGTCAGATAAAGGCAGGGAGCAGGTGGAAGCCAATTAAGCTAATTGGGCCAGGCACCAATCATTGGTGCACTGGCCCTTTAAGTCTCAGAGAGCTGGCGCGCGCGCGCCCTAGAGAGCGGAGCCGCGCGCGCCAGCACATGACAGCAGGGGACCGGGACGGGTAAGTGACCTGGGATGCGATTCGCGAGCGGGCGCGTCCCGCTGTGCGAATCGCATCCCCAACGGCCAAGACAGTGCAGCGCTCCCGGTCAGCGGGACTGACCGGGGCGCTGCAGGGAGAAAGACGCTGTGAGCGCTCCGGGGAGGAGCGGGGACCCGGAGCGCTAGGCGTAACAATAGCCTTATGCATATCTCTATCTTATATGAAGGATAGCCTTATACCTATCCCTATCTTATATGAAGGATAGCCTTATACCTATCCCTATCTTATATGAAGGATAGCCTTATACCTATCCCTATCTTATATGAAGGATAGCCTTATTCCTATCCCTATCTTATATGAAGGATAGCCTTATACCTATCTCTATCTTATATGAAGGATAGACTTATGCCTATCCCTATCTTATATGAAAGATAGCCTTATGCCTATCTCTATCTTATATGAAGGATAGCCTTATGCCTATCCCTATCTTATATGAAGGATAGCCTTATTCCTATCCCTATCTTATATGAAGGATAGCCTTATACCTATCTCTATCTTATATGAAGGATAGACTTATGCCTATCCCTATCTTATATGAAAGATAGCCTTATGCCTATCTCTATCTTATATGAAGGATAGCCTTATGCCTATCCCTATCTTATATGAAGGATAGTCTTATGCCTATCTCTATCTTATATGAAGGATAGCCTTATGCCTATCTCTATCTTATACGAAGGATAGCCTTATGCCTATCCCTATCTTATATGAAGGATAGCCTTATTCCTATCCCTATCTTATATGAAGGATAGCCTTATGCCTATCTCTATCTTATATGAAGGATAGACTTATGCCTATCCCTATCTTATATGAAAGATAGCCTTAAACTCCTTCACTGTATTTGCAGCTACCACTTCTGCAGGATAAATATTTTATTGTTGTGGATAACAAAAGGAGAAACTGAAAAAATGTATTAAAAACAATAGTGAATCCAGCAACTCATTTGCTTATGTCATTTGCTTATTAAGTTGAAAAATATCAGAAGTTGCATAGTATGAAAATAGATTTATTTTTAATACAACTAGAATTATCTCATGGGAACATCTATCTATGTAATCTATCATCTGTTTTAGGACTTAGCAACTATCGTTTACAAATGGAGAAAGCATTTGTTGTTTACTTCTGTGTGTACTATAGTCTCACTGTTGTGTGACACAAATGTTTGTGAGCATTGTAGAATTCCACATAACATTCTTATAAAGAGAGGAGCATTTAAAAGAAAGTTTTAGTCAGGAACATGCAAACCCTATGTGCACTTTGAACTGTTCTCCTTAGCGCTCATCAAACTCACTCTTCAACCACCTTCAATCTGGCTTCTGTCCCTTCCACTCTGCCGAAACCGCCCTAACCAAGGTGGCCAATGATCTGCTGACTGCCAAAGCCTCACATCAATACTCTGGGCTTCTGTGCTTGACACAGTCCACCACCCACTTCTACAAACTCTCTCATCTCTAGGTGACCTTAATTTAGCCCTCTCTTGGATCTCCTCATACCTCACCAACCACAAATTCAGTGTATCCCACTCACACACCACCTCTCCACCTCGCCCTTTCACTGTTGGAGTCCCCCAAGGCTCTGTCCTGGGATCCCTACTTTTCTCCATCTATACTCTTGGCCTAGGACAGATTATAGAATCCCATGGCTTCAAGTACCACTTCTATGCTGATGACACTCAAATCTACAGGAGCTCTTTGCTGTTTTTGTCCACTTCTTGTATTAGGGTTTTTGCTGGTCAAACTGTATTGATGATTTTTCTGCACAGTTCTGAGAAACAACCTGTAGATCCAACTTGTAGATCCAGTAAGCATTTTATTAAACAGATGCACTGTTTGGTCCGTATAAAAGTTGCAGTGCTTGGGCTACCTGCACAAGACAATCCTGACAGATGCAAATTATTGCCATCCCCAGTATGATTCATCAATATCAAACGGGTGAGATGCCAACACCTAGCACCCCTAGTAGGTAGTATATGCTCCTAGTAGGTAGTGTATAATCCCCTCACCCCCATTATGTAGATAGATAGGTAATCCCCCTTACCCCCCCCATTAGGTACAAATTCCCATGGTCGATATTAGGTAATTCTCCCCTGATGGGTAGGTAATGCCCCACTGTAGATAGATAGGTAATGGCCCTCGGTATGTAGATAGATAGTGCAGATAGGTAGGTAGGTGTAGTTCATGTATGTAGGTAGATAGTGCAGTTAGGTAGTGGCGGTAGGAGGGTAGATAGTGAAGGTGGATAGATAGTTCAAGTAGGTATGTAAATAGCAAAGGTAGGTAATGCTACTAGGTAGATAGTGCCAAGAGGTAGGGATAGTGGAGGTAGGAAGCTAGTCCCGGCATGTAAGAATGTAGTGCAGGTAGGTTGATAAGTAGATAGTTCAGGCAGGTAGATAGATAGACAATGCCTGTAGGTAGGTAGGAAGATAGTGAAGGTAGATATGTAGATAGTAAAGGTGGTGCAGATAGGTACATTGGTAGATAATGCCAGTAGGTAGGTAGGTGTTAAGGCAGGTAGGTAGGTGTGCCGGTAGGTACATAGGTGTGCAGGCAAGTATGTAGGTAGGTGTGCAGGTAGGAATGTAGCTACGTTGTGCAGGCAGGTAGGTAGGTGTGCAGGTAGGTAGGTTTGCAGGCAGGTTTTTAGGTGGGTAAGTTTGCAGGCAGACAGATTGTGAAGGCATTTAGGTAGATAGTGTGGACAGGTATGTAGGTAGTGTAGGCATGTAGAAAAGCACTGACACAGGTCTCTCCACAGCGCTGTTTGGCTGCCCGGGTACAGTACAGGAGCAGGGATTCCTGTTCCCTGCTCCTGTATTCTACTGAGTGACGATGCGTAAATGGTACGCATCACCATTCAATTTACCTTATTGGAGGGGAGGGTGCCACAGGTGATCCTAATCCCCAACCAAAGGCTGTGGAAGAAGTCCCTAGTCCAGCCTCATCTTCCAGGTGCAGGGTTGGACTCAAAATCAGTCTAGGCCAGAGCGACATCTCTTAACCCAGGTCTTGCTATTCATATCTATACCTAGCGCAAAATGTAATTTCTAAATGGAATCCTGTTACTGTCCTTTTTCCTGTACCTCTTTATGTTGTGAGGATGGGGGTGATTTATCAAAACCTGTCCAGAGGAAAAGTTGCCCATAGCAACCAATCAGCTTGTTTCTTTCATTTTGCAGAGACCTTGTTAAAAATGAAAGAGGTGAGCTGATTGGTTGCCATTGGCAACTTTTCCTCTGGACAGGTTTTGATGAATCTTCCCCAAAGTGTTTCAATTCTTCATCTCCAATGAGGAATTTTCCATCAGTCAGAGGAAAATAACAAGCTGAACAAGGGTCCCTTTGCAGTATGCCAATCTCTTCGATGACCTACAGTCAGAATTAGTGCCTGGTGGCTGGAAGTACCCAGATCTGCGTGCATATTGTACTGGCTATGCTAAGTTAGTGTCATTCAGCTACTATTGGAATAAATAGGAGATGAGGTGCAGTAACCCAGCAAGGACACTAAACAATCTACGGAGCCAAATGCTCCTGACTCTGTCTCACTGTGTATGTCAGCTGCTCTGGCAAACAGGTGATCTGATATGATGAGCTATCATAAGGATAAGCCATAAATTTTAATCAAAAACCCTCTTTTATCAGACATGTAAACTCTTACTATTGCAATCTTATGTATGTGTGAAGCCTAATAAAATCTAAGCTGTGATCTGCACTGCTATCTAACTTGCTATACATTGGTGTCTTTTTAAATAATGGGAATGTGGTAATTGTCTAAGGGCCCAGAGGAATAGCGGAGGGGCCACATGGGAGGCACCTTCATTTTCCTGGTTGCTACCATGTAAAAAAAAAATATATACATGGCACATGTGGGGTTAATGGTCATTTTATCTACTTACTTGTGTTCAGTGAACCAACTGTTGCTGGGCAGATTTGTATGTTGCAGGTGTTACTGGGCAGATGTAAAAGCCTGTGGGATTGATTGGATTGTGGGGCCAGCAGCGGGTAGCAGTGGAGTTTATTTAATGGAGGTACTCCAGGGGTCTTACCATATTTCTTTGAGCAGCTGGAAGAAAACTTTCTGTTTCTGTGGACAGATTTGAGTTAATGGATTCAACTTCTGCTTCCACAGTTGCTTACCATTATCATTTGCTCCTGACCCTACTGCCAACACTGATGGAGAAGAGTGGCTGCGGAGATGTTTAGCTGAGCATTTGTCCCACTGACGCTGGAGGGAGCCATTTCCAGAGTCCCTGCTAAAGTTTCATCTGTCTTGGGCTGCTGGAAGTGATGCAGAGCTGCCTCCTCTGCGCCTGAAATTGACGTCAGTCATGTGCGCCGGTCCCAGCCTTTCCCCAGCATTTGGAGCGCAGTGCCAGCTGCGCGAAGAGAAAGTCTTCAGGTCCTCCTTCATCGCTGACTGGGGGTCCACAAGGGAAGAAGTCAGCCCCCCTCCTGCTGCTGTGAGGACATCTGGAGGTCTTCAGAGTCCCGTCACTGATCTACAGGGTCCTCCTGTGTTACATCTGCTTGCAGCAGCAAAGTTTCCTGTTGGTCGGGAGTAAAGTGCTGCTGTGGCAGCTGGTGCAGCTGGTCCATCGCGGAGGCTGTCGGATAATGAGTGTTGGCCTTTGGCCACTAGTGGGTCCCTAACCCAGGAGGGTTTTATGCCACCTGGGCAGCAGGGTCTGCTGGCGGGCCTGGCAGCGTTTTTTTTAATATGGTAGCCGCCATGCCTGCTCCCTCCTGCAGGGCACCCGTTGCTAGCTCAAACTCTCAGGTTTGGTTGCCTCCTCTTCCTCCCTCTTCTGGGGTTGGGGATGGGGATTTTGTTACTCCTTCCCTTTCTCCTTGAAAAGCACGGCTCCCTCAGTGGTGGTCCCTAGTGAGTTTGCAATGCCTTCCTCTGGGTCAGAGCCAGTCCCGGCAGATGAAAATCAGGTTGCTCCTTCTTCCAGGTCTTTATTTGAAATATGTATGAAAGAGGCGCTTACTTGCCACATGTCCCCCTTGGGCTTTCTTTTGTCACTGTCACTTTGTTGTCAAAGTAATTTCGTCAAAGAACCTTCAGCATTGTTCCAGTTTATTTCAATACATGGACAGAATTCTTGAGGTATACAGGAGATTTGGCTGTCTTATGATAAAATGTATAGACAGAAGTTGGCTGTGCACTCAAACATGCGGTGGGGGCAGAAAGATGTTGGTCTTTGGTTAAATCTTATACTGCCCCAGCAGAATAAGCGGCTGCCTGTCGCCAGCACTCCTTTCGGGGAGTTTGCTTTGCGTTTAACGAGTCTCAGTGCCGGTGGCAGACTAACTGTAGGTACCAGCACGAGTGTGCTCACTGTGTCGCCTGTCAGCAAATGTTTCAGCAAACTTAATCAATCCTCACAGCAGCAGCCTTCCACAAAGGAGGCCGTTTCGCAGAAAACATACTCCCCTTTCTAACATTGTACCCGGACACACGAAAAGCTGAGTTATTGATTAAGGGCTTTTCTGTTGGTTTCTTTGTGCAGGAGTATAAAAGGAAGGATTGTTTGTGGGCAGATAATTTGAAGTTTGTGGATAGGTATAAGCATGTTGTTCAGCAGAAGATTGATAGGGAAATTGAGGAAGGGAGGGTGGAGGGTCCTTTTTCCTCCCCTCCTTTACCCAATTTAAAATTATCTCCTCTGGGCCTGGTTCCAAAAAAGGAGCCAGGGGCCATTAGGTTTATCCATCATTTGTCTTTCCCTTTAAAGGGGTCTTTAAATGATGAGGTCTTTGATTTTGAGGTTTCAGTATCCTTTGATTTAGCTTTATCTATTCTTAGGAAGTGTGGTCATGGGGCATTGATGGCAAGACCGGATTGAGTCCAGATTTAATTCTTTGGGGTTTCAGTTTAATGTTTTATTTTTATTTTGATAAGGCCTTGCCTATGGGCTTTTCCCTTTTTTGTTATTATTTTGAGAGTTTTTCTAGTGTTCTTCAATAGGTGGTTTGTTTTTCTTGTATTAGTGACTGCATTTTACATTATTTAGATTACCTTTTATTTGTTGGTCCGTAGGTCTTCGATTTGTCAGGAGTTGGATGGCTTAAATTTTTTTGAGGATTATTTTGGGGTTCCTATTGCCTAATTAAAACCATTTCTCCTATTGTCAGTTTGCAATTTTTAGGTATTTGTATAGACTCTGCTAGCATGCGGTTTAGCCTTCCCCCCCCCCCGACAAAGGTGGAGCAGATGTTGTCTCTTATAAGACAAATGTTAACTAAGAAAAAAGTCTTGTTGAAGGAGTTACAGAGCCTTTGGGCATGGTTAATTTTGGTTCTTGTGTGATCCCAATGGGAAGGGTTTTTTCTAAACGGTTGTATATGGTGACTAGAGGTCTGCGGTCCCCTCGCTGTCATGTCAGGTTGACCTGAGAATTGGGGGAAGATTTGTCCCTTTGGGTGGAGTTTTTGGCTACTTTTAATGGTTTCTTGGTTTGGCAGGAGGAGTTTCAGGAGATGGGGGCTTTGGGTGTCTTTACACCCAAATGCAGCTTGTTCTCTTGGGTTTGGAGCCATTTTTGCTGGGTGCTGGTGTGCCGAGCCCTGGCCTCTGGCTTGGTGTAAGACGGAGTTTACATCAAACATAGTTTTGTTGGAATTATTCCCGGTAGTGGTGGCTTTGGTGGTTTGGGGCGAGTCTTTTAGGAACAAGCGGGTGGTTGTACATAATGGCAATAAGGGTGTGGCTTTTGCTCTCAACTGTCTCTCTTCTAAATCTGCTCCTGTAGTCAAACTTCTCCACCTTTTAGTGTTTGTTTGCTTGCATTTGAATATGTGGGTTAGGGCTAAGTATGAACTCCTTCAGGATTGGAGCAGCCACAGAAGCTTCTGTGGCTGGTCTGCCCCCTGATGCTATCAAATCTATTGGCAGGTGGGAGTCGGACCGTTTTAAACTGTACGTCCGTCCTAATTTGCTGTTGCATTGATTGTTTTTCAGGTTCTGCTCCTGCTGTGTTGTGGTTAACCGGCCACTCATTCCTTCACTGGGCCCACCAGCAGGTGCTGTCTCATCCATATACGGCCAATTTGGGTCTGGATGGTTAGGTGGGCCGGTCTCCTGGATGTATGTAGAGCTAAGGCTGTGGTTTGCCCCATCACAGATGTTCTCATGGTGGTGATGGTGGGGGGCGTTGGTGGTGGACAATGTGGGCCGCGTTAATACGGCTTTGCTTTTTCAGGAGCTTAAAGGGGGACTCCAGCCCTAAGACATCTTATCCCTTATCCAAAGGATAGGGGATAAGATGTCTGATTGTGGGGGTCCCGCCGCTGGGAACCCCCGTAATTTGTCATTCCGCATCCAACTTTGTGAGCTCTCTGCAGTGCTGGAGGCTCCGAGTTTGAAGTGTCACGCCCCCTCCCATAGACTTGCATTGAGGGGGCAGGGCATGACATCACAACCGGCCCCATGGTCGTAACGCTTCACACTCGGAGCCTCCAGCGCTGCGGAGAGCTCACAAAGGTCGGTGAGGAATGACAGATGGACCCACCTCAAAAAGGTGTGTGCGGAATGACATAAGATGTCTTAGGGCCGGAGTATCTCTTTAAGTTATTTTTTCTTGATTTTCAAATTCTGGTCTGGTCCCTCGTCTGGTCTGGTCCAGTGGCGCTTTCGCCTTCAGTGACAGGATTAGGAAACATCTTAATCGGTATATTAGTCGTTTTTTGTTTTCTATTTGGGGTTTTTTCTTACTGTCATGTGGATTTGGAGGGTTTGGTTCCTGGTTTGTATTTTTCAGATGGGGGGCACACTTCTGCCGTGGGCTTGGATATTTTTTATCTAGGTCTTCAAACCTTGATTGAGCAGGCCACGGCTTGTGGGGTGCATGCTGGGGCAGGCTAGGCATGCTTGTGGGTCACCCAGCGATGTTCTGGGCCTTCTGTCTGGTGCTTCTTGACATACTGTAGCACAATGCACTAGTGGCAAGGTAAGTCATATTCTGTAGAGTCTCAGTAAAATAAGCTTTCAAATCTTTGCTGTTTGCACATCTATAAACCCCATTTGATCACCAAATTAAATCACCCTTAAAGGAGTACTCCGGTGAAAACATTTTTTCTTTTAAATTAACTGGTGGCAGAAAGTTAAACAGATTTGTAAATTACTTCTATTAAAAAATCTTAATCCTTCCTGTACTCATTAGCTGCTGAATACTGCAGAGGAAATTCTTTTCTTTTTGGAATGCTCTCTGATGACATCACGAGCACAGTTCTCTCTGTTGATGTTATTATAATAATAATAATGCTTTATTTATTGTTGTCCTTAGTGGGATTTGAACCCAAGTCCCCAGCACTGCAAGGCAACAGTGCTAACCACTGAGCCACCATGCTGCTCTTAGCATACATCTGCTCGGGATGTCATCAGTGTTCCAAAAAGAAAGGAATTTCCTCTGTAGCATTCAGCAGCTAATAAGTACTGGAAGGATTAAGATTTTTTAATAGACGTAATTTACAAATATGTTTAACTTTCTGCCACCAGTTGATTTAAAAGAAAAAAGGTTTTCACCGGAGTACCCCTTTAAACCACAGTTTTTGACAAAGCTTGAAACATTAGATGTATAAACATCTACTCTTTCTTTAAGTTTTGCAACTACAAAAAAAAGTGCCAAACTTTATGTGGTTGCTCATTTATTTTCCCTAATCCCTGACCGGAAGATGACCCTTCTGACTTCCCTTATTGTGAACTATTTCACTATTCCCTGGAAACAGTACTAATTCTAAGCAGTAAATAATAAAAAGGAATATAGCAGACAGCTTGTGCTTAAAGGGGTATTCCAGGAAGTTTTTTTTATTTGACTATGCCACAGGAGCTGTAAAGTTAGTGTAGTTCATAATATAGTGTCTGGGATTTTCCCCCCAATATTTATTTTTACCAGCATACAAAATGACTGTTGTCTCATATTTTTCCCTGGTTGCAATGCGGCCGAGACCTGACTCACTAGTCAGCTGATGACAGGGAGCCTGTCTGCTTCAATGGGTGGAGCGATTGCTTGGTGGGAGAGAGATCAGTCTACAACTAATGCAACAGCTGTAGGCACCCTGATTGAAAAACACAGGTCTTTTGAATGGATGCAGCTCATTTATGTTTCAATGGGTGGGGTGGCTGATGTGTGGGAGGGAGGAAAATGGAATTGTGGGATTTGTAGTAAAAAAAAAAAAAGAAAAGTCAAACAGAAAATACCAGTTCACAAAAAGCTAGCCACAGTATTATGGTAATCTCACTACATAGCCATTTAGCCCCAAGACAAGCGCAGATCCTTCCTAAGCATGTCTATTACTGTCTGGCAGGTACAGGTACTGGTACTAAAATCCCCTTATGGTGGATAACCCCTTTAAAGTGTGTTAGGCACATGGTGAAAAGACAGATTTCTTTCTTTGTACATATCTTTTGTATCATTAGTCGCGATATATTTTTACAGAATGGAGTGCGTTTTATCTTTTAATCCTATTAACATGACTGGATCTCAAAAACTAGTTAAAAAAGTGGGGCATATTGGTGTCTAGTAATATGGATTCAATGCAATTTTTAGACACATTATTTTAGCTAAAACTAAAATTAGACTAGATTAACTTACCATGGGGGAGATTTATTAAAACCTGTGCAGAGGAAAACTTGCCCAGTTGCCCATAGCAACCAATCAGCTTGCTTCTTTCATTTTCATGATGGCCTGTGAAAAATGAAAGAAGCGATCTGATTGGTTGCTATTGGCAACTGGACAACTTTTCCTCTGCACAGGTTTTGATAAATCTCCCCACATTTGTTTCCTGATATGTCAAGAAACTGTCAAAATGACATGACGATGAATCCATGAATGGGCCCTATTGATTTCAATAGCCGGAGTGTAGTCAGTTAGTGACTACGAACAAGTTGTTAGGATTCGGCAGGCTGGAGGTGGATCCTCTGTGTCAGAGAGGGATTGACGTGGACCGTGTCGGTGGACCGGTTCTAGGGATTCTACTGGTTTTCACCAGAGCCCGCCGCAAAGCGGGATGGTCTTGCTGCGGCGGTAGCAACCAGGTCGTATCCACCGGCAATGGCTCAACCTCGCTGACTGCTGAGAAGGCGTGGGACAGAAGGACTAGGCAGAGGCAAGGTCAGACATAGCAGAAGGTCGGGGCAGGCGGCAAGGTTCGTAGTCAATGAGGATAGCAGGAGATCTGGAACACAGGCTTTGGACAACACTAAACGCTTTCACTGGCACAAGGCAACAAGATCCGGCAAGGAAGTGCAGGGGAAGTGAGGTAATATGGACAGGGAGCAGGTGGAAGCTAATTAGGCTGATTGGACCAGGCACCAATCACTGGTGCACTGGCCCTTTAAATCTTAGAGAGCTGGCGCGCGTGCCCTAAGGAGCGGAGCCGCATGCCAGGACGTGACAGCCGGGGACCGGGACAGGTGAGTGACTTGGGACGCGATTCGCGAGCGGGCGCGTCCCGCTATGCGCATCGCATCCCCGCCGGCAATGACAGTGCAGCGCTCCCGGTCAGCGGGTCTGACCGGGGCGCTGCAGAGAGAGGAACGCCGCGAGCGCTCCAGGGAGGAGCAGGGACCCGGAGCGCTCGGCGTAACAGTACCCCCCCTTAGGTCTCCCCCTCTTTTTGTCGGGATGTTTCTTCATCCGGGATGAGGCCTGTATGAGGGATTTTTGAGTATCTTTCCAGATGGTGGAGAAGTCCAGGGAAACCTCATCAACAGCGGGCAAACCAGAAGGCGTGGGAGTGGGGAGGGGGGGAAGAGGGTGAAGCTGGGCACGGGGCAAAGTGTCACCAGGACGGCGGCTATGAGGAGGAGACACAGCATAGTCCTGATAGGCCTTGGGGAGACCAGGTAAAGGAGGAGACACTGAGGTTTGACTGATGGGACTGGGAGCAGACGTGAGGAAATTTTTATGGCAAAAAGCACCCCAGCTCTTGATCTCCCGGTGGTCCAATCAAGGGTAGGAGAGTGGCGTTGGAGCCATGGCAGACCAAGGAGGACTTCAGAGGTGCAGTTGGGCAAAACAAAAAGTTCAATTTTTTCGTGATGCCGTCCAATGCTCATGAGCAGGGGTTCTGTGCGGTAACGCACAGTGCAGTCCAATTTCACTCCGTTGACCGAAGAAATGTAGAGCGGCTTGACGAGACGGGTCACCGGGATGCAGAACTTATTCACCAAAGAGGCCAGAATAAAATTTCCAGAAGAACCAGAGTCCAAGAAGGCCGCGGCTGAGAAGGAGGCGTTGGCAGAAGGAGAAATCTAACCCAATTAGGGACCAATATATGGAGGGTTGTTTCAAACCAATTAACCAAAAGATCACCAAAGAGGTCATCCACTAATCCCCTGTATTTCCCATATATTAAAATACTATAATCTTTATTGAACACAAAAACACCAAAGAACTAATGGGTTAAAAGTATCAGCGTGTTTCTCTTCCCATAGTATTAGTTGTTAGAGCGCCATTCTGGCATCACTGTATCTCCATCTATCTGTGCGCGTCTGCAGTGTGCGCACTGTAAGGGAAGAGTGTGCACTGTATTTAAAACCTACTCGCGGCCCCCCTCGACGTGTTTCGCCGTACTATACGGCTTTGTCAAGAGGTTTTAGGGCACTGAGCGAGGAACGCCAATTCAGGGGTTTAAATAACCTTCTTTTGTGATGTCACTGTTGGGGGAGTACTCATCTCTGATTGGCAGGACGTAATTATATCCAATCACGACGCACTATTTCTGATGGATCTGTCTCTCCACCTATAACTGTGTTTTTGTTTTCACCAATCCACATCATTGTTTAGTTGTTACTATAGTGATGTATCACATGATCGTTTACGTGCGGCGCGGTGACCCCTGCGCCAGAACTTCAATTATCTTCATTACTGCGCCGTGACCCCTGCGCCAATTCTTAGCCTCGCAGCTATTCCCGCTGTGTCCTCCTACAGCGGGGCTGCGCGATTTCACATGCGCAAGAACTTAATCTCCACGGGATCCGGGCTCACATCAACAGACGATCCTGCTTCCTATATCAGAGATGCGCGATTTCACATGCGCGGGGACTTAGTCTCCACTGATACTCCGGGCTATCCATGTGTCTCCACATGCAGTGGGGGTGTGCAATAGAATCTGTATAATGCCAATGTTCTAGATATAATCATCTTCATAGGGCAAGACACCACTTATGGTATGATTGTATAAGAGTAAGAGATTCATTAATTCTTCATTCGACTCTATGTTTATTTATCGAGACGGGGGAGTTATTAGACTTCATGTATTCATAATATCATATTTTATTCTGTAGTATATATCATAGTAATATGTTGGGTTTATGCCATTGGACATTATGCCCACATCGTGATGTTCTATAATTGGGATTAATTCCAATTCATCTCCCAATCACATACCAGTTGTTAATCACATGATTATAAATGATAGCTACATCAGAACATCCCCCTCTCACATTCTAGTGGTAATAATAATTATATATCTTCCACATTCATTGATATGTGCCTTAATAGACAAATCTATATCTATATGCATCACCTTCACTATCTATGGATATTATTTATATCTTCCTAATCCATATGATTGATTCATAGCCACATTAATTGGAGATCTAATGGACCCTGCCAATTCATCCCCCTCATATCCATCTCCCGTCAACAGTGACAGCTTGGCGGGTGTTACGATAAGTGTGTATACATATTTTTCTCTTTTTCTACTTAATGGCAGTAACTGTACTTAAATAAACGCAGAGAAGGTAAACCCTTCATTTAATCCATTTGGGCTCAATGTTTTGAGCCGCTGAATCCATCTTGCTTCCTCACGGAGAAATTTTCTGTCCAGATTTCCACGTCTAGGGCCTAATGTCATTTTAATAAGTCCCCAAAATTTCAGGGTCTGAATGTCCCCTTTATGGGTCATTCGAACATGTCTTGCCAGTGGGGTGTCTGCTCCAGTGCGGATAGTGCTGAGATGTTGGGATATCCTTCTCCTCAACTGTTGTGTGGTTTTACCCACATAGAGCTTGCTACATCCGCACTGGGCCACATATATCACTCCTGATGTCTGGCAATTAATAAAATCTCTGATGACAAATCTCTGATGAGGCGACATATCGACGTCTTGAGTCGAATCCTACAGAAAGATATGTAAATGAACTGAGAGGATTGCTTATGGAAGCAAAAAGTAATGGATTGATCACTGAAGATGAATTTAGGTATATGCTTAATCCTAAGCCAACTATAGCGACAATATACGCATTGCCTAAAATTCATAAAAGAAAAGTACCTATCGCAGGACGGCCCATCATATCGGGAAATGAAAATCTCACGGAGGGGATTAGTCAATATGTCAACCAGATGTTAACCCCTTTTGTCCAAGCACTACCATCTTATGTTAGGGATACGGGGGACGCTGTATCAAGGCTGCAGGAAATCTCGTTCCCGCCCAATACATATGTTGCGAGCCTCGATGTTGAGGCCCTGTACACCAATATTAAACATGAATTGGGTTTGAGGGCGGTTGAACACTTCCTGAACACGAGGGGGACACAATTCACTGAGCACAATAAATTTATCTTATCACTTCTTCAATTTTTACTCACCCACAATTACTTCATATTTGATGGTCACTTTTATTTACAGCACAAAGGCACAGCTATGGGCACTGCATGTGCACCAAATTTTGCAAATCTATTTCTTGGGTGGTGGGAAGACACTATTGTATTCACTGATACCCACCACCAGTACACTTCACACATTTTGTTTTGGGCACGATATATTGATGATATTTTATTATTTTGGGATGGCACTGAGGCACTTTTTCACCAATTTGTCACTACACTTAACAATAACACAATAGGAATGTTTTTTACTTCTGAATTTCACCAAACCACTATTAATTTTCTTGATTTACAAATTTCACTGCAGCCCGGAGGTAGCGTCCAAACGTGCATCTATAGAAAGCCCACGTCCACCAACAGCTTCCTTGAGTGGGGCAGCCACCACCCAGGCCCACTCAAGAGAGGCAATCCCGTAGGACAGTATCTACGTGCTAAAAGGAATAGCTCTACGGATGAAGCATTCCTACGGGAATGCAGGACCTTGTACAATAGATTTATTAGCAGAGGGTATCCTAAGAAGGTCCTGCACAGAGCATTCGCTAGGGCTCGCGATACTCCAAGACAGGAATTATTGAAAAACAGACAGATACCGGAGATCACAAGTAAGATGGTACGATGCATTGGTACATATGATGAAAATAGCCATCAAGTCATGAATATTTTACGTCAATTTTGGCCTATTTTACAGGCAGATAATGATTTGAAAGATGTGATTACACCTTTTCCCTCTATCACATATAGGAGGGGAAAAAATATCAGGGAACACCTTGTTCACAGCCTATATGTTGAAAAATCGGAGGGAACATGGCTCAAGTCCACAATAAAAGGGTCTCATCCCTGTGGAAATTGCTCATTTTGCAATTTCCTACCGAGGACGAAGGAATTTACAAACCCAATGGACAATAAAAAATATGTCATCAGAGATTTTACTAATTGCCAGACATCAGGAGTGATATATGTGGCCCAGTGCGGATGTAGCAAGCTCTATGTGGGTAAAACCACACAACAGTTGAGGAGAAGGATATCCCAACATCTCAGCACTATCCGCACTGGAGCAGACACCCCACTGGCAAGACATGTTCGAATGACCCATAAAGGGGACATTCAGACCCTGAAATTTTGGGGACTTATTAAAATGACATTAGGCCCTAGACGTGGAAATCTGGACAGAAAATTACTCCGTGAGGAAGCAAGATGGATTCAGCGGCTCAAAACATTGAGCCCAAATGGATTAAATGAAGGGTTTACCTTCTCTGCGTTTATTTAAGTACAGTTACTGCCATTAAGTAGAAAAAGAGAAAAATATGTATACACACTTATCGTAACACCCGCCAAGCTGTCACTGTTGACGGGAGATGGATATGAGGGGGATGAATTGGCAGGGTCCATTAGATCTCCAATTAATGTGGCTATGAATCAATCATATGGATTAGGAAGATATAAATAATATCCATAGATAGTGAAGGTGATGCATATAGATATAGATTTGTCTATTAAGGCACATATCAATGAATGTGGAAGATATATAATTATTATTACCACTAGAATGTGAGAGGGGGATGTTCTGATGTAGCTATCATTTATAATCATGTGATTAACAACTGGTATGTGATTGGGAGATGAATTGGAATTAATCCCAATTATAGAACATCACGATGTGGGCATAATGTCCAATGGCATAAACCCAACATATTACTATGATATATACTACAGAATAAAATATGATATTATGAATACATGAAGTCTAATAACTCCCCCGTCTCGATAAATAAACATAGAGTCGAATGAAGAATTAATGAATCTCTTACTCTTATACAATCATACCATAAGTGGTGTCTTGCCCTATGAAGATGATTATATCTAGAACATTGGCATTATACAGATTCTATTGCACACCCCCACTGCATGTGGAGACACATGGATAGCCCGGAGTATCAGTGGAGACTAAGTCCCCGCGCATGTGAAATCGCGCATCTCTGATATAGGAAGCAGGATCGTCTGTTGATGTGAGCCCGGATCCCGTGGAGATTAAGTTCTTGCGCATGTGAAATCGCGCAGCCCCGCTGTAGGAGGACACAGCGGGAATAGCTGCGAGGCTAAGAATTGGCGCAGGGGTCACGGCGCAGTAATGAAGATAATTGAAGTTCTGGCGCAGGGGTCACCGCGCCGCACGTAAACGATCATGTGATACATCACTATAGTAACAACTAAACAATGATGTGGATTGGTGAAAACAAAAACACAGTTATAGGTGGAGAGACAGATCCATCAGAAATAGTGCGTCGTGATTGGATATAATTACGTCCTGCCAATCAGAGATGAGTACTCCCCCAACAGTGACATCACAATAGGAGGTTATTTAAACCCCTGAATTGGCGTTCCTCGCTCAGTGCCCTAAAACCTCTTGACAAAGCCGTATAGTACGGCGAAACATGTCGAGGGGGGCCGCGAGTAGGTTTTAAATACAGTGCACACTCTTCCCTCACAGTGCGCACACTGCAGACGCGCACAGATAGATGGAGATACAGTGATGCCAGAATGGCGCTCTAACAACTAATACTATGGGAAGAGAAACACGCTGATACTTTTAACCCATTAGTTCTTTGGTGTTTTTGTGTTCAATAAAGATTATAGTATTTTAATATATGGGAAATACAGGGGATTAGTGGATCACCTCTTTGGTGATCTTTTGGTTGTTCAGAAGGAGAAATCCGCACGGGCACGGTGAGACGTGGAGAAGCAGACTTCGTACCAAGAGACGCCACACCCACGTGAGCTGGGTACGTGCGTGCGCTTCCCAGGTGTGGAGGGCGAATAGGGCAATCCACCAAGAAGTGTTCGCTACTAGCGCAGTACAGACATATATTTTTATCCCTACAGCGAGTCCTCTCTTCATGGGTAAGGCGAGACCGATCCACTTGCATAGCCTCCTCGGCGGGAGGCACAGGGGTAGATTGCAAAGGATACTGTGAGAGAGGTGCCCAGAGATCAAGGTCTTTTTCCTGGCGGAGCTCCTGGTGTCTCTAAGAAAAACGCATGTCAATGCGGGTGGCCAAATGGATAAGTTCTTGCAGGTTGGCAGGAATCTCTCGTGCGCCCAGCACATCCTTGATGTTACCGGATAGGCCTTTTTTAAAGGTCGTGCAGAGAGCCTCGTTATTCCAAGATAATTCGGAAGCGAGAGTACGAAATTGGATGGCGTACTCGCCTACTGAAGAATTACCCTTGACCAGGTTCAGCAGGGCAGTCTCGGCAGAAGAAGCTTGGGCTGGTTCCTCAAAGACACTACAGTGAAGAAGGACTGGACAGTGGCTGTGGCAGGATCATTGCGGTCCCAGAGCGGTGTGGCCCAAGACAAGGCCTTTCCAGACAGAAGACTCACTACGAACGCCACCTTAGACCGTTCTGTAGGAAATTGGTCCGACAACATCTCCATATGTAGGGAACATTGAGACAAGAAGCCACGGCAGAGTCTAGAGTCACCATCAAATTTGTCCGGCAGGGACAAGCGGAGGCTAGGAGCGGCCACTCGCTGCGGAGGAGGTGCAGGAGCTGGCGGGGGAGATGGTTGCTGCTGTAGCAGTGGCAGAAGTTGCTGTAACGTGGCGGTCAACTGCGACAGCTGCTGTCCTTGTTGGGCAATTTGCTGCAATTGCTGGGTGACCACCATGGGTAGGTCAGCGAGACTTGGCAGCGGCACCTCAGCGGGATCCATGGCCGGATCTACTGTTAGGATTCGGCAGGCTGGAGGTGGATCCTCTGTGTCAGAGAGGGATTGGCGTGGACCGTGTCGGTGGACCGGTTCTAGGGATGCTACTGGTTTTCACCAGAGCCCGCCACAAAGCGGGATGGTCTTGCTGCGGCGGTAGCAACCAGGTCGTATCCACCGGCAACGGCTCAACCTCGCTGACTGCTGACAAGGCGTGCGACAGAAGAACTAGGCAGAGGCAAGGTCAGACGTAGCAGAAGGTCGGGGCAGGCGACAAGGTTCGTAGTCAATGAGGATAGCAGGAGATCTGGAACACAGGCTTTGGACAACACTAAACGCTTTCACTGGCACAAGGCAACAAGATCCGGCAAGGATGTGCAGGGGAAGTGAGGTAATATGGACAGGGAGCAGGTGGAAGCTAATTAGGCTGATTGGACCAGGCACCAATCACTGGTGCACTGGCCCTTTAAATCTTAGAGAGCTGGCGCGCGCGCGCCCTAAGGAGCGGAGCCGCACGTGCCAGGACGTGACAGCCGGGGACCGGGACAGGTGAGTGACTTGGGACGCGATTCGCGAGCGGGCGCGTCCCACTATGCGAATCGCATCCCAGCCGGCAATGACAGTGCAGCGCTCCCTTTCAGCGGGTCTGACTGGGGCGCTGCAGAGAGAGGAACGCCGTGAGCGCTCCGGGGAGGAGCAGGGACCCGGAGCGCTCGGCGTAACACAAGTTATTATCCAAATGTATACAAGCTTTTGATTCAACTCAGAAGTGTGGTTTGCAGCACTTTTCAGTGCAAGACAAAACTTGAGTACGCCAAGGAAATCTCCCGAACATAGGGGGAGATTTATCAAAACCTGTCCAGAGGAAAAGTTGCTGTGTTGCCCATAGCAACCAATCAGATTGCTTCTTTCATTATTGAAAAGGCCTCTGAAAAATGAAAGAAGTGATCTGATTGGTTGCTTTGGGCAACTCAGCAACTTTTCCTCTGGACAGATTTTGATAAATCTCCCCCACATTACCTGACTTTGCTCGGCCGATTGCAAAGAATGTGGCCCATGACTATCCAAGCACAGATATGTCAGCATGTCATTTTGACAATTTCCATTAGTGCCTTGGAGGCACAAATCATGATGTAAACCAAGCCTTAGATTCAGTAAAGAGAGGGATAAGGTTTGCATTTCTATTCATTCCTTTACAATCTACTCATGGATTTCACTGTGTGCATTGTACCTGGTTTTAGAGGAGCATAATATAGCTGGATTTTATGTCCGTATTAAGACCTTAAATCCTGGCGCAACCGCAGGTCTAATGATTCATACTTCTTATACTGGCATACTACATTTCACACATGACAGGTTACAGCTGTATATATCGCTGTTGCACAGCACTGATATCAGAACTGCATTGTGTTTGCTACATGTTTTCCTTTCACAGTGAATGGCACATTACCAGAAAGACACCATTACACTTTCCTTTAAAACAGGTGGCTTCAGTCTCTGGGCAGGTGAAACCAAAATCACCTTATAGAAGATGCACATCATTACTAGAGATGAGCGAATTTTAGAAAAATTTGATTCGGCCGATTTGCCGAATTTTCCTCCAAAATTTGTTATGGGCCAAATTTATTTGCGGTGAATTGCTATTATAAACGGCTATTTCTGACCTACAGAGAGTCTCAATAGGGGTGTAGAACACTTTTCCTTGCTGTAACACGCATAGGGAGTGTGCTGGGTCAGCGAAATAATGCTGTTATTCAGTATGACATGCAGATCAGAGGCATCGCTATTAGAATCACTGTCGCAGAGCGGCACAATGACAGGGCCTGGATGTGGCATCAGCATGAGGAGATCATATAGTGGCTGAATGACACAGCGTGGAGGTGGCGGCACCATAAAGAGACCATATAGTGGCTGAATGACACAGCGTGAAGGTGGCGGCAGCATGAGGAGAACATATAGTTGCTGAATGACACAGCCTGGAGTTGACGGCAGAATATAGTGGCTGAATGACACAGCCTGGAGTTTGCAGCAGCATGGGGAAAACATATAGTGGCTGAATGACACAGCCTGGAGTTTGCTGCAGCATGAGGAGACCATATAGTGGCTGAATGACACAGCCTGGAGTTGGCGGCAGCATGAGGAGACCATATAGTGACTGAATGACACAGCATGGAGGTGGCAGAAGCATGAGGAGATGATATAGTGGCTGAATGACACAGCCTGGAGGTGGCGGCAGTATGAGGAGAACATATAGTGGCTGAATGACACAGCCTGGAGTTGACGGCAGAATATAGTGGCTGAATGACATAGCCTGGAGTTTGCAGCAACATGGGGAAAACATATAGTGGCTGAATGACACAGCCTGGAGTTTGCTGCAACATGAGGAGACAATATAATGGCTTAATGACACAACCTGGAGTTGGCGGCAGCATGAGGAGAACATATAGTGGCTGAATGACAGCGTGGAGGTGGCGGCAGCATGAGGAGACCATATAGTTGCTGAATGACACAGCGTGGAGGTGGCGGCAGTATGAAGAGTGATACACTCTGCGCTCCGGCCGCAAGCACTGCCGTGAGCGCAGAGTCCCTCTGTCCCCATATGCCATTCGGTTTCATATCCTGGCATCGGAGTTAGCATGGAATAATGAAGCTCTTTGCACCACTTTCAAGAGAGGATTATCAAGTCAAATCAAGGATGTCCTTGCTGCCCGAGAATTGCCATCTAATCTGAATGACCTTATACAGCTGGCCTGCCGGATTAATATCCGTTTCTCAGAGAGACGTGAGGAACTACGCCAAGAAAGGGAGTCTGCCCGACCTCGGCGCTTTCCTCGTCTGGCACCGGTCTTCCAGCAACCACCGCAACCTTCTCCCTTGCCTCCCACAGTGGAGGCTATGCAGGTGGGTCAGTCTCGCCTGACTCCGCAGGAAAGGACTTGGAGAATCTATGCCTATACTGCGCCAGTGCGGATCACTTCCTAAAAGATTGTCCTCTGCGTCCTCAGTCACAGGGAAATGCTCGCACCTAGGGTTTGTGGGAGAGGCCTCCCTAGGTGTGAATGCCACCTCTCCACGTTTAAATATGACGGTCCAGCTTTTCCTACCTTCCAAAGAGATCATCTCCGTTCTTGCCTTTTTTGGACTCTGGCTCCACGGGAAATTTTTTTGATGCTTCCCTAGTACATAGGCATCGTCTGCCGGTGTCCCGCCTGTACTGTGCTGTACTGTGCTATATCGCACAGAACTATTGTCTATGCAGGTTGGAGTCTCGCATAGAGAGAACTTGTCCTTCTATGTTCTCCCTCATTGTACTTCTCCTCTCTTGCTTGGCCTACCGTGGTTGCAACTCCGTGCTCCATAGCTGAATTGGAAAACTGGAGAAGTTCTTCGCTGGGGTCCGCATTGCAACAACAACTGTATCCACATACGTATCACAAAATTGGAACCATCATCTCATCCACTGCCCGGTTTGCCTTCCTTTCTTCTGGACTATGCTGATGTCTTCAGTGAAAAGCAAGCCGAAGTATTAACACTACATCTTCCCTACGATTGTCCAATTGACTTGCTGTCTGGCACCACACCTCCCAGGGGCAGAATCTACCCTTTGTCTGTTCCTGAAACTCAGGCCATGTCTAATTACATCCAGGAGAACCTTCAGAAGGGATCCATCAGGAATTCCTCTTCCCCTGCCGGAGCCGGTTTCTTCTTTGTGTAAAAAAAACACGGGTCTCTGCGACCTTGCATTGACTACCGAGGTATGAATAAAATTACAGTAAAGAAACGCTACCCACTTCCTTTAATCTCGGAGTTGTTTGATTGTCTGCGAGGTGTTAAAATCTTCTCTAAATTGGATCTTCGTGGGGCCTATAATTTGATTTGTATACGAGAAGGGGACAAATGATAGACCACATTTAATACTCGTGACAGTCATTTCGAGTATCTAGTGATGACATTCGGACTCTGCAATGCTCCAGCAGTTTTCCAGGAGTTCGTCAATGATATTCTTTGTGACCTCCTATACTCCTGTGTTGTTGTTTATTTGGATGACATGCTCATCTACTCGCCCAATATCCAGTCTCATCGCTCTCACCTCCACCAATTGTTACATTGTCTCCGTGAAAATCCTCTCTACGCTAAACTAGAGAAATGTACTTTTGAAAAAAAAAAACAGCCTTCCATTTCTTGGGTATATTATTACCAGTCAAGGTCTTCAAATGGATCCCAACAAGCTGTCCGCAACTGGACTGGCCTCAACCTTGGGCTTGAAAGCAATTCAGCACTTTCTCGGCTTTGCCAATTACTATTGGCAATTTATTCCTCACTACTCCACTCTGCTAGCCCCCAACGTCTCGCTTACCAAGAGGACTGCTAATTCAAGAGTTTGGACTCCTGAGGCTGAAGAAGCTTTCAAACTGTTAAAGTCTGCCTTCGCTATGGCTCCTGTTCTATCTAGACCCGATCCTAGCAAGCCATTCATCTTGGAAGTGGATGCTTCTTCAGTTGGAGCAGGTGCCGTGTTGACGCAGAAGTCTTCTAAGGGGAGAACTTTAACCTGCAGATTTTTCTCCAAAACCTTCTCCCCTGCGGAGAGATATGATACCATCGGAGATCGTGAGCTCTTGGCCATTAAGTTGGCATAAGAAGAATGGCGTCACCTCTTGGAAGGCTCTGTACATCCGCTTACTATCTATTCCGACCACAAGAACTTGTTCTATCTCCAGTCTGCCCAACGTCTCAAACCCTGACAGTGTGGCATCAGGCGGGTGGCAGGATCAGAATAGTAGCTGAGGCAGGTAGGTAGAAGAAACCGGTCTCTTCTGTAAAAGTGTTAGTGTGCACAAGTAAGTATTGAGGATATGCATTATGGAAAACTTAACTTTTAATAATATGCTTAGGATAAAATATATGGACCCACATTTTTTTTGTTAAATCAAACAAAAGGAAAGGTGTGCAAAAAATACCATGTGCCACCTACACCACCAATTATTGATGTGATGCAAAGACCTCTAAAAAGTGGAAGGGAACAACGTATGGTCCATTGTAACCAGTGGGGGTAAAAACTTTCCCCTGTAAGGCTCTACTCTCGCATTATTAATTCCCTTCTTGGCAAGTGTTACTCAATTACACTGCCATTTCCCAGGGTTTTTAGGTGGAAACAGGGATTGGTTCCTGTGTGGAGCTTTACAGGGGAAGTTTTTACCCCCACCAGTTACAATGGACCATACGTTGTTCCCTTTTTGAGGTTTTGCATCACATCAATACTTGGTGGTGTAGGTGGCACATGGTGTTTTTGGCACAACTTTCCTTTTATTTGTTTGAAAATTTGGGTACATATATTTTATCCTAAGAATATTATTAAAAGTTAAGTTTTACATAATGCACATCCTCAATACTTACTTGTGGTCTGATACGGAGGAATGTCTGTAACTGGGGAGCAGCGCCTTAAATATGTTTAGCACTATCCATATTTGTGAAGTGTTGTTGTGGCACCATGGTCAATCTACTATGATGCATCAGGCATTGGTGGATGGAAATCCTGGCTGATCCATGCCTGATTCATCTTCACAAAGGTCAGTCTCTCCACATTTTTCGTGGACAGACGAGTTCTCTTTGGGGTTACTATGGCCCCGCCACACTAAACACCCGCTCTGATGGCACACTACTGGCCAGGCAGGACAGCTTTTCCAGGGCAAACTCTGCTAGTTGTGGCCACAAATCAAGTTTGGCTGCCCAGAAGTCCAGCGGTACTGACATCACAGTATGCTGGAAGGGCACTGAGACTTGTCTGTGTAGTGGAGGCTGAGGACATGGTGGAGGATGAGGAGGTGTCACAGGACCAATGGCCTGAGAGCGTGGAGTTGGAAGCGGCGTAACCTTTCCAAGTTGATGTTATGGCTGTGCAGGAACCACATTCACCCATTGGGCTGTAAAGGACATGTATTGCCCCTGACCGTAGTTACAGCTCCACATGTCGGTGCTGCCATGCACTTTGGTACATACCAACAGGCTCAAGGACTGGCCCACCTTCTGTTCCACAAAATTGTGCAGGGCTGGTACTGCCTTCTTTGCAGCTTGAGACTCTCCACCTCGGCTCGGCACAAGCCATCAGTTACATAGTTACATAGTTAGTACAGTCGAAAAAAGACATATGTCCATCAAGTTCCACCAGGGAATTGAAGGGTGGGGTGTGGCGCGATATTGGGGAAGGGATGGGATTTTATATTTCTTCATAGGCATTAATGTTATTTTGTTCCAGGAATGTATCTAATCCTGTTTTAAAGCTGTTAATTTTTCCTGCTGTGACCAGTTCCTGAGGTAGACTGTTCCATAGTTCACCGTTCTCATGGTAAAGCAGGCGTGTCGCCCCTTGAGACTAAACTTTTTCTTCTCCAGACGGAGGGAGTGCCCCCTCGTCCTTTGGGGGGGTTTAACCTGGAACAGTTTTTCTCCTTATTTTTTGTATGGGCCATTAATATACTTATATACATTTATCATATCCCCCCTTAAACGTCTCTTCTCAAGACTAAACAATTGTAACTCCTTTAATCGCTCCTCATAGCTAAGATGTTCCATGCCCCATATTAGTTTAGTCGCGCGTCTCTGCACCCTTTCCAGCTCCACAGTGTCCCTTTTATGGACTGGTGCCCAAAACTGAACAGCATATTCCAGGTGAGGCCGTACCAATGCTTTATAAAGGGGGAGTATTATGTCCCTGTCCCTTGAGTCCATGCCTCTTTTGATACATGACAATATCCTGACGGCTTTGGAAGCAGCAGCCTGACATTGCATGCTATTCTGTAGTCTGTGATCTACAAGTACACCCAGATCCTTCTCTACCAGTGACTCTGACAGTTTAATCCCCCCTAAGACATACGATGCTGCAGGTTATTAGTACCCAGATGCATAACTTTACATTTATCCACATTGAACCTCATTTGCCAAGTGGATGCCCAGACACTTAGTCTATCCAAGTCATCTTGTAACTTATGCACATCCTCTATAGACTGTACCGTGCTACAAAGCTTGGTGTCATCTGCAAAGATAGAAACAGAGCTGTTAATACCATCCTCTATATCATTGATAAATAAATTAAACAACAGTGGTCCCAGTACAGAACCTTGGGGTACACCACTAATTACCGGGGACCAATCAGAGTACGAATCATTGACCACCACTCTCTGGGTACGATCCATGAGCCAGTGTTCAATCCAGTTACAAACTAAAATTTCCAAACCCAAAGACCTTAACTTACCTGTCAGACGTCTATGAGGGACAGTATCAAACACTTTAGCAAAATCCAGAAACACTATATCCACAGCCATTCCTCTGTCAAGGCTTCTACTCACCTCTTCATAAAAGCAAATTAGATTGGTATGACAACTTCTATCCTTAGTAAACCCATGCTGGCTATCACTTATAATACAATTATCCCCTATGTATTCCTGTATATAATCCCTTATAAGTCCTTCAAGCAATTTACCCACAATGCACGTTAAACTTACCGGTCTATAGTTTCCTGGGGAAGACCTAGAGCCATTTTTGAAGATTGGCACCACATTCGCCTTGCGCCAGTCCCTTGGCACAATACCAGACACCAGAGAATCTCTAAATATCATGAACAGGGGTACAGATATTACTGAACTTACCTCTCTAAGAACTCTTGGGTGTAATCCATCTGGCCCTGGAGATTTGCTTACATTTATATTACTTAACTTACCTTGTACCAACTCTACATTAAGCCAGTTCAGTACATTACATGACGTGTTACCAGCACTGACCTGTCCAATGTCAGCTCCTCCTTCTTCCCTTGTATATACAGAACTAAAGAACCCATTCAGTAGCTCCGCTTTCTCTTTATCGCCTGTGACAACCTCTCCATTATCATTATTAAGGGGTCCTACATGCTCTGTCCTTGTTTTTTTTGCATTTATATATCTAAAAAAATATTTAGGATTAGTTTTGCTTTCTTTGGCCACCTGTCTCTCATTTTGAATTTTTGCTGTTTTTATTACATTTTTAAAGATTTTATTAAGCTCTTTGTACTGTTTAAATGTTATAGCTGACCCATCAGATTTGTATTTTTTGAAGGCTATTTTTTTGTTGTTTATTGCTCTTTTAACATCATTTGTCAGCCATGTAGAATTTAGTTTTAATTGTTTATTTTTGTTCCCCTTTGGTATATATTTAGCTGTATAGTTATTTAGAGTTGATTTGACCCCTTCACGACGAGTGACGTACATGTACGGCGCCGCGAAGTGTCACTTGGCGCGCGGCGACGTACATGTACGTCGCGGGGTTCCGGGAGCGCCGCGTCACCGGTAGTGGTGATCGGACCGGGATGACTGCTGTTATCTAACAGCAGGCATCCCGGCACATCGCCGAGGGGGGTCCTGAGACCCCCCCATGACCGCGATGCGCGCAAATCGCAGGTCAATTCAGACCTGCGATCTGCGCGATTCCGGGTCATACGGTTCACTGGTGACCCGGAAAATAAGAGGGATCGGGGGGTGTCCGAGACACCCTCGATCCCCCTAAAGGGATAGGAGTTTGGTGGCCACCCCTCCTATCCCTGCTATTGGTCGGCCGAGCGACCGACCGATAGCAGACCGGGGGAGGGGGGGTTAAAGTTCGGTTCCCCCGCTTTGCCCACCTGTCGGTGTCCGAGCAAAACGGGGGAACCGTCCAGGGAAGGTCGGCGCCGAAGGTCCCGGATCCCCGTTCGCGATCCTCCCCCACGTGCGGCGGCGGCGGCAGCAATACTTACGGGTCCTGCTAGGTGAGTTGTTGCCTAGCAACATCCGGAGGACCACAGTTTACAGTGGTCTCTAAACCGTGGCCCTCCAGATGTTGCAAAACTACAACTCCCAGCATGCCCAGACAGCTGTTTGCTGTGTGGGCATGCTGGGACTTGTAGTTTTGCAATATTTAGAGGGGTTCAGGTTGTAGATCACTAAGTGGTCACAAACTGTAGCCCTCCAGATGTTGCAAAACTACAACTCTCAGCATGCCCAGACAGCAGTTTGCTGTCTGGGCATGCTGCGAGTTGTAGTTTTGCAACATCTGGAGGGCCACAGTTTTGAGATTGGAGAGTGATTTACAAATTGAACCCCTCTAAATCTTGCAAAACTACAACTCCCAGCATTCAGGAACAGCATAAGGCTGTGTGGGCATGCTGGGACTTGTAGTTTTGCAATATTTAGAGGGGTTCAGGTTGTAGATCACTAAGTGGTCACCAACTTGAACCCCTCTAAAGCTTGCAAAACTACAACTCCCAGCATTCAGGAACAGCATAAGGCTGTCTTGGCATGCTGGGAGTTGTACTTGCGTGCCTCCAGCCGTTGCATAACTACATCTCCCAGCATGCCCTTCCGCAATCAGTACATGCTGGGAGTTGTAGTTTTGCAACAGCTGGAGGCACACTGGTTGGAAAATACTGAGTTAGGTCATAGAACCTAACTCAAGGTTTTCCAGCCAGTGTGCCTCCAGCTGTTGCAAAACTACAACTCCAAGCATGCATGGTCTGTCAGTGCATGCTGGGAGTTGTAGTTTTGACCCCCCTCCCGTGTGAATGTACAGGCTACATTCACACTGGCGGCAGATTACAGTGAGTTCCCCGCTACAAATTTGAGCTGCGGGAAATTTTTCGCCGCAGCTCAAACTCCTAGCGGGAGACTCAGTGTAATCCGCCGCCAGTGTGAATGTAACCTAAAAACACTACACTACACTAACATAAAATAAAGAGTAAAACACTACATATACACACGTACACTGCCCCCCCACCACCCCCCTTCCCCAATAAAAATGTATTGTATGGCAGTGTTTCTAAGATGGAGCCTCCAGCTGTTGCAAAACAAAAACTCCCAGCATTTCTGGACAGCAATTGACTGTCCAAGCATGCTGGGAGTTTAGCAACAGCTGGAGGCACCCTGTTTGGGAATCACTGGCATAGAATACCCCTATGTCCACCCCTATGCAAGTCCCTAATTTAGGCCTCAAATGCGCATGGCGCTCTCACTTTGGAGCCCTGTCGTATTTCAAGGCAACATAATAGGGTCACATATGGGGTATCGCCGTACTCGGAAGAAATTGCCTAACAAATTTTGGGGGGCTTTTTCTCCTTTTACCACTTATGAAAAGGAACAGTTGGGGTCTACACCAGCATGTTAGTGTAAAAAAATAATTTTTACACTAACATGCTGGTGTTGCCCTATACTTTTCATTTGCACAAGAGGTAAAAGGGAAAAACGCCCCCCAAAATTTGTAATGCAATTTCTCCCGAGTACGGAGATACCCCATATGTGGGCACAAAGTGCTCTGGGGGCGCACAACAAGGCCCAGAAGGGAGAGTGCGCCATGTACATTTGAGGTGATTTGCACAGGGGTGGCCGATTGTTACAGCAGTTCTGACAAACGCAAAAAAAAAACACACCCACATGTGACCCCATATTGGAAACTACACCCCTCACGGAATGTAATAAGGGGTGCAGCGAGAATTTACACCCCACAGGTGTCTGACGGATCTTTGGAACAGTGGTCCGTGAAAATGAAAAATTTTGCTCAGCCCACTGTTCCAAAGATCTGTCAGACACCAGTGGGGGGTAAATGCTCACTGTACCCCTCATTACATTCTGTGAGGGGTCTAGTTTCCAAAATGGTATGCCCTGTGGGGGTTATTTTACTGTTCTGGCACCATAGGGGCTTCCTAAATGCGACATGCCCCCCGAGCAAAATTTGCTCTCAAAAAGCCAAATATGACGCCTTCTCTTCTGAGCATTGTAGTTCGCCCGCAGTGCACTTCAGGTCCACTTATGGGGTACCTCCATACTCAGAAGAGATGGGGTTACAAATTTTTTTGGGGGGGGGGTCTTTTCTGCTATTAACCCTTGCAAAAATGTGAAATTTGGGGGGAAACCCACATTTTAGTGAAATTATTTTTTTTTTTTACATATGCAAAAGTCGTGAAACACCTGTGGGGTATTAAGGCTCACTTTATCCCTTGTTACGTTCCTCAAGGGGTCTAGTTTCCAAAATGCTATGCCAGGTGTTTTTTTTGCTGTTCTGGCACCATAAGGGCTTCTTAAATGCAACATGCCCCCCAAGCAAAATTTGCTCTCAAAAAGCCAAATATGACTCCTTCTCTTCTGAGCATTGTAGTTCGTCCGCAGTGCACTTCAGGTCCACTTATGGGGTACCTCCATACTCAGAAGAGATGGGGTTACAAATTTTGGGGGGTCTTTTCTGCTATTAACCCTTTAAAAAATGTGAAATTTGGGGGGAAACCAACGTTTTAGTGAAAATTTTTTATTTTTTTTTTACATATGCAAAAGTCGTGAAACACCTGTGGGGTATAAAGGCTCACTTTATTCCTTGTTATGTTCCTCAAGGGGTCTAGTTTCCAAAATGGTATGCCATGTTTTTTTTTTTTTTTGCTGTTCTGGCACCATAGGGGCTTCCTAAATGCGACATGCCCCCCAAAAACCATTTCAGAAAAACGTACTCTCTAAAATCCCCTTGTCACTCCTTCGCTTCTGAGCCCTCTACTGCGCCCACCGAACACTTTACGTAGACATATGAGGTGTGTCCTTACTCGAGAGAAATTGGGCTACAAATATAAGTATACATTTTCTCCTTTTACCCCTTGTAAAAATTCTAAAATTGGGTCTACAAGAACATGCGAGTGTAAAAAATGAAGATTTTGAATTTTCTCCTTCACTTTGCTGCTTTTCCTGTGAAACACCTAAAGGGTTAAAACATTTACTGAATGTCATTTTGAATACTTTGGGGGGTGCAGTTGTTATAATGGGGTCATTTATGGGGTATTTCTAATATGAAGACCCTTCAAATCCACTTCAAACCTGAACTGGTCCCTGAAAAATTGTGAATTTGAAAATTTTGTGAAAAATTGGAAAATTGCTGCTGAACTTTGAAGCCCTCTGGTGTCTTCCAAAAGTAAAAACTCGTCAATTTTATGATGCAATCATAAAGTAGACATATTGTATATGTGAATCCAAAAAAAAAAAATATTTGGAATATCCATTTTCCTTACAAGCAGAGAGCTTCAAAGTTAGAAAAATGCAACATTTTAAATTTTTTCATCAAATTTTGGGATTTTTCACCAAGAAAGGCTGCAAGTTTCCACAAAAATTTACCACTATGTTAAAGTAGAATATGTCACGAAAAAAAAATTCTCAGAATCAGAATGATAACTAAAAGCATTCCAGAGTTATTAATGTTTAAAGTGACAGTGGTCAGATTTGCAAAAAAGGGCTTCGTCCTAGAGGTGAAAATGGGCTCCGTCCTTAAGGGGTTAAAGATGTCCCATTTACCTTCTGTATCAGTATTTGAGAACACCTCCCCCCAGTCTATGTCCTGTAGTGCAGCTCTCAGCCCAGGGAAATTTGCCTTTTTAAAGTTAAATGTTTTTGCCTTCCCCGCCTGTCTTTGTTTTCTACATTTTAAGTCAAAAGTAACTATATTGTGGTCGCTATTACCAAGGTTGTCCCTCACAGTTACATTACCAACCAGCTCTGCGTTGTTAGAAATGATCAGATCCAACAAGGCATCACTTCTTGTTGGGTCCTCCACAAACTGGCCCATAAAATTATCCTGCAATAAATTTAGGAATTGTCGCCCCTTTGTAGTTTTAGCCAAACCCGGATCCCAATCTATATCTGGATAGTTAAAATCTCCCATTATTACCACTGTACCTGCCAGGGCGGCCCTCTCTATTTGTTTATGCAGCCAACCTTCTATCTCTTCAGTGATATTAGGGGGTCTGTAGATTACACCAAGTATTATTTTTTCAGTATTTCCCTTCTTTTGTAATTCTACCCACAGTGATTCCACATCCTCAGAATCATCACACACTATGGCATCGTTCACACTGACTTTCATACCACTTCTAACATACAGACAGACTCCACCACCTTTCCTGTTCATTCTATCTTTGCGAAACAATGTAAACCCCTGCAGATTGACAGCCCAGTCATGCGAGGAGTCCAGCCATGTCTCAGTGACCCCAACTATATCAATATGTTCCTCCAGTATCAAGGCCTCAAGCTCCCCAATTTTATTTGCTAGGCTTCTGCCATTTGTGAACATACACTTTACATTTCCATCCTTTATGTTATTAGGGTTAATGGGATTCAAGGGTGTAAGTTTTATTTTCCTATGAAGCCTATTCCTATTAACTATTCTAACCCCTCCCTCCGCTCCACCCCCAGGTACATTTATAATTCCCACCTCTCTATCTACACTATCTTCCCCCTCTGTGCTGTAGGTTCCCTCCCCCCAAGTCCCTAGTTCAAACACTCCTCCACCCTTCTAGCCATCTTCTCCCCAAGCACAGCTGCACCCTCCCCATTGAGGTGCAGCCCGTCCCTACGGTAGAGCCGGTAACCGACAGCGAAGTCAGCCCAGTTCTCCATGAACCCAAACCCTTCCTTCCTACACCAGCTTCTGAGACACTATTTTATCTCCCTGATCTCCCGCTGCCTCTCTGGTGCGGCTCGTGGTACTGGTAGTATTTCAGAAAATACTACTTTGGAGGTCCTTGCCTTAAGCTTGCAGCCTAAGTCCCTGAAATAATTTTTAAGGACACTCCACCTACCTCTTACTTTGTCATTGGTGCCAATATGTACCATGACTGCTGGATCCTCTCCAGCCCCGCCCAGCAACCTGTCAACCCGATCCGTGATGTGCCGAACTCGTGCGTCGGGCAGACAACACACTGTTCGGCGATCCCGGTCTTTGTGACAGATCGCCCTGTCTGTCCTAATAATTGAGTCCCCCACCACTAGTACCTGTCTGGCCTGCCCTGTACTCCTCCCTCTCTCCTTACTGGAGCAGACACCCCCCTGGCGGTCAGAGGCAGTATCCTGCTGCAGTTCTGCTAGCTCTGTAATGGCATCCCCCTCATCTGCCAAGCGGGCAAACTTGTTGGGGTGTGCCAGTTCAGGACTAGCCTCCCTGACACTTTTTCCTCTACCCCGCTTTCTAACTGTAACCCAGCTAACTGCCTGACTGTCCTGCAACTCCGTCCCACTGTCCTCCCCCACCTCTACTACCTCTACTGAAAGGCGCAGAGTCCACCACTTGAAAGGGAGGGACTGCAGCATCAGCAACTTGGACAGGAGCACATTCAGCTTCTGTGCTGTTGGATGAGTGGGCGCATACTGTTGTCTCTTGGACATGGCTTCGCCGATAGATTTCTGGCGGAATGACTAACTCGAAGTAGGAGGAGCAGGAGCATCTGGAGCGACAGAAGTTGGGTATGACAGACAGCTCCCTTTGGCAGAGGTAGTGGAGCCTTGGCTGGCTGAAACAGGGAGTGGCGTGCCACTGGGTGATGTAGCAGGCTGGACCACCACATCGGAGCCAAGATTCTCCCAGGCCGCTTTATGGTGACGCTGCGTATGGTAACGCAGGGCCATGGTGCCAACATTGGGACCCTGGCCATGCTTCACCTTCTGCCGACACATCTTGTATGTGGCCATGTTAACCTCCTCCGGATGCTTGAAGAAAAACTGCCACACCGCCGAGTAGCTGATTTTCCCAACAACAGTCTGCAATGATTGACTGCTACTGCCGCCAACTCCAGGAACCCCTGTTTCACTTCCTCCCGGGAAGGTAGGCTTCCGCGAAGCAGGTGGTCTACCCGGGCATGTTTGGCTCCAGACTTTCTACTATTGCCAACATGCTGACTGCCAACCATGCTACCACCTTGCTGGCTCAGCTTCTGGCTCACGGGCAACCTGCAACCCTCTTCTCCTGATGATGATGAAGCCCCTTCTGCAACCAGCTCCCAAGTGCAATCGGCTTCATCATCATCGAGTTGTCTCTGCACGTCACTGATGTCCTCCTCAGGTTCCTCAACAGTGTCTGCTTCAGGAGCCTGCACGCTTGCAACACCACCTCCCACGCCACTCTCCTCATCACTACATGCCTGCCTAGTGGAGGAAGCAATGGATGTCTCCTCCACTTCTTGGAGATGTCAGCAGAGAGCACTGTGCTCGAAATTCAGCAGAGAGCTCTGTGTTCCAAAAAGAAAATAATTTCCTCTGTAGTATTCAGCAGCTAATAAGTACTGGAAGGATTAAGATTTTGTAATAGAAGTCATTTACAAATCTGTTTAAGTTTCTGGCACCAGTTGATTTAAAAAAAAAAAGTTTTCTACCTGAGTACCCCTTTAAAAAAGTATTTGTGTACAACACCACTAACGATCTTCTGATGGCCAAATCAAATGGCAATTTCTCTTTACTGATTCTCTTGGACCTGTCTGCGGCTTTTGACACTGTGGATCACCAACTCCTCCTCAGTAGTCTCCGCTCCATCGGTCTCAAGGACTCTGCTCTCGCCTGGTTTTCCTCCTATCTCTCTGGCCGCTCCTTTAGCGTCTTGTTTTCTGGCTCTACTTCTTCTCCTCTTCCCCTTGCTGTCGGGGTTCCCCAGGGATCGGTCCTGGGTCCTCTACTCTTTTCACTCTACACATCCCCCATTGGAAAAACAATCAGTAGATTTGGTTTCCAGTACCACCTCTATGCTGATGACACCCAACTCTATAACTCTTCCTCCAACATCACCCCTGCACTCCTACAGAATACCAGTGACTGTCTCTCTGCCATCTCAGACATCATGTCCTCTTTATATCTGAAACTAAATCTTTCTAAAACAGAACTTCTTGTTTTTTCTCCATCAACTGATACTGTACCTAACCCTTAGTATAGGAGAAAGAGTCGGCACTTCTGTGGTGGGTGGTGCACGTGGAAAATACAAGCATATAGAACAAAAAGTCCCAGCACTCACCAAGTTGCAAGCCAATTTGCATTTATTGTACACAGGGAAATGCGTCCTGTTTCCCTGTGTACAATAAATGCAAATTGGCTTGCAACTTGGTGAGTGCTGGGACTTTTTGTACTGTACCTAACCCTGACATTTCCATCTCGGTATGTGGTACTACCATAACTCCCGGGCAGCAGGCTCGCTGTCTTGGAGTTATACGTGACTCTGATCTGTCTTTCACTCCCCATATTCAGTCCCGTTCACGTTGTTGTCACCTGCATCTCAAAAACATTTCCAGAATCCGCCCATTTCTCACTATGGAAACTGCTAAAACTCTTATTATTGCTTTGATTCACTCCCGCCTAGACTACTGTAACTCTTCCTTTCTCCAAACTCTCTCCTCTCCAGTCCATCCTTAATGCCGCAGCCAGACTCATCTTCCTCTCCAGCCGCTACACCGATGCCTCCTCCCTGTGCCAGTCACTACACTGGTTACCAATTCAGTCCAGAATACAGTACAAAATCCTCAGTCTTACACACAAAGCTCTCCACAATGCTGCACCTCCCTACATCTCCTCTCTCATCTCTGTCTACCATCCTACATGTTCTCTCCGATCTGCTAATGATCTCACATTAACATCTTCTATAATCCGAACTTCTAACTCCCGTCTCCAAGACTTCACTCGTGCTGCACCGGTTCTCTGGAATGCTATCCCTCAGTCCCTCAGACTCAACAACAACATCCATAGTTTCAAATGTGGCCTAAAAACACATCTCCTCAGACAGGCCTATAACATTCTTTAATTGGCCTCAACATATCCTCAACATATCCCCACACCTCTTGTTTGAACAGTTATTGTGTAATATTATGTCTGATACTTGTCTTTGTTTGTACCCCATAATTGTAAGCGCTGCGGAATCTGTAGGCGCTATATAAATAAATCAAATCAAATAAAAAACACCAGCAGTACACACCAGTGCTGCAGCACACAGTCGCTGTGTACTACACCCAAAATTGCACTTTCTCTCTCAATCTCACTCCCTTCCCTATCAGTGTTTCTAGGCAGGATTTGGGCTTGAGGTGAATCGCTGCTGTTCTGTGCAACACACTGCTCTCTGTCCCTCACTGTAATAGAATGCTGTAGTGACTGGGAGGTGAATCGCTGCTGTACAAATGCTTTTCTGTGCAACACACACTGCTCTCTGTCCCTTTCTCTGTGCAGCAGAACGCTGATGTGACTGGGAGGTGAATCGCTGCTGGAAAAATGCTTTTCTGTGCATCACACAGAGCTGCCTGTCCCTCTCTATCTCTCTTTAATAAAAGGCTGAAGTGACTGGCCGTAAGATGGCTGCTGATTTTATAGGGCTGTGACATCACAGGGGTGACTGGTTGCTGATAGGCTGCATGCTGCATGTGATTCAGGGTCATCCCGCCTACCCTTGTTCCTGCCTTCCCAGGATTCCTTGCCCCATGTCCTCACATGTGGATCCGCCATTTTAGATGCCCTGGAGCCTGGACCGCACAAATTGGAGTTTAATGAAGCGATTCGCGCGAATTCGAATAACATTTTTCCTGAAATTCATGACTAATTCGGATTCAATGGGAACCCTACAGAGCCGTATGTGCATTCGGTTCCATCCGGTTGCACCATACGGTTTTTGACTTTGCACAGTTTTTTTCTTGGAATTTCAATCAAACAAGTGAAAATGTATTCAAAATTGAAGTGAAAAGTTAAAAATGTATATGTTTTTTTCTTAAAATAACGGATACAACCGGACATCATTTTTCAAACCGTATATGGGTTAAAATTTGTACACACATTTTGAAACAGTTTAGTCCGGTTTTGAGGAATCCGTTTTTTATCAAAAACCTGATATGGGAACTGTATTGCAAAAAGGTGGTGTGCTTGCACCCTAACATCAGTTTTTATGGCAATTATTGTTGCAATTTCAAGTATAGTGTTTGTGTTTTATTCTCAAGTGTAGTGCATGTGTTTTATCTTTATCCAACTACAAGGGCCCTGTGGTTTGGGTACGAATTTTACATGTGAATTTATATATTAAATAATTCTGTTACTACATTTTGCTGTACTATTAAAGATTAGGTCTCTCAGATGACATTTAGCATCATCCTTTGACTCCAAGAATTCATTTTGCATCAGATCAAATATTTGATCTGGTGATTTCCTGAGGACTGGTCATTTCTACTTTTTCTGTATGTTCAAATGAAGGCTTTGCTAGGTAACTCAGGAAAATGTACAGAGTTGTCCCAAGGTTTCCTGCATTGTCCCAATCTGAGGTCCACAGAGCTCTGGTTAAGGTTTTTTTTTTTTTTTTTTTTTTTTAAGAACCTCTCTGTACTTTGTTCCATCTGGCTTTCCTTCAAATCCTGACCAGTCCCCAGCATGATGCTGTCACCACCATGCTTAACTGTAAGGAATGGTATTGGACTGGAAATGAGCAGTGCCTCATTTCCTCCAGACATGATGCTTAGAATTGAGGCCAATAATGTTAATTCTTTTTTCTCATCAGTCTAAGAGTCTTTTAGGTGCTTTTTTCTAACTCCAGACAGGCTTTCATGTGTTTGTAACCGAGGAAAGGCTTCTTTCTGGCACTCGAAACCTAAATAAGTGGAGTACTCTAGTGATGGTTGAGCTTCTGGAGGTTTCTCTCATCTGCATGCATGAACTTTGGAGCTCAGCCAGAGTGACCATTGAGTACTTGGTAATTTCTCATACCAAGGCCCTTCTCCCCCTGATTACTTAGTTTGGTGGGGCTGCCAGCTCTGGGGAGAGTCGTGGTTATTCCAATCGTTTTCAATTTAAAAATTATGGAGGCCACTGTGCTATTGGGAACATTCAGTGCAGAAGACTGTTGTAAGGATGCGGACTGGTAGCAGGAAGCGGTACTGGAATTGGATCCCCTGTGTCAGTGAGGGAATGGCGTGGACCGTACCGGATGATCTGTTCTAAGTAGTTACTGGTTTTCACCAGAGCCCGCCGCAAAGCGGGATGGTCTTGCTGCGGCGGTAACTACCAGGTCGTGTCCTCCGGTAGCGGCTCAACCTCACTAACTGCTGAGACAGGCGTAGTACAGAAGGGACAGGCAGAGGCGTAGTCAGACGTAGCAAAAGGTCAGGGCAGGCAGCACAGATTCAGAGGCGGTAGTCGTTAGCAACGGGTTCGGCAACAGGCAAGGAGTACACAGTAAACGCTTTCTCTTGGGCACTAAGGCAACAAAGATCCGGCAAGGGGAGGAAGGGGCAGGATACATTTCTAGGGACAGCTTATTATTGGATTGGGCCAGGCACCAATTAATGATGCACTGGCCCTCTAAATTTCACACAGCCAGCGCGCGCGCGCCCTATAGTGCAGGGACGCGCGCGCCGGGAACCACGTGACCGGGGAGCAGAGGAGAGAGTCGGAGCGGGTGCGGGTAAGTGAGGATGGGCCGCGGGCCGCGCGCGGGGACATCCCGCAGCACGGACCGCGTCCCCGCCGGTGACAGAAACAGAGTGTCCCCGGTCAGTGAGTCTGACCTGGGCACTCTGCGGGGACAAACGCAGTGAGCGCTCCGATCCAGGAGCAGGGGCCGGAGCACTCAGGGTTACAACTGTTTTTGTACCTTTCTCCAGATCTGTGCCTCCACATAATACTGCATCTGAACTCTACAGGTAGTTCTTTCCTCCTCATGGCTCAGTTTTTGCTCTGATATGTATTTTCAGCTGTGAGATCTCATATAGACAAGGCTTTGTCTTTCCAAATCATGGCCAAGCAACTGAATTTACCATAGGTGAATTTCAAGTTTCATAGCAAAGTGTATAAATACGTATGTCCACACACATTTAGTTTTTCCTTTTTCACACATTTGCAAACATTTTGAAAAATTCAGTTTTCACATTCTCAATATGGGGTACTGAATGCAGAATGATGGGGGGATCAATGGATATTATTATCATCATCATTATTATTATTTAACCCCTTAAGGACGCAGGGTTTTTCCGGTTTTGCATTTTCATTTTTTCCTCATCACCTTCTAAAAATCATAATTTTGCACATAAAATTCCATATGATGGCTTATTTTTTGTGATACTAATTCTACTTTGCAGTGACATTAGTCATTTTACCCAAAAATCCACGGCAAAACGGAAAAAAAATTCATTGTGCGACAAAATTGAAGAAAAAAATTCATTTTGTAACTTTTGGGGGCTTCTGTTTCTACACAGTGCTTTTTTCGGTAAAAATAACACCTTATCTTTATTCTGGGTCCATACGGTTAAAATGATACCCTACTTATATAGGTTGGATATTGTCGTACTTCGGAAAGAAACTACATGCAGGAAAATTTATATGTTAAAAATTCTCATCTTCTAACCCCTATAACTTTTTTATTTTTCTGCGTACCGGCCGGTATGAGGGCTCATTTTTTGTGCTGTGTTCTGAAGTTTTTATCGGTACCATTTTTGTATTGATCGGACTTTTTGATCGCTTTTTATTCATTTTTTCATTATAAAAAAGTGACCAAAAATACACTATTTTGGACTTTTTTGCACGTACACCATTGACCGTGTGATTTAATTAATTATATATTTTTATAGTTCGGACATTTTCGCACGCGGCGATACCACATACCGTATATACTCGAGTATAGGCCGAGTTTTTCAGCACGATTTTTCGTGCTGAAAACACCCCCCTCGGCTTATACTCGAGTGAACTCCCCCACCCGCAGTGGTCTTCAACCTGCGGACCTCCAGAGGTTTCAAAACTACAACTCCCAGCAAGCCCGGGCAGCCATCGGCTGTCCGGGCTTGCTGGGAGTTGTAGTTTTGAAACCTCCGGAGGTCCGCAGGTTGAAGACCACTGCGGCCTTCAACATCATCCAGCCCCCTCTCACCCCCTTTAGTTCTGAGTACTCACCTCCGCTCGGCGCTGGTCCGGTCCTGCAGGGCTGTCCGGTGAGGAGGTGGTCCGGTGAGGAGGTGGTCCGGGCTGCTATCTTCACCGGGGAGGCCTCTTCTAAGCGCTTCGGGCCCGGCCTCAGAATAGTCACGTTGCCTTGACAACGACGCAGATACGTCGTTGTTAAGGCAACGGCTCTATTCCGGGCCGGAAGCGCGGAGAAGAGGCGCCCCCGGTGAAGATAGCAGCCCGGACCACCTCCTCACCGGACCACCTCCTTACCGGACAGCCCTGCAGGACCGGACCAGCGCCGAGCGGAGGTGAGTACTCAGAACTAAAGGGGGTGAGAGGGGGCTGGATGATGTTGAAGGCCGCAGTGGTCTTCAACCTGCGGACCTCCGGAGGTTTCAAAACTACAACTCCCAGCAAGCCCGGACAGCCGATGGCTGCCCGGGCTTGCTGGGAGTTGTAGTTTTGAAACCTCTGGAGGTCCGCAGGTTGAAGACCACTGAGGGCGAATGATGAGAAGAGGATGATGAAGGGGGGGGGGGGTGTGGGGATGATGAAGGGGGGTGGGGATGATGAAGGGGGGGTGTGGGATGATTACAAGGGGATGATGAAGGGGGGATGTGTGGGATGATAAGGGGATGTGTGGGATGATGACAAGGGGATGATGAAGGGGGGATGTGTGGGATGATGACAAGGGGATGATGAAGGGGGGATGTGTGGGATAAGGGGATGTGTGGGATGATGACAAGGGGATGATGAAGGGGGGATGTGTGGGATGATGACAAGGGGATGATGAGGATGTTAATGACGGGTCTGGATGATGACAGGGGGGGATGAGGTATTTCCCACCCTAGGCTTATACTCGAGTCAATAACTTTTCCTGGGATTTTGGGTTGAAATTAGGGGTCTCGGCTTATACTCGGGTCGGCTTATACTCGAGTATATACGGTATGTTTATTTTTTATTTTTATTTACACAGTTTTTTTATATGGGAAAAGGGGGTGATTCCAACTTTTATTAGGGAAAAGGTTAAATTACTTTTTTTTTTTTCACTTTTTTTTTGCAGTGCTATAGCTCCCATAGGGAGCTATAGCACTACACACACTGATCTCCTATGCGGATCCCTGCAAAGCCATAGCTTTGCACGGATCAGTCAGATAGGGGCTTGATTGCTCAAGCCTGTAGCTCAGGCTTGGAGCAATCAATCGACGATCGGACGCCGCAGAGTCAGGTAAGGAGACCTCCGCCTGCGTCCCAGCTGATCGGAACATTGCAATTTTATTGCGATGTCCCAATCAGCCCGACTGAGCTGCCGGGAAGCGTTTACTTTAGTTTTCAGACGCGGCGGTCAACTTTGATCGCCGCGTCTGTCGCCGCGTCTGCGCGCTGTTAGCCCAGGGTCCCGGCTATGATTAGCAGCCGGGACCGACCCGGTGTGATGCGGGGTCACGGCGTAACCCCTTTTAAAACACCGGGACCGGGCATAGGGCGTACAGGTACGCCCTACGTCCTTAAGGAGTTAAAGCTGCAACATGACAAAATATGAAGAAAAGTCTGAAGACTTTCTAAATGCATTGTATGTGTGTTTACTTCTTTATTTTTCTGCGTACGGGGCGATATGAGGGCTCAGTTTTTGCACCGTCATCTGAAGTTTTTAGCAGTACCATTTTTGTATTGATCTGACTTTTTGATCACTTTTTATTCATTTTTCATGATATAAAAAGTTACCAAAAATACGCTATTTTGGACTTTGGAATTTTTTTTGCACGTATGCCATTGACCGTGCAGTTCAATTAATGATATATTTTTATAATTCGTACATTTCCGCACTCGGCGATACCACATGTTTATTTTTATTTACACAGTTTTTTGTTTAAATGGGAAAAGGGGGGTGATTAAAACTTTAATTAGGGAAGGGGTTAAATGATCTTTATTCACATAGGGGCTATAACACTGCACACACTAATCTTTTACATTGATCAATGGTTTCTCATAGGAAACCATTGATCAATGATATGCAGCTTGAATGTTGTTGATCAGGAGTCTTATACCATGAAGATGGTACCTTATATACTGCTCAAAAAAATAAAGGGAACACTTAAACAACACAATGTAACTCCAAGTCAATAACACTTCTGTGAAATCACACTGTCCACTTAGGAAGCAACACTGATTGACAATCAATTTCACATGCTGTTGTGCAAATGGAACAGACAACAGTTGAAAATCATTAGCAAGACACCCCCAATAAAGGAGTGGTTCTGTAGGTGGTGACCACAGACCACTTCTTAGCTCTTATGCTTCCTGGCTGATGTTTTGATCACTTTTAAATGCTGGCAGTGCTTTCACTCTAGTGGTAGCATGAGATGGAGCCTACAACCCACACAAGTGGTTCAGGTAGTGCAGCTCATCCAGGAAGGCACATCAATGTGAGCTGTGGCAAGAAGGTTTGCTGTGTCTGTCAGCGTAGTGTCCAGAGCATGGAGGTGTTACCAGGAGACAGGCCAGTACATCAGGAGACATGGAGGAGGTCGTAGGAGGGCAGTAACCCAGCAGCAGGACCGCTGCCTCCACCTCTGTGCAAGGAGGAGCATGTGGAGCACTGCCAGAGCCCTGCAAAATGACCTCCAGCAGGCCACAAATGTGCATGAGTCCACTCAAATGGTCAGAAACAGACTCCATGAGGGTGGTAAGAAGGCCCGACATCCACAGGTGGGGCTTGTGCTTACAGCCCAGCAGGACGTTTGGCATTTGCCAGAGAACACTAAGATTAGCAAATTCCCCACTGGTGCCCTGTGCTCTTCACAGATAAAAGCAGGTTCACACTGAGCACATGTGGCAGAGTCTGGAGATGCTGTGGAGAACGTTCTGCTGCCTGCAACATCCTCCAGCATGACCGGTTTGGCGGTGGGTCAGTAATGGTGTGGGGTGGCATTTCTTTGGGGGGCCGCACAGCCTTCCAGAAGTAGCCTGACTGCCATTAGATAAAGAGATGAGATCCTCAGACCCCTTTTGAGACCATATGCTGGTGTGGTTGGCCCTGGGTTCCTCCTTATGCAAGACAATGCTAGACCTCATGTGGCTGGAGTATGTCAGCAGTTCCTGCAAGAGGAAGGCATTGATGCTATGGACTGGCCCGCCCATTCCCCAGACCTGAATCCGATTGAGCACATCTGGGACATCATGTCTTGCTTCATCCACCAACGTCACATTGCACTACAGACTGTCCAGGAGTTGGCGGATGCCTTAGTCCAGGTCTGGGAGGACATCCCTCAGGAGACCATCTGCCAACTCATCAGGAGCATGCCCAGGCATTGTAGGGATGTCATACGGGTACGTGGAGGCCACGCACACTACTGAGCCTCATTTTGACTTGTTTTAAGGACATTCCATCAAAGTTGGATCAGCCTGTAGTTTGGTTTTCCACTTTGATTTTGAGTGTGACTCCATATCCAGACCTCCATGGGTTGATAAATTTGATTTCCATTGATAATTGTTGTGTGATTTTGTTGTCAGCACATTCAACTTTGTAAAGATGAAAGTATTTCATACGATTAGTTCATTCATTCAGATCTAGGATGTGTTATCTTGTTCCCTTTATTTTTTTAAGCAGTGTAGTTCTTTTACTTTGTGTATGTGTAAGATTTTTGTGAGTATGAAAACCTCATACCATTCAGCAAAGGACAAAGAGGGAGATTTTTCAAAACCTGTCCAGAGGAAAAGTTTCTGAGTTGCCCATAGCAACCAATCACATCGCTTTTTTCATTTTTCAAAGGCCTTGTTAAAAATGAAAGAAGCAATCTGATTGGTTGATATGGGCAACTGCACCACTCTTCCTCTACACTGGTTTTGATGAATCTCCCCCAAAGAGTATGCCAGATCATTTTACCATCTCCTCTGAAAAGGAGAAATCATTGTCATTTTGGGTGCAAAGTTGTTAAAACTTTCTCTGCAGTTCTATTTTAGGTGATAAGGAGCGGCAAAAATGGTGTAGATTCTGATATATAAGCCCAGATTTACATAACTGTGTGAGAGAAAAAAATAGAGAGATTTTCCCACATGGACCAATCACAGCTCAGCTTCTACTTTACCTCAGCTCGTTACCTGAGCTGTGATTGGTTGCTGGGGGAAAATCTCTTGATTTTTTCTCTCACACAGTTTGATAAATCTGTGCCATAATCTCTAAGGCGATTTCAGCAGAAACTAAGTAGGGTGTAGGGTTGGTGGCAACCTGTTTTTTTTTTCCTTTCTAGATGACTTATTCAGACATCATGGACAGCCAATGTTTCTTTTTTTTACAAACAAATTTAAAAGCCATAATAAATAATAAAGATTTTAAAGCATTACTATCATTTGCAAAATCTTGTCAAAAGTTTTGATCTAAGACGCCACCAATTAATTATCACTGCGAGAAGTGCACGTGCTTCGCTCCCCACCTCTGCGCTCAATCTGTCTCAATGAAGGAGATGGGCTCCATTATACAGTAAGTCTATACAGCTTCACTTAACTCTGGTTTTAGGCTGTGCTCACACTGTTTTTGTTGTGTTTTCAACATGCATTTTTTGCTTCGATTGGTGAACTCATTGAGAGACATGGGAGTACACCGACCAAAGCAGAAAATGTGTGGTAAAATGCAACAAAAGTGTTATGAGTGGCTGTGTTTTGGCCTTTTCGAGGAGAATCTGTGAACTGCACCAAATTGACATAGTCGGTGGATATAGTAGACATGACAGAGGACTACCTGACTAAATACAGCCAGCAATATCACTCACAACCGTCAGCAAGCATCAAAACTAAGAAGCGATATACTATATTCAGAGCACTACAGTGCAGTAAACAAGGAGTTAAATCCTAATCTGCTCCCCCCCCCCATGGTAAATTCAGTCACCCTTCTCTCTCACACAAATTCATTTTATTCTCATTGAGCTGAGTAGATGGAGTTTAGAAGAAGTCATAAGCCTCCGGTTCTCTTCGTGTCTGAATGACGCATACTAACTCTGAAGTTGGTGGCTTATATACCCTGTCCTAAAATATGTTCCTCCTGATTGGCTGGACTTCTAAAGCCGTCATGTACTCATGTCCTAGCAGTCCAAACTAATTGTACACACTGACTTCCTGCAAAGGTGTTTCCTGCAGATAGAAAGTCAAGTGTATGTATGGGGGCAGGGGTTTGTGATTGGTACAGTCACACTCTTATGCTCTTTCTGAACTTCTTGCACCCCCATCTCTCTTAAACTCTCATGGGGAAGTATGAACAATCTTCCAGTCATCTACATGCATTGTTTGAGATACATATATAGCGCATTACAAAGCTTGCTATAACAGTACACCATTACTTCACACGCATGAAAAATTAAAATCTAAAGACTAAATATTGTGCTGCGTAAAACAATTGCATACTATGTCACATAAATAGCAGGTTACTGTCGTAGTTATGCTTTAGAAAGTGTGAATAGTCATCTGTATTGTAACTGTCACTTCAGAGAAAACGGTTACAAATAAGTTCTGTAAACCAATTTCTCAATCTTCGGCTATTTTAAGTATCTGACAAGCTGCTTGGGTAATGTGTGAAATTAAAGTAGGTTCTATGGGGGAGATTTATCAAAACTGGTTCAGAGGAAAAGTTGCTGAGTTGCCCATAGCAACCAATCAGATCGCTTCTTTCATTTTTCAGAGGCCTTTTCAAAACTGAAAGAAGCGATGTGATTGGTTGCTATGGGCAATTCAGCAACTTTTCCTCTGGACAGGTTTTGATATACAGTGGTCCCTCAACTTACAATGGCCTCAACATACAATAGTTTCAACATACAATGGTCTTTTCTCGACCATTCTAACTTGAAACCAGACTCAACATACAATGTTATGGAATCTGCTAAACGTGTCAATGGCCGGAAGAACCGACCAATCAGAATGGGCATTTCACTGGTAAAACCCCTGTATTCCTAAAGTGCATGCACTGACTGGTGTCTGGTAGCGCCCCCTACAGTACAGGGAGGTATTACATGTTCTGTACTCTTTACCTGTGCCAGGGTTAGCTGCTCCTTTGTACACCAGGTGAGGGTGGCTCCATTGCGTGTACTGTACAGGACCCTGAAGAAGCTTCTGTCCTCTACTTAGACCAGTGTTTCCCAAAGAGGGTGCCTCCAGCTGTTGCAAAACTACAACTCCCAGCATGCCCGGACAGCCGAAGGCTGTCCGGGCATGCTGGGAGTTGTAGTTTTGCAACAGCTGGAGGCACCCTCTTTGGGAATCACTGAAATAGACAGTGATTTACAGCTCCCAGCAGATCTTTGGTTTATCTGTATTAATTATCTACTTATTTTTCTTTAATCCTCACTTTTTCCTATTTTTGGATGACATTTTGTTGGAATGAGAACCAATTACTAGGTTTCCATAGAGTTATAGTCTCAACATACGATGGTTTCAACATACAATTGCCGTCCTGGAAGCAATTGATATTGTAACTTGAGGGACCACTGTATATGTGTAGTCATGTTGGACTATCTATTTAGTGTGGATTAAACAGATCTTGTATAGATTGGAGCAGTTTTTTATTTTTTAGATCAATTCTTAATCTCCTCACTGTGAAATGCGACGTTTCACATATTTTCTTTTGTGTGTCATGTTATCACTGCGGCAGGGTGTTTTTTCTGTAGAAACAGCATGTTGTACATTGGTTCTTTTCTTGCAGTTTCGCCCTCATATCTATGACATGAAGCTTGATCATGAAATCTAATAACTGAGCATGCATGGTTCGGCCATACGAGGACTCGATCTGCAATGTTGCATGCTCACAGGTATAGGTTTTAGTTTTATTTGAAAACTACTGACTAAGCCAAACAATAGGAAAGTAGATTATGGTAAACATATATATGGACATTTATCAACGGGTTTAGTCAGGTTTTCTTTACTATAATTGTCGCAAAATTGTCGCAACTGGGACTACGCGATTTTTCGTGCGACATTTTGACTGGAAAGCGAGAAAAGCAAGTTTTCCAAAAATTAACTACGTAGTAATAATTTAAAAATGGACTACGGGTAGTCAGGTATTTATTAACTGCGACAGTCGCAACTGCGCAAAAAAAAGTCGCAACAGGGTTAAAAATTGACCAAATTTACTCCAGCTCAAACATGGAGCAGGAAAAGCTACTACCAAAGTAAAAAAAGGAAAAATTGCTTACGTGAAAGAAAATTATCAACAGGCTGAAAGCAGTTGATAAATAAGTCGCACATAAGCAAAAAAAAAGTAAGGAAAAAATTACTAAAAAAAATAATATATAAGCAAAGATTGATAAATGTCCCTCATAAAGTTACAAATGGTATAATAGCCATGTTTTGGATACAACTGTGTGTTATCATTCCTAGTTTCAATAAAATATTGGGGAACATTTATTAAAACCTGTACGGAGGAAAAGTGTTGCAGTTGCCCATAGCAACCAATCAGATTGCTTCTTTCATTTTTCAAGGGCCTTTTAAAAAAAATGAAAGAAGCGATCTGATTGGTTGCTATGGGCAGCTGTACCATTTTTTCCCCTAAGTAGATTTTGATAAATTTCCCTCTATGTTCCTACACCCTGTGACACTGACCAGTCTGGGATGACATTGTCAAGAATGGGAAAAAATATGCTTCAGGATTGTTACTTCTCTGGAGAACAAACTCGTCCTCTATAAACAGTATTATGTTTATTAAGTGAAAGGAAGCAAGCGTCAGTATCATCACAAGCCCCATAATGCTAGATAAATGTACTGTCATAGCCAGTCAAATCTTTACCCATTGTAGCGGGGAGCTAAGCCACACAGCATATGCCAGTGCAGGTTAAAGGGGCACTCCGGCCCTAATACATCTTATCCCCTATACAAAGCATAGGGGATAAGATGTCTGATTGCGGGGGTCCCGCCGCTGGGGACCCCTGCAATCTTTCACTCAGCACCTACCTTTGTGAGCTCTCTGCAGCGCTGGTGGCTCCAAGTGTGCAGCGTGATGACCACAGGCTGGAGTATCGTGATGTCATGACTCCGCCCCCGTGTGACATCATGCCCCTCCCCTTCACTGGGGAGAGCTTGCAATGGTGGGTTCTGAATGACAGATTACAGGGGTCCCCAGCGGCGGGACCCCCGCGATCAGACATCTTATCCCCTATCCTTTGGATAGGGGATAAGATGTATTAGGACCGGAGTACCCCTTTAACCAAGTTTAGTTAGTAAATTAAAGTTGGGCCTTGTTCCCACATGTATTATCAATTCTGTTCTTCAGTTTCACCATTGTTACAGAAAAACAAAAACGACAGTGTCCCATCCACCAAACAACAGACAACAATGGAACTTGACAGACCTCACTAACTAATAATGTGTTTTTGTTGCCTGCTGTGCTATTGCTCCTGCCAAATGTGATCAAATATGTGACAAAGCCTCTAATGCAGATGTGAATAGAGCCCTCATAAAAATGAATTGTCCAGTATTAGAAAAAGCAGATTTTTTCATTAACTGGCGCATCACCTGTCCTCAGGTTGTGTGTGTGTGGTATTACAGCTCAGTTCCATACAGTTGTAATACCACATACAACCTGATGACAGGGGTGATGCTGTTTTTGGAAGAAATTGGATCTGTTTTTCTATTCCTGAGTAACTCCTTTACATTTAAAGAGTCTGTGGAGAAATTATAAAGTAATCATTCAATTTTCTTTTGCCTAAACTGTTCACCATAGGCTAATATCAATGAATTATGTACGGACTCTTGTGTATACCTTCTGTGTGTTTTTTTTAAATTCATGTACCATAAAATTCACCATCCTGGCTCTTTCTTCTCCCTAACGCAACCTACAATTCCCATGATGCCTCTGGCTTTTAAAGGGGTAGTCCAGTTGAAAACATTTTTTTCATATCAACTGGCTGCAGAAAGTTAAACAGATTTGTAAATTACTTATGTTAAAAAAATCTTAACCCTTTTAGTACTTATCAGCTGCTGCATACTGCAGAGGAAGTTGTGTAGATCTTTTCTGTCTGAGCACAGTGCTCTCTGCTGACACCTCTGTCCATGTCAGGAATTGTCCAGAGCAGGAGCAAACCTCTCCTGCTCTGGACAGTTTCTGAAACGGACAGAGGTGTCAACAGAGAGCACTGTGCTCAGACAGAAAAGAACAACTCAACTTCCTATGTAGCATACAGCAGCTGATAAGTACTGGAGACATTTTTAAATAGATGTCATTTACAAATCTGTTTAACTTTCTAGCACCAGTTGATTTAAAAAAACATTTTTCCACCTGAGTACCCCTTAAAGAGGTTATCCCACAAGGAAAAGTTATACCTTATGTATAGCATCCCACAAGGAAAAGTTATACCTTATGTATAGTATAGGAGACAACTAGCTGGTCAGTGGAGGTCTGATCACTTCGACCCCCACCAATCATGAGAATGAAGGTGAAATGTCGCCAGGAATGAATGGAGAGTAAGAGCTATAAGTGAGCTTTAAACGTGTCAGATCCCCCACCTCTTTACACTTTTGGATTTTTAAGCCTTTTAAGCCTTTATTCGTATGGATGCTGGACTTTATTGCTTTGGAGTGGACAACCCTGTCAAAACCCAATCTTGTTAGATAAAAGAAGTGGAGAAGGAACAACTGACTCATACTTAGGAGCACCTTTTTTAGGTGCAGGGAAGGCAGTATGATATGCAGACTTTAAAGGGGCACTCCGCTGGAAACATCTAATCCCCTATCCAAAGGCTTGGGGATAAGATAGATTAGATCACAGGGGTCCCGCCGCTGTCATTCGGTCCACACCATGCTCAATGACTGGCGATGCCCCCCCCATTCACATCTATGGGAGGAGGCGTGACAGCTATGTACTAGCCGCCACGCCCCCTCCATAGACATGAATGGAGGGGGCGTGGTGCGACGTCATGAACGCCGGCCCAGAGATTCCCAGCGGCAGGTCCCCCGTGATCCAACATCTTATCCCCTATCCTTGGATAGGGGATAAGATCTTTCCAATGGACTACCCCTTTAAAGTCATGGGATATGTTTATTTGGGTGGATTTAATTGCAAGTTTGCAGTGAGTTCCATTGCGAGTTTTAGCTGTGATGGAATTTCCACAGCGGATTACAGTGAAGTCAATGCAATTCTCTGTGGATATCCCATGAAAGCTCAAACTTGCAGGAGGAAACTTGGTGAAACTCGCAATTAAATAGTGTGACCGTACCCTTACTGTTATTTCAAAAACATTTGAAATAAACTCAAAAATATATCTTATCAGAGAAAAATGCTTCCTTCTCCTTACAAAGCTCCTTCTTTTATCCCCCCTGCCTGATACAAACCCCTGCCTGATACAAACACAGATCTAGCAGATGGGCAATTAATGAGTGTGGTGGCCCAGTACAGGAGTTGCATAGTGTGTTGCATATAAAATGTGTTATACCTTTAAGAGATGTTGCTATTAGTTGTAACCAAGGAAGGTACCAGTACCATGTGACCTACAGGGTGACCTATAGGACCCCTCCTAGTCTCCCCCACATAAGCCCTGGGAGGGGCTAGTTTGCTCTCTTTGAGCTCTGCTCTTTCAGCTTAGCTGAGTTGCAGTAAGATCAAGTTCTGTCAGAGTGTGTCTGGAGTCCAGAGGAGGCCTGAAGTCTACCACACAGCCACGGATCCGCAAGTCCACTACCCCCAGGTCCAAGAACCTGGTAAACTACAAATGGGGTATAGTCAGTCTCAGTCAAGTCAGTCCAAGTCAATCTGTCTCAAGTCAGCGTGGCCGTGCATCAAATTGTCCAAGTCCACCATACGTCCCAGCAAGCACTGTGGTCTCTGAAGTCACTGGTCACCTCTGTGGGCCTAGCCAAGCTGTATAGACTGTTACACCTGTCTGACTCAGTAACGCTACTGTTGTTCTGTAACTTGGCGTCTGAGTCATTATTTGCCCCCATGCCTAGACCAGGATCCAGCTGCCTACCTTCGGGTGGTGAAGCGGTTAAACGACGCCCTGGTGTCACGAACACAAGGGGTTAATGCCATCTGTCCTCATCACACCCTCACCACAATGAGTCTTTTACAAAACTGGATAGTTCATGCAGCCCTTTAGTTACTTATTTTAAATCTACTTCAAAGTGAGATATGCGGCCGTTCAGTGATGACTTTAAAGAACGCACTAATAACATTAAATTAGTAAGGGGCTTTATTATACTTTTTGACACCATACATAGGTTGTTTCTTTTGCTGGAAAACCCCTTTAAGGGAAAGCCATCTTCAGCAGAGTAAAGACATGTTTTCAGTTTTATTGATATCAGGTAACACTGCCTGTAGAAGTCTATGGAGAATGACGTTGCAAATAGAGGAGGGGGGTGAGTGAGGAAGAGAGTGAAAGTGCACACATTCTGCAGAATTCTCTCACAGTGTGACTGATCTTTTACGCTGCATAAATACTGTTCTATAATGTCTCCATGATGCTGCTACTTTGGAGGGTTTGCTATAGAGAAGTAGCAGAGCAGAGTCCCCTGATTTCTCTGTGTATGTAGTGTATGGGAGCCGTCATGGAGGCTAGTCTTCATCCACTTTGAAGTTGGGCTCAGGGAAAGCTGACTGAGGGAAGGCGCATGTAAGGAGGATTAACCGGGGGGAAAATGCCATATCTACTGTATAATGTCCAGAAATAGGACTGCTCCTCATGTATATCCACATGACAGTTACACTTTAAGAACTTTGTATACTTTAAACAGCCCTATGCCACAATCTTACAGTATTTCTAGCCAATGACTGAAAATCTAAACTTGACCAAACCTTCACCAAGATCAGCAAAGCTCTGCATTGGTTTTCCTAAAAGGTGTCCTGTGATGTGCCAACTGTGTGCAGAATAGTACAGGGAACAGATATTACAAATCCTATACAGTGATCCCTCAACTTACAATGGCCTCAACATACAATAGTTTCAACAAACAATGGTCTTTTCTGGACCATTGTAAATGAAACCAGATTCAACATACAATGCTACGGACAGTCTAGATCTGTGAAATGTGTCAATGGCCGGAAGAACTGACCGATCAGAATGGGTAATTTACTGGTAAAACCCCTGTATTCCTGAAGCGTATGCACTGACTGATGTCTGGTAGGGCCCCCTACAGTACAGAGAGGTATCACATGTTCTGTACACTTTACCTTTACCACAGTTAGCTGCTCCTTTGGACACCAAGTAAGGGCGACTCCATGTTACTTTTTTAGGACATTGTGTGTACTGTACAGGACCCTGAAGAAGCTCCTGTTCTTTACATAGACCAGTGTTTCCCAAGCAGGGTGCCCCCAGCTGTGGCAAAACTACAACTCCCAGCATGCCCAGACAGCCAAAGGCTGTCCGGGCATGCTGGGAGTTGTAGTTTTGCAACAGCTGGAGGCTACCTGCTTGGAAAACACTGAAATAGACAGTGATTTACAGCTCCCAGCAGATCGTTCTTACTTTTATATGTAAGGATTTGCTTTATCTGTATTATTTATCTACTTATTTTTCTTTAATTCTCACTTTTTCCTATTTTTGGATGACATTTTGTGGCTTCAGAACCAATTACCAGGTTTCCATAGAGTTCTGGTCTCAACATACAATGGTTTCAACATACAATGGTCATCCCGGAACCAATTAATAGTGTAACTTGAGGGACCACTGTATATAATAGTTGATATAGTTAATGGTCGCTATTGTTTTTCTAGCCTGAGAACTATGTAACGACATAGAAAATACCTATCCTTTTATTCTGGCTCATATCTGTGAATACACCAAAAACACATGTGTTTCTTCAATGCATTCTTTCCTGAGCCGGCCTGGACTCCATCCAACTGAATGAATGGAAAAACAAGTGTATGGTGATGATAAATACAGCTGGGCACGGAGCTAAAAACGTCTTTCAAACAAACGTGTGTAAAAGTTCTAGATATCATTTTGCTGTATGTACTACCTGTCCCAGATCTACAGTAAATAGAATGGAGTTGTGAATGAGGCACCAAAGGTCTGTTAGCATTTGGATGTGAGCTATATGTAGCTCTGATAACTCTTCTGTCAATTCTGCTTGTTAAACATGCCAGACTTGACAGTGATATTCAATGGGGAATATAACAGATAGATATGGTATTGTTGGTGCAATAAAAAGGTCCGTATCTATAAGGTGTGCTCTTATAGAAGTGCTGATAACAGTTAAATCGAAACTTCCTTTCTTTTCTTTATTTGAAAACGTGGGTTGGAGTATTCTGTTACACCCCCTCCCTATAATATGTGATGTGCCAGAAATATGCAAAAAGTATACAGTTCTTAAAGGGTACTCCGGTGGAAAACTTTTTACTTTTCTTATGAACTGGTGACAGAAAGTTAAACAGATTTGAAAATGACTTCTATAAAAAAAAAAAAATCTTTACCCTTCCAGTACTTTTTAGCAGCTGTATGCTACAGAGGAAATTCTTTTCATTTTTTAAATTTCTTTTTTGTCGTGTCCACAGTGCTCTCTGCTGACCCCTCTGTCCGTGTCATAAACTGTCCAGAGTAGCATAGGTTTGCTATGGGGATTTTTTTCTCCTGCTCTGGACAGTTCCTGATACGGGCATTAAGTGTCAGCAGAGAGCACTGTGGACAAGACAATAAAGAAATTCAAAAAGAAAAGAATTTCCTCTGTAGCAAACAGCTGCTAAAAAGTACTGGAAGGGTAAATATTTTCTAATAGAAGTAATTTACAAATCTGTTTAACTTTCTAGCACCAGTTGATTTAAAAAAAAAAAAAAGTTTTCCACGGGAGTACTCCTTTAAGAAAGAGAAGATGCCTTTATCCTCAACTCCAGGAAAGTCGTCAAAAAAAAAAAAAAAAGCTGTTAGCTGAGACACATGGGGGGAGATTTATCATTGCTTTTATCTAATTTTTTTGGTCTATGTTCAGGCGCAGTTCAGGCACCAGCAGCATATTTTGAGACTTTTTTGCGCCTTTTTATATAGACAGTTTCACTCTTTTTGCCTACACGTAGAACTTTTTCTTTTTGACTATGCAGTGGTCACGTATTTATCATTTGCGACTTTTGTCAAAAGTCGCCATTTTGTGCACAAAGGTAAATTTTTAGGCACAAAGCTACACTACCTACCAGTAGGCGTGAGAATAATTTCTACCTTCCACAATTCAACCTTTAACCCCTTCCCGCAGAATCCCGTCTATAGACGGCAAATTGTGCAGGTCCTTCGCGCATTCCGCCGTCTATAGAGGGCATTCAGTTAACCCGGCGATGCGCAGCATTGCACAGGTTAACTGGCAGAAGTCCCGCTGTTACCAGCGGAGGACAACTTCTGCTAGCCCCCCCCAGGACTAGGGATCAACTGATATCGATTTTTTTAGGGCCAATACCGATAATCTGTGACCTTTCAGACCAATAGCCGATAACTTATACCGATATTCCGGTATAAGTTATTGGCTATTTAGCCCCCCACCCACCCGGCCCTGCAGAAGCCGCTGCAGATCAATGATTTAAAGCGGGCGCATTAAATCAATGAACTGCAGCGGCTTTTGCGGGGCCAGAGACTGCCGCCGCCGCTCGCTTCTCTCACCCTGCCTGTCCTGGGGTCGTCCCTAGTCCAACCACCGCCGCTGCCACTGCACCATTGCCTCCCCCATCCCGTGTTTTATAATTACCTGTTTCCGGGGTCCGCGCTACGTCTGGCTCCGGCGGCGTCCTGAGCTGTCACTGTGCGCACTGACGGTGAAGTCGCGTTGAGGATGTCACTCGTCATTGCACTGCGCAGCGCGCAGGACGCCGCAGTTTCTATTTGTTTTTTGTCCTGCATTTTTTTGTTTGGGAAAAAAAAACGCAAGAAAAAACGCCACTGCAATTTCCTGCGTCTGGCGTTTTTTTTCTGGCGTTTTTTCATTTGTGTGGAAATTGCATTTTTGGCACCTTGGCAGTTTTTCCAGCATTTCCAAGTTGGATTTTTTTAACTTTTTTGGCTTACTCCAGAGAAAATGGCTGCTATCCATCTTCCTGGGAACAGCCCCTTCTTTTCACAGGTGAAAAAACGCCAAAGAAAAACGCCAAATGCAAAACATACATGCCATATTTAATAGCGTTTTTTTCACTCCCATTGACTTCTGTGGGAGAAAAACGCCACGATTTTGCCAAAAAAAAATGCCAGTGGCTCAGCATGCTGCGACCTTGGAAAACAGCCAAGGAGCTGAACAACGCCAAAAAAGAGAGTAAAAATGCCAAAAGGATTTAAAAAAAATGCCAAAATGACAATTGCCAAGTGGAAAAAGAATTTTGTGATTTCTCATTGATTCACAGATAACATCTGGACGCATCTTTTTTGACCGACAAAACGCCACATGGCAGATTCAGCGTTTTTCTCTGCGTTCCCCCCAAATGGAGCTTTTGTTTATTTACACAATGAATCATTCCTATCAGTTATTTTTCAATTTCTAGTAGAACTTCCTATGGTGAATCCCAGACTTATGCTCACATAGCCAAGGTTGGGAGAACCCATGAAAATATAAAAACTAGAAAGATAAAAACAGGATGTGCTCTGTAGTGTATTACCTCAGGACCAATGTTAATCTAAATGGGAACTGCGCTTACCAAGGGTGGTTGTACTGGAGACCAAGTACAACAATGGGGTAGCGTATATAGAAGATGGGGTTCTCTGCTGCCACTCCATGCCAGCATTTTGCGGAGATTACGCTTCCTCCGATTCTCCGCGAAACACGTTGAATTGTGGGTAGTAAAATTCCCGTACCTTATCCTGGTCTAAGCACCCGCTTTATGGTCTTGGAGGAGGAATGTTTGTTCTTATAAATATATAAAGACATGTATACATGTATGAGGTTTTTTTTTTTTTTTTTTTTTTTGCTGAAATTTAGTCTGTTTTACAGGCAAGAAAATTGAAATAAATCTAAAAGTTCATACAGTATAACTGCCAGGAGACCAAACTGATTATACTTTGCTTTATTCTCATGGTGTGGTTTTTCAGTATTTTCATACAGTTTTCCTGTGATAGCGTGATTTTACTGTGATCCATTACATTAAAATAGCCTACAAGTGCTGTTTTTCTCACAAGTTTGCCAGAAGAGTAGTCAAAATGGCACAAAAAATTGATCAAAAACTTGGAAAAGCACTGTGAGTACACAGCCTAACACATTCAACTGCATATTGACAAGTGGAACACATCCCTAAGCCTGGAGCAAATAATCTGCTTTCGAAGCTTCAAAAAAGAAACTGCTTGAAAGTTTATAGAAGCTAGCATTACCAACATGTTTATTGTGGCGGAAGGGAGGATTAGACCACCACAATGATTATTGCTCCTGCAGCCATCCAAGGTATCTTGCTAAGGGTTGGTTCACATTACGTTAGTGCCCCCAATAGTAGTGACTGGCGGCATCCTATTGAAAACAGGATTTCGATGTATATTGTTAACAGGAGCAGCAGGAGCTGTCTGTGGCTGTGAGGAATCCCCTAGTGACTCAGTTTCTGACCTATGTGCTATTTTTAAGGGGTATTCTGGAATTTTTTTCATTTGACTATGCTACAGGGGCTGTAAAGTTAGTGTAGTTCATAATATAGTGTCTGTACCTGTGTTTGATGGTGGTCTCGCAATTATTCTATGATTTTTGGCCCAATGTTCATTTTTAACAGCAAACAAAATCACTGTCATATCAGGTTTTCCCAGGTTGCAATGCAGCCCGAGACATTACATCACTAGTCAGGTGTTCAGAGGAGGCCTGTCTTTGCTTCAAATGGTGTAGTGACCGCTGGGTGGGAGGGAAATCATTCTGCAGTGAATTGTTGTTTTGCAAAAGCTGGGGGCACCCTGGTTAGAAAAGGAAAAAATCCCGGCACTCACTCAAAGTCTTCTGTGAAGTGATTAGTGTTTCTTCACACATACAAATATGACGCATTCCGTATAAAGCCTTTGTGGTGTCGGTGTAGAATGCAGAGTAGATGCAGGGCAGATGTAATGTTATGTTAAGGGGAAGATTGTATTAACCCCTTCTTGTCGTGACACCAGGGCGTGGTTTAGCCTTAACCACCCGAAGGTAATGCCGCTGATCCTGGGTTAGGCAGGGGCAATGAAGACACCAACGTCAGATTAAGGATAACGGCAGCTCTACTGAGGCAAGACAGGTGATATAGTCTTTGCAGTACAGCCAAATATCCCAGGGAGGGGACCAGTGACACAGGGGAACATCACAGGCTTGCTGGGACTTGCAGTAGATAGACTGACTTTAGTGCTGGCCACGGTGACTACAGATGGACTTGACTTGACAGAAATGGTGACTAACAATAAGATAACTTGACTTACTGATGACCGACTTGTGGCTGCAGGACTTTAGGCTTGATGCCTCCAATGCTCTGGACACAGACACTGAGATGACTGCACTGCCTGGACCTCAGCTTACAGCAGAAGAGCAGAGATTGCAGCCCCTCCCCTTGTTATAGGGGGCTGTGCAAGGAGCCCATAGGTCACTTGGGGGGTCACCTGGTCACTGGAGCCCTCTGGGTAGCAATCATGTGATCCAAACATTAAAGCAACAGTACATTAAATGAGGCAAGCCTATATACAAAATGGGGGTATGCTGCAGGGGAGCCCTGGGGACATGCAGGGACTCTGTCTGACAGGGCAGGAGGACAGTATGGGGCCACATCATCCCGTACTGGGACATCACACCTTACTCAGACTGACTAATGTTACTGATGTCAGTCTGAGCAAGGTTTTGGTGAAACACGTCATATTTGTAATGTGCACTGTGTGAATAAAAACTAATGACTTCGCAGAAGTGCCAGGATTTTTTCCTTTACCTGTACATTGTTCTCTCCGCGTGCACCACGGAATAACACGTCAGAGTGCCGACCTTTTCTTGTGATTGTTTGTCCCTGCTTAGAAAACACTGGTCTATTGCACTGAAGAGATCATAGGTGAGTTTCAGTTGGTGGGGTGGCCGATGTGTGGGAGAGAAAAAAATTACCTCACACTTACAAACAAGGAATTATGGTATTTGTAGTTCGAGGGAGGGAACTCCAAAAGGTAATAGCCAGTTCACAAAAAGATAGCCACAGCATTATGGTTGACTCAGAACATGCTTTAGCAGTTTATCTCCAAGACAAGCACAGATCCTTCCTAAAAATGTCCATTATTATTTGGCAGAAAAAGACTAAAATCACCTTATGGGGGATAACCCCTTTAAGTGGACTCAAAAACGCAAGCTGCTGTGCTTGAAATAGCGGATAGGTCCAAAACAGAGTCACTAATAGAAAGCAATAAGGTCTGTTGCTCCTGTTAACAGTGTACATTAGCATCCCTTTTAAATGTGTTTGTGTGATATGGGATCTGAAAGAATGTGGGGGTCTGGAATGGGATCTGAAAGAACGTTGGGGTCTGGAATGGGATCTGAATGAATGTGGGGGTCTGGAATGGGATCTGAATGAATGTGGGGGTCCGGAATGGGATCTGAAAGAACGTTGGGTTCTGGAATGGGATCTGAATGAATGTGGGGGTCCGGAATGGGATCTGAAAGAACTTTGGGTTCTGGAATGGGATCTGAATGAATGTGGGGGTCCGGAATGGGATCTGAAAGAACGTTGGGTTCTGGAATGGGATCTGAATGAATGTGGGGGTCTGGAATGGGATCTGAATGAATGTGGGGGTCTGGAATGGGATCTGAATGAATGTGGGGGTCTGGAATGGGATCTGAATGAATGTGGGGGTCTGGAATGGGATCTGAAAGAACATTTGGGTCTGGAATGGGATCTGAAAGAACGTTGGGGTCTGGAATGGGATCTGAATTAATGTGGGGGTCTGGAATGGGCTCTTAATCAATTTTGAGGTTTTGTATCGGTTCTAACTTACCTTGGATCTGAATATATCAGGGGTCTGTTCTAAAGTCTAAATTCAGTTTTTGGGGTCTGAGTCTGGGGTGTGAATTAATATAGTTGATGAGATTTGTGTCTGAATTCATTTTAGGGTTCTGAGCCTGGGGGTCTGAATCCATTTGAGGGAGCCGAGTTATGAGTCTGAGTTAATGTGGAGGTCTAAGCCTGGAATCTGGATTAATATGGGGGACCGACTTAATGTGGGAGTCAAGTCTGTATTTATTTAGGGTTGTATATGTAGCGAAACACAAACACTCATCAGCCATAAAATTATATAGGTCCCTCATACCACAAAAATACCTTTTTCTTGTCAATGCATGGACGCCACAAGACCTCTGAAGGTATACTGCTATATCAGACACTAAGATTGTTTAAATCAGATCCATTTAAGGAAATTACCTTTTTATGTTTTTGTTTAAATGTTTTTAATTGTTGATGTTGTGTTTACTAATTTTTCATTTTACTATGTTACAAAATAATCCTGAAATCTTGCAGTTTCCTATCTCTAGGCCACTTTGCCTAAAACTGAGTTGAGACTTCCAGTTCTGTAAGTGGAGGAGGCTGCTAAGGATAAGGAGGAGGCTGCTGAAAAGTGATCTGTACAGCATTACAGCAAATGTACCCCCAGTATATAGATAAGTCAATAGAAGCTCAAGCTCCCCTGCCTGTAGAATGACCTTTGCACAGGTCACAGTGCAATCTTACAAACCTTCCCGTACAAAGAACAAAGGGGGACATGTATCAAAAATGGTGTAGCAATGTGTGATTTTATGTATGTTTTTTTGCGTCAAATGGAGCATATTTGCACCAAAATTATCAATTGTCGTACGCAAGTTTATAATTTTGGCACAAATGTAGCCCTACAAAAGGCGCAGACCCCAGAATTCCAGCCAATAAATCTGACTTTGGGACGTTCTATTGTTGTAGCTATTTTCTCTGTCACTTTATTCATGGTGTAGATTTGCGCCTAAATGAAGGTATTTGCGCCTAAACTTGCGCCAAATCGAAAAGTCGCAATTAATGAATTCCAGACCAAAGAATGATTGTAACTGAAATCACGACTAACAAAGTGAAATCAGTGATTTTGTTCTAAACCATTTGGCGCAATTGTTAGTCCCAAAAAGTGACATAAAAGGAAATTTGAGACAAATCACAGTCAAAAAAACAGGGTAAAATCCTTCATACATACCCCCCAAAGTCTGGAGATATTAACTGTGTCTATGTCCATGGGGCTTCCTGTAAAACCTAGTGGTAAAAGCTGTTAAAAACAACCCAGGCAAGATGGCTGCCCACATAATAATATAAAATAAATCACAATAAAAAAATAGAAAGAGATTAGAAAATCAGAAAATGTTTTAGTATTTGTCTTTAATCAGTAAAAACAAAAATCTTGGCAACACACTCCTGCAAGTTGTAAGAAGGCATCTTCCTGTATTGGACTTGTTCCAGGATGTCCTGATTGGATTGATATCTGGGGAATATGAAGGATAAGTCAACACCAACACAATGAAGAAATGAAAGAGAAGCTCCTTATGAGTAGGACTCACTGGGCTGATACAAAAACAAAGTGAAAGTGTGAGTGTATGCTCACCTTATGAGGCCTTGCTGATGAGGTTATGCTCATAAGGTTTTTTCAGTATAAAATTACTTTTCCTTGCATGCATCTTACTCCAATATATTTCAGTTTATGACTGGTATGTAAATCGCCAGTCTAAGGCTGGGTTCACACTTCGGAATATGCGGACCGACAAAATCCATCCAGAGATTCTGAGTGTGGTCAGCGCTGGCCAGCACCGACTGATTTAGTCAGTACTAGGAATGCGCAGACATTGCCATCCTAATAGACAGCAATGTCAGTGGAGTCGAGATACGCCAGAATATTGAATAGGTTCAATGTTCTGGCAGATTTTTAGAGAGAACTTTCCGGGTTGAAAGTCCGCCTCGAAAACTGCGGTGAGCAATGTGCAGCGTAATCCCATTGCCAGCAATGGGACTCTGCTGCACTGGAATTTATGAGCGGAATTTCAAAACAAAATTATGCTCAGAAATTTTGTAATGTGAATCCGGCCTTAGTTTCTTTTTGTAAACTGCCCCTGCAGTTTTTGAGTCAAAGCTAAAGTGAATTCAGAAGGAATGGGAAATATATAAAGGAAGGACTTATACTTCTCCTTCCTACTGGATCCACTTCTGACTTTGGCTCAAAAACTGCAGTGGCTGTTTTCCCAAAAATGACAGAAAAAACCCTTGTGGAAACCTAGCCCTAAAGGGGTACTCGGATGGAAAACAACTGTTTTCAAATAAACTGGTGCCAGATAGTTAAACAGATCTGTAAATTACTTCTATTTATAAATCATAAGCCTTCCAGTACTTATCAGCTGCTGTATGTTCCAGAGGAAGTTGTGTAGTTCTTTCTAGTCTGACCACAGTGCTAAATATACTGCCACCTCTGTCCATGTCAGGAACTGTTCAGAGCAGGAGCAAATCCCCATAGCAAACCTCTCCTGCTCTGGACAGTTCCTGACGTGGACCTGTCAGTAGACAGCATTGTGGTCACACTGGAAAGAACTACACAACTTCCTCTGGAACATACAGCAGAGGATAAGTACTAGAAGGCATAAGAGTTTCAAATAGAATTTACAAATCTGTATAACTTTCTATCACCAGTTGATTTAAAAACATGTCTTTTTTTTTTTTTCCACCAGAGTACTCCTTCAATAAATCTGCCTCCTTGAATAACTCTGTGGACACAAAAAAACATTTACAAGTTTAGAATAATGTTTTATTTTATGGGCTTGTTGTCTAGAGGTTTATTGGTGTATTGTTACGCCGAGCGCTCCGGGTCCCCGCTCCTCCCCGGAGCGCTCGCTTCACTCTCCCCGCGGCAGCGCTCCGGTCACGTCCTCTGACCCGGGGCGCTGCGATTCCGCTGCCAGCCGGGATGCGATTCGCGATGCGGGTAACGCCCGCTCGCGATGCGCACCCCGGCTCCCCTACCTGACTCGCTCTCCGTCTGTTCTGTCCCGGCGCGCGCGGCCCCGCTCCCTAGGGCGCGCGCGCGCCGGGTCTCTGCGATTTAAAGGGCCACTGCGCCGCTGATTGGCGCAGTGGTTCCAATTATTGTATTCACCTGTGCACTTCCCTATATCACCTCACTTCCCCTGCACTCCCTTGCCGGATCTTGTTGCCTTAGTGCCAGTGAAAGCGTTCCTTGTGTGTTCCTTGCCTGTGTTTCCAGACCTTCTGCCGTTGCCCCTGACTACGATCCTTGCTGCCTGCCCCGACCTTCTGCTACGTCCGACCTTGCTTTTGCCTACTCCCTTGTACCGCGCCTATCTTCAGCAGCCAGAGAGGTGAGCCGTTGCTAGTGGATACGACCTGGTCACTACCGCCGCAGCAAGACCATCCCGCTTTGCGGCGGGCTCTGGTGAAAACCAGTAGTGGCTTAGAACCGGTCCACTAGCACGGTCCACGCCAATCCCTCTCTGGCACAGAGGATCCACTACCTGCCAGCCGGCATCGTGACAGTAGATCCGGCCATGGATCCCGCTGAAGTTCCTCTGCCAGTTGTCGCTGACCTCACCACGGTGGTCGCCCAGCAGTCACAACAGATAGCGCAACAAGGCCAACAGCTGTCTCAACTGACCGTTATGCTACAACAGTTACTACCACAGCTTCAGCAGTCATCTCCTCCGCCAGCTCCTGCACCTCCTCCGCAGCGAGTGGCCGCTCCTGGGATACGCTTATCCTTGCCGGATAAATTTGATGGGGACTCTAAGTTTTGCCGTGGCTTTCTTTCCCAATGTTCCCTGCATCTGGAGATGATGTCGGACCTGTTTCCCACTGAAAGGTCTAAGGTGGCTTTCGTAGTCAGCCTTCTGTCCGGAAAAGCCCTGTCATGGGCCACACCGCTCTGGGACCGCAATGACCCCGTCACTGCCTCTGTACACTCCTTCTTCTCGGAAATCCGAAGTGTCTTTGAGGAACCTGCCCGAGCCTCTTCTGCTGAGACTGCCCTGTTGAACCTGGTCCAGGGTAATTCTTCCGTTGGCGAGTATGCCGTACAATTCCGTACTCTTGCTTCAGAATTGTCCTGGAATAATGAGGCCCTCTGCGCGACCTTCAAAAAAGGCCTATCCAGCAACATTAAAGATGTTCTGGCCGCACGAGAAATTCCTGCTAATCTACATGAACTTATTCACCTAGCCACTCGCATTGACATGCGTTTTTCCGAAAGGCGTCAGGAACTCCGCCAAGATATGGACTCTGTTCGCACGAGGCGTTTCTTCTCCTCGGCTCCTCTCTCCTCTGGTCCCCTGCAATCTGTTCCTGTGCCTCCCGCCGTGGAGGCTATGCAGGTCGATCGGTCTCGCCTGACACCTCAAGAGAGGACACGACGCCGTATGGAGAACCTCTGCCTGTACTGTGCTAGTACCGAACACTTCCTGAGAGATTGTCCTATCCGTCCTCCCCGCCTGGAAAGACGTACGCTGACTCCGCACAAAGGTGAGACAGTCCTTGATGTCTACTCTGCTTCTCCACGTCTTACTGTGCCTGTGCGGATGTCTGCCTCTGCCTTCTCCTTCTCTACAGTGGCCTTCTTGGACTCTGGATCTGCAGGAAATTTTATTTTGGCCTCTCTCGTCAAAAGGTTCAACATCCCGGTGACCAGTCTCGCCAGACCCCTCTACATCAATTGTGTAAATAATGAAAGATTGGACTGTACCATACGTTTCCGCACGGAGCCCCTTCTTATGAGCATCGGATCTCATCATGAGAGGATTGAACTTTTGGTCCTCCCCAATTGCACCTCGGAAATTCTCCTTGGACTTCCCTGGCTTCAACTTCATTCCCCTACCCTGGATTGGTCCACTGGGGAGATCAAGAGTTGGGGGTCCTCTTGTTCCAAGAACTGTCTAAAACCGGTTCCCAGTAACCCTTGCCGTAACTCTGTGGTTCCTCCAGTAACCGGTCTCCCTAAGGCCTATATGGACTTCGCGGATGTTTTCTGCAAAAAACAAGCTGAGACTCTACCTCCTCACAGGCCTTATGATTGCCCTATCGACCTCCTCCCGGGCACTACTCCACCCCGGGGCAGAATTTATCCTCTCTCTGCCCCAGAGACTCTTGCCATGTCCGAATACGTCCAGGAGAATCTAAAAAAGGGCTTTATCCGTAAATCCTCCTCTCCTGCCGGAGCCGGATTTTTCTTTGTGTCCAAAAAAGATGGCTCCCTACGTCCTTGCATTGACTACCGCGGTCTTAATAAAATCACGGTTAAGAACCGCTACCCCTTACCCCTCATCTCTGAACTCTTTGATCGCCTCCAAGGTGCCCACATCTTCACTAAATTGGACTTAAGAGGCGCCTATAACCTCATCCGCATCAGAGAGGGGGACGAGTGGAAAACGGCATTTAACACCAGAGATGGACACTTTGAGTATCTGGTCATGCCCTTTGGACTGTGCAACGCCCCTGCCGTCTTCCAAGACTTTGTCAATGAAATTTTTCGTGATCTGTTATACTCCTGTGTTGTTGTATATCTGGACGATATCCTAATTTTTTCTGCCAATCTAGAAGAACACCGCCAGCATGTCCGTATGGTTCTTCAGAGACTTCGTGACAACCAACTCTATGCCAAAATTGAGAAATGTCTGTTTGAATGCCAATCTCTTCCTTTTCTAGGATATTTGGTCTCTGGCCAGGGACTACAGATGGATCCAGACAAACTCTCTGCCGTCTTAGATTGGCCACGCCCCTCCGGACTCCGTGCTATCCAACGCTTTTTGGGGTTCGCCAATTATTACAGGCAATTTATTCCACATTTTTCTACCATTGTGGCTCCTATCGTGGCTTTAACCAAAAAAAATGCTGATCCCAAGTCCTGGCCTCCTCAAGCAGAAGACGCCTTTAAACGACTCAAGTCTGCCTTTTCTTCGGCTCCCGTCCTCTCCAGACCTGACCCTTCCAAACCCTTCCTATTGGAGGTTGATGCCTCCTCAGTGGGAGCTGGAGCTGTTCTTCTACAAAAAAATTCTTCCGGGCATGCTGTCACTTGTGGTTTTTTCTCTAGGACCTTCTCTCCAGCGGAGAGGAACTACTCCATCGGGGATCGAGAGCTTCTAGCCATTAAATTAGCACTTGAGGAATGGAGGCATCTGCTGGAGGGATCAAGTTCTCCTGTTATTATCTACACCGACCACAAGAACCTCTCCTACCTCCAGTCTGCCCAACGGCTGAATCCTCGCCAGGCCCGGTGGTCTCTGTTCTTTGCCCGATTTAATTTTGAGATTCACTTTCGTCCTGCCGATAAGAACATTAGGGCCGATGCTCTCTCTCGTTCCTCGGATGCCTCAGAAGTTGAACTCTCTCCGCAACACATCATTCCACCTGACTGCCTGATCTCCACTTCTCCTGCCTCCATCAGGCAGACTCCTCCAGGAAAGACCTTTGTTTCTCCTCGCCAACGCCTCGGAATCCTCAAATGGGGTCACTCCTCCCATCTCGCAGGTCATGCGGGTATCAAGAAATCTGTGCAACTCATCTCCCGCTTCTATTGGTGGCCGACTCTGGAGACGGATGTTGTGGACTTTGTGCGAGCCTGCACTATCTGTGCCCGGGATAAGACTCCTCGCCAGAAGCCCGCTGGTTTTCTTCATCCTCTGCCTGTCCCCGAACAGCCTTGGTCTCTGATTGGTATGGATTTTATTACTGATTTACCCCCTTCCCGTGGCAACACTGTTATTTGGGTGGTCGTTGATCGATTCTCCAAAATGGCACATTTCATCCCTCTTCCTGGTCTTCCTTCTGCGCCTCAGTTGGCTAAACAATTTTTTGTACACATTTTTCGTCTTCACGGGTTGCCTACGCAGATTGTCTCGGATAGAGGCGTCCAATTCGTGTCTAAATTCTGGAGGGCTCTCTGTAAACAACTCAAGATTAAATTAAATTTTTCTTCTGCATATCATCCCCAGTCCAATGGACAAGTAGAAAGGATTAACCAGATCTTGGGTGATTATTTGCGACATTTTGTTTCCTCCCGCCAGGATGACTGGGCAGATCTCCTCCCATGGGCCGAATTCTCGTATAACTTCAGGGTCTCTGAGTCTTCCTCCAAATCCCCATTTTTCGTGGTGTACGGCCGTCACCCTCTTCCCCCCCTCCCTACCCCCTTGCCCTCTGGTCTGCCCGCTGTGGATGAAATTTCTCGTGACCTTTCCATCATATGGAGAGAGACCCAAAATTCTCTCTTACAGGCTTCATCACGCATGAAGAAGTTCGCGGATAAGAAAAGAAGAGCTCCCCCCGTTTTTTCCCCTGGAGACAAGGTATGGCTCTCCGCTAAATATGTCCGCTTCCGTGTCCCTAGCTACAAGTTGGGACCACGCTATCTTGGTCCTTTCAAAATTTTGTGTCAAATTAATCCTGTCTCTTATAAACTTCTTCTTCCTCCCTCTCTTCGTATCCCTAATGCCTTTCACGTCTCTCTTCTCAAACCACTCATCCTCAACCGTTTTTCTCCCAAATCTGTTCCTCCCACTCCTGTTTCCGGCTCCTCGGACATCTTCTCGGTCAAAGAAATTTTAGCTGCCAAAAAGGTCAGAGGGAAAAATTTTTTTTTAGTGGACTGGGAGGGTTGTGGTCCTGAAGAGAGATCCTGGGAACCTGAGGACAACATCCTAGACAAAAGTCTGCTCCTCAGGTTCTCAGGCTCTAAGAAGAGGGGGAGACCCAAGGGGGGGGGTACTGTTACGCCGAGCGCTCCGGGTCCCCGCTCCTCCCCGGAGCGCTCGCTTCACTCTCCCCGCGGCAGCGCTCCGGTCACGTCCTCTGACCCGGGGCGCTGCGATTCCGCTGCCAGCCGGGATGCGATTCGCGATGCGGGTAACGCCCGCTCGCGATGCGCACCCCGGCTCCCCTACCTGACTCGCTCTCCGTCTGTTCTGTCCCGGCGCGCGCGGCCCCGCTCCCTAGGGCGCGCGCGCGCCGGGTCTCTGCGATTTAAAGGGCCACTGCGCCGCTGATTGGCGCAGTGGTTCCAATTATTGTATTCACCTGTGCACTTCCCTATATCACCTCACTTCCCCTGCACTCCCTTGCCGGATCTTGTTGCCTTAGTGCCAGTGAAAGCGTTCCTTGTGTGTTCCTTGCCTGTGTTTCCAGACCTTCTGCCGTTGCCCCTGACTACGATCCTTGCTGCCTGCCCCGACCTTCTGCTACGTCCGACCTTGCTTTTGCCTACTCCCTTGTACCGCGCCTATCTTCAGCAGCCAGAGAGGTGAGCCGTTGCTAGTGGATACGACCTGGTCACTACCGCCGCAGCAAGACCATCCCGCTTTGCGGCGGGCTCTGGTGAAAACCAGTAGTGGCTTAGAACCGGTCCACTAGCACGGTCCACGCCAATCCCTCTCTGGCACAGAGGATCCACTACCTGCCAGCCGGCATCGTGACATGTATGTTAGTGCATGTACTGTACGAGTAAGTACAAGGTAAGGATTGAGAGGGGAATTTATATTGTATATAGAGCTTTTTTGGTGTATTTTTTAACGCAAAAAAATTGTTTTTTTGCACATTTTTTTGTGTGCAAAATCTGATAGAATTTTTCATAGCCATGTCTAATGTTAAGTTTACTATAGAGCACTTTCTACTGTAGAATCAAATTTATTAACTGCGTTTTTTTTATGCAAAAAAATGCGCAAAAGCACTTTTCTTGTGCAGATATACACTATTTTGGGACAGTAAGGACTGCTACTCCCATCATGGACAGACTCTGCCCATGATGAGAGTTGTAGTCCAGGGGCCGAGGTGCAGATCGCACTGGGTCATTATCCAGAGACCCGCTGCGATCCGCATTTATTAACTGTAAAAGCCGGCGACACATGCGGCTCCACTGCGCTGCCCACTGGCTCCTGTATACACTGTCATAATTCATAATCCCCGCCGCTGGAACACTGGAGCTCTGATTGGTGAAAAGCTATTAATCAATCAGAGCTCCCGTCTCCCGGCGGGGATTATGAATTACAAGAACTGTATATAGGAGCCGGCGGGCAGCGCAGTGTAGCCGCATGTGTCCCGCTGGCTTGTATGATAATAAATGCAGATCGCAGCGGATCTCCAGAGAATGATCTGCTGCGATCTGCCCCTCTGCCCTTGGACTACTACTCTTATCATGGGACAGAGTCTGTCCCATGATGGGAGTAGTTGTAGTACCGCGGCACTGCTGAGGGATGGCACTTGCACATCCCCGGCTGCAGGACTTTATAGGACTACTACTCCCATCATGGACAGACTCTGCCCATAATGGTAGTTGTAGTCCAGGAGCTGAGGTGCAGATCGCACCGGGTCATTCTGCAGAGACCCACTGCGATCCACATTTAAGTTAACAAGCCGGCGGTACATGCGGCTACATCGCACTGCCGCCGGCTCCTGTATACACTGTCATCATTCATAATCCCCGCCGCCAGGTGACAGGAGCTCTGATTGCTGAAAAGCTAATGACCAATCAGAGCTCCCGTCTCCCGGCTGCGGGGATTAAAAATGGCACTCCTTGGCCTAGGCGGTAACAGGCTGGTGATATTTAGGCTGGGGAGGGCCAGTAACAATGGTCCTCGCCCATCCTGGTAACGTCAGGCTGTTGCTGCTTGGTTGGTATCTGGCTGATACTGAAAATAGGTTTTTTAAATAGTTTTTTAAATAAATAAACAAAAAAAGCGTGTGGTTGCCTCATTTTTTTCAGTATCAGCCAGATACCAACCAAGCAGCAACAGTCTGGCGTTACCAGGGGGGGGCAAGGACCATTGTTACTGGCCCTCCCCAGCCTAAATAACACCAGCCTGTTACCACCTTGGCCCAGGATTGCCATTTTTGATGCTCTGGGCCTGTTGGTACCGTCTCTTCCCAGAACCCCTTTGGCGGTGGGTATCGGGGTAATAATTGGAAGTGAGCGCTAGCTGTTTTGGGGGCTAACGATAAGCCCCGGCTTAGTCATGGATTCTGTCTACAAGACGCCTTCCACAACTAAGCCTGAAAATTCAATTATAAAAAGCACAACACATTGAAAAATTTTTTTTATTTAAGAAAACACTCCCCCACAGCCCTCGTTAACCCTTTTATTGACATTTAAGAAAAATGCTGTTCATCATCGCAATACACCAAATCTGACATAGTCCTCCGCATTCATGTATCTAAGTTTCTAAGAAAAAAAAACAGCAAAAAGTTTAGTAAATTTTTTTGTTTCCACACACCAGCAAAAACGCAAGAAAAAAAACGCAAGAAAAACTGACAAAACGCAGGAAAAACTTGGGACTGTTTTTCTGGCGTTTTTGCTGATGGCAAACCTCAATGGAATCCTGGCCTCAAAGCAATAGAACAAAATCCCTTCGTCCACTTTTCCTGTGAGGTAAAGAAGGAGTGTACGGTAGAGAAGGAGTGCGCGGTAGAGAAGGAGTGCGTGGTAGAGAAGGAGTGCGCGGTAGAGAAGGAGAGCACGGTAGAGAAGGAGTGTACGGTAGAGCGAGGGGGGGGGGGGGTGTTTCAATATTTGCACAAAATTCATCAAAGGAGTGCACAGCCTTAGTAAATTCTGACCAAGAGTGTACAATAGACAAGAGTGTAAAGGGGTAGATCTGTATCTACAAAAGACACCTAATGATAAATCTCCCCCTGAATGTTTGTCTTAAATATTAAAATTATGGCTGCGTTGGTGAATTTATACATTTTCAGTTGTTTAGAATAGATCTGTAATTTAGTTTATTCCTGTAGGGGGCTCCCTCAGCTACATATGTTGAAATGCTGGTGCAGAAAAGTTATTGCCTCAAAAAATTGCACAAGCCATGATATCTCATAAACGTAGTAACTTTATTATAGCAGTTTCAAAATACAAAAATATTAAAGAATAAAATATGGCTATACTACACACAAAGTAGGCTACTGGGCAGGGTATAGTAGTTTTTACAACAAGTGGTGTACGACTGGTGCAGATTGTAACAAACACATATGGGGAGATTTATCAAAACCTGTGCAGAGGAAGAAAGGTGCAGTTGCCCTAAGCAACCAATCAGATGGCTTCTTTCATTTTCACAGGCCTCTTTAAAAATGAAAGAAGCTATCTGGTTGCTATGGGCAACTGCACCACTCTTCCTCTGCACAGGTTTTGATAAATTTCCCCCATAGTATAGCAATAGCTAGTTTGTATAGCGTTTGCCCTTTTATAGGTATTATTGCAGAAATGTTATGTAGAGAGAATGTGGCACACAGGCTGCCAGGCTGTATAGTACAGATCGGCACTCTGTGTAAAGTGGTGCACTTTTGATAAAAGGTTTTGACAGGCTGCCATGTATCTATATTATGTTTTTTACCCGCTGTATACCTGCACTATTACCATCCTATATCCCCTGTGTTTTTTACAGTGTGCTTTCAATTTATTTTGCATTGTCAACAACTATATATATACACAAGATAAAAAAAAGTTTTTCATTTCTGTAAACATTTCTAAGAACTACTTCTTTCTAAATAAAAACACATCAGTGTAAAACGGCATGTATGTTACTCATGATATTGTTTCCCAATGCAGAACTAGTGGAGTTTTCTGCTATACTGATACATGTGATCATACCCCAGGGAAGAAGCGTGAGAGAGGAGTGCTAAGGAAACCACTTCCTAGTACTATCTACACACCCATATTGAGGGACTATGCATGTGTGCCATCTTGTTTAGGGTTTAGCCTCTATGGAATTTAGGTAAATGGAAATGAGGCCTCTATTGTATCTACTTAGATGCTCAATGCTCATTGCACAAATGACACTATACCACACTACTATAGCAATGAACATCAAAGAGTATCTATAGTTACATAGAACTTCTGACATCTCACTGAGACTAATCTGAAGTGTTCATTGCTGGGTGTCCGGGTTCCCTGTTCGCTGAAACAAAGCAACACAATGGTGCATGACACTTTTTCCCGACTATAGCTAAAGACTATAACAAGCTTATCGGTCATCCCTATCTGAGAACATGTAGGTAAATGAGAGTAGTGTAGCTCACTATAGCTTAGTACGTGCCCAAGGTTACTGTTGTTGAATCAATCCCCAGTTAGGCCAAGGAACAATTAAAATAATATATAATAGAGTTATACAGAAAACCAGTCCTCAAAGATACGTAGAAAAAATAGTGGAAAGAAGGTGATATGTCCAATTGCGTTAAAACAATTTATTATAGATAAATGTCAGAATGTATATAGTCGAGGTCTAACGCAGGGCCCTTGCGCAGACTCAACTGCAACAATAATAAAATAAATAAATGAATGGAATAAAACAAATTGCTGGTATAAAAATAGATACTATAAATAGTCCCCACAAGAGAATGTCCATATGTTCCATAAATATCAAATGGCCATGTAGTAGATGGTATAAACAGAGATCTGCTAATTAGTGAAAGCAGTTCATGATAAAGTGCATAAAAATGCCGTCCTCAGCCGTCCTGAGATGCGAGCCAAGCCGACAGTGTTCGGAGGGGCACAGTGAGAGCGTGCGCTGGCAGCGCGTGTAGTTGTGAATGGAGTCGCGCTCCTTCAGGATAGATGATTGACACAGTTGGAGTGCGTGCATTCAGCGCAGTGTTTCGGCTCCTAGGATATCCACATCAGCAGCGGATGGGAGTCCTGGATGGATGGATGCTCAGCTTCGGTAAGTGTGAGATCCTTGCTTGGTAGCAGCTGGCTCAATCTGTAAGGTGGTACAAAATGTATGTACAGATCCCAAATGGGCAAATTGTTAAGAAACAATTCCCGATGGGAATAGTTGTTTGACCATATGAAGTTAAGAGTGTGGAACAGTTCTCAATTGGGGTAAGTACAAGCAGAGGACTAGATGCGTTTCAAGGCCACGGGCCTTTTCTTCAGTAGTCTTGTATGGATGTGAGACTATGCAACAGTCCGGTTTATATAACCCAAAGGATTAAGAAAGGGGAGGGGGGAAGGAATGGGAGAAGGGTAATAAATAAAACATGAAATGGATCTGGTGATCCTACAAAAAGGCTTATAGTGCAAACATATTGTAAAAATGGTCACGCTACTGGATATAAGACAAAGAAGAAAAAGGAAGAAAGAAAAGAACATATATGGTGTACAGATGAATGATATAAAATAAATAAAATATAATATATGGAGAAAACCTCATAATGGTAGCAATAAAAAGTACATACAGTACATTAAGATACCAGTGCCATAAAAATTAAATAATAATAATAATAAAAATAAAAATAATGTAAAAAATTAAAAATTAAAATAAAAAATTATAAAAATATATATAAATAAATAAATAAATACATAAAAAATAAACAATAATAATGAAAAAATGCTAATGTGAGACAACCTGGAAAGTCTACAAGAGATAAATACAGCCAATAATGAAATAGATTGGACACAAATAAAATAAAATATATCATATATCAACACAGAAGAATCGATGTAGAACTTGAGTGGGATCAACCACGGGATCAAAGTGGGGTCCATCATTGCGTCGGTAAATGATCTGCCGATGACGGGCTGTGGGGAAGAGCCCGACCCAAGTGTATCAAAGAAAGCCAAAAATTTCAGCATTCATTCCCCTGGGTGTCAATGTATTAAATTAGAAGATTTTTTTTAGCTTCAGCTCTAGACTTACGTGGGATGTAATCTTCGCCTCTCCAACATCTCCTGACACTCTGGATAGCTGTAAAGAACAAATTAGAGGGGGTCTTGGTGGTGGTATTCTGAAAAATGTAATGATAGAGGATGTGTTTTGGTCCCTTTGTTTATACTATAGATATGTTCGGCCAATGGGGACTTTCAGCTGTCAAAAATGTTTGATTGCAGATAGTCCGGCTTCATGTTTAATTATTGTGTAAAGGGAACTAACATCTAAAGTGGCTAAAACATAGTTGGATTCCCATATAATGGCTTCTAATATTTGTATGACCTGAGTGGTGTCCTTTAAATAAAAATAATTTTTTTGTACAAACATATTTGTTTTTATGCAAATGTAAAGTAGACATATTGTATATGTGAACCCATATATTATTTTGAATATCCATTTTCCTTAAGGTGAAAAAGGGCTAAGTCCTTAAGGGGTTAAAGGGGTACTCCTCTGGAAAAAAAATTTTTAAATCAACTGGTGCCAGAAAGTTAAACAGATTTGTAAATCACTCCTATTTAAAAATCTTAATCCTTCCAGTACTTATCAGCTGCTAAATGCTCCATGGGGAATTCATTTCTTTTTTAATTTCCTTTCTGTCTGACCACAGTGCTCTCTGCTGACACCTCTATCCATTTTAGGAACTGTCCATAGTAGGAGCAAATCCCCATAGCAAACCTATCCTGTTCTGGACAGTTCCTAAAATGGACAGAGGCGTCAGCAGAGAGCAATGTGGTCAGACAGAAAGGAAATTAAAAAAGAAATGAATTCCCCATGGAGCATTTAGCAGCTGATAAGTACTGGAAGGATTAAGATTTTTAAATAGGAGTGATTTACAAATCTGTTTAACTTTCTGGCACCAGTTGATTTAAAAAAAAAATGTTTTCCAGAGGAGTACCCCTTTAACCCCTTAAGGACTTAGCCCTTTTTCACCTTAAGGAAAATGGATATTCAAAATAATATATGGGTTCACATATACAATATGTCTACTTTATATTTGCATCATAAAATTGATGAGTTTTTACTTTTGGAAGACACCAGAGGGCTTCAAAGTTCAGCAGCAATTTTCAAATTTTTCACAAAATTATCAAACTCCCTATTTTTCAGGGACCAGTTCAGTTTTGAAGTGGATTTGAAGGGTCTTCATATTAGAAATATCCCATAAATGACCCCATTATAAAAACTGCACCCCCCAAAGTATTCAAAATGACATTCAGTAAGTGTATTAACCCTTTAGGTGTTTCACAGGAATAGCAGCAAAGTGAAGGAGAAAATTCTAAATCTTCATTTTTTACACTCGCATGTTCTTGTAGACCCAATTTTTGAATTTTTGCAAGGGGTAAAAAGGAGAAAATTTTTATTTGTATTTGAAACCCAATTTCTCTCGAGTAAGGACATACCTCATATGTCTATGTAAAGTGTTCGGCGGGCGCAGTAGAGGGCTCAGAAGCGAAGGAGCGACAAATGGTTTTTGGGGGGCATGTTACCTTTAGGAAGCCCCTATGGTGCCAGAACAGCAAAAAAAAAAAAAACACATGGCATACCATTTTGGAAACTAGACCCCTCGGGGAACATAACAAGGGGTAAAGTGATCCTTAATACCCCACAGGTGATTCACAACTTTTGCATATGTAAAAAAAATAATAATAATTTTTACCTAAAATGCTTGGTTTCCCAAAAGTTTTACATTTTTAAAAAGGGTAATAGCAGAAAATAACTCCCAAAATTTGAAGCCCAATTTCTCCCAATTCAGAAAACACCCCATATGGGGGTGAAAAGTGCTCTGCTGGCGCACTACAGGTCTCAGAAGAGGAGTCACATTTGGCTTTTTGAAAGCAAATTTTGCTCTGGGGGCATGCCGCATTTAGGAAGCCCCTATGGTACCAGAACAGCAAAAAAAAAAAACACATGGCATACCATTTTGGAAACTAGACCCCTCGGGGAACGTAACAAGGGGTGAACCTTAATACCCCACAGGTGTTTCACGACTTTTGCATATGTAAAAAAAAATATATAATTTTTACCTAAAATGCTTGTTTTCCCAAAAATTTTACATTTTTAAAAAGGGTAATAGCAGAAAATACCCCCCAAAATTTGTAACACAATTTCTCCCGAGTACAGAAATACCCCATATGTGACCCTACACTGTTACCTTGAAATACGACAGGGCTCCAAAATGAGAGCGCCATGCGCATTTGAGGCCTAAATTAGGGACTTGCATAGGGGTGGACATAGGGGTATTCTATGCCAGTGATTCCCAAACAGGGAGCCTCCAGCTGTTGCTAAACTCCCAGCATGCCTGGACAGTCAGTGTCTGTCTTGCAATACTGAGAGTAGTTGTTTTGCAACAGCTGGAGGCTCCGTTTTGGAAACAGTGGTGTACCAGATTTTTTTCATTTTTAGAGGGGAGGGGAGGGGGGCTCTGTAGGGGTATGTGTATATGTAGTGTTTTTTACTTTTTATTTTATTTTGTGTTAGTGTAGTGTTTTTAGGGTACAGTCGCACGGGCGGGGGTTCACAGTAGTTTCTCGCTGGCAGTTTGAGCTGCAGCAGAAAATTTGCCGCAGCTCAAACTTGCAGCCGGATACTTACTGTATACCTCCGCCCATGTGAGTGTACCCTGTACATTCACATTGGGGGGGGGGGGGAAACATCCAGCGGTTGCAAAACTACAACTCCCAGCATGTACGGTCTATCAGTGCATGCTGGGAGTTGTAGTTTTGCAACAGCTGGAGGCACACTGGTTGTGAAACACCGAGTTTGGTAACAAACTCAGTGTTTTGCAACCATTGTGCCTTCAGCTGTTGCAAAACTACAACTCCCAGGATGCACTGATAGACCGTACATGCTGGGAGTTGTAGTTCTGCAACAGCTGGAGGCATACTACTTTGGCTGGGGATGCTGGGGAAGCTGGAGACACACTGGTTTGCTACTTAACTCAGTGTTTCACAACCAGTGTGCCTTCAGCTGTTGCAAAACTACAACTCTCAGCAGTCACCGACAGCCAACGGGCATGCTGGGAGTTGTAGTTATGCAACCAGCAGATGCACCACTACAACTCCCAGCATGCACTTTAGCTGATTGTGCAAGCTGGGAGTTGTAGTTATACAACAGCTGAAGGTACACTTTTCCATAGAAAAAATGTGCCTCCAGCTGTTGCAAAACTATAAGTCCCAGCATGCCCATAAGGGAATGCTGGGAGTTGTGGTGGTCTGCCTCCTGCTGTTGCATAACTACAGCTCCCAGCATGCCCTTTTTGCATGCTGGGAGCTGTTGCTAAGCAACAGCAGGAGGCTGTCACTCAGCTCCAACTGCTGCTCCGGCACACAGGTCAGTCCATCGTCGCAGGTCAGTCCCTCGCCGCCGCCGCCACTCTTGGGGCCCCAATCCCAACAGGGATGCCGGGGATCGGGGTCCCCAGCTCCCGGGGTCAACTTCCCGCACCCGCTCACGTCCTCCGGAAGAGGGGCGGAGCGGGTTGCGGGACTGACACCTGCAGCAGGTGCCCTGATTGGTCGGCCGGTAAACCGGCCGACGAATCAGGGCGATCGTGAGGTGGCACCAGTGCCACCTCACCCTTGCTGGCTATGGCTGTTCGGGGCCGTCTCTGACGGCTGGAGACCCGATTGACCCAGAATTCGCAGCAGTGATCTGCGGCCATCGCCGACATGGGGGGGTCATCATGACCCCCCTGGGCGATATGCCGCGATGCCTGCTGAACGATTTCAGCAGGCATCAGGCACCGGCTCCGCTCCAGCTGGCTGCGGGGGGCCGGGAAAGCTCAAGGACTCTGAAATGAAGACGTATGAGAACGTCATGAGTCCTTAAGGGGTTAAGAGAAACTGTACCCTAGAATCACAGTTTGAGGAGGAGGCCATTTTAGAACAATTAATCACTAAAACACGGAAATTAGATAGATCCTCTGTTTTTTCTTTTTACACCTAACCCTACTGAACCACAAATATCTAATCAGGAACCTAAATTGGTTTTACCTTTTAATAATGAATATAGACAAATTGAAAGAATTATAAAAAAAAGAATTGGCCTTTCCTGAAGAATGATAAACTAATAGGACAATAATACAAGTATCTTCCATATCAAAAAATTTTTGCTGAAAATTACTGAATGTCTTACCTGTCACGACAAAGGTGTTATTTATATGATACAATGTAAATGTGGTAAACAGTACATAGGACGCACTTAAAGACAGCTGAAAGTACACATTGCCGAACATATCTATAGTATAAACAAAGGGACCAAAACACATCCTCTATCATTTCATTTTTCAGAATATCACCACAAAGACCCCTCTAATTTGTTCTTTACAGCTATCCAGAGTGTCAGGAGATGTTGGAGAGGCGAAGATTACATCCCACGTAAGTCTAGAGCTGAAGCTAAAAAAATCTTTGAATTTGATACATTGACACCCAGGGGATTGAATGCTGAAATATACATTTTTGGCTTTCTTTGACACACTTGGGTCGGGCTCTTCCCCAAGGCCCGTCACCGGCAGGTCTTTTACCAATGCGATGACGGACCCTGTGGTTGATCTCGCTCAAGTTCTACATCGGTTCTTCTGTGTTGATATATTTTATTTTATTTTTGTCCAATCTATTCCATTATAGGCTGTATTTATTTATTTTTAGACTTTCCAGGTTGTCTCCCATTAACATTTATTCATTATTATTGTTTATTTATTTTATATATAGTTTTATTATAGTTTTATTTTATTTTTGTATATTTTTTTTCATTATTATTATTATTATTATTTTATTTTTATGTCACTGGTATCTTAATATATGTACTTTTTATTGCTACCATTATGAAGTTTTCTCCATATATTATATTTTATTTGTTTTCTATCATTCATCTGTACACCATATAATTTCTTTCTTTCACACTGGTGAGCCGTTCGGCGCTGCCCGATGTGCTGTGGAATTTTGTTGTCAAAATTAAAAATTTTACATTTTTTAAATTTCCCTCCCAGGTGCCGCAGGGGGAGGGAAATTTGTGTGCGCTTTGCGTGTGCATGAGGCTGGAACAGGACCTGTGATGATGTCACCGTCATGTAATCAGTCACATGGAGGAGGAGGAGTCTCATCATCAGGGGCTTCTGTTCTAGGCCTCAGCGTACCCCTACGTCCCCCAGCATCCCTTAGCTTCCCCCTCCTCCCTGGGGCCCAGAGAGGGAACGTGTGCGGAAGCTGCACCGGGCCGGTGTAGTGACCCGTGCCCCAAGTCCCCTCCCCCCTGCGGCACAGTGAATGATTGCCCTGCTGGAGCCCTGAGTCGGTGCCCTGCCGGAGAGGTGAAGAACGGGGAAGAAAAATGGCTTGCTTAACCCCTTAAGGACCGGAGGTTTTTCCGTTTTTGCATTTTCGTTTTTTGCTCCTTGCCTTTAAAAAATCATAACTCTTTCAAATTTACACCTAAAAATCCATATGATGGCTTATTTTTTGCACCACCAATTCTACTTTGTAATGACGTCAGTCATTTTGCCCAAAAATCTATGGTGAAGCGGGAAAAAAAATCATTGTGCGACAAAATTGAAAAAAAAACGCTGTTTTGTAACTTTTGGGGGCTTCCGTTTCAACGTAGTACATTTTTTGGTAAAAATGACACCTGATATGTATTCTGTAGGTCCATACGATTAAAATGATACCCTACTTATATAGGTTTGATTTTGTCGGACTTCTGGAAAAAATCATAACTACATGCAGGAAAATTAATACGTTTAAAATTGTCATCTTCTGACCCCTATAACTTTTTTATTTTTCCGTGTATGGGGCGGTATGAGCGCTCATTTTTTGCGCCGTGATCTGAAGTTTTTAACGGTACCATTTTTGCATTGATAGGACTTATCGCGCACGCCATTGACCATTTTTTATTGGAAAAGGGGGGTGATTCAAACTTTTAATAGGGGAGGAGTTAAATGATCTTTATTCACTTTTTTTTTGCAGTGTTATAGGTCCCATAGGGACCTATAACACTGCACACACTGATCTTCTATGTTGATCACTGGTTTCTCATAAGAAACCAGTGATCAACGATTCTGCCGGATGACTGCTCATGCCTGGATCTCAGGCACTGAGCAGTCATTCGGCGATCGGACAGCGAGGAGGCAGGAAGGGGCCCTCCCGCTGTCCTGTCAGCTGTTCGGGATGCCGCGATTAGCCGCGGCTATCCCGAACAGCCCGACTGAGCTAGCCGGGAACTTTCACTTTCACTTTTAGCGATCGGCGCTGCGCGCTATTAGAGGCGGGTCCCGGCTTCACTATGACGCCGGGCCCGCCATGATATGACGCGGGGTTACTGTGTAACCCCGCGTTATATCAGAAGAGCAGGACCAAGGACGTACCGGTACGTCCTTGGTCCTTAAGGGGTTAAGGTACTGTGGTGTCCCAGTACCACATTTCATATGGTACTTATCTATTTATGGGTCCCCATAGCCAGAGTCCCTAGGACGTAGGGATCCCTGTAATCTAGACTACCCCTAGTCACCTCTATCTTAACGTATAATTAGTAATTTATGCATATATAATATAAATAGTATAGTATAAATGTAAATAAATGGTTAATTACTTGTTTCCATGGTGTCGCGGGGCCTTCGGGTCATGTGATGCGTTTCAAGCCTCACTCTGGATGCATCCCAGGCCTCACTTTGGCATCTCTAGCCTCGTTTTGGTTTTATAATGTATATAGATCCTGTGACGTAAGCAATCCCATCACACCATGTAAGGTGAATGGCAGATGTCCGGACCAATCAGATTCGCCATGCCCCCTACCCATATAAGGGAGCGGCGGCCATGTTTCTCGCTCTTACCTCGTGGGCTGTCAAGCAAGCAAGACCTGTACAGCAGTAATCGCAGTGAGTTAGGCCCGAGGCTTGCGGCAACGGCTGAACGATTATAATTATAGAGTGTATCATCTCCCAAACACTTTGCAGCATCTCCGGACCTAATACCTCCCCTAAATCCGGACGGATCTGCAAATCTCTTCCTTAATTAAGAGACTTATTGTCTAGCTCAAGGTCCGCAACTACTGCCAGTCACTAAGTAACCAAAGGACTGTTTGTATGAGACTGTGACTGTACCGTGAATATTGCAAGCACTTCAGTAAACGTTATTCAAGTTCAAGTTCAAATCTCCTTGTGGACCTTCAGTTATTTTATGCACCTATCGTTACTGGGAAGGGTGGCGATAGGCTGGAACACTGATTCAGCATACCAGCCTTCAGCCTGGCATCACAAACCCTTCTAGGGTTAACATTAACCCCTTATATACCTATACCATACCAACACTACCATACAACCCCCAAGGGCTACCCCAGTACTGTACCATATCCATCCTCCCCCTCACCCATGTCCATCCCTCCCTCACCCATGTCCATCCCCCCTCACCCATGTACATGCCCCCTCTCACCCATGTCCATCCCCCCTCACCCATATTTATCTTCCTGTCATCCATGTCCACCTTGTCCACCCCCCTGTCCATCCCTGTCACCCATGTTCACCCCCCAGTCTACCCCCTGTCACCCATGTCCCCCCCTATTCACCCCTCTGTCCCCCCTCTTTTATCCCCCTTGTCATCCTTGTCCACCCTCCTGTCAGCCCTGTTTACCCCCATATGTCCCGTGTTCACCCTCCTGTCATCACCTGTCACCTATGTCCACCCCCCCCTATTCACCCCTCCATCCACCCTGCTTTGTCACTCCTGTCCACCCCTCTTTTAACCGCTTGTCACCCTTGTCCACCCCTCTGTCATCTCTGTCCATCCCCGTGTCACCCATGTTCACCCCCCCATTGTCCACCCCTCTGACCACATTCTTGTCACCCATGTACACCCCTCTGTCCCTTTGTCACCCCTGTTACCACCTTGTCACTCCTGTCCACCCCTGTCACCCCGACGCCCCCCTGTCACCCATGTACAGTCTCCTACACTCCTGTCACCCATGTACACCCCTCTACCACCCATGTACACTCCTCTACACCCCTGTCACCGATGTACACCCCTCTGTCACCCATGTACACCCCTTTACACCCCTCTTCCACCCATGTACACTCCTCTACACCCTCCTGTCACCCATGTACACTCCTCTACACCCCTCTGTCACCCATGTACACTCAAATAGTAAGGGGGAGAAATTATTAATAATTGCTCTTTGGGAGTTGTCTAAATTAGGGAGTGGACACCAGTACTAGTCCACAATATTATTATATTACCCATGTACACTCCTCTACACTTGTAAAAGGGGAATCTGGAGGCTAATGCTGGTAACGTGCGAGCCTAATAGATTTGTTTTGCAGGTTTTACTGTGAAGAGTTGTAGCTGGAAAAAATGGTCAGGAAGGTTCGGACCAGACAAACTACGCTGATCAGAGAAAACGTCATATGTGATTTGCTGTATAAAGCAGCACTTTAAACTACATACCCACTGATAAATAGATATTGGAATTTGTGTGCATTATGTTTTTTTTTTCTTTTTTTGCTTGTGAACTACGGTCGGGTGCCCCGCAAAATATTTTTTTTCGGAAGGGTGCCCCGAGCCAAAAAAGGTTAGGAAACACTGGTCTAAGTCTTATATCCAGTAGCGTGACCATTTTTATAATATGTTTGCACAATATGCCTTTTTGTAGTATCACCAGATCCATTTCATGTTTTATTTATTACCCTTCTCCCATCCCTTCCCCCTCCCCTTTCTTAATCCTTTGGGTTATATAAACCGGACTGTTGCATAGTCTCATATCCATACAAGACTACTTAAGAAAAGGCCTTGAAACACGTCTAGTCCTCTGCTTGTACTTTTTCTTATTGAGAACTGTTCCACACGCTCAACTTCATATGGTCAAACAACTATTCCCATCGTGCAATATTTCTTAACAATTTGCCCATTTGTGATTTGTACATACATTTTGTACCACCTTACAGATTGAGCCAGCTGCTACCAAGCAAGGAGCTCATGCTCGCTGGAGCTGAGCATCCATCCAGGACTCCCATCCGCTGCTAGCCTCACATCCTAGGAGCCGGAACACTGCGCTGAACGCACGCACTCCAACTGTGTCAATCATCTATGTTGAAGGAGCTCCCAGCGCATGCTCTCACTGTGACCCCCTGAACACTGTCGGCTTGCCTTGCATCTCAGGATGACTGGTATACTGCAGCCATAACCAGTGGCTGAAGCCCTAACACAACGTGGACCCGGTGAGCAGTGCAAATCACCACACTATTTGACTTATGCTGCCATAGCATTTTTATGCACTTTATCATTAACTGCTTTCACTAAATTGCAGATCTCTGTTTATACCATCTGCTACATGGCCATTTGATATTTATGGAACATACGGACATTCTCATTTGTGAGGACTATTTATAGTATCTATTTTTATCCCAGCTATTTGTTTTATTCTATTTATTTATTAAATTATTGTTGCTGTTGGGTCTGTGCAAGGGCCCTGCCTTAGACCTCAACTATATACATTCTGACATTTATCTATAACTAGCTCAGTACCCGGCGTTGCCCGTTTTTTTCCTTCCTAATCCTTGTTGGGGAGGAAAATAAACAAAAGAGGAAGCTTTTGACTTCATATCCCGACCTCCTATCCCGACCTCCTATCCCGTCCTCCTATCCCGTCCTCCTATCCCGTCCTCCTATCCCATCCACCTTTCCCCGACCTCCTATCTCGACCTCCTATCTGGACCTCCTTTCCTGTCCTCCTTTCCCGTCCTCCTTTCCCATCCTCCTATCCCGTCCTCATATCACGACCTCCTATCCCATCCTCCTATCTTGACCTCCTATCCCGTCCTCCTATCTCGTCCTCCTATCTCAAGCTCCTATCCCGTCCTCCTATCTCGAGCTCCTATCCCGTCCTCCTATCGCGTCCTACTATTGCGTCCTCCTATCCCGGTCCTCCTATCCCGGTCCTCCTATCCCGACCTCCTATCCCGTCCTCATATCCCGACCTCCTAACTCGACCTCCTATCCCAACCATCCCGTCCTCCTATCTTGACCTCCTATCTTGACCTCTCATCCCGTCCTCATATTCCGACCTGTAATATGTGTACCAGGTATTGAAATATCTCCAGCCGTACAGAAGTTATGTGGGAAAATACATTTCCCATTGATTTGCATGGGACTTTAAACAAAACCCCCAACCCTCACAAATGGGGGTAGTTAAGGGTTAAATTAACTATCCTATATTTTAAGTGGACATATCAGTAACATGTGACCAAGTATTATCGAAATATCTCCAGCCGTTTGGAAGTTATACAGTAACATATATTTCCCATTGACTTGTATAGGACTTTAAACATAAACCCCGCCCCTGGCAAATGGGGGTGAGTAAGGGTTAAATCACCTATCCTATGTTTGCTGTTGACAGATAAGTAATATGTGTGCCAAGTTTCATGTTAATATCTTTAGCCGTTTGGACATGATGCTGGAACATACACGCATACATACATACATACATACATACATACACACGTTGAGTTTTATATATATAGATACGGTAAGTTGTTTTAACGCTATTGGACATATCAGCTTCTTTTCACCATTTTTTCTTGGTACCTTTGAGGACTGGTTTTCTGTATGACTCTATTATACATTATTATTTTAATTGTTCCTGTCTAAGAACACATAGGGATGAGCCAAGCTGGTATGTACTATAGCAAGTACTTCAACAGCTTTACTTTAGCGATTGTGGAGGATCTCAACAACAAAGCGCCAACAATGACTTATTAAAAGCTCTATAAAGCTGAAAGTACTAAAAGTACTCAATACTCATCACTGTAATAATGGTGTGTGGTGACATCTAGTGGCACCCTCTGTTGGACATAGGTAGGGTGATTATGTAATCACACTGCCTGCATCCATATCTAGGTGCCAGGCTAGGGACAGGTGAGTATCTAATATACAATGGGGGCACAGTGTGTTAATTCCTATATGGGGCACAGGTTTATTCATATATGTGTATTCATATATGAGGCACAGTGTTTTTTTGTGGGTTTTTTTTCAATTCTTTATTTATTAAATATAAAATAAATAGACACATTAAACATTAACTATAGTGTTTTTCCCTTCTACGAATCCAAAATTATCACTTGTAAAGAGGAGGATAAATCTTTAATTTCCCAAAATGGAATAACAAAACATTAATAAAGATTGACAAGAAAAGAAGAAAAAAAGAGGAGGAGGAAAAAAAGAAAGGAAGTGAAAGAGAAGGGAAATTACCTTAAAGTTGTGGGGCATGGTATGTTAATCCATTTATTAAGCACAGTATTTTAATTCAAATATGAGGGAACAGTATATAATTAAATCATATTTGGGGGAACAGTATATTAATTCATACATGGGGACAGTATATAATCAATGAATTTTTTATGCACACAGTAAAAAATTCATATATGGGACACTGTATATAAATAATTCATATGTGGGGCACAGTATAATATAATAGATTTCAGGGGATACAGTGTGTATTAGATTTCAGATATATAGCATATATTATAAGGATTTTTGGGGGTAACATGGTTTCAGGGGATATAGTAGGTGTCAGTAATGTATTCAGAGTTTGCGACAGTATTTAGGGCGCACACTGTATGGGAGCGGTTGTTTTTAGGGGTGTAGTGTGTTCCAGTGTTAAATTCAGAGTGCACAGTGAAAAATTATATTTATATATTGAAGCATAGTGTGTGGCAGTGTAATGTTCAGAGGCTATAGAAAGTGGAATTATTATGTAAAGAGAACACAGTGTGTGGCAGCATTTTATTCAGAGGGTACAAAGTGGCAGTATTTTATTCAGAGGGTACAGTGCAGAGTTATACTCAGAAGGTACAGTGTGTGGCAGCATTATAGTCATAGGAGATGTTGTGTGGCAGTGTTATATTCAGAGGGTACAGTGCAGAGTTATACTCAGAAGGTACAGTGTTTGGCAGTATTATAGTCATAGGAGATGTTGTGTGGCAGTGTTATATTCAGAGGGTACAGTGCAGAGTTATACTCAGAAGGTACAGTGTGTGGCAGCATTATAGTCATAGGAGATGTTGTGTGGCAGTGTTATATTCAGAGGGTGCAGTGCAGAGTTATACTCAGAAGGTACAGTGTGTGGCAGTATTATAGTCATAGAAGATGTTGTGTGGCAGTGTTATATTCAGAGGGTACAGTGCAGAGTTATACTCAGAAGGTACAGTGTGTGGCAGCATTATAGTCATAGGAGATGTTGTGTGGCAGTGTTATATTTAGAGGGTACAGTGCAGAGTTATACTCAGAAGGTACAGTGTGTGGCAGTATTATAGTCATAGGAGATGTTGTGTGGCAGTGTTATATTCAGAGGGTACAGTGCAGAGTTATACTCAGAAGGTACAGTGTGTGGCAGCATTATAGTTATAGGAGATGTTGTGTGGCAGTGTTATATTCAGAGGGTACAGTGCAGAGTTATACTCAGAAGGTACAGTGTGTGGCAGCATTATAGTCATAGGAGATATTGTGTGGCAGTGTTATATTCAGAGGGTACAGTGCAGAGTTATACTCAGAAGGTACAGTGTGTGGCAGTATTATAGTCATAGGAGATGTTGTGTGGCAGTGTTATATTCAGAGGGTACAGTGTCTGCAGAGTTATACTCAGAAGGTACAGTGTGTGGCAGTATTATAGTCATAGGAGATGTTGTGTGGCAGTGTTATATTCAGAGGGTACAGTGCAGAGTTATACTCAGAAGGTACAGTGTGTGGCAGCATTATAGTCACAGGAGATGTTGTGTGGCAGTGTTATATTCAGAGGGTACAGTGCAGAGTTATATTCAGAAGGTACAGTGTGTGGCAGCATTATAGTCATAGGAGATATTGTGTGGCAGTGTTATATTCAGAGGGTACAGTGTCTGCAGAGTTATATTCAGAAGGTACAGTGTGTGGCAGTATTATAGTCATAGGAGATGTTGTGTGGCAGTGTTATATTCAGAGGGTACAGTGCAGAGTTATACTCAGAAGGTACAGTGTGTGGCAGCATTATAGTCATAGGAGATATTGTGTGGCAGTGTTATATTCAGAGGGTACAGTGCAGAGTTATACTCAGAAGGTACAGTGTGTGGCAGCATTATAGTCATAGGAGATATTGTGTGGCAGTGTTATATTCAGAGGGTACAGTGCAGAGTTATACTCAGAAGGTACAGTGTGTGGCAGCATTATAGTCATAGGAGATATTGTGTGGCAGTGTTATATTCAGAGGGTACAGTGCAGAGTTATACTCAGAAGGTACAGTGTGTGGCAGTATTATAGTCATAGGAGATATTGTGTGGCAGTGTTATATTCAGAGGGTACAATGCAGAGTTATACTCAGAAGGTACAGTGTGTGGCAGTATTATAGTCATAGGAGATATTGTGTGGCAGTGTTATATTCAGAGGGTACAGTGCAGAGTTATATTCAGAAGGTACAGTGTGTGGCAGCATTATAGTCATAGGAGATGTTGTGTGGCAGTGTTATATTCAGAGGGTACAGTGTCTGCAGAGTTATATTCAGAAGGTACAGTGTGTGGCAGCATTATAGTCATAGGAGATGTTGTGTGGCAGTGTTATATTCTGAGGGTACAGTGCCTGCCAGTGTTATATTCAGATTGCACAGGGTGAGTCCAGGTTATATGCAGAGGGTACAGAATGTGGTAGGGTTATATTAAGAGGGTACAGTGTATGTCAGGGTGAGTTACTGTGATTCAATAATATCATTGTGTATTCTGCCTGACTGTGTCCAATCAGTGCTGTCGTCACTATTCTGTAATGATGATTGGTTAAACAACAACTCCCAGCATTCCCTTTCCACTGCTTATGTAATACTCGGAGCTGTAGTTTCACATGATAAAAACATATTTAGCACTTTACCCTTACTTTATCAATGGTCATTTTCCATGACACCGCAAGCATCCATCACACCAAGTAGGGACCCTGTTAAATTCCACCCCGCATTCGTGTCCTTCTGAAGCCATACCTTTCCCTAGTGATATCAGCTGAATTCTAGGGATTCAACAGCCAGATTCACCGCTATCAGTTGACACCTGGGGACAGCTTCATTTTAAAAAGGTTCTTTCTTCTTTAAACAATTGTTTTCATATAGCCTGCAAGGTGCAGAAATTCTGGTGTCCACAGAGAGAATAGACATGGCTATTCTTTCTGAGGACTCAGCCGGGAAATGCATTGCCGTCTATGAGATGGTCCTAGTGTCGGAGATTTTCTGTGCAGACATTCCCCTGTGTGAACATAGCCTTAATGTGCATAATTTGCTGCAGATTTTCTGCAGCTGATTTTACTTGGTGCAGTATAGGCAATAATTATGGAGGCTAACTTTCTAGTGGCATGCGATAAACAGGCACACTCTAATACAGTGTTTCCCAACCAGGGTGCCTCCAGCTTTTGCTAAACTACAACTCCCAGTATGCCTGGACAGCCTTAGGCTGTCCAGGCATGCTGGGAGTTGTAGTTTTGCAACAGCTGAAGGCACCTTTTTTTGCAATACTGTGCAATAGTCTGTGCTTTATATGAATAGTCTGTTAACTTTAATTGGTCAGTATGAGATACTTCCAAATGTTTTCCAAGGTAATACCATTATCTTCCATTAACACAGTGGCCCTGATTTATTATTGTAAACCCGACACGATTTGTTGGGTTGTGCAACAGATTCTGTTCAATAGCGCCAGAATTCTGTCTCATTGCGCCAGAAATAAAAAAAAAACCCGACCAACTCTCCATTTTACTGAGAAACCCCGAAAAAGGGGCATGGTTGTGGGGAAAAGGGGGCGTGGTTACAGAAGAGGAGGCGTGCCCCCGACATTTTCACAAAAACCCAACATATTTACTAAGGTTTCCACAGAAAATGTGGTGGATTTCAGCTGAGGAAAACCAGACAGATCAGAGCATGTGTAAAAAAAAAAGCTAAATGTAGGGAAAAGTGCAAAATGTAGGGAAACCTTAGTAAATACAATGGGAAAAAATTATGGGGAATTAAAACCCACAAAGAAACCTACACAACACTCTTAATAAATGAGGGCCATTGTTGCTGAACGGTTCTCCCAAAGCAGACAACTCTGCGTTCCATGAAGCTGGGAATATGAGTTTAAGAATCTCTATCATGGTTGTAACACCCACACAAAAAGCTTGCATTCAAAGGGAAGGTCACTTTAATGCAATTCTGCTTACATCTAGTGGACATTTGTGGTATTGCACTTTTACAGAGTTCAGAGAAAAGTAAAGAATGAAAAAAAAAGTTAAGAATGTAAGAAAAAAATAAAATAAAATACCAACACACATTTCGCTATGTTCACACACAAATGACTGAAATTGTGGCCATGTTTTTAAAACTTTTCTTCATTTTGGACAGTTTACCTATTTTATCAACTGTTTTTTTGGGGGGGGGGGGACACTATTTTCAACCTTTTTGTTTTATACTGCAAAATTTATAGCCCAAAAAACGACTGTTAGCCAAAATATGGCTGTATTTTGTGCTAAAAAGGAGCCTGATACAATTTTACAACCTAAACAATTCAAGGAATATGTGTTTAAACATCCCATTAGATTGGCCGTTTTACATCCCAAAAACTGGGTTACATCTATACTCCATAAACCTGCACACAGCTTTTTCAATGAAGGGTCTGCACTTTGCAGTATGTGGAGCAGGTCCCCTAGGGCTCATCCCCAGGGCTGGCTCCACCTATAGGCAAAATAGGCAGCCGCCTAGAGTGCCCTCTTGATGGGGGTGCCGTTCTGCCCTCCGCAAGAAATGTATTTCTCCAGGTCCTGACAGCTGCTAAGCTGTTACCGCTGTAGTAAGGTGATTACATGAGGAGAGAGTTTGTTACAGTGTGTCACCCCAGTAATAAGGACATAACATGAAGAGGGGGGGTTGTTACAGTGTGTCACCCCAGTAATAAGGACATAACATGAGGAGGAGGTTTGTTACAGTGTGTCACCCCAGTAGTAAGGAGATAACATGAGGAGGAGGTTTGTTACAGTGTGTCACCCCAGTAGTAAGATAATTACATGAGGAGGGGGTTTGTTACAGTGTGTCACCCCAGTAGTAAGGTAATTACATGAGGAGGGGGTTTGTTACAGTGTGTCACCCCAGTAATAAGGACATAACATGAATAGGGGGTTTGTTACAGTGTGTCACCCCAGTAGTAAGGTAATTACATGAGGAGGGGGTTTGTTACAGTGTGTCACCCCAGTAATAAGGACATAACATGAGGAGGGGGTTTGTTACAGTGTGTCACCCTAGTAGTAAGGTAGTTACATGAGGAGGGGGTTTGTTACAGTGTGTCACCCCAGTAGTAAGGTAATTACATGAGGAGGGGGTTTGTTACAGTGTGTCACCCCAGTAATAAGGACATAACATGAAGAGGGGGGTTGTTACAGTGTGTCACCCCAGTAATAAGGACATAACATGAGGAGGAGGTTTGTTACAGTGTGTCACCCCAGTAGTAAGGAGATAACATGAGGAGGAGGTTTGTTACAGTGTGTCACCCCAGTAGTAAGATAATTACATGAGGAGGGGGTTTGTTACAGTGTGTCACCCCAGTAGTAAGGTAATTACATGAGGAGGGGGTTTGTTACAGTGTGTCACCCCAGTAATAAGGACATAACATGAGGAGGGGGTTTGTTACAGTGTGTCACCCTAGTAGTAAGGTAGTTACATGAGGAGGGGGTTTGTAACAGTGTGTCACCCCAGTAATAAGGAAAAAACATGAGGAGGGGGTTTGTTACAGTGTGTCACTCCAGTAGTAAAGTAATTACATGAGGAGGGGGTATGTTACAGTGTGTCACCCCAGTAATAAGGACATAACATGAGGAGGGTGTTTGTTACAGTGTGTCACCCCAGTAGTAAGGAGATTACATAAGGAGGGGGTTTGTTACAGTGTGTCACCCCAGTAGTAAGGAGATAACATGAGGAGGAGGTTTGCTACAGTGTGTCACCCTAGTAGTAAGGTAATTACATGAGGAGGGGGTTTGTTACAGTGTGTCACCCCAGTAATAAGGACATAACATGAGGAGGGGGTTTGTTACAGTGTGTCACCCTAGTAGTAAGGTAGTTACATGAGGAGGGGGTTTGTAACAGTGTGTCACCCCAGTAATAAGGAAAAAACATGAGGAGGGGGTTTGTTACAGTGTGTCACTCCAGTAATAAGGACATAACATGAGGAAGGGGTTTGTTACAGTGTGTCACCCCACTAGTAAGGAGATTACATGAGGAGGGGGTTTGTTACAGTGTGTCACCCCAGTAGTAAGATAATTACATGAGGAGGGGGTTTGTTACAGTGTGTCACCCCAGTAATAAGGACATAACATGAGGAGGGGGTTTGTTACAGTGTGTCACTCCAGTAGTAATGTAATTACATAAGGAGGGGGTTTGTTACAGTGTGTCACCCCAGTAATAAGGACATAACATGAGGAGGGGGTTTGTTACAGTGTGTCACCCCAGTAGTAAGGAGATTACATAAGGAGGGGGTTTGTTACAGTGTGTCACCCCAGTAGTAAGGAGATAACATGAGGAGGAGGTTTGCTACAGTGTGTCACCCCAGTAGTAAGGTAATTACATGAGGAGGGGGTTTGTTACAGTGTGTCACCCCAGTAATAAGGACATAACATGAGGAGGGGGTTTGCTACAGTGTGTCACCCTAGTAATAAGGACATAACATGAGGAGGGGGTTTGTTACAGTGTGTCACTCCAGTAGTAAGGTAATTACATGAGGAGGGGGTTTGTTACAGTGTGTCACCCCAGTAATAAGGACATAACATGAGGAGTGGGTTTGTTACAGTGTGTCACCCCACTAGTAAGGAGATTACATGAGGAGGAGGTTTGTTACAGTGTGTCACCCCAGTAGTAAGGAGATTACATGAGGAGGAGGTTTGTTACAGTGTGTCACCCCAGTAGTAAGGAGATTACATGAGGAGTTTTTTTTTACAGTGTGTCACCCCAGTAATAAGGACATAACATGAGGAGGGGGTTTGTTACAGTGTGTCACCCCAGTAGTAAGGAGATTACATGAGGAGGTTTGTTACAGTGTGTCTTCCCAGTAGTAAGGAGATTACATGAGGAGGGTTTTTTTTTTACAGTGTGTCACCCCAGTAATAAGGACATAACATGAGGAGGGGGTTTGTTACAGTGTGTCACCACAGTAGTATGAGTATGTGTCAAGGGGGCGGCAAAATTAGCTTTTGCCAAGAGTGGCAAAAATCCTTGCCCCAGCCCTGCTCACCCCTAAACTGTGATTGGCAGATGGAAGTTATGGTGCTCAATGGTGTAAGTGCAGGAAACAGACACAATGAGGAGGTGCAATGGGACTTTACTCATGGAGTTGTAAATACAAAATACAAGAGTTTTATTTCTCACTCTCAACTGGTGACCCGTAAAAAGGTTACCCAGGTGCTTGCAGAGGAGAGTTTTGCTGATTCGGATTTATCCTCGTAGCAGTTCCTAATGCTCCTCTATGCTGCAAAAGTAAGGAGAAATCTAGTGATGTTGTAAATTACCATCCAAAGTATATTGTATGTGTGGGCGTAGAAGGCTTGGTAACCCTTTCACTGTCTACTAGTGAAACTGGAACAGGGAGTGGAAGTACAATACAATGCAATAATACATTTGTATGCATAAAGCGAAGAAGACATCAGACACCCAATCCCATACGCTATTTTAGGACATTATACTTCCCATTGCCAGCTCCTAATGACTTTACCCAATGCCATACCTGATGCCCTCTGTCTCTAGTATTGGGTATGGTATCAGGTAAAGCTACTTAGAGCTAGAGAGGACTAGTGTTGCTCGCGAATATTCGCAATTCGAATATTATTCGCGAATATCGCATATTCGCGAATTCGCGAATTTCGCGAATATAGCGCTATATATTCGTAATTACGAATATTCGTATTTTTTTTTTTTTTTTTTTCTTCACAGTACACATCACAGTGATCACCCCTCTCTGCTTCCAGCTTGTGTGGTGTAAAGAAGGCTGTAATACTACTGTGTGAGACTGGCGTGAGAAAATTCGCATATGCGAAAATTAGCATATGCTAATTTGCGCATATGCGAATATTCGCGTATGTTAATTTTGTATTTGCTAATTTTCACATATGTTAATTTTCGCATACGCGAATAATCGCATATGCGAAAATAAACCGAGAATGTGCGAATATATGACGAAAATTCGTCCATATATTCGCGAATATTCGCGAATTCGAATATGGCCTATGCCGCTCAACACTAGAGAGGACCAGAAGCAGCAGAGGACAATTTAGCTATGCTTCAGCCCCTACCAAAATATTGTGTATGACACAGCATAGCAATCACATTTTAGGAATATGGGGGAGGGGGGGGGGTGCCAGTTTAAGCACGATTTTCATTGAGGAAGAGACAGATTAGCCTAATAAAATACATTAGACTTAAATTTGCATTGATTTTGTAATGACAGTTAAGCCAGTTAAAACTAGATGCCAAACCATCCCAATTCTTGTCATAGATGTTAGTATGAGTCGAAATACCGTAAAAACCAACAATCCAGTACAGACCTACAGGGAGCTAGGCAGATTGTATATGGGTCAGGTTCATTTGACCCAGTTCTCCTGTTTAGGTGCTGAAAGAAAGAAGAACTTTATGGAGGAGCTTATCAATGGGTTTTGTGTAGGTTTTAGCTAAATATTGTCACAAATTTTTGAGCAATCATTTTTTTGCACAAATTGGTGTGAAATTGCAACCTGTGTTTTGTGCTGAATTCAGAGCAAAAAATGATGAGTTTACTCCAGTTTTCTTATGAAAGCATTGATAACCCCCCCCCCCCCCCCCCGAATTGTGTACATTTTTGTACAATACCCATCCTTATATATAAAACTGTGCAGACATTTCTACCCAGAAAATCCACTCAAAAATTTGTGCCAGAAAATTGAACTTGTTCAATGTTTTGGCAGATTTCCGCACCACAGACATTGCCATCTATGGGGACGGCAATATCTGTGCGGTCCAAGTGCTGCACTCGTAATCTCCAGATGGATTTTGTCCATCTGGAAATCCTGAAGTGTGAATCCAGCCTTACCATAAATTTTAGACAAAGCCGATTGACATGTTGAGTAGGAAACTGTGTTTTAGAGGTTGGTGAGTTTACAAAAATGGGAATGTGTTTTAAAACTGGGTAAAAAAAAAATCAGCATTTAAAAACACATGTCAGTTCTATGATGTATCTGCAAATTTAGCATTTGCCATTATGAACAGTTATAAAAACAAGACGCTATCACTTCATAGTCATATACTATAACCTACTTTATAATCACTGTTACTAATAAAAATGGATGCAATTCATGGGTCAAATTGTGGAAAACTATGTGCAAGCAGAACCTAAGGAACTGAGACATTTTCCCAGACACCATTAGAAAAAAAATAATAATTAAATATAAAAGAGGAAATGTATCTAAGTTGAAATTCCCATGGAAATAAAACCCTTGGAAATCTGCAAATTTTCCATATACGATGAAGGAATGACCAATGTTCACTATTAAGAGCACTGACTTTATTTCCCCATTGTCATCCAGATGTGCCTACACTGTCATCTTCTGAACTCTGTTCTTGCTGTCATGTTTATGCTGTGAAAAGACGGATATAGTGGAAACATGACCTATGGGTGTCCTGTGGTGTCAGCAGGGAAAGGCTCTGACAGCATCCTTCCTTCGTCACTGATGAGTAGAGTGCAGCGCAGTATGGCGGTTGTTCTAGCACTAGATCAGCGTTATGTATCTTACCTAGTGTTGTCTTGGCACAGACCTGCCTTTTGTTTTTAGTAGGAAGTAAGGATGATGATATCATTTACTACTGATTCCATAGTCATTTTCATTACTGTTCTTTGTCTTTATGCTACCAGCTGTTGGACCTTGCACTTAATAGTAGACACTGGCCCTCATTTACTATTCTAAACCCGACCTCTTTTGTCAGGTTTTATTGGCGCATCTTTGTCTGGGACATGTCGCAGACATCGTGCGCCAGTCTGCGACACTATGCGACATTTTTTCCCGACGGACCCGATGTGGATTCTCCCAAACCCGAAAAAGGGGCGTAACCCGACATTTCTGAGCTTTCCCACGTATTTATTAAGGTTTCCAACCCGAATTTGTTGAATTGTTGTGGATTTTTTCCCGACAGCTCAGAGGAGTTGGAAACCAAAACCAACAAAACCCACGTGCGACAAACAGGATGCGACATAATAATAAATACCAGGGGAAAAAAGCAGTCGGGTAAGAAAGCAACATAGACTTACAACCCGATTTTCTTAGTAAATGAGGGCCATTGTGGTCGGCACCCTGTAAGCAGTTGTGACTGTTCCTGGTAAAAGGAAATAGTTGTCCCCTTTACATCATAATAACACTTCCAAACTTAGGGAAGACAAAAATGATTTTGTCAGGTGACTACCCTAGGAAAACCGTTTTTACCTCCCGGCATTAACACTGTGAGGATAAAAAGCTGCCCTGCTCCCACTCCTACCTCATTGTCTAGTTTCCCCGATCTGGTCCAAACTGCTCTCTAAAGGCCCCAGACAGAGCTTCCAATGCTCCAGGCAGATTGTACAGGTGAAACTCGAAACATTAGAATATCGTGCAAAAGATAATTTATTTCAGTAATGCAACTCGTCTGCGGAAGGAAGCATGAAGTGCTCCAAAATCTCCTGGTAGACGGATGCGTTGACCCTGGACTTAATAAAGCACAGTGACCAACAGCAGCAGATGATATGACTCCCCAAATCATATTGTGGTAGGGCCTTGGGGGTGTAGTGTAGTTGGGGTGTTGCTTCGGTATATGAGGGGTTTAACTTAACCCCTGTCACTCGTGACGCCAGGGTGAGGGTTAAAACGCTGAGGTAAATCTCCGGCCTATCGCCACCCTTCCCAGAAACAATAGGTGCGTGATTAAATTAATGAAGGTCCACAATAGGGATGAACTTGAACTTGTATAAACTTTACTGGGGTACTTGCGGTACATCCAATTAACAGCAACAGTCTTAGCAATACAGTCTCCATACAGCACGGCAGTGATTGACAGATGCTGCGGACCATTGACTTATCCAAAGGACTAGTAGAATTAGGGTTGATGCAGAGATCTGTCCGAATTTAGGGGTCTGTTTAGGTCCAGTGATCTTGCAGACTTAACAGGGATTGAGATAACTCACAGTTTTGTAAGATGGCCGTTGCCGCAAGGCTTGGGCCTAGTCACTGCTGATGACAGCTGCGCAGATCCTCCTCTATCAGCAGCCCATGAGGAAAGAGATGCTGCTTGCTTGGCAGCCCAGGAACAAGAGAGAGATTAATGGCCGCCGCTCCCTTATATGGAATGGGGCAGGGCCGTTTTGGATTGGTCCGTGTCAGCTGTCACTCACCGTTACAATGCATGGTGGGCGATCACCTGACTTCCTCCAAAGGTCCTTGAACCATAAACCATAGAGTTTTAGAACGCATCACGTGACCCGCAGGTCCTGCGACACTACAACAAGGTAAGTACACTTTATTTACATGTTTACACATTGAATTTGAATAATTTTAGCTATTAAAGGTTGACAAGGGGCTAACTATAGATGAGGACCCCACCGGTACCTAGGGACTCTGACTTTGGGGACCTCACCACAAGGTAACGAATGCAATCCGGTACCGGGACACCACAATATAATATATTGGGGATTTGGGGTTTTCATGAGCTGTAACCATAGCCCTCACAATTATGACAAATCACGGCTTGAACTATCTCGCTTTGCATCTAATGAGTCTCTCTCATACAGTACATTACTTTCACTTTTTAAATTGCATTACTTAAAGAAATAAACTTTTGCACGACATTTTAAATTTTAGAGTTTCACCTGTATATGGGTCAGGCTCATTTGACCAGTTCTCCTGTTAAAGGGGTACTCCGCCCCTAGAATCTTATCCCCTATCCAAAGGGTAGGGGATAAGATGTCAGATCGCCGGGGTGCCGCTGCTGGCGACCCCAGGATCTTCGCTGCAGCACAGCGCTATCATTACTGCACAGAGCAAACTCGCACCATGCGTAATGACAGGCAATACAGGGACTGGAGAATCGTTACGTCACAGCTCCGCCCCCTCAATACAAGTCTATGGGAGGGGGCATGGCAGCCATCACACCCCCTCTCATAGACTTGCATTAAGGGGGTGGGCCGTGACGTCACGAGGGGGCGGAGCCGTGACGTAACGATGCTCCGGCCCCTGTATTGCCCGTCATTACACACAGAGCAAGTGTGCTCTGTGCAGTAATGATAGCGGGGTGCCGCAGCCAAGATCCCGGAGGTCCCCAGCAACGGGATCCCAGCGATCTGACATCTTATCCCCTAAGATAAGATGCTAGGGGCGGAGTACCCCTTTAAGGTGCTGAAAGAAAGCAGAATTTATGGAGGAGCTTATCAATGGGTTTTAGTAAAATATTGTCACAACTTTTAGAGCAATATTTTATTTAGATTTTTTTGCTCTAATTTGTGTGAAATTGCAACCTGAGTTTTGTGCTGGGCAAAAAATGATGAGTTTACTCCAGCTTGTATATAAAAGCATTGATCCCCCCCCCCCAATTGTGTAATTTTTGTACAACACCCATCTTTGTATATTAAACTTTGCAAAATTGTTGATCTTTTTTCCACTCTATTCTGGCTCAGGGAATGATAGATCCCTCTCCTCCTACTGTTTTTGTGTTTATACTTTTTTTCTATAAACCATCCATACTATTGAACTTCGGAACACATCATATGGCATATGAGAATGATTTAGGCCGAGTTCACACTACTGAATTTCCGAGCAGAATTCCGTTTTGAAATTCTGCTCGGAAATTCCAGTGCAGCAGATTCTCATTGCTGGCAATGGGATTCCGCTGCTCTCTAAAGGCCCCAGACAGAGCTTCTGCTGCAGATGGGAACAAGGCCAAACTGAGAGTGGTTCTTCAATAAATAAAATAATAAATACTTTTCACAAAACTTTTACATGTTATTAAACTGCTTATAGACTCTTATTCCCGGGGACAACAATCTTTATCATAGTTTGTATACTATATGAAGTTCGCTTAATCATTCAGTTGACCCAATTTGCACTTTTCTTTAACCCTTTTATTACTTAAAGTATATTTTTATCAACCACAATACAATATGTGCTATGATAAAACCACTGGCATAACCAGCAAGGTAGCAACTAGAGATGAGCGATTTTACAGTAATTCGATCTGTCACGAACTTCTCGGCTCGGCAGTTGCTGACTTTAGCCTGCATAAATGAGTTCAGCTTTCAGATGCTCCGGTGGGCTGCAAAAGGTGGGTACAGTCCTAGTAGAGTCTCCTTGGACTGTACCCAACTTTTCCAGCCCACCAGAGCACCTTAAAGCTGAACTAATTTATACAGGCTAAAGTCAGCAACCGCCGAGCCGAGAACTTTGTGACGAATCGAATCACTGTAACTTCACTCATCTCTAGTAGCAACCATAAATGTTGCTTTAGGGTATTTAGGGATTCTATTGAATTATGAAATATTAAGTGGCTGTGGCTGTGAAAAAAATCTGAGAAGATCAAGCAGGGACAGAGATGAGAGGGGGAGCAAGGAGTCAATCCAGCCCTCATCACATTAGGAGCTTGGGAACACCACTTAGATTTTTTTGTACGAGAGAATTAAGGTACTTTTCCATGTTAGGGTGCATTCACACCACGTTTTTGCAAAACAGTTCCCGTATACGTTTTCTATGTGAAAACCGTATGGAACCGTATTGGAAAGCGTATGCATTGCCTCTCCATTGAAAACCGTATGCAAAAAGATGCATCAAGTTGTGTCCGTTTTGCATCCTGTACGGTTTTGTCAGGTTTTTTTTCCTGTACCCAAAACCGTAGTCTACCACTATTTCAGGTCCGGTTGAAAAACTGTATTCAACCGTATACGTTTTTTTTAACATGGGAGTCAATGGGAATCGTACAGAACTGTATGTGCATACAGTTCCATCCGGTTTTCCCCATACGGTTTTTGACTTTGCACAGTTTTTATTCTTGGAATTTCAATCAAACAAGTAAAACTTTATTCAAAATGGAGAGAAAGGTAAAAAAAACTATACGTTTTTTAACTGTATACGGGTTAAAAATTGTACACACGTTTTGATACAGTTTAGTCAGGTTTTGAGGAATCCGTTTTTCCTCAAAAACCTGATACGGGAACTGTATTGCAAAAACGTGGTGTGAATGCACCCTTATAGAAACACAGTGACAGCAGTTGTTAATGTGAATTGCAGCTGACAATTTATAGTTTGCAATTGGTTGTTTATTTTGTTTGAAAGTACAGAAAGTCGCCAAGGTATTCATGTCCTGAACACTTTTGCTGCTGAAAGTAGTTGCGAAGGCTCTATTAAAAGTTTTGTTGTGGGGTCACATGGTTACTAGTTAGACCTCTGTTGACACTATAAGGCTGGCTCCGTGTGCGGATTGTCTGCAGAGGGGTTTCCGGCTGAAGAGAATTAATTCTCTCGGCGGTGGGATTTCAGCAGTGGAAAGCCATTGTCACAATGTAATTCTCCTGCACTGGACTTTCCGAACGAAATTCCCAAGCAGAATTTCCTGACGGAAATATCATAGTGAGGGGTGATCAATAAATATATAAATAAATTAAACAGCATTGGAAATACAAATAAAAAATAAAATGCTAACTTCTCATTTGGTTATTCAAAACTTTTTCCCAGAATCTTTTTTGTGATGCAAAGGGCATTATTTTATGTGATTTTTGTATCACTAAATTTTTTGTGATATAGGAGGAAAATGTGAAACAAAAATGGAAATATTTGCCTTTCTTTTAGAAAAACAACAATTTTTTAACGAAGTGCTGTAAAATACTTCTATGTTTTGTTCGCTTTCTGCTGCATTTATTTTATTCCATATAGACAATGTAAATAGGGCTGTGTTTTTATATGTATTTTTTATTTTATCTAACATATTGTGCCCCTATATGGCCATAGCAGACATTCGTCACTCTCTACTTTGCACATTGTAGAGCATTGGTGCTTTGGAGCCTAAGATGCATGACCCAAAGTCCTCAAACACTCTCCAACATAAACCGAACAAGGTACGTTGTTGACGTTTTTTTTGTAAATCACAAAAATAGGAAAAGATAATTCAACATTGTGGTCTCAAAGACTTTTATCAAGGAGTCTGTCAGGTAAATTGTACCAGGTTCGTCTGCAGGAGCTGATCAGGCTACTAGAGAAACTTTGCATTCGGCCTATAGTGTAAATGTCTGACCACCAGAGGCGCTTAAATGGGATGTGCTGTAGATGGTAAGCAGCATCCACAAGAGCACAAGGTCCCTTTAATCAGCTGATCATCAGGGGTACCGATTATAGACATAAAGTGTCAGGGTGGTGTAGTGAAAGGGGATAGGGGAGCTGAAATGAGAAATAGCCTAAGGTCGTGGTCTACTTAATATATAGTTATATCCTTCATTGATGTTGTAGTCTTTTACACAAGATTATTGAAATCGTTTAAATTGTAACACGAATCAGTAAGTGTAAACAGTAAGTGTAGGAGAGCAGAGAGAGGAATGAGAGTCTTCAATTAAAGATGTTAAAAAACTAATTACAAAAAGAAGAGAACTGTTTGTGTTTGCTTAAAAACAATAAGAAGTGTTATTTCCACAGTAAGGTCAACAAGCAGCTTAGCCATGTAAAAGTGGTTACATTGTGCCAGCAGGGGGTCACAATTTTGACACCTCCTAGAAGGCAGGGAGCCTCTTATCTGGTGTGAAACTCAACTCTAGAGTGACCAAGGCCTAGAAATGGTCAGTATCAATGGAAGTGACATGTTAACAGCTGGTCAGCAGAGAAACAATTGGGGAACTTATTTGCATTTTCTCTGCAACTAAATTAACACCTTTTTTTTAGTAATGCAATTCACTGATAATCCTATCATATGTATGTATATTAGAAAAATACAGTTTCTGCTTTTGTCATCAAATAATAAAGGGACATAATAATTACAAATGGGAGAAGAGACTTGGCCTTATTCTGATCCTCCCCTCACAGAATACATTGGGGAAACGTTGTGTCTATGATTCAGTTTCAGTAAATTACGACAAATATTTGACAAAACTTATCATATTCAGGGGTGGACACTGTGCATGAATAGTGTATGGGGCACCAGGGACTCCAATAGCTCAGCATAGAAGACCTCCTATGTCTATTTAACAACCCACCAGCAATTTTGGATCAATGTCATAATGTCAGTGCTTTACATGCAGTAGAACACTGATAGCTAGTTATAAGGCATCTATAGGCCCATTTTTCTGCTGGAACCCCCTGCAACTGCACAGGTTGCACATATGGGATGTCTGCACCTGATCACATTTGAATTGATAGGTAACTTGTCAGATTGTTGGAATCAGCTGCATATATATATATATATATATATATATATATATATAAATTATTACATTTTACTAGGATTAATTTCAGCAATTTCAACAAGGGTTGTACTATAATGTAATATTGAGGCTTTGATATCCTGGGATCAGGAGGATTGTGCCGAGATTTGGACATTTGATATACTACAAAAGGTTATGGTTTTCGTTGGTTGCATATTTTATTTGATTCTCTCAGCTTGAAGGGATTTATATGGAACTTTAACCATTTTCTTTTGTACTAAATTAAGAATGATCACTAATACCCTTCCACCACAATATTACTGTGGTTTACACTAGCATATGCAGGCTGTGATGTACCTACTGTGAACGGGGGAGTGGCAGCCCAGGATTCAGGGCCAGCACCACCTGCAGGTACATCTTTGTGCATGCCTTGACCCACTGGGCCCCATAGCTATCTTAATAAACTTTTCTATATATGGAGCCTGAAGAGAGTAGCTTTTTTTCTTCCATCCAAAGTCCTTTTTTCACTTTGTAGTTTTTCTGGCAGTTTTAGTATCGGTTCACATTATAGAATTTCCGACCAGATTTCCTCTTAGGAATTTTGGTCGGAAATTAAAGGGGTTATGCAGGGAAAAACTTTTTTTTATATATCAACTGGCTCCAGGAAGTTAAACAGATTTGTGAATTACTTCTATTAAAAAATCTTAATCCTTTCAGTACTTATGAGCTTCTGAAGTTAAGGTTGTTCTTTTCTGTCTAAGTGCTCTCTGATGACACGTGTCTCCGGAACAGCCCAGTTTAGAAGAGGTTTGCTATGGGGATTTGCTTCTAAACTGGGTGGTTCCTGAGACACGTATCATCAGAGAGCACTTAGACAGAAAAGGAAAACCTTAACTTCAGAAGCTCATAAGTACTGAAAGGATTAAGTTTTTTAATAGAAGCAATTTACAAATCTGTTTAACTTTCTGGAGCCAGTTGATATATAAAAAAAAGTTTTTTCCTGGATAACCCCTTTAAGGTGCAACAGAATCCCATTGCTGGCGATAGAATTCCTCTGCACAGTGCACACTACATTTTAGCAGCAGATATTCTTTTGAAGCAATTCTGGCGCCAAAATAAAGAACTTGTCCATTCTTTAAGCTGAATCCGCACCGCAGACATTGCCGTCTATGGGGGTGGCAACGTCCGAGCGGTTCTAACGCCGGCTGATTCAGTCAGTGCTGGCCGTACTCCAGTCCCCCTAGAAATTCAGTAGTGTGAACCCAGCCTTAGAGTCAAAGCCAGAAGTGGATTTATGGTTTTAAAAGGAAGAAGAGAGATAAAGTTAGTCCTAAAGTAAGTTTAGGACTTAATGACGCATAAAGCTGCATCAAATACTACAGTTACAATTTCAGGCGTTTCTGTTATTTCAAAAAAAATATTTGACATGTACAAATGTTTGATCGATCAGGGTCAGATGTTCAGGCCCTACCAATAGCTAAAAGAAGCCAAGAGAAGTGATCAGATGAGCCGGATTGCTGCTATCCCCCTCTCACTGCAGGAGATGAGCTGCATAGATTTACTATAGAATCTGTCTTCTGCAACAAGGCAGGGAGAGCAGCAAGTAGGGGAGAAAAGCATTCTCCTGACTCCTCCTGGGTCTGATCACGCAGACCCTGACCAATCAAAACCTTTTACAGTTCTCTGTAATATAGATAAGTACCACACTATTAATAAGAGTCATACACCATCATATACATATAACCAAACAAGAGAAATGCACATTGTGGTCTAAAGGACTAAAATATGAAAATCTTTATTAACAATTACATACAATACATGTTAAAATACATAAAAACGATCCAGGAAAACATCCTCATCATGCCAAATAAAAAAAATGGTGGGATCCCTATAGTAAAAATGTTATTGGAACGAGTACAACTCTCATATGGCAGCTGTGCAAACCACAATAAATTGATAATACTGAATGAATAGACTGCCAGTACAGTAAAACACTGACAAACAAGTACATCCCATAATGCAATTGAATAAAATGCAAGTGCCTGAAATACTGACACACAGGGTAATTCAAAAAATAAAGTACAGGTCACCGGAAGAAGCAAGAATAAAGTGAAAGGCGCGTCGGGTATGGGGATTTCCCTGAAGTACATTTCATTAGGCTAATATGGCGGTTATTTGACCCGTATGGGAATCAACACGGTAAAGGAGGAGAGCATATTTAAAAGAAGAAAAACTACCACAAGAGGTTTTATATTAGAGGGCAAAGGTTTCTGCAGTAATATCAGGAAAAATTACTTTACTGAGAGAGTAGTGGATGCATGGAATAGCCTCCCTGCAGAAGTGGTCGCTGCAAATACAGTGAAGGAGTTTAAGCATGCATGGGATAAGCATAAGGCTATCCTTCATATAAGATAGAGATAGGCATAAGGCTATCCTTCATATAAGATAGAGATAGGCATAAGGCTATCCTTTATATAAGATAGGGATAGGCATAAGGCTATCCTTCATATAAGATAGGGATAGGCATAAGGCTATCCTTCATATAAGATAGAGATAGGCATAAGGCTATCCTTCATATAAGATAGAGATATGCATAAGGCTATACTTCATATAAGATAGAGATATGCATAAGGCTATCCTTCATATAAGATAGAGATAGGCATAAGGCTATCCTTCATATAAGATAGGGATAGGCATAAGGCTATCCTTCATATAAGATAGAGATAGGCATAAGGCTATCCTTCATACAAGATAGAGATATGCATAAGGCTATCCTTCATATAAGATAGAGATAGGCATAAGGCTATCCTTCATATAAGATAGGGATAGGCATAAGGCTATCCTTCATATAAGATAGGGATAGGCATAAGGCTATCCTTCATATAAGATAGGGATAGGTATAAGGCTATCCTTCATATAAGATAGGGATAGGCATAAGGCTATCCTTCATATAAGATAGAGATAGGTATAAGGCTATCCTTCATATAAGATAGGGATAGGCATAAGGCTATCCTTCATATAAGATAGAGATAGGCATAAGGCTATCCTTCATATAAGATAGAGATAGGCATAAGGCTATCCTTCATATAAGATAGGGATAGGCATAAGGCTATCCTTCATATAAGATAGGGATAGGCATAAGGCTATCCTTCATATAAGATAGAGATAGGCATAAGGCTATCCTTCATATAAGATAGAGATAGGCATAAGGCTATCCTTCATATAAGATAGGGATAGGCATAAGGCTATCCTTCATATAAGATAGGGATAGGTATAAGGCTATCCTTCATATAAGATAGAGATATGCATAAGGCTATCCTTCATATAAGATAGGGATAGGCATAAGGCTATCCTTCATATAAGATAGAGATAGGCATAAGGCTATCCTTCATATAAGATAGGGATAGGCATAAGGCTATCCTTCATATAAGATAGGGATAGGTATAAGGCTATCCTTCATATAAGATAGAGATAGGCATAAGGCTATCTGTTACGCCGAGCGCTCCGGGTCCCCGTTCCTCCCCGGAGCGCTCGCCTCATCTTCGTTGTTGCAGCGCCCCGGTCAGATCCACTGACCGGGTGCGCTGCGGTCCCGCCTTCAGCCGGGATGCGATCCGCGATGCGGATAGCGCCCGCTCGCGATGCGCACCCCGGCCCCCGTACCTGACTCGCTCTCCCTCGGTCCTGTCCCGGCGCGCGCGGCCCCGCTCCCTAGGGCGCGCGCGCGCCGGGTCTCTGCGATTTAAAGGGCCAGTGCACCAATGATGGTGCCTGGCCCAATCTTCCCAATTAGCTTAATTGGCTCCCACCTGTGCACTCCCCTATATCTAGTCACTTCCCCTGCACTCCCTTGCCGGATCTTGTTGCCTTAGTGCCTAGTGAAAGCGTTCCCTTGTCTGTTCCTAGTCCGTGTTCCTGACCTCCTGCCGTTGCCCCTGACTACGATCCTTGCCGCCTGCCCCCGACCTTCTGCTACGTCCGACCTTGCTTCTGCCTACTCCCTTGTACCGCGCCTATCTTCAGCATCTTCAGCAGCCAGAGAGGTAAGCCGTTGCTAGTGGATACGACCTGGTCACTACCGCCGCAGCAAGACCATCCCGCTTTGCGGCGGGCTCTGGTGAAAACCTGTAGTGGCTTAGAACCGGTCCACTAGCGCGGTCCTCGCCATCCCTCTCTGGCACAGAGGATCCACTACCTGCCAGCCGGCATCGTGACAGTAGATCCGGCCATGGATCCCGCTGAAGTTCCTCTGTCAGTTGTCGCTGACCTAACCACGGTGGCCGCCCAGCAAGCCCGACAGATCGCCCTTCTAACCCGTCAGCTGTCGGAAATGTCCACCATTTCGCACCAACTTCAGTCGCAACTTCTCCAGCAATCTTCTCCTCCGCCAGCTCCTGCACCTCCTCCGCAGCGAGTGGCCACTCCTAGCCTCTGCCTGTCCTTGCCGGACAAATTTGATGGGGACTCTAAGTATTGCCGTGGCTTTCAGTCGCAATGTTCCCAGCACTTGGAGATGATGTCGGACCAGTTTCCTACTGAAAGGTCTAAGGTGGCTTTCGTGTTCTGCCTTCTGTCTGGAAAAGCCCTGTCATGGGCCGCACCGCTCTGGGACCGCAATGACCCCGTCACTGCCTCTGTACACTCCTTCTTCTCGGAAATTCGAAGTGTCTTTGAGGAACCTGCCCGAGCTTCTTCAGCCGAGATTGCCCTGCTGAACCTGGCCCAGGGTGTTTCTTCCGTTGGCGAGTACGCCATTCAGTTCCGTGCTCTTGCTTACGACTTGTCCTGGAATAGTGAGGTTCTCTGCGCGACCTTTAAAAAAGGCCTATCCAGCAACATTAAAGATGTTCTGGCCGCACGAGAGACTCCTGCTGACCTACATGAACTCATTCATCTTGCCACTCGCATTGACATGCGTTCTTCCGGATGGCGTCTGGAGCTTCGCCTGGATATGGACTTTGTTCGCACAAAGCGTTTTTTCTCCCCGGCTCCTCTCTCCTCTGGTCCTCTGCAATCTGTTCCTGTGCTTCCCGCCGCGGAGGCTATGCAAGTTGACCGGTCTCGCTTGACACCTCAAGAGAGGACACGACGCCGCATGGAGAATCTTTGCCTGTACTATGCCGGTACCGAACACTTCCTGAAGGATTGTCCTATCCGTCCTCCCCGCCTGGAAAGACGTACGCTGACTCCGCACAAAGGTGACACAGTTCTTGATGTCAACTCTGCTTCTCCACGCCTTACTGTGCCTGTGCGGATATCAGCCTCTACCTTCTCCTTCTCTACTATGCTCTTCTTGGATTCCGGATCTGCAGGAAAATTTTTTTTGGCCTCTCTCATCAACAGGTTCTACGTTCCTGTGACCAGTCTCGCCAGACCCCTCTACATCTATTGTTTTTACAATAAAAGATTGGACTGTCTCGTACGTTTCCACACAGAACCCCTCCTAATGTGCATCGGACCTCATCACGGAAAAATTGAGTTTTTTTTCCTCAGGTTCTTTGGCCCCAAGAAGAGGGGGAGACCCAAGGGGGGGGGTACTGTTACGCCGAGCGCTCCGGGTCCCCGTTCCTCCCCGGAGCGCTCGCCTCATCTTCGTTGTTGCAGCGCCCCGGTCAGATCCACTGACCGGGTGCGCTGCGGTCCCGCCTTCAGCCGGGATGCGATCCGCGATGCGGATAGCGCCCGCTCGCGATGCGCACCCCGGCCCCCGTACCTGACTCGCTCTCCCTCGCTCCTGTCCCGGCGCGCGCGGCCCCGCTCCCTAGGGCGCGCGCGCGCCGGGTCTCTGCGATTTAAAGGGCCAGTGCACCAATGATGGTGCCTGGCCCAATCTTCCCAATTAGCTTAATTGGCTCCCACCTGTGCACTCCCCTATATCTAGTCACTTCCCCTGCACTCCCTTGCCGGATCTTGTTGCCTTAGTGCCTAGTGAAAGCGTTCCCTTGTCTGTTCCTAGTCCGTGTTCCTGACCTCCTGCCGTTGCCCCTGACTACGATCCTTGCCGCCTGCCCCCGACCTTCTGCTACGTCCGACCTTGCTTCTGCCTACTCCCTTGTACCGCGCCTATCTTCAGCATCTTCAGCAGCCAGAGAGGTAAGCCGTTGCTAGTGGATACGACCTGGTCACTACCGCCGCAGCAAGACCATCCCGCTTTGCGGCGGGCTCTGGTGAAAACCTGTAGTGGCTTAGAACCGGTCCACTAGCGCGGTCCTCGCCATCCCTCTCTGGCACAGAGGATCCACTACCTGCCAGCCGGCATCGTGACACTATCCTTCATATAAGATAGGGATAGGCATAAGGCTATCCTTCATATAAGATAGGGATAGGCATAAGGCTATCCTTCATATAAGATAGAGATAGGCATAAGGCTATCCTTCATATAAGATAGAGATAGGCATAAGGCTATCCTTCATATAAGATAGAGATAGGCATAAGGCTATCCTTCATATAAGATAGGGATAGGCATAAGGCTATCCTTCATATAAGATTGGCATAAGGCTATCCTTCATATAAGATAGGGCCAGGGACTATTCGTAGTATTCAGATTATTGGGCAGACTAGATGGGCCAAATGGTTCTTATCTGCCGACACCTTCTATGTTTCTATATTGGTTCACACAATTAAATTGTCTATTATAAAGGTATATGGATTGTGGACACCCAAATATGGCATGTTATTTTTTTTCAGGAATAGTCTGCTTAATACACTTCTTCTTTGCACGTGCACCTTATATTTTTATTTAGCCTGTGTGTCAGTTTTGACTGCGCATGGATTCTATTAATTTGTACGTGTGCGTTATTTTTAATTTTTTTACTGTACTGTATTCATTCAGTACTATCTATTTATTATGGTTTATGCTATGTTTACATATATGCGTTGTCCGGCATTTTTTCCCTCCAGCACTGTATAAAATGCGGAATGCGGAAACTGAGGCGTGAACTGATCCTAATCATTTGAAGGGAAACGCAGCAAGATGCGTTTCCCTTCAAATGATTAGGATCAGGCATTTTATACAGCGCTGGAGGGAAAAAATGCCGGACAACGCATATATGTAAACATAGCCTAAACCATAATAAATAGATAGTACTGAATGAATACAGTACAGTAAAAAAAAAAAAAAATAACGCACCCGGTGTACAGAAACAATTGACGCCAGATGCTACACAACTGATGCATGTTGTCATCAGTTGTGGCATCAGTTGCGTCGAGATTTAGGCTGGGATTACGAATGCTCATTCAGTTGTACTCATTCCAGTAACAATGTTTTACTATAGGGATCACACATTTTTGGATTTGCCATGATGAGGATCCATTTTGTGTATTTTAACATGTATTGTATGTAATTGTTAATAAAGATATTGGGGGAGATTTATCAAAACCTGTCCAGAGGAAAAATTGTCCAGTTGCCCATAGCAACCAATCAGATCACTTCTTTTATTTCTCAGAGACCTATTTTAAAATGAAAGAAGCGATCTGATTGGTTGCTATTTGCAACTAGGCAACTTTACCTCTGGACAGGTTTTAATAAATCTCCCCATTATTTTTTAATCTCTTTGATTATATTTCTGTGTAATATATCAAATGTTTTTAGAAATTATAGTAACACACAAAAAAGAAAACAATGTGTGTGACATGATAGCCTTATTCTAGATCAGTCAAAGGCTGTCCAGGCATGCTGAGAGTGGTAGTGTTTCAACAGCTGGAGGCATCCTGGTTAAGAAGCACTGTTCTAGATTTAAAGGGGTACTCCCGTGGAAACCTTTTTTTTTTTTTTTTCTTTTTTTTTTAATCAACTGGTGCCAGAAAGTTAAACATATTTGTAAATCACTTCTATTAAACAATCTTAATCCTTCCGGTACTTTTTAGGGGCTGTATACTAAAGAGAAATCGAAAAAAGAAATGCATTTCCTGTGATGTCCTGACCACAGTGCTCTCTGCTGACCTCTGCTGTCCATTTTAGGAACTATCCAGAGCAGGAGAAAATCCCCATAGCAAACATATGCTGCTCTGGACAGTTTCTAAAATGGACAGCAGAGGTCAGCAGAGAGCATTGTGGTCAGGACATCACAGGAAATGCATTTCTTTTTTCGATTTCTCTTTAGTATACAGCCCCTAAAAAGTACTGGAAGGATTAAGATTTTTTAATAGAAGTAATTTACAAATCTGTTTAACTTTCTTGCACCAGTTGATTTAAAAAAAAAAAAAAAGTTTTCCACGGGAGTACCCCTTTAATACATGAGGGATACTTCAGCACTAGACAGTTCTCTCCTGCAGAGTTTCTATTATGCTCTAGATTTGTCACCAATTGGCATTCAGAGTGAGAATTTAGTCTCTTGTTGCTGAATAATGCAAATGATGCAATGTAAAATGAGTATTGGTTAAAATAAAGTAATAAAGCAGGCAAAGCTTTATTCATATAACTATTTGTTTGGTTATCTTTTGTACTGGTAGGATATAATCCTATTCTTCGGGCTAAGTTCCTATGCAAAGATGTATTACCGGTGTCTTAATGTAGACTTCAGCCCCATAGTCACTGATGTATTTTGTATACCTGTAGTATGGATCCATAAGGCTAGGTTAACACTGAGAAATTTCTGTCCGGAAATCCACTTTGCAATTCCGGGGCTGGAAATTCTGCTACATGAAGATAAAATGAGAGTAAATGGGCTTTCCGTTCACCCATTCGCACTGCAGAATATTCATGGAAAATCTGCTTGAAAAATTCCACCAGAAGATTGAACTTGTTCAATCTTCTGGCGGATTTCAACTGCAGAATCCCATTGAAGTCAATGGGACCCTGATTTTGAGGTGGTATGTTTGTGATCATTCAAATAACATGACATTAATAATGCTGTCTTCTCTAAGATAATTCACATAAGCATTATGACAAAATAATGTATGAATGTGAATAATGTATGTCCTTACTATGGACCATTATGTAGGCACAACTCCATATAGCAGATTCATACTGTGTAGAAAGCACCCATGCAGCCAGGAATGGACTGAGATGTACAGAACATACATACTATTAACTTTAATTGTATTATAGTTTTTAGTCTTTATTATCATTGTATTTGCAAGATATCTCTTTATTAAGATTTAATAGCTTAAGTATCAACCCATAAGAAATAGACTCTGGTAGAAAGTAATGAGAGTTAGAGAGCGGGGAGAGAAGTACGCTTTTCTACCCGTACGTTCTAGTGATCGGTCGCGGGACTAAGCACTCACACCTTGACATTTGACCTGTCTCCAGGACATGTAAAAAAATATTTTTTGTGACAGGTACACTTTAAATGTCAAGCTACCAGAAGTGAGTGAGAGTGTGTGTGTGCAGTAAGTGTGTACCTGTGGCAGCTTTGAGTTTGAAAATAGTGTAATTTTCTGGAATATGGAATCTGTTAATATAATTTTTATATTTTATACTAGAGGTGCACCAAAATGGAAATTTCAGAACCGAAACGAAACCGAAATAAAAAAAAATGTCCGGCCGAAACCGATACCGAAACCGAAAATGACTTCTACCCGTCTTCTGGTAAAATGCAGCGCTCCGCTCATTAGATTAGATTCCCCCACATTAGATTGCCAGTTCCCCCACATTAATAGGCAGCTCCCCCACAATAGTAGGCAGCTTCCCCACAATAGTAGGCAGGTTCCCCACATTAGGTCAGCATTTCCCCCACAATAGTAGGCAGGTTCCCCACAATATTATGCAGCTCCCCCCAACAATATTAGGCAGCTCCCCCCACATTTGTAGGCAGTTCCCCCACAATATTAGGCAGCTCCCCACAACAATATTAGGCAGCTCCCCCCCCCCACAATATTATGCAGCTCCCCCCCCAACAATATTAGGCAGCTCCCCCCAACAATATTAGGCAGCTCCCCCCCACATTAGGTCAGCAGTTCCCCCACAATAGTAGGCAGCTTCCCCCCACCCCACAGACATACAGCTTCCAGCCATATACAGTGTATGGCTGGAGGCTGTATGTCTGTACTGCTGCCCCCACAGTGTTCCGGTGATCGCTCCTCCGGCCCGGGGTCACATCTACTGCTATGGCCTATGGACCCGTGAGTACGACCATAGAGGCGGAGAAGCGAGGGACCCCGAAGGAGGATCGCAGGAGGACGCCGGGGAATGGTGAGTGACCGGCGGACATCCTTATGTCCCAAAAAGATTTTTCGGGACACAGGGATGTCCGGGATAGGAATACTTCTTTTTATGTGCCCGGGCCGGCTCCCGTGTGTGGCTGCAGGTGGGGGCCGACCAGAGCATATAAAACCTAATACTGTATACTAAAAACCAGGGGGCCTCCAGCTGTTGTGAAACTACAACTCCCAGCATGCCCGGACAGACTTTGCTGGCATAAAAAGAAGTATTCCTATCCCGGAGAGCGCGCCCCCCCCCCCCCCCCCCAGATGTTGCGCCCGGTGCGGTCACCCCTGCACCCCCCACGAGTGCCTCTGCCACTGGCAGTGTTTGTAACTTGTGCTGTGGGCGGGCAGGGGAGGTGGGTCATTATCGGCACATTTTTTGTTGTTTTGGCATTTCCCCGAAACAGCTATTTTCGGCCGATATGTATCGGCCGCCGATATATCGGTGCATCCCTATTTTATACATATAAAGATATTTCTAGGGTCTATGAAATAGATGTTTTTTTTTTTGTTTTGTTTTTTAAGAATTTGAAACAGGCTCCTGGAATGTGAATTTACATAAAAAGGAGGAGACAGGACAATGAGTAGTTAACACCTCCCCCCGGCTCCAAAAAGCTGACAGATTTCACACATGGCTGTTTTTAAGAGTATTTAGGAATGTGTTCCACACCAAGCCAGCAGACCACTGACAAAGATCACCATGGGCACATTGGTGCTGTTCACTTCTATTCTCTTCTCCTATCTTATGCTGGTTGACTGCACTGAGCTACCATTCCAGGAGAGGATGCTTCTCAAAGCTTTGGGATTGAATGGACGACCTAGTCCTGTTGCTCCGGGTCCTGTACCGAAAACCCTTTGGAAGATTTTTGAGAAGGGCATTGATGCAGACAATCCATGCAGAATGGAGGGATTTCAAGTACCTGGAAATATTCTTAGATCCTATAGAGATCAAGGTAAGTGTTTTTACATTTAGATAAAATATTTTGGCATAAATTTTCCTTTTCCTCTCATGTACATAACCTTACATTTCTCAGTGTTGAGCCTTATCTGCCACTTCCCAGGCTAACTCTCCAACCTATTCCTTTGTAACAGTGTAATATCCATAATATTCTTTTAAATGTTAACTACTTCACACTGGTTAGTATCCCTAAGCATTCTTGTTCTAATATTTTTGTTATAGTGTGTATAGGAGCTCAATTCTTGTCCCCTTTTCTTGCTCCTTAAAGAAAATATATGTAAGTTTAAAAAAAAAAAAAAAAAAAAAAAAAAAAAAAAAAATTGTAAAACACAAACCCGAACTGAACATAAAATTCTGTGGAAACTGATCCAACCCACTGATAACGTAATATACAGAAATCTCCTGAACCATTCACACATCTGTAAACCATTATTTATGATACCTATATTCTAGAGACTGTTGGATATTGTTTCTTTTAGCGCTGTCATCTTGAAAGAATGTTATCGTAATTCCTTGATAACTTTTTTTAGTTATTATTCCTCACAACCATAACTTAAAATTGAGAGTAATGCGCCCAAGTGAGGCTCTGTATCATCCTCACTGCATAGGCAACAACATACCCACCACTTTCATGTGATTTCTCATCTGCACAAACCCTTTGTATTATTGAATATGAAATTAAATAGGTCATGTGAATAATACAAAGAGATGATTTGGGCCGCAAGGCTTTTTTTGCATTTGATCAGGGAGGGATTAGGTCAAATAAAACAACTTTTTTGCCGCTGTCTGTATCATGAAGCTCCAGTCCCTGCTGTGTGGCACATACGGATTCAGCCAATCAGGGGCCGCAACAGTGTCCCACCTCAGCCACTAATTGGTTAAGGGGCTTTTGACATTATGGGGAAGATTTATCAAAACCTGCCCAGAGTAAAAGTTGCCCATAGCAACCAATCAGCGCACTTCTTTCATTTTTAACAAGGCCTCTGCAAAATGAAAGAAGCAATCTGATTGGTTGCTATGGGCAACTGGACACCATTTCCTTTGCACAGGTCTTGATAAATCTCCCCCTATGCCCCTAAACCTGCAGTCCGGAGCTTTGTTACACCGACGACATCTTCATGGAAGCAAGGATGGTAAGTGCCAGTGTATTCAGGCGTTTGGGTTTTTATGTTCTAACTACCCCCTCCCTTAGCAAATGCATAATACAATAGCTGCCTGGAAAACCCCTTTAAAGATAATGCATTTTAGATTACATAGTAAACTGTACTTATAAAGCCAGGTAATTATCCTAATGTCTTTTTTTGCTTTTACAGGGCCTTTAAGCACTAGCGATGGATCTGATGGATCATTATGTCTCAAAAAACATCTCTTCTTTGACCTTTCTGTCGTGGAAAAAAAAGAACAATTAACACTCGGACAACTGGAGATCAAGTTCAAGCACAATAGATATCAAGGGCAGGCATTCCAGCTTCGATTGTACCGTCCTTTGCATATGGCCTTAAAGAGCATGAGAGACCACAAGAGCAATAGGAAGCTTCTGTTTGCTCAGTCATTCCGTCTTCATCATAGATCCTTTTCTTTCAACCTTACACAGGTGACACAAGACTGGACCAACACGAAAAGCAACATGGGACTCATTATGGAAATATCTGCTGATGGTAACACTAGCGTGGGGAATCCTTTATCTTCCTATTGTGAGCAAATTCATTCTTTCATCCATGCCTCTCTGCTTACAGTTTCACTTGACCCAACTAGTTGCAAAACACCACGTATCAAAAGAAGCACAGAGTCATCTTTACCAACTCCAAGTAATATCTGCAAAAAGAGGAGACTATACATTGACTTCAAGGATGTAGGATGGCAAAATTGGGTTATTGCTCCTCGTGGTTACATGGCCAACTACTGTCATGGAGAGTGTCCTTATCCATTGACAGAAATGCTCAAGGGCACCAACCATGCAGTGTTGCAGACACTGGTGCACTCTATAGAGCCAGAAGTTACACCTCTACCTTGCTGCGCGCCAACTAAGCTTTCGCCCATCTCAATGCTTTATTATGACAATAATGACAATGTTGTATTAAGACATTATGAGGATATGGTAGTTGATGAATGTGGCTGTAAATAAGCCAATTAACCTTCGACTGTGACCTCCTCCAACCTAAATGCTCCTCCATATAACAGTTGCATTTATTTAGGAGCACTTTATTCAATTTGCATAGCACAAAAGCCACTTCCCCTAAAAATGGAAATGGATATTTGAAATGAAATTCATGTGGATTTATTCATGGAAGCAAATGAAAAATTTACTAAAATCTGGGATTTAAAAATTTTTTTTCACGTTTACAAGCAAGGTTATTCCTAGATCCCACAGTGCCATACCTTTTTGCCTCATCAATTAAAGAGGAATAAGATTAAAACATCTGACAGATAAAATGGCATATCTACTGATTCTAATATGGGAGAACACTAGTTTTCTTTAGGACATTGAAAAGAAAAATATGTATGTTTCCATATCTGGAGTAGCCTCTATATTTTGCACTAAACTATTTGTTTTTACATTTTGGAGCACTATGAAGCCAGCTTTAAGCAGATATACAGCTTTGGACATAATATATGGACTTCTGCATAGTAGCAGACAACTATTTTATAGAAAGGATTGCTACAAATATCAGTTTTATTGATGAATTTATGTAAGATGCTTCAATAAAACCATTCATAAAATTTAAAAAAAGTTGCCTGTTTATTTTAATCTCATAGAAAATGTACAAACCATGATAACTGTCATACATTACGAGTGTTTATCTGTTATGATAAACAATGTTATTATTGCGACATCAATATTTAATACATAAACATGCAATATACATATTTATTAAGGATACAGTCAAATGGACATGTTTAATGCTGTGTTCAATCATTTCGTTTCATGTATCCTAAAGTAAACGTTGACAAAGTTATTCATCATAATATAAAAACTATTTTTACTTATAAGGTAAACAACAGGCATTCTGAGAATTATCAATACAAGCCAATTGTTACAATCCTGTTTTATCTTAACCTTAAAGGGGTAGTCCAGTAGTGAAAAACTTATCCCCTATCCCAAGGGGAAAAGTTTGAGATCACGGGGGGGGGGGGGGGGGGGGGGGTCCGACCGCTGGGGCCCCTTGCGATCTCTCTGTACGGGGGCCAGGCTCTCCGGCCAGATAGCGGGTGTCAACCACCGCACGAAGCGGCGGCCGACACGCCCCCTCAATACATCTCTATGGCAGAGCCGGAGATTGCCGAAGGCAGCGCTTCGGCTCTGCCATAGAGTTGTATTGAGGGGGAGTGTCGGCCGCTGCTTCATGCGGAGGTCGACACGCCCCCCTTCCCGCGGGCTGTCGGGGCTCCGTACAGGAGATCGCAGGGGGCCCCAGCGGTCGGACCCCCCGGCGATCTCAAACTTATCCCCTATCCTAAGTATAGGGGATAAGTTGTTCACCACTGGACTACTCCTTTAAGGCAAATGTTGTCCAGAAGTTATCACCTGCAGCCACATTCATCCACAGCCATATTTTCGTAGTGTCTTAGGACCACATTGTCATTATTATCATAGAACAACATGGAAATAGGAGACATCTTTGTTGGGACACAACAAGGCAGTGGGATATCCTCAGGTTCAAATGAATGAACCAGAGTTTGCAAGATAGCATGGTTAGAGCCATTTAGTACCTCTGTTAGAGGATAAGGGCATTCTCCATAACAGTAATTGGCCAAGTATCCTCGAGGGGCTATCACCCAGTTCTGCCACCCCACATCTCTAAATTCAACATAGAGGCGCCTCTTTTTACAGATGTTGCTGGCCATAAAAGGAAGCTTGCCATAACTTCTCTTCTTTCGGGGTTTCTTGCACTGTAGGGGATTAAGGGTGACAGTGAGCAGTGATGTATAGAGAAAGGCTTGTATACCCTGACACTCATCCAACGTGCCTTCTTTTCTATGCACAATCTCCAATTCTAGTCCCAAATTCTTATGAGAGTCTCTCCAAATCTGGCATAGATCTGTCAGGTTAAAGAACAGAGACTTGTAAAGCAGACGGAAAGTTTGTGCAGCCAAGAGTTTTCGGCTGGTCTTCTGACTACCCATTCCTTTTAGTGACATTTGTAGAATCCTGTACAGCCGCAAATCAAATATTTGTCCATAGTAGGTGTTTTGGCTAAATCTAAGCTCCAACCGTCCCATGGTTACCATCTCTTCTTTTTCCATTACAGAAAGATTGAAGAACAGTCTCTTTTCTAAACAGAGATTTGGAGAAAGTCCTGAAGTCTGAGGAACAAATCGACCTAAAGCAAAAGCATATTGAGAAAGTTACAAAAACAAAACAAAACACAACATGTATAGACACTTCAGTTAATATAGTTAAAGCCATAGGTTGTGATTCCAGTAATATAACAGTAGCATTGATATACAGCTAACTGGTAATGGGCAATAGATAGCAAACAGCCATAGAGCAGGATTGACCCTGATGCAATTTTTGTTGCCATCATAGTTGTTCAGGCTATGTTCACACAATGGAATTTCTGTGCAGAATTCTGCATGGTGATTCCACATCAGCAGAGACCCATTGATTTCAATAGGATTCTGCTGTGCTGTTCACGTTGAATTTTACGCTGGAAACATCTAGAGCAGAAATTCAAATTCCGGTATCTGCAGAAAGAATAGACCTGTCTATTCTTTCTGCAGACGCTGCACAAAAATGCATTGCAGTCTATGGGGGAGATTTATCAAAGTTGTCTATGTCCCTCATCAATATAGACCAAACTACAGAGGGTTAGTCTGGTCTATTGTGCACCTAATTTATCAAATGGCGCACGGCTCTTGATAAATTCTGTGCACAGACTGCATGTTCTATGCTTTAGTCTATATTTAAAGCTGCTCCAACATGGTCTGACATTTCGGCGTACTTTCAGCCTATGCGACTTGTCGCTGAAAAGTCGCACTTGATAAATTCAGCACCAATGCATTTTTCAATGCATTTCAGTCTAAAATAGACAAGAATGCATCATGTTCTAAAAATCCTCTAGAGCAAAAGTCGCAGAAAAGTCGCACAGATTTAGACTGCGACTTTCTGTGCGACAAATTTAGACAAGAAAAACCAGTCTAAATCCTTTGCATAGACTCATAGGGGGAGATTTATCAGACATTTCCATGTGTGATCACAGTCCAAGGTGTATTCTGACATCAGGTAAGTAATGCTACATGCTTCTGCAGCTTTTTACCTTTCTGCCCCAGTTCTGAAACCACCAAAAATCTATGGGGGAGATGAAAGTCAAAATCACTTTGCGACAAATCTGCATGATAAATGCCCCCACCCCTATTTGGTTTTGTTTCTCTGCGGGCCACTTTGTATGTCAGATAATGGTTAAGCAGTTGCTCGTATGTCAAGGGTTTCCCTGAGCTCTTCCACCCTGCCTACTGTCCTCCCATCGTACTCCTGCCAGTTCCCATCCCACAGCTGCTTTGTTTATTACCTGCCTGCTCCACTGCCTGTGGCATGGCTCAGCACAAGACTGCATGCTGTAAACATTATGCCACACCTCATTCTCCCCAAATGTCCCAATAAAAATATATGTATGTGTATATCACAGCATATTGTTCCTGCTTGCAAGAGTCAGGCTGTGTTGCAGGGGCTTGGCCTATGCAGTGACCTCCCCGGCATGCACTGGCCACATTATTATGCTGATGTTGCTGCAACATCATGCAGCTGTGGTGACCCAGTACAGAATCACGTGTTCTGTACTCCTGTCCATCCTCTGTGTCAGATGCTGCTTAATATCTGTCATGGGTCCCCTCTCCTCAGACCTCTCTATAATGCACTATAAAATATACGGTCATATAAGGGTTAATGTATTTGTATTATCCAAGTACATGTTTCTGTGGTATGGCGGCGGGGTGTGAGGTGCAGGGCAGATGGTATTAATTAGATAGGAGTCTTTCCTAGGACTGTATCCACCTTTTACAGCCCACCGGAGCACCTGAAAGCTGAACTAATTTATGCAGGAAAAGTCAGCGACCGCCGAGCCGAGAATTTACAGTAAGTTCGCTCATCTCTAGTATTAATCCCTTGTGTTCGTGACTCCAGGGCGTGGTTTAGCCTTGACCCCCCGAAGGTATACCGCTGGATCCTGGGCTAGGCACGGGGGCAATGAAGACACAGATGCCAAGTTAGGGACAACAGTAGCTTTACTGAGGGTAGACAGTTGTTACAGTCTATGCAGTACAGCCAATATCCCAAGGAGGTGACCAGTGACAGATCTCGCAGGTTTGCTGGGACTTGTAGTAGACAGGAGAATTTAATGCATGCCACGATGAGTAGACAGAAGACTTGACTGACAGGACAGTGACTTCAGCTTACTTGCACTTGAGGCTACAGAACTTGACTTGAGGCCTCCACTGCTCTGAAAACACACACACCATAGGCATGACTGACCTCAGCCAAGACTTGGTGCAAAAGAGAGGCTAGCTCCTCCTAGGACTTATACGGGGGATTCTAGCAGGGAGCCCATAGATCACCTTTGGGGTCAGCTGGTCACTAGTACCTCCTGGGTAACAATCACATGGTACATTTATTACAAGGTGCAATACACAATATAATTCATAACCTAGTTACATTGGGGGGAGGGAGGACAACGGCAGAGGGCCCCGGGGACATTGACAGGGCAGGGAAGGGAAGGTACGGGGAAGCACCATCCCCTACTGGGTCACTGCATTGCCTTAAATCTCTTGTTGCTAAGGACCTTGTTAAGGGGAGTATGTAGTGGTGAACATGTGACTTATCCGGCCAATGGGATCTCTCTAAAATCCTCCCATATATAGTGAGGTCAGGGTTCAGTTCTTCTCTCTTGAGTCTTTGCTGTGGTACAGTTTGGTGAGGAGTGAAGTCTGTCTGCAAGGTGGATCTGAAAGGAGGCCTGAGGCCAATTCCAGCAACCACGCATCTACTACAAGTTAACCCCACTACACAGGTGAAAGTCAAAGTCTTGCTATAAGCCTACAGTCTTGGCGATATTATACGTAACGTTAGCAAATTAGTCCCATACACTTTCTGGCACAGACTTAAATTGCATCAGCATGTGGCTTTTGCAGACAATATTGGACACAGTTCAGACTAGGGACTTGTGGCATAAGGCGCACACCCGTATCCTGTTCGTAGGACTCCAAAAGTTGTGGAAGCGGGGTGTGATGAGGGCAGATGTTGTTACCCTAGGGGCATATGGCATTAACCCCTTTTATTTATGATGCCAGGGCGTGGTTTAGCCTAAAAAAAAAAAAAAGGTATACCGCTGGATCCTGGGCAATAAAGACTCCAACGCCAAGTTACAAACAATGGTAGCTTTACTGAGGGTAGACAGTTGGTAAAGTCTATACAGTTCAGTCAGGGCCCAAGGAGGTGACCAGTGATGCATAGACCTTAAAGGGGTACTCCGGCCCTAAGACATCTTATTCCCTATCCAAAGGATAGGGGATAAGATGTCTGACCGCAGGGGTCCCACCACTGGGGACCCCTGCAATCTTGCATTCGGAACCCACCTCTTTGAGCTGCACGCCGCGCTGCCAGCTCACAAACTGCTGGGTGCCGACCATTTATCGCGTGACGTCACGCCCCCTCCCATAGGCTTGCATAGCGGGGGGGTGATGTCACATGGGGTGGAAACGTGACGTAACGATACTCCAGCCCCGTGGTCGGCACCCGGCATGCAGCTCAAAGAGGTGGGTGCCAAATGCAAAATTGCAGGGGTCCCCAGCGGCTGGACCCCCACGGTAAGACATGTTATCCCCTATCCTCTGGATAGGGGATAAGATGTCTTAGGGCCGGAGCACCCCTTTAAGGGCATGCTGGGTCTTGTAGTAGGACGGGACAATTGAATCCAGACTACGCTGACTTGTCAATGACGGACTGACTTGACTCAAAACTGTGACTTTAGCTCACTTGACATGATGGTGGCGGCAGGACTGGACTTTGAGGTCTCCAACACTCTGGACACACACAATAGGCACAACTGCACTGGACCTCACCAGGAAGCAAGAGCTAAGAGCTCGAAGAGAGAGAAGCTAACTCCAACCAGGGCTTATATGGGGGAGACTAGCATGGAGCCCATAGGTCACTCTTGAGATCACATGGTCACTGGTACCTCCTGAGTAACAATCACATGATCTAACTCTTAAATGGGCACTGTCATGAAAACAAAAATTTGATATGTTGTAGTACTTAAGTACTACAACATATCTCTAATATATTTTAATAAAAAAAAAATAAATAAAAAAAAAAGTGATTTTAAAACAGTTTAAAATCACTTAAATTCGGCCACTAGGGGTCGCCCTCCTAGTGGCCGAATGCATTCAGCAGTGACGTCACTGATTAATTCCGACTCGTTGAAGCCTGGCAACGAGTCGAAATTCAATCACTGCTGTGCTCGCTGATTGACAGGCGGGAGCGAGCGATTTGAAGGAAGAGGACGCGCACAGGCTCGGGGACAAGGTAAAGTATTATGTTCACTGTATTATGAATACATGTATACATGTATTATGTATATGTTCAAGTATTATGTATACTGTTCACCTATACAGTATGCCTCAAGTTCCCCCACTACAACTCCCAGCATGCCCTGGGAGTTGTAGTGGGGAAACAGCTGGAGGGACACTGAATAGGTGAACTGAGGGGGAGTGGGTTGAGTGGAGCGGCGGGCCGGGGGGGGGTTGCGGGCTGCGTGGCGGGGAGGGGGTACTCTGGGTGAACTAAGGGGGAAGGGGGAGTGAGTTGAGCGGCGCGACGGGGCCGAGGGGTGGGTGGTTGCGGGCTGCACGGCGGGGAGCAGTATGTGCTCCGGTGTTCACCTATACAGGGTGCCTCCAGTTGTTTCCCCACTACAACTCCCAGCATGCCCTGACAGCCAATAGATGTCAGGGCAAGCTGGGAGTTGCAGGGGGCAAACAGCTGGAGGCCCCCTCTATAGGTGAACTACAGGCGGAAGTTTCGGCCCCAGCAGGCATCAGTGACGTGGTGCCTGCTGGGGAAGTCAGGCAGACAAAAAAGCATTTTTAATATGTAAAAAAAAAAAAAAATTATAGGCAGGGAGGGGGTTAGGGATAGATGGGTAATAGGCAGGGATAGAAAAGTGATAGTGGGAGCTACCCTTTAAAGATACAACACAATACACTGCAGAACATATGTACAGGGGGGATACAGGTGCAAGGGGCCCTGGGGACACTGAAGGAGGCTGCCTGACAGGGCAGCAAGGGTACATGGCAACATCTCCCATACTGGGCTACCACAATAGCATGGGCTTAATCAGTCATATACAGCACAATCAAATATAAGTCACAGCAAGTCGATAAGCTTCCCTAAGTTCACCCTGCAACTTCTGCATGCTGATCTGAACAGATTGTACCACCTTGCGTTATTTGCCCCGTGCCTGGTACAGGTGTAGCTGGCCTACCTCAGGTGGTGTATAAGTCAACCACGCCCTGGCATCACAATAAGGTTAATTACACTTTACCCCATCCGACACCACACAGCCATTGGTCAGCACATGTGGGTGTGATTTTGCCCACATAGGGTGGTCACAACATAGAACCAGCCCTGGTGACACAGCCTGTCACCTGCAAGTGAGAAGGAAAGGAAAGCATGCTGATGGAAGCAAGGATATGTAATAATTGTATAAAATGGGAAGATTTATCAAACCTTGTGCAAAGGAACAGTGGAGCAGTCGCCCGTAGCAACCAGATTCCATCTTTCATTTTTCAGAGGACTTTTTAAAAAAATAAAACCTTGCTATCTTATTGGTTGCTATAGGCAACTGCTTTAAGCTGGGTTCACACCACGTTTTTCAAATACGGTTGCCGAATACGGTTTTCCGCTAAAAAAACGTATGGCAAAAACCGTATGCAACCGTATGACTCCAAATACGGTTTTTCCCCGTGTATGGTTCTATCTGTTTGCATCCGTTATTACTAACGGTTTTGCTATTTTGTTGGAATTAGTTTTCAAGCAATTTAATAAAGTTACTATTGTTCTATTGAAATTCCAATCTGCGCATGTGTCAACTTCAAAAACGGATTAGAAAAACCGTGTGCAACTGTATTCTGAAATTCTGTGTACGGTTCTCATAGACAACAATGTTAAAAGAACCGCATATGGTTCGCATACGGTTTTCCAACCGGAGGCAAAAACGTGGTCGACAGCGTTTTGCCTACGGTTGAAAAATTGGCAAAACCGTATCCGAGGCAAAACGGATGCAACCGTACACAACATTTGGAATACGGTTTACAATGCATTCTCAATGCATACGGTCGTATACGTTTTTTTTGCGGAAAACTGTATACGGTTACCGTATTTGAAAATCGTAGTGTGAACCCAGCCTTACTGTTCCTTTGCACGAGGATTGCTAAATGCCCCACTTAGTGTCATGGGAAAACCTCTTTATGAAATAAATAGAAAGAAAAAAGACCGGGGAACGGCGCCTCGTGTATTACCCTTAAACACAAACAGCAAGTGTAAATGTGGGAGAAACCCACGGCACTTATAGGTGGCTGCTCACCAGATGTAAATAGAAGTAACGCATATCACCCCAAATAGGGGTACTCACTGATGTCCAAAGGAGGGCTGCAAGCCGGAGGTCACAGGCACATACGTCCTGACGTAGTCATCAAACGGAAAATGGAAAAGGACCTCATTCATCCAGGCGCTGCCGGTTAGGTCATCAGGTGCACAAAATGATGCAATGTATACCTTGGAATATTGTATACATGAAAGTTTATTAAAAAATAATAAACAACATACAGATTACGCGTTTCGAGGGTGACTCCCCTCTTCCTCAGATCAGGTGTGCACAGATCTGAGGAAGAGGGGAGTCACCCTCGAAACGCGTAATCTGTATGTTGTTTATTATTTTTTAATAAACTTTCATGTATACAATATTCCAAGGTATACATTGCATCATTTTGTGCACCTGATGACCTAACCGGCAGCGCCTGGATGAATGAGGTCCTTTTCCATTTTCCGTCTTTATGAAATACACTGTGAATGCGTTAAGTGTGACTCTCTATGCGCAAAATACACTGCAGGTTCTGCTACCATCAGACATACAGGGCTACCCCACAGCAACCGTGTATGTGCAGTAAGGTCTGAGGCAGGGCCCCAGCCCACAGACGTGTCTGACACACAGGCCTGCTTGTACCAGAATCCGCAGTGCATTTCCTTCGAAGGGGCAACATGAAACCCTACCCAAAAGAGGTTTTGCAATGATTAATTTTTCACAGCAAACCTAATGTGTTAGGTTGAATGAAACCAATGTCTCCCTCTGAAAAATAATGCAGATGTGACCTTGTTTCCTGTTTCAACCTTCTTTTTTATCCTCTCTTCTTCATATGAAAATCTGTGTGGTGGGCGGAGCTTCTGACTGTCACATGTTTGCTCTGAACTCATTAGTGCAGAAGCTCATTCATGCTGCATAAAGAATGTAATCTTCATAATGGTAAAGTCATCTCTTCTCTACTCACACAGTTTTATTATAAGGAGTTATATGTGCAGTATTATATGAGTTAGATTTACCTCATCCTGGCCAGTGAATATTCAGCCAGACTCCTTTATATATATTTATTGCAGAGAATGATGAACTTCTAGAATGTTCTGTGAGGTCAGTGTATTAACTGTATACTGCAGTCTATTTGGCTATGTATTCACTGTGCGTGAGAAGAACTGAGCATGTCTGACCAAAGAAAAAACAGCCTACAAGATGTATCCCATAGCAACGAGAGAGAGAAAATAAACCCTGCAACAAAACAGCATCTAGCCTATATATATCGGTAGGGCTACTTTTCAGAAAAGGGGAAAGAGATTTATCAAAACCTGTCCAAAGAGTTGAGTGCGACACATGTTTTAAATGCAGCTTTGATTTTTCTTTATGTATATATTCAGCAAATATACAATTTTCAAAAATATTCACCCATGTGCACAAATAAATCAGTAGCGTCCAGCGGGAGACATCTTTCAGCTCCTCAGGTTTTCTTAACTTTTATAACCTGTGTTCGGCCATCTCCTACACCAGCAGGTGAGTAAGTCCATGCAACGTTTCGAAGGAAACACCCAGCAGATCATGCTGGACAAAGAAGGTGTTTCCTTCGAAACGTTGCATGGACTTACTCACCTGCTGGTGTAGGAGATGGCCGAACAAAGGTTATATAACTAAAGAAAACCTGAGGAGCTGAAAGATGTCTCCCGCTGGACGCTACTGATTTATTTGTGCACATGGGTGAATATTTTTGAAAATTGTGTATGGTATTTGCTGAATATATACATAAAGAAAAATCAAAGCTGCATTTAAAACGTGTGTCGCACTCCTTGTTTATTGAATGCATTGTTTTTGAGTACGGAGCACTCAAGTGACCACGTGTACCCTATGCACAGGGAGCCCCTATATTTATTAATATAAGACAGAGGAAGAGTTGCCCATAGCATCCAATCAGATCACTTTCATTTTTGAAAAGGCCTCTGCAAAATGAAAGCAGCAATCTGATTGGTTGCTATGGGCAACTCAGCAACTTTTTGGAGAAATCTCCCCCCTAAATATTTCTGATAGTTACTTGTATATGTTGGCAAAATGCATCAGCTTAGACCTATTTATTTTCATGTTATACTTGCTGGTTTACCATGTTCAGTTTCTTCTTTAGGAGTTATAATAGGGCCTAGGTGTCCAACCTTTGGTCCTCCAACTGTTGCAAAACAACTCCCAGCATGCTTAGACAGCCCCACGCTGGATATCAGAGTAATAGGGTGAGCGATTTGTCTGTGAAATAGAGGATGATAGGGACTGTATGTGGGAACTAGTGCTAGAAGCTCTGTAGTAAGTGAGCACAATATGTAGGAGATTTATCAAGCTCCGTAGATTTTTTTTTTTGCGTAAAAAAATTTGCACCGGCGACTTTTCTATACATGCTGCATCTTTTTGATTTTTCCTTATTCCAAAGAACATTTCCGGCTCAAAGTTATTATTTTTTTTCTTTGCAGTGGTCGTGTATTTATCAAACGCCGCTATTTATGAAGAAAAAAAGTCTCATCTCCATTTAAAAGTCACTTATGTATTCCAGGTCCAACCTGGCTTACAGAAAGTGCATACGTCTGCAGAAAAGGACATTAACACCCACTATAACAACTGTTCTTGTTCTGCATTATGAAACAAAGCTATTACATTAATGTTAATTATAGAAAAAAATTATATAACTAATAACTCAATTTTAAAGGATGAAAATATACACTGCACACCTTGTTAATTTTAGGACACGTACATGCTGGCGTTCCCACTAAATTTTTAAATTAATGTTGTGTTAAAATAGAATAAGGCACAAAATAATTGTGTAAGAATTTTTACAGAATACATAACCCATATGTGGCACTAAAATTTTTCCTTAAAAAAAAAAAAAAAAAAAAAAAAAAAAATCCATAGTAACAGCTTCATGCACATTTTGGGGTGGGTAACATACCAAGCTTTTTTTGTTGTTGTGTGGCTTCACTATTAGGCGCCCATTGGTGCTGCGCTGTCTTCCTGTCTTCCTTCCTGACGTAAACTCCGGCCTCAGCGCAGAGACGTTAGACGTAAAATGAAACAAAAAGCCTCCATACTATGGATATTCATGGTGCGGAATAGTTGGAGTGAAGCTATCTAGTGCCAGACAGGCCAGTCAGGGTGTCACCCGATGTGGTACACCCCCCCCCCCCCCCCCCCCCCTTCCCGTCACTCTCTAGCAATGCTACTGGTAATAAAGTGTAGATGAAGAACTTTGGCTATTAACATAGGAACACTTTTCTGCTTTAAAAACTGCTTTTGTCAGCGAGTTTCCCGGGTTTTGCTTACGTGGGATTTATTTATCAAGGTCGTGCGACTATTTGATAAATAGGTCGTATGTAAGCAAAAGTTAGTTTAAAAAAAAAATAAATTGTCAAATAAAAGCCATACGTTTGAAAAGAAAGATAAATCTCCGTCAATATAACCTGCAAAAGAGGGTGGGGACTTTATTCCACCGTCTGGTAACGAGCAAGGTAGGAGAAAAGCCTGGAATAGATGTCAGCAAAGAATCATGGGAATTGTATTCTGCTACCCACAAGGGTTGCTGCTGGAGCCCTGCCCACTCTTCTTGCACTGACAAGAATTAGATAGGAAGCAACAGTGTAAATGAACTTGTAAATGTTGTGGGATAAGTGGTATACCGCAGTCTAGTGTGTGTAATGGCCTAAACCCCCTTTCAAGTTCTCTTTTAACAGAGGGCTACCCCTTTAAGCAGGGGTCTCAAACTCCCGGAACGAAATTTTGCGGCCCGCACCAGGGATGTGTAATTTGTGTTGCCTGACGCACGGGACATGTAGTTCCGGGTGCCGGGCAGGTGACTTCTTCAGACATTTAGCCTTGATTTGGGCAAGCAGCGCTAAATGCTGGAAGACTTCACCCCCGCCCAATAGAGCCCATTACCTTCACTCGCCCCGCTGTGTGTGTGTGTGTGTGTGTGTGTGTGTGTGTGTGTGTGTGTGTGTGCGCACACAATGCTACCTAGTGTGGGGAACATGCTACCTTCCTAATGCGCCCCTTCCCCCCAGAAGTAGCACCCCCTCATCATTCGTCAGCTCATGCTATTACCACAGGGGGGTAGGGGGAATGGGGAGGGGGTTGTAGGTAAATGATGGGGGTGCTACTGCTGGTGGAGGGTGTTGCTAGAGGTTGATGAGGGGCATTATATGTGAGGGGGGCTGCTACCTCCAGTGGCCCCAGATAATTGGAGTTTGAGACTCCTGCCTGTAAGCCTGATGCACATGACTGTATTATTAATAGTGCTCAAATTCAAGTGCAGTGGACTCCATTTTAACTCTGGCTTCCACAAAAAATATAATAATAATAATAATAGCACAATTTTCACAGTATGCAGGATGCAGCAGAAACCCCTGGAAAACCATGGGATGCTGCAATGGGGTTTCTGAGCAGAATCTTCCCACTGGATTCCACAATGCAGTCATGTGAACATGCCCTTAGTGTCAGTGGGATTCTGCTGCACAGTACACAAAAAGGAATTTCAGCAGGAGAACTTTCCACCTGAAATTCATCTGCCAAAAAAACAAAAAAAAAAAAAACAACCCTTGTTAATTCTTTCAGCAGAATACATTGCCACCAATGTTGGAGATTCTGTAGAGTGAACCCAGCTTTAGGTGTAACTGTAGAGGATTTTTCATCTGCAATAATTTAGGGTATATTCACATGCATCTGATTTGTAGCAAAACATTTCTGCACCTAAATGACAGTTCCGTTGTTTTGAATAGGCAATGGCTCTTGCAAACAGTGGTCTGCTAGACCTTTTGAGGCAACTTGGAGTTTATTAATAGAGATGAGCGAACTTACAGTAAATTTGATTCGTCACGAACTTCTCGGCTCGGCAGTTGATGTCTTATCCTGCATAAATGAGTTCCGCTTTCCGGTGCTCCGGTGGGCTGGAAAAGGTGGATACAGTCCTAGGAAAGAGTCTCCTAGGACTGTATCCACCTTTTCCAGCCCACGGGAGCACCTGAAAGCTGAACTAATTTATGCAGGAAAAGTCATCAACTGCCGAGCCGAGAAGTTCATGACGAATCGAATTTACTGTAAGTTCGCTCATCTCTATTTATTAACATGTGGCAGATGTGTTGTCACAGTTTCTGCAATTGTTTGAAATGTATTTATACAAAAACATGGGGTGAACCTCTTCTTACCTTGATCAGGAAACACTCGGATAATACTTCCAGGGACATTGAACTCTTCCACAAAGCATAAATCTTGTTTCTTCTTGGGGGCTGTGTTACCCATCCTCTGGTTGTAGATCTTCCATAATATGGAAGGTATTGGAGGGGGAGAGACAGGATTTGGCTTAGCTGGGAAACCCAAACTTCTTAAGAATAATTCTTCCCTGAGCCTCATCTCAGAATCTGTTATCAATGGGACAGCCATAGCCAGCAGGACCCCCAATGTGAGCAGCAGCATTCTGTTAATCTCTACAAAGCAATGCTGATTCCATCCATAACCCAGCTTTATATTCAGTAATCAGCACTTAATTGGAGGAAGTTGTGCTAAAGCTGCTTGGATCATGGGTGCAGACAAGTCTTTGAGGCCCCATTCACACAGTGGAATTTCTGTCCGGATATTCTGTAGGCAGCAGAACAAGCCAGGGCTAGTACCACTTGTGTGCCATCTCCATAGACTGCAATACAAAATAAATTTTCTTATTCATTCATTCTGCTGAGTCCAGAATTTGAATTTCCGCTGAAATTCTGCCATGTGCATGGTGCACCAAAGTTCCATTGAAATTTTTTTTTTGTCTGGACTCCTCGGAATTTCCAGCGTGTGAATGCAGCCTAAGGGTACATTCATGCTCCTGTTAATCATATCTATAGGCATTCCACTGGAAACAGGATGCTTGTGTGGTGTCCCGGTACCGTATCGCATACCGTACCTAGTGTGGAGGTCCCCAAAGTCAGAGTAACTACATTCAGGTAGGGTTCCTCAGGTGGGACCGCCCCTAGTTGCCTCTCTTTAAGTCTAACTTTAATGTTAATATATATGTCTATATTTAATAATTATATCTATATTTCATAGTAATGTATAGTACTTCCCTTGTTCAGCGTCGCAGGACCTTCGGTCATGTGACAATGCTTGTAACCTCTATGGTATGTTGTAGGACCTTAGGAGGTCCTTGGATCACGTGTTACCCACAAATCTCTGTAATGGTGATTGACATGCGTTTGGACCAATTAGCATTAGTCCAGCCCCTGCCCATATAAGGGAGCTGCGTCCAATTATCGCTCTCTTGGGTTGCTGCTCTCGTGGATGCCGGACTAACAGAACGGTGTGCTACGCAACTTTCAAAGACACGCTAGGCCTCAAAACCTACGGCCTCAGCAAATCATGAGTTCAAATCTAACTTCCTGCTAATGCTAGCGTGACTACTGGACCGCAACTAATTCCCCTAAATCCAGTGGAACAGCGCAATAGACTAAAAGACTCTGAATGCTAAAGTCCCAACCATTGTCAATCTCCAAAGGAAAGCTGTTGTTATACTAAGAGACTGTTATGTTAATGAAGTGTACAGAAAATCTTCAGTAAAAGTTAACACTGTTTACAGAAGCTCTCCGGTTGTGGACAATCTATTATTCTCTACCTCAAACCCATTATCATCTACCTCCCTATCGTTCCTGGGAAGGGGGGCGGTAGGAAAAGCTTTATTGAGGAGCCCTCACCCTGGCGTCACGAATAGCAAGGGTTTAAACATATGTAAAAGACTGGGGGCTCAATCCAATCCATCTTTATGAGACAGATGATAAAACAAAAACTGGAAACCCCATTTTCCCATTAGCCCATAAAAAACACAAACACATGAGACAATGTTAAAACAGCGGATGGGGAACATCCTGGAAATATTGTGTCACAATGACTGTAAACATGCACACCTACAATAATGAATGTATATAAAGCTGCAAATTGACTATTGCACTAAGACCCCAAGAATTGTAATAGTATATATATCCAGTATTGTAATTAAAACTACTATATGTGCAAAAAGATATTATCCAGCACCAAAAAATATAAAATATAGCAGCATATATATGGGTTCTTGTGCAAAATAGCAGTATCTAGAAGAAGAAGTACAGATCAGTAAATCATATTATCAATAATGCAGCATATAAATAGGGCAACGTACAATGTACAGCATAGCAGCATTTACAATAGTATAGTCACCAACAACAATATGAAGTAAGCCATACCGCAACATGATAAAAGGCGCACTGTATGCACCATGATGCTCCCCCCACCTCACACTCCGACGCGTTTCGCCAAGCTTCCTCTAGGAGTATGCACATTGTGATTTGCAAGTATTACAGGCTATGTCAGTGTCTTGCATAACTGTTCATTGTTGTTTACATAGATATGTTGCTGCATAGCCTGTATATTTATGATGTATAACAGCTTTACATGTATGGTGTGACGAATCATTCAATATAATAGGACGGGTGCCTGTTTCTAGGAGAGGGGGTTCATGGCCCCTCCCTAGGTGAGTGTTTGGGCTTATATTTCTAGCCCATCATTTTAAATGGTTTTATCATTTTTTTCTTCCTTCCCTCTGTTTTGTATAGTTATATACTTGGTGTATATTTAATAAAATTGGTATATTTATTCAACATTTGTGTGTTGGTGTGCTGATGCATATTCAGTGTTTTCCCCTTCTTCTCTATTGTTACCATGAATAACAAGCACCCTTTGATTACCGCACAGCTACACTCCCCATACCCTACACCCCCCAGGCTATTACACTTGCTACCCTACACAGGAGCAGCGAACTGCATTGAAATCAATGGCTGAACAGAGTCACCTAATGCAGCAGCCCACCCTTTTGAGTTTATTTAAAATAGCATATACGTCTAGAACAGAGTCACTATGTGAATCCATTGGCCTTTGAAATTAATGGGGTCCGCTGCTCCTGTTAACTAGGCTAGGTTCATACTGCGTTTGAGCTTCTATTAGTCATATCAGGTGGCATCCCGCCGAAATCAGAATGCTGCACGGCAATGGAAGCCATTTATTTCCATAGCCCAAATGGAGTCAACAGTCGGGCTGTATGCACTACTTTCAGCAGACTCAAAAGAGCAGTGTGCTGCATCATTCAGTCTGCTGTAAAATAGCATATATGACCCAACTATTGACTCCGTTCAAGCCATTGAAATGAATGGCATTCATCGTCCTCCATTACAGAATACATCAGCATGCTGTTTTCAGTGGGATGCCAACAGATATGTCTAATGGAAGCCCTAAAACCGAGACAAAAAATGCAATTCTTTTAAGTCCAGTTAATTTAGCTATATGCAAAAAAATGGTCAATCTGTTGCAGTCAGTTTAAAAAAAATAATGTATATGATTGGGAAATGGATTATGCTACGTGGCATTCCTTTATTTACTTTTAACAAATAAAAGTATGTTGTAGGGTTTTTAATGGCATTTTTATCATTTATAAAGCATATGACTCAATGATTTATATTGAAGAATATAAAAAAAAATCACAAACATTGTAACACACATTTACAAATTTTTAGGCAGAAAAAAACCTATGGAGGTCTATGGGGGGGGGGGGGGTGTAAACCAGAAACTGCTGTGTTCTGGCGCTGATTCACAAGATGCTACAAACAAAAAAAACATTGTAGGGATAACATTGTGGTTTATAATTCTCTGTGGCCTTCCAGCTGGAGCTAGGTTCATACTGCTATTAGCAATCTACCATTTTTGGCAAGATACTGACATATCCTGTAATGGAAGGCAGTGGCGCCATTCATTTTACTGGCCTCAAACGGAGTCACCTATTGACTCTGTTCGGGACCTATGGGCTATTTTAAGCACACTAGAAAAGCACATACAACTCATTTTGGGCCATTGAAATGATGTCTGTTGCTCTTTTATTTGACTATGCTACAGTGGCCGTAAAGTTAGTGTAGTTTACAATATAGTGTCTGTACCTGTGTTTGATGGCTGGTCTCACAATTCTTATGTGATCTTTGCCCGATGTTTATTTTTAACAGCATACAAAATGAGTATTGTCTCAGCCTTTCCCAGGTTGCAGTGCAGCCCTAGACATTACATCACTAGTCAGGTGATGAATGGGAGCTTGTCTGTTTCAATGGATGGAGAGACTGCCGGCTGCGGGGGGGGAGTGAGATCATTCTTCAGGGCATTGTAGTTTTGCAACTGCTGGAGGCACCCTGGTTAGAAAACACTGGTGTATTGTTTATAGCACAGCATGGAAGGCAGCTCACCTGTGCTTCAATGTGTGGGATGGCATATGTGTTGTAGGAGGGAACTCCAACAGGAAGTAGCCATTTCACAAAAAGAATGCAGCAGCGTTATAGTGCACTCACAACACAGCCATTTAGCTCTAAGAGAGGTAAAAACTAAATTCACCTTATGGTGGATAACCCCTTTAAGACTGTTTAGTCTATGGTCACATGGAGAGATTTGTCAAAACCTGGAAGAGGAAAGCTGACCAGTTGCCTATGGCAACCAATCAGATCACTTCTTTAAGTTTTAAAAATGCATCTGAAAAATAAAAGAAACTGGTTGGTATGGGCAACTGGTAAGTTTTCTTCTGCACAGGTTTTAATAAATCTCCCCAACACTGTCTAAGCATTAGGCTATGCTTACACTGCGTTAGTGCACCTCTTAGTTGTATAATTTGGCATCACGGCAAAAACAGCATGCCAACATATACTGTTAATGGGAGAAGCGGACCTTATTGATTTCAATGGCCAAACGGAGTCACCTAGCCAAACGGAGTTCCATTTGCTGAGCTTTTGCTCACAGCTGGAGGCACACTATGGGTCAGGTCACCGGTGGATCCGCAGCGTATTTTACGCTACGTTACGTGTGACCCTATTCTTAGACTGTATCTTTTGTTAAGATCTGTGCTCTGTTGGCCGTGTCAGGAACTGTCCAGAGTGTGTTAAAATTCCCATAGCAAACCTCTCCTGCTCCTGACAAAGACAGAGGTGTCAGCAGAGTGCACTGTGGTCAGACTAGAAAGAACTACACAACTTACTCTGGAACATACAGCAGCTGATAAATACTGGAAGGCTTAAGATTTTTTTAAATAGAAGTAATTTAGAAATCTGTATAACTTTCTGAGACCAGTTTCATCCAGGTAACCCTTTTAAGTCTCTACTGGATGATGGTTTCTCCAAGTCAATTATTAGTAAGAAAGTGCAGGAATACATTTTTTGTGGAAAAACTGATGATACCTATTATTCACTCTTTACCGAAAGTTCACAAGAAACAATTCTGCCTTTTATGTGTCCCATAGTGGTGGGGATCAGATCCTTGAACGAGCACGTGCGTGAGTGGCACACCGGTATTACAGCCCCTTGTTGTGAAGAGTCCTAGTTGCATCAAAGACACCAAACATCTTATGGACCAATGCAGATGGAGTAACTCTTTCTCATAGATAACGTGCAACATAGTGGTTTTCCTCCTTTATCCCCCATGACCTAGCCTTCATCGCTGTTTTTGACATCATGAACAGGTTTTCTAATCATGCTTTTTAGAGATGAGCGGACTTTTGAAAAATTTGATTTGGTCGATTGTCCAAATTTTTTGAAAAAATTTGTATCGATCCAAATTTATTCACGGCAAATCTATATTAAAAATGGCTATTTCTGGCCTACCGAGAGCCTTAACTCCTTGGGGATGGAGCCCATTATGACCCTAAGGACGGGAGCGTTTTTTTTTTTCAAATCTGACCACTGTCACTTTAAGCATTAACCCCTTAAGGACCAAGGACGTACCGGTACGTCCTTGGTTCTGCTCTTCTGATATAACGCGGGGTTACACAGTAACCCCGCGTCATATCATGGCGGGCCCGGCGTCATAGTGAAGCCGGGACCCGCCTCTAATAGCGCGCAGTGCCGATCGCGGCGCCGCGCGCTATTAACCCTTTAGCCGCGCGCTCAGAGCTGAGCCGCGCGGCTAAAAGTGAAAGTTCCCGGCTAGCTCAGTCGGGCTGTTCGGGATAGCCGCGGCTAATCGCGGCATCCCGAACAGCTGACAGGACAGCGGGAGGGCCCCTTCCTGCCTCCTCGCTGTCCGATCGCCGAATGACTGCTCAGTGCCTGAGATCCAGGCATGAGCAGTCATGCGGCAGAATCGTTGATCACTGGTTTCTTATGAGAAACCAGTGATCAACATAGAAGATCAGTGTGTGCAGTGTTATAGGTCCCTATGGGACCTATAACATTGCAAAAAAAAATTTTAAAAAAAAAGTGAATAAATATCATTTAACTCCTCCCCTATTAAAAGTTTGAATCACCCCCCTTTTCCAATAAAAAAAAAAACTGTGTAAATAAAAATAAAAATAAACATATGTGGTATCACCGCGTGCGGAAATGTCCGAATTATAAAAATATATCATTAATTAAACCGCTCGGTCAATGGCGTGCGCGCAAAAAAATTCCAAAGTCCAAAATAGTGCATTTTTGGTCACTTTTTATATCATTTAAAAATGAATAAAAAGTGATCAATAAGTCCTATCAATGCAAAAATGGTACCGTTAAAAACTTCAGATCACGGCGCAAAAAATGAGCCCTCATACCGCCCCATACACGGAAAAATAAAAAGTTATAGGGATCAGAAGATGACAATTTTAAACGTATTAATTTTCCTGCATGTAGTTATGATTTTTTCCAGAAGTCCGACAAAATCAAACCTATATAAGTAGGGTATCATTTTAATCGTATGGACCTACAGAATACATATCAGGTGTCATTTTTACCGAAAAATGTACTACGTAGAAACGGAAGCCCCCAAAAGTTACAAAACAGCGTTTTTTTTTCAATTTTGTCGCACAATGATTTTTTTTCCCGCTTCACCATAGATTTTTGGGCAAAATGACTGACGTCATTACAAAGTAGAATTGGTGGCGCAAAAAATATGCCATCATATGGATTTTTAGGTGTAAATTTGAAAGAGTTATGATTTTTTAAAGGCAAGGAGCAAAAAACGAAAATGCAAAAACGGAAAAACCTCCGGTCCTTAAGGGGTTAATAACTCTGGGATGCTTTATCTTATAAATTTGATTCAGAGAGTGTTTTTTCGTGACATATTCTACTTTATGGTAGTGGTAAATTTTCGTCTATACTTATACTTCTATAATTTCTTGGTGAAAAATTCCAAAATTTTATGAAAATGTGAAAATTTTGCATTTTTCTAACTTTGAAGCTCTCTGCTTTTAAGGGAAATAGACATTCCAAATAAATTATATATTGATTCACATATACAATATGTCTACTTTATATTTGCATCATAAAGTTGACATATTTTTACTTTTGGAAGACATCAGAGGGCTTCAAAGTTCAGCAGCAATTTTTCACAAAATTTTAAAAATCGGAATTTTTCAGGGACCAGTTCAGTTTGGAAGTGGATTTGAAGGGCCTTCAAATTAGAAATACCCCACAAATGACCCAATTATAAAAACTGCACCCCCTCAAAGTATCCAAAATGAAATTCAGAAAGTTTGTTAACCCTTTAGGTGTTTCGCAGGAATAGCAGCAAAGTGAAGGAGAAAATTCAAAATCTTCATTTTTTACACTCGCATGTTCTTGTAGACCCAGTTTTTGAATTTTTACAAGTGGTAATAGGAGAAAAAGCCCCCAAAAATTTGTAACCCAATTTCTCTCGAGTAAGGAAATACCTCATATGTGTATGTCAAGTGTTCGGCGGGCGCAGTGGAGGGCTCAGAAAGGAAGGAGCAACAATGGGATTTTGGAGAGTGAATTTTGCTGAAATGGTTTTTGGGGGGCATGTCACATTTAGAAAGCCCCTACGGTGCCAGAACAGCTGAAAACCCCCACATGGCATACCATTTTGGAAACTACACCTCTAAAGACACGTAACAAGCGGTCCAGTGAGCCTTAACACCCCACAGGTGTTTGACGACTTTTCGTTAAAATCGGTTGTGTAAATGAAAAAAAAAATTTTGCACTAAAGTGCATTTTTTTCCACAAATTTACCATTTTTACAAAGGGTAATGGGAGAAAATTCCCCCCAAAATTTGTAACCCCATCTCTTCTGAGTATGGAAACACCCCATGTTAGGACGTAAAATGCTCTGCGGGCGAACTACAATGCTCAGAAAAGAAGAAGCGCCAGTGAGCCTTTGGAAAGAGAATTCGTTTGCAATGGTAGTCAGGGGTCATGTGCGTTTACAAAGCCCCCCGTGGTGCCAGAACAGTGGACCCCCCCACATATGACCCCATTTTGGAAACGACACCCCTCACAGAATTTAATAAGGGGTGCAGTGAGTATTTACACCCCACTGGCGTTTGACAAATCTTTGGAACAGTGGGCTGTGCAAATGAAAAAGTAAATTTTTCATTTTCACGGACCACTGTTCCAAAAATCTGTCAGACACCTGTGGGGCATAAATGCTCACTGCACCCCTTAATACATTACATGAGGGGTGTAGCTTCCAAATGGGGTCACATGTGGGGTGGTCCATTGTTCTGGCACATGGCCTTCAATTCCGGACAAATTTTCTCTTCAAAATCCCAATGGCGCTCCTTCTCTTCTGAGCATTGTAGTTCGCCCGCAGAGCACTTTACATCCACATATGAGGTATGTTTATATGAGGTACTCAGAAGAAATGGAGTTACACATTTTGGGGGGATTTTTTCCTATTTTCCCTTGTGAAAATGAAAAATTTAGGGTAACACCAGCATTTTAGTGAAAACATGAAAATTCGTCAAACACCTGTGGGGTGTTCAGGCTCACTATACCCCTTGTCACGTTCCGTGAGGGGTGTAGTTTCTAAAATGGGGTCACATGTGGGTATTTATGTTTTTGCGTTTATGTCAGAACCGCTGTAAAATCAGCCACCCCTGTGCAAATCCCCAATTTAGGCCTCATATGTACATGGTGCGCTCTCACTCCTGAGCCTTGTTGTGCACCTGCAGAGCATTTTACGCCCACATATGGGGTATTTCCGTACTCAGGAGAAATTGCGTTACAAATTTTGGAGGTCTTTTTTTCCTTTTACTGCTTGTGAAAATAAAAAGTATGGGGCAACACCAGCATGTTAGTGTAAACATTTTTATTTTTTTACACTAACAGGCTGGTGTAGCCCCCAACTTTTCCTTTTCATAAGGGGTAAAAGGAGAAAAAGCCCCCCAAAATTTGTAGTGCAATTTCTTTCAATTACAGAAATACCCCATATGTGGCCCTAAACTGTTTCCTTGAAATACGACAGTGCTCAGAAATGAGAGCGCCATGCGCATTTGAGGACTAAATTAGGGATTGCATAGGGGTGGACATAGGGGTATTCTACACCAGTGATTCCCAAAAAGGGTGCCTCCAGCTGTTGCTAAACTCCCAGCATGCATGGACAGTCAGTGGCTGTCCAGAAATGCTGGGAGTTGTTGTTTTGCAACAGCTGGAGGCTCCGTTTTGGAAACACTGCAATACGTTTTTTATTTTTTTGGGGGGACAGTGTAAGGGGTGTATGTGTAGTGTTTTACCCTTTATTTTAGTGTAGTTAGTGTAGTGTAGTGTTTTTAGGGTACATTCGCACTGGCGTGTTACCTTGAGTTTCCCGCTAGGAGTTTGCGCTGTGGCGAAAAATTAGCCGCAGCCCAAACTTGAAGCAGGAAACTCACTGTAAACCTGCCTGTGAGAATGTACCCTGTACGTTCACATGGGGGGGGGGGCAAACCTCCAGCTGTTTCAAAACTACAACTCCCAGCATGTACCGACAGACCGTGCATGCTGGAAGTTGTAGTTTTGCAACAGCTGGAGGCACACTGGTTGGAAAACCTTCAGTTAAGTTCTGTTACCTAACCCAGTATTTTCCAACCAGTGTGCCTCCAGCTGTTGCAAAACTACAACTCCCAGCATGTACTGGCAGACCGTGCATGTTGGGAGTTGTACTTTTGCAACAGCTGGAGGCACACTGGTTGGAAAACCTTCAGTTAGGTTCTGTTACCTAACTCAATATTTTCCAACCAGTGTGCCTCCAGCTGTTGCAAAACTACAACTCCCAGCATGTACTGATTGCCAATGGGCATTCTGGGAGATGTAGTTGTGCAACAGCTGGAGGTACGCAACTACAGCTCCCAGCATGCCGAGACAGCTGTTTGGGCATGCTGGGATTTGCAGTTTTGCAACATCTGGAGGGCTACAGATTATAGACCACTGCACAGTGATCTCCAAACTGTGACCCTCCAGATGTTGCAAAACTACAAATCCCAGCATGCCCAGACAGTAAAGAGGAAAACTAAAGTTAACCCCCCCGCCCCCGATCTGCTATTGGTGGTCGTGTCTAGACCACCAATAGAAGGGAGAGGAGGGGTGGCACCTCTGCTACCTCACTCCTATCCCTTCAGGGGGATTGTAGATGTCTTAGACAACCGCGATCCCCCTTATATTCCGGGTCACTATAGACCCGTATGACCCGGAATCGGCGCAAATCGCAAGTGTGAATTCACTTGTGATTTGCGCCGATCGCCGACATGGGGAGGTCTAATATGTAGATATGTGATATGCACTTATGAGGGCAGAAAAATGCGCTACTGTGCGCTTAATAAACTTACTCTAGTAAAACACCAGCCGGTGATTACTTTTGGCTGTCCTTTCACAGTATGTAGGCCCTTGACAGATTAACAGGCACAAAAAAGTACACCACTTAGATGCAGGTATGTGGTATGCACTTATGAGGGCAGAATTCCTTCCAGAGTTCCTTGTCCCATGTACTGACATGTGGATCCGCCATTTTAGATGCCCTGGAGCCTGAACCGCAATAAATGGAGTTTAATGAAGCGATTTTCACGATAGAATCACGGCGATATTCGCATTCGTTGCAAATCAAATATCTCATGAAATTCGTAACAAATTCGGGTTTGTCAGCTTCGATTCGCTCATCTCTAATGCTTTTGATTTACAGAAATGTTGTTGGGGATGTAACGGTTTACACAATGGGGGGAATATTCAAAGACGTGTACAATTAGTGCATTTTTACGCCTCAAACAGTGTTAAATGAGCCTCATTTTCAGAAGTGTGTTTGGGCTTTTGAAAATTTGGGGCACGTTTGTCCCACAGGCAAAAAAAATTATACTGGTAAATAGCACATCATTTAATGCCAGTTTACTTGTGTGCCAGAAAGTTGTGCTAAACCTTTCAAAATAGGGTGTCAAATAGCACAAAAAGCCTAGCTATGCCCCTTTTTTAAAAAGAAAATTGGCAAAAAGGGCACTAAATCGGATGAACATCTGAATATGTGGCACTCATAGTGTGCGCAATATTTTAAGCAAATGTGGCACAGTTAAGGCAAAAAAAGTGTGCTAAATTCTTTGAATATCCCCCCCTAATGATTATTTGTTCTATAAGGGGATTTATAAGCAATGCACGGGTGCATCTGGGGCTGAGGAACCTGACAGGTTTGCAGAATACATTTATTGCAATAACTGCAGTCTGAGATTTACGTATCAATGGTGTAAAAATGTGCTTCCTTCTTGGATGTCACATTGAAAGTAAATGGAAGCAATAACATAATGGCCCTCATTTACTTAGAAAATCGGGTTGTAAGTCTATCTTGCTTTCTTACCCGACTGCTTTTTTTCCCCTGGTATTTATTATTATGTCGCATCCTGTGGGTTTTGTAGGTTTTGGTTTCCAACTCCTCTGAGCTGTCGGGAAAAAATCCACAACAATTCAACAAATTCGGGTTGGAAACCTTTATAAATACGTGGGAAAGCTCAGAAATGTCGGGTTACGCCCCTTTTTCGGGTTTGGGAGAATCCACATCGGGTCTGTCGGGAAAAAATGTCGCATCATGTCGCAGACTGGCGCACGATGTCTGGGACATGTTGCAGACAAAGATGCGCCAAAAAAACCTGACAAAACAAGTCGGGTTTAGAATAATAAATGAGGGCCAATAACATGATTGGAATTGTGTCTTTCAGGAAACCCTTGCTAGTAATACATTTTTGAGAGCTAACTCGTGCCCTCCTAAACACTTGACTGAAAGCATTCTGGAAGGGGAATTAATGCACATTAAGCAGAACAGTTCCTTTCCCAAGGTGTACCGGAGGGAAGCCAATGTGGTCTGCACAAGTTTGGGGGAGCACAACTGGATTTTTGGCAAAGCTAGACGCAGGATGTACAGTATACAGAGGTCTGAGCTGTTTATATGGAACAGAGAAAAGAAAGGTAACAACACTCCTGAGTTTATCACGTATAGTGCTATTAGCTCACGTAGGGCTCTGACTGGCCAGCATGTTAGCTCCTAGTGTGATCTCACTGGAGGTAGGTTGTCATTGGTTTTCACTAAAAGGGTTCCATAAGTGTGCTGAATCTGTAGTCTGTCTTTACCCAAAGAGATGCAATGTGGTTTCTGAGACTGTGGACAAAAGAATGTATTCTATTCATAATTTTCATTAACTGCATTTCTCGTTTTGTCGCATATAAGATAGATTGTACTGTATGTGGTATAATTTATGGGAGAAATACAAAAAGACTCCTAAAAACATTGCAGAAGCATATATGCCAATTGACAGGCCCTATGAAAGTTAATATCTTTAACATTTTTGGCGGTTCATAAGGGAGACATGACATCTTTAGAATTTTAAGGTGTAGAAAAAGTACACAAATTTAAAAGAGGTGGGGATCATGTATGGACTCTCCGAAATTGGGAGATCATGTGGATTTATTTGTTAAACAGTATTCAGTCCTATAGCCTAAATAAACAAACTGATTTAATGTTGCACTATTAGTTTTGTCATTTTTAACCCTTACTTTTGCTTTTAACAAACATTGGCCCTGGTTTACTACTGTAAACCCGACCTGTTTTGTCGGGTTATGAGCCAGAAATTGGCGCATTGCCAAATTGTAATTGTAAAAAAACAAACAAAAAAATAAAGGGGTGTAGCCGCCGTGAAAAGGGGGTGCTGGTAGACATTTTTTTAAAAATCCCAACATATTTACTAAGGTTTCAACAGAAAATGTGGTGGATTTGAGCTCTGGGAAAACCACACTGTTTAGAGCAGTTGTAAAAAAAAAATGTAGGGAAACATTAGTAAATACAGTGGAAAAACTCCACTCCACTCTTAGTAAATCAGGGCCATTGTGTATTATAGGGGAACTCCGGTGGAAAAAAAATGTTTTCAAATCAACTGGTGCAAGAAAGTTGAACAGATTTGTAAATCACCTCTATCTAAAAATCTTAACCCTTCCAGTACTAATCAGCGGCTGTATACTACAGATATACTACAGAGAAATTTGTGAAGTTCTTTTCTGTCTGACAATAGTGCTCTCTGCTGACACCTCTGTCCGTGTCAGGAACTGTCCAGAGCAAGATAGATTTCCTATGGTGATATGTTTCTAATATGGACAATTCCTGACATGGACAGGTGTATCAACAGAGAGCACTGTTGTCAGACAGAAAAGAAATTCACAAATTTCTCAGTTTTATACTAATAAGTACTGGAAGGATTAAGATTTTTTAACAGAAGTAAATTACAAACCCATTCAACTTTTCAGGCACCAGTTGACTTAAAAACATTTGTTTTCTACTTGTTTCCACCAGGGTTACCCTTTAACAATAAAGCTTTGTTCACAGGATCCCTGAACGTTCCCTTTCACCATTGTTAGGGAGGAGTTGTTCTTGGAGTATTTAAGGGTTGAGAACAAGAACTAGTGCGAAGTAGTACTATGATTAAGGGTCTGTTGACCTGAAATGTACCAGTACGTCATGGGTCTTTAACCTCTTCAGGACATAGGGCATATGGATACGCCCTGCATCCCGAGTCCTTAAGGACCGAGGGCGTATCCATACGCCCGTGGGAATTCCGGCCCCCACCGCTAGCCGGTTGGGGACCGGAGCCGGATGCCTGCTGAAATCGTTCAGCAGGCATCCCGGCATATCGCCCAGGGGGGTCATTATGCCCCCCCCATGTCGGCGATCACCGCAGATCGCTGGACAATTCAGTCCAGCGATCTGCGGCGATTCCGGGTCAATCGGGTCTCCAGTGACCCGATGACCCGGAATTACTGGCTGTTCGGGGCCGTCTCTGACGGCCCCGAACAGCCAGAGCCTGCAGGGGTGAGGTGGCACTGGTGCCACCTCACGATCGCCCTGATTCGTCGGCCGGATTACCGGCCGACCAATCAGGGCGCCTGCTGCGGGTGTCACTCCCGCACCCGCTCCGCCCCTCTTCTGGAGGACGTGAGCGGGTGCGGGACGTGCACCCCCGGTGCTGGGGACCCCGATCCCCGGCGCCTCTGTTGGGATCGGGGCCCCAGGAGCAGCTGCGGCGGCGGAGACGACGAGGGACTGACCTGCAGCGTCTGGATCGTTGGAGGTGAGTGACAGCCTCCTGCTGTTGCTTAGCAACAGCTCCCAGCATGCCCTTTTTGCAACAGTTATGCAACAGCAGGAGGCAGACCAACACAACTCCCAGCATTTCCTTATGGGCATGCTGGGACTTATGGTTTTGCAACAGCTGGAGGCACATTCTTTCTATGGAAAAGTGTACCTTCAGCTGTTGTATAACTACAACTCCCAGCTTGCACAAACAGCTAAAGTGCATGCTGGGAGTTGTAGTGGTGCATCTGCTGGTTGCATAACTACAACTCCCAGCATGCCCGTTGGCTGTCGGTGACTGCTGAGAATTGTAGTTTTGCAACAGCTGAAGGCACACTGGTTGTGAAACACTGAGTTAGGTCACAAACTCAGTGATACATAACCAGTGTGCCTACAGTTGTTGCAAAACTGCAACTCTCAGCAGTCACCGACAGCCAACGGGCATGCTGGGAGTTGTAGTTATGCAACAGCTGGATGTCCCCCCAATGTGAACGTACAGGAAACACTCACATGGGCGTAGGATTACAGTAAGTATCTGGCTGCAAATTTGAGCTGCCGCAAAGCTGCAGCTCAAATTGCCAGCGAGAAACTACTGTGAACCCCCGCCCGTGCGACTGTACTCTAAAGACACTACACTACACTACCACAAAAAATAAAATAAAAAGTAAAAAAAACACTACATATACACATACCCCTACACAGCCCCCCTCCCCTCCCCAATAAAAATGAAAAACGTCTGGTACGCCACTGTTTCCAGAACGGAGCCTCCAGCTGTTGCAAAACAACTCCCAGTATTGTCGGACAGCCGTTGACTGTCCAGGCATGCTGGGAGTTTTGCAACAGCTGGAGGCACCCTGTTTGGGAATCATTGGCGTAGAATACCCCTATGTCCACCCCTATGCAATCCCTAATTTAGGCCTCAAATGCGCATGGCGCTCTCACTTTGGAGCCCTGTCGTATTTCAAGGCAACAGTTTAGGGTCACATATGGGGTATCGCCGTACTCGGGAGAAATTGTGTTACAAATTTTGGGGGGTATTTTCTGCTTTTACCCTTTTTAAAAATGTAAAATTTTTGGGAAAACAAGCATTTTAGGTTAAAAAAAATTTTTTTTTTTTACATATGCAAAAGTCGTGAAACACCTGTGGGGTATAAAGGTTCACTTAACCCCTTGTTACGTTCCCCGAGGGGTCTAGTTTCCAAAATGGTATGCCATGTGTTTTTTTTTTTGCTGTCCTGGCACCATAGGGGCTTCCTAAATGCGGCATGCCCCCAGAGAAAAATTTGCGTTCAAAAAGCCAAATGTGACTCCTTCTCTTCCGAGACCTGTAGTGCGCCAGCAGAGCACTTTTCACCCCCATATGGGGTGTTTTCTGAATCGGGAGAAATTGGGCTTCAAATTTTTAGGTGTATTTTCTGCTATTACCCTTTTTAAAAATAAAATTTTGGGGGGAAAACAAGCATTTTAGGTAAAAATTATAATTTTTTTTTTACATTTGCAAAAGTCGTGAAACACCTGTGGGGTATTAAGGTTCACTTTATCCCATGTTACATTCCCCGAGGGGTCTAGTTTCCAAAATGGTATGCCATGTGTTTTTTTTTTGCTGTTCTGGCACCATAAGGGCTTCCTAAAGGTAACATGCCCCCCAAAAACCATTTCAGAAAAACGTACTCTCCAAAATCCCCTTGTCGCTCCTTCCCTTCTGAGCCCTCTACTGCGCCCGCCGAACACTTTACATAGACATATGAGGTATGTGCTTACTCGAGAGAAATTGGGCTACAAACACAAGTAAAAATTTTGTCCTTTTACCCCTTGTAAAAATTCAAAAATTGGGTCTACAAGAACATGCGAGTGTAAAAAATGAAGATTGTGAATTTTCTCCTTCACTTTGCTGCTATTCGTGTGAAACACCTAAAGGGTTAAAACGCTGACTGAATGTCATTTTGAATACTTTGGGGGGTGTAGTTTTTATAATGGGGTCATTTATGGGGTATTTCTAATATGAAGACCCTTCAAATCCACTTCAAACCTGAACTGGTCCCTGAAAAATACTGAGTTTGAAAATTTTGTGAAAAATCGAAAATTGCTGCTGACCGTTGAAGCCCTCTGGTGTCTTCCAAAAGTAAAAACACGTCAATTTTATGATGCAAACATAAAGTAGACATATTGCATATGTGAACCAAAAAAAATGTATTCGTAATATCCATTTTCCTTACAAGCAGAGAGCTTCAAAGTTAGAAAAATGCAAAATTTTCAAATTTTTCATCAAATTTACGGATTTTTCACCAAGAAAGGATGCAAGTATCGACAAAAATTTACCACTATGTTAAAGTAGAATATGTCACGAAAAAACAATCTCGGAATCAGAATGATAACTAAAAGCATTCCAGAGTTATTAATGTTTAAAGTGACAGTGGTCAGATGTGCAAAAAACGCTCCGGTCCTTAAGGCCAAAATGGGCTCCGTCCTGAAGGGGTTAAGGGGTTAAAGGGGTACTCTGGTGCAAATTTTTTTTTTTTTTTAAATCAACTGGTGCCAGAAAGTTAACCCCATATGGACCCCCTTAAGGGTTTTTCAGTTTTTGCACTTTCGTTTTTTCCTCCTTACCTATTAAAAATCATAACCCTTTCAATTTCCCACCTAAAAATCCATATTATGGCTTATTTTTTGCATCACAAATTCTACTTTGCAGTGACACACTGGTCGGGAAATATCGAGTTAGGTAATAGGTTCTATTACCTAACTCAGTATTTTCCAACCAGTGTGCCTCCAGCTGTTGCAAAACTACAATTCCCAGCATGCACGTTCTGTCAGTGCATGCTGGGAGTTGTAGTTTTGCCCCCCCTCCCATGTGAATGTACAGGTTACATTCACACTGGCGGCGGATTACAGTGAGTTCCCCGCTTCAAGCTTGAGCTGCGGCAAATTTTCCGCCGCAGCTAAAACTCCTAGCGGGAGACTCAGTGTAATCCGCTGTCAGTGTGAATGTAGCCTAAAAACACTACACTACACTACACTAACACAAAATAAAGAGTAAAACACTACATATACACACATACACTGCCCCCCCCCCCCCCCAATAAAAATGAAAAACGTATCCTACGGCAGTGTTTCCAAAACGGAGCCTCCAGCTGTTGCAAAACAAGAACTCCCAGCATTTCCGGACAGCCATTGACTGTCCAAGCATGCTGGGAGTTTTGCAACAGCTGGAGGCACCCTGTTTGGGAATCACTGGCTTAGAATACCCCTATGTCCACCCCTATGCAAATCTCTTATTCTCTTAAAAAATTTTTTTTTACATATGCAAAAGTCGTGAAACACCTGTGGGGTATTAAGGTTCACTTTACCCCTTGTTACATTCCCCAAGGGGTCTAGTTTCCAAAATTGTATGCCATGTGTTTTTTTTTTTTTGCTGTCCTGGCACCATAGGGGCTTCCTAAATGCGGCATGCCCCCAGAGCAAAATTTGCTTCCAAAAAGCCAAATGTGACCCCTCTTCTGAGACCTGTAGTGCGCCAGCAGAGGACTTTTCATCCCCATATGGGGTGTTTTCTGAATCGGGAGAAATTGGGCTTCAAATTTTGGGGGGTATTTTCTGCTATTACCTTTTTTAAAAATGTAAAATTTTTGCTAAACCAAGCATTTTTGGTAAATTTTTTTTTTTCTACATATGCAAAAGTCGTGAAACACCTGTAGGGTATTAAGGTTCACTTTATCCCTTGTTACGTTCCTCAAGGGGTCTAGATTCCAAAATGTTATGCCATGTGTTTTTTTTTTTTTTTTTTTGCTGTCCTGGCACCATAGGGGCTTCCTAAATGCGACATGCCCCCCAAAAACCATTTCAGAAAAACGTACTCTCCAAAATCCTCTTGTCGCTCCTTCGCTTCTGAGCCCTCTACTGCGCCCGCCGAACAATTTACATAGACATATGAGGTATGTGCTTACTCGAGAGAAATTGGGCTACAAACTAAAGTATAAATTTTATCCTTTTACCCCTTGTAAAAATTCAAAAATTGGGTCTACAAGAACATGCAAGTATAAAAAATGAAGATTTTGAATTTTCTCCTTAACTTTGCTGCTTTTCCTGTGAAACACCTAAAGGGTTAAAACACTTACTGAATGTCATTTTCAATACTTTGGGTGGTGCAGTTTTTATAATGGGGATATGAAGACCCTTCAAATCCACTTCAAACCTGAACTGGTCCATGAAAAATTGCGAGTTTGAAAATTTTGTGAAAAATTGCAAAATTGCTGCTGAACTTTGAAGCCCTCTGATGTCTTCCAAAAGTAAAAACACGTCAATTTTATGATGCAATCATAAAGTAGACATATTGTATATGTGAATCCCCAAAAAAACATTTTTGGGAATATCCATTTTCCTTACAAGCAGAGAGCTTCAAAGTTAGAAAAATGCAAAATGTTAAAATTTTTCACCAAGAAAGGATGCAAGTTACCACAAAAATTTACCACTATGTTAAAGTAGAATATGTCACGAAAAAACAATCTCGGAATCAGATTGATAAGTAAAAGCATTCCAGAGTTATTAATGTTTAAAGTGACAGTGGTCAGATGTGCAAAAAAGGGCTGCGTCCTAGAGCTGAAAATGGGCTGCGTCCTTAAGGGGTTAATTATCGAAATATTTTTATAATTCGGACATTTTCGCATGCGGCGATACCACATATGTTTATTTTTATTTACACTGGGTTTTTTTTTATGAAAAGAGGGGGGTGGTTCAAACTTTTATTAGGGAAGGTGTTAAATGATCTTTATTCACCTTTTTTTTAGCTATAACACTGCACACACTGATCTTTTACATTGATCAGTGGTTTCTCATAAGAAACCACTGATCGATGATTCTGCCGCTTGACTGCTCATGCCTGGATCTCAGGCACTGAGCAGTCATTCGGCGATCGGACAGCATGGAGGCAGGAAGGGACCCTCCGGCTGTTATGTAAGCTTTTTGGGATGCCGCCTTTTCGCCGCGGCGATCCGAACAGCTCCCTGAGCTAACCGGCATAGTTTTACTTTCACTTCAGACGCGGTGTTCAACTTTGAACGCTGCATCTAAAGGGTTATTAGCGCGCGGGACCACGATCAGCGCTGCATGCTATTAACGCCGTGGCCCCGCGTTATAGAACGGGAGCGGACTCATGACGTACTGGTACGTCATGGGTCCTTAAGGGGTTAAAGGGGTACTCTGGTGGAATTTTTTTTTTTAAATCAACTGGTGCCAGAAAGTTAATCAACTGGTGCCAGAAAGTTAAACAGATTTGTAAATCTACCCGAATTCACACTGTGATTTCTATCCCCTCCTTTTTTTCTTTTTTGTTTGAACATGTGCTGCACTCTTCCCCACCCCCTCAGCCCAACCCTATATAAGTAGTAATTAGCTACATAAGGGCCATTTCTTTCTTAGCAGCCTCCCAGTCTGACTGGGAGAGCATGGTAAGTGAGCTATTACACCTTGTTCACACTGGTGTGGTGCTGGGCGGCGACCGTTACTGCCGTGGCGCTGTGTCTGCGGGCGGGTGCAGCCCATAGACTGGTTTGAGTGGCATTGGGGCCGCTCTGCCAGTGGGTCGTTCCCCCCCCCCCCGTGGGCACTGGTGTCGCGGCGGTGGTGGTCGCCGCCCAGTGCTGCGCCATTTTATGTTAGGGACGTTAGGGACCCACTCTAAATAGGTGGCCTTGACGTGGCGAGTGGGCTTGTACTTTTTGATCAAAAATGTATACTAACAACCTGTTAGTTTTTGATATTATGCTGAGAAGCAATCAGATCATTATACAAGATTGTAGATGTTCACCATGTCTGTTTTCTACCCGAATTCACACTGTGATTTCTATCCCCTCCTTTTTTTCTTTTTTGTTTGAACATGTGCTGCACTCTTCCCCACCCCCTCAGCCCAACCCTACATAAGTAGTAATTAGCTACATAAGGGCCATTTCTTTCTTAGCAGCCTCCCAGTCTGACTGGGAGAGCATGGTAAGTGAGCTATTACACCTTGTTCACACTGGTGTGGTGCTGGGCGGCGTCCGTTACTGCCGTGGCTCTGTGTCTGCGGGCGGGTGCGGCCCCTAGACTGGTTTGAGTGGCATTGGGGCCGCTCTGCCAGTGGGTCGTTCCCCCCCGTGGGCACTGGTGTCGCGGCGGTGGTGGTCGCCGCCCAGTGCTGCGCCATTTTATGTTAGGGACGTTAGGGACCCACTCTAAATAGGTGGCCTTGACGTGGCGAGTGGGCTTGTACTTTTGATCAAAAATGTATACTAACAACCTGTTAGTTTTTGATATTATGCTGAGAAGCAATCAGATCATTATACAAGATTGTAGATGTGCACCATGTCTGTTTTCTACCCGAATTCACACTGTGATTTCTATCCCCTCCTTTTTTTCTTTTTTGTTTGAACATGTGCTGCACTCTTCCCCACCCCCTCAGCCCAACCCTATATAAGTAGTAATTAGCTACATAAGGGCCATTTCTTTCTTTGCAGCCTCCCAGTCTGACTGGGAGAGCATGGTAAGTGAGCTATTACACCTTGTTCACACTGGTGTGGTGCTGGGCGGCGTCCGTTACTGCCGTGGTGCTGTGTCTGCGGGCGGGTGTGGCCCATAGACTGGTTTGAGTGGCATTGGGGCCGCTCTGCCAGTGGGTCGTTCCCCCCGTGGGCACTGGTGTCGCGGCGGTGGTGGTCGCCGCCCAGTGCTGCGCCATTTTATGCTAGGGACGTTAGGGACCCACTCTAAATAGGTGGCCTTGACGTGGCGAGTGGGCTTGTACTTTTTGATCAAAAATGTATACTTACAACCTGTTAGTTTTTGATATTATGCTGAGAAGCAATCAGATCATTATACAAGATTGTAGATGTGCACCATGTCTGTTTTCTACCCGAATTCAGATTTGTAAATTACTTTTATTTTATCCGTTACTAGCAATTAGTGCAATTTAAAACCCTAATCATTAAAATGTTCTCCTCAATTTGGGGAAAAAAAACTAAAATAATCATTAAAGTGGCACAAAATAGCTTTGGCTGAGTGGCTCTGTTCAGGCCATTGAAATGAATGGCACCCACTGCCCCTTGGCAGTATGCCAACTGATACTTCTGACTGCTAAAACAGGGGGGGGGGGGGGGAATATTCATAGACTTTAGTTGTTAGGGGTCTTTTTTTTCTGCGCCTCAAAGAGTGTCAACTGCGCAAGTGTGTTCGGTGTTTAGAAAATTTGGGGCAAATAAGGCATGATGTAATTGCATGCAATACTTTGTGCATCAGAAACTTGTGCTTAACCTTTGAAAATAGGCTGCTGGTCTGGGCTACTCCCCTTTGGGATCATAATGATCCAGTGTCTTTAAACCTGCAGGCCTTTCTCTCAGAATTCCGCAATGTCTTTGAAGAACCCACACGGGCCTCCTCGGCCAAGACGGCACTTCTGAACCTCAGCCAAGGAAATTCCTCTGTTGGTGACTATGCGGTTCATTTCCGCACTCTTGCCTCTGAACTGGCTTGGAACGACGAGGCCTTGTGTGCTACTTTTAAAAAAGGACTGTCTAGTAGAATCAAGGATGCTCTCGCTACTCGTGATCCTCTGTCTACCCTGAGTGAGCTTATCCATTTGGCCACTCGAATTGGTGTGCGTTTTGCCGAGAGGCAGGAGGAGCTTTTTCTTGAAAGAGAACCTGTCCGAACATGTCGATTTCCTCGTCTGGCACCCGTGTTCCAACGTCCACCTCTACCGTCTCCTTTTCCTCCTGCCGAAGAGGCAATGCAGGTAGATTGGTCTGGTTTAACGCAGCAGGAAAGATCCCGTCGACGCAATGAAAATTTGTGCCTATATAGTGCTAGTCCAGAGCACTTTCTCAAAGACTGTTCTATACGTCCTCAGCGTCCGGGAAACGCTCGCACCCAGGACACGTGGGAGAGGCGTCCCTGGGTGTGAATACTACCTCTCCTCATTTGACCATGCCAGTTCTAGTTTATGCTCCTGCCAAGACATCTTTCTCTGCTTCTGCCTTTTTAGACTGTGATTCCGCTGGAGATTTTATTGATGCTTCCCTGGTCTATAAACATAGTCTCCCAGTGACTCGGCTTCCTAAGACTTTGTACATTTCTTTTGTCAATGGAGAAAACCTTAACTGTGCGGTGCTATTCCGCACTGAACCTCTCATTATGCAAGTGGGTGTGTTACATAAGGAAAAGATTGAGTTCTATGTGCTTCCTCATTGTACTTCGGAGCTTCTTCTTGGTCTTCCTTGGCTTCAACGTCACACTCAACTTCTCGACTGGAAATCTGGTGAGGTCACGCGCTGGGGACCTTTTTGCCAAAATCACTGTCTTGGTTCTACCCAGCCTAAGTCTGTCTCTTTGCCTTCTTCTCTGCCTGGTCTACCTCTTCCTTATCAAGACTATTCTGATGTATTCAGCGAAAAGCAGGCTGAGACTCTTCCACCACATCGTCCCTATGACTGTCCTATTGACCTACAGCCTGGGACTACTCCTAGGTGAAAAATGTATCCTTTGTCAGTTCCAGAGACACAAGCTATGGCAAAATACATTCAAGAGAATCTTCAAAAGGGCTTTATTCATAAGTCCACCTCTCCTGCTGGAGCTGGTTTCTTCTTTGTCGGGAAGAAGGATGGTTCTCTTCGTCCTTGTATTGACTACCGGGGATTAAACAAGATCACGATCAAGAATCGCTATCCTCTTCATTTAATTTCTGAACTTTTTGATCGCTTATGTGGTGCCAAGGTCTTCTCCAAGCTGGATTTGCGGGGAGCATATAACCTCATTCGAATCTGTGAGAGACACGAATGGAAGAGGGCCTTTAATACCCGGGATGGACACTTTGAGTACCTCGTGATGCCTTTCGGGCTCTGTAATTCCCCGGCTGCCTTCCAAGAATTTGCCAATGACATCTTCCGAGATCTACTCTATACCTGTGTAGTGGTTCATCGCTCTCATGTCCGCCAAGTTCTATGGCACTTCCGAGATAACCATTTTTACGCCAAACTCGAAAAATGCATATTCGAGAAATCCAGTCTTCCATTTCTGGGTTACATTGTTTCAACCAAGGTCTACAGATGGATCCTAATACGTTGTCTGCAGTTTTGGACTGGTCACGTCCTACTGGCTTACGAGCTATTTAACGATGTCTTGGGTTTGCCAACTATTATCGACAGTTCATTCCACATTTCTCAGCCTTGGTTGCCCCGATTGTGGCTTTCACAAAAAAGAACTGTAACCCCAAGTCTTGGACTCAAGAGGCCTTCTCTGGATTAAAATCTGCATCTGCCTCTGCTTCAATCCTCTCTAGACCTGATCCTGACAAACCCTTCTTTTTGGAGGTAGATGCTTCATCGGTAGGAGCTGGGGCCGTCCTTACTCAAAAAACTCCCTAGGGCAAAACTTTAACCTGTAGCTTTTTTTCCAAAACCTTTTCGCCAGCAGAGAGGATTTACTCTATCAGAGATCGTGAACTCCTGGCTATTAAACTTGCCTTGGAAGAGTGGCAACATTTACTGGAGGGTTCATCTAATCCTGTTAGCATCTTCACAGATCCTAAAAATCTAATATACTTCCAGTCTGCTCAGCGCTTGAACCCCCGGCAGGCCAGATGGTCCCTTTTCTTTACCAGGTTTAATTTCTTTATTCATTTCCATCCTGAGGACAAGAATGTCAGAGCCGATGCTCTTTCTAGATCTTCCGATGTGGTTGGTCTGGACTCCACTCCTAGACGCATTGTTCCACCTGAGCGATTGGTTTCTGCTATACCTGTCAATCTTCTGCAAGTTCCTCCTGGGAAATCTTTCGTGCCTTCTCAACTGAGACGAAATGTCTTGAATTGAGGACATTCTTCCTTGCTGGCGGGTCACTATGGAGTACAGAAGTCCGTCCAACTTATTTCTCAGCATTACTGGTGGCCAAACCTTGAACGCGATGTCACAGATTTTGTCTGTTCCTGTGCTATCTGTTCTTGTGACAAGACTCCCAGGCAGAGACCAGAGGGGCTTCTACAACTTTTGCCTATTCCGGAAACTCCAAGGTCTCATATAGCTATGGACTTTATTACTAAAATCAAGCTGGACTTTTCTTCTGCCTACCACCCACAAAACAATGGCCAGGTAGAAAGAGTTAATCAAATCCTGGGAGACTATCTCCGTCATTTTGTCTCAGCTCGACAGGATGATTGGGTCGATCTCTTACCTTGTGCAGAATTCTCTTACAATCACAAGGATTCTGAGTCTACGAGGACATCACCATTCTTTGTTGTCTATGGCCATCATTTTTGTCCTCCCCTTCCTCTTCCAGTCTCTTCTCGTGTGCCAGCGGTGGATGAACAATACGGTATTTCATGATCATTTGGCAAGAAACCCAGAACGCTTTGAAGCACGCCTCTTCCCGTATGAAGTCTCAGGCGGATAAGAAGAGAAGGTCTCCTGGTGAGAGTGTCTGGCTTTCTTCTAAGTATATCCCTTTCAGGATCCCCAGTTACAAGTTGGGTCCTCGCTACCTTGAAAAATTCGAGGCCTTGCAGAAAATCAATTCGGTCTTCTACAAGTTCCGTTTGTCATCTTCTCTACGCATCCCTCATTCTTTTCACGTTTCCCTTCTCAAGCCATTTATCATCAACAGGTTTTCACAAAAAGCACATCGTCTCTACTCCTGTGTCTGGGCCTTTGGACATCTTCGTGGTCAAAGAGATGAAGGCGACTAAGACCCTGAAAGGGAGAAGTTATTTTTGGGTCAATTGGAAAGGTTTCGGTCCTGAGGAAACGCACTTCTGCTCCATCCACTTCTGCTGGCGGGCCCGGGAATCTTGGGCCGTCACTCACCTTCCCTATCTGCTGTTCCTCCTGTAGTCTCGCATCGTCGGCGCACGTGTGCTTTAGGATTTAAAGGGCCAGTGCGCCCTTTATTGTTGCTTTCACCTGTGCCTTGTCTATTAGTGTGATCAACTCTCACACCCCCTTGCCAGATCTTTTCCCCTAATGCCTCAAAGAAAGCAGTCATTGGAGGAGATTTTTCAATGGATTTAGACTAGTTTTTCCCATCTAAATTTGTCGCAACAGAAAGTCGCAGTCTAAATATGTGCGACTTTTTAGCGAATTTTACTTTATAGGATTTTTAGAACATGATGCATTCTAGTCTATTTTAGACAGAAAAATGCATTGGTGCTGAACTTATCTAAAGCGACTTTTCAGCAACAAGTTGCAAAGGCTGAAAGTACGCTGAAATGTCAGACCATGCTGGAGCAGGTTTAAATACAGTCTAAAGCATAGATCCCGAAGTCCGTGCGCAGAATTTATCAAGAGCCATGTGACTTTTGATAAATTAGGTGCACAATAGACCAACCTAACGCTCTGTAGTTTGGTCTATATTGATGCGGGAAATAGACAGCTTTGATAAATCTCCCCCATTGTGTTTGCCTTTCTGTGTTCCTGACTACGCTCCTGTGCCGCCAGCCTACTGACCTTGCTACGTCCTGACTAGGCTTCTGTACTGCCTGTCCTGCCAGCCTCTCTACGTGTCATCCCTCCTGAGTCTCGATACACCTAGCAGCCTGTGTGGTCGAGCCGTGCCAAGGGTAGCGGCCTGGGTGCCGCCTGATGCAGCAAGACCATCCTGCTTTGCGGCAGGCTCTGGTGAAAACCAGCGGCACCTTAGACTCCGCTCCCTGGTACGGCTCACGTTATCTTTCACACAGGTCCAGAGCATCCACTACCACCTGCCGTAACACATATGTTTAATGCTGCAGCAATGGAGCGCAATCGGACAGTGAGGAGGCAGGTAAATTCCCTCCCGCCATACTCTGAGCTGATTGGGACCCCAGCTATTTTTTTGCGGGTGTCCTGAACATCTCCTCTGAGCTACCAGAGAGTAAATTTTCCTGTTTTAGATGCTGCAATCAACTTTGACTAAAGGGTAATGTCGGACATCGGCCTGATCGGTGATGCGTGGCAATAGCCGTAGGTCCTGGCTGCTCATAGCAACCAGGACCCACTGTGATCTCTCCTATCCTGTCTGTCTGTGTGATCTCACAGAGGAGTACTAGCCCACCCTCACTTACTGGACTTTGTCCATGCCTGTGCTTCAGCTTGGACAAAGCCATGATTTTATAAGCCATGATTTCTATAAAAAGGAAATAATATTTTCTTATGCTGTTCATTAGAAAGGTTAATGTTTTGCCAAAATGTACAACATATAAAAAGTTGTTGTATCAGACAGTGCCCATTTAATGAGTGACTAGTCCTGTCAAACTAGTCTGATCGACTTCTATTTGGGGGTCAGTTCTATATTGGACCTTGGTTAGGCTGTTAATGTTGTGTATCTAGATTTCTGAAAGGCATAGGATACTAGGCCACATAAATGGTTGGTACATAATGTCAGGATGCTGGGTCCAGGAGAAAATACACAACATTTGGGACACACTCTTCAATAATTATATTTAGGTGTTTCATTCAGTCTTATTGCCGCAGGTGTATAAATAAACAAACATTTGTGAAAGAATGGGTCATTCTAAAGAGCTCAATGAACTCCAGTGTGGTATTGTAATAGGATACTATCATTGTACTCAGTTCATTAAATTTCACCCCTCCTAGATCTTCTAAGATCAGTTGTAAGTGGTATTATATAAAAATGGAAGCATTTAGGAGCTACAGTAACTTGGCCATGACCTGAAGACCACATAAAGTTTCAAATCAGGGTCACCAACATTCCTTAGACTTCATAACTGCAGAGTTTCAAACCTCCTCTGGAATTAAAATCATCACAAAAACTATGTTCCGTCGGGAACTTGATGGTAGGGGTTTTAGTTGGCCTTACATTTTTGACTTTTGTATGCCTCTAACATTTTAAGAACAATTTGAACTTGACTGGCCCAAACAGAGCCCTGACCTCAACCCCGCTCAAACACTATTGGGATGAAGTAAAGAAGAAAATGCTCCTCTCATCCAACATCAGTGCCTGACCTCAGAAATGCTCTTCTGGATGAATGGGCAAAAACTCCCACAAATAACTCCAAAATCTTGTAAAAAGTTTTCCAGAAACGTGGAAGCTGTTACAACCACAAAGGGAGGACCAACTCCATATTAAAGCCTATACAGTCGTCCTTCAAGTTACAATATTAATTGGTTCCAGGACGACCATTGTATGTTGAAACCATTGTATGTTGAGACCATAAGTCTATGAAAACCTGGTAATTGGTTCTGAAGCCCTCAAAATGTCATCCAAAAATAGGAAAAAGTGAGGATTAAAGAAATATAAGTAGATAACTAATACAGATAAAGCAGGTCCTTACAAATAAAGTTAAGAAAGAGCTGCTGAAAGTTGGCAATTGCTTTGTATATAGAGGACAGGAGCTTCTTCATGGTCCAGTATAGAACCCACAATGTCCTAAAAAAGTAAAATAGGGATGCCCTCATGTGGTGTACAAAGGAGCAGCTAACCCTGGCACAGGTACAGAACATGTAGCACCAAAGTAGTACAGAACATGTAATACCTCCCTGTACTGTAGGGAGGCACTACCAGACATCCAGTCAGTGCATGCACTTCAGTAATGCAAATGGTTTACCAGTGAATGCTCATTCTGATTGGTCAGTTCTTTCATCCACTGACACATTTCACAGATCTGGACTGTTCATAGCATTGTATGTTGAGTCTGGTTTCAAAATGCAATGGTTCAGAAAAGACCATTCTATGTTCACAATATTGTAATCTGAAGCCATTGTAACTTGAGGGACCATTCTAGATTTAGAATAGGATGTTGTATTAACTAAATGATAGGAAAAAGAGCATAGTTACTAATGGAATGTTGAGTTATTAGTAGAGTACCAAAGGAGGCAGTATCCAGTCCTTTTTTTTTTTTTTAAACATATCTACTCATGACAATGCAGTTAACTGACAAGGTAGAATTCTAATATTTGCATATGATACTAAAATCTGTAAGGAAATCAACACATAGGAGGATAATATTAAAGGGGTATTCTGGGCAAAAACAGCTTATCCTTTAGGATAGGGGATAAGATATCTGATCGCGGGGGGCCTGCTGCTGGGCCCCCCTGCGATCTCCTTGCAGCACCAGCATTCTATGCGGAGGTGCGTCTCTAGTTTCGGAAACCTCTGGGTTTCCGGGACTGGAGATGTGACGTAATGCCATGCCCCCTCCATTCATGTCTATGGAAGGGGGCGTGATGGCTGTCACGCCCCCTTCCATAGACATGAATGGAGGGGGCGTGGTGTGGCGTCATGTCCCCAGTCCCAGAAACCCGGAGGTGTCCGAAACTGGAGACGCAGCCGGCATAGAATGCGGGTGCTGCAGGGAGATCGCAGGGGGTCTATGCACTGGAACAAAAAATATGACAATGTATTAAGTAGTTAAACACTGGGTAAAACTGCTACTGAAAAAGCCATGGGGATATTAGTGAACAGTAAACCAGAGCCAGGCAGCTGCTGCTAAGGCATATAAAATCATAGGATACATCAAGAGAGGCTCATGAAAAAAACATAGTTTTTGCCTCTGTATAAATGATTAGTCAGACCAGGGACATCGTTAGGGGGGGCAAACAGGCTTTAGGCCCAGGTGACCCTCCAATAGCCCTGGGTCTAATTTCTAATTTGCCACCGCAGCTGTAAAGGGGAAGTGGCTCATGGGGGGTCTAGCGGGAAAGGCCGGCGTCTTCTAGCGCACGTCAGCGCAGCCCGCCCCTCAGTTTTGCGCCGAGGAGTGGAGCGCGGCATTCTGCAGTGCAGGCTCGGCCCAGACATTCGGCACATACATTCAGGAGGCTCGGAGTGACACAGCAAGGTATCTGACCTACCACCCCACCACCATGTCCCTCTGTAGATGTAGTAAAACTACATCTTTCAGCATGCCCAGGCTGGGAGTTGTAGTCTTGCAACATCTAGAGGCACCTTGGTAAAAAAAAAAAATGCATTGAAACTGAGGCTTCTAAGGCAGTGTTCCACAACTAGGGTGCCTCCAGGTGTTGCAAACCTACAACTCTCAGCATGCTCAGACAAAGCCAAAGGCTGTTTGAGCATGCTGAGAGTTGTAGTTTTGCAACAGCTTGAGGTACATAGGCTTGTAAGCACCAAAATCAGATGGCTCCAGGTATAGTCTATTACAGGCTGTCGCAGATTCCCCACCACAAATTACAAAACTCAAAAAGTGAAAATACTGGGGTATGACTTATAAGATAAAAATGCTATTTATTGGGTATATGATAAAACACATATAACCCCTATTAGGCAACAAATTACTCGCTTGTGACCGCAAAGTGAATAAAAAAAATATATACAGATAATAAACATATATATAACATCCACCACCTAAATTATTGCACATGTAAATTGTCACTTCAGTAGTCCCATGACAGTGACTTGTTACACATAAATAATCAGTTGCCACCTATTAGTCAATTACCAGTGACTCATTGTATTGCACATATTCCGAGCTCATAGATTGTACATATTGGGACCTCAGGAGAGAAACACATCAATATCGGGAAGACTAATGTATGCTATCCCTACACTCCCTGTTAGTCCCTATGATGTAGTGCAAATCTGGCCCCTAATCACACCTTCCCCTCATTGTGTGGCATGTAACTGGGGCACTAGTCCTAATAAGGACGACCCCCATGCCTCAGGACCCTGTTCCTACACTGTAAGGTTCCTGTCAATATTGTACACAGTTATTGAGGACAAAAAGTGCAAATGTGCAAGTGCAGTAGTGCAAATACATGCCTTAAATTACAATAGAAAAAATCTACCGCATATGGTAACAATGTAACCCGGTCTCCAACGCAGCGTTAGATGACATATCTAAGAACATAGACAAACAATAGATACTACTGATACTCGCTATGGTGACAATAAAGGTACGTGTTGCATTATGTCACAACGCAGCGTGATTCACCATTAACCCTCCATATCACGGAGCATAGACGACCCTCAGATAAACCATTTTATATCCTAGTTAATCAGATCGAAAGTGTAAGTACGCCATATAGGAGTCGTTCGCCATGTCACACAACCCACACTTATTCTATACAGACAGTAGCCTTAAATTATAGATCTTTTCCGCATTGGTGGTACCTTATGCCTAATTGTCAGCGAATTAATTATACTTATGTTTCTACATAGAAATATGCCAAACTCTTAGAACCTTATCTTTCATTGGCTAGCCCAGGTATTCTGGACCGCCGAGGGGAGACTTATTAGATTTGCTCACATGCCACTCATAATTCCATACAACAATACTTGTGTCACGATGCCGGCTGGCAGGAGGTGGATCCTCTGTGCCAGAGAGGGATTGCGTGGACCGTGCTAGTGGACCGGTTCTAAGTCACTACTGGTTTTCACCAGAGCCCGCCGCAAAGCGGGATGGTCTTGCTGCGGCGGTAGTGACCAGGTCGTATCCACTAGCAACGGCTCACCTCTCTGGCTGCTGAAGATAGGCGCGGTACAAGGGAGTAGACAGAAGCAAGGTCGGACGTAGCAGAAGGTCGGGGCAGGCAGCAAGGATCGTAGTCAGGGGCAACGGCAGGAGGTCTGGAACACAGGCTAGGAACACACAAGGAAACGCTTTCACTGGCACGATGGCAACAAGATCCGGCAAGGAAGTGCAAGGGAAGTGAGGTGATATAGGGAAGTGCACAGGTGATCAGACTAATTGGAACCACTGCGCCAATCAGCGGCGCAGTGGCCCTTTAAATCGCAAAGACCCGGCGCGCGCGCGCCCTAAGGAGCGGGGCCGCGCGCGCCGGGACAGGACCGACGGGGAGCGAGTCAGGTACGGGAGCCGGGGTGCGCATCGCGAGCGGGCGCCACCCGCATCGCGAATCGCATCCCGGCTGGAGGCGGTATCGCAGCGCCCCGGGTCAGTGGATCTGACCGGGGCGCTGCAGTGAGGAGAGTGTAGCGAGCGCTCCGGGGAGGAGCGGGGACCCGGAGCGCTCGGCGTAACAGTACCCCCCCCCTTGGGTCTCCCCCTCTTCTTAGAGCCTGAGAACCTGAGGAGCAGACTTTTGTCTAGGATATTGTCCTCAGGTTCCCAGGATCTCTCTTCTGGACCACAACCCTCCCAATCCACTAAAAAAAAGGTTTTCCCTCTGACCTTTTTGGATGCCAGAATCTCTTTGACGGAGAAGATGTCCGAGGAGCCGGAAACAGGAGTGGGAGGAACAGATTTGGGAGAGAAACGGTTGATGATAAGTGGTTTAAGAAGAGAAACGTGAAAGGCATTAGGAATACGAAGAGAAGGAGGAAGAAGAAGTTTGTAAGAGACAGGATTAATCTGGCACAAAATTTTGAAAGGACCAAGATAGCGTGGTCCCAACTTGTAGCTAGGGACACGGAAGCGGACATATTTAGCGGAGAGCCATACCTTGTCTCCAGGGGAAAAAATGGGAGGAGCTCTTCTTTTCTTATCCGCGAACTTCTTCATGCGTGATGAAGCCTGTAAGAGAGAATTTTGGGTCTCTCTCCATATGATGGAAAGGTCACGAGAAATTTCATCCACAGCGGGCAGACCAGAGGGCAAGGGGGTAGGGAGGGGGGGAAGAGGGTGACGGCCGTACACCACGAAAAATGGGGATTTGGAGGAAGATTCAGAGACTCTGAAGTTATATGAGAATTCGGCCCATGGAAGAAGATCTGCCCAGTCATCCTGGCGGGAGGAAACAAAATGTCGTAAATAATCACCCAAGACCTGGTTAATTCTTTCTACTTGTCCATTGGATTGAGGATGATATGCAGAAGAAAAATTTAATTTAATCTTGAGTTGTTTACAGAGAGCCCTCCAGAATTTAGACACGAATTGGACGCCTCTATCCGAGACGATCTGCGTAGGCAACCCGTGAAGACGAAAAATGTGTATAAAAAATTGTTTAGCCAACTGAGGCGCTGAAGGAAGACCAGGAAGAGGGATGAAATGTGCCATTTTGGAGAATCGATCAACGACCACCCAAATAACAGTGTTGCCACGGGAAGGGGGTAAATCAGTAATAAAATCCATACCAATCAGAGACCAAGGCTGTTCGGGGACAGGCAGAGGATGAAGAAAACCAGCGGGCTTCTGGCAAGGAGTCTTATCCCGGGCACAGATAGTGCAGGCTCGCACAAAGTCCACAACATCCGTCTCCAGAGTCGGCCACCAATAGAAGCGAGAGATGAGTTGCACAGATTTCTTGATGCCCGCATGACCTGCGAGATGGGAGGAGTGACCCCATTTGAGGATTCCGAGGCGTTGGCGTGGAGAAACAAAGGTCTTTCCTGGAGGAGTTTGCCTGATGGAGGCTGGAGAAGTGGAAATCAGGCAGTCAGGAGGAATGATGTGTTGCGGAGAGAGTTCAACTTCAGAAGCATCCGAGGAACGAGAGAGAGCATCGGCCCTAATGTTCTTATCGGCAGGCCGAAAGTGAATTTCAAAATTAAATCGGGCAAAGAACAGAGACCACCTGGCCTGGCGAGGATTCAGCCGTTGGGCAGACTGGAGGTAGGAGAGGTTCTTGTGATCGGTGTAAATAATAACTGGAAATCTTGATCCCTCCAGCAGATGCCTCCATTCCTCAAGTGCTAATTTAATGGCTAGAAGCTCTCGATCCCCGATGGAGTAGTTCCTCTCCGCCGGAGAGAAGGTCCTAGAAAAAAAACCACAAGTAACAGCATGCCCGGAAGAATTTTTTTGTAGAAGGACAGCTCCAGCTCCCACTGAGGAGGCATCAACCTCCAATAGGAAGGGTTTGGAAGGGTCAGGTCTGGAGAGCACGGGAGCCGAAGAAAAGGCAGACTTGAGCCGTTTAAAGGCGTCTTCCGCTTGAGGAGGCCAAGACTTGGGATCGGCATTTTTTTTCGTTAAAGCCACGATAGGAGCCACAACAGTAGAAAAATGTGGAATAAATTGCCTGTAATAATTGGCGAACCCCAAAAAGCGTTGGATAGCACGGAGTCCGGAGGGGCGTGGCCAATCTAAGACGGCAGAGAGTTTGTCTGGATCCATTTGTAGTCCCTGGCCAGAGACCAAGTATCCTAGGAAAGGAAGAGATTGGCATTCAAACAGACATTTCTCTATTTTGGCATAGAGTTGATTGTCACGAAGTCTCTGAAGAACCATACGGACATGCTGGCGGTGTTCTTCTAGATTGGCAGAAAAAATCAGGATATCGTCCAGATATACAACAACACAGGAGTATAAAAGATCACGAAAAATTTCATTAACAAAGTCTTGGAAGACGGCAGGGGCGTTGCACAGGCCAAAGGGCATGACCAGATACTCAAAGTGTCCATCTCTGGTGTTAAATGCCGTTTTCCATTCATCCCCCTCTCTGATGCGGATGAGATTATAAGCACCTCTTAAGTCCAGTTTAGTAAAGATGTGGGCACCTTGGAGGCGATCAAAGAGTTCAGAGATGAGGGGTAGGGGGTAGCGGTTCTTAACCGTGATTTTATTAAGACCGCGGTAGTCAATGCAAGGACGTAGGGAGCCATCTTTTTTGGACACAAAGAAAAATCCGGCTCCGGCAGGAGAGGAGGATTTACGGATAAAGCCCTTTTTTAAATTTTCCTGGACGTATTCAGACATGGCAAGAGTCTCTGGGGCGGATAGAGGATAAATTCTGCCCCGGGGTGGAGTAGTGCCCGGGAGGAGGTCGATAGGACAATCATAAGGCCTGTGAGGAGGTAGAGTCTCAGCTTGTTTTTTGCAAAAAACATCCGCAAAGTCCATATAGGCCTTAGGGAGGCCGGTTACAGGAGGAACCACAGAGTCACGGCAAGGGTTACTGGGAACCGGTTTTAGGCAGTCCTTGGAACAAGAGGGCCCCCAACTCTTGATCTCCCCAGTGGACCAATCCAGGGTTGGGGAATGAAGTTGAAGCCAGGGAAGTCCAAGGAGAATTTCAGAAGTGCAATTGGGGAGGACCAAAAGTTCAATCCTCTCGTGATGAGATCCGATGCACATTAGAAGGGGCTCCGTGCGGAAACGTATGGTACAGTCCAATCTTTCATTGTTTACACAATTGATGTAGAGGGGTCTGGCGAGACTGGTCACTGGGATGTTGAACCTGTTGACGAGAGAGGCCAAAATAAAATTTCCTGCAGATCCGGAGTCCAAGAAGGCCATAGTAGAAAAGGAGAAGGCAGAGGCAGACATCCGCACAGGCACAGTAAGACGTGGAGAAGCAGAGTAGACATCAAGGACTGTCTCACCTTTGTGCGGAGTCAGCGTACGTCTTTCCAGGCGGGGAGGACGGATAGGACAATCCTTCAGGAAGTGTTCGGTACTAGCACAGTACAGGCAGAGGTTCTCCATGCGGCGTCGTGTCCTCTCTTGAGGTGTCAGGCGAGACCGGTCAACCTGCATAGCCTCCACGGCGGGAGGCACAGGAACGGATTGCAGGGGACCAGAGGAGAGAGGAGCCGAGGAGAAGAAACGCCTCGTGCGAACAGAGTCCATATCCTGGCGGAGCTCCTGACGCCTTTCGGAAAAACGCATGTCAATGCGAGTGGCTAGGTGAATGAGTTCATGTAGATTAGCAGGGATTTCTCGTGCGGCCAGAACATCTTTAATGTTGCTGGATAGGCCTTTTTTAAAGGTCGCGCAGAGGGCCTCATTATTCCAGGATAATTCTGAAGCAAGAGTACGGAATTGTACGGCATACTCGCCAACGGAAGAATTACCCTGGACCAGGTTCAACAGGGCAGTCTCAGCAGAAGAGGCTCGGGCAGGTTCCTCAAAGACACTTCGGATTTCCGAGAAGAAGGAGTGTACAGAGGCAGTGACGGGGTCATTGCGGTCCCAGAGCGGTGTGGCCCAAGACAGGGCTTTTCCAGACAGAAGGCTGACTACGAAAGCCACCTTAGACCTTTCAGTGGGAAACTGGTCCGACATCATCTCCAAGTGCAGGGAGCATTGGGAAAGAAAGCCACGGCAAAACTTAGAGTCCCCATCAAATTTATCCGGCAAGGATAGGCGTAGACCAGGAGCGGCCACTCGCTGCGGAGGAGGTGCAGGAGCTGGCGGAGGAGATGATTGCTGAAGCTGAGGTAGTAACTGCTGTAGCATAACGGTCAGTTGAGACAGCTGTTGGCCTTGTTGCGCTATCTGTTGTGACTGCTGGGCGACCACCGTGGTGAGGTCAGCGACAACTGGCAGAGGAACTTCAGCGGGATCCATGGCCGGATCTACTGTCACGATGCCGGCTGGCAGGAGGTGGATCCTCTGTGCCAGAGAGGGATTGCGTGGACCGTGCTAGTGGACCGGTTCTAAGTCACTACTGGTTTTCACCAGAGCCCGCCGCAAAGCGGGATGGTCTTGCTGCGGCGGTAGTGACCAGGTCGTATCCACTAGCAACGGCTCACCTCTCTGGCTGCTGAAGATAGGCGCGGTACAAGGGAGTAGACAGAAGCAAGGTCGGACGTAGCAGAAGGTCGGGGCAGGCAGCAAGGATCGTAGTCAGGGGCAACGGCAGGAGGTCTGGAACACAGGCTAGGAACACACAAGGAAACGCTTTCACTGGCACGATGGCAACAAGATCCGGCAAGGAAGTGCAAGGGAAGTGAGGTGATATAGGGAAGTGCACAGGTGATCAGACTAATTGGAACCACTGCGCCAATCAGCGGCGCAGTGGCCCTTTAAATCGCAAAGACCCGGCGCGCGCGCGCCCTAAGGAGCGGGGCCGCGCGCGCCGGGACAGGACCGACGGGGAGCGAGTCAGGTACGGGAGCCGGGGTGCGCATCGCGAGCGGGCGCCACCCGCATCGCGAATCGCATCCCGGCTGGAGGCGGTATCGCAGCGCCCCGGGTCAGTGGATCTGACCGGGGCGCTGCAGTGAGGAGAGTGTAGCGAGCGCTCCGGGGAGGAGCGGGGACCCGGAGCGCTCGGCGTAACAACTTGCTATATCCAAAAACCTCCCTGCCTAAGGGTACCTACTATTTCGATTGTTAGATGTACTTATGTTGCTAGATCTATTTTTTCTACACATGCCAGCCTAAATCAAATGAAACATGAAAAGCTCAACGACTCGTTAAGGCCCACGGGTGCCATCGAATTCAGTCTATATATCCATTTGCATTCAGTTTGTAGGGGTTTTACCTCCCAATCTCCCCCCGTGGACCTTTCATCACGGTTTGTATCCCCACAAATTTCACATAGGCTTGTAAGGCAGCATTCCCCAACCAGTGTTCTACAACCAGGATGCCTCCAGGTGTTGCAAAACTACAACTCCCAGCATGTCCATACAGCCGAAATCTGTTGGAGCATGCTGAGAGTTGCAGTTTTGCAACAGCTTGAGGCACATTGGTTGGGGAACACTGCCAAAATATTGGTAGCATATGTGTGGGGTGTTGTGTATAGTAGTGGGATAATTGGGGCGTGTCTGGGGTGTGGTTAGGGGCGTGGCTATGCCAAGGTCTTTTGGAGACCTAGCAATGCCCCTGAGTCAGACCACATATGAAGTATTGAGTCCAATTTTGGGCCCCTGTATATAAGAAGGACATGACTGAACAGGAGCAAGTGCAGAGGAGAGCCACAAAGATAATTGATGGTATAGGTGGACTGCAGTACCAAACTTACTGACAGGTAGATCTTTAACAGGATTTGTTGTGGCCCTATTTCAGTTTGCTTTCTATTTGTGACATTACACCCAATAGTAAAGCTTTTCTCTTTCCCAATTGTTTAGTATTCACCTTTAGCTCTAACCTACATGTGACCCTCAGATGGTTACCATGAAACTGAGCATTACTAGTACTTTTATTTTATTGAAAAATTCCTGTTTGTTTTGTTCTTTCCTAAAGGGAACCTCTCAGCATCTCAAAGTAAGGCTATGTTCACATGCCAGAATTTCCACATGGAAATTCACGTGGAAATTCTACATGTGTTTATATCCTTATTAACTGCAATGTGATTCCGCAGACCAATTCACATTGCAGAATTTTTGCTGCGGACATTCCGCTGCTAAAATTATGCATTTCACCTTCCACAAAAATTTTAATCATGTCTTAAATTTTGGTGGAATTCCGCTGTTGAAGCCCATTGAAGTCAATGGGATGTTCTTTTCTCTGCTAAATGCGGATGTCGTGCAAATTTTGTGCGGAGTTTATGAGGATTCTGCACAAAATTTTACTTAAGCAATGTATTAAAATAACTTTTTTCCATGAAGGAAGTATTCATACGGAATTCATGTGGAAATTCTTCATGAATTTCGCATAGATGGAATTCCACATCTTTCTGCGGAATTTCTGGCATGTGCACATACCCTAAAGATTCTGGAAGAGTGATGTAGGTCATTTCATATACAAGTGTGAGATATATGTATCGGAGTACTATTTTCAGATATACAATTTTGCTTGTTGTCTGTGTTATATATAAATTAAGTACCTGGAATCATTGGGGGGTTACACAGCAGCTCTGAGTTAAGGTGTCATCTGTCTACAATAATGTTTCCCCCTGCTGCAGGCATGCCTCCTGCTAGATTATTGACAGCCCTCCCTGCTGTGACATCAGCTATCTGCAGCCGCCACCCGCCACTGATGAACGACATTGCTAGATTATTGACAGCCCTCCCTGCCGTGACATCAGCTATCTGCAGCGGCCACCCATCACTGATGAACGACATTGCTAGATTATTGACAGCCCTCCCTACTGTGACATCAGCTATCTGCAGCCGCCACCCACCACTGATGAACGACATTGCTAGATTATTGACAGCCCTCCCTGCCGTGACATCAGCTATCTGCAGCCGCCACCCATCACTGATGAATGACATTGCTAGATTATTGACAGCCCTCCCTACTGTGACATCAGCTATCTCCAACCGCCACCTGCCACTGATAACCAACATTGGAGATCCCTCTAATGCTAGCCATTTAATTGTTTAATGGGAATCTGTTGCAATTGTCACCAGCACTAACCATTAAAACTAACCATAAAAAATGGTCACATTCCTGATCCAGCATGGTGAATGGCGTAAACGCAAAAAAAAAAAAAAAAAAATCCAAAATAGCTGATTTTTGGTCACAACACATCCCAGAAAAAATGAAATAAAAAGTGATCAAAAACTAAAATCTATGTGTAATGTCTATTTTTGTATTTTGTTTTTGTATTTTTCTGTTTAGGTGTGTATTCACACTAATTTGTTTTAAGCAGTTTGCTATTCTCCCTGGATAGGGAAAGGTTAATGCTCTGAGCTAATGAGAACTCGGGTGGGTCTATTTTAAACAGAGTTCTCCTGCATTCTAGTTGCTGGTTATTTTGTGCAATAATGCTACTATGATATCTGTTTGTGCAATAATGCTACTATGATGTCTGTTTGTGCAATACACTTCCAAGTCTGCTTGAGCATGCACCTTGTATTTATCCTGTGATATATATTTTATCTGAGTTTTAGCCATGGTTAAATAGTCTTGTTTATTGTAGATTTTAGTCTGTTTCATCTGTCGGTTTTAGGGATTTGTATGTCTGTGTTCACACTGTCTGAGTTTAGTCTAGTTTTACCTGTGCTCTGTATGTAATAATTCTTGTTTGGTATCCTGGAGTCTTTTAGACTCATCTGGTTCTGGTTTAGAGTTTCATGTATTACATTTCTGTTTCCTACTGGGTCAGCATCCTGATCACACGGTGGAGTGTGCTCGCTGGCCAGTAGTCTATTTGGCTTTATTATTAATGGCTACTCCTTTTGTGGAGTGGGGTGTCCAGTTTGTTTGTTCTGTGTCCCAGTGTGAACAGTGTCCTATGTTCCTGATCAGTTTAGTGTCTAGCTTTCAGTTCTTTTGCTCATCCCCTGCAATTCCTGGTTTCTGCTGAATACTTGTACCATGCCTAGTCTTGTTCATTTCATGATGTCTGCCGTTTATCTGGATTCTGCTTTGTGAACTGTTTTTATACACTATATTCTGCCGGTTAGTATTTTTATCCTGTCTGGTTTATTTGTTCTGGTTGTCTGGTAGTTTTCTGTTTCTGTCCAGTGACCAACTATGTATTATTTATTTTACGCCACTGCAATTTAGCGCAGGCAGGGACCGTCTCCAAGTTGTCAATTCACCGCTTAGGGTGTATGGGTAAGTAGGCAAGGAGAGTGTTTTTAGGGTCAGTATAGGGCTCACTCTCCCTGTCCCCCAGTCGGCCATAACACTATGCACAAGTGGTACAAAAAAAAAACACAGATTACTCAAACCACTTCTTACATTAAAAACATTTTAAAACAGTTATAGGAGTCAATACATGGCACAGATTTATTTATTTACTTATTTGTTTATTAATTGGAAAAAAACAAAACAAAAATGATTCAAATTTGTTATTGTTGGAATTGTACTGACCCATAGAAATAAATATAGCAGGTTTTTAGTAAGTTTTACTGTACAGTGAACTCAGAAAAAAATGATTGCACGCAAAATTGTGCAATTCCACTTTTTTGCAATTTTACCCTAGAAATAATTTTTTTCCGACTTTATGCGCTATATGGTAAAAGAAAGGGTAACTGTAAAAAGTACACCGTGACCACAGAAAGTAAGCCCTAATTCAACTCTGTCGGTAGAAAAATATAAACAATATAGGTCTTGAAAGAAAAGGTAAGCCAAGAATTTTAATTTGGGGTTGGTGGGTTATTAGATTTTGATAGAATTGGGCCACAAAATAAGAAAGGAACCATTGCTCTATAGCTTACTTACCTGTTACTGAGTAGATTTTATCCCTTACTTAATAAACATTAACAATACCAGTCAAGGGTATAAAATGCAAAGAACACATGATCGTTTAGATTTTGTTATAGTTAAGAAATATTAAAACAATTGTTAAGTTCAGCATCAACTGTTCCATAAAACAATATAATGTTAATGCACAAGAATATGTTAAATACTTGAGGTTCTGAGGTGAATTATGTTGAGGCGCTGATAATACAGTAGTTAAATAAAATTAAAAAAATCAGTTCTTTGTAGCACATGTCTGGCAATACAAGGCTGTATAACTCTTTGTTGGATGGAAGAATACCACAGTATATAGGACTGTAATGAACCACTGTTACACTCTCTTCTTCTTTACATATCCGTTTGACATGTGTTGCCTAGACAAATGAGAATTAAGCAGCGTGTTACTATGTTGGATGTAAGACAAATGTTTCAAAGAAATGTAATAATACTATTTGAAAGTCACCAAGAATGTATCAGATAGAACTGGAGATAACATTGTAGTTGAATATAGAACTGGAGATAACAGGTAACGAGGACACACTTTTTTTAGTTCCCACAAGGGACTATGTGGGAAAACACATAATAAGAGACTGGAAGCTTGATATTGTGCTGCTGGAGACTTCATGCAGGAACCAGAACAATGGTAGGTTTCAAAGATTTATTAAAATAATACAACGCGTTTCAGGGTATTAATGACCCTTTAATAAGGCATGAAAGGGCCATATACCCTGAAACGCGTTGTATAATTTCTATAAATCTTTGAAGCCTACCATTGTTCTGGTTCCTGCATGAAGTCTCCAGCAGCGCGATATCAAACTTCCAGTCTCCTCCTCTGTGTTTTCCCGCATTCGTACACGCCGGTGATCCAGTATGGGAAGCTGCTGCAGCTGTAGCCTCTGGTCCCCCTTTCCTTGTTTGCTATTGTCAGTGTTGTGTCTAGAATCTGCACAACCGCATCAGGTGAGTGCATTTTCTGTCACTCTCACCTTGCTACGGTTGTCATGAAGATTCTTCACATGAAGCACTCCTGCACCTTTTTATCACAAGGGACTATGTATCGCAATCTTTTGTTTGCAAATACTGATCTGTGCTATGCATAGGCATAGCACTGATCAGTGTTATCTGCGATCTGCTTCTCTAGCCTGCCAGGAATCAGACCAGAGGAGAAGATCGAAGCAGACTTTGGGGAGCAGGTGAGCAGAACTCTGGCGATAATCTTTACTCATCATACCCCTGCGACTGCACCGCAGGTGGTCTGATGAGTGTCTATGCGCCCCCCCCCCATACTTCAGATGCTGTGATCAGTATTGATCACAGTATCTGAAGGGTTAATGGTATTACCGCCGGGTCCCCAGAGGCTCCTGGGCTCACTTCATAGCCGGGACGGGACTCAGGATATAAATGTAGGCCCTGATGCGCTAAGTACTAGGTGGCCTGGGAGTGCAGGTACGTCCTGTGTCCCGAGGTTAAAATCAACCTGGGCAATATTCTTTTAGCCTTATCAATTTTAGACTGTCTGCTAATTGTCTTAATGCCCAGTATATATGTACAACAGTGGGTCGATCATTGATAATCCCTAGCCCATGAGAAAGGATTAGATATGATTCTAAGAATAGACTCACAAATAAATGACATACTAGACAGAAACATAAGACTAGATGGTCTCTGTGTTGCATCATTATTGATTTACCAGAATTACTATTGTGAACCCTACCTGCTTTTGTCGGGATGTGTGCCACAATTTCTGTCTGCCCCAGAATTTCTGGCGCAATGCCCCAAAACAAACCTACAAACCCACCAAACCCCAAAAAGGGGCATATTCTCGCAACCCAACCTATTTACTACTGAATTCACACAAAATGTATATGGCTGGAAATACCCACCACAAAAAAAGCTGGTCAGAAGTTTCCTGACCTGTGTGTCCCGAGTAAATAGAGCGAAATAATGCAAGTCTGAAACAACATTCCACACTAATAAAAACCCAACACTCTGGTCATTGCGTACATTGTGAGACACATACATTACCAACTTTACATGACAAGATATGCCACCCACTGGTGAAAACTATTTGTTCTTACTTGCTATTCATGGTATCCTTGTGCCTTGTAGATGTATTGTTGTAATCCTGGACCCCCATTTTCTGACCTTCAGAGATATCATATTCCCGGACATCATTTACTTCTTTAACCTGGCCGGTTAGCACTTTCACCACAAACATAACAATGTACTGCAAGATAAAACGGAAATACATAAGTGATACAATAGAAGCCAGATTTACTCTAGCAGACTGCAAAAGCTGTTTTATGACCCACACATAATTTATCTTCATAAAAGGTGTGCTAGATCTAGTCAGAATATTGCTGCTGCACACTAATTCACCCTTGTAAAAAAGCAGACCCTTTCTTGGGATAAAATTAGATAAAGCGGCATGTTTACAGTTTTGCATACATGAAACATTGATAAGAAGCATGTCGTCCGGAATACTAATCCCTTATTCTGATGCCTAAGAACTCAGCTGTTCAGAGATTGAGTTTGGAATTAGTTTGGTTTCAAACATCCTTTTTTTTTAACATACCCTTTTGGAGAATTGTGAGTTTCCCATCTATAACTCAGAATACAAGGGCAACAAAGGGTAATTCAGTATCTGGATGAACCGGAAGTAACATGCATTACACAGACAATCTTTTGATTTGAAGAGTAATCTTTTAATGCTTCATTTCCCCTGAGGAATTGAGGAATTGAATACTTGTTTTCAGGCCCTACCACAAATGACCTTAAAAAATAAATATAACCAAATACCGTATTTTTCGCCATATAAGACGCTCCAGCATATAAGACGCACCCAATTTTAAAGGCTGAAAATCTAGAAAAAAAAGATTCTGAACTTTCAACCTGCGGACCTCCAGATGTTGCAAAACTACAACTCCCAGCATGCCCGGACAGCCGTTGGCTGTCCGGGCATGCAGGGAGTTGTAGTTTTGCAACATCTGGAGGTCCACAGGTTGAAGACCACTGGACAGGAGGTAATACTCATGTGTCCTCGCCGCTCCGGGCCCGTCACCGCTGCCCTGGATGTTGCCCTCCATCGCTGTCGCCGCGTCCCCGGTGTGTCCCCGTTGCTCTGGAACGTCTCTGCTGCCCGGTATCCTCGCTCTCCGTCGCCGCCATCACGTCGCTACGCACGCCGCTCCTATTGGATGACGGGACGGCGTGCGCGACGATGTGATGACGACGAAGGAGAGCGCCGGCCATGCAGGGGATCCCGGCACGGAGCAGACACCGTGGAGGTAGGTAAGGTCCCTCCCGGTGTCCTGTAAGCTGTTCGGGACGCCGCGATTTCACCGCGGCGGTCCCGAACAGCCCAACTGAGCAGCCGCGAACAGCCCGACTTTTGCTTCAGACGGTGCGGTCAGCTTTGATCGCCGCGCCTGAAGGGTTAATACAGGGCATCACTGCTATCAGTGATGTCCTGTATTAGCCGCGGGTCCCGGCCGTTGATGGCCGCAGGGACCGACACGATAGGACAGGGTTTTAATGTGTATTCGCCGTATATGACGCACCAACTTTTCCCCCAAGAAAAAGTGTATCTTATACGGCGAAAAATACGGTAGTTTTTTTGTTTTTCACTTTTAATGTGATTTTCTATATCCATCCGTATATAGCTCATAATTGGATTGAATATATTTTTATAACAATATAGATATGGATAACAGTAAAGCACACTTCCATGTTTTAGGAAAAGAGGAGTCCCCTGATCCTATCCGGCAAGAGGTCGGACTGGGGTATTCAGCAAATTGTTTGCCCAACATTACTCTAAGCTTGCTGTTATGGAAGCTGTTGCCTATAATGTATATGAATGCTTCTGGGATTGGATTGATTTGACTCATTACTGCTATAGAAACTGAGTTTAAAAAATCTTTAAAATAATTGTATGTTATGTAAGTGCTGTGCAGTATACGCCGCCTACCATACGCGTCCCAGACTCTCTGAAAAAAAATAGTTTACAAATATCAGTTCAAGGAAAACTTGGTACTATGAGAAATATTCAAGAAATATTCATCTTCCACCCCAGAGAGTCTGTGCACTACTCTACGGCCACATACCAGATTCAGAATTCAGTGCTTGGAGCCACATCACAGGGTGGGCATTGTTCATGTAATGTAGGATGTACATAGAAAACCCCTCAGCATGAATCACAGTATTGTTGCAAGTATTTGCAGTTACAGTAAGTTCATTTAACATCTGCATATATATTCTTGGGTTTTGTGGTTTTGTTAATAGTGTAAGTATCGTGAATGGGTGGTCACTGGTGCATTAGGATTTCTCTTAGGCTCACACACAGCATAAAAATTTAGTTTTTCTGGCAGTTTTTTGTTTGTTTTTGTTTAACCAAAGCCAGAAGTGTATTCAAGAGAAATGGAAAATATATGGGGAGGACGTCTAATTCTCCTTTCTTACTTTAGCTCAAAACACTGCATCACAAACTGCAGGGACTGTTTTCCTAAAACCAAAGTGTGTGACATCAGCCTCACACTAGGGCTGCACAACATATCGCAATTGAATCACGATTTTTATGAATTGCGATGTAGCGATATGGCCCCCTGGGAAAATGTGCGATTACCTGCAGTGGCAGCCTGGCACCATATTACACACACACACAGGGTCTGTAGCTGGGCTGCTGCTGAAATTCAAATGCTATGTCAGTGTATCCCAACCAGGGTGCCTCCAGCTGTTACAAAACTACAACTCCCAGCATGCCCAGACAGTCTTTGGCTGTTGGGGCATGCTGGGAGTTGTAGTTTCTCAACAGCTAGAGGCACCCTGGTTGGGAAACATGGCCTAAGTAATAATAGGGGCCTTTGGGGGAAACATAAAAAACCTGATGCTCACCTAGCCCTGATCCCCGTAGATCTGCTGCAGATCCCATTCTCCTCTGTGTGGTCCCGGTATCTTCTCTGTGCACCTGACAAACAGCTGGTCCCAGGACCTTTCCCGCTTAGCTAATCAATGGCCACAGCTGTGTCATGTGTCAGGCCAGTGATTGGCTGAGCAGGAAGGTCCTGTAAGTTCCATATGACACCGAACTGCATGGAGGAGAACGGGATCTGCAGCAGAACTACAGGGGACCAGGGCTAGGTAAGCATCTGTTTTTTTTATGTTTCCCCTGAGCCTGGCACAACATTAATGGGGGAGATGTGACATAGGGATGTAAACCTAAAATGGGAGAGATGTGACAAGGGAGGAGACGTGACACGGGTGGAGATGTGACAAGGGAGAAGATGTAACAAGGGGGGGGGGATGTGACATGGGGGGAGTTGAGACAAGCGGGAGATTTGACATTGGGGGTTTGTGACATGGGGGATAGATGTGACCTGGGGGAGAGATGTGACATGGGGGTTGTGGACATGAAATGAGACAGAAATTAAATGGGAGGAGTTAAAATGGGGGTTGGACATGAAATAGAGGGATAGATGTAAAATAGAGGGAATGTGAAAAAATGTGATAAAAATTTTATATGGGGAGATTGGACATGAAATTGGGGAATTACACCATTAGTTTATTATATTCCAGTCGCATATCAAATTTGCAATGTTTACCTCCATAATCGCAATTGCACATTTTTGCCAAATCGTGCAGCCCTAGGACACATGCATTAAGTTGCTGATGCAGTCCAGTCTTATCACTGTACTTCATTATCCACTAAACGCTTTTATGGTTTTTAATGAAACAAATGTGAGTGTTATATACTATGGTTAAAAAACTGCAGCGGATGTAAGTAGTAGACCGATAAAAATAATGAAGCACGTCTAAGACAAAGATTTTGATAAACAGCTGTTTTTATATTGCAACAGGGCCAGACTAGGATAATGAAATCAGTCCTAGCTGACAAATGACAGCAGGACATACAAGAATGTAGTGCATACTGCAGTGTTGGTTGCTATAGGCAGCTGATCAACTTTTACTCTGCACAGGTTTTGAAAAATCTCCCCCTATGTAACTAAGAAAGGAGTGCATATGGACAATGATGGTTACAGATCAAACACAGGGCCTTGTTTAATTCACGCTCACCTCCTCCTACATGTCCCGTCCCTGCACTGTTCGTTGTTCCATGAATTCTGAATAAAATATACAGATGAAGCAGTGGAGCGATTCTGAGACAGTTTTTTCGTGACATATTGTACTTTATATAAGTGGTGCATTTTTTGTGAAAAAATCCAAAATATTGTGAAAAACTGGAAAATAGTGTCTGGCTCTTTTAAAATTATTTTTTTATAGTGTTCACTGTGCAGTAAAAGGCATGTTATATTTATTCTGTGTATATATTTTTTTTTTCGTCCGACGCCATTGAGTGAGGGCTTATTTTTTGAGGAATGAGCTGTACTTTTTATTGGTATCATTTTTGTGATATGATACCTACTACCTTTTGATCTTTTATATTCCGCTATTTGTACCGAAATTGGCAAATTTTGGGCTTTTTTTTTTTTTTACAATGTTCACCGTGCGGCATAATTTACATTATAGTTTTTTAGTAAACGTAATTACAGACGTGGCAATACCTATTATGTATATTATTTGTGTTTTTGTGCTTTTCTGATGGCAATACAGGGTTTTATTAGGAAAGGGGCTTTTTTTTTTTTTTTACACTTCATACATGTATTGACATATTGACTCACATTGACTCCATGATTGACTCCTGCTGTCATAGCAACCAACGGCGACCTGCGATCGTATTGCAGCAGCGCCTTTGGTAAACAGGGGGAGCACACTCCCCCTGTCAACACCATAGATGCCGTGATCAGGATTGATCATGGCATCTATGTGGTTAATGCTGCTGGGACCGGCACAATTGCTGCCCTGGGATTGACAGCCGCCGATTTCCTATGCATACATCACAGTGCGCAAACATGTCGGGTGCTGGAACGTTTGCATACGTCCTATAGCGGAAAGGGGTTAATACCCACATATGTTTCCCTACGTTTTGCAATTTTCCCTACATTTTTCTTTTTCACATATGCTTTGAGCTGTGGGGTTTTCCAGAGCTCAAATCCACCACAGGTTTTCTGTGGAAACCTTAGTAAATATGTTGGAATTTTTTGAAAATGTCAGAGACACGTCCCCCTTTTCCCGGTGGCCACAACCCTTTTTTTTTAGGGTTTTCTGAGTAAATGAGAGTTGGTTGAGAGCCAAATTCTAGAGCACAAACCAACAAAACAGGTCAGGTTTTTAATAGTAAATCAGGGCCATTGAGTATAGGGTGTGTTTTTTAAAACAAAAATTTGCATACTCACCAAAAACCAATAAATATTCATAAGTGTCAATAAGAATAGTAGGACATTGAAGAAGAAATAAAATGGGATGTTTGGATTAGATTCAAGGCTGGAACAGCATGTGACATAAAGGACCTTAATTGGAAACCAGTAGAGCCGGAACCAGAACCTGAAGGAAAAGAAACCTAAAACATTTTAGAAGTCTATGCACACAATCGCAGTATAGGGTCAAATAAATGTTAGTGTAGTTACATACCAGCTAACACTGAACAGTACGGAGCCAATATCTGTAATAATGCCATTGATTTTCTGGTATGTTCCACCTCGTGTTTTGAAGTAGATGTTGAGTTTGGTGAATTCCAGCAAAATGTCATTAAAATCATGAAGGAAAAGTACTAGAATTCCAATGTTGTGATATCTAAAATAAAGAAATATAGAATAAAAAAACTGCCATTAGAGCTTTTATACCATGCCGCTGTGCAGACAAAGCCATCTAGACTAGCCATGAATATTTTCCTGAGATTATGTCCCTGATACATAATATACGGTAAATGCACCACTACCATGAGTTAAGTGAGCAATAGGTTCCATAGTTGACTCTTCACACCAAAAGAAATAGGGTCATCTTGAAATGCCTACTCTACAATAGTATAGGTTGTTTTACCATGAAAGATTTTATGTCTTGTTTGAAGTCTTTTGGGGATTTTTAACCACATGTTGACATCATTTAAAATAATACAGATTGTATAAAATATAGAGGGGGAGGTTTCAGCATACTTCATATATTAACACGTTACCATAAATTGATAAGCATGTTTAGAATCTTTTACTTGTAGGTAGTTTATAGCCCAGATGTATCCACTAGGATGTATACCAGTGCTTCGTAAACTGTGAGGTGAGCGTCACGAGTGAGGTGCCCCCTAGTTGCTGGTGAGAAACAGCTCATGAGGCAGTTTTCTCAAAAGTGACTATATCAATCTCTCTGGTTCAGCAACATCTCTAATGACTCATGTTCTACCTTTTTTAATATTATAGTTTAGGAGACAAATAAAACGCTAGGAAATATTTTTACATTTCGCGGGGGTCGTAACAGCTGTAGCACCCCAGACATCCTGGTGCACGGAGCGAACTTTGCTGCGTGCCGGATGACTGGCGATGCGGGGCGGAGGCTCGTGACGTCACGGCCACGCCCCATTCGTGCCGTCATGGCCACGCCCCCTCAATGCAAGTCTATGGGAGGGGGCGTGATGGCCATCACGCCCCCTCCCATAGACATGCATTGAGGGGGCGTGGCCGTGACGAGCGGGGCGCGGCCGTGACGTGCCTCTGGTGCTGCTCCTGATGCTCTAAACACACACTAGGTGCAGCAGGGAGATCATGGGGGTCCCCAGCGGTGGGACCCCCGCGATAAGGCATCTTTTTTCCTATCCTTTAGATAGGTCAGAAGATGTCTAGGGGGTGGAGTACACCTCTAAGCCATGTTGTGTACATTAATGTTTTATACAGTGGTTGACATTAGAAGCTGTATAGCAAATGTGGCTTGTACTATACATCTGAATAGACTGCCTGTGATGTCAGTCTATTATATCTTTTATATATCATTAACACGATCATATAAAGGCACCAGTTACTGGCTTTTAGATTAACCAAACAGGAAATAGAGGGTCCGTGTCTTACCAAGGCAAGTGAAAAAAAGGAGATTCGCATGTTGGGAGGTATAGAATAAAGAATTGTTTTCTTCTCTTGGATGTGTTGCCTTGGATTCCTTTTTCTGGATTGGCTAATACAAAGGGCATATGCATAGTCTCATAGGCAGAATTTTGAGATATATATATTTTTTTGCCAAATGCACATATGAAATCTCAATATGACATTGGACTCACCGGAAAGCATATGAAAAAGAAATTAGAGTGAAGGTGACCACATGATGTACTATCATTACAATGGAGTCTTTTCTCCATGCGTCCATATATAAAGTAGCATATGTAGAATGAGCATAGAAACTGCCTTGGATGAGATATACAAGCACAATTTCCTTGGGCACAGCCACTCCTGACTTCCAACCTAAACTCCACCAAAAAGAAAACAAAATCTTATCAACCAGTTAGTTGTAATTTACAGTGAGCATGTAATAAATGATCAGAAAATCAGATAACACACAGGATGTAATAGGTGACATAAGCATTTATCAAGGTGACCATGCTTAATTCATCATTTCACGCTTCCTTATACAAAAACATGGATTTCCCATCTGAAAGTAGAAAATGTTCTTCCCCTAAACTGAGCATGGCATCCTGTTCTATCAGTGACAACTGTGTACACTAAGGCTTCTTTCACAGTGTCGTTCGGACACGGCAGTGTAAGGCTAAGTCTCCACTTGTTTTTTTTTTTTGCAAAACGCAAAGAAAAACGCCAATTCTGCCGCATGGTGTTTTTTAAGGTAAAAAAAACGCTGCGTCCAGATGTTAGCAGGTAAGTCAATGAGAAATTGCAAATTTCAAATTCCACTTTGCGTTTTTTCACTTTGGCGGTTTTTGTCAAAATCGTGGCGTCTTGCTCCAATAGAAGTCTATGGGAGTGAGAAAACGCCAAGAAAAACGCTATGTGGATTTTAACTTTTTGCGTTTTTGCAGGCGTTTTTTAATATTTTTTGGACTTTAGCGATCCAAAAAAGTGATGTAGATAGCTGTTTTTAATAAAATTTCGTAGGGTACCATTAACATTTTTTGTTAAAAAATATACAGTAGTGAAGGATAAAATTGTATCTAACGAAATGTATATTATTGGAAAAAAAAACTTACTTTTTAAACAGGGATCAATTTATGTGTGCGGGGAAATAAAAATGTAGCCGACAATTATAAAAATGTATTGTGTGTGTTTTTCACTTTTTTGCTTTATTTTTAACATTTTTTTAGTTAGTACTACTACTCCCAGCATGGAACACACTGTTCCATGATGGGAGTAGTACTATCTGTACTAATAGACAGATCGCCCGCTGCGATCTTTCTGTATAATATATAGATGTGGCGGCCGCTCTTCTATGGTCCCCTGCCCTGACGTATATTTACACGTATTCATATTTCCCACAAAGCTGTGATTGGCCAGATGGTTCCAGCTAATCACAGCTCTCTGTGAGAAATAGGAACATGTGTATATATACGGCCATGCAGGGGACCATAGGAGAGCCGCCGCTACATCTATACATTATACAGGAGGATCACAGCGGCTGTCAGAAGTGATACCCGCTGTGATCTTTCCATAACTGCAGGTACTACTACTCCCAACATGGAGTACACTCTGCCTCATGCTGGGAGCTGTAGTACCTGCATTAATAGAAAGATCGCAGCGGGTGTCAGAAGTTGCACTTGCTGCGATCTGTCTATTAATACAGGTACTACAGCTCCCAGCATGGAGCAGAGTGTACTCCATGTTGGGGGTAGTAGTGCCTGCTTAAGGACACATCACAGTGGATATCACTACTGACACCCTCTGTGATCGTCCTGTCTATAGCAGAGATGGAGCGACTGTATACATCGCTCGCATCCCTGCTCTGCACTATACTCCGGGCCGGCCACTCATTCAATCATCTTTTCCTCAGAGCTGTGATTGGCTGCAACCATCACCAATCACAGCTCTGGGTGGGAAATATGAATTTCTGTTGACATCAGTGGCCGGAGTATAGTGCAGAGAGGCGAGCGATGTATAGACCCGCTCGCTTCTCTGCTATGTTATGGACGATCGCATCGGGTGTCAGGACTGACACCCGGGGCAATATGTCTATAGAACAGGTACTATCACTCCCAGCATGGAACAGTCTGCTCCATGCTGGGAGTAGTAGTACTACATAAAAAATGTATTTAAAAAAAGTGAAACACACACTTTATTAAAAAAATAATAAAAGTTGGGTTATAAAATATATACATTGCGTTTAATTAAAAAAATTTCCATCACTGCAGCATCCTTTTTTTTTTTTTTTTGGTACCCAAGAAATTTTGGGTACCAAAAAAAACGCCAAGGTGCAATTTCCACACAAATGAAAAAAACGCCAGAAAAAACGCCAGAAAAAACGCATGATGACGTCACTTGCACTGGCGATTTTTCAGGCGTTTTTTAATCCCTAAAAACGCAGTGTAAAAAAACAAGTGGAGACTTAGCCTAATGTCTGTCCGGGAAGCTGGGGAGAATAGCGGGAGTAAAAAATAACGGCACCCGACATACCCCCTAATAGTAAATGGGATCTATCGGGACCCGTTGTTTCCTGTTGTGCCCTGTCAAAAAAATATTTTTTTTCCCATTTAGGCACAACAGAAGGACATTCTCCGACAGGGCACAACATTAGTATAAAAGGGGCCTAAGGCTGTTTCCACACAGTTTTTTCTGGTGTTTTTTATTTATTTATTTATTTTTAAACTGCCACCGCAGTTTTTGAGCCAAAGTCAGTAGTGTATTCAAAAGGAATGGTAAATATAAATGAAGGACTTATACTTCTTCCTTCTGGATCCACTTCTGGCTTTGGGTCAAAAACTGCAGTGGCAGTATTCCAAAAAATATCAGAAAAAAACCTGTGTGGATAGATGTCATTTGGACAACAGCTACAGTCATGGCTGTAAATGTTGCCCCCCCCCCCCTGAAATTTTTCAAGAAAAGAATGAAGTATTTCTCACGGAAATGGATTGCAGTAACACATGTTTTGCTATACACATGTTTATTCCATTTTTGTGTATTGAAACTAAAGCAAGAAAAGGAGGAAAAAAAGCAAATTGGACATAATGTCACACCAAACTCCAAAAATGGGCTGGACAAAATTATTGGCACCCTTTCAAAATTGTGGAAAAATAAGATTTTTTTTCAAAAAATCTTTTACACTCACCAGGGGCAAGTAACAGGTGTGGGCAATATAAAAATCCCACCTGAAAGCAGATAAAAAGGAGAGAAGTTCACTTAGTCTTTGCAATGTATGTCTGTGTGCCACACTAAGCATGGACAACAGAAAGAGGAGAAGAGAACGGTCTGAGGACTTGAGAACCAAAATTGTGGAAAAGTATCAACAATCTCAAGGTTACAAATCCATCTCCAGAGATCTAGATTTGCCTTTGTTCACAGTGCGCAACATTATCAAGAAGTTTTCAATCCATGGCACTGTAGCTAATCTCCCTGGGCGTGGACAGAAGAGAAAAATTGATGAAAGGTGTCAACAAAGGATAGTCTGGATAGTGGATAAGCAGCCCCAAACAAGTTCCAAAGATATTCAAGCTGTCTTACAGGCTCAGGGAGCATCAGTGTCAGCGCAAACTATCCATCAACATTTAAATGAAATGAAACGCTATGGCAGGAGACCCAGGAGGACCCCACTGCTGACACAGAGACATAAAAAAGCAAGACTACATTTTGCCAAAATGAACTTGAGTAAGACAAAATCCTTCTGGGAAAACATCTTGTGAGCAGATGAGACCAAGACAGAGCTTTTTGGTAAAGAACATCATTCTACTGTTTACCAAAAACAGGATGAGGCCTACAAAGAAAAGAACACAGTACCGACAGTGAAATATAGTGGAGGTTCAATGATGTTTTGGGGTTGTTTTGCTGCCTCTGGCACTGGGTGCCTTGAATGTGTGGGAGGCATCATGAAATCTGAGGATTACCAACAGATTTTGGGTCGCACTGTACAGCCCAGTGTCAGAAAGCTGGGTTTGCATCCGAGATCTTGGATCTTCCAGCAGGACAATGACCCCAAACATACGTCAAAAAGCACCCAGAAATGGATGGCAACAAAGCGCTGGAGAGTTCTGAAGTGGCCAGCAATAAGTCCAGATCTAAATCCCATTGTACACTTGTGGAGAGATCTTAACCTCCCTGGCGGTATGATTCTGTCTGGTGTTTTGTACCAAAAGCGGTAAAAATTTTTGCATTGAATTTCACATCTCCCCTGCCCATTTCACATCTCCCCCGTCACATTCCCCCTCCCTTGTCACATCCCCCCTTGTCACATTCTCCCCCCTCCTTGTCACATTCTTCCCCCCTTGTCACCCCCCCCCCCTTCATGTCACATTCCCCTCCCCCTGTCACATCCCCCCCTTGTCACATTCCTCCCTCTTTTCACATTCCCCCCTCTGCCACATTCCCCCCCTCTGTAACATTCTTCCTCCCCCCCCCCCCCCCCGTCACATTCATCCCCCCCTTCTCACCTTGTCTTGTCCTGCAGTAACATACATTAGGTTTGCCGGGCAGATTTCAAACCTAGTGTATTTGCTGCAGAACAAGTCCTTTCCCCTTCAGCCAATCACAGGCTTTACACCACTGCGGCCTGTGATTGGCTGAAAAGGGAAAGGTCCTGTAAGATGAATAGTGAAGAGGGCAGGGACCAGAGCGCCTGGAGGGGAACGGCATCTGCAGGGACCGGGATTAGGTGAGCAAAAGTTTTTTTTTATTTTACTTCTTTTTCCTTTTACACTTAGCTCTGTGTTTTTCTACCAGGGGGCCTCCAGCTGTTGTGAAACTACTACTCCCAGCATGCCTGGACAGCCTTTGGCTGTTCGGGCATGCTGAGAGTAGTAGTTTTGCAACATCTGGAGGCCCCCTGGTAGGGAAACACTGACTTTTAGTATTTTTCTATACCTGCTCTGGCCGGCCCATGCCACGGAAGCCAACCAGAGCAGATAATCGCATGTTTTCCCGGGGGCCGTATCACTATATCGCATTGCTTTTGCGATATATCGTGCAGCCCGGCCGGGAACTCTGCAATTCTACCCTGAGCGTGACTCGGTGTTACCGATCCTGGCAGGGAAAATGAACCCCGAGTCACGCTCTGGATAACCGCTCAGGAGGTTAAAATTGCTGTTGGGAAAAGGCGCCCTTCCAATAAGAGAGACCTGGAGTGATCCAACATTCCGGCTGAGAGGTGTAAGAAGCTTATTGATGGTTATAGGAAGCGACTGATTTCAGTTATTTTTCCAAAGGGTGTGCAACCAAATATTAAGTTAAGGGTGCCAATAATTTTGTCCAGGCCATTTTTGGAGTTTGGTGTGACATTATGTCCAATTAGATTTTTTTCCTCCCTTTTTTTGGTTTAGTTCCAATACATACAAAGGGAATAAACATGTGTATAGCAAAACATGTGTTACTTCAATCCTTTTCTGTAAGAAATACTTCATTTTCTTGAAAAATTTCAGGGGTGCCAACATTTACGGCCATGACTGTAAATTGGCATCCCTTTTTTTTACAGGCTTCTCATGTATACCAGCAAGATATTGTTATGAAATGTGAATGCAACCTGATATATTGTCTGTATATTATGTTTACATACCTACATATGTAAGCCAGTGTGAGTAGGCAGCAGCAGGCTGCAGAGTATGTAGAGCATCTCAGCCAGCATATTGGTCTATATTATGAACAGAGTGGTTTATTTCACAAGCTACCCAGTTTACTATTATATAGACAAATATACAGGCTGAAATGACAAATACTCAGAGCATCAAGCCCTCCACCAAGGCAGCTATAAGAGCATAAGAGCAGTACTATTGTCTAATAAAACAGGGACCACTGCCTGCCAATATTTGCTGACAAGCACTGGCCAGGGACGCCCTTATCCTCTCATTCACCTCTTCACCTAGTTACAGTTATGTGTATCTGCACTTGTGTGGGGAAATAAAGTGACAGGAGTACTAAACGTCTACCTTCCGAATACCATCATCAGCCAAGTGTAGCAGAGTAAGCCAAGCCAGTAGTACCAGCCAAGTTACCAGTGAGGACAGCTTCTGCATAATTCTTAGGTAGAAAGACGTTGCCTGCCTTTCACTCTGTGCCCCATACTGCTTCTTTACATAGCTGGTGACAGCTTCTGTGCCCCCTACAGGCTTACCCCTAAAGTATGTCTACCTCCTTCTTTGCCCCTCTTCTCTTCAAAGACTCTTTGCTTATTTTTTTCCTCTGTTCCCTGCCCCCAAAAGATCAACAGCCCCTTCTATTGCCCTATGCCATTGCCCTTCTACCTACAGTGGCCATGCCCTACCACTCTCTGTCCCTAACAGAGCCCCTTCTACCCTTTTTCATCTAGGTCCATGTCTCCTCTCAGAGCCTTCTATGCCTCTGCTCCCCACAGCATTATCGGATTATCGGCAAGGTAATTGCCGATACCGATAACGTCCAAAATCATGAATATCGGCCGATAATATCGGCCAAACCGATAATCGGTCTATCCCTAGTACTAAGTAAGTTTTTAACTGACCCAATTACAGACAGGACTGGGGAGAAGGAGAAACATTTCCATGGGAGGTTTCTGTCCTCTCTGAGCTCACCTTAGGACACCTGTGTTACAGTTTGGCAGGTGTACCTCCCTGTCCCCAGCTCCCCTCCCAGAGCATTTGGCACAGTTTGATCTCTTGCCTCTCCCACAGAACCCACTGGTACCTGTTTTTGTCTCCCTCTCATAGCTGAGCCCCATTATTAAATCCTGTGACCTTCTGCCTCCACTGAGCCCCTTATGTCCCAAAACCCCTTAACAGTACCCCTGTCAGCTTCTGTTCCCCTCCTCTAACAATGTCCTTTACACCTTTTGTCTTCCATATCCCAGGCTTTCCCCTTATTGCCCCTATCACCTTCTGACTATAAATTCTACTTCAGGCGTCCATACCTCTGACCAATTCCCACCTTCTGTATTATTAATATACGGCAGTTAAACAAACACAGCCACTTTTCCACTGAAGTATATGAAAAAAGCAATAGCCAGAAAATGACAAAAGGAGGTCAGGTCACATTTGCAAGTAGCTGCAGAGTTGTCCCTAGAATGAATTCTGCTGGTGGGCCCTAAGCACCCTGGACTGACCCTGCCATGCCGCTGGTGTTTATCTCTTGTTTGTGTGAGGTCTTATACTTTTCACCAAGTGGTTATCTCCCATCTCCCTCCCTGTTGTATGAGACTTGACACATCTCATGCCTCTTATCTCCATTGCTCCCTGGTTCTCCTCCCTCCGTTTCTGGAGGGATCCTATATCGCATGCTGAGCAGCAGATCCAGCAGTGTCAATAGCAGATCTGAGTTGTATTACAACACTACCTTACCTCTTGATATAGAAAGGAATGCAGAAGCTGTATATAGAGTCTATTTCATTTTAGTACACAGGTGTATACACAGAAATACACAAGTTTTATGCTTTTCTCCATAGCTAGCAAATCCAAGAGGTCAAGGAATCACCTAATACTGCATGCTCAATGGCAAGCTCTTCTACTAAGAAAGCCAGATGATACCTGAAACTATTCAATTCAACACCTTTTTTGCCAAGAGCACAGGTCTGACAGTTGTCCAGACATTCACACAATACTTTTCATACAAGAATGCTATTAAGGATAAGTCACAGCTGCTGGCATAACTTGGTGACTTGCTATCTTTCAAGTGGCAGATGTCCCGAACCTCAACAGCCATTCTGCACAGGACAGATGCGTCTTAAAATACTGATACTATTAGGATGCCTGTGCTCATGTGTTCTGTCACATAAACTGATTGGTGTCACATTCCACAATGTAAGTTATCAGAAAGATAATGCAGTCTATTTATCTTACAGCTTCAGTATCCATAGTGAATAACAAGACCTAAGTGTCCTCATGAGAAAGGAGGCTCTAGATACTTACCAGCACATTCATACTAGTCGCCTTCAGTAACCTTTTTGCTTGCTGATGTTAAAGTATTTTTTTTTTACTTTCCTGTATTTTTTGATAAACAGGGTGACAACACTTACGTACCATTAAATGTAGAAGGGGGGTCATGAAAGAAGTTGTGTTCGGTGAAGAAAAGGAGGTATGAACAATAAGTCCAGGAACAACTGTAGAAGAGGAGCTTCCATGCACTCTCTGGAACCTTTTCTGCTTCTCTTGGCCGCAGCTGACACCATTTACTAAATGGCTAAAGGAAAGGTAGAAATCTTGTTATGTATGTAAAATAACTGGATAATCATGGCATAGAATATTATATATGAAGAATTCTGAGTAAGAGGTTATGGACACCTTTTGAACACAACATATATGATTCCTCCATGCAGCTTGCCTTGTATCTGCTCTCCCCACTTTCTCCAGCCTGTAAGAGCTGTCCTCTAGGGTTTCTCTGGTGTCCAACCCCTCCCTACTTCCTGCTGCTACCTCTAACACCTGACAGATTTATCTTGTCTCTCCAGTAGCAACTAAAGGGTAGGACATTTGTAATGAAGACTATATAGAAAGTTGATTCATTTCATATAAGAAAAAACAACAAATCAACAATAAAAAAAAGTCACTGCAAATGTGTCCACAGTCTTTACCTGTGGGCTTAAAACTAGTAGCACATATAAGTTTTACAAAAGCTGTAAAAGCATTGAGAGGAGAACAACACGAATAAACACATATGGTGCCTGAAAGCAGTAAAGAATAGAATCTTCTTTATTTATAAAAAAGATCACCATTACTGAGAGCATGGTGAAGGTATTAAGAAGGCTACCTACATACAAGTATATTACAAGTCTTACATATCTAAGTCTGTGCCTGAAACAACATAATATGGAAATGCTGGGAACCCTGGGTTCTGTTTGCTAGCTATGTTTAGGATCGGAGGTAATCATACCTCTTGTATCCCTCAGCACTTTCCCTATGCTGCTCTATGACCCAGGTCTAAAATTTGGATTTAGCTACTAGGGGATATAAACATGGAATACAGCACTCACTGTCCATACTACAGTTCATCGTGTGTTTTCATCAGATTTTATAATGTTAGTGGCCATCGTAGATTTGGGTAGTTTTACATTATTTTGTTTGTTAAAAGAAAGACACCCATATCGCTGGGTTTTGTGAGGCTAGGAAGCATAACTGACCATACTTACCACTGTAAGTGGCTCTTATGCCTTCCTGCACAATAGCTCTTCAGGTTCCTATATTCACTGCTGTATGATATCCAGATGAAACTTCAAATTACTTTGGTGGCTGATTGTGTGGTAACTGGGTGTGATGCATTATGCAGAATGCATTAACCCCTAGTATTCGTGGCGCCAGGGCGTGGTTTATCCTCGATACCACCTGAAGGTAATAATGACTCTGATGCTAAGTTACGGATAACGGTAGCTTTACTGAGGGTAGACAGATGGTAAAGTCTATACAGTTCAGACAGGGCCCATGGAGGTCACCAGTGACTCAGAGACCTTAAGGGCTTGCTTGAACTTATATTAGGACTGGACAATTTAATGCAGGCCACGCTGACTTGACAGTTGCTGACAGGTACTGATTTGACTGATGACTGACAAAGCTATGACTGCAGCTTACTTGCAATTTACTGTGGCTGCAGACTTGACTTGAGGCCTCCAATGAATCTGGACACACACACTGGGACTCGACTTGACTGGACCTCAGCTTAGCAGAAAGAGCAGAGCTCAAAGAGAGCGAGCTAGCTCCTCCCAGGGCTTATATGGGGGAGACTAGCAGGGAGACCATAGGTCACCCCTGGGATCACCTGGTCACTGGTAACGCCTGGGTAACAATCACATGGTACATTTCTTAAAGCAACAACACATTATATATTATAATACATAGCAAAACATATATACAGGGGGGAAACAAGTACAAGGGTCCCCGGGGACACTGAAGAGAGGCTGCTGGACAAGGCAGCAAGGGTACAGGGTAACACCTCCCATGCTGGGCCACCGAAACTCCCCATCTTAAATACAGTCGAGGGCTGTGCCAGGGAACGGAGTCTAAGGTGCTGCTGGTTTTCACCAGAGCCTGCTGCAAAGCGGGTTGGTCTTGCTGCAGCAGGCGGCACCCAGGTTGCTAACCCTGGCCCGACTCAACCACACAGGCGGCTGAGGTGATGCGAGGTACAGAAGGGATGAGGCAGGACGTAGTCTGGATAGCAGAAGGTCAGGGCAGGCGGCACAGGTGCGTAGTCAGGGACAGAGCAGGAGGTCAAGATGCAGGTGACAAAGGAGCAAGGTCAGGTCATGGACCTAAGGGTCAGGAACACAGCAAGACAACTAACAGGTACGCTTTCTCTTAGGCACTGGGCCAACAAAGATCCGTCAGGGAAGTATGGGAGGAGGAGGAACTTATAAGTGAGGACACAGGTGATTTCACTAATTAAGGTGTACTGACCTTTAAATGAAAGAGCTCCGGCATGCGCGTGCCCTTAGAGGCAGGGGCACGAGCGCCGGGGCTGCGAGAACGGAAGGAACAGCCAGGTGAGTGACAGACTGGGATTTGAATCCGGACAAGTCCCGCGTTGCGAATCCAAGCTCCTCTACTTTGGAACTCAGAAAGTTCCCAACTCCACGAGAACAAGGAGTTTCTGGAAAAGGCTGTAAGAGACCTGCAGGTTTCTGTCGTGGAGTCTTCTGTCTTCTACTTAGACCAGCTGGCAAAGTAGAAAGTCCCCAAATCAAGACTTTTCGTCTAAGTTTAACAGGCCCAGAAGATAATACTGGTGGAATTTACAGAAGATTGACAGAAGATACACAAATTAATTGCTCAGGGGGAATATTAAGCCTTGGCGTGGAGTTCACTCCTGCAACTTTGGAGGACCTGGAAAGGACACCAGCACTGTAGTTTTTGTTAGCAGGCCTAGGAGGAGGCGAAGAAAGAGCTTTGATTTTGGCAAAACTGTCCCCAACATGTGATTTCGCCAGTTTTTTCAGTCTAGTTGGGGAGAATGACAATTAAACCAAGGAAGGCCAAGAAGATGCTCTGAAGTACACATAGAACTGAATTTTTTCCTTATGCAAATCTCCTACTTGCATAATGAAATGTACGGTGCGATATAAGACCTTACAGTTAAAATTTTGTCCATTAACAGAGGAAATGTACAAGGGCTTGGCCAGACAAGTCACTGGAAGGTAAAGTTTCTGGACCAAAGAGGCACCAATGAAGTGGCCAGCGGAACCAGAGTCCAGAAATGCAGAAGGGTTGACAGATGTCTTGCCAGGAGAAACTACCTGAACTGGGATGGACAAACGAGGAGAGATATTATTCTCATCTAGGGAAGCCACACTTACTTGTCCAAGATGCAAGCGTTCTCCCGGACGCGGAGGACGTATAGGACAATCCTTGGGAAAGTGCTCCGGACTGGCATAATAAAGGCACAAATTCTCATTGCGTCGACAGGTTTTTTCCTGCTGCGTTAAGCGGATGCGCTCCACTTCCATAGCCTCTTCCGCAGGAGGCAAAATGGACAGTAGAGGAGGATGTTGGAACACGGGTGCCAAACGAGGTAATCGTCGTGTTCGGGCAAATTCTTTTTTCCAGGGAAGCTCCTCCTGCCTCTTGGCAAAACGCACATCTATACATGTGGCTAAATGAATAAGATCGTTCAAGTTAGTCAGAGAATCTCGAGCAGCGAGGGCATCCTTAATTCTGCTTGACAGTCCTCTTTTGAAAGTAGCACACAAGGCCTCATCGTTCCATGCCAGTTCTGAGGCTAGTGTGCGGAATTGAACTGCGTAGTCGCCCACAGTGGCACTGAGGCAACAAAGATCCGGCAGGGAAGTGTGGAAGGAGCAGGAACTTATAACTGAGGACACAGGTGATTTCACTAATTAAGGTGTACTGGCCCTTTAAATGAAAGAGCTCCGGCACACGCGCCCTAGGAGGCGGGTGCACGTGCGCCGGGGCTGCGAGAACGGAAGGAACAGGGAGATGAGTGACGCCCCGTGATGCGAATCCCAGCCCCGCCGGCAGCGGGGACATGTGAAGAGAGCGCTCACAGCCAGCATGTCTGGCCGGAGCGCTGATGTTCATTAGGGCAATAAACATGTGGGGGAAACTGACCTTGCAACTGGTTTAGTAACACATTTAAGACACCAATACACATAAGCTGCAGATTGGGCTGCCGGAGGCTATCTTCCCAATGCCTTGGCTGCTGGGCCCCTTGGGTTCTCAACGCTTCTCCCCTGAACTTAACATACATTTTTATTCTATACAACAGTGTTACCTTTACATATTGTACTCTGTCTCTATACATGCTTTTACCTATATCTCAGGGGAACCCTCTGGCCAGTAGAGTACCCTGTACATGTTAACAGGAGATAAAACATTATCATACATTGAAGACTTGTGGACTGGGACGACAAATGATGTTACAGTCCTAACATAGATATTTACATGTATGTGGACTATTTTGATGGAGTATGGATTAACTATGTGTGGTACATAACGTTACACATTATATGGGGAGCTAATCTTTGTACCTTGCGGGAATTTGTCCTTGTGTTGACCGTTGGGACCTACGCAACAAAACTTTGGGGGAATCTGGAACTCTTGCGTCTTCTGGAGCTCTTGGAAACTCTGAAGTTGCAGCTAACTCCTCCTCGACAAATTGGTAAAAGGGTATTGGTAAAAGGCTTGCGGGACCCAGAGTCGCTGGTGTCCGCACTGGAGAGGCTGGAGAGGGAGTTGGTACTCTAGAGACCGGTGTATAGGCCGGAGCCAATGGTAACAAGAATGGGACTGGTCTAGAGACTAGAGTAGGTTGAACCAGCCCTGGTGCTGGTGAGTCACAGAAGATCGCAGGCTGGGTTGGAGAAAACACAGGGAAATCCATAAATGGGTGGATTCCTTCGTCTGGAATGTACTCTCTCACAGGTCTGACAGCTGGAGGAGGTGGTGCTGGGAGCATTGGTAGATCTTCCTTCGGACATAACTTGATTCAGTTCCGGGGAACAACTTGCAGCTCATAGCCAGGCTTTTGTACTTCGTATACATCATATTCTGAATAGGGTACGGCCGTCACCGTGTACGGTTCTGTCTCCCAGATACAGTCTAACTTGTGGATCCTTGGAAACTTTCACAGCCAGACTTTATCGCCTAATAGAGGTGTTTTGGCAGAAGCATGACGGTTATAGTCCTCCTGTTGTCTCTGCTGGGCCTCGCCCATCTTCTTGCTGACAATTTCTTTGGCCTCTTGGATTCTTTTCTGGTGGTCAGAGACCCACTCCAGGGAGGCTTGCAGAGAGTTGTTGAACGGGGTTTCAAGCACAAATGTTCGGTCTTTAGGCAGCTGCCCATGTCGCCCCATCATCAGGTAGAAAGGGGTGTATCCCGTAGAACAGTGGACTGTGTTATTATAGATCTCCAATAGTTCGGGCAGTAGTCAGGGCCATTCTTCTTGTCTTGACACAGAGGCTGCTCGCAACATGTGGCTAAAGACTTGGTTGATGCGCTCACAGAACCCGTTCCCCTCGGGGTGGTAAGCAGTAGTCCGGAGTTTCTTGCAGGCATGAAATTGACACAGCTCTTGGGTCTCGAAGGCCCTTCCATGGTCCGTTAGGAGAGACTCCGAACACCCAAGGGTTTGCACCCAATTGGAGCAGAACATGCAGGGCCGGACTGGGTGTGAAAACCAGCCCTGAAAAAATGACATACCAGCCCCATAGTGTTGCATCATTATACCAGCACATCGTAATTTTCTTGTTCATAAAAGGTAAAATCATGCATTTTAAAGCATATTAGTTTCCCCACATTAGGTGCAGTATAGTCCCCCCCACATTAGGTGCAGTACAGTTCCCCCCACATTAGGTGCAGTACAGTTCCCCCCACATTAGGTGCAGTACAGTTCCCCCCAGATTAGGTGCAGTACATTCCCCCCACATTAGGTGCAGTACAGTTCCCCCCACATTAGGTGCAGTACAGTTCCCCCCCACATTAGGTGCAGTACAGTTCCCCCCACATTAGGTGCAGTACAGTTCCCCCCACATTAGGTGCAGTACAGTTCCCCCCACATTAGGTGCAGTACAGTTCCCCCCACATTAAGTGCAGTACAGTTCCCCCCACATTAGGTGCAGTACAGTTCCCCCCACATTAGGTGCAGTACAGTTCCCCCCACATTAGGTGCAGTACAGTTCCCCCCACATGAGGTGCAGTACAGTTCTCCCCACATTAGGTGCAGTCACTGAGGACAAGCAGGGCTCTGCACACTGAGGACAAGCATGGATCTGTACGCTGAGGACAAGCAGGGCTCTGTACACTGAGGACAAGCAGGGCTCTGCACCTGAGGACATGCAGGGCTCTGTACACCGAGGACATGCAGGGCTCTGTACACTGAGGACAAGCAGGGCTCTGTACACCGAGGACAAGCAGGGCCCTGTACACCGAGGACAAGCAGGGCTCTGTACACAGAGGACAAGCAGGGCTCTGTACACAGAGGACAAGCAGGGCTCTGTACACCGAGGACAAGCAGGGCCCTGTACACCGAGGACAAGCAGGGCTCTGTACACAGAGGACAAGCAGGGCTCTGTACACAGAGGACAAGCAGGGCTCTGTACACTGAGGACAAGCAGGGCTCTGTACACTGAGGACAAGCAGGGCTCTGCACGCCGAGGACAAGCAGGGCTCTGTACACCGAGGACAAGCAGGGCTCTGTACACCGAGGACAAGCAGGGCTCTGCACCTGAGGACATGCAGGGCTCTGTACACTGAGGACATGCAGGGCTCTGTACACTGAGGACAAGCAGGGCCCTGTACACTGAGGACAAGCAGGGCTCTGTACACCGAGGACAAGCAGGGCTCTGTACACCGAGAACAAGCAGGGCTCTGTACACCGAGGACAAGCAGGGCTCTGTACACCGAGGACATGCGGGGCTCTGTACACTGAGGACAAGCGGGGCTCTGTACACTGAGGACAAGCATGGCTCTGTACACTGAGGACAAGCAGGGCTCTGTACACCGAGGACAAGCAGGGCTCTGTACACCAAGGACATGCAGGGCTCTGTACACTGAGGACATGCAGGGCTCTGTACACTGAGGACAAGCGGGGCTCTGTACACTGAGGACAAGCATGGCTCTGTACACTGAGGACAAGCAGGGCTCTGTACACCGGGGACAAGCAGGGCTCTGTACACCGAGGACAAGCAGGGCTCTGTACACCGAGGACAAGCAGGGCTCTGTACACTGAGGACAAGCGGGGCTCTGTACCTGAGGACAAGCGGGGCTCTGTACCTGAGGACAAGCGGGGCTCTGTACCTGTACATGTTGTCCTGATGTGAAAATCCTTTGAATTTATGACAACATAGGGTGCCTGCAGACACACCCGTGTGTCTTTGATAGCAGGACAATGGCGTCTGAGTAAAATCTAAACGGCCCCCCTCAACATGTTTCACTACCAAAGTAGCGTTGTCAAGAGGCTAATGCCCATTAGCCTCTTGACAACGCTACTTCGGTAGTGAAACATGTTGAGGGGGGCCGTTTAGATTGCACTTTTAGAATTTATTTAAGTAATTGGGAAAATAGTTTTTTTTTGGGTTGCCTAAGGGCAACCTATAAGTAAGTGGTTTAAATTCCCACCCTCCAATCACCAGTCTCTAATAGTTTTTGGCTCTGTACCTGAGGACAAGCGAGGTTCTGTACCTGAGGACAAGCGAGGTTCTGTACCTGAGGACAAGCGAGGTTCTGTACCTAAGGACAAGCGGGATTCTGTACCTGAGGACAAACGGGGCTTTGTACGAGAAAGAGAGCAGCCAGGGCGGCGGGCGCACTGATCGGTGGCACAGTGAACTCCGACGTTGCGCTGCTGCGTTCAGACGTGAGGTCACGTCACCCCCACGGTGACGTGACCTCACGTCTAAGCGCAGCAACGCGCCATGCCCGAGTTCAAAGCGCCTCTCCCAGGCAGGGGTGGACATGGATGACAGGAGGGTGGACACGGGAGACAGGGGGTCAGAGGGTTGGACAAGGGGGTAAAAGAGGGACAGGAGTGACAGAGAGGGGTGGACTGGGGTAACAAAGGGACAGATGGGTGAACAGGAGGGTGGACATGGGTGACAGGGTAGACTACGGGGGTAGACGGGGTAAACATGGGTGACAAGGATGGACAGGGGAGTGGACAAGGCGGACATGGATGACAGGAGGGTGAACATGAGTGACGGGATGATAGGAGGGTGGACATGGGTGACAGGGGGGTGGACATGGGTGACAGGGGGGGAGGACATGGGTGACAGGAGGGGAGGACATGGGTGACGGGGGGGGTATGGATGACAGGGGGGAGGACATGGGTGACAGGGGGGAGGACATGGGTGACAGGAGGGTGGACATGGGTGACAGGAGGGTGGACATGGGTGACAGGGGGGTGGACATGGGTGACAGGGGGAAGGACATGGGTGACAGGGGGGAGGACATGGGTGACAGGGGGGGAGGACATGGGTGACAGGGGGGGAGGACATGGGTGACAGGGGGGGAGGACAGGGGTGACAGGGGGGAGGACAGGGGTGACGGGGGTGGACATGGGTGACAGGGGGGTGAACAGGGGTGACGGGGGTGAACAGGGGTGACAGGAGGGTGAACATGGGTGACAGGAGGGTGAACATGTTTTATAACATTATTACGGACAGTGTACACACCTGACATCCTAACTGGCCATGGTGTGGGATGAGTATGGACTGGATCGGTGTTTCCCAACCTGGGTGCCTCCAGCTACTGCAAAACTACAACTCCCAGCATGCCTGGACACTTAGGCATGCTGGGAGTTGTAGTTTTGCAACAGCTGGAGGCACCCTGGTTGGGAAACACTAGACAGTATACTTATATCATTGAGTATATTGCTATATTTACATCCAGAGCTTCCAGAGTAACACCACTTAAAGGGCCCCTGATACTCGATGAGCCAGCAGGGCTCCAAGGGGTTTCCCAACACCACAAAATGAATGGCCATGGGTGACTGGGGGGGGAGGGGGTAGATATGGGTGACAGGGGGTGGGGGGTAGACATGGGTGACAGGGATGGACAGGGAGTTAGGCAAGGCGGACATGGATGACAGGAGGGGTGGACATGTGTGACGGGGGGGGGGGGCCGAGGGTGGACCTGGGTGACAGTGGGGCGGTTTGGACTGGGTTGAGAAGGGGTAACGGAGGGGTGGTACGGTACGGTACCTTAAGCAAGCCGGCCTGCGGAGCTTGCTGTTCCACGGCAGTCCGGCGCAAATGCAGCTCGCTCGGACGTCGGGCACCATTTTCGGCCCACTGCGCTGCAAGGGGGAGGGTGGGGTTTGGAGGCAGAGGACGCAGGCCAGGGCGGGACATTTGAAAAAAAATCTCGCCAAAATCACTGCCCTACGCTAATCCGGCCCCAAAGTGGCCCCAGGCCCAGCGGCCCACCGGGATAATTCCCAGTATCCCGGTAGGCCAGTCCGGGCCTGGGCCGCTGTCTTGGCGGTGAGATCTTTGAGGAGGACAACGACAACCCATTTAGAGTAGTGATCCACCATGGTGAGAGCATAAGCGTACCCGGACCGGGTAGGAGACAACTTGACATGGTCTAGCGCGACCTACTGGTTAGGCCTTTTACTCTGGATGGAATGGAGGGGTGCTCTTGCGTCCTTGCGCACGTTGGTGGCGTTATAGACTGCACATTCACTGCACCATTTCTTAATGTCGCTCCGCATTCTGATCCAATAGAATCTTTGACAGTAGCTTCGGTCTTGTGGACTCCAAAGTGTTCCGAATGATCATGGTATGCATTGAGGACCATCGCCGCATCTCTTATCTCTTCGGGGGGACCAGAATCTGATGAAGTCGATCACCAGAGACCATATCTAAAGAATTTTGGTACAACAGTCCTTTGTGCACAAAAAGTCGCTTCCTCTGTCGCCAGAGACGTTTCAGCTCATAGTCACACTGGGCCCGGCGTAGACAGGTTGGTACCTTTTTCACCAGAAGGTAGTCCAACAGATCCCCCATGACTCGACTTTTGTTTTGGACTGTTAACATTCTCAGCTGGGTTTTGTCCCACTTATGAGCCCCATCAATAAATCTTTTCATTAACACCATGTTGCCCTGCTAGGTCAATCTCTAGGGCATTCTGTAGGGCTACGCGCTATGCTCTCAAGGTCTCACCTAGCTTTTGTCGCCTTTCATACAGCCGGAGACGTACCTCTGACGGAGAGGGTGACTCAAATACCTGGTACAGTCCTTCAAAGATCTGCTCTACAGTCTCCTTCTTGGAGGCTGGCCAGTGCGGACTTCCTCTAACGCTGGTCCCTGTAGTTGTCATGTGAGCAATTGCACCTGTTGGTTAGGAGGGAAAGAGTAGAAGAAAAACAAACTCTGGATCCTCTCCTTGAAATCCCGCAAGGTGAAGGTGTCTCCATTGTAGCTAGGGAGAACAGGGTTCCCCATGAATACCGGTGCAGACGATGGAACACCAGGACTGTTGATGCTGACTGCAGGCAGGTCTGCTGGGGCAGGTGATGACCTCAAACTGGAGTTGAAGGGACGCTATGGCCTGGTTGATCTGGAAAGCTGGGTTCTGACATCTTGTTAAATTTTGAGTGTGCTGTCGCTTTAAGGGAATTAAGGTGCTTTCCCCTTTAAGATGATTGCTGAAGTGCTGCAGCGGCTTGGACTTGGCTAATGGGGGTACTGTAATGGATGCTCCCCCTCTATTTTGAAGGCACCCTGTTGTAAATAGTCTTGCGACCAGACTTACAGGTACTAATGGGTTAATGCTAACAGGTACTGACACTGGAGACTTAATACTGACAATCGTTGGTGTTTGCAGAGTCTGCGCTGCAGCAGGTGCATGACAGATAACAGCAGAGCCGAACGCAGAAGCCGGAACCTCCAATATGGCTGCACCCAGCAACCGCCACAGCGACCACTCGCGCATGCAGGAAACACTGGACCCCATTAACACTTTCAGGTTCCGACTCTCTACAATCCACAATGGCAAATAACAGCCTTTTCTTCCCCTCCCCCGCTATTTCACAAGCGCCACGAGTAAAACACTTTCCTCTGACAAAGTCCCAAACACTTTCTGGCGCAACACATTATATATTATAATACATTATTTATTATAATACATAGCAAAACATATATATACAGGGGGGAAACAAGTACAAGGGGTCCAGGGGACACTGAAGGGAGGCTACTGGACTGGGCAGCAAGGGTACGGTGAAACATCTCCTGTACTGGGCCACCACAATTGTAATCTAGTGAAATCACTATAGATGTTGATCAGCTGAGAAAATGTGACCTCATATTGATTAATTTTAGTGACTCTTCTTTACAGAATTGCTTTAAAGGTTAAAAAATAACTTACAAATATCATCCCAAACAATCCAAATGTAGATTGTGTTTTAGATTATTATCTTGCAGCATAACCAGTTATTCTTCAGCATAAACCTAGATATACCTCTTAACAATTGTCAGGCCAAATCAATGGTGAGAATTCATGGTTTCTTCAGTAAATGCTTGTCCAGGTCCTGGGGCAACAAAATTTACACCATTAAAATACCTCCACCATGTTTGACTTTTTGTATGAAGTCTTTACTGCAGGCTTATATCTCATCTTCCAAAGAGCATACAGTGGGGATCAAAAGTTTGGGCACTCCAGGTAAAAATTTGTATTAATGTGCATAAAGAAGCCAAGGAAAGATGAAAAAATCTCCAAAAGGCATCAAATTACAGATTAGACATTCTTATAATATGTCAACAAAAGTTAGATTTTATTTCCATCATTTACACTTTCAAAATAACAGAAAACATAAAAATGCATCTGCAAAAGTTTGGGCACCCTGCAGAGTTAATATCTTGTCCTGCCCCCTTTGGCAAGTATCACAGCTTGTAAACGCTTTTTGTAGCCAGCCAAGAGTCTTTCAATTCTTGTTTGAGGTATCTTTGCCCATTCTTCCTTACAAAAGTCTTCCAGTTCTTTTAGATTTCTGGGCTGTCTGTCACGCACTGCTCTTTTAAGGCCTATCCATAGATTTTCAATTATGTTGAGGTCAGGAGATTGTGAAGGCCATGGCAAAACCTTCAGTTTACGCCTCTTGATGTAATCCCACGTGGATTTTGATGTGTCTTTAGGATCATTATCCATTTGTAGAAGCCATCCTCTCTTTAACTTCAGCTTTTTCACAGATGGCATCAAGTTAACATCCAAAATTTTCTGAAATGTTATTGAATCCATTTTTACTTCTACTCATGAGATGTTCCCTGTGCCACTGGCTGCAGTACAATCCCAAAGCATGATTGATCCACCCCCATGCTTAACAGTTGGACAGAGGTTATTTTCATTAAATTCTGTTCTTCTCCAAACGTACCTTTGCTCATTCCGGCCAAAAAGTTTAAGTTTAAATTTTAACCTCATCGGTCCACAGAACTTGTTTCCAAAATGCATCAGGCTTGTCTATATGTTTATTCAAACAAATTCAAACGCTGATTTTTGTGGTGAAGACGTAGAAGAGGTTTTCTTCTGATGACTCTTCCATGAAGACCATATTTGTACAAGTATCTCTTTATAATGGAATAGTGTACCACAACTCCAGTGTCTGCCAGATCTTTCTGGAGGGATTGTGCAGTCAAACGTGGGTTTTGAATAGTTTTTCTCACAACCCGGCAAGCTGTTCTGTCTGATATTTTTCTTGGTCTTCCAGATCTTGCTTTAACTTCCACTGTTCCTGATGACTGCCATTTCTTAATTACATTCCGAACAGAGGATATTGACATCTGAAATAGTTTTGCTATCTTCTTATAGCCCTCTCCAGCTTTGTGAGCGTCAACTATTTTCAGTTTCAGATTTCTAGACAACTGCTTAGAAGAACCCATGGTGCTGATTGTTGGGGTAAGGTCAGATGAGTCTTGGCATTTAAAACCTTTTGAGATTGACATCACCTGGTCTTCCCAGATTATGATTGAGAACAATCCATGACACTGGAAGGTATCAGCTTTGCAAAGGGGGCAGTGCATGCTATAAATTCTGCAGGGTGCCCAAACTTTTGCAGACGTCATTTTTTTTCTGTTATTTTGAAAGTGTAAATGATGGAAATAAAATATAACTTTTGTTGACCTATTATAAGAATGTCTAATCTGTAATTTGATGCCTTTTGGAGATTTTTCCATCTTTCCTTGGCTTTTTTATGAACATTAATATAAATTTTTGCCTGGGGTGCCCAAACTTTTGATCCCCACTGCAGAGCCATCCATGTATATTTTGTTTTTGCTATTGATTTATGTAATTCCTGAAGGCTAAGATTTCTACCTGGCTAAACCCTCATGAATTCTACTCTCGTTTCAGGAGTTGAATGGAATGGCTCACACTGTGTCTCAAATTCTTAAAGGGAATCTATTATTCTCAGAGGTCAAGTGAAAATGAGGTGTTTTTGAGCCACAGCATAAACACTTCTTCATTCCCCCACTGCTTCCTACCTTGACTGATTGACATACAGGGCTCAGTGCTGGAAGCTGAGCCCTGTACATCAGCCATGCAAGGTGAGAGGGGGAGGGAGGAGGCGTGAATGGTGCGACTTGGCAACGCCTACTTGACACCTGAGCTCTTACCATGATATAGTCATGATAAATTCCCTTTAAAATGCATTGTTAACTTCAGATTTATTTATTTCAAGATCATCTCTCATTTCATCAAATATCAGAAGATGTTCTTGTAGAAAGACTGTGGTGACTACTTCACCCTGGGGCTATGTTCACACACAGTACAAAGGCAATTTTTTTTATAGTTGTAAAAAGGGCTCAGAATGCCTGTTTTTTGGACCATCCAAAAAATTTACAATTTGCTTATTTCATAATGGAATTTCCCCCTCAAAAAAATAAAACAATCAAATGGCAGGAAACCCCCCACATTTTTAAGGTATTTAAGTGGCTGTTGTTTTTTAGGCTCCACATACAGAGTGAAAACATAGCCTTATTACTATATCCAATATATTTGGTTAACTGGTTGATTATATGACTAAATACCCAGTTAATGGTTTTAAATGGAAAGCAGCAAAGTTGTCTTTCATTCCATTCAGGGAAATCCTTTCTATAGTTTATATGACTAAATAGGTCACAGCTTCCTTCACTTTCCGAATCACAACGGAAATTTATTCTAGCTTTGTTGGTTCTGTGTGAGCTCCCTAAACCATTGGTATTTGTAAAGGGTTGAGAAATCTACTCTTAGCGTGTAAGACGGAAGTTTAAGGTTATATTGTATACTAAACAAATGGCCCATTGTTCCAAATGGACACCGTGAAGTAGTAAAGGATGTAAGGTTGCTAAATATCCTTCATTTTCCTATGTTCCAATAAACATCAGTACTGAATATAGAACCCTATGACTTAACACTTGATGATTTAAAATTCATGTATGTCTATTATATTTGGCTATCTATACAGCTAATTAAACAAGCCATATTTTTAACAAAATACATTGAATGTTTTACAAAACTATAAGCAAAAAGTTACTTAAGACTATTGTCTTGGTAATCTGCCACATTCCAGAAATGCCATAGCCAGCAGATGACTCCTAAACATCCACTTAATAAATAGATTGAAGGTATAAATATGACATGTACTACTATCCACAATGTTATGGTGCATTCACACCACGTTTTTGCAATACAGTTCCCAAATACGCTTTTAATTTGAAAATCGTATGGAACCGTATTGAAAACCAAATGCATTGACCTCCATTAAAAGCCTACCACGGTTTTTGGTCCAGGTGAAAAAATGTATTGAAACCGTATGTGTTTTTTTTTTTTTTTTACATGGGAGTAAATGGGAACTGTAGAGAACCATATGTGCGTACGGTTCCGTCTGGTTTTCACCTTACGGTTTTTTACTTTGCACAGTTTTTTTCTTGGAATTTCAATCAAACAAGTGAAACTTTTTTCATAATGGAGTGAAAAGTTAAAAACGTATACTTTTTTTTCTTAAAAAACAGATACAACCGGACATCATTTTTCAAAACGTATATGGGTTAAAATTTGTACACACGTTTTGATACAGTTAATTACCGTTTTGAGGAATCTGTTTTTCATCAAAAATCTGATACAGGAACTGTATTGTAAAAACATGGTGTAAATGCAGCCTTATGCAGGCCTTGTTACGCCGAGCGCTCCGGGTCCCTGCTCCTCCCCGGAGCGCTCGCGGCGTGACTCTCTGCAGCGCACCGGTCAGACCCGCTGACCGGGAGCGCTGCACTGACACTGCCGGCGGGGATGCGATTCGCATAGCGGGACGCGCCCGCTCGCGAATCGCATCCCAAGTCACTCACCTGTCCCGGTCCCCGGCTGTCACGTCCTGGCGCGCGCGGCTCCGCTCCTTAGGGCGCGCGCGCGCCAGCTCTCTAAGATTTAAAGGGCCAGTGCACCAATGATTGGTGCCTGGCCCAATCAGTCTAACTAGCTTCCACCTGCTCCCTGTCTATATAACCTCACTTCCCCTTCACTGCTTGGCCTGATCTTGTTGCCTTGTGCCAGAGAAAGCATTTATAGTGTTTGCCTTATCAGTGTTCCTGACCTCTTGCTGTCGCCATTGACTATGAACCTTGCCGCCTGCCCCGACCTTCTGCTACGTCTGACCTTGCCTCTGTCTAGTCCTTCTGTCCCACGCCTTCTCAGCAGTCAGCGAGGTTGAGCCGTTGCTGGTGGATACGACCTGGTTGCTACCGCCGCAGCAAGACCATCCCGCTTTGCGGCGGGCTCTGGTGAATACCAGTAGCAACCTAGAACCGGTCCACCGACACGGTCCACGCCAATCCCTCGCTGACACAGAGGATCCACATCCAGCCTGCCGAATCCTAACAGTAGATCCGGCCATGGATCCCGCTGAGGTCCCGCTGCCAGTTGTCGCTGACCTCATCACGGTGGTCGCCCAGCAGTCTCAACAGATAGAGCAACTTGGACAACAGTTCGCCCAACAAGGACAGCAGCTGTCGCAGTTGACCGTCATGCTACAGCAACTTCTGCCACAGCTACAGCAGCAACCATCTCCTCCGCCAGCTCCTGCACCTCCTCCGCAGCGAGTGCCCGCTCCTGGTACCGCTTGTCCCTTCTGAACAAATTTGATGGGGACTCTCGACTTTGCCGTGGTTTCCTGTCACAACGTTCCCTACATTTGGAGATGTTGTCGGACCAATTTCCTACAGAACGGTCGAAGGTGGCTTTCGTGGTCAGTCTCCTGTCTGGGAAGGCCCTGTCATGGGCCACACCGCTCTGGGACTGCAATGATCCTGTCACTGCCACTGTACAGTCCTTCTTCGCTGAGGTTTGTAGTGTCTTCGAGGAACCAGCCCGAGCTTCTTCTGCCGAAACTGCCTGCTGAACCTGGTCCAGGGAAATTCTTCTGTACGTGAATACGCCATCCAATTTCGTACCCTCGCCTCAGAATTATCTTGGAACAACAAGGCCCTCTGCGCGACCTTTAAAAAAGGCCTATCCAGTAACATCAAGGATGTGCTGGCTGCACGAGAAATTCCTGCCAACCTGCATGAACTTATCCATTTGGCCACCCGCATTGACATGCGTTTTTCTGAAAGACACCAGGAGCTCCGCCAGGAAAAAGACCTTGATCTCTGGGCACCTCTCTCACAGTATCCTTTGCAATCTACCCCAGTGCCTCCCGCTGAGGAGGCTATGCAAGTGGATCGGTCTCGCCTGACCCATGAAGAGAGGACTCGCCGTAGAGATAAAAATTTATGTATGTACTGCGCTAGTACAGAACATTTCTTGATGCATTGCCCTATTCGTCCTCCACGTCTGGGAAACGCACGCACCCAGCTCACGTGGGTGTGGCATTTCTTGGTATGAAGTCTGCTTCTCCCCGTCTCACTGTGCCTGTGCGGATTTCTCCTTCTGCCAACTCTTCCTTCTCAGCTATGGCCTTCTTGGACTCTGGTTCTGCGGGAAATTTCATTTTGGCCTCTTTTGTTAATAAGTTCAACATCCCTGTGACCCGTCTCGTCAAGCCACTCTACATTTCCTCGTTCAACGGAGTAAAATTGGACTGCATTGTGCGTTACCGCACAGAACCCCTGCTCATGAGCATTGGACGGCATCACGAAAAAATTGAATTTTTTGTTTTGCCCAACTTCACATCTGAAGTCCTCCTCGGTATGCCATGGCTCCAACGCCACTCTCCTACCCTTGACTGGACCACCGGGGAGATCAAGAGCTGGGGTGCTTCTTGCCACAAAAAATGCCTCATGTCTGCTCCCAATCCCGTCAGTCAAACCTCAGTGTCTCCTCCTCATAGCCCTGGTCCTGGTAACACTCTGCCCCATGCCAAGCTTCACCCTCTGCCCCCCCTCCTCATTCCCACTTCTTCTGAACTGCCTGCCGTTGATGAGCATACCCAGGACTTCTCTGTCCTCCAGAAGGAGATTCTACAATCGCTCCCAATGTCCTCGTCCCATGTGGAGCGACATCCGGACAAAAAGAGGGGGAGACACAGTCCACGCCAATCCCTCGCTGACACAGAGGATCCACATCCAGCCTGCCGAATCCTAACAGGCCTGCACAATTGTCAGTCAGCACAGGCAAACCAGCTACATATCTCCCTATTAGGGAAAACATTGAAGGGGTATTCCAGTAAAAAAAACTTTTTTTTTTATATCAACTGGCTTAAGAAAGTTAAACAGATTTGTAAATTACTTCTATTAAACAATCTTAATCCTTTCATCGCTTATCAGCTGCTGAGTTGTTCTTTTCTGTCTGACCACAGGGCTCTCTGCTAACACCTCTGTCTTTCTCAGGAACTGTCCAGAGCATGAGAGGTTTGCTATGGGGATTTGCTCCTACTCTGAACAGTTCCTGAGACAGACAGAGGTGTCAGCAGAGAGCACTGTTGTTAGAAAAGAACAACTCAACTTCAGAAGCTTATAAGTACTGGAAGGATTAAGATTTTTTTATAGAAGCAATTTACAAATCTTTTTAACTTTCTGGAGCCAGTTGATATGAAGAAAAATCTTTTTTACTGGTATACCCCTTTAAATATCCAACATTGGTTAGGTTGCTTTGATCAAAAGAGATTAATTTTTTAGGGGGGATGCTATTGCTTAACAGTAAAATCTAAATTTCTGAGGTTGGCCACAGGTCCTCTTTCATAGGCTGCACCAATCATCCCAACCACATGATTGATCAAGCCATGTGAAGGATCAGTACGAATGGCGATCAGTAAGAACGGAGCTTGTTTCCTGCCTCCGTTGGCCGGTGTAAAAGGTATACTGCTGTTAATAATTATTTATGGTCGGTGCTCATTAGTATAACGAGCCTACCTTACTGAACCTCTTACTAACTCCTGTACCCTACTAAACCATGTAACTTATTAAGGCAGGTAGTGTTGTGCCATATCCTGCCGCGTACAAGTACACCTAAGAAAATAGAGGGCAAAAACTCCACAGTCAGAACAAAAGCGCTATAAATGCATGTAAAATCGCCACGCCAACGACTGAAATGCATTGTGCATGTCAGAGTTTGTTTAAGAGAAATAACGTATGTCAGTACAGGACTTCAAGCACCTCCATTTCTTAACCTCGTGTGCTGGCTCACTATGCGTGAGGCCGATGCAGCCGCCCCGATGCGTAGAGAGTGACCGGAGATAACTAACAGACCACAACCTAAGGATTTAATGCGAATATGCACCTGATTGACAAATTACGTAGTAGTGAGTCCCGCCCCACTAACAACACCAGTGGCTGACCCCCATTGGATCCTAGACGTGAGAAAGGAAAACTTGCAACACTCGAACTGGGCACCACTAGTTGGGCGTAGGCAACTACCATACGAACAACCTGACCTGGCAATGACGTTTGCTGCTATACCACTTCAACGCATGATTATCTGTATTCCCCCAAACCTGATGTAATTTCGATCATGCACCTGTATGTGAATTCCCCAGACCCTAGAAAACCCTAAACACCTGAGAATAGAGCGGCCTCTAATGTTAAGCTGCCCTGATATCCAAATCGGGAATTATGTGGCGTCTGCTAACCGTCTAACTTGGCCAGCTGTCAAGGTCTGATGGCTAGAGGGCTTGCTAACCTCCATCTTTGAACGTTTTTCCAGAGCAGCGTTGCTGGCATGAGACATATCCAAAGATGCCTAGTCAGGTAAGATACCGCGACATGATACTGGAGGCCTGACAGATATACCTTGATAATATGAGCTAAATGCAGCGAATAGTGGCCAAAAACCCAATAAATGCAAGAAGGAATGAAATTGTTACGCCGAGCGCTCCGGGTCCCCGCTCCTCCCCGGAGCGCTCGCTACACTCTCGCTATTGCAGCGCTCCGGTCAGATCCACTGACCCGGTGCGCTGCGATCTTGCCTCCAGCCGGGATGCGATTCGCGATGCGGGTGGCGCCCGCTCACGATGCGCACCCCGGCTCCCGTACCTGACTCGCTCTCCGTCGGTCCTGTCCCGGCGCGCGCGGCCCCGCTCCCTAGGGCGCGCGCGCGCCGGGTCTCTGCGATTTAAAGGGCCACTGCGCCGCTGATTGGCACAGTGGTTCTAATTAGTGTGTTCACCTGTGCACTCCCTATGTATACCTCACTTCCCCTGCACTCCCTCGCCGGATCTTGTTGCCATTGTGCCAGTGAAAGCGTTTCCTTGTGTGTTCCTAGCCTGTGTTCCAGACCTCCTGCCGTTGCCCCAGACTACGATCCTTGCTGCCTGCCCCGACCTTCTGCTACGTCCGACCTTGCTTCTGTCTACTCCCTTGTACCGCGCCTATCTTCAGCAGTCAGAGAGGTTGAGCCGTTGCTAGTGGATACGACCTGGTCACTACCGCCGCAGCAAGACCATCCCGCTTTGCGGCGGGCTCTGGTGAACACCAGTAGTGACTTAGAACCGGTCCACTAGCACGGTCCACGCCAATCCCTCTCTGGCACAGAGGATCCACCTTCTGCCAGCCGGCATCGTGACAGTAGATCCGGCCATGGATCCCGCTGAAGTTCCTCTGCCAGTTGTCGCCGACCTCACCACGGTGGTCGCCCAGCAGTCACAACAGATAGCGCAACAAGGCCACCAGCTGTCTCAACTGACCGTGATGCTACAGCAGCTACTACCTCAGCTTCAGCAATCATCTCCTCCGCCAGCTCCTGCACCTCCTCCGCAGCGAGTGGTCGCTTCAGGCCTACGACTATCCTTGCCGGATAAATTTGATGGGGACTCTAAATTTTGCCGTGGCTTTCTTTCTCAATGTTCCCTGCACTTGGAGATGATGTCGGACCAGTTTCCTACTGAAAGGTCTAAGGTGGCTTTCGTAGTCAGCCTTCTGTCTGGAAAAGCTCTGTCATGGGCCACACCGCTCTGGGACCGCAATGACCCCGTCACTGCCTCCGTACACTCCTTCTTCTCGGAAATTCGAAGTGTCTTTGAGGAACCTGCCCGAGCCTCTTCTGCTGAGACTGTCCTGTTGAACCTGGTCCAGGGTAATTCTTCCGTTGGCGAGTACGCCGTACAATTCCGTACTCTTGCTTCAGAACTATCCTGGAATAATGAGGCCCTCTGCGCGACCTTTAAAAAAGGCCTATCCAGCAACATTAAAGATGTTCTGGCCGCACGAGAAATCCCTGCTAACCTACATGAACTCATTCATCTAGCCACTCGCATTGACATGCATTTTTCCGAAAGGCGTCAGGAGCTCCGCCAGGATATGGACTTTGTTCGCACGAGGCGTTTTTTCTCCCCGGCTCCTCTCTCCTCTGGTCCTCTGCAATCCGTTCCTGTGCCTCCCGCCGTGGAGGCTATGCAAGTTGACCGGTCTCGCCTGACACCTCAAGAGAGGACACGACGCCGCATGGAGAATCTCTGCCTGTACTGTGCCGGTACCGAACACTTCCTGAAGGATTGTCCTATCCGTCCTCCCCGCCTGGAAAGACGTACGCTGACTCCGCACAAGGGTGAGACAGTCCTTGATGTCAACTCTGCTTCTCCACGTCTTACTGTGCCTGTGCGGATATCTGCCTCTACCTTCTCCTTCTCTACTATGGCCTTCTTGGATTCCGGGTCTGCAGGAAATTTTATCTTGGCCTCTCTCATCAACAGGTTCAACATCCCGGTGACCAGTCTCGCCAGACCCCTCTACATCAATTGTGTTAACAATGAAAGATTGGACTGTACCATACGTTTTCGCACGGAGCCCCTCCTAATGTGCATCGGACCTCATCACGAAAAAATTGAGTTTTTGGTCCTCCCCAATTGCACTTCTGAAATTCTCCTTGGACTACCCTGGCTTCAACACCATTCCCCAACCCTGGATTGGTCCACAGGGGAGATCAAGAGTTGGGGTACCTCTTGTTTCAAGGACTGCCTTAAACCGGTTCCCAGTACTCCCTGCCGTGACCCTGTGGTTCCCCCTGTAACCGGTCTCCCTAAGGCCTATATGGACTTTGCTGATGTATTTTGCAAAAAACAAGCTGAGACTCTACCTCCTCACAGGCCTTATGACTGTCCTATTGACCTCCTCCCGGGCACTACTCCACCCCGGGGCAGAATTTATCCTCTGTCCGCCCCAGAGACTCTTGCTATGTCTGAGTACATCCAGGAAAATGTAAAAAAGGGCTTTATCCGCAAATCCTCCTCTCCTGCCGGAGCTGGATTTTTCTTTGTGTCCAAAAAAGATGGCTCCCTACGTCCTTGCATTGACTACCGCGGTCTTAATAAAATCACGGTAAAGAACCGCTATCCTCTACCTCTTATCTCTGAACTCTTTGATCGCCTCCAAGGTGCCCACATCTTTACCAAACTGGACTTAAGAGGTGCTTATAATCTCATCCGCATCAGGGAGGGGGATGAATGGAAAACGGCATTTAACACTAGAGATGGACACTTTGAGTATCTGGTCATGCCCTTTGGCCTGTGCAACGCCCCTGCCGTCTTCCAAGACTTTGTTAATGAAATTTTTCGTGATCTCTTATATTCCTGTGTTGTTGTGTATCTGGACGATATTCTGATTTTTTCTGCCAACCTAGAAGAACACCGCCAACATGTCCGCATGGTTCTTCAGAGACTTCGTGACAATCAACTTTATGCCAAAATGGAGAAATGTCTGTTTGAATGTCAATCTCTTCCTTTCCTAGGATACTTGGTCTCTGGCCGGGGACTACAAATGGATCCAGACAAACTCTCTGCCGTCTTAGATTGGCCACGCCCCTCCGGACTCCGTGCTATCCAACGTTTTTTGGGGTTCGCCAATTATTACAGACAATTTATTCCTCATTTTTCCACCATTGTGGCCCCTATCGTGGCCTTAACCAAAAAGAATGCCAATCCTAAGTCATGGCCTCCTCAAGCGGAAGACGCCTTTAAACGGCTCAAGGCTGCCTTTTCTTCTGCTCCCGTGCTCTCCAGACCTGACCCATCTAAACCCTTCCTATTGGAGGTTGATGCCTCCTCAGTAGGAGCTGGAGCGGTTCTTCTACAAAAAAATTCTTCCGGGCATGCTGTTACTTGTGGTTTTTTTTCTAGGACCTTTTCTCCGGCGGAGAGGAACTACTCCATTGGGGATCGAGAGCTACTGGCCATTAAATTAGCACTTGAGGAATGGAGGCATCTGCTGGAGGGATCAAAATTTCCAGTTATTATTTGCACCGATCACAAGAATCTCTCCTATCTCCAGCCTGCCCAACGGCTGAATCCTCGTCAGGCCAGGTGGTCTCTGTTCTTTGCCCGGTTTAATTTTGAAATTCACTTTCGCCCTGCCGATAAGAACATTAGGGCCGATGCTCTCTCTCGTTCCTCGGACGCCTCGGAAGTAGAGCTCTCTCCGCAACACATCATTCCTCCTGACTGCCTGATCTCCACTTCTCCAGCCTCCATCAGGCAAACTCCTCCAGGGAAGACCTTCGTCTCTCCACGCCAACGCCTCGGAATCCTCAAATGGGGTCACTCCTCCCATCTCGCAGGCCATGCGGGCATCAAGAAATCCGTGCAACTCATCTCTCGTTTCTATTGGTGGCCGACTCTGGAGACGAATGTTGTTGATTTTGTGCGGGCCTGCACTGTCTGTGCCCGGGATAAGACTCCTCGCCAGAAGCCCGCTGGTCTTCTTCATCCTCTGCCTGTCCCCGAACAGCCTTGGTCTCTGATTGGTATGGACTTTATTACAGACTTACCCCCATCCCGTGGCAACACTGTTGTTTGGGTGGTCGTTGATCGATTTTCCAAGATGGCACATTTCATTCCTCTTCCTGGTCTTCCTTCAGCGCCTCAGTTGGCAAAACAATTTTTTGTACACATTTTTCGTCTTCACGGGTTGCCCACGCAGATCGTCTCGGATAGAGGCGTCCAATTCGTGTCTAAATTCTGGAGGGCTCTCTGTAAACAACTCAAGATTAAATTAAACTTTTCTTCTGCTTATCATCCTCAGTCCAATGGGCAAGTAGAAAGAGTTAACCAGGTCCTGGGTGATTATTTACGGCATTTTGTTTCCTCCCGCCAGGATGACTGGGCAGATCTTCTACCATGGGCCGAATTCTCGTATAACTTCAGAGTCTCTGAGTCTTCTTCCAAATCCCCATTTTTCGTGGTGTACGGCCGTCACCCTCTTCCCCCCCTCCCTACTCCCTTGCCCTCTGGTTTGCCCGCTGTGGATGAAATAACTCGTGATCTTTCCACCATATGGAAAGAGACCCAAAATTCTCTCTTACAGGCTTCATCACGCATGAAGAAGTTTGCTGATAAGAAAAGAAGAGCTCCCCCCATTTTTTCTCCCGGAGACAAGGTATGGCTCTCCGCTAAATATGTCCGCTTCCGTGTTCCCAGCTACAAATTGGGACCACGCTATCTTGGTCCTTTCAAAATTTTGTGCCAGATTAATCCTGTCTCTTACAAACTTCTTCTTCCTCCTTCGCTTCGTATTCCTAATGCCTTTCACGTTTCTCTTCTTAAACCACTCATCATCATCAACCGTTTCTCTCCCAAACTTGTTTCTCCCACTCCTGTTTCCGGCTCCTCGGACATCTTCTCCGTAAAGGAGATACTGGCCTCCAAGAAGGTCAGAGGGAAAACCTTTTTTTTGGTCGATTGGGAGGGCTGTGGTCCTGAAGAGAGATCCTGGGAACCTGAGGACAATATCCTAGACAAAAGTCTGGTCCTCAGGTTCTCAGGCTCCAAGAAGAGGGGGAGACCAAAGGGGGGGGGTACTGTTACGCCGAGCGCTCCGGGTCCCCGCTCCTCCCCGGAGCGCTCGCTACACTCTCGCTATTGCAGCGCTCCGGTCAGATCCACTGACCCGGTGCGCTGCGATCCTGCCTCCAGCCGGGATGCGATTCGCGATGCGGGTGGCGCCCGCTCGCGATGCGCACCCCGGCTCCCGTACCTGACTCGCTCTCCGTCGGTCCTGTCCCGGCGCGCGCGGCCCCGCTCCCTAGGGCGCGCGCGCGCCGGGTCTCTGCGATTTAAAGGGCCACTGCGCCGCTGATTGGCGCAGTGGTTCTAATTAGTGTGTTCCCCTGTGCACTCCCTATGTATACCTCACTTCCCCTGCACTCCCTCGCCGGATCTTGTTGCCATTGTGCCAGTGAAAGCGTTTCCTTGTGTGTTCCTAGCCTGTGTTCCAGACCTCCTGCCGTTGCCCCTGACTACGATCCTTGCTGCCTGCCCCGACCTTCTGCTACGTCCGACCTTGCTTCTGTCTACTCCCTTGTACCGCGCCTATCTTCAGCAGTCAGAGAGGTTGAGCCGTTGCTAGTGGATACGACCTGGTCACTACCGCCGCAGCAAGACCATCCCGCTTTGCGGCGGGCTCTGGTGAACACCAGTAGTGACTTAGAACCGGTCCACTAGCACGGTCCACGCCAATCCCTCTCTGGCACAGAGGATCCACCTTCTGGCAGCCGGCATCGTGACAGAAATTATATCTAAACAAAACAAACCACGCCCATATGCACAATCCCAAGTGCTAAACATGTAAACAGAGAACTACCTAGTCGGCAACCTAAAACCGTGTTAGATTGTAACTGTAACCAACCTGTGGACGTGACAGGCAATGAAACCACTTATGCAACGGCATGAGCATGAAACTCAACCAATGAATAACCAATATAACCAATATCACCGAGACAGACAAAACCTCAACAGAAACTAAGCTATATCCCTGTATGTGCGTCCCAAATGCTAAATAAACATGCGCAAACATGTAATGACATCGTCATCAACCTGAAGTCGTGTCAGGTAGTGACTGAACCGACCTGTGGACATGGAAGGTCTGGCTGAAAATGGAAAACTCCACTAAATATATAACTAGTAGTATCACTATCAACTTGAAGCAGAGACAGTTTGTAACCATGCATTGGCCTATATACACTAGGGATCGACCGATATCGTTTTTTTAGGGCCGATACCTATAATCGGTGCAGGTTAGGGCCGATAGCCGATAACTTATACCGATATTCCGGTAATTATAAAACCGGGGATGGGGGAGGCAATGGGGCCGGGGCGGTGCGGTGGGGGGTGCGACGCGGTGCGGCGGGGCTCCGGGGGGGGAGGGGCGGTCGCGGTGTGGTGGGGGCAGTGCGGGGGGGTCGGGCATTATCAGATTATCGGCAAGGTAATTGCCAATGCCAATAATGCCCAAAATCGTGATTATCGGCCGATAATATCGGCCGATCCCTAATATACGCACCAATTTTTTACATTTTTTTATTTTTTTAAGCTATATACTTGTAGCCTAACCCAACTGCTAACTAAATACAATCTATGTAATTACATTCTCGCCAACCTGAAGTCGTGTCAGGTTGTATCCGGACCGACCTGTAGCGTGACTGGTCAATGTGAAATTGAAAGCCTCAACCAAAGTAACGTATGTACCGAATGAACATGTACCGAGTATGAACGCTAAAATGTATAAAAAGTGAAAAATGTATAAAAAGTGATCAAAAAGTCCCATCAAAACAAAAATGGTACCAATAAAAATGGTGCAAAAATTTAGCCCTCACACATCCCCATATACGGAAAAATAAAAAAGTTTTATAGGGGTCAGAAGATGCCAATTTTCAAAATGTTTCAACATTTTCAAAAAATTTTGGTGCATGTAGTTATAATTTTTTTTAGGTAGTAAAATAAAATAAAAGCTATATAAATTAGGTATTCTTGTAACTGTATGGACCTAGAGAATTTGTACCAAAATGGTACAAAATTGAAAGTGTTATGATTTTTAGAAGATGAGGAGGAAATAACGAAAGTGCAAAAAACTGAAAAATGGCCCAGTCCTTAAGGGGTTATAGTCCCATGCAAGTCTATGGGAAATGTATGTTCCAGCATAACTTGCAAATGGCTGGTGATATTTTGATGAAACTTAGTACTCGTTACTTTTATGTCAAATAAAAATATATGATATATAAATTAACCCTAAACTACCCCCTTGCATGAATGATGGGGTATGTAGGACTTCCAGTCCCACTTCCACAAAATCACGCCTCCTTCTATTTTCGGCCTACAATGTCTTCATCACAACTCAGCCCCACCAGAGGACGGGATATGAGGGCGGGATATGAGGACGGGATATGAGGACGGGATATGAGGACGGGATATGAGGACGGGATATGAGGTCGGGATATGAGGATGGGATATGAGGAAGGGATATGAGGACGGGATATGAGGACGGGATATGAGGACGGGATATGAGGTCGGGATATGAGGACGGGATATGAGGACGGGATATGAGGACGGGATATGAGGTCAGGATATGAGGACGGGATATGAGGAAGGGATATGAACACGGGATATGAGGACGAGTACTTCCTTCTATGTTGTTTTTCCTAACCCAAAAGGATTAGGTAGGAAAAACTGGGCAACGCCGGGTACTCAGCTAATATACTATATTAAAGGAAATCTGTCTGCTGTATTTGCTGCTAAGAGCTGCAGACACCAATAGATGGCTGTTAAGGCATAACAGCAAACTGTAACTTTCTTGAGGTGAGGTGTAGGGGCAGATGGTGCTGCCCAAGGGTAGATGGTGTTAACCCCCTTAGTATTCGTGATGCCAGGGTGTGGTTTGCCTATGTAACCACCCATTAATCCTAGGTTAGGCAGGGGTAAATAATAGTCCAAGGCCAGGTTAAGGTTAACGGTAGCTTTACTGAAGTTGAACAGATATAAAAGTCTTTACAGAGCAGTAAGGTTCCCAGAGAGGTGACCAGTAACACGAGGGACCTCGCAGCTTGCTGGGACTTGCAGTGACTTGACAGATTCTAGCACAGCCACGCTGACTATAACTGACTTGAGTTGACTAAAGATAGTGACAGCAGACAAAGATGGCTTGACTTACAGATTTGTTGCTGCAATTTAGGCTTGAGGCCTCCAGATGTGCTGGACACTGGCCCTAAGAAGTCTGGGCTAGACTTGAGCAAGGAGCCCATAGGCTAACTGCGGGTCATCTGGTCACCTGGTGCTCTCTGGGTAACAAAACATATGACTTGAACATGTGACAACCATTATCAGGTGACTAACAATCATGTGACCATATCAAAGGTCCTTTACACTAAGTATATAACTTATACACATTATGGGGCATCACTGCAGGAGAGCCCTGAGGATGTACAGGGACTCAACCAGACAGGACTGTAGGAGCATACCATACTGGGACATCACATAAAATTGCCTTTTTATTTCTCATCCAAGTGTCCAGGAGGTGAGACCAAGCGGCTCATGTGTCAAAGTCAGGCACCACTCGTTACTTTGTCCTCACCTTCCAAGAACTCCTTTATCAATGTACAGGGCTCTGTATGTCAATCAAAGAGGGGTTACCAGAGCAATAAGGACACCCACTGTTCCTTGAGTTTTCTCCTTTCCAACTTTTAGATGAATATGGCATACCTTCTGCATGATTACAACTACCTTCACGTCTACACAACCACAAATGCTTTAATGTCTGCACAACCACACATACTTTCACTTCAGCACAACCACAACTACCTTCACTTCTGCACAACTACATCTTCATTTACTACTTCAAAACCACAACTACCTTTACTACTGCACAACCACAACTACCTTCATTTCTGCACAACTACGTCTTCATTTACTACTTCAAAACCACAACTACCTTTACTACTGCACAACCACAACTACCTTCATTTCTGCACAACTACGTCTTCATTTACTACTTCAAAACCACAACTACCTTTACTACTGCACAACTACAACTACCTTCACTTCTGCACAACCACAACTACCTTAATTTTTGTACAAATTCGGGTAGAAAACAGACATGGTGCACAACTACAATCTTGTATAATGAACTGATTGCTTCTCAGCATAATATCAAAACTAACAGGTTGTTAGTATACATTTTTGATTAAAAAGTACAAGCCCACTCACCACGTCAAGGCCACCTATTCAGAGTGGGTCCTTAACGTCCCTAGCATAAAATGGCGTAGCACTGGGCGGCGACCACCACCGCCGCGACACCAGTGCCCACGGGGAGAACGAACCACTGGCAGAGCAGCCCCAATGCCACTCAAACCAGTCTATGGGTCGCACCTCCCCGCAGACAGGGTGCCACGGCAGCAACGGACGCCGCACAGCACCACACCAGTGTGAACAAAGTGTAATAGCTCACTTACCATGCTCTCCCAGTCAGACTGGGAGGCTGCTAGGAAAGAAATGGCCCTTGTGTAGCTAACTTCTATTTATATAGGGTTGGGCTGAGGGGGTGGGGAAGAGTACAGACAACATGTTCAAACAAAAAAAAGGAGGGGATAGAAAACACAGTGTGAATTCGAGTAGAAAACAGACATGGCGCACATCTACAATCTTGTATTATGCTGAGAAGCAACCAGATCATTATACAAGACTGTAGATGTGCACCATGTCTGTTTTCTCCCAGAATTCACTCTGTGTTTTCCATCCCCTCCTTTTTTTTTGTTTGAACATGTGTCTGCACTCTTCCCCACCCCCTCAGCCCAACCCTATATAAGTAGTAGTTAGCTACACAAGGGCCATTTCTTTCCTAGCAGCCTCCCAGTCTGACTGGGAGAGCTTGGTAAGTGTGCTAGTACACCTTGTTCACACTGGTGTGGTGCTGTGCGGCGTCCGTTGCTGCCGTGTCTGCGGGGAGGTGCGGCCCATAAACTGGTTTGAGTGGCATTGGGGCCGCTCTGCCAGTGGGTCGTCCCCCCCCCCCCCCCCCGTGGGCACTGGTGTCGCAGCGGTGGTGGTCGCCGCCCAGTGCTACGCCATTTTATGCTAGGGACGTTAGGGACCCACTCTAAATAGGTGGCCTTGATGTGGCGAGTGGGCTTGTACTTTTTGATCAAAAATGTATACTAACAACCTGTTAGTTTTTGATATCATGCTGAGAAGCAATCAGATCATTATACAAGATTGTAGATGTGCACCATGTCTGTTTTCTACCCGAATTCACACTGTGTTTTCTATCCCCTCCCTTTTTATTTTTTTTTTGAACATGTGTCTGCACTCTTCCCCAACCCCTCAGCCCAACCCTATATAAGTAGTAGTTAGCTACACAAGGGCCATTTCTTTCCTAACAGCCTCCCAGTCTGACTGGGAGAGCATGGTAAGTGAGCTATTACACCTTGTTCACACTGGTGTGGTGCTGTGCGGCGTCCATTGCTGCCGTGGCGCCGTGTCTGTGGGGGGGTGCGGCCCATAGACTGGTTTGAGTGGCATTGGGGCCGCTCTGCCAGTGGGTCGTTCACCCCCCCCCCCCCCCCCCGTGTCGCGGCGGTGGTGGTCACCGCCCAGTGCTACGCCATTTTATGCTAGGGACGTTAGGGACCCACTCTAAATAGGTGGCCTTGACGTGGCGAGTGGGCTTGTACTTTTTGATCAAAAATGTATACTAACAACCTGTTAGTTTTTGATATTATGCTGAGAAGCAACCAGATCATTATACAAGATTGTAGATGTGCACCATGTCTGTATTCTACCCGAATTCACGCTTCATTTTTGTACAACTGCATCTTCATTTACTACTTCAAAACCCCAACTACCTTCACTTCTGCACAATCACTACAACCTTAACTTTTGCTCAAACACAACTACCTTCACTTCTGCACAACCACATCTTCATTTACTACTTCACAACCACAACTACCTTTACTACTACACAACCACAACTACCTTCACTTCTGCACAACTACATCTACCTTCACTTCTGCACAACTACATCTACTTTCACTTCTTTACTTCAAAACCACAACTGCCTTTACTACTACACAACCACATCCTTTACTACTACACAACCACGTCCTTTACTACTACACAACCACACCCGTTACTACTGCACAACAACATCCTTTACTACTGCACAACCACAACACGTCTGCGCAACCACAACTACCTTAACTTTTGCACATCACTACTACCTTCACTTTAGAACTACAACTACCTTTGCTTCTTCAAAACCACAACCACCTTTACTACTGCAAAACCACAACTACCTTCACTTCAGCATAACTACATCTTCATTTACTACTTCAAAACCACAACTACTTTTACTACTACACAACCACAGCTACCTTCACTTCTGCACAACCACAACTACCTTAATTTCTGCACAACTACATCTTCATTTACTACTTCAAAACCATAACTACCTTTACTACTACACAATCACAACTACCTTCACTTTTGTACAACTGCATCTTCATTTACTACTTCAAAACCACAACTACCTTTACGACTGTACAATCACAAGTACCTTCACTTCTGCACAACCACAACTACCATAATTTTTGCGCAATCACTACAACCTTCACTTTTGCACAAACACAATTACCTTTACTTATGCACAACCTCAACTACCTTCACTTCTGCACAACCACAACTACCTTTACTACTACACAACCACAGCTACATTCATTTCTGTACAACTGCATCTTCATTTACTACTTCAAAACCACAACTACCTTTACGACTGCACAACCACAACTACCTTAACTTTTGCACAATCACTACAACCTTCACTTCTGCACAACCACAACTACCTTAACTTTTGCACAATCACTACAACCTTCACTTCTGCACAACCACAACTACCTTTACTTCTTCAAAACTACAACCACCATTACTACTGCACAATCACAACTACCTTCACTACTTCACAACCACAACTACCTTCACTACTTCACAACCACAACTACCTTCACTACTTCACAACCACAACTACCTTCACTACTTCACAACCACAACTTCCTTTACTCATGCACAACCTCAACTACCTTCACTTCTGCACAACTACATCTTCATTTACTACTTCACAACCACAACTACCTTTATTACTACACAACCACAACTGCCTTTACTACTACACAATCACATCATTTTCTACTACACAACCACGTCCTTTACTACTGCACAACCACATCCTTTACTACTGCACAACCACAACTACCTTCATGTCTGCACAACCACAACTACCTTCACTACTTCACAACCACCTACACTACTTCACAGCCACAACTACCTTTACTTATGCACAACCTCAACTACCTTCACTTCTGCACAACTACATCTTCATTTACTACTTCACAACCACAACTACCTTTACTACTACACAACCACAAATACGTTCACTTCTGCACAACTACATCTACCTTCACTTCTGCACAACTACATCTACCTTCACTTCTTTACTTCAAAACCACAACTGCCTTTACTACTACACAACCACGTCCTTTACTACTGCACAACTACGTCCTTTACTACTGCACAACCACATCCTTTACTACTGCACAACCACAACTACCTTCATGTCTGCACAACCACAACTACCTTCACAACCACAACTACCTACACTACTTCACAACCACAACTACCTTCACTACTTCACAACCACAACTACCTACACTACTTCACAACCACAACTACCTTCACTACTTCACAACCACAACTACCTACACTACTTCACAACCACAACTACCTTCACTACTTCACAACCACAACTACCTACACTACTTCACAACCACAACTACCTTTACTTATGCACAACCTCAACTACCTTCACTTCTGCACAACTACATCTTCATTTACTACTTCACAACCACAACTACCTTTACTACTACACAACCACAACTACCTTCACTTCTGCACAACCACAACTACCTTCACTTCTGCACAACCACAACTACCTTCACTTCTGCACAACTACATCTACCTTCACTTCTGCACAACTACATCTACCTTCACTTCTCTACTTCAAAACCACAACTGCCTTTACTACTACACAACCACATCCTTTACTACTACATAACCACACCCGTTACTACTGCAGAACAACATCCTTAACTACTGCACAACCGCAACACGTCTGCACAACCACAACTACCTTAACTTTTGCACATCACTACTACCTTCACTTTAGAACTACAACTACCTTTGCTTCTTCAAAACCACACCCACCTTTACTACTGCAAAACCACAACTACCTTCACTTCAGCACAACTACAACTACCTTCATTTCTGCACAACTACATCTTCATTTACTACAAAAAAAACACAACTACCTTTACTACTGTACAACCACAACTACCTTCACTTCTGTACAACCACAACTACGTTCACTACTGTACAACTACAATTACACTCCCTACTGCAAAACCACAACTACCTTCACTATCAATAATGTTTTTGGCCATCCAAAAAATAATGTCTGTTGTCACATACTGGTTGCCCGCTCAATATTTTTCATTTAATCTTAATGGGGGACATTTATCAAGGGATTTAGAGCTCTTTTTTGCTTTCAAAAGTCGCACAAAAAGTCGTGTGACTTTTTGTACGACTTTTGGCTGTAAGCAAAAAATCACAAAAGAGCCTACCAAAGCAAATTTCAGTTTTCACTTTGCAGTGGTCGGAGATTTATCAAATGTGAAAGTCGCACAAAAAGTTGCAAAAACACTGAAATGTAAGCCAGCATGGAAAATATGATGGACCAAGCAGCCAATCACGGGACCCAGTGGGAAATTTATTATTACACTAGGGGATATAGAAACTCTGTGGCTCCGTTATATGTTACAAGGAGCCCGGGCTGGCATCACTGCAGTCGCCCTGGACTCCTGCAAACGGGCTGGGAGGTTGTGCAGGATTTGTCCCTACCATAACTCATCGATGCTGTACACACTGAGGGGTGGCAGGGATGTCTGTACATGCCTGGCTGCGAGAATCCCAGGCGGCTGCAGTGTTATGTCAGCTTGGGCTCCCTTTGCTACGGCGCCACGGAGTTTACTGTAATTTTAAATTTGAATATGTGAAATTACAGTGATTTTCTTATCACCCCCAGCCAGGGAGCATAGCGCTTTACCGCCTGCTTCCCGGGCTTGCTTGTCACCTGCCCCCCGCCGCAGGACTACAACTCCCAGCATGCCCTTACAGTAAGGACATGCTGGGAGTTGTAGTTGTGCGGCGGGGGCGGGAAACAAGCTTGTCACTTGCCCGCACCGCACAAATATAACTCCCAGCATGTCCTTACTGTAAGGGCATGCTGGGAGTTGTAGTCCTGCAGCCGGGGGCAGGTGAAAAGCCTGTCACTAGCCAGCACCGCACAACTACAACTCCCAGCATGTCCTTACTGTAAGGGCATGCTGGAAGTTGTAGTCCTGCAGTAGGGGCCAGATGATAAGCTTGTCAGTCGCCCCTACATCTCTCGCACCGCACGACTACAACTCCCAGCATGTTCTTACTGTAAGGGCATGCTGGGAGTTGTAGTTGTGTGGCATGGGAGATGTGCGAGCGGGTGACAATAAATGTTTTAACCTATTTTCTGTGGGTTTTTTCCCCTCCTATTTCAGATCCGGGTATCCTGTGAACTCCTGATTCGGTGGATTACGTCGATGACCAGCGTTTTTTCTTTGTTTAATGTTAACAAAATGGTTAACGAGGGCTTGTAGGGGAGTGTTTTTTTGGAATAAATTTTTTTTTTAAACGTGTTATTTTTTATTTATTTATTTGACAGGCTTAGTAGTGGAAGCTGCATAATAGACGGAATCCATTACTAAGCTGGAGTTACAATTAGCCACAAAAACAGCTAGCGCTAACCCCCAATTATTACCCCGGTACCCACTGCCACAGGGTAAAAAATAGCGCTCCTGGGCCTAGGTGGTAACAGGCTGTTGCTGCTTTGTTGGTATTTGACTGAGAATAAAAATAGGGGTGACCCTATGCTTTGTTTTATATATATATATATATATATATATATATATATATTTATATTTAATTATTTATGCAAAAAAAAAAGCTTCCCCTATTTTTATTCTCAGCCATATACCAATCAAGCAGCAACAGCCTGGCTTTACTAGGGTGGGAGAGGACCATTGTTACTGGCCCTCCCCAGCCTAAATAACGTCATTCTGTTACCGCCTAGGCCCAGGAGTACCATTTTTGACGCTCTGGGTCTGATGGTACCGGTTCTTCCTGGCACCCCTGTGGCGGTGGGTATAGGGGTAATAATTGGGGGTTGGCGCTAGCTGTTTTTGGGGCTAACGCTAAGCCCGGCTTCCACTACTAAGCCTGTAAAGTAAATTAAAAAAAACACAACACATTTAAAAAAAACTTTATATAAAAAAACACTCCCTAACCAATTTATTAACATTAACCCCTTAAGGATATAGCGTTTTTCTATTTTTGCACTTTCGTTTATTCCTCCTTACCTTTTAAAAATCATAACCCTTTCAATTTTGCACCTAAAAATCCATATGAGGGCTTCTTTTTTTGCACCACCAATTCTACTTTGTAATGACATCAGTCATTTTACCCAAAAATCTACGGCAAAACAGGAAAATAATCATTGTGCGACAGAATTGAAAAAAATTTTTAGGTGCTTCCGTTTCTACGCCGTACATTTTTCGGTAAAAATTACACTTTATCTTTATTCTGTAAGTCCATATGATTAAAATGATACCCTACTGATACAGGTTTGATTTTTTTTTGCAAAAAATCATAACTACATGCATGAAAATTTATGCATTTAAAAATTGTCCCCTTCTGACCCCTATAACTTATTTATTTTTCTGCTTACAGGATGGTATTTTTTGCGCCGTGATCTGAAATTTTAATCGGTACTATTTTTGTTTTGATCAGACTTTTTGATCGCTTTTTATTCCTTTTTTTATGGTATAAAAAATGACAAAAAATACGCTATTCTGGAATTTTTTTCAGCGTACGCCATTGACCGTGTGGTTTAATTTACAATATATTTTTTATAGTTCGGACATACCACATATGTTTATTTTTATTATGTTTATCTATTTTTTATATGGAATTTGGGAAAAGGGGGGTGATTTAAACTTTTATTAAGGAAGGGGTTAATGTGTGTGTTTTAAAACTTTTTTTTTTACACTTTTAGCCCCCTTAGGGGACTTTTAGGAGGAATCATTTGATTCCTCATACAGATCAATGGGGTTCCATAGAATCCCATTGATCTGTGAGCTCTGCGCTCAATTGATAAAGCCTGGTTCTGCCAGGCTTTATCATTCTGAGCACCGGAGCCGGCATGAAAGGAGAGGTAGGCCCTCAGACTACCTCAACAGTGGATGGCCCCCAGCGATCGCGCTGCAAGGGGAGCGATCTAACCCACTGGACCACCAGGGACAACATAAAGGCACCTTTAGACACCGCTGTCAACTTTGACAGCGGCGATCTAAAGGATTAATAGCCGGCAGCGGCGATCGCCACATGTCAGCTATTAACGCCGGCCCTCAGCTACAGGAATCAGCTGGGGGCCGGCCAGAATGACTCGAGCTCGAGTTGGGAGCCCGCGTCATACCCCATTAATGGCACATGGACGAGCATAGATGTCCATGGTCATTAACGGGTTAAACCAAAAAAATGCTGGTCATCATACTCCTCCGAATCTAAAGTAATCCACAGGATACACGGATCCGAAACGAGAGATAAAAAAAAAAAGGAGTACATTTAGGGGAAAAAAGTAAAGTGGTAATAAAATGTAATAAACACACACATATATATATATATATATATATATATATATATATATATATGTCCAATAAACAGCAGCACACAAAAGGTGAGCTTGAGAAAGGCAGGGAGAGGCTGCGGAAACGTTGCTCCGTTTTTGTGCACTGGAAATGGAATAAACCACAAGACCTTTTGTGTGCTGCTGTTTTCTGGACTTTTATATGAGAGTGGAACCACCAACCCCTGGATCCCTTACAGCGTGTACCTACCACAGAGTTACGTTTATAGGTTGTGCTGCTCTTCTTGGAGTATATATATATATATATATATATATATATATATAGTCATGGACGTAAATGTTGGCACCCCTGAAATTGTTCTAGAAAATGAAGTATTTCTCACAGAAAAGGGTTGCAGTAACACTTGTTTTGCTATACACATGTTTATTCCCTTTCTGTGTATTGGAACCAAACCAAAAAAGGGAGGGAAAAAAGAATTGGACATAATGTCACACCAAACTCCAAAAATGGTCTGGACTAAATTATTGGCACCCTTTCAAAATTGTGGATAAATAAGATTGTTTCAAGCATGTGATGCTCCATTAAACTCACCTGGGGCAAGTAACAGGTGTGGGCAATATACAAATCCCACCTGAAAGCAGATAAAAAGGAGAGAAGTTCACTTTGTGAAAATTGTGGAAAAATATCAACAAGTCCATCTCCAGAGATCTAGATTTGCCTTTGTCCACAGTGCAACATTATCAAGAAGTTTGCAACCCATGGCACTGTAGCTAATCTCCCTGGGCGTGGACGGAAAAATTGATGAAAGGTGTCAACACAGGATAGTCCGGATGGTGGATAAGCAGCCCCAAACAAGTTCCAAAGATATTCAAGCTGTCCTGCTGGCTCAGAAAGCATCAGTGTCGGCGCAAACTATCTGTCAACATTTAAATGAAATGAAACGCTATGGCAGGAGACCCAGGAGGACCCCACTGCTGACACAGAGACATAAAAAAGCAAGACTACATTTTGCCAAAATGAACTTAATAAGCCAAAATCCTTCTCGGAAAACATCTTGTGGACAGATGAGACCAAGATAGAGCTTTTTGGTAAAGCACATCATTCTACTGTTTACCGAAAATGGAATGAGGCATACAGAGAAAAGAACACAGTACCTACAGTGAAATATGGTGGAGGTTCAATGATGTTTTGGAGTTGTTTTGCTGCCTCTGGCACTGGGTGCCTTGAATGTGTGCAAGGCATCATGAAATCTGAGGATTAGCAACAGATTTTGAGTCGCACAGCCCAGTGTCAGAAAGCTGGGTTTGCGTCTGAGTTCTTGGGTCTTCCAGCAGGACAATGACCCCAAACATACGTCAAAAAGCACCCAGAAATGGATGGCAACAAAGCGCTGGAGAGTTCTGAAGTGGCCAGCAATAAGTCCAGATCTAAATCCCATTGAACACCTGTGGAGAGATCTTATAATTACTGTTGGGAAAAGGCGCCTTCCAATAAGAGAGACCTGGAGCAGTTTGCAAAGGAAGAGTGGTCTAACATTCCGGCTGAGAGGTGTAAGAAGCTCATTGATGGTTATAGGAAGCCACTGATTTCAGTTATTTTTTCCAAAGGGTGTGCAACCAAATATTAAGTTAAGGGTGCCAATAATTTTGTCCAGCCCATTTTTGGAGTTTGGTGTGATATTATGTCCAGTTTGCTTTTTTTCCTCCATTTTTTGGTTTCCTTCATTTGGTTGGAATGGAAGTCGGGGCCATGTGCGTTTACAAAGCCCCCGGTGGTGCCAGAACAGTGGACCCCCCCCACATGTGACCCCATTTTGGTAACTACACCCCTCATAGAATTTAATAAGGGGTGCAGTCAGCATTTACACCCCACTGGCGTTTGACAGATCTTTGGAACAGTGGGCTGTGCTAATGAAAAATAAACATTTTCATTTTTACGGACGACTGTTCAAAACTACAACTCCCAGCATGTACGGGTCTGTCAGTGGATTCTGGGAGTTGTAGTTTTGCAACAGCTGGAGGCACACGGGTTGGAATCACCGAGTTAGGAAACCGACTCTAGTTCAGTGTTTCCCAACCAGTGTGCCTACAGCTGTTGCAAAACTACAACTTCCAGCAAGCACTGACAGCCGAAAGGCATGCTAGGAGTTGTAGTTATGCAACAACTGGGGAAGAACAGTTTGGAGACCGCTAAGTAGTGGTCTCCAAACTGTGGTCCTCCAGATGTTGCAAAAATACAACTCCAAGCATACCCAGACTGTCCAGGCATGCTGGGAGTTGTAGTTCTGCAACATCTGAAGGGCTACAGTTTGGAGACCACCGTATAGTGGTCTCCAAACTGTGCCACTTCAGATGTTGCAAAACTACAACTCCCAGCATGCCTGGACAGTCAGTGCACGCTGAAAGTTGTAGTTTTGCAACATCTGGAGGACCGCAGTTTGGAGACCACTACACAGTGATCTCCAAACCGTGGCCTTCCAGATGTTGCAAAACTGCATGCCCAGACAGCCTTTGACTGTCTGGGCATGCTGGGAGTTGTAGTTTTGCAACTTTTAGAAGGCCACAGTGAAGATCACCTCTACCGCCACACTTTCCAGCCTGCCTCCTCCTGCCGCCGCCCGATGTCTCTGCCGCCGCCGCTCCGGTAAGCCGGCCAGGCTCCCCCCTCTCGCCGCACTTACCCCACCCACCCACTCTGCCTGGACTTCAATCGGTGGGCAGCTTCAATCAATCTTATATTACGGGCAATCGGGTCACCAGTGACCTGATTGGCCTGAAATCGCCGCACATATCAAGAAACTGTAAAGAGATGTGTGATCAGGGCACCCTAAGCTATTTAAAAATAGTAAAATATAGATTACAGGGGTTTGGCCACAGGTCTTTTTTACTACTAAGTAGAGAGAATGAGCCTGTGTTTTCCAATTGCTAGAGAGTCCTGTCCACAGGTTGTGTGACGTACTGCAGCCCAGTTGCATTTATTTTAATGGATATGAGCTGCAATACCAGACACAACCTGTGGACAGGAGTGGTGATGTTTAAAAAAAAAAAAAAAAAACAGCACTTTTTTAATACTGGACATCCCTTTTAGGAAATGATTCCTAAAACCCCTCGTATTTGTGACACCAGGGTGTGGTTTATCCTTGATACCACCCGAAGGTATAGATCCTGGGCTAGGCACAGGGGCAATAATGACTCCGACGCCAAGCTATGGATTAAAGTAGCTTTACTGAGGGTAGACAGATGGTAAAGTCTATACAGTTCAGCCAGGGCGCACGGAGGTGAACAGTGACTCAGAGACCTCAAGGGCTTGCTGGGACTTGTAGTAGGACTGGATAATTTAATGCAGGCCACGCTGACTTGACAGTTGCTGACAGGGACTGACTTGACGAATGACTGACAAAGCTATGACTGTAGCTTACTTGCAATTGGCTGTGACTGCAGACTGGACTTAAGGCCTCCAATGACTCTGGACACACACACTGGGACTCGTCTATACTGGACCTCAGCTTAGCAGAAAGAGCAGAGCTCAAAGAGAGCGAGTTAGCTCCTCCCAGGGCTTATATGGGGGAGACTAGCAGGGAGACCATAGGTAACCCCTGGGATGACCAGGTCCCTGGTACCTTCTGGGTAACAATCACATGGTACATTTCTTAAAGCAACAACACATTATATATTATAATACACAGCAAAACATATATACAGGGGGGGAAACAAGTACAAGGGGCCCAGGGGACACTGAAGAGAGGCTGCCGGACAGGGCAGCAAGGGTACTGGTAACACCTCCCATACTGGGCGACCACACATATTTCTGAGGTGAAGCATAAAATATGACATACTTTACTAACCTGTGGAAAAATTTTAGCTGTAGATTTTTTAAAGCATACCTGTCATAGAACAGAAAAAAAATTATGCCTATATATGTTACTTACTAGGTCATGCAGATTCTTTACACATCTTTTTATGTGTCTAGCTTCTGTATTTGTCTCACAAATATCTCTGTTCTGCTGCTCACTCATTTCAACATCAATCGCTAGGAAAAGTGCATGTCTGAGCTAAGCAATGAGCCCGCCCTCGCTCACCATGTATTCACTTCCTCCCTGAGTCTTCTTTGTTGTGCTGGGTCTCTTCATGCAATAACTGCAGGCTGCTCTGTAACCCCCCCATCACAGGAGTCTAAAAGACAGGACAGGAGTGAGCACAGAGGAGCGCTAGTCCCACCCTCACTTACTGGACTTTGTCCCAGCTTGTGCTTCAGCTTGGACAAAGATGATGCTGCAGCTGGACAGGATTATGTTCTGGATGATATGGGGACTGTTAGTGGTCTTTTTTTTTATAAGCCATGATTTCTATAAAAAAAGAAGATACATTTTTATGAAGTATATAAAAAAGAAGGTAAATGTTTTACCAAGATGTACAACATATTTAAAGTTTTTGATTCTTACAGTGACCATTTAAGCCAGCTTCACATTGGCTCACATTTTAGGCAAGTCTAAAACTGAAACTTGAAAGTCCAAGGACGTGTCGAATTTATCAAACAGCATGTGTCACTGTGATACGTTTGCCTCATCCTTAGACTGTATAGCAGCAATGATACATCTGGACCATTGTGCTAGTTATTATTTGCCATGAATTGTGTTACTATGTGCAGACAAGTACTGGTCTATCTTGTTGGATTTGTTGGAGAAGGAATTGCCCAGTACTCATGTATTGCTTCTTGTAGTGATGTTTATTCGCACCTCAAATAGCATTTACGGGTAAGTTCAAGACATGTTATGGCCCCTCACCTGGAGCATTTCTCAATTAAACATATCTATGATGTACATACATTATAATACATTTATATAGATAGGAGTTTTTCAAGGGAACAACCACTTTAATATATAGAAGCTGCCTAACAATATACCTGGCTACCTAACTAACTACATAGCTCCCTGCCTTGGTACCTACCTACATACCTGGCTGCCTAACTATACAAATAAGAGGATACATTTGCCTCATCCTTAGACTGTCTAGCAGCAATAATAAATCTGGACCATTGTGCTAGTTATTATTAGCCATGAATTGTGTTATTATATACAGACAAAGACAAGTGTGATGGCCCAGTACAGGAGTTGCACACCTGTACCCTTGCTGCCCTGTCAGGCAGACTCCAAACAGTGACCCCTGCCCCCCCCCCCCTGCACCTGTACCCTATGTATATTCCTAAGTGCCTGTGTTGTATGGTGTATTGCATATAAAATGTGTTATGCCTTTAAGACCTGTTGTCATGTGATTGTAATCCAGTGAGGTACCAGTGACCATGTGACCTACAGGGTGACCTATGGGACCCCTCAGAGTCTCCCCCATATAAGCCCTGGGTGGAGCCTCTGCTCGCTCTCTTTCTGCTTAGCTGACTTGCAGTAAGGTCAAGTCCTGTCAGAGTGTGTCTGGAGTCCAGAAGAGGCCTAAAGTCTACCCCACACAGCCACGGATCCACAAGTCCAAGTTAAAACCTGGTAAGCTACAAACGGGGTATAGTCAGTCTCAGTCAAGTCAATCAAAGTCAACCTGTCTCAAGTCAGCGTGGCCTGCATCAAATTGTCCAAGTCCACCATACGTGCCAGCAAGCACTGTGGTCTCGGAAGTCACTGGCCACCTCTGTGGGCCTAGCCAAGCTGTATAGACTGCTATATCTGTCTGACTCAGTAACACTGCCATTGTTCCGTAACTTGGCATCATAGTCATTATTTGCCACCATGCCTAGACCAGGATCCAGCGGTATACCTTCGGGTGGTGTAGAGGATAAACCACGCCCTGGCGTCATGAACACAAGGGGTTAATGCCATTTACCCCTAGGGTAATTCCATCTGCCCTCATCACACCCTCACCACACAAGTATTGGTCTGTCTTGTTGGATTTGTTGTAGAAGGAATTGCCCAGTACTCATGTATTGCTTCTTGTAGTGATGTTTATTCACACATCAAATAGCATTTATGGGTAAGTTCAAGACTTATTGTGCCCCCTCACCTGGAGCATTTCTCAATTAAAAGTGTCTATGATGTCCATACATTATAATACATTTATATAGAGCTTTTCAAGAAAACAAAGCCTTTAATATATAGAAGCAAAAGTGACCTTTTATAGACAAGTGGGCCTGCTCCTGTATTCACAATTTCTTTGCTGGCAATGCATTATGTATATTAATGTAGCTTACAAAAAGATCTAGGGAAACATACATAAGCCTGGTGTGTATCTGTAATAGACATATCAGTGTGGCAACACAATGACAGCCTTGGTTGCTATAGAGAACCCTTGAAGTATGGCACTGCAGACTCTCAGTGATGGAATAAACAAAGTCCAAGTAAGATGAATAAAAGTTCTCAGCAATACCATTACAATAAAAATATATAAAGTGATTACGCGTTTCGGGAGGAGCCCTCCCTCAGATCAGGGCACAGTAATAGTGACAGGCACAGCTATATGAAGGCCAGAAATATACACCATATCTGCATAAATGGCTTCCAAAATACATCCACGTAAATGTACATACATTTAAAGATATACAGTATGTGAATGTATTTTTGAAGCCATTTATGCAGATATGGTGTACATTTCTGGCCTTTATATAGCTGTGCCTGTCACTATTATTGTACCCTGATCTGAGGAAGGGAGGGCTCCTCCCGAAACACGTAATCACTTTATATGTTTTAATTTTTTTCTTAATAAACGGTCCTGCTGAGGACTTTCATTCCTCTTATTTGGACTTCTTCCATCACTGGAGAGTCTACAGCATCATACTTCAAGGATTCTTTTTCTTCAGTTTCTTCACTTGCCTCCCAAGATGACTGTGTTCATTTCCTGCAACCCTTTGGCTGGACAGCGACTCATACCTGATGGTACCCCATTATCACTTAGGTTACATACCTACTATTGCTTATATTGAAGTGATCGGCCACCTATAAGCCCCATGGGGTTATTCCCTACACAGCCCTTTTTCACCTCCTAGGGTAATACACGATACGCCGCCCTTCGGTCTTTTTTTTCTACATTTATACATGGTTGCTATAGAGACCCAGAGGGATACTATAGTTGCTGTGGGAGTCTTTTCTGCACCTGCAACTATTCTGTTCTCCTCACTTAAAATGCATCTCCACCCCCTAAGATTTTGGCTGGAGGAGAGAGCCTTGCTATGCTTCTGTGCATAAAGTAGTGAGGACAAGGAAGAACAGTCATACTCGGAACATAGAACAATGGCATTAGGTCTTTGAGCCATGAGTCAGGATGTAGTTAAATCCTCAACCATCGAGATGTGGTGCAATGTCCTAACATCAGGCGACCATAGGTCTGTGACCTAATACACAAATTTATCAGACAGGTGCCAAATGATCGGAACATGGATGGCATCCTGATGGACGTCATAGCAGTGCAATGCTTCCTAAATAAAATGCATATTCTTGCACCTCCAAGAGCTATGCAGTCCAGGACAAACACATGTCTTTGTGGATTCACATTGATAAACAACATCAGCAACACCATCTGGAATCCATCTGCATCCGATACAACGAAACTGCTTTTCAAAATGGATCCACTCTTTATTTACCTTATGTTGTATGCAGCTGCAATATCCTTTAACATAAAATCAGGAGTGACATGTCACTAGTATTGCCCTCGTGTTATTGCTTGTATATGTAACATGCTGTTTTTGATCTTATACTAGCTGACTGTAATACCATATTTAGGCCTGTCAATAAAGTTTATTTAAAAAAAAAATGGATCCACTACTTTAAAGGGGTACTCCAGAGGAAAACACATTTTTTCAAATCAACTGGTGCCAGAAAGTTAAACAGATTTGTAAATTACTTCTATTTAAAATCTTAATCCTTCCAGTACTTATCAGCTGCTGTTTGCTCCACAGGAAGTTGTATTTCTTTCTGGAGTTCTTTTCAGTATGACCACAGTGCTCTCTGCTGACACCTCTGTCTGTATCAGGAACTGTCCAGAGCAGATGAGAGATGGAGATGTTTGAAATGGGGATTTGCTTGTACTCTGGACAGTTCCTCATACGGACAGAGGTGTCAGCAGAGAGCACTGTGGTCAGACTAAAAAGAACTCCAGAAAGAAATACAACTTCGTGTGGAGCATACAGCAGCTGATAAGTACTGAAAGGATTAAGATTTTTAAATAGAAGTAATTTACAAATCTGTTTATCTTTCTGGCACCTGTTGATTAAAAAAAAAAAAAAAAAATTCCACCGGAGTACCGATTTAAGTTCATGTTCCTCAACCTGTGGACCTCCAGCTGTTGCATAATGGAAGCTGTAGTTTTACGAAAGCTGTAGTCACAGGATGGGTAACTCTGCTTTTGCGCTAGTGTAAATGAGGTATGGTTCTGTTCACTCTGACATAACAATCTAAACTGTCAGGAATACTCTGCTTTTAGACAAAAAAGTTGGGGTTAGGGACAGGCGGCCTCGGGTGCCAGTGTTAAGTAGGGACCACAAACCCTATTACAGATACTTGGTATGATAACCAGCTGGTCCTGCAAATGTGTTGCGATCAAGGTAGGGAGAGATGTTAAATATGTGTTATAAATAAGAATAATGGAGATTAGTGGGAAACTTTGAGCTGTGTGGGCACATTGGGTGGTAGGGGGTCACAGGAGGCTAGTATTTGAATGGCAGGTATCCCTATCGTGCTGTGATCAAGGGTGGATGGGGGTGAATTCTGAAGCTGCAGTCTTGGGGGCCAAGACAACTCGTCCTGCACCTCTCTCATGCACATTATATTGTAGTCTGCTGTGCTATTCTTTCCTGAAAACCCACAAAACGTCAATGGGATCCATCAGGATCTGTTACACAATAATCCATCATAAAAAAGGATGATGTTAGTGGAAACATTTGTGGGCATGACTATTCTAAAGTAAGTGACGGCCACGTATAAAAAAAGAAGTGAGAAGACCTGATGCCTCAAAATATACCAGGTGTATGAGTATGACCATGTGTGTGCTAAGAGGGTACTGAGGTTACAGGGGATCGGCCTACAGTATAATGTGTGCAGGGATCTCCTGACTCCTGCCATCGCTGATGTTGAGGGAAATAAGAGTCAGTATATACTTAATTTCACCATGCCCAAGCCTTCTGTTTTCACTGGAGATAACACAATACCATAGGTGCCTAGCAGCGACTTACTCCTGCTTTCCCATTGAGAACACATTCACGCTTGGCCAAACTGAGCATGCATGTGTATGATGAGATCGAGAGAGTGTTTGGCTAATAGCTGAAATGTATGGTCACCTTACAGAAGATCTCTGCTTTAGACAATCCCTACTTGTTATGCCAGTAAACTGATCCCACTATGTCCCCTGATGGGACCCCAGAGATCAGCTGCCTTACGGTATGTTCACACTGAGGAATTGGAGAGGAATTTCCACGTGTAATTCTGCTCGCTTTTTCCTCTCCAAATCATTCAGCAGTGAAATTCCCCATAGAGCTGTGTAGAATTTCTGCCCCTCAGTTCCCACTGAGGAATTTCCTCAAGCAGAATTCTGACGAGGAAGTCTGTTCCGCTTGAAGAAAGAACATGTTCTTTCTTTCAGGGAGAATCAGCGTCGTTCTCCCATAGAGATCAATGTTATATATTTTTTTTGAGTCAGAAGCATTTCCACGCGGAATCCGTGCGGAATTTCCGCATGAAAAAAATTATTTTATGAATAGAAATACTTGATACTCCTCCGCATGAAACCTGCATTTCTGCCAGGAATTTCGCGCGAAATTCCGCGCGAAATCTCTGAGTTCTTGTGGAAAAGTAACAATATTTTGAGGCAGAAAATTTCTGCTTGATTTCCGCCCCAATTCCTCAGTGTGAACATACCCATAAGTGTTTAATTTCCCTTAAAGGGAATCAGTCACAGGGCAGCCTGTAGTAACCTAATGGTATCAGGTAATTTCACTAAAGACACTGATCATTGCTATTCCTTATTTCAATCCATTGCACCATTTTTTTTTTAGAAAGATTAATACATAGTAATATGAAAATTAAGTTAGGTGGTGCACCGGTGGAAGGAGACATTAGCCTACCCCTAAGTTCACCACTTTGCCCACCAGCTACTGTAACTACGCCTGCCTATAAATATTCATAGGCCTCTTGTTCAGTGGCATAGCTCTATCTAGTGCTTGTTCGTCATGGGGGGGGGGGGGGGCTTTATTGTTACTCTATGTAACTTCTATGAGAAAGGCCATGCTCCGTCACTGAAAGGGGAGGCCTATTGATATTTCTAAACAGGTGTAGTTACAGTAGTTGGTGGCGTAGGGGCAGGGTAACGCCCCCAGTGCACAAAACAATGTAATTTGCATATTTCTATTTAATAATCTTTCTCAGTGCAGTGAATTCAAACAATGAAGGTGGCATAGTGATCAGTGCCACCAGGCCTATTACCCGATACAAGCAAGTATGGTGACACATGCCCTATTTTGACATAGATGGATTCTGTGCAGAGGATCCTCCTCTATTAAAGGGTTATCCATCATTTGTTTATTTTAAATGTGTCCCAAGTCCCCACATGCCTCAATTTACTGGTCCATGCCACTGTTGCTGCCAATCCCTTCCTGTAGTAGGTCACCACTGGCACACTGAAGTGGTCACATGTCCCATGTTGTGAAGGATCAGAGACCAGGGACAGACCAGGGACATGTAGAAGCAGGAGTGATGGGGGATGCGTAAGATGGACCACCCCTTTAATAGTGCATATAGAAAATAGTCTGCCTAAACTAGACAGCCCCTTTGAGAGATGGCTCTTAGGACTAGATCTGTAGGTAAGTACTTTATTATAAGAGTGTGAGTTGTGCCACCTAACAGCTATTCAGATAAACAGTTGAGAAGTACTTGTCTTTCTATTTCCCAAGGGGTGAACGGTAACATCAGATACTGTGATGGAATATGTGCCACTGCCTCTGCCCTCTTCACTGCTCCTGGGCACATGGCGCAATGTTCACAGAATGACACTTACTTGAAAGATCCATGTAGTAGTTGCCATGCGTAGACCAGTCCATGCCAGGGCACAAAGTATAACACACAACAACTCAATCCAGGAGAAATGGGCATGAGTCTGTAAGGTGTGCCATGATGATGCCCAGCCACAGTCCTTGCATTCTTTCAGGGCTCCAATGAATTGCCCAGCACTTTGAATGACAATGTCCACATAACCCAGGGAAGGTGGCATCTCCACATGCTGGATCTTATGTTCTGGCTCCATGTCTGGCATAGGAATTTAGATGCAGAATGCTATTCTTCTTTAGTGCTGGTATGCCAATTCCTATTAGGATTGGCACATCAATGGCATAAGCATGGAAAACGTATAGAACATGAAGTCCATGAAGAGCTAGCCTTACATGCAGGAGAGAGGGGTGGCACTGGCATCAGCTGACTTGGTCCTTGGGAGCCCTTCTTAGGGGGCAGAGAATGATGCTCGGGGTGCCCCTTCCTGGCCTTATCTCCTGCACATCAGTCAGAGGGGCATGCCGACCCTGGTTATATGAAATAAAGGGGGGACAGGCGGGTGGCAGGGTGGGGAGGAGGTTCCGCAGCAGCTCCCTGGCTGGGGAGGAAGGGGCAGCTGGTGCAGTGAGGCTCCCTCGCCCTGATTGGCAGGATCTGGTGTAGCAGGGCAGGATCTAGCGGGGAGGAGAGGGGACAGAGCAATCACGTCCAGCCTGGTAATGTGGGCAGACAAGCACGGGCACTGCCAGGGAGAACGCTGCCTGCAGTCTGGGGAGCTCCCGTGCCAGCCTAGCTGTCTATATATTCCCAGCACGTTTGAATGGAGGGAGGGCCGGAGTGTAGGCGACCAATGAGCGGCGCCCGTGATGTCAGCCCTTCAGGTCTCCTCAGTGCTGGTCAGCAGTGCCCCTCCGCTATACGACATTTCTGGGGAGAGCCCTGGGGATGGTCCTCACCCTCAGCACCGGACTATTTTATTCCAGTCACACATGGCGGGGGAGAAGTATATTCACCCCCACTACACTCCCTCCAAAAATGGCATCAAAACATTATGAGGGAATTTCTCAGCTGACGTACACCTGCGAAATTGTGTGTGCAGTGGGTTATTATTGTGCACAATGACTTGTACCGAAATGATCTCATTTTGCGCTTTTTTATGTTGTCTGCGCTGGCTTCGTCATTTGTCTTGTTCTGCAGCAAAAGTCATTATTTCAGTCACCAGCTGGTGTAGGGATGTGTATAAGCACGAAACTTTGCACTTCCCGTCATTTATACAGATTTATAAAGTGACATGTGCAACATAATAAATCTTTTGCAGCAACTGGGAAAAATTGGATGACAGGGCGGCGTGAGGGGCGACATGATGGCAGCAATGTAATGATGTGCAGGGAACTGTAAGTATCATTGAGCGGGGCACATGGGGCAAGGGCTGCCATCAGAAATTTTGGGGCCTCTTACACAGCTCAAGGCCTGTTTCTCTGTCTGATGTTTGAGTTGAAATTGCATTTTTGGCCCCTTTGGTGTTTTGTTCAAAATGTGTTGGGTACCAAAAAAAAAAAAAAAAGGATTCAGTAGGCATGGGAAAAAATGTTTTTAATGAATTTTGTTTATTTTTAGAATGAACTTTTAATTTTTTTTAATAAAGTGTGTATGTGTGTTTCACTTTTTTTTCTCGATTTTTTTATTTAAATTTTTTAGGTAGTACTACTACTCCCAGCATGGATCAGACTGTTCCATGATGGAGTAGTAGTGCCTGTACTAATAGATATATCGCCCCGGGTGTCAATCCGGACACCCGATGCGATCGTCCATAATATAGCAGAGATGTGGAGCGGCTCTATACAGCGCTCGCATCTCTGCTCTGTACTCCGGCCAGTGATGGCCGGATGGTTGCAGCCAATCACAGCTCTCTGCAGGAAATATTCTATTCACATCACTGGCCGGAGTACAGAGCAGAGATGTGAGCGCTGTATAGAGCCGCTCCACATCTCTGCAATAGATAGGACGATCACATTGGGTGTCAGTAGTGATACCCGCTGTGATCTGTCCTTAACTGCAGGTACTACTACTCCCATCATGAAGCACACTCCGTTCCATGTTGGGAGCAGTAGTACCTACAGCTAAGGACAGATCACAGAAAGTGTCACTCCTGACACCCGCTGTGATCCTCTTGTATAATGTATAGATGTGGACGGCCGCTCTTCTATGGTCCCCTGCATTGATGTATATATACACCTATTCCTATTTCCCGCAGAGAGTTGTGATTGGCTGGAACCATTTGGCCAATCACAGCTCTCTGCGGGAAATATGAATAGGTGTATATATACGGCAGTGCAGGGGACCATAGAAGAGCATCCGGCCGCATCTATAAATTATACAGAAGGATCGCAACAGACCCGGGTGATCTGTCAATTAGTACAGGTACTTCTACTCCCATCATGGAACAGTGTGTTCCATGCTGGGAGTAGTAGTACCACCTAAAAAAAAAAGTGAAAAACACACACACACACACACTACATTTTTATTATCGTTGGCTGTATTTTTAGGTCCCTGCCCACATAAATTGATCCCTGTTTAAAAATGAATACAAATTTTGTTATAAAAAAGATACATTTCGTTAAATACAATTTTTTAAATCACTACTGTATCTTTTTTATAATTTTTTTTATGGTATCCTAGGAAATTTTATTAAAAAAGGTATCTCCATCACTTTTTTGGATCGCTAAAGTCCAAAAGATAATAAAAACCACCTGAAAAAAACACCAAAGTTAAAACCCACATGGGGTTTTTTTGGCGTTTTTTTTTTTACTCCCATAGACTTCTATGTGAGAAAAACTCCACAATTTCAGGTAAAAAAACGCCATAGGCTCAACATGCTGCAATTTTGCAAAACCACCAAGGAGCTGAAAAACGCCAAAAAAGAGTGAAAAAACGGCAATAGGATTTAAAAAACGCAAAACTGAAAAACGCCAAGTGGAAAAAGAATTTTGAGATTTCTCATTGACTTACAGCTAACATCTGGCCACAGCGTTTTTTGGCCCCAAAAAAACCCATGCGGCAGAATTGGCGTTTTTCTTGAAATTCCAGCCTTGTAGTTGTTGTAGGCCTGGGGGAAACTATGTGCAAACAGGGTCTACAACAACTACGTGGGCACAACTTGCCCCTATATGCAGTCATGGCCGTAAATGTTGGCACCCCTGAATTTTTTCTAGAAAATGAAGTATTTCTCACAGAAAAGGATTGCAGTAACACATGTTTTGCTATACACATGTTTATTCCCTTTGTGTGTATTGGAACTAAACCAAAAAAAAGAGGTAAAAAAGGAAATTGGACATAATGTCACACCAAACTCCAAAAATGGTCTGGAAAAAGTTATTGGAACCCTATCAAAATTGTGGAAAAATAAGATTGTTTCAAGCATGTGATGCTCCTTTAAACTCACCTGGGGCAAGTAACAGGTGTGGGCAATATAAAAATCACACCTGAAAGCAGATAAAAAAGGAGAGAAGTGCACTTAGTCTTTGCATGGTGTGTCTGTGTGTGCCACACTAAGCATGGACAACAGAAAGAGGAGAAGAGAACTGTCTGAGGACTTGAGAACCAAAATTGTGGATAAATATCAACAATCTCAAGGTTACAAGTCCATCTCCAGAGATATAGATTTGCCTTTGTCCACAGTGCTCAATATTATCAAGAAGTTTGCAACCCATGGCACTGTAGCCAATCTCCCTGGGCGTGGACGGAAGAGAAAAATTGATGAAAGGTATCAACGCAGGATAGTCTGGATGGTGGATAAGCAGCCCCAAACAAGTTCCATAGATATTCAAGCTGTCCTGCCGGCTAGGGGAGCATCAGTGTCAGCGCAAACTATCTGTCAACATTTAAATGAAATTAAATAAGGCTGGGTTCACCCTACAATTTGAACTATGGTTCCCGTATACGGCTGGGAGGAGGGGTGGGTGGGGCTTAATCGCGGCACCCGCACTCAGCCGTATTCGGGAACCGTAGTTAATGTATGTCTATGAGCCGACCACAGTGAACCGCAGCCTCCGGTCGTCTGCTTTTTCGGCCGTATGCGGTTTCCCGACCGCAGGCAAAAACGTGGTCGACCACGTTTTTGCCTGCGGTCGGGAAACCACATACGGCCGAAAAAGCAGTCGACCGGAGGCTGCGGTTCCCGAATACGGCTGAGTGCGGGTGCCGCGATTAAGCCCCGCCCACCCCTCCTCCCAGCCGTATAAGGGAACCGTAGTTCAAATCATAGTGTGAACCCAGCCTAATATGGCAGGAGATACAGGAGGACCCCACTGCTGACACAGAGACATAAAAAAGCAAGACTACATTTTGCCAAAATGAATTTGAATAAGCCAAAATCCTTCTGGGAAAACGTTTTGTGGACAGATGAGACCAAGATAGAGCCTTTTTGTAACGCACATCATTCTACTGTTTACCGAAAATGGAATGAGGCCTACAAAGAAAAGAACACAGTACCTACAGTGAAATATGGTGGAGGTTCAATGATGTTTTGGGGTTGTTTTGCTGCCTCTGGCACTGGGTGCCTTGAATGTGTGCAAGGCATCATGAAATCCAATTGAACAGGACTCAGGACTAAGAAGCTTATTGAAGGTTATTTTTTCCAAAGGGTGTACAACCAAATATTATGTTAAGGGTGCCAATAATTTTGTCCAGCCCATTTTTGTAGTTTTGTGTGACCTTATGTCCAATTTGCTTTTTTTCCTCCCTTTTTTGGTTTAGTTCCAATACACACAAAGGGAATAAACATGTGTATAGCAAAACATGTGTCACTGCAATCCTTTTCTGTGAGAAATACTTCATTATCTAGAAAATTTTCAGGGGTTCCAACATGTACAGCCATGACTGTAGTTAGTTGTAGGCCTCTCTCTCGGACAGTCACTCACTGACACACACAAAAAAAAGGCCAGGGCCAGCCGGGCCCTCCTGGAGCTCTGGGCCCCTTACCCGAGTATGGGTTGTACCCAGGGCTGAAGTCCTGCAGGAACGCGCCGGAACTGAGTTCCTGCACTTTTTCCACAGCAGGAACACAGTTCCCATTAACAGGAGTTCTGCAGGACCAGCCCTTGAGTGGAAATCTTGGGTGAGTTCCTGCAAATTATATCTCCAGGACTTGACCCCTGGTTGTACCCCCCTGACGGCGGCCCTGCATGGGGCACATTAAATGGCTATCCGGCGGCAGCTGAAGCAGTCAGCACTGCCGAATAGCCGTTTTTGGGTTGGCCCTGACACACAGCAGCATTGTATGTTGAAGCTGCATTCAACATACCATGGGCTCTGAGAGGCCATCGTATGTTGAAACCATTGTATGTCGGGGCCATCGTATGTCGGGGGGACTACTGTATATGTTATAAAGCTGGAATAACAAAAAAAGGAAATAAATGGAAAGCGTCTGTGAATTACACAGAGCAAGGTGAAGCTCTGCAGACAGAGAGACTTTGCCATAAGGCTATCTATAAGAGTGTCCGTGTATATATATATATGGTGAACCCTCTGCAAGCACCAACTAGTGAGTTCCTAAGTTTATCAACAATAATCTTTTTATTTTAAACCACTGTTTTAGCCTTGAAGACACAGACAATTTTCATTTTTGCATTATTTTTACACCGTTTAAGAGCAATAACTTTTATGTATCTATTCATTTGTCAGAACCTGTTCCCAGTAGAAGTTGACCAGTTGCCCATAGAAACCAATCAGAATGCATCTTTCATTTTGCTGAGGCCTTTTAGAATAAAAATAGAATAAAAAAAAAAACTCTCTTTTTTATTGCAAAGGTTTGGCTAAATCTCCCCCATATACTTGTTTTTTTTAAGTTAGTGCCCCAATTACCAAATACTATTGCCATGCAAGTAAATGCAAACAATGGTCTGTTATGTAATTAGGAAGGGGCTATATAAATATTCATTTTCCACTCCTAATAAAAATTGATAGCATTTTAAACATGCTGAGGGGTAAAATTAGTGCAGCCCTCACACCCATACTTTTCTGGTGAAGTGGCCAACAGTAGAAAAAAGTTAGACAACCATAGACACCTTATGTCCGGACACCTTAGGCTAAGTTTCCACTTGTTTATTTTTCTGTCCAAAAAAACCGCAAGAAAAATCTCCACGGCATTTTCCTGCATTGGGTATTTTTTTCTTGCATGTTTTCTGGCATATTTGCCTTTGTGTGGAAATTGCATTTTTGGCCCCTTTGGCTTTTTTTTTTTTAAGAATTTTGTTGGGTACCAAAGAAATAAAAAAAAATAAAAAAAGATGCAGTAGGGATGGAAAATTTGTATTTGAGATATTTATAATTTTTATAACAACATTTTTATACATTTTTAAACAGGGACCAATTTAAGTGGGCAGGCAGGAAACTAAAAATGTAGCCGGCAATATTAAAATGGTAAAAGGGGCCATGCTGGGAGTAGTAGTACCTGTACTAATAGACAGATCGCCCCAGGCGTCACTTCTGACACCTGTTGCGATCTTCCTATGTAATGTATATAAGCGGTCTGCACGGCCACTTCTCCACTTCCCTGCACTGTGTTTTGTGATGTGAAGTTATCTTCACATCACTGATTCATATTTCCCAGCTGTGATTGGTCGGATGATCTCAGCCAATCACAACTCTCAGCGGCATATACGAATCTGTGTCAGACTACAGTGTCGGGCAGGGGACCAGAGAAGAGCGGCCGGCCGGCCGCTTCTATACCTTATACAGGACGATCGCAGCGGTTGTCAGGAGTGACACCTGCTGTGATCTGTCCTTAACTTCAGGTACTATTGCTCCCAACATGGCGCACACTCTGCTCCATGCTGGGAGCTGTAGTACCTGCATTAATAGATCGCAGCGGGTGTCACTTCTGACACCTGTTGTGACCTTTCTATTAATGCAGGTACTAGAGCTCCCAGCATGGAGCAGAGTGGGCTCCATGTTGGGAGCAGTAGTACCTGCAGTTAAGGACAGAGCACAGTGGGTGTCACTCCTGACACCCTCTGGGATTGTTCTGTATAAGCTATAGAAGGGCCGGCCACTCTCTCTGGTCCCCTGCACTGTAGTCTGTGATGTAAAGTTATCTTCACACCACAAATTTGTATATGCCACTGAGAGTTGTGATTGGCTGGAACCATCCAGCCAATCACAGCTCTCAGTTGGAAATATGAATCTGTGATGTGAAGATATCTCCACATCACAGAGAATACAGTGCAGGGGAGCAGAGAAACGGCCGTGCCGCCGGCTTCTATAGATTATATAGGAGGATTGCGACGGGTGTCAGAAGTGACACCCAGGGCTATCTGTCTGTTAGTACAGGTACTACTACTCCCAGCATGGAACAATCTGTTCCATGCTGGGAGTAGCAGTACTACCTAAAAAATAAAGAAAAAAAAGTGAAACATTTTTAAAAACACATACACTTTATTAAACTCATTATTAACCTCTTAAGGACCCAGGACGTACGGGGACGTCCCCGCACCCTGGGCCTTAAGGACCCAGGACGTCCCCGTACGTCCTGGCGTTTTCCGGTCTCTGCCGCTCGCCGGGCAGAGATCGGAACTGGATGCCTGCTGAAATCCTTCAGCAGGCATCCAGGGCAAACGCCGAGGGGGGCCATGTAGGCCCCCCATGTCGGCGATCGCCGCAAATCGCAAGGGAAATCGCCCTTGCGATCTGCGGCGATACCGGGCTGATCGGGTCTCTGGGACCCGACCGCCCGGTAATTTCGCATGATCCCGGCTGTCACAGACAGCCAGGACCATGCTAACGTATAGGAGCGAGGTGGCAAGCCTGCCACCTCCTCCTATACCCTGCGATCTGTCGGTTAGTTAACCGACCAATCGCAGGAGAGGGGACGGTTACTTCCTCCCGTCCTGCCCGGCCCCTGAAAGTCCGGAGAGGACGGGAGGAAGACCGGAGGACGCGGCGGGGGACGGGGGAGTGCTGGGGACCGGCCCCGGTACTTACCTCGTCCCTGAAGACCCGGATCCCGGCGAGGAAGATGGCGGCGGCGGTGACAGGTGAGTATATCTTCAGCCGCGGTCGGGCCCTTTACAGCAATGCACGTCGCCGTAAAGCGACATGCATTGCTGTAATAGGACCCTGTAAACTACAACTCCCAGCATGCCCAGACAGCCCTTGGCGTCTGGGCATGCTGGGAGTTGCAGTTTTGCAACATCTGGAGGTCCACAGTTTTTGGACCACTGTGCCCTTCCAGATGTTGCAAAACTACACATCCTCAGCATGCCCTTACTGTCCAGGCATGCTGGGAGTTGTAGTGCTGTAACATCTGGCCCTTCAGATGTTGCAGAACTACAACTCCCAGCATGCCTGGACAGTTTTGGCATACTGGGGGTTGTAGTTTTGCAACATCTGGAAGGGCACAGATTGGGAACCACTGTATTAGTGGTCTGCAAACTGTAGTCCTCCAGATGTTGCAAAACTACAACTCCAAGCATGCTGGGAGTTGTAGTTCGGCAACATCTGCCTCTAAAGATGTTGCCGAACTACTACTCCCAGCATGCCTGAGAATGTTTGGGAGTTGTGGTTTTGCAACAGCTGTAGGCACACTGGTTGGGAAACATTGTTTCCTAACTCAGTGTTTCCCAACCCGTGTGCCTCCAGCTGTTGCAAAACCACAACTCCCAAACATTCTCAGGCATGCTGGGAGTAGTAGTTTTGCAACAGCTGGAGGTCCCCCCCCCCCCCTTTGAATGTACAGGGTACATTCACATGGGCTGCGGGCTTACAGTGAGTATCGGGCTGCAAGTTTGCAATGCAGCAAATTTTGCGCGGCAGCTCAAACTCGCTGTAATCCCCGGCCCGTGTGACTGTACCCTAAAAACACTACACTACACTTACACAAAATAAAAAGTAAAAAAACACTACATATACACATACCCCTACACAGCCCCCTCCCTCCCCAATAAAAATGAAAAATGCCTGGTACGCCACTCTTTCCAAAATGGAGCCTCCAGCTGTTGCAAAACAACAACTCCCAGTATTGCCGGACAGCCGTTGACTGTCCAGGCATGCTGGGAGTTTTGCAACAGCTGGAGACACTCTGTTTGGGAATCCCAAGGCAAATCCCTAATTCAGGCCTCAAATGCGCATGGCGCTCTCACTTTGGAGCCCTGTCGTATTTCAAGGCAACAGTTTAGGGTCACATATGGGGTATCGCCGTACTTGGGAGAAATTGACTAACAAATCTTGGGGGTCTTTTTCTCCTTTCACCCCTTATGAAAAGGTGAAGTTGGGGTCTACACCAGCATGTTAGTGTAAAAAAAATGAACTTTTTACACTAACATGCTGGTGTTGCCCTATACTTTTCATTTTGACAAGAGGTAAAGGGGAAAAAAGCCCCCCAAAATTTGTAACGCAATTTCTCCCGAGTACAGCGATACCCCATATGTGGGCGCAAAGTGCTCTGGGGGCGCACAACAAGGCCCAGAAGGGAGAGTGCGCCATGTACATTTGAGGTGATTTGCACAGGGGTGGCTGATTGTTACAGCGGTTTTGACAAACGCAAAAAAAAAAAAAAAAAAAAAACATGTGACCCCATTTCGGAAACTACACCCCTCACGGAATGTAATGAGGGGTGCAGTGAGAATTTACACCCCACTGGTGTCTGACAGATCTTTGGAAGAGTGGGCTGTGCAAATTAAAAATGTTGTACAGCCCACTGTTCCAAAGATATGACAGACACCAGTGGGGGGTAAATGCTCACTTTATGCCTTCTTACGTTCCTCAAGGGGTCTAGTTTCCAAAATGGTATGTCATGTGGGGGTTATTTTGCTGTCCTGGCACCATATGGGCTTCCTAAATGCGACATGCCCCCCGAGCAAAATTTGCTCTCAAAAAGCCAAATATAACTCCTTCTCTTCTGAGCATTGTAGTTCGCCCATACTCAGAAGAGATGTGGTTACAAATTTTGGGGGGTATTTTCTGCTATTAACCCTTGCAAAAATGTGAAATTTGGGGGGGAAACACACCTTTTAGTGATTTTTTTTTTTTTTTTTTTTTACGTATGCAAAAGTCGTGAAACCCCTGTGGGGTATTAAGGCTCACTTTATTTCTTGTTACGTTCCACAAGGGGTCTAATTTCCAAAATGGTATGCCATGTGGTTTTTTTTTTTGCTCTCCTGGCACCATAGGGGCTTCCTAAATGCGACATGCCCCCGAGCAAAATTTGCTCTCAAAAAGCCAAATATGACTCCTTCTCTTCTGAGCATTGTAGTTCACCCATAGTACACCTCAGGTCAACTTATGGGGTACCTTCATACTCAGAAGAGATGGGGTTACAATGTTTGGGGGGTATTTTCTGCTATTAACCCTTGCAAAAATGTGAAATTTGGGGGGAAACACACATTTTAGTGAAATTTTATTTTAATTTTTTTACATATGCAAAAGTCGTGAAACTCCTGTGGGGTATTAAGGCTCACTTTATTCCTTGTTACGTACCTCAAGGGGTCTAGTTTCCAAAATGGTATGCCATGTGGGGGATTTTTGCTGTTCTGGCACCATAGGGGCTTCCTAAATGCAACATGCCCCCCAAAAACCATTTCAAAAAAACGTACTCTCCAAAATCCCCTTGTCGCTCCTTCGCTTCTGAGCCCTCTACTGCGCCCGCCGAACACTTTACATAGACATATGAGGTATGTGCTTACTCGAGAGAAATTGGGCTACAAATATAAGTATACATTTTCTCCTTTTTCCCCTTGTAAAAATTCAAAAATTGGGTCTACAAGAACATGCGAGTGTAAAAAATGGAGATTGTGAATTTTCTCCTTCACTTTGCTGTTATTCCTGTGAAACACCTAAAGGGTTAAAACGTGGACTGAATGTCATTTTTAATACTTTGGGGGGTGCAGTTTTTATAATGGGGTCATTTATGGGGTATTTCTAATATGAAGACCCTTCAAATCCACTTCAAACCTGAATTGGTCCATGAAAAATTGTGAGTTTGGAAATTTTGTGAAAAATTGGAAAATTGCTGCTGAACTTTGAAGCCCTCTGGTGTCTTCCAAAAGTAAAAACTCGTCAATTTTATGATGCAAACATAAAGTAGACATATTGTATATGTGAATAAAAAAAAAATTTATTTGGAATATCCATTTTCCTTACAAGCAGAGAGCTTCAAAGTTAGAAAAATGCAAAATTTTCAAATTTTTCATAAAATTTGGTGATTTTTCACCAAGAAAGGATGCAAGATACCACAAAATGTTACCACTATGTTAAAGTAGAATATGTCACGAAAAAACTATCTCGGAATCAGAATGATAACTAAAAGCATTCCAGAGTTATTAATGTTTAAAGTGACAGTGGTCAGACGTGCAAAAAATGGCCGGGTCCTGAGGTGTAAAATGGCTGGGTCCTTAAGGGGTTAAAATACATTACTAATAAAAAGATTAACAAAATTAGTTATGAAAATATATTATTTTTGCATTTAAATTACCCCTTTCTACATTTTTTATATTTTTAGATCCCTGTCGGCCCACATAAATTGGTCCCTGTTTAAAAATTAATAAACATTTTGTTATAAAAAATACACATTTCATTGAATACAAATATTTCCATCACTGTCCCTTTTTTTTTTTTTTTTTTTTTTATGGTACCCTACAAAATTTTATTAAAAAAGGATCTCCATCCATTTTTTGGTCCAAAGTCCAAAAAAGGAAAAAAAAAATGCCTGCAAAAACGCCAAAGTTAAAGCCCACATGACTTTTTTCTTCTATGTGAAAAAAGCCATAGACTCAGCATGCTGTGAATTTGAAAAACACCAAAAGGATTTAAAAAATGCCAAACTGAAAAACGCTAAGTGGAAAAGGCATTTTGCGTTTTTGTATTAACTTGCAGCTAACATCTGGCCGCAGCGTTTTTTCAATGAAAAAAAAACTGCCATGGGGCAGTTTTGGGGCGTTTTTGCAAAAAAAATATAAAAAAAACAAGTGGAAACTTAGCCTCAAGGCTATGGTCAGAAATTCTAAATAGATGTGTGAATTCTGCATTTTTTCCACATCTATGCAGAATTTTTGCAAAACTCACACAGAATTTCTGCTTCAACTCCGCAGGAATACTCAGAGCATGGAAATAAGTGCTTTTAATTCATACAACTTCCGCACAAATTCTGCACAATATTTGCATGAAATCCAATATGAAATCCAATATTTGCATTTTCTGGAGAGAAATTAGCCCCCTTCATTTTAATGGGCTTCTGCTGCTTCATTCAGCAAAAATATAAGACATTACTTATATTTTCGCGGAATGCGGAACTTTGACTGCGGAACATCCGCAGCAAAACTTCTGCAGTGTGAATGAGACTGAGGAATCCAATTGAACATAATAGGCTAAAAACACATGCAGAATTTCCATGCAGATTTCTATGCGAAAATCCATGCGGAAATTCTGTCGTGGGAACATAGATTTTGGAAAATGCAATCCATCCTTCTAGATTTAGTTATCTTATTTCTTGATTCTGCTTATCCTGCTTTTTTACTTTTGTTAGTTACATAGTATTTAGCCTGCAAGATAGTGGGCTATATACATTTTATATTATCTTATCTTTTCAGTATCCTTAAAGGAGTAGTCCAGTGGTGACCCGTGGTGAACAACTTATCCCCTATCCTAAGGATAGGGGATAAGTTGCAGATCGCGGGGGGTCCAACCGCTGGGGCCCCCTGCGATCTCCTGTACGGAGCCCCGACAGCCCACGGGAAGGGGGCGTGTTAACCTCCGCACGAAGCGGCGGCCGACACGTCCCCTCAATACAACGCTAAGTGGAAAAGGCATTTTGCGTTTTTGTATTAACTTGCAGCTAACATCTGGCCGCAGCGTTTTTTCAATGAAAAAAAAACTGCCATGGGGCAGTTTTGGGGCGTTTTTGCAAAAAAAATATAAAAAAAACAAGTGGAAACTTAGCCTCAAGGCTATGGTCAGAAATTCTAAATAGATGTGTGAATTCTGCATTTTTTCCACATCTATGCAGAATTTTTGCAAAACTCACACAGAATTTCTGCTTCAACTCCGCAGGAATACTCAGAGCATGGAAATAAGTGCTTTTAATTCATACAACTTCCGCACAAATTCTGCACAATATTTGCATGAAATCCAATATGAAATCCAATATTTGCATTTTCTGGAGAGAAATTAGCCCCCTTCATTTTAATGGGCTTCTGCTGCTTCATTCAGCAAAAATATAAGACATTACTTATATTTTCGCGGAATGCGGAACTTTGACTGCGGAACATCCGCAGCAAAACTTCTGCAGTGTGAATGAGACTGAGGAATCCAATTGAACATAATAGGCTAAAAACACATGCAGAATTTCCATGCAGATTTCTATGCGAAAATCCATGCGGAAATTCTGTCGTGGGAACATAGATTTTGGAAAATGCAATCCATCCTTCTAGATTTAGTTATCTTATTTCTTGATTCTGCTTATCCTGCTTTTTTACTTTTGTTAGTTACATAGTATTTAGCCTGCAAGATAGTGGGCTATATACATTTTATATTATCTTATCTTTTCAGTATCCTTAAAGGAGTAGTCCAGTGGTGACCCGTGGTGAACAACTTATCCCCTATCCTAAGGATAGGGGATAAGTTGCAGATCGCGGGGGGTCCAACCGCTGGGGCCCCCTGCGATCTCCTGTACGGAGCCCCGACAGCCCACGGGAAGGGGGCGTGTTAACCTCCGCACGAAGCGGCGGCCGACACGTCCCCTCAATACAACTCTATGGCAGAGCCGGAGCGCTGCCTTCGGCAATCTCCGGCTCTGCCATAGAGATGTATTGAGGGGGCGTGTCGGCCGCCGCTTCGTGCGGGGGTCGACACCCGCTATCTGGCTGGAGAGCGTGGCCCCTGTACAGAGAGATCGCAGGGGACCCCAGCGGTCGGATACGTTTTTCACCACTGGACTACCCCTTTAAATGTTTTTAGGAAAGCAAGAGAACAATTTCCATGGCTCATGACTCACAGCTTGTGCAATATTGGGATTTTGGAGGAGATTTATCAAAACCTGCCCAAAGTAAAAGTTGCCCATAGCAACCAATCAGGTTGTTTGGCCTCTGCAAAAGGAAATAAGCGATCTGACTGGTTGCTACGGGCAACTGGGCAGCTTTTCCTCTGCACTGATTTTGATAAGTCTTCCCCAAAGTCTCGCTGACTACACTGGAAGAGGTGGTAAGTAATAGCACCTGTGTAAAATGGGATCTTCATATTGATTAAAATTGTCTCTGAATGAGTCTACTGTAAGATGGTTCAAGTTACCATGTTGAAAATAGTTCAATGTAGTACTGCCGTCAGGGGCCGGGCCCAACAGGGGCCCATCACCACCACCCACAGCCCCTGAGTCCTGAGTCTCTTATTAGAATAGAGTGATGGGACACGCATGTCCGTTGACACTCCATTCTTTCTCTATGTGAGCTGCGGGAACTGGCAAGTACAGCTTTTGGCTGTTTCTGTGGCTCTCATAGAGAATGAATGTAGCGGAGCTTCTCATAGGCTGGAATTCCACTTGTTTTTTGGGGGGAAAAACACCAAGAAAAACGCCAATTCTTCCACATGGCGTTTTTTCGGCCAAAAAACGCCGTGGCCAGATGTTAGCTGTAAATAAACGAGAAATCGCAAAATTATTTTTCCACTTGCCATTTTTCAGTTTGGCGTTTTTTTAACCCCTTTTGGTGTTTTTTCACTCTTTTTGGCCTTTTTCAGCTCCTTGGCAGTTTTGCAAAATCGCACATTTTGAGCCTATGGCGTTTTTTTTCCCTGAAATCGTGGCGTTTTTTCTCCCATAGAAGTCTATGGGAGTGAAAAAACGGCAAGAAAAAAAATGCCTCTGGGTTTTAATTTTGGTGTTTTTTAAGGCGGTTTTTATTCTCTTCTGGACTTTAGCGATCCAAAAAAGTGATGGAGATACCCTTTTTAATAAAATTTTGTAGGGTACCTGTCAGGCCCAAGGCCTGATTATTAAAATCTTATATGTGTATTATAATTATAACTGTGTGATGTATTATCCAAGCCATGGGTGAGTGGACATTCAGACAGTGTTTTTGTGTATTGCATTTTATTGGGGGGTCTGGCTGTTTGTTTGAAGTCAAAGGCTTTTTTGAAGTCATGTACTCTGTTCCCATCATATAATCAAACAGATAAGGGGCCAGGAAGAGAGAAGACCCCCTGGTGGGATAAGAGGGGAGGGGGTAATGGAGTCTCCCTTCCAAAAAGGCAGATATATAATATTTAACAATGCTAGACTCAGGGTGTTCAATGCTGTGCAACAAGCTGACAAGACCATCCTAAGAACAGCTGGACTCTCACTCACTCATGGACTGCTATATCATCATGCTGTAAGAACTTCATCTTTTGTTTTCTGAACTTGCCTTGCAAAACTCTTTTATATATTTTTGTACCTGTATGTCATTTGTTCCTGTATTTATATATATTTAGCACTGTGATACCTTTTATCAGATTAAATGTTTTATTAATCAGCTCTGGTCTTTGATCTCTAAATATATGAGCTCACCTTTCTGAAAGCAGCTCTGGTAAAACACATTTATCTAAGGGTTAATTTGGTGACTTGCTGGGACTAGTAGTGGATACCCAGAGGTCTGGCGGCTTTAACCCTTGCACCATCACACTCTCTCTAGTGTCTTAGCTGGACCGATAGGGTGTGATCGTGATAACTGGTGGCAGCGTCGGGATATATTTAGAGATTTTTAGTGCTTGCTGGATTTTACCTGTAAGGAAATCTTAGCACTAAAAAGAAATTGCATACATATTCTTGTGTGTAAATTCCAAAGACAGAGCTCAGTGCTGGTTTAAAAGACATACAAAAAGAGTGCAAGACAGTTCTGTCCTCCCCATCTCCTGTTTTACCTCCTCTGTATCATCTCGGAAATATGGAGGCATATCGCAAGCAGTCCAAGCCTGCACTGGAGCTAATGTGCCAAGAAAAGGACATCCCTACTGCAGGAAAGAACAAGGAACAACTTATTGCTGATCTTGTGGAGTATGATGCCTGTGCAGAAGAGCTGAGTGACATGAGACAAAGTCCTACAGCAGGAACTGCCATCCAAGTACTGATATCTCCTGGGGAATACAACATTACTCCCCATCAGGACAGTACTCCACATGAGGCCTTGGACTCTTACATGCGGACTGCCTTACAACACCTTGGGAATGTGGATGCCAATATGAAACTCCAACTGCTTCTCCAGTACCAAACTGCAGAGAGAGAGGCACAGGCACGGGCTGCAGAGAGAGAGGCCGCCGAAAGAAAGGCCCAGCGAAGGCATGAACTGGAGGTTCTGAGGCTGAGAGGGGATGCTTCGTCCGAACGGAGTGATGTGCAGGATCAAGGAGACCACAAACCCCGCTTGAAACATTTCCCCATGTCGGAGAAAGATGGTGATCTGGATGTGTTCCTGAGGGGATTTAAAAAGGTTTGCCGGTAGTTCCATCTACCTAAGGAACAGTGGGGATGATATCTAACCCCACGGTTGCGGGGAAAAGCTCTGGATGTGTTTGCTTCTCTTTCCTCTGAGAGTGACCAGGACTATGAGGCAATAAAATCTGCCCTGCTCAAAAGTTTTAATCTGACTCCAGAGACTTATCGGAAAAGGTTTCGGACTTTGCAACAAAGTCCCACAGAAAGCTGCACTCAACATGCAGGTCAGCTAAGGACTGCATTCAGGATATGGACTGGGGGCCTACAAGTCACTACCTATGAGGCCCTGGAGGACTTGATGGTCCTGGATCAGTTTCTCCAAACACAGAGCTTTGAAGCCAGAGAGTGGATTTTGGACCGCAAGCCCAAGACAGCCATGGAAGCAGCAGAACTAGGAGATGACTTTGCCAACAACCGGGCGCCAGCAGCGTGAATCTGCACAAGCTGGAGCAAGTACCTGGAGGGGAGCCACACACCCACAGAGCACCACCAGGTCAGCCGGGAAATTCTTGCCATCATTCCCAAAAGCAACAGGAGCCACATTGGGTCAGGGGGACACCCGCCGATGTTACAGATGCAACAATATTGGGCACCTGAGTGCCACTTGCCCCAACAAAAATAATTCTCCACCAGTAGCTGGAGGACACACAGCCGTTCTTCGGGTGTCCGGAGTGGTGGAGAAAAGAGCGGATAACCTGCAGAGTGTAACTGTGGGTGACCGGGTGACAGTGGGTTTGCGAGATTCTGGAGCCTCCTTTACCTTGGTGCGGCCTGAAGTGGTGGATACAGAGGACATCATCCCTGGAAGAACCATGGCTTTAAAAGGAATTGGAGGTGTGCGGCCTGCTGTGCCCATGGCCCGTGTGTACCTGGATTGGGGTACAGGCAAGGGTTTGCAGGAGGTGGGGGTCTCTGAGGACATCCCTGTTAATGTTCTGCTGGGGAATGATTTGGGTCGGATGCTCTGTCATTATGCTCCAGAGGACACTACCTGCACACCGGATGGGCTAGGAGAGAGCCCTGTTCATTCTGAGGTACTGTGCGAGACTTTGGGAGACACTGCAAGATGTGGAAACTGGGAGGGGGTTCAGGGGATTGATAATTGTTTACCTGTGACTGAACCAGTAATGTTTTCCAAAAGTGAAATGGGGTGTATTGTAACATGTGGTGACAATGCATTGCCTATGCCAAAACCTAGTGGAGATGGGCTAGGGGGAGGGGTTGGTGTGCCCCTGGTGACATGTAAGGATGAGGGACCAGCAGTGAGTGATATGTCCCAATCCTGTGAGCCTAAGGAGGGGGAGGGAAGGAGTGATAGCCCTGTGTATGATGCCTGTATTGTTATGTCTGGAACTGAGAGAAAGGAAGGTAAACCCCAGGGAGGCATACCAATGGTGGCAGTGGTAACGCGTCAGCAGCGTGCCAGGGCTGCAGCTTTAAAAAGAAGGGAGGATGGTGATGCAAGGGGCAAGCTGTGTGACATGCAAGCCACAGCAGAGGAAGGTGGAGATGCTAGTTCACCTGGGGGAAATGTGCTCCCTGATACCACGAGATCGGGGGAAGGAAATGAGCCTTTCCGGGAAGCTCTGCGCAGTGACCCTTCCCATGAAGGGCTGAGACAGCGTGCTGAGGTGTTGACACAGATGGCCATATTGGGAAATACGGGTATATTGGGAAAATGATATCTTGTACTGGGAGTCCCTTTCCAAAGTCATGCTAGGGGCCCAGGAGAGAGAAAGGCAGTTAGTGGTTCCTAGGCAGTACAGGAAAGAGCTGCTGAGGTTGGCCCATGAGACCCCCCTGGCAGGACATTTGGGAGTGGCCTATGCGGTCATAGAGAAGGAATGTCTAGCTGTGGTCTGGGCTTTGCAAAAATTACAGCCATACCTGTATGGCAGGGATTTTACTGTCATAACTGATCACAACCCTCTACATTGGGTGGACAGAGTGTCCGGTAACAATGGCACATTGAAACAAATGCTAAAAACATTAGTAGAATCGGAGGGCAGAGACTGGGAAAAGTATTTACCCCATCTGTTATTTGCTTACAGGGAGGTACCCCAAGAGTCTACAGGTTTCTCGCCCTTTGAGTTATTATATGGTCACAAAGTGCGGGGACCCCGAGATTTAGTTAGGGAAGAATGGGAAGGGGGGCTACCTGCCCCTGAGACTTCTGTGGTGGAGTATGCTCTGAGATTCAGGGACAGGATGCAGACATTGACTGGGCTGGTACATGACAACCTTATAGCAGCACAGTCCAGGCAGAAGTACTGGTATGATCACAATGCAAGGGACCGGGTCTATGAAGTGGGACAGATTCTGAACCCCATCAGGCAGAATAAGTTGCAGGCTGCCTGGGAGGGTCCCTTCCCCATTCTGCAGCGCCTAGAACCCACCACATATGTAGTTGCCCTTGATGAGAAAGGTCAGAGGCAGAGACAGTACCACATTAATATGGCATACTATGACCCTGAGAAGGTGGTACTCAGTATATGTAGTGCACCAGAGGAAGGGCTGGCTAGTAATCCCCTATTAGACCTAGTGGAGGAAGCTAAGCCCAGGGATCCCTTCAGAATGTGGAGATCAATCCACAACTCTCAGATGAAAGGAGGAGGTAGCTTAATCAGGTACTAGGCCCCTTCAGTGCCATCTTTGCCTGGGAATGCAGGGCCTGTGGTGTCAAGAAAAGAAATAGATGGTTAAGGGAGACAGATCTATCTGCCTGGACAGGCAAGATCTCTCTGTCCCCATCTTAAGGGGGAGGTGTCAGGCCCAAGGCCTGATTATTAAAATCCTATATGTGTATTATAATTATAACTGTGTGATGTATTATCCAAGCCATGGGTGAGAGGTCATTCAGACTGTGTTTTTGTGTATTGCATTTTATTGGGGTCTGGCTGTTTGTTTACATCTCCTTTGAAGTCAAAGGCTTTTTTGAAGTCATGCACTCTGGTCCCATCATATAATCAAACAGATAAGGGGACAGGAAGAGAGAAGACCCCCTGGTGGGATCAGAGGGGAGGGGGGAATGGAGTCTCCCTCCAAAAAGGCAGATATATAATATTTAACAATGCTAGACTCAGGGTGTTCAATGCTGTGCAACAAGCTGACAAGACCATCCTAAGAACAGCTGGACTCTCACTCACTCATGGACTGCTATATCATCATGCTGTAAGAACTTCATCTTTTGTTTTCTGACCTTGCCTTGCAAAACTCTTTTATATATTTTTGTACCTGTATGTAATTTGTTCCTGTATTTATATATATTTAGCACTGTGATACCTTTCATCAGATTAAATGTTTTATTAATCAGCTCTGTTAGTCAGTCAACATCTGAAGGGCCAGGTATTGCAGAACTACACGCCCAGCATCCCTGACTGTCTGGCCATGCTGGGAATTGTACTTTTGCAACATCTGGAGGGCTACAGTTTGGGGACCACCGTATAGTGGTCAGTGTATACTGAAAGTTGTAGTTTTGCAACATCTGGATGACCACTGAGGAAGTCACAAACGGTGACGGAACGCGTGGGGCTTTAGGGGTCCCGTCCCGCTTTCTATCCTTTTGGCTCCTTTGTTCTGTGGTTGCTGTGCACTGGTGATATGCATTTACATACCTTCTCTTTGTACATCGTGTTTTCCTTTTCATTTTATTTAGGATAATTTATTCGGTGACATAGTTTGATGTTGCATGTGTATTATCTTATTAGTTAGCACCACTACTTGAGCCATTGTATTGTATTATAGAGGGACGGGACTTTGGTGAGAAGGGGGTTCATGGCCCCTCTCCCATGTTGTAGAGGTGGCTCAATCAAGAGCCTTTTAATTGTTTTTAGCTCTTTCTGTCTTTTTTCATATTTATTTGATATCTAATAAAATAAAACATGTTACTTATATGAATATTGATCCTGTGGTGTGCACTCTTTACAGTAAAACTTTACCCTTGTATAGAAAGCTCTTTGCTTACTGAGTAGTAGCACCCACTGTATGATTTGGTGAGCCCCCCTATTTTTGCATTTCGACCACCGTTTAGAGACCACTGCACAGTGGTCTCCAAACTGTGACCCTCCAGATGTTGCAAAACTACTACTCCTAGCATGCCCAGACATCCTTTGGCTGTGTGGGCATGCTGGGAGTTGTAGCTTTGCAGCTTTTAGAAGACCACAGTGAAGATCACTTACCACGATCTTCACTGCAGCCTTCTCCATGCTGCACTTTCCGGCCGCACTCCTCCTGCTGCCGTCGATGCCGCCGCTCCTCAAGGATGCCGCCTCTGTCGGTCCGGTAAGCTGGACATGCTCCCCACCTCGACGCCCGAGTTCCCCTCTGCTCTGCCCGTACTTCGATTGGTGGACAGAGCGGGGGAAATGAACTCTAACCCCTCCCGCCCCCAACTGCCATTGGTCGTCAGCCTGATCGACCAATGGAAGGGATCGGAAGAGGTGGCAACACTGGCACCTCGCTCCTATCCTTTAAGATGGTCAGAGCTGTCTCTGACAGCTCCGATCATTATTATTTTCCGGGCGATCGCCGACATGGGGGCAGGGTCTCAGGACCCCCCTAGGCATTACCACGGGATGCCTGCTGATAGATATCAGCAGTTATCCCGGTCCGATCACTGCCCGGCGAGCGGCGGTGATCGGAAATGCGGAGGGCGTACACCCTCCGTCCTTAAAGGGGTACTCCGCCCCTAGACATCTTATCCCCTATCCAAAGGATAGGGGATAAGATGTCAGATCGCCGCGGTCCTGCTGCTGGGGAGCCCCGGGATCCCCGCTGCGGCACCCTGCTATCATTACAGCACAGAGCGAGTGTATAGGAGGGGGCGTGATGACCGCCACACCCCCTCCCATAGACTTGTATTGAAAGGGGCAGGCCGTGACATCACAAGGGGCGGAGCCATGATGTAACGATGCTCCGGCCCCTGTACTGCCCATCATTACGTGCAGAGCAAACTCGCTCTGCGCAGTAATGATAGCGCGGTGCCGCAGCGGGGATCCCAGGGGTCCCCAGCAGCGGGACCGCGGCGATCTGACATCTTATCCCCTATCGTTTGGATAGGGGATAAGATGTCTAGGGGCGGAGTACCCCTTTAAGGACGGAGGTTGTATGCCCTCCGCATTTCCGATCACCGCCGCTCGCCGGGCAGTGATCAGACCCGGATAACTGCTGATATCTATCAGCAGGCATCCCGTGGTAATGCCTAGGGGGGTCCTGAGACCCTGCCCTCATGTCGGCGATCGCCCGGAAAATAATAATGATCGGAGCTGTCAGAGACAGCTCTGACCATCTTAAAGGATAGGAGCGAGGTGCCCCTAGGGGCTGAAGATGTCTAGGGGCTGAATGCCCCTTTAAGTACCGGGACGCAAGGGCGCATCCATACACCCTACCTCCCCAACAGGTTAAAAAAAACGCCAAATGGCCAAGGATGCATTTTCAACACTGTTTTTTCTGGCATTTTTTTCAGTGAAAAAAACGCTGGGAAAAAAAAGTTGAATCCTAGCCATAGAGATACATAAAAGACAGTGAATTCTAGTTCAACCAAAGTAACAGCAAATTAAGGAGAGTCAGAGGCAAAGGCAAGGCATTAAAACAACTCTACAGTGCTTTATTGCTTAAAAGTATAAAATGAAACAAATTAAAAAACTTATAAAAATAGCTTTGTGATGCGATATTCTGATCCCTATAGCCTTTTTTTTTTTTTTTTTATATAGGGCTTGTTTTGGGCATGGGTACTTTTTTTTATTGATATACCATATTGGGGTAAATACTTTCTTTTTTTTACAGTAATTCATATTTGTTAAGTGTTTACAAAGCAATATGGTAATACAAGTAGTTGCAAGGTATACAGCTTAACCCCTTCATGACCCAGCCCATTTTCACCTTCATGACCTGGGCATTTTTTGAAAATCTGACCACTGTCACTTTAAACATTAATAACTTTGGAATGCTTTTACTTATCATTCTGATTCCGAGATTGTTTTTTCGTGACATATTCTACTTTATGTTATCGGTAAAATTTCACGGATATTTGTATCCTTTCTTGGTAAAAAATCTAAAAATTTCATGAAAATTTTGAAAATTTAGCATTTTTCTAACTTTGAAAGTCTCTGCTTGAAAGGAAAATGGATATTCCAAATAAATTACATATTGATTCACATATACAATATGTCTTCTTTGTGTTTGCATTAAAAAATTGACAAGTTTTTACTTTTGGAAGACACCAGAGGGCTTCAAAGTTCCGCAGCAATTTTCCAATTTTTCTCAAGATTTTCAAAATCGTAATTTTTCAGGGCCCAGTTCAGGTTGGAAGTGGATTTTAAGGATCTTCATATTAGAAATCCCCCATAAATGACCCCATTATAAAAACTGCACCCCCCAAAGTATTCAAAATGACATTCAGTAAGTGTTTTAACCCTTTAGGTGTTTCACAGGAATAGCAGCAAAGTGAAGGAGAAAATTCTAAATCTTCATTTTTTACACTCTCATTTTCTTGTAGACCCAATTTTTGAATTTTTACAAGGGGTAAAAGGAGAGAAATCACCCTACAATTGGTAACCCAATTTCTCTTGAGTAAGGAAATACCTCATATGCGTATGTCAAGTGTTCGGCGGGCGCAGTAGAGGGCTCAGAAGGGAAGGAGCGACAATGGGATTTTGGAGAGTGAGTTTTTCTGAAAGGGTTTTTGGGGGGCATGTCCCATTTAGGAAGCCCCTATGGTGCCAGAACAGTGGACCCCCCCACATGTGACCCCATTTTGGAAACTATACCCCTCATGGAATTTAATAAGGGGTGCAGTGAGCATTTACACCCCACTGGCGTTTTACAGATATTTGAAACAGTGGACTGTGCAAATCAAAAATTTTATTTTTCATTTTCACAGACCACTGTTCCAAAAATCTGTCATACACCAGTGGGGTGTAAATGCTCACTGCACCCCTTATTACATTCCGTGAGGGGTGTAGTTTCCAAAATGGGGTCACATGTGGATATTTATTGTTTTGCGTTTGTCAGAACTGCTGTAACAATCAGCCACCCCTGTGCAAATCGCCTCAAATGTACATGGTGCACTCTCCCTTCTGGGCCTTGTTGTGCGCCCCCAGAGCACTTTGCGCCCACATATGGGGTATCTCCGTAGTCGGGAGAAATTGCGTTACAAATTTAGAGGGTCTTTTTTCCCTTTTACCTCTTGTGAAAATGAAAAGTATGTGGCAACACCAGCATGTCAGTGTAAAAAATTTATTTTTTTACACTAACATGCTGGTGTAGACCCCAACTTCACCTTTTCATAAGGGGTTAAAGAAGAAAAAGCCCCCCAAAATTTGTAAGGCAATTTCTCCCGAGTACGGCGATACCCCATATGTGTCCCAAAACTGTTGCCCTGAAATACGACAGGGCTCCAAAGTGAGAGAGCGCCATGCGCATTTGAGACCTGAATTATGGATTTGCATAGGGGTGGACATAGGGGTATTCTACGCCAGTGATTCCCAAACAGGGTGCCTCCAGCTGTTGCAAAACTCCCAGCATGCCTGGACAGTCAATGGCTGTCCGGCAATACTGGGAGTTATTATTTTGCAACAGCTGGAGGCTCCGTTTTGGAAACAGTAGCGTACCAGACGTTTTTCATTTTTTGGGGGGAGGGGGGCTGTGTAGGGGTATGTGCATATGTAGTGTTTTTTACTTTTTATTTTAGGTTAGTGTTAGTGTAGTGTAGTGTTTTTAGGGTACAGTCACATGGGCAGAGGTTCACAGCAAGTTTGCCGCTGGAAGTTTGAGCTGCAGTGCAAAATTTGCGCCATCTCAAACTTGCAGCACTCACTGTAAACCTCCGCCCATGTGAGTGTACCCTGTACATTCACATTGGGGGGAGGGGGCAAACATCCAGCTGTTGCAAACTCCGAGCATGCCCTTTGGCTGTCCGTGCATGCTGAGAGTTGTAGTTTTGCAACAGCTGGAGGAACACTGGTTTGGAAACACTAAGTTAAGTAATAAACTTTCAAGTGTTTTGCAACCAAACTTAGTGTTTCCAAACCAGTGTGCCTCCAGCTGTTGCAAAACTACAACTCCCAGCATGCACGGTCTGTCAGTGCATGCTGGGAGTTATAGTTTTGCAACAATTGCAACAGCTGGAGGCACTGAGGTAGGAAACGGACAATGTTTCCCAACTAGTGTGCCTCCAGTTGTTGCAAAACTACAACTCACAGCATGCCCAGACTGCCAAGGCATGCTGGAAGTTGTAGTTCGGCAATATCTGAAGGATCAGATGTTGCCGAACTACAACTTCCAGCATGCTTGGGCAGTCTGGGCATGCTGGGAGTTGTAGTTTTGCAACATCTGGAGGTCCACAGTTTGGAGACCACTGTATAATGGTCTCCAATCTGTGCTCTTTCAGATGTTAGAGAACTACAACTCCCAGCATGCCTGGACAGACTGAGCATGCTGAGATTTGTAGTTTTGCAACATCTGGAAGAGCACAGATTGGAGACCATTATACAGTGGTCTCCAAACTGTGGACCTCCAGATGTTGCAAAACTACAACTCCCAGCATGCCCAGAAAGCCAAAGGCTGTCTGGGCATGCTGGGAGTTGCAGTTTTGAAACTCTCAGAGGCAGCAGTGAGATCGCTTTACGGCGATCTCACTGCTGCCAATGAAGATGCCGCACTGCTGCCGGAAACTCACCTCCGGGACGCAGCGCCGCCGGGACCGCATGGAGGACGCCGGGACCGCTCGGGACACCGCTCGGACGGGTAAGTGACGCCGGGGGACGGGTCAGGGACACTTAGCAGAGCGGTGTGTGTCCCGATCCCCGTGATCGGGACTCACACACCGCGCTGCTAAGTATTCTCATAGCGAAACGCTGCTATCAGCTAGTCAGATTTGACCAGTTGATAGCAGCGATCGCTGGGGGGGATGGGGGACGAAACCCCCCGTGGTCGCACGGTAAGATGGCTGGCTATCAGTGATAGCCACCATCTTTCCGGGCGCTGCGGGATGCTGCGAGTAGCGGCAGTAATGTCCATGACGTACCTGTATGACATGGGTCGGGAACACCTTGCCACCCATGACGTACAGGTATGTCATAGGTCGGGAAGGGGTTAAATGCAAATAATAAAATGCACAGAAAAGGTACATCTCTGGTAGCAGGCATTTGTGTCCAAAGAAGAAGAGCTAAGTCACAGGGTCACTAAAATTACATTTAAACACAAGGAATAAATAGAAAAAGGTCATAGAAAAAAATCATAAATTTATCTTGCCCAGCTGCCCCCCAGCAGTTCGAACAGAATGCATCAGCTGGTGCTGATTATGGTGCCGTTTTGTGGTCTCTCACTTCCTCTGGCCTGACCTAAATTTTAATAGGTGAGAGTTACTAACCTTTTTCTATTTATTTCATTATTTGCATCCTTTTTTTCTATTATTGGGCACCCCTATATAGCCATTGGTTTTACTTACAACTAGAGATGAGCGAACTTACAGTAAATTCGATTCGTCACGAACTTCTCGGCTCGGCAGTTGAAGACTTATCCTGCATAAATTAGTTCAGCTTTCAGGTGCTCCGGTGGGCTGGAAAAGGTGGATACAGTCCTAGGAGACTCTTTCCTAGGAATGTATCTACCTTTTCCAGCCCACCGGAGCACCTGAAGGCTGAACTAATTTACGCAGGATAAGTCATCAACTGCCGAGCCGAGAAGTTTGTGACGAATCGAATTTACTGTAAGTTCGCTCATCTCTACTTCCAACATTAATCATATGGGTTCTTTTGAGGTACAAGTTTTGGGTGATTACTAGGAGTGGTGCCATGCCATCTTTTCTTTCAAGTGTGCCTTATTGTTACAGCAGGCATAAGAATAGGTATGTTACCAGAGTGCACTTTAAACTGTGCATTTATAAGAAAGAAAAGAGGCATAGGAAAAAAGAGCAGAGAAAAGAAGAGGGAAGAAGAAAAAGGGGGGTGGGGGTGAATACAGCAAGGAACAAGAATGAGGATAAAGAGAGCAACCTAAACACAATCACTGCACAAAGGAGGGGCCTGATCTATATAGGAAGTCCATTCGAGCCAGGTCTGCAAGACCTTGGTGGTCTGTACATAGTAATCTGCCATAAGGGACACCATACGGTGCAGAAAGTCAAGCTCCGTAGCACATTTCCAGCAGTAGGAACCTCGGTGGATTTCCAGTGTCAAGGAATAGTCCTGTTCCAGTCAAGAAATGCTGTAACAGGCCCTGCTTGGTCACTTTCAAAGATCTGGAAGAAGAGAAAATAGTGCAATGCTTGGTGTAGGAGTCACAGCAATGGCTGACACATAGTGACAACATTTTATGGGTAAAAATAAAGATTTTTTTGCCAGTCAGATCTAGATACTGTCATACTCAAATCTTAATACCATGCTTGCCTGTAATTTAGGATTTTATCTGTGTTTTTTCCCAGGTATAGCTGGGAGATGACTCTGGAGGGCAGGGAAGATTGATATAGAATAAATTCCAGGTTGGTAGGTGTGGAGGACAGGATTCCCTAAGAGTACCATAGATGGTGAAAGGCCTTCAACTGGGCGTATTCAAACCAAGACAAGGATTTCCCCAAGCAGGACTAGGGGTAGGGGTGAGGTGCTCACAAGAATCTGGGTAATCTTGGCACCATAAGAGACTGACTTTGCTAAAGAAGTGTTCCTACCAATTGCTGGTGGGAAGAGATAAACTCGGTTTCCAGGCCCACCCATTTCTTATGTAGAGAATTGTGAAACCAGTTGTCTAGGACCGACCTGGGGACAGGAAGAGTGAGCCCTAAACTGACCCTAAAACCGCTCTCCCTGCCTACTTGCCCATCCACCCTAACCGGTGGATCACAACTGGGCGCCAGTCCCTTCCTGAGCTAAAGTGCAGGGGCCTAATAAAAACATATACTAATAAATAGTCGGTCAGAAACATAACAGGAACATAGAACTCTATAAAAGATTAAGTTCAGAGGACACAGATCAGTGAGCAGCACAGGAGACACGATGGATCAGCGGACATGAACAGAGGACACTATAGATCAGTAGTCATGTACAGAACTCCAGAGATCTGAATAAAGAACTTATAAACATATAGAGTTCAAAACATCAGACAGGAAAACAGATAACTCAACAGACTTTAGGAACAGACAGGAATATAGCATAATCCCCCAGAACATCCAGTAGACACCAAGTCCCCATGGACAAGAAACAGGGATCTATCGCTAATCAGGAATGTTTGCATTCCCTATGCAAACCTCCAGTAGACACAAAGTCCCCATGGACAGGTAATAGGGATGCCTAGATACACAGGATATATTTATAGAACATTGTTCACACTGAACACACAGACTGGACACTACACTACAGGAGTAGCCATAAATAATAAATCCAAATAAACTACTCACCAGCGGCACACTTCACCATGACGTCAGGATGCTGGCCCACTAGGAAAACAAATATAAAACACAGAACTTCATATAAACGCATACAAGAGAAAACAGTGTGAACAGACACATAGTAGAAAGGAGAAACAAATTGTAAAACCGACTAAAGAAACACAGCTTAAAATCCACTAAGAGCAAGCCACCTAACATTGCTAAAACCAGAAAATACAAAGTGCATGCTAAAACAGAGAAAGTAGATTAAAAGCTCAAATAAGAAGAATTTCACACAAAGCCTCCATTAGCAGCATGGCCAAAGCAAGATGTAATGAAGTATCACCAAGAGCTCCCAGCAGCATATCCAGCATGCTAGCAAGTCAGGATGAAATGAAGTAAATCACCAGCACTGCGGCTAGGCTGGGCTGACTTTAAATAGACACACCCTAAAGGCTATTGGACAACAGAGGCTGAGGCTGAAAAAGCCAGAGACATTGACTATTACCTGATCAGAGAACATAAAACTGTTCACACACACCAAATCCAATAACTGTGTGTGAACACAGACCAGGACAGACATGACACCAGTCCACTAGGTGCAAAAGTATAGAAACCTTGTGGTACAGCGATCCATTAGAGAGGCAGCACCACTGATGGACTTTGGGCAGGTGAGCTTAAGCCATAGTCTCAGGGATCCCCAGGCAAACTTGCTGACATCCACACACAACTGTGTTTGGTAGGTACCAGAAAGCTAAACTTGTAAGGCTTAAAAACAAGTTCATAACATGGGATAATGTGATAATGAGTTTCAATCTAGGGAATGAGCAAATATCTGCAATAATATGGTGCAGAAGGGGTGGGGAGTTAAAGGGTAAAAAGGTCAGAAAGTTTAGCAGGGATCCAAACCCCTAGGTACCAAAGAGCCCTAGTCTGCCGTTTAAAAGAAAATCGGGACTGAAGATGACGGCCAAGTTCAGGTTGTAGGGTGATATTCACAATCTACGTTTTTGAATAGTTTAATTTGAAGTTGCTGACCTGAGCAAATCTGAAGAGGAGAGCCAGGAACACATTCAGAGGGTAGAGATGAATAAGAACACAATGGCCCTCATTTACTATTCTAAACCCGACTTGTTTTGTTGTTTTTTTTTGGCGCATCTTTGTCTGGGACATGTCGCAGACATCGTGCGCCAGTCTGCGACACGATGCAACATTTTTTCCCGATGGACCCGATGTGGATTCTCCCAAACCCGAAAAAGGGGCGTAACCCGACATTTCTGAGCTTTCCCACGTATTTATAAAGGTTTCCAACCCGAATTTGTTGAATTGTTGTGGATTTTTTCCCGACAACTCAGAGGAGTTGGAAACCAAAACCAACAAAACCCACGTGCGACAAACAGGATGCGACATAATAATAAATACCAGGGGAAAAAAGCAGTCGGGTAAGAAAGCAAGATAGACTTACAACCCGATTTTCTAAGTAAATGAGGGCCAATATCTGCATATAAGGCTGGTTTTAATGAGAGCAGGACATATGGATGCCAGTGATATCCAGGGAATGGGGATATGAGACTTCTATATGGGGTGCAAAGCCCACTTGATTTGTTGCACAGCCCTTAATTTGTCACAAATCTATACCAGGCTGGGTTCACACCACATTTTTGAAAACAGTTCCCGTATACGGTTTCAATGTGAAAACCGTATGGGACCATATTGAAAACCGTATGCATTAAAAAACTCCATTGAAAACCATATGCCAAACGATGCATCCGGTTGTGTCCGTTTTGCATCTTGTACAGTTTTGTAAATTTTTTTCCTGTACCCACGTTTTTGGGTGAAAACTGTATGGATACTGTATACGTTTGTTTTTTAACATGGGAGTCAATGGGAACCGTACAGATCCGTATGTGCGTATGGTTCCATCTGGTTTGCACCATACTGTTTTTGACACTGAAAGTTTTTTTGGGGGGGGGGAATTTCAATCAAAAAAGTGAAACTTGATTCATAATGGAGTGAAAAGTTAAAAACGTATGCGTTTTTTTTTCTCAAAACGGATGCAACCAGACATAATTTTTTTAAAACCGTATATGGTTTTCAATCGTATATGGGTTTAAATTTGTACACACATTTTAATACAGTTTAGTCCGGTTTTGAGGAATCCGTTTTTCATCAAGAACCTCATACGGGAACTGTATTGCAGAAACTGACGGACCTGGCTTACATAAATCATACTCAAAGTCACAGTAGAGGAACCAAACAAAGTGGTGTACTGAAGTGTAATTTCAAAAATGGGCGAATGTGCTACCATACAAATTAAAGGGGTACCCCGGTGAAAACCTTTTTTCTTTTAAATCAACTGGTGGCAGAAAGTTAAACATATTTGTAAATTACTTCTATTAAAAAATCTTAATCCTTCCAGTACTTATTAGCTGCTGAATGCTACAGAGGAAATTCCTTTCTTTTGGAACACTGATGACATCACGAGCACAGTGCTCTCTGCTGACATCTCTGTCCATTTTAGCAACCATGCATAGCAGATGCATAGCAGATGTAAGGTAAGGGCAGCATGGTGGCTCAGTGGTTAGCACTGCTGCCTTGCAGTGCTGGGGACTTGGGTTCAAATCCCACTAAGGACAACAATAAATAAAGCTTTATTATTATTATAATAATGTCAGCAGAGAGAACTGTGCTCGTGATGTCATCAGAGAGCATTCCAAAAAGAAAAGAATTTCCTCTGTAGTATTCAGCAGCTAATAAGTACAGGAAGGATTAAGATTTTTTAATAGAAGTAATTTACAAATATGTTTAACTTTCTGCCACCAGTTGATTTAAAAGAAAAAAGGTTTTCACTGGAGTACCCCTTTAACACCTCTAACACTTTCATTGTTTGGTATATGGGGCTGATTGAGGGCTGATCTTCTGCATTGTGATTTGTAGTTTTAATCAGTACCATTCTTGTTTTTATGGGTCTTTTTGATCACTTTTTATAAAAAAAAATTCCCAGCGCCCTCACCAGGTCGTTGTTAGGGCATTGTGGGGATCAGACTGTTAAACTTGGGGGCCCTAGTGGTGTTTTCCGAACTTACCGGGTCAGCAGTAGGTTCAGGTTCCCGGGAAAAGGGGGGTTACGGGTCCCGGCAATGTCCATCTGCTTTTCACGCGGATGCCTGTAGTGCAGGTACGCTGTAGCCAGGTGGCGTTGCCTGCGCATAGTATCAAAGCATATGGTCGTTATGAGTGATTATGCAGTATGTCCCGGCATTGTTGGCAGGTAGGGTACTCTACAAGCCTGGCAAGCGCCTCTGGGAATCATGTGGCCACCTGCAGTGCAGGGACACCGTCACTAGGTGGCACTACGTGCGCATGGTGTTTTGGCAGGGAAGATGTCTTAATAAATAAATATATATATATATATATATATATATTTATATATTAAATAAAAAAATAAAAAAAGGGGAGGTGGTAAGTGGCGTTAGCAGTTTTGGGTTAGCAGGTGTTCAGAGAGGTATATGTATGCATTGGTCCTGGTCTGTTATAGAGATACTGGTCTAGGTCAGGTGTTAGTGCCATGGTCAGTAGGTCTTATACGGTACATTCACTCGCAATATCATACATTGCATAGTTATAGTTTTCTTTCCCAGTACAGTCATTCTGTGTTATGGGCAGTACGTACAGTCATAGTTTGTATACGGTAATTATACTGTTGGCATGTGCAGCGGGTACGCAAGTTATACTATCACAGTGTTTGCAGGTATAGTGTTGTATACAGTACATGCTCATAGTATGATATGTAGAGTGTACGGTTATAGGTATACATTCAGTACACACGTTCATAGCAATTCATACGGTCCATATGGGTATAACAGTACATGTGGCAAATACAGTATTGTAGTTAATTGCAGTACATTAGGTCATTTATAGGTGTTGAACTACGTGGCATAACTATAAAGCTAGGTTCAGACTACGGAATTTCCACCCGCAATTCCGCTTTGAAATTGCAGGCAGAAATTCCGCTTGCTAAAATGTATAGTGTAGTGAATGGGTTTCCGTTCACAAATTCACAAATTTCTGCCTGAAGAATAGTGTTGCTTTCTTCAGGCGGAAATCCGTGAACATATTGCAGTCTATTGGAAACTGCAGTGTCCGCGCGGTCCGCACTCGGAATCTCCGGGCGGAAATTTTCTGCCCGGAGATTCCGTAGTCTGAACCTAGCCTTATAGCTGTCATAAGGTGTTTCTTCGTGGCAGCATTTACAGTGCGTAAGTTTCATTGTATTGCAGTGCATTTGCAGATATATTATTGTATTGCAGTGCATGTATATGCGTAGCATTGGGGCACACACGTTCTTACTTTAGTGATTATACGTCTGTTGTGGTCGTTGCGTACGCATTCGTGCATAGCATTGGTAGTGTGTAATCTTAGCATTTCTGTGGGTATAGGTACTGAGCCTATAATAGAGCTATCAATGACATAGGTGATTTATATGGTTTATACTCTCATGGCATCTATATTTTGATACGCAAGGGGCTTCTTTGTGCATACATTCATGACATTCATACTGTTTACACGCTCATAGTGTTATACTGTGCATACGCTTTTGGCGTTCGTACTGTTCACGCGCCTGTTCATAATGTTCACATGCTCAGGGCAGTCATACTGTCCATACGCTTTAAATATTCATACTGTTCATACGTTATGGCATGTATACTTTTCATACGCTCATGGCATTTATACTATTCATTCGGTCGGGGCCGCTATACTGTTCATACGCTTGTGGTGGTTATACTGTTTTAGGCTCATTACATTTATATTTTTCAAACTCTCATGGCATTACATGTTTATGGCATTTATACTGTTCATTAGCCCACATTATTATTGTTCACCAGCTCATGGTAGTGGTTATTACATGCTCGTGGCATTGATACTGTTCATACGCTCAAGGCAGTTATATTGTTCATGCAATTTTGGTATTTACACGATTCACATGCTCAGGATCTGCGTTTCAAACACTCATAGTATTTTATACTGTTTATACATTCATGGCGTTTCACTTTCCACACACTCGTGGCATTTATAATGCCCTCATGCGCTTGGTAATTATACAGATCATACAATCACGGTACTCATTCTGTTACACGATATTGTTCACACGCTCGTAGCATCATACTGTTTATACAGTCACAGCAATTACTGGTCAGATACACATGGCATTTGTACGGTTACATTTGTGATGGTCAGACGGTCTTGCGAGCAGGGTATTCACACTGTTCATACGCTCTTGTTGTTCATACACTCATAGCAGTCATGCGGTATGTACACTCATGGTGCTTATGCTGCACATACGCTTGTGCGTTGGTTTCACACACTCAGGGCATTTATATTGCGCATGACATTATACAGTTTTATACGCCCAAGGTATTGCGGTTGTTTTCCCATCATACCGCCTACTTCGGGTCATACAACATGGTTTTCGTTTCTGACATATATTCAGTGCAACAGCATCAAGACACATAGGTGGTGTGTACCCCTCATACCTGCCATGACTGCAGAGGGATTCATTGCATAGTTGTTGTTACTGACACGTTTCCAGAGTGACAGCATCACGACACATAGGCGGTTGTAGACCCATTATACCTGCCACGTCTGCAGGGGGATGCACTGCACAGTTGTTGTTACTGACACGTATTAAGAGCAACAACATCTTGACACTTAGGTGGTGGTGTATCCTTTGTACCTGCCACTTCGGCAGGGGGTTACATTACATAGTCGTTTGTACTGACACATCTTCAGGGCAACAATATCATGACACATATGTGGTTGTATTCCCTTTATACCTGCCACGTCTGTAGGGGGTTGCACTGGGCAGTTGTTGTTACACGTCTTCAGAGCGTCAACTTCACGACATATAGGCGGTGGTATACCCATTATACCTGCCACGTCTGCAGGGGGATCCATTGCATAGTTGTTGTTACTGACACGTTTTCAGAGCAACAACATCACGGCACATAGGCGGTGGTATACCCATTATATCTGCCACGTCTGGAGGGGGATCCATTGCATAGTTGTTGTTACTGACACGTTTTCAGAGCAACATCATCATGGCACATAGGCGGTTGTACACCGATCATACGTGACTCAGCTGCAGGGTATTTCACTGAGCAATTGTTGTTATGATTTCGTCTTAGTACATTAACATCACAACACATAGGGGGTGGGATTCCCATTTCCCCTGCCACGTCTCCAGGGCATGCACCGCATAGTTTGTTGATTATCAATACGTTTTCAAAGCGTCAACATCTCGATTCAGTAGACATAGATGGCATACACATCATACCTGCCACATGTGCAGAGGTATACAATGAGCAGTTGTCACTGACATGTTTTCAGCGCAACAACATCATGACATACAGGTGGCGGGATATTCAGTATACATAACACGGCTGGAGGAGGATGCACTACAGAGTTGTTGTTAATGACTCGCTTCAGAGCAACAATGGCATAGCGCATAAGGGTGGTAGCCCCTTCATACCTGCCACACCTGAAGTGGGATACATGGTGTTGTTATTGCCACTAACCCGCTTTCTGAGTTATAGTTTCATGTCATTAAAAAAAAGCGATGGTTATGCCAGACCTGTTGTGTATGAGCATGTGGCTTGCGTAGAGAACTGTCACGTCGGCTGGTACGGTGCTAGAAAAGGGACCTCTCACGTCTACAGACATGGAGGTTTCGATGAGACCTGGTAGAGGTGCAGGCATGGTGGTTCACAAATTGAAATACAGGTTCGAGGACTGTGCAAAGCACTGTAACCGTAACAGGCGTGATCCATATGAAGCTGTCAATTGCGGCAGGACGTTACCCCGGAGTTCAGTTTTGAGGCAGAAGTTCAGCGGTTCAAGGTTGGGTCAGGGTTCTTTGGGTGCAGTCGAGGGCACGTTAGACCTCTCAGGTGGATAGGCACATTGGCTACGCATAGTCTTGGCCACATACGGGTACAATGGCAATGCAAGGTTCATCTACCCGCAGCAGGCCAATACTTCGGAGTACAGATGGTGGGTAGTTCATGGTATGTCAGTACAGTTCGGGTAGTCTTCAGGCAAGTTTCTCGAGTTTAGTTCTGGGTACAGGTGAACATGCATATCATTGTCCAGGTCTGTCATGGGGGTAGGTTACTTGCGTGTAAACAGTTTGGGTTTGGCCTCTAAAATAGGGATCGGATAGCGTAGCTAGGCCTGGCAGGAAGTTGTCAGTTTCTCTCGATCAATGACAGATGTCAGTGTGTTTAGCTTATACGCTAACGTGGTCTAGAGTGCTGGCATATTCTTCTGAGTAGGTACAGTGGATATAGCTATCCATCACTAGATATAGCATCCGTTCATAATTAGTTGGTTGGTTCTACTGTTATAGGGTCTGTATTAGGGGTTTCAGGGGGAGGGAGGGGGCTCATTACGAGATTTAGGCATCCTACTAATTAACCTACTGGGTCAGGTGTTTTGCTCTTTAAAGGCCTACCTTTGGTCACGGATTTGGGAACAGTTCAGCCACTGTTAGGTTTAACTTTCAGTTAAGTACATAGAACGTTTGTGACTTGAATACGAGGGGAAGTTGCTCGGTCCACGTCAGTTTGTTTCTCACACAAGGTCATTGATCACCACTTTGGGAGGTAATCATCAGCTATTATCAGGTCACTCTTTTCGCATTGGGGCAGCATCATGACACAAGGTTTTCCTCTGCACGTTATTTAGAAGGAAGTCAAGCTGCTATGCTAATTATGTTCCAAATCTTCACAACAAAATGGCTGATGTCTTCCGATACTTGGTATGGTTCTTCCAATAAATTATTTTATTCCTGCACGGTTATGTGTTTTTGCCCTCTAAAGGCTAACCTTCTGTCGCGGTTTTTGGGCACAGTTCAACCACTTTACTATATAGTGTCATGCATATGTGTTATTAGTTTCTTTACAGGAACCACCGAAGGAGTATTATCTGCTGGCGTAGGCAAATCTTGTCGGTCATGTGTGGAGCCCTGACCACAAATAGTAGGGGTGTGAATTGCCAAGAATTTGGCGATTCGATACGAATCGCGATACCAGTGTGGCGATTCGATATATCCCGATATATCGCAATACCGTCTAGGTGACGATACATCGCGATATATCCCGATACATCACCCACCTGGGAGCATTCATAGATCCCAATAGACGCCGCTGTCAGCTTTGACAGCGGCGATCTAGTACTCCGGTGCTCACTTTTCTCATTTTATCCCGTCCGGGCTGCAAAATAAAAGAAAACGCACTTTATCTTACCTGCCAACGAGCCCCCGGAGCTCCGGTACAGGTATTCAGTCCCCGGGCTGTATTCTTCTTACTTCCTGTTAGCCCGGCACGTCACATGGAGCTTCAGCCTATCACCAGCAGAGGCGGGACATCGCTGCGGCCAGTGATAGGCTGAAGCTTCGTGTGACGTGCCGGGCTAACAGGAAGTAAGAAGAATACAGCCCGGGGACCGAACACCTGTACCGGAGCTCCGGGGGCTCGTTGGCAGGTAAGATAAAGTGCGTCTTCTTTTATTTTGCATAACATGAGAAAAGTGTGCACCGGAGTACTCCTTTAATAGCCAGCCGCGGCGATCGCCGCATGCTGGCTATTAGCGGCGGCCCCCGGCTACTGAAATCAGCCGGGGGTCGCATAGTACGGAGCGGGCACGAGTCGGAGCCCGCTACATACACCCAGAGCGACGCCGTGTCAGATCCGGCCTGCCCGGCTCCACAAATGTGGAACTTTTATCTCCTGATGCCCAGGACATGCTGTTCCGGGCGTCAGGAGATAAAAATTCCACATCCCTAAAAGAATCGATTCAAAAATATTTTGAATCGATTCAGTATCGGCAAATGAAAAAAATCGCGATTATCACGAGAATCGATTTTTTCTTACATCCCTAACAAATAGTATTTTTTTTGGTTGCGCCATACATTTTATGGTAAAAGGGAGTGATGGCATTACAACGGACAACTGGTTGCGCAGAAAACAAGCCCTCATACTAGTCTGTGGACAAAAATATAAAAGAGTTATAATTTTTTGAAGGAGAGGAGGAAAAGACGAAAACGTAAAAATAAGGCCAAAATGGGCTGAGTCCTTAAGGGGTTAAAGAATAACTGTCATCAAACCATAATTTCTAAACTAACTCAGAATACATTCCCTAATTATTCTTAACACCCCTCCTGTCCTTAAAAAAATGCTCAGAGCTTTTAAAAGCTCTGAATCATACCTTTCCCTTGCTTACATTGTGTGAGCTCCCAGCAGGAGAAAGTGGGCATTTCGAAGTAGACGTGACGTCACTGAAGCCTGCGTGAGCTGTGCCTCGCCATTCCCCGCATGCACTTCCTTAATTTGGTCTCCTGCCAGGCTGGGAGGAGACCAAACTAACTGCTTGGTAGGGGAAAAAACATAACAGAGCCACCTAGTGGCCGTTTTTGCAATCACAATAAAAACATATAAATGTTGACAATTTTAACAGCAAGTAAATAGCAAAGTGTCTTATAACTACATAAGGAACAATATATTAAAAGTTTAGTTTGGTAACAGATACATTTATGTACTGGAAGATTGAGTATCAAATTTAAAAGCTTCCAGTACTAGGTATATCCAAGGCAGAGATAAATGTAAAGAAAGGAAAAAAAGTGTTTTATTAGGAATGTCCATGTTAAACAAAATGAACTCAAGTTGTAAATATGTTAATATAGTATAATGAAAAATGCAGATGGTAAACTGGCAATCCAAGGCTCACAGAAAAAACTGTATATAATATTCCAATACAAACACTGGAGTAGGGGAGTTTCCCCTCCCCCAGCTCCAGCATTAGCTTCACTTGTCGGATCTGGCAATGTGCCCAAGTTGAAACATATGTATTTTCATTGTAAGAGCTTTAACTTGTGTTCATAGAGTAAAATATAAATTAATCAGGTCCAGGTCATGCGCTGGGAGCGTACTGCAGCACGAGGCGGTCAAACTCATTCTCCTGGAAGAAACAGAAGAGAATTGTTAATGTGCTGAAAGGAGCAATTCGTACAAAGAGAGACATTATTTCCCATCTGACAGGGATTACCTCGTAGAGAGTATACATTCATTTTCCTAAACCTATGTTATCCAAGAAATATTATACATGCCATTACAAAAAAAATCCTGTCTAACATACATGACACAGTCATTGGCCATTTACAATGTAGCATACAACTGGGAATAAATATTTGTCAGACACAAATAAAAAAAGAAATGCCAAACAAAAAAAGGAACAAAATTACCTCTTTACAGTGAACATGTTAATAAAATAACAAACAGATATAGGAGAGTAGCAGCAATGTTTGTCAATATCACTTTCAGAATTATAAACCCTATGGCAGAACTTTCCAATCAATGCTTTTATGTGGCCACGGCCCATGTTGCCTGATCTTCAACTGGCAGCCAGTGGTGCTCCCACTTTAAGTCAGTGAGAAGTGATGGCTGTCAGGAATGATGAGTGATGCCCCTTGATGTTGTGCCCGAGAAACGGAACATGAGAAAGTCCCTTGTCGCACCGGGGCCTACCGTGAAGCAAATGGAGAGAAAAAGGAGGTTCTGGGGCAAGGTTTGGGGACATTTCAGTCACCTCCATGCCATTTCAATCCGCCGTGCCAATGGCACGGGAGGTTATGAAATGGTGGAGGCACCTTGAGGGGTAATGAAAAGGCGGGGGGGATGTGGGTTGGGGGTAATGAAATGGCACAAAAGGGGGTAATGAAATGGCACAAGGGAGGGGGGATTAATGAAATGGCACAATGGAGGGGTAAGTAAATGGCACAAGAGAGGGGGGGGGGGTAATAAAATGGCACAAGGGAGGGGAGGGGGGATTTTGTTTACCCCCCCCCCCCCCAATTTATTCCCTGTGTCAAAGTAAAATGGCACAAGGGGATGATGAAGCCACCTTTGTAGTGCTGATACTGATATTTAAGATGTTATATACGTGATCTACTATTGTGGCCTTGTCAAGCTCCCTTACTGTTGGTCCCTCCCTCAGCCCAGCAGGACGCATAACGCGATATGTGCAATAGGTGGTACCCCCCATACATTTTATTATTACAATTTATAAATGTATCTGATTCTCTTATTAACATGTCAGTTTAACCTCCTGTTTGCTAGTGAAAAAAAATGTTTTGTATGTCACAAAACTATGCATGTCTAAAAAAGTGTGTCACCAACATGAAAAGTTTTAGTTTTCTTTAACCCACTGAACTCACTATACAGTTCACATAGAGTTCAATGGTAATTTCTATGCAGTGAGCTCCCCCTAGCGGTGGCTGCAGTAGATTATCATGTAAACCATGTATAGTTGCTTAAAGGAAAGCAGGACTAATTTAAATTATATGTACATTTTAACTCCTTTGCTGCCCTTGACCACTGCAGACAAACCATTAACTCAGCCATCATCCAAAACAACAAAAAACACATATTTAAACCCAGAACCACCGTAGATGACCAGGGATATTAAATAATAACCCCTTGAGCATTATAGATCAGCAGGTATTTGTCCAGAAACACCTAGCTTAATTATGACGTTTTTATGTTTTTTATTTTACATGTTCCTTACCAAGGTCCAAGAAGAAAGCGTGTGGTCACCTGTGATTTTATTTCCTAAAATTTAACAATAACATCTACAGGGTAAAGGAGCATTCCTCTTTATTGTTCACAACTGCTGTTTTATAGATTGGCATAGTCTTCCTTATCTCTATTGGCTGCGCTATGGAGTATGCATTCATTCCATTCTGGGTAGTGACAAAGTACAGTGACCCCCGACCTACGATGGCCCTGACATAAGATAATTTCAACATGCAATTGCCTCTCAGAGGCCATCGCATGTTGAAGGCAGCATCAACATGCAATGCTTTTGTATGTCGGGGCCATCGCATAAACGACTATCCGGCAGCGCTGACTGCTTCAGCTGCTGCCAGATAGCCTTTTACGGTGCCCCGTGTGCTCCGGTGATGGTCTCCTACCTGTCCTCGGGGCTCCGGAGCGTCATCTTCACGATCCCCTCCATCGCCGGCGCTCTTCTTCAACGTCATCACGTCGCACTTACGCCCTCCCGTCATCCAATTGGAGCGGCGTGCGTGCATAGTGACGTGATGACGGTGACAGAGAGCAAGGATCCCGGGGAAGCAGAGACGGTCCGGAGCATCGGGGACATGGTGATAGTGATGGAGGGCGACATCCAGGGCAGCGGTGACGGGTCTGGAGTGGCGGGGACAGGTGAGTACAGCTTCCTATACTTTCCATTGCACGGATCCCTCAACATACGATGGTTTCAACAAACGATGGTTCATTTGGAACAGATTACCATCGTATGTTGAGGGACCACTGTATTCATCAATAAAAAGGGTGACATGCAGTCCAGAAAACGTGTACCCCCATGATCTCTACTTTACGTCAGTGTCTCCAAAGCCAAGACCCTTCAGACATTTATAAAAAGGTACAAGATACACATGACAGTAGCAGCCCTTTAACCCCTTAAGAACACCGCCAATTTTATTTTCGCGTTTTCGTTTTTTCCTCCCCGCTTTCTAAAAATCATAACTCTTATATTTTCACCCACAGATTAATATGAGGGCTTATTTTTTGTGCGACCAGTTGTCCTTTGTAATGACATCACTCGCTTTACCATATAATGTATGGCGAAATAAATTAAAATACTATTTGTGTGGGGAAATTGAAAAGAAAACAGCAATTTAGCAAATTTTGGAAGGTTTCATTTTAACGCTGTACAATTTATGGTAAAAATGACATGTTTTTCTTATTCTTATTCGTGTTAATACGAATAAAATGATACCCATGATTACACACTTTTCTATTATTGTACTGCTTTAAAACAAATCTCAAAACTTTTTAACAAAATTAGTGTGTTTAAAATCCCTCTATTTTGATGACCATTTTTCCGTATAAGCGGCAGTAGTAGGGCAAATTTTTTGCACAGCGATCTTTACTTTTTATTGATACCTCATTTGCATATATTAACCTTTTAATTAATTTTTTTAACTTAATTTTATTCTATATTATGTGACAAGAAAGCCATTCACCATACAGGATCAATAACATTATATTTTGATAGTTCAGACATTTATGCATGCAGTGATACCAAATATGTTAATTATTTTTTAAATGCTTTTTTGGGGGTAAAATGGAAAAAAACAGACGATTTACTTCCTTATTGGGGGAGGGTATTTTTAAAAAAATTTTTCTTTTTTTTTTTTAAATACTTCAAAAAACCAAGAGAGCACCTACAGAGTCATTTTATAGGAAGATATGTGCCAAATAAGCACAAATTTTATCATTTCCGTAGAAGAAAAGACAATGCATCAATAAAAAACATGTATATGCGTATAAAGAGTATATGCATATAAAAAGGATGGCATAAAGCACATCTACAATACATATAGGTAACTATTGCACATCAGTAGGTATTGCACATAACAAGTTTGGGTAACTGGGTGAAAAGCCCCGCTGGGTGAAACGCGTTGGAGGTCTGGTGGGTAACTGGGGAGCGGAGGGAGTTCCATTGATTCATGCCACCATTACATGTGGTCTTCATCTTCTTGTGATCCAGTTTGTGTGCTTTTTAATTACTTTGTCTTTTCAATTTATTTTGTACACTTTTGGCACTTCATTTATGTGATTTGTATTGTATTTGATACGTACACATTTATTTATTAATGAGGCAACGTTGCCCTTGTATGTGCCTTATGTGTATATGATTTTTTTTTATTTCATTTTGACATACTTGTCTCTTTGTAATATTGCTTAGCACACCTGGACTATTTCTTTACCCCCTTCATTGTCTCCCCCTGCTCCCTGTTCCCACCTTTGTTTGTCCACGCTGTGTTTGTGTTTTATATGTTTTGGAATTATCCTAAATAAAATTTATTTTATTTTACATATGGTCTGTTTTTAAGTGGTTTTTTCCTTTTCTTGGTTCTAATGGCTGTCAGGTAAACAAGGTAGGCAGATGCAAGCGGGTTAATGGGTGGTGCTTTTGAGGACATAGGCTAGACTTGTCTGGGCTCTTGCCATGTCACTTATTTGCTTATATCTCACTGATGGAGAGGACTATTGGAATCATAATGACTAGCTCTATTTATACATAGGCTTATTTACACCACTTTTCCTGCTGGCACCTTTAACAAGTTTCACTTGTTTTAATGACATGTTTTACTAATAAGGTTTTTTTAATATGTCTTACTAAAGTTTAGCTTTTTATACCATTTTCCAGGGAACAAAATGTACTGTTTTTTATATTCTGCTATCTACATAGGAAGTGTCCCACTGCTGCCCATGCTCTTCAACCTTATATTATGTCCCAGGATACATTTTCACTCAGACTAGTGGGGAGCTGACCTGCGGTTTTTCGTATTTTGCATCTTTTTATTTCTCAGCCTCGTGTCAAGTAGGATGAGCTGCTCAAGTGCCACAGCCTGGCACATCTCCTCACTTGCTCTCAAATCCTGGCTTCTTCTTGATTGTAAGCCAAGCTTGATACATTAATCAAGGTGTGGAAGGTGAGTGCAAGTCAGGAGGCATGGCAGGCTGATCACTTGAGCAGTGCGGCTCCACTCCTTCACACTTGGCTGAGAATTTCATTTTTTTAATGTTTGACAACCACCATCAGCTCTGGAAAAAAAGACAGTTTACTTTTATACTTAACAGTGATCCAAAAGGTGTCTGCAGCTGCCCATAACATTTAAGACAGCAATAAAAATGTCATAGCCCTTCACCATTTAGTCAGAAGCCATCAGCCACAATACCAACACACGTATACATTTGATTTGACCTCAGTGTAGGAGACAGGGGGCTGCGAGACATCTCTGGATCCACTAGTCTCCTAGACCTGGGCATCAAAACTATTTTTTTTTATCCTATATTAAGACAGGAACCATAAGAACAGATTTGTTGGCGGCTCTGCCTTATAAACCAAGATAATTTGATTAACAAATAAGGGGTTAGACTATATGAAAAAACAAACAAACCAAAAAACTGTGCTTTAATCCCAGGTAAATCTCCTTTTAAGCACCGAACAGCGCAAAAGGTTTCTAGAAGGGAGCAGATGTAGAAAGCATATATAATTCCTATGATTTTGCAGCTGTAGTTTCCTTTTACGGGTAAAGTCACACATAGTGCTTTCACAGAGTATTTGATGAAGCAGATGTGTTAGCGAGCATCCCTAGAGTGTGCCTCCTGCACTGCCCGTGTGTCCAACGAGCAGACACACAATGATCTGCGAGTCGCCGTACGCATGCCCAGCGTACTCACAGACATTGCAGCCACACTAGGCCTAGCTTAGGGAGCAACCGCGATGTCTGTGAATGCACTGCGCATGCGCTTGGTGACTCACAGATCACTGTGTGTCTGCTCGTAGTGGGTACTGTAGCTAGGAGAAGACAAAGCAGGACGCACAGGCACAGCTGGAGGCATTCTGTAGGTATGGTCAGTATCGCATACGCAGTGCCTAATACGCTGCGGATGCGCTACGTGTGAACTCTACTTTAAACAGACATTTAGTCAAAAATGTATGCTTTGTTGTTACCTTTGCTTGAAATTCCTTAATAAATGGGTGATTTCGATGTCCGTCTTTCAACTGAGAGAGATAGCGGTTTGTGACCTTAAGAAAGGGATGATTAAAAAAAAAAATCATAAAAATAGCCCAAGTGGTGTGATACTTACTGTTCTTTCTAAAGCCTCTCAGATGATGTGACATTAGAGGTGCACTAAAGGGACTAATCTCTGACATAGTAAGCTGTGTTTGCCTCACTGCACTCTGGTTACTGCTACTGCATGTGCTGTCTTAACTGTGTGCTAGGTTGTGTCTTCCTGTAAGGTCAGGGACCTCTCTGCTATGTGAAGGAGTGCACACGTAGCCAAGAGGTCCCTGACATAATTTCCTGTATACCGTCTCACAACATTAGTTGCAAGAGACAGAACAGCAGTTGCAATTGGTAGTGGACCTCAATTTACCAGGAGAAAGCTCCCTGGTAGTTGCAAATATCACACTGCATAGAATAATGCAAATACTTTCAATACTTACATTACTTTCTATAAATCCACTGCCCTATTGATTTAAAGGAGAACAGTGACAAATCATTTTTCCTTTCCTCTGTGCCTGGGCTGCAAAAAAATAAAATAAAATAAATTACTTTAACTCTCCTTCCTACATTCCCCCGTTGCGCTGATATCAGTGTCCCGGTCCTCCGGTACTGGTCTTCTTCCTGGTTCCTGGGTTTGGTGACTTATACTGCGCTCTGCGTATGGCCAGCCACAGCAATGTCCCGCCTCAGCCGGTGATAGGCTGAGCGCACTGTCATGTAAGAAGCCCGGGCAGCAGGGAGAAGGCGGGCCCAGGCTCCTTACAGGACAGTGACATGTATCGGGATGCAGATATCGGTGGAACGGAGGAACATGGGAAGGTGAGTAAAAGTTTTTTTTTGTTTATTTTTTTTTTACTTTTTGCAGCCCGGGCACAGGGGAAATGAAAAATTTTTTGTCACAGTTTTCCTTTAAGAAAAGTGTTAATGTGCTAAAAAGTACAACCTCCCATACCAAATGTATTGATTCTACTATTGGCTCAGTGTGCTTTTTTTTTTTTTTTTTTTTTTTTTTTAAGCAAAAAACCCTGCCATCCAGGAGCTATACTGTACGGACAAAATATTGGGACCCCTAAACAGTATAGCTATAGGAGCTATTAGAACATCCCCATCTAAATCTATAGGCATAAAGATGGAGTTGGTCCCCCCTCCCTTGGAGTGTATGTGGAGGGGGAATACATCAGGAAAGAAGAAGCCTTCTTCCTCTGTAAACCACTTATATGTCCTTGTCAAAACTAACTCACCATCAGTTGTCTTTATCTGTCTTTTTTCTGTGAAAGAATAGGTGTGGTTTAAAGCTGAGCTGTTGCTCTACATTTTACTACATGTTGTGATGCTGCATTTGAATGCGGGTTAATGGGTGGTGCTTTTGGATTCCTTGGAATAAAAGCTATATTTTAATGGAGGTGCTGTATTGTTTCTACTGATTATTATGGCGTATTGATCAGCTGGACATCAAATCTGTGCACTATATCAGACATGTGGATCTGGCTCACTGTGATACATTCGATCTTTCTAGCATAATGTTTCACAGATTCTTATACCTGCTAGAAGCTGAGGGAATCTGACATCTCTGTTCCTGCTCTCTGCTATTATATGAAATGCTCACATTAATTTATATGGTAAATACACTGTATCTATACTAGATAATCAAAAGGCCAGAAAAGTGAGCAAAGATTCACATATAGCAGATTTTTGGTGCTAATTCAGCAGCAAGATACAATACGTCAGTCTGGACTTACACAGTATTAACAATAGCTTTTACATAATTCCTGTAGAAATGCCATGAATTTCACTTTCTACACATGTTGAGACAGATTTTTCCATAGTAAAATAAGCCTAACTGTGGATAACAAACAGAAAATGTAATCCGCAGAGAAAGTGATCCCACTCTTACCTCTGGGGGCTTTCCAATGTGTTGAGTTAATACAATGAAATTAATCAGAGTTTCTGGATGGCTGCTGTCCTGTAAGCCAAGGAGACACAGTCTTGTGTCATATAAAACCTCTTATTAAATCAAGAAAAAGGCGTACAGCAATAGTTATCATGTATACCAATACTGTCATTTATATTATTACTTTTCGGTAAAAATGACACCTTATATTTATTCTGTAGGTCCATACGGTTACAAAGATTTATATAGGTTTTATTTTAGGACCAAAATTATAACTACATGCACCAACATGTTTAAAATTGTCATCTTCTGACCCCTATAACTTTTTTATTTTTCAGCATACAGGGTGGTATGAGGGCTCATTTTTTTTAGCGCTGTGGTCTGTAGTTTTTAGCGCTATCATTTTTGTTTTGATTGAACTTTTTTACGTATACGCCATTGACAGGGTGGTTAAATTAACATATTTTTATAGTTTGGACATTTACGCACATGGCGATACCACATGTTCATTTTTATTATGTTTACATTTTTATGGAATTTGGGAAAAGGGCGGCGATTTAAACTTTTAGTATGTTAGTGGTTAATTCACATTTTTTATATGTTAATTTTTTTAAACCATTTTTTAGTCCCAATAGGAGACTTTTTCATGCAATCTTCTGTAATGTAAAGTTCTATCGCATACACTGTTCAATGCTATGCCATAGCATAGCACTGATCAGTGTTATCTGTGCTCAATTGCTTCAGCCTGCTGAACTAGGCTAGAGCATCACAGAAGAGATCAGATGGAGAGTAGGCAGGTAAGGGCCCTCCCGCCGTCCGTTAAGCTGATCGGTTTCACCGCGGTGGTCTTGATCAACTCCGCTGAGTTGCCGTGAATTTTTTTTTTTCATTTTAGACGCGGCGATCAACTTTGATCGCGGCGTCTAAGGGGATTAATGCCGGGCATTACTGCGATCAGTGATGTCTAGCATTAGACACGGGTCCCGGACGTTGATTGCCGCCAGGACCACCCCGCTATGACGAGCGGTCAGTTCTTTTCTCATTTCTGAAGTCTAATTGAGAGGCCTGGATCACCCCATTTTAAAAACTGCACCCTCAAAGAATTCAAAACATTTTTGGCCCAAGCGTGCTCAAACACAAGCCTCAGATATAAAAGGATGGCCCTGTGAATTTTGTGGCCTTCTTTTTTTAGGGCTTTTTTTTTGTCCCCATAAAGGTGAATTACAGTAAAGAACCCTCGTCTGTGCTGATGTAGAAACCTTTCTTCCTCTAGACGTAGAAGATGCCCCCTTGTTATAGATACAGTCCTGGGTATAAATAGGTCATGGGAGAGATCTCTGTACTGTCCCTGATATATTTATACATGATTTTTAGGTATCTCCTAAACAGGATTTTTTCTAAATTAAATATCCCTAATTCTGATAATCTTTCTGGGTACTGTAGTCCTCCCATTCCCCATATTACTCTGGTTGCCAGTCTTTGAACCCTCTTCAGCTCCACAATATCTTTCTTTTACACTGGTGCCCAGTACTGTACACAGTATTCTATGTGTGACTAGTTATTTGTACAGCAGAATTATTTCCTTGTCATGGGCATCTTTGCCCCTTTTAATCCACCCCAAAATTTTACTTGCCTTGGCAGTAGCTGATTGACGTTGGTTTCTAGAATAAACCTTACATTTATCAGTGTTGAACCTCATGTGCCACTTCCCACCCCAAACCTCCAACCCTTCCAGATCCATTTGTGATGGTGTCCTGTCATCTATTGTGTTATCCACTTAACCCAACTTAGTATCATCTCCGAAGACTGATACTTTACTGTGCATTTGCAGTTACCCCCATGGTACCAGTACAGCAGAAACCCTCAAAGAATTCATCTAGCGGTGTGGTGAGCATTTGGACCACACAGTTGTTGGAAAAAAGCTTTTACCATGAGGCCATGAAAATTTTGCTTTATTCAAGTAAAATTAATTTTTGGCTCAAAATTTCATAAGCACCCCAAAAATGTGTTACTCAATGTACAAAAACAGCTGAAGCACTGTGCAGGAGATAGAGAGGGGTTTCTAAACCAGACTACCTGTTTAGCCTACAAGATTAATTGTAACATTATGGCATACATATGACTTTGATCTGTTTTCAATATATTTTTTGGGGAGGCCAGATGAAAAAATTAGTAATACTGTAATTAACTTATTTATTTTTTCATGATGTTAACCTTCCGGTATAAATGAAATGCTTTCTTCATACTACAGGTTGGAATGATCATGATGATTGCCAATGCACAATAAAAAGGGATTTTCTTTTTAAACAGTACTTTTTGGTACCATTTTTTAGATACATGCAGTCTTTATATTTTTTATGCCATTTTTGAGGCAGTACAGGGGTTAAAGTCCTTGTACACAAAAGGTGATAGTGATCGATCACAACAGTTAGATTCAAGGAAGACGAGTACCTTGTCTAAAGCCTCCTGTAGGACTCCTTCAGCATCCTCCCACTTGCCCTGTCCCATGTAACAAGCAGCTTGCCCATTTAACAGCAGGACGGTAGAAGAGTACTTGTCAGACATCTCTTGGAAGATGTAGAAGGCATCCTGCAGTTTATCCCCGCCCTATTGGATGAAGACTCAAGTATAAGAAAACTGAGCACAGAGATACAGCAGCAACAGATACAACACAAAGAGTAAAAAGGTACCTTGATCTATGAAATATTCATGACTAATCACACTATCTTGGTATACATACACAGTGTCCACAGTTATGTGAGACGCACAGAAGTAAAGGGTACCTGCCAAAGGTGGGGGTGAGGGAGAAAAGGCTATTTTCCTAAGAGTCTGCTTACAGGTTAAAGTGATATAACTGATATAAGTGATTACATGCTAAAATAAAGGTTCATGCTTCCATGTCATGAGACAATTTTGAGAAGACACAATAAGGTAAGAGGGTTGGAAAGGTCATAACACTACCATACATGGATGCATACCAAGTACAGCAGGTATTGGTTACCTTTCCTCCTACGTTACATGCTAACTGATCATATTTTCTAGGGGTTTGGCGCAAGCAATCAGTTATTTCCCCTACAATGGCATATATTCTTATTCAATGGGAAATATTATTCAATGTAATATATATTATTATTCAATGGGATATATTATTATTGAGTATATATTATTGCAAAGCAATCATTCAATAACAGGATGGTGAAGGTCTGCCAGAATAGAACATAGAACATTTCAGCTTATCAGGGGACTTCCAAGCAGGGAACCCCTCTATGACATTCATATATCCTAATATGGCATATGAACAGGGATGGTCTTCAACAACCTATTTAAAACATTTCCTGTCTACATACTGACCATGGCAATATTAACCCATGCTGTCGACAGCTGTGTCAGTGTTGCATCCTCATCTGTATCCACCATTTTCTTCAGCTCCTTCCTAGAATGAGAATAGGAAATAATGTAAAGTTTACTATTCCCCTAATACATATTACTTCTGTAATCTGAGTGTCAAGTTCCTACTTCATGTTTTCATGAGTCTAATTTCATCATTTGCTTAGAATAAGTATTCATAGTGCTCTGTGGTTTTTTTTTACATTATGTTTTCCCCTTACATTCAGGGTATATGTCAGCATCCTGTCAAAAAAGGATGCCAATGTATACCATAAGGTACAGGCAGCGGCCCCGTTCACTTTAATGCTCAAAATGTAGTCAACTAATGTCAACGTATTAGAATACCAGGGCACTAAATATTAGATTAACCATTCAGATTACTATGCATTTCAGAGGGTAGGACAAGAGCTGAGCCATTTGCCAGCAGTATACGCAAGTACTACTTCCCTTACTACTCTAGTCAATCACACTCCCTGCTATGCCATGACATTGTGCTGGTAAAAGTGTACTGAACTGGCTTTATACAGTACAGCACTATAGACGGTATGTACAGGAAGAAGAGGTTACTGACGCAGTAGGTATTTGCAAGGTGCTATGTGAAAAGACATGAATAAACCAGCAGGACAACAAGAAGGGCTACCCTAAGCACTGAACAGACTGGCACTGTGCTAGCAGATAATTTACACAGTACACTATAATAGATGGCGTGTGGGGGTGGTGGAAGGTAGTTACTGTGGTTTGCAAGGTGATATGAGCAAAAAGGTATTAGTACTACTGCTGCTAAAACATGAGGGAAGTATTGAGTTACATTGCATTGACAGTGCAGATCCTCTGGACACTTACTGATGCAGGTACACATATCTCTACCTCTCCTGCACAGAGCAGTGGCTAAGCCCTTTCCTTACTTCCTGTAATCAGTCTTGCTGTGGCTGTTACTAGAGACAGATTTCCCCTAACAACAGGCAGTGGACAGCAGACTGCAGGGAAGGGAGATGCCTAGTGTCCAAGACTTTAGAGCTGTTTTTCTGGGGTAAGCAGTCATTTTTTTTTGCAAATTAAGTGATATACAAAAATGTAAGGCTATCACATGAAGAGCAGCTGTTAGAAACAACAGTGACCATTTAAGGGAAATGACCTTAATGTCATGGTATATGTTGACATCCCTTTTTAACAGGATGCCAAAACGTAAGATACGGTATAAAAACCTGCTGCCATATTACTTGTCCAGACATACCGCTAGGTAATCATGACACAGCTGCATGTACTACCTCCCCCACTTCAGCGCCTGGTGATTCTACAGCCAGGTACAGCAATATAACTTTTACTATTTATTGTAAATCAGAATTAAAATTAAAAGGCAGTTAACCATAACCATCTTTATGGATTCTAAATATCTTATACATTACATTCCCCACCTGGGCGCTGCTATATATAACAATGTGCAATTGCCTTAGTTTTTGGGAGTAAGGCTCTGTTCACAATGCACTTGATCTACCCCTCCTGTCTAGAATATATCTCTGAAAGAAGGGGACAGCATATGTGCCACTTTATTGACATACAAGTACAGAGCTGGATTCCAAACCTGAGCTATTCTAAGAGTTCTGACAAGAGATAACCTGGAGTTCTAAGAAAACGCATGTGTTGCTGCTTTATGTTCTGAGACTGAAAAGCGTTTACCAAGCTATAATGCTATGAAACTGTGCTATATACATCCATACATACAGGGGGAGATTTATCAAAACCTGTCCAGAAGAAAAAAGTTGCCCAGAGCAACCAATCAGATTGCTTCCTTCATTTTGCAGAGGCCTTGTTAAAAATGAAAGAAGCAAGCTGATTGGTTGCTATGGGTAACTTTTCCTCTGGACAGGTTTTGATAAATCTCCCCCACGGTGTATTACTATTGACTAGGGCTACAACTAACGATTATTCTCATAATGGATTAATTGGACAATTATTGTTTCGATTCATCGACTAATGGGATAAAAATAACCATAGTGGAGAAGTGAGTTAGATTAGGGAGGGAGTTGTGTGGCCAGATAGGAGGGGCAGCACATTCCCTGGTTGTCGATCCTACATGCCCCAGCAGCCCATTCAGTGAAGAGGGGGGCAGCACACAATCCTTCACTTCCTGCAGCTATTGTGAATCTGGCCTTTAGCATAGAAGGCTTAACAACCAATTGTATAAAACCCCCAATAAAAACCCTGACTTGGTTGTTAAGCCTTTGGATAAGGTGGGGAATAGCGATGGGGAGCCCTTGTGCCCCCACATATGCCAACTTGCTCCTGGGTTGGTGGGAGGCCACCCAAGTGTTCATCAGAGAGAGATTCCTGGATAAGATGTCGTCTACAACATTTTTATACTGTGGGACGGCAATGACAGTGAGTTCTCAGAATTTGTTAAATTGCTCAAAAGACACTATAATTGGGTTGCGGTTTACATTTGAGGTACAAAAACAGGAACTGGCTTTTTTGGATGTTAAGATCTATAGAAATGTGGGAGGTAATCTGTATACTACCATTTATAGGAAGCAGACTGCAGCTAACAGTCTTCTTGGATGGGGAAGTTGTCACCCAGGTCCCCTAAAGAGGGGCATCCCAAAGGGACAATATTTACGCCTAAGGAGAAATTGTTCAGACATGAAAGAATTCCTGAGACAGGCGGATGATCTTAGGAGGACATTCAAGAGCAGGGGTACCCTGATTACGTGCTAAGGCGGGCATACAATAATGTACGAGCTACCTCACGGGATCTCCTCCTGAGACCAAAAGAAAGGACACCCGAGCAGGTGGGTGTGATACGTATAATTGAAACATTTGACAGGATGGCCCCACAAGTGAGAGAAATCCTGAACAGACATTGGGATGTATTAAAGTTGGATCGTGAACTTGTGGGGGTGGTGGGGATGGGAACCCAGCATATTAGACCTGGTGGTAAAAAGTAATCTTACACCGGATATACGGGCCAGGGCCACATGGCTGAGGAACATCCTACAACAAGAGGGCTGTCAAATGCGGAAACTGTAAGGCCTGCAGTTATCTAGATAAGGCTATCTGGGTTCTGGAAGAAAACCATGAAAACAGGTTCCGGATCAGGGATTTCATTAACTGCAGCACGAAGGGTGTCATATACAGTCATGGCCGTAATTGTTGGCACCCTTGACATTTTTCAAGAAAATGCAGTATTTCTCATAGAAAAGGATTGCAGTAACACCTGTTTTGCTATACACCTGTTTATTCCCTTTGTGTGTGTTGGAACTAAGCCAAAAAACGGGAGGAAAAAAAAAACTAATTGGACATAATGTCACACCAAACTCCAAAAATTATTGGCACCCTTAACCTAATATTTGGATGCACACCCTTTGGAAAACAATTACTGGAATCAGCCTCTTCCTATAACCATCAATAAGCTTCTTACACCTCTTAGCGGGAATGTTGGACCTCTCTTCTTTTGCAAACTGCTCCAGGTCTCTCTTATTGGAAGGCGCCTTTTCCCAACAGCAATTTTATGATCTCTCCACAGATGTTCAATGGGATTTATATCTGGACTCATTGCTGGCCACTTCAGAGCTCTCCAGCGCTTTGTTGCCATCCATTTCTGGTACTTTTTGACATATGTTTGGGGTCATTGTCCTGCTGGAAGACCCAAGATCCAAGGCAGCCAGTGCCAGAGGCAGCAAAACAACCCCAAAACATCATCGAACCTCCACCATACTTCACTGTAGGTACTGTGATCTTTTCTTTGTAGGCATCATTCTGTTTTTGGTAAACAGTAGAATGATGTGCTTTACCAAAAAGCTCTATCTTGGTCTCATCTGTCCACAAGACATTTTCCCAGAAGGATTTGGGCTTACTCAAGTTCATTTTGGCAAAATGTAGTCTTGCTTTTTATGTCTGTGTCAGCAGTGGGTTCCTCCTGGGTCTCCTGCCATGGTGTTTCATTTCATTTAAATGTTGACGGACAGTTCGCACTGACGCTGATGCTCCCTGAGCCTGTAAGACAGCTTGAATATCTTTGGAACTTGTTTGGGGCTGCTTATCCACCAGACTATTCTGCATTGACACCTTTAATCAATTTTTCTCTTCCATCCACATCCAGGGAGATGAGCTACAGTGTCATGGGTTGCAAACTTCTTGATAATGTTGCGCACTGTGGACAAAGGAAAATCTAGATCCCTGGAGATGGACTTGTAACCTTGAGATTGTTGATATTTTTCCACAATTTTGGTTCTCAAGTCCTCAGACAGTTCTCTTCTCTTTCTGTTATCCATGCTTAGTGTGGCACACACAGACACACAATGCAAAGACTAAGTGCACTTCTCTCCTTTTTATCTGCTTTCAGGTGTGATTTTTATATTGCCCACACCTGTTACTTGCCCCAGGTGAGTTTAAAGGAGCATCACATGCTTGAAACTATCTTCTTATTTATCCACAATTTTGAAAGGGTTCCAATAATTTTGTCCAGACCATTTTTGGAGTTTGGTATGACATTATGTCCAATTTGCTTTTTTTCCTCCCTTTTTTGATTTAGTTCCAATACACACAAAGGGAATAAACATGCGTATAGCAAAACATGTGTTACTGCAATCCATTTTCTTGAAAAATTTCAGGGGTGCCAACATTTACGGCCATGATTGTATGAGGCCCGGTGTCCCTGCCCACTTCTTTATGTGTGCAAGACAATTAGGGAACTCAGGAAGCGCATCCTTTAGCACATTGGGGATGTAAGAAATAAAAGGGACACGCTGGTGGCAACACATATAAACCGATACCATGGAGGTGACCCTAATGTGCTTAGATTTAGGGGAATCGAGAGGATACACCCCTCACCTCCTACAACGTGAATGTCGGTGGATACACAGGCTGGATTTGTGTGCCTCAAAGGAGCTTAACGAGCAAGTTAACTTTTCATGTTTTCTATAGATGATCGTGACTCGCGACTGGTGTACAAAGGTTGAAGGAGGCCGGTAGGTAGTGTGGACCGTAGTTGGTCTTTCTTCTAGACCTCCAAAAAGCTGTTAGGATATCTCTTATACACCCTATATGTATACTGAGTGGGGCCACCGTAGCTGGTAAAGCCGCCTAGGCATAGGGATATGTGATAGGGCATAATTGGGCTATATAGGTCCTTAGCCCCACATCAGACCCCCTTCCCCCTCCCTTATGCAATACTGCAGGGTTCCCCTAGTCACACCAGGGGTCGTATTTTTGTATGTCTGTTTGATAAGATCTAAAACAATATTATACGATAATGGTAATCATTTCAATGTGTGAGACTCTCCGTCGTTTATTATATGGAATTATTCTCATGTTTAGCCTTATCATAATAGTATACAACAACGTGTGTGGTAAGGCATGATTTATAACTAGCCATGTTTCCTATATGGATAGGGGCGATATCAGTTATGTGTCTGATATGCTCCCCTCTGATATTCAGTACCTGACAAGTTACCTGTATCATTTGGAGAGGAGTAGAGGACTGAGTAGTAATAAGCTAGCAGCTGCTATTGCCCGGTATTATTATTAGAAACAGCTGGAATACACTATTGCGAGACCACCACTATTGCTATCTGCATGATCTCGGCGGGCAACACATAGTTAAAGGAGTATTCCAGCGCAAAATAATTTATCCCCTATCCAAAGGATAGGGGATAAGTTAAAGATTGCGGGGGGTCCGAGCGCTGGGGCCCCCCGGGATCTCCTGGATGGGGCCACGGCAGTCTGCAGGAAGTAAAGTTTCGTCCCCAGTAGAAAGTCTGCGGCAGACACGCCCCTCCATGTATCTCTATGGGGTATATGGAGGGGGGGTGTGTCGGCTGCCACGTCATGCGGGGACAGAACACCCCCTTTCCAGCATACTGCTGCGGCCCCATCCAGGAGATCCCAGGGGGCCCCAGCGCTCGGACCCCCCCGTGATCTATAACTTATCCCCTATCCTTAGGATAGGGGATAAGTTATATTGCACTACAGATCTCCTTTAACCTCCGATCCATGTCTGCTTACTAGCAGACAGGCTTGTGACGCGCCGCTAATAGGAGGCCAGGGGGCGTGTCCGGAAGTGACACGGCACCGGTACGGGATATGAGATCAGACGCCGTCTTTCCCAGCAGTGCGCAGGTCAGGCGTACATGGCCGACCATCCAGCCACTGCGGAGCGAGCTGCCGGTATAAAACGTGCAGGAACGTCGAACAGTGAGTAAGCTCTTAATAGAGCATTTGCCTTTGCAGGCAAACTATGTACATGTGGGATTCTGAATGGCGTTATTTCTTCTTTACAGGTTACTGCCTACATCTGGGGACTTGTGAGTGGATTATACATGGAATGGTATACAGTCATGGTCGTAAATGTTGGCACCTGACATTTTTTAAGAGAATGAAGTATTTCTCACAGAAAAGGATTGCAGTAACACATGTTTTGTTATACACTTGTTTATTCCCTTTGTGTGTATTGAAACTAAACCAAAAAAAGCGAGGAAAAAAGCAAATTGGACATAATATCATGATGAGCGGCAGCAAGGCGAGATGTTTTGTGGTGGCGGGGGCCCGGGCTCCTTTATGCAGCTGTGATTTCATATTTATATGAAATACCGCTCTCTAAAGCAAGTTTTGTAAGCCAGGTTCATGCTGGCTTACATTTATATGCTGCTTTGGAGGCGGTTGCGACTTTTTGTGCGACTTTCACATTTGATAAGTCCCTGACCATTGCAGAGTGAAGACTGAAATTTACTATTGTAGGCTCTTCTGTAATTGCATAGGCACACATGCAACTTTTTGTGCGACTTTTGTAAGAAAAAAAAAGAGCTCTAAATCCCTTGATAAATTTACCCCAGTGATAATCGCTAAGTGTATGTAAACTTTACAAATTGGCTGAACAACTAATTGACCAACCGATTAATCGATTATGAAAATAGTTTCATTATCAATTACTTGTTACAGCCCTACTATTGACACTATGCTTTGGCATAATCATAAAACGCAAAGAATAAAATGTACAATTAAAAGCATACTTACCGAGCTAAATCAAGTCTGTCTATTTTCAGAAGGATCTGGATAATTGTTGCCATGCTGTAATGGGCAAGATATTTTGTTAACTTTCTTATCATTACTAATACAATATCATAACAGGTGACAATTCCATTCATTGCTAGATAAGGCTCCTTTCACGCTACCGTTTAGTCCCAGTTGTATGAAGACTTATGAAGATAGCGGGAGAAAAATTTGTTCTTGCGCCGTCTTTTTCTCCCGCTATCTTCGGCCGCTATAACAGGAATTATAATGGACGTTAGAGGAATCCCATTCAAGTGAATGGGATCCTCTTCGCCCGTTATAAGTCCCGTTATCCTCCGTTACAATAGTGGACGTTAATGGCTCGCAAAGTTTAAAAAAAAAAAAAAAAGATATTAACGTCCATTTGTAACAGTGTGAAAGCAGCATAAATACAAGGTGAAATAGCTATTTAATAGAATTTTTATCGGCTGATAATTTTTTTAAAGTTCACCTTTAACAAGTTTAACAGCTCTCTACCATGCTTTTTACCCTCTTACTCTTTGTCTGTATTTGCTATAACTGCTTGAGTGTGCATCGGCTTTATTATCTAGTATTTGACCTTTTTTCAATGCTATTTTGTACATGCTTTGTTTTCCTTTTTTGCACTAGCACTTTACTTCTAAAACAGTGAACACTCTACTGTACTTCCTTTATCACAGGAGTAGTGCTTATATTGGAGGATGTAGCTATAGTCATACTGTCATACATTTTGTATGGCTTGTCCAGGGGTGATCCACATTGGTACCCTCAGGTTGTAAGTAGGCTCTTTTTTTTTTTAACTAAAGTGTTTTTATAAGTGATGTTCCTTTTTTCTTGTTGCTCTAATAAACTTTATCATATTTTTGCACTATTTGGGTGTGCATTGTTTATGGTGCAATCTTTTATTGCATCGAATAGCACCCCATTATGTACTAGAGCTTAGTTCTCCATCTCTTATAGTACACTTAATAAACATTGTGACATCTCTTACCTATCTGTTTGCTTTTACCTGGAGTTAACATTTATTTAAAGGGGTACTCCAGCCCTAAGACATCTTATCCCCTATCCAAAGCATAGGGGATAAGATGTCTGATTGCAGGGGTCCTGCCGCTGGGGATGCCCACAATCTTGCAGGCAGCACCCACCTGTGAGAGCTGCACACAGTGCTGCAGCCTCCGAGTCTGCCAAGTCACTACTACGGGGCCGGAGTATCATGACATCACGCCCCGCCCCTGCAATGCATGTCTATAGGAGGGGGAGTCATGATACTCCGGCCCCATAGTCGTGACCCGGCAGACTTGGAGGCTGAAGCGCTGTGTGCAGTTCCCAGAGGCTGCCCCCGCAATCAGACATCTTATCCCCTATCCTTTGGATAGAGGATAAAATGTCTTAGGGCTGGAGTACCTCTTTAAAGACAACACTTTACTCTGCATTTGCAGTTTATATGTATAGTTTATTCTGGCAATTAAAATATTACAAACCAAAACTGAACTCACAGAATAGGAGTTTAATAAAGCCAGCAGTTTATCTGTGAATCACTGCTGTCCTGAGATCATCACCAGATATCATTGTTGCCACTGTGGCAGAACAGGCGTACGATAATTATTATATAATCATCTGATTTATTGTTTTAATATAGTAAGCCAAATTAGCACTGCATGTAATGGGACTTGTGGTGTGTAGGATTAAACATTTTAACTTGATTACAAAAAAAGCTCTGTGTTTCATGCATCGGTTATGCATTTCCAGCACAGGTAGTGTCTGGCATTATAAGTTGGAGCAACACATAAATTTGTAACAGCCCCCACCTAGAGTTATAACAACTGCATGTATGTGCTATATTAAGGACATTTTCTTATTGCTCTATGGAGGATAAAGTCATTGCACAATCCAATGAAGTTACTTCTCCACCTCACTGCACAATGCCCACAGCCCATGATGCTGAGCATGCTCACAGTACTCTACAACACAACTGCCTGCAAGAAAGCACTCTCTAGAGCTGCCGTTCAAAGATCAGTGAAAGATGACTGACTCAATCATGTTAAGAAAGAAATAATATACATCAGAAAATAAAAACAATGAAATAATTTTTTTTATTATTATTAATTATTATTAGATGATGCATGATATATGGGAAATCCAAGATAGTCTGAAATTCCTGGAATGAAAAGCAGGTTGGTAGTAGGGGCTTTCATTTCTATATATTTTTATATTTATTTTATATTTCGTGCCTGAATATGCAATTATTTGCCTGGCCATATGATGCTAATCTCCCAATAAATATATATATATATATATATATATATATATATATTTCAGTTGGAAAGTGGAACAAGTATGACAGTAATGCAATACTGTTCCTGTCTTTTAAAATGGGAAATTTAAGTGCAAATTTATTCATATGAAAATCTCCATGGCAGCACACCTGAACCTCCCCCTGATAGGGACTGGTAAAAATACACATGAAGAATAAATGAAGAATGGTGGGCAGTGTTGTTGTCGGCCCTGCCTTACACCACAAGCAGATTTGCATATCAGCTTGATAAAAGTGGAGGCCCTCTTCACCCAAAAGACAGAAAGGGCTTTATGGACCTAAATAATGTTCATAAAGATGAGTATGTTCATGGACAAAGCATTTAATCCACCAACCCTGTGAGCAGAAGTAATAGCTAATAGAAAAGGAGATTTTTGTTTACTTAACGGTAGCCGCCTTGCAAATCTGCGAAGCCGAGGCTCTATTCTGGAGAGCCCAGGATGCCCCAACAGAACGGGTAGAATGAGCCACAACTCTGAAAGGAGGAATCTTCCCCTTACAGCGATAGGCTTCCGAAATGGCAGACAGAAAGGGTGCACCCTGGAGGGCCCTCAGAACCAAATTCAAGTCCCAAGGGGGAGAGGGTGACAGATAAGGAGGAACACCGTGCGCCACTCCTTGCAGGAAGGTCCGGACACGAGAATTAGAAGCCAAGGGCCGTTGGAAAAGAACAGCAAGGGCCGAAACCTGACCTTTAAGGACACTGAGAGACAACCCCAGTTCCAACCCCGACTGCAAAAAGGAGAGAAGACGGGGAACCGAGAAGGTTACCGGGAAGAAGTCCTGAGCTTCACACCAACGAAAATAAGACTGCCAAGTATGGAGGTAAATTCTTGGGCGGAGCTACAGACCGGCCGAGAAGAACTGTCATGGCGCCCGCTCCTTGTCCCGAGCGCCATGTCTAGCCGCATATGCGCTCGGGGGAATAGAGCGGGTGGCCTAAACGCCGGCAGAGACGGCCGCCGAAATTGAAAGTAAGCCGGCGCTGAAGTGCCCGGCTCGTAGCAGCGCCGCGGCTGACAGCCACATATAAGGCGCTGGACGTAGTTGCACCAAACACACACACCCATGTGCCCCATAATACATGCCCCATAAAGTAAAGTGCCCCATAATACATGCCCCCTCAGGTGCCACAGCTCCCCCAGAATAAAGTGCAGCCCTTCTATAAGCCAGCCCCATAACGTGAAGGTGGGCAAAAAAAGTGGGTTTCCAGAGGTTGCGAGTCCGCACCTATGGAGAAAAAGGGGTACTTACCTCAGTCAGAAGAACTTACCTAATGGAGTCTTCAGTAAAGTCTTCAGTCAGCTTTTTGTCCCTGCATCACGCCTATCTGCTATGCGCGAGCGAGGCGAGCAGAGAAATAGGGGGACCCGGACCCAAGAGGTACCAACCCAGACGCTGACCATTGGCGAGTGGGGTTGAACAGCGCATATACGCAATGTCTGTGCCCCCTTACTCGCAATGGGGAAACAGGGAACCGGAGTCCCTGAGCCCCCACCTGAAAACAGAAAAGAACAAGGAATAAAAAAACTAACACGTCCCTATACTAGGAAAATAAAAAATCAGAAGACCTGGTCTGGAGAATCCAGACCATGTCCACCTCCTTCAGACACTAAGCTTAAACTGACTAGCTCAGAGCCTGGAGGCGGGTATATCCTGCTGGGAGGAGCTGACTTTTTTTATTACCATAGTGTCACACCTCCTAGAGACAGCAGCATACACCCACGGTCTGTGCCCCCCAATGGAGCCGATAGAGAAATACAGTTTTCATACCAGGAGTCTGATTAAATTGAAGTCTAAGGGTTTAAAGGGAAGAAAAACCTGATAAATCTGAGCAAATCCAGGTGAGATTTCAAGAGGGAATTAAGTTTTTATTTTAAATCTTAGGTCTCAGGTTTTTTTTTTAACGAGCCTCAAGGTCTCCAGCTGACTTAATAGTTTTGTATTGTATACAGCGCTAAGTTCTTCCTCCTGTAACTTCAGAATACAAAGGAGAAGGACCTATATCTATCCCTTATGGGTACATTAGGGGTTTCCAGACTGAACCAATATGTTTTGCACCAGGGTGCAAACTTCTTCCATTAAAATTATAATTTTTTTTTTTTTTTTTTTTTAACGGGTACATTTCGGATGGAAACCTTCCTTGGTTTGCTGATATTAGGATATTTACTAGGAAGTGCTGTCCTGCAGTTCCCCGGACACCCACAGTAGGGAGCAGACAGTCCTGCTGAACTGCAAAAAGGAATGCAAAAGCAACACATTGGGACATTGCCAGGAGCTCCCAGCATCTCTCCAGTCTGCTTACTATCTTACAGTGACAGGAAAAAAACATTGGAGATGCTGTGTTTTTCAGGTGTACTGTCAAGGTGTATAACAAAGAACAAGCTATTTGGTTGAGCGCTTCCCCTTAGTTTAGGCTGGGTCCACACTACGTTTTGTCCCATACGGGAGCGCATACGGCAGGGGGGAGCTAAAAGCTCGCGCTCCCGTATGTTACCGTATGCGCTCCCGTATGTCATTCATTTCAATGAGCCGACCGGAGTGAAACGTTCGGTCCGGTCGGCTCATTTTTGCGCCGTATGCGCTTTTACAACCGGACCTAAAACTGTGGTCAACCACGGTTTTAGGTCCGGTTGTAAAAGCGCATACGGCGCAAAAATGAGCCGACCGGACCGAACGTTTCACTCCGGCCGGCTCATTGAAATGAATGACATACGGGAGCGCATACGGTAACATACGGGAGCGCGAGCTTTTAGCTCCCCCCTGCCGTATGCGCTCCCGTATGGGACAAAACGTAGTGTGGACCCAGCCTTAGGCAGAATCTGGATATTTAACCTGTCACACCAGTAAAAAATATGACATGTCACATAAAGGGTCGGCCACTTACCATTCCAGGCTGTCTCCTTGGTGAAGAGTACGTAAAGCAGCATCTGTATTTCCATCATGGAAATAAACTGCAGCTGCCATTAATAGGAAAGTTGTGTTGGTGACATCAACACTTTTAGCCATCTTTTTATCGAGCTCAGAGACAATAGCATCCCTAGATAAAAACACAATACAGTAAAACATACAGATAGTGGAAATACCAGAATAGAATATGGCTGGGTTCACATCATGTTTTCTCCCATACGGGAGCGCATACGGCAGGGGGGAGCTAAAACCTTGCGCTCCCGTATGTAATTCATTTCAATGAGCAGGCCGGAGTGAACTGTTAGGTCCAGTCGGCTCATTTTTACGCCGTATGCGCTTTTACAACCGGACCTAAAACCGTGGTTGACCACAGTTTTAATTACGGGGAAAATGGCGCAAAAATGAGTCGACCGGACCGAACGATTCACTCCGGCCGGCTCATTGAAATGAATTTTTTTTAATCAACTGGTGCCAGAAAGTAAAACAGATTTGTAAATTACTTCTTTTAAAAAATCTTAATCCTTCCAGTACTTCTTACCTGCTGAATACTACAGAGGAAATTATTTTCTTTCTGGAACACAGAGCTCTCTGCTGAATCCCGAGCACAGTGCTCTCTGCTGACACCTCTGTCCATTTTAAGAACTGTTGAGAGAAGAGAAAATCCCATAGCAAACATATGCTGCTCTGAACAGTTCCTAAAATGGACAGAGATGTCAGCAGAGAGCATAGGTTCCAAAAAGAAAATAATTTCCTCTGTAGTATTCAGCAGCTAATAAGTACTGGAAGGATTAAGTTTTTTTATAGAAGTAATTTACAAATCTGTTTAAATTTCTGGCACCAGTTGATTAAAAAAAAAAAAAAAAAAAAAAAAAGTTTTCCACCGGAGTACCCTTTTAAGAATCAGGCCCAATGTACAAATGGTGCAAGAATTGTTTGAATAACCAGGGAAAAAAAAGTTAGAGTTTTCAAACCTGCATGTGAGAAAATGCTAAACTGTGCCTTGTCTTGGAATTGTTAACCCCCTTAACAAATGCCTGTCTTTTGAAGGTGTGCAGTGCAGGTCCTCATCTTTTGGAGTCAGTGTAGTAGAAGTGGGCGAGTGGTTCAACTGTTCGCATTTGCTCTAAAAACAAAATGTTACTTACTGCTCCTAATAATCACGAGGGGTCCTGGCGATTGGACCCCCAGTGATCTAAAACTTATCCCCTAACCTTAAGATGGGCTATAAGTTTTTCTGCATGATATATCTTCTAAAATTGGTATGAACTATTATTAACACTCCCTGCACAAAAACACAATGGCCCTCATTTACTATTCTAAACCCGACCTCTTTTGTCGGGTTTTTTTGGCGCATCTTTGTCTGCGCCATGTCGCAGACATCCTGCGCCAGTCTGCGACACTATGCGACATTTTTTCCCGACGGACCCGATGTGGATTCTCCCAAACCCGAAAAAGGGGCGTTACCCGACATTTCTGAGCTTTCCCATGTATTTATTAAGGTTTCCAACCCGAATTTGTTGAATTGTTGTGGATTTTTTCCCGACAGCTCAGAGGAGTTGGAAACCAAAACCTACAAAACCCACGTGCGACAAACAGGATGCGACATAATAATAAATATCAGGGGAAAAAAGCAGTCGGGTAAGAAAGCAACATAGACTTACAACCCGATTTTCTTAGTAAATGAGGGCCAATGTCTACTGTATAAAACATAGCCTCATACAGCCACATCAATGAAGAAATGAGAAAGGTTATAACTGCTGAAATGTAGAGGAGCAAGAATGAAAAATGTAACTATATTATATAATGCAGCCAATCTTCTAATATACAGGAGACATTTGTCTGACTATACACGATATTGGAAGAAAGCTATCATTGGTGAGTGCACAGAGCAGGTGCTTATGAATACCAAGCGCACATTCATAATGTGTAGGACTACTTCCCCTGTGCTCCGTGTTATCAATATCTGCAAAGATATCTAAGGATTAGAAAGAGACTAGATGTAAGTAAATCTCTGTAATAAGTTTTCGTTACTAATTTTGGATGCCCTCAGATAGGGCAGAATAAACCTAGTCAGACTCTTTAAGGCTCACAAAAGGTCCTGGTCTTAAAGGGGTACTCCAGTGAAAAACTAATTTTTTTTTCAAATCAACTGGTGAAAGAATTTTAAACAGATTTGTAAATGACTTCTATTAAAAAAAATAATAATTTTAATCCTTCCAGTATTTATCAGCTGCTGTATACTACATAGGAAGTTGTATTTCTTTCTGGAATTCTTTTCTGTCTGACCACAGTGCTCTCTGCTGACACCTCTGTCCATGTCAGGAACTGTCCAGTGTACAAGCAAATCCCCATAGCAAACCTCTCCTGCTCTGGACAGTTCCTAAAACGAACAGAGGTGTCAGCAGAGAGCACTGTGGTCAGACAGAAAAGAACTCCAGAAAATAATACAACTTCCTGTGGAGCACACAGCAGCTGATAAGTATTGGAAGAATTAAGATTTTTTTAATAGAATTTACAAATTTGTTTAACTTTGTGGCACCAGTTGATTTGAAAACTTTTTTTTCCACCGGAGTACCCCTTTATAGAAACTTAGACTAGTGTCTACTCACAAGGGTCTGACCGCTGGGATATCCAGAACGGAGACCATCTCTTACCTTGCAGTGTGGCAACCTCTAACTTCCGAGACTAACTGGTCTCAGGAATGACAGCAAACTCTGCCAATCACCTGCCTCAGGAATGTCACTCCCATCAAGACCAGTTTGTTTTGGAAGGTGAGAACCAAAGTGCTCCGAGGTACGAAACAGGCCCCGTTACAATCAGACACTTCTCCCCTATGCTGTGGATAGGGAATAGGTTTTATATAACTGGACAACCCCTTTAAAAGGGATTAAAAAGAAAACAATTTGGTTCAACTGGAGCAAACACATCCAATAATGCTTTTAGAAGGTAATCCGCGTACCTGCGACTTTCACTGGATAGATACTCTGCAAACATGCGAACAGCCTGCAGCTCAGGACTGGAATTTGGGCGAATTTCATCCAAAACCACCCCATACTTTCTCTGTCACCAAGAAAGAAGAAGGATATTATTGAGGACATAATAACATGTCTAGTGACTGCAGAGAAGGGAACCGAGGTGATCATGTTACCTGTGCTATATATGCTCGATAAAGGAACACATCCCTTTCCACCTCTTTCTCTGGACTTGAAGTCTACAAAAGATTAAAAATAAGTAAAAAGTAAAAAAAAAAGGCAGTGACTACTGTGAAAATCCAACAGGAGACCCTAGGGCAGTGGTCTCCAACCTGCGGACCTCCAGATGTTGCAAAACTACAACTCCCAGCATGCCCGGACAGCCAATGGCTGTCCGGGCATGCTGGGAGTTGTAGTTTTGCAACATCTGGAGGTCCGCAGGTTGGAGACCACTGCCCTAGGGTGTATCGACAAGACTTCAGTGTATATTATTACCTGAAAGTCTTAAATGTGGCCATAGATCTAGCATACAGATGACCCCCAGGATTGTTCCTCCAACTGCCACCTACCTGGACTCCCGCACCATCTTATTTCTAAGGCTGAGTTCACACTCAGAATTTTGGTCAATATTGTTAACCAAAACTAGGAGTGGAACGCACACAGATAATGGTGCTAATCTTTTCATTCTTTTTTTTCTGTGTTGGCTCCACTCCTGGTTTTAGATAAAAATACTGAGCAAAATGGTACATTTGAATCGAAGGAGAAAGGAGGTGACTGAGAACCAATCACATGTGGCACTGGTTATGTCAGGAAGCCCAAAGGGTTAGGGAAATTCGCCCTTTGTGGCCCCTATTCTCCCATCAGGGACTACAGGCCTGGACTTTGGGGGATGTGCAGATCTCCTCTCTATGATCAGCATAGTCTGTCACGTCCGAAAGGCACATTTGGATTTACTGATAATACATAAAAATTAGAGATGAGCGAATTTACAGTAAATTCGATTTGTCACGAACTTCTCGGCTCGGCAGTTGCTGACTTTTCCTGCATAAATTAGTTCAGCTTTCCGGTGCTCCGGTGGGCTGGAAAAGGTGGATACAGTCCTAGGAAAGAGTCTCCTAGGACTGTATCCACCTTTTCCAGCCCACGGGAGCACCTGAAGGCTGAACTAATTTATGCAGGATAAGTTATCAACTGCCGAGCCAAGAAGTTTGTGACTAATCGAATTTACTGTAAATTGGCTCATCTCTAATATAAATGTATAGGACTTTCCTTGTTTCCTGTAGCTTATATAGCACCATGTTCTATAGCAATGTACAGAGTTGACAGCTGCCCCCAGTGGTCCTGTCTAATTTCCCTATCCAAGGCACATTCATATATGAAGCAAGTTAAAGAAGTATTCTCACCCCCAGATCTGACCCCCCACCCCACTTGTAGCTGCTTCTGAGAACAGGTGTTGGAGCAGGATCCGGTCACAGCAGTATCCCATCTCATGGTCGTAGATACAGCTCAGGAGCACAGGGGTAAGTATCTATCTTATAGTTTTAGATTTTATACATGCATGACATCCCAGCATACACCTTTATGGTCTAGTCACATGTACAGTATTCTGTGCAGATTTGATGCGCAGGATTTTGTGCTGCAGACTTCAATGTAAACTGAACACAGCTTGAAATCCTGCACATCAAATCTGCGCAGAATACTGTACGTGTGAATAGACCCTTAGAGTAAATTCACACATATAGTATCAAGCACATATTTAAAGAGTGCCTGTCATGATCTTGTTATATTTTATAATCCTCCTAGTTCACTGCCCCATCATGATAAACCACCCCCTGCCTGAATTTGTATTATTTTTTACTTTTCTACCTTGATATTGCTCTGTATTTTCTGCTCAGTCTCAGTCAGATTCACAGACTGGGAAGGGGCGTTCCTCAGCACGCGTGACATCATCTGAAGCCATAAAGGGGAGAACTTCCTCACTCACTCTGCTACACACAGCCCAGAGCAGTTCTGTGTGAGATGAGCTATGATTGGATAAGGCTGCACACACCCCTCAGCACTCCAGATTGCATTTCCTGATTTTGGACTTCTGCCAGGCCAGCAGGAGTCCAAAGTCTGTGGAAGAGATGGGGGAAATGTGCTCTAGACAAGTAGAGAAACTTCATTTTTTTTAAACAAAGTACATAAGAAAGATTTTTTATTTACCATGAGGAGTAAAAAAAAGCAAAAATTTGTTTTAATGACAGTGGCATTTTAACGTGCAGGATTTGAAGCTGTGTTCAGTCATTTAGTTTACACTGAATTTTGCCGTTTCAAATCCTGCCCGTCAAAAATGCACATCACACGTGCAGTATCCTGCACATATCTGACGCACAGGATTTTAACCCCTTAAGGACCCGGGGTTTTTCCATTTTTGCACTTTAGTTTTTTCCTTCTTACCTCTAAGAAATGTTTCCAATTTTGCACCTAAAAATCCATAGGATGGCTTATTTCTTGCGCCACCAATTCTACTTTGTAATGACGTCAGTCATTTTACCCAAAAATCTACGGTGAAATTGAAAAAAAAAATCATTGTGCGACAAAATTGAGGAAAAAACGCCATTTTGTAACTTTTGGGGGCTTCCGTTTCTACACAGTACATTTTTTTTGTTAATATAATGACACCTTCTCTTTATTCTATAGGTCCATACGGTTAAAATGATACCCTACTTATATAGGTTTGATTTTGTCGCACTTCTGAAAAAAAATCATAACTACAGTCAGGAAAATTTATACCTTTAAAATTGTCATCTTCTGACCCCTATAACTTTATTTCTCCACGTACGGGGCGGTATGAGGGCTCATGTTTTGATCTGAAGTTTTTAGCCGTACCATTTTTGTATTGATCAGACTTATTGATCGCTTTTGATTTACTTTTTGATCTTTTACATTGATCAATGGTTTCTCATAAAAAAAACCATTGATCAATGATTCTGCCGCTTGACTGCTCATGCCTGGATCTCAGGCACTGAGCAATCATTCTGTGATCGGACACCAGGAGACAGGTAAGGGGACCCTCCTCGTGTCCTACAGCTGTTCGGGATGCCGCACTTTCACCGCGGCGGTCCCAAACAGCCCCGAGCTAACCGGCATTAGTTTAGTTTCACTTTATATGCGGTGATCAACTTTGAACGCCGTGTCTAAAGGGTTAATAGCGCTCGGCACTGATCGCGGTTAGCCACGGGTCCCAGCCATTGTTAGAGGCCGGGCCCAACCCAATATGACGTGGGGACACACCGTGGCTCCGCATTATAGAACGGGAGGGGACTCAGGAAGTACAGGTACGTCCTGGGTCCTTAAGCTGCAGATTTTATGGTGTAGATTTCAATGTAAACTAAGTGACTGAACAAAGCTTCATATCTACACCTTTAAATCCTGTGCATCAAGTATGCGCAGGATACAGTGACCCCTCGACCTACGATGGCCCCGACATACGATAATTTCAACATGCGATGGCCTCTCAGAGGCCATCGCATGTTGAAGGCAGCATCAACATAGGATGGTTTTGTATGTCGGGGCCATCGCATAAACGGCTATCCGGCAGCGCTGACTGCTTCAGCTGCCACCGGATAGCCGTTTACTGTGCCCCGTGTGGTCTGCTGACGATCACTTACCTATCCTCGGGGCTCCGGCGAGTCCTCTTCAGGATCCCCTGCATTGCCATCGCTCTCCTTCTATGTCATCACGTCGCTGCGCACGCCGTCCCGTCATCCAATAGGAGCGGCGTGCGTAGCAACGTGATGGCGGTGACGGAGTGCGAGCATGCCAGGGAAGCAGAGGCCTTGCCGGAGCGTCAGGGACACCCCGGGGACGCGGCGACAGCGATGGAAGGCGACATCCCGGGCAGCGGTGACGAGCGGTGACGGTCCGGAGCGGCGGGGACAAGCGAGTACAACTTCCTCTAACAGTGGTCTTCAACCTGCGGACCTCCAGATGTTGCAAAACTACAACTCCCAGCATGCTGGGTGTTGTAGTTTTGCAACATCTGGAGGTCCGCAGGTTGTAGACCACTGTCCTATACTTCACATTGCACGGATCCCTCAACATGCGATGGTTTCAACAAACGATGGTCCGTTTGGAACGGATTACCATCGTATGTTGAGGGACCACTGTACTGTGCATACACCCTTAAAGGGGTAATCCATCCCAAGACATCTTATCCCTTATTCAAAGGATAGGGGATGTCTGATCACGGGGGCCCCGCCGCTGGGACATAGACATGAATGGACCTCACGTCTCCCACTGCTGGAACCCAGCGTTCTAAACATTTTCTAAACATACTGTTTAGAATGCAGGGTACTACACAGAGATCACCTGGGGGTGCCTGGGACGACTTCTGCAATCAGACATCTTATCCCCAATCCTTTGGACAGGAGATAAGATGTCTAGGTGTGGAGTACCCCTTTAACTGTATTAGGTAATGTACTGTATTAGCCGCTCGTGTCTTCCATAGGAAACAGGGCAGTAGTGGATTCATTCATTGCTTTTCAGATTGATTCATAAAATGTTTTAGAACTTTGCAAATTTCTGCTATTGTGTTACTGACTCTTCCAGCATGATGAGCGTGAGCCCCCTGAAACCCTCTGCACTGCTGTGAGCAGCCATACAATACTGCCTCATCTTCTTCCCATCAATAGTCACCTTATAAACAGTCATGGCCGACAGGCCCGCTCCTCACCTTTACTTTCTGCGCCTCATTGATGCTCTGTTGGTAGCTGCCAATATAGAACCAGTTCTTGACATCGAACAGCTCATCTACGTCTCCCTGCGCAGCCATCTCTTCACCGGACACGTCACCCGGACCACTCGTCCCCACTTCCGCCTGTGCGCAGTTCCCCACTTCCGCCTGTGCGCAGTCCCCACTTCACGCATGCGCACGCAGCCGCAGGAAGCACGTATCAAACATCCAATAGGAGCTGCGGCGCACAGCTGTGTGGTGTGTACCGGAAGTGCTGTCAGGATTCACGTGTGTTTGGGAAAGATGGACGGGTTCGTGAAGTTGGGGCTTTCATCGTGGCTCATGGAGCAGTGTATGCAGCTGGGTATCCGCAAACCGAGCCCGGTACAGGAGAACTGCATCCCGCCCATCCTGGAGGGTACGTGCCTGGCACTCTGTAGAAGAGAAACTACAACCCCCATCATGCGCAGGCATAAGACACTTCACCTTGCCTTACAACTAATGACTATTCCTGAGTGTTGGGTGTCTCAGTGCCACATGAGCAGAGTCACATATGTACATCCTGGCTTATACATACATACATACATACATGCACGCACATATGCTTAAACTGTACATGCATGCTGTTTCTGTAGAGCATGGCAATATGAGCGACTGTCTGTCTCCATGTACTTCCTACCCTGTGTAGTGTGTGTTGGTGCCCTGTGTACCCTGGATACTAACATATACTATTGTGCAGGGGGCTGCCAGAGAACCAATGCAGGGAGTATCAAAAACACATGCAGCACTCCAACCCCAATTTATCCAAACATAAAGATACAGACGTGTCGTGGTTGAAATGCATTGGTTCCTGTTCACACTATGCAGTGCCGTTGTGCGGCTTGTATCTTCATGTCAGAATACATTTCCCATTTAATTGCACCTTGCTGGACTACATCGTTTTGTTTGTGGACCTAGAAAGGATCCCAAGGCTGTCTGTGTGTAAAGACAACCTATGGCATAGTGACAGGTATTATAATAATAAGTAGGGAACGACTGATTATTGGTTTGGCCGATATTCACGATTTTGGACGTTATAGGTATCGACAATTACCTTGCTGACAATGCACTGCACCGCGCCGCACCACCCCGGCCAGAGACTGCCTCCGCCGCTGCCCCATTGCCTCCCCCGTTCCCGGTTTTATAATTTCCTTTTCCCGGGCTCCGCACTATTTCTGGCTCCTGCACCGTTTTGTGTTACGCTGTGCGCTGCACAGCGCAATGACGAGTGACGTCATCAACGCGACTTCACCGTCAGTGCTCACAGTGATAGCTCAGGAGGACGCCGCAGGAGCCAGAAGAAGCGTGGACCCCGGGAACAGGTAATTATAAAACTGGAAATGGGGGAGGCAATGGGGCAGCGGCGGTCTCGGGGGGGGGGTGCGGTGCGGGGGGAGGGGGTCGCCGTGATAGGACTCAGGACAGGCAGGGGGAGAGAAGCGAGTGGCGGTCCAAAAGCCGCTGCAGTTCAATGATTTAAAATGCCCGCTTTAAATCAATGACCTGCAGTGGTGTCGCCGGGGGGGGGGATAAATAGCCGATAACGATCGGCTATCGCCCCTAACCTTCACAGATTATCGGTATCGGTCGATCCCTAATAAGTATACTGAAATATACTCAAGGTGGTCATATGCCTTAGTTAGCTGTTGGTCGCACATCCTTTTATCTGCCCGCTATCTCTCCTGATCTCCACATATGCAGGAACATTTGGCACAGCTGAACATCCATAAGTGCTGTAACACCATTCAACAAATCAGGAAGAACATGAGAATGGGATAGCTGAACCACACACATGCTATGGTACATTCTACAGGCAGAGGGTACTGGTCAAGCACCTGTGTGTGGGGATGGTCAAGCATCTGTTCCAGGAATGTGGAATTCCTATCGCCCGACGCCCGGGTCAAGCAGTTCCGGGCGCCGAGCAGGTGAATTTGTCCGGCCCTTAGCCCGGCTTCGGGCAAGCAGGGCCGGACCTGACAAGTCCCCCGGACGTCTGCAGTTTGTATTGAGCGGGCTGCTGACTCCTGCCCGCTCCATACTCTGCAGCCTGTGTCCTCCGAAGCAGAGCAGGGGAGATGAGAAGCTGTGTATGTATTCTCTCTCCTGCTCTGCAGACGTGCGGGGGGAGATGAGGGGGCGTGGCTTCTTGCTCCCCGTGCAGACCTGCGTCCTCTGCCTTCACTCCCCCCAGCTGTAACTTCGGAGAGCTGAGGGGAGGAGACACGTCTGCACGGGGAGATGCATGCGGCGCTCTGCAGTATGTATGGACCAGGCTCGGGATTCCTGCCCGCTCCATACTCTGCAGCCCCTGGCTGTTCTCAGTAGCCGGGGGCTGCCGCTAATAGTCAGCATGCGGCGATTGCTGCGGCTGGCTATTAACCCTTTATATCGCCGCTGTCAAAGCTGACAGCGGCGTCTATAGGGACATGGGAATGCTCCCTGGTGGGCTAGTGGGGTGGATCGCCCCCCCTGCAGCGCGACCCCTTCCATGTTAAAAGTTCAAATCACCCCCTTTTCCTATATAAAAACATGTAAACATAATAAAAAAACATATTTGGTATCGCTCCGTGCGTAATTGTACAACCTATTAAAATATAACATTATGTATCCCGTACGGTAAATGTAAAAAAATACTAAACCACAGATTTGCAATTTTTATAATATCCCAGAAAAAAATGTTAAAAAGCGATTAAAAAGTCAGATCAATACCAAAATGGTACCGATACAAAAAACAGATTATTGCGCAAAAAATGAGCCCTCATACAGCCTGGTATGTGGAAAAAAAAATAAAGCTACAGGGGTTAAAAAATGGCAATTAAAATTTTTTGAAAAAGTCCAGAATTAGTAAAACATGACGTAAACGATACAAATCTGGTATTGCTGTAATCAGGCGCCTAAAGTATAAAACTAACGTTACCTCAACCACAAGGTAAATGGCGTAGAAAAGAAAAAACACCAAATCTGCAAAATTATCTTTTACTATTTCAATTTCACTTCACTAAATTATATATAAATTTTATTTTATTTTTTGGTTCAAAGAATATGTTATGGAGAAATGTAAAGGTATCATAATAGTAGGTAGATATGGCTATTATAGGGCGAGGAGGAAAATCGAAAAGAGCGTAAAAGCGAAAATTGGCCCAGACAAGTGGATCGTCATGAGGGACAAATAGATTTTGCTTCATTTTAGTCCCGTGGACAAGTAGTTTTTTATAAAATTTCCACACCCCTGCAATAGTACAGAAAGACTATAACTATACAGTATATAAACAATAACCACCCTCTAAACCTGTAGAGTGAGCGAAGCTTTTAATGTAAAAGAACCAAATATAGAATAAAAATTAAAAAAATATCCATACTAGTTCAGCATCCCTCCATATTACACTGGATAATAGCACATGCGTCAGGCCAGGTGGTGGTGGTCAAATTAACTGTTAAAAATAAATAAAACGGCCAAACTGGCATGATTGCCAGGGGGCAGAAGGAGATCCGCAGCAAGCACCTGCTTGAAGCACATCGGTCTGATGAGAATACTGTACAATATTACATGTAATTTTGGTTATATTTCCAGCATAAGCGTCTTGTGCATTGCCACCTCATACACATATAGTATATCAGAGCTATATATATATATATATATATATATATATATGCTGGACCTGTATGAACTGTATGTGAATATATTCATAACAATGTAAAATTTGCTGCACTCCATTTTATGGTATATGGGTTTTATCTGATGCATAAGTGTCTAGTCTTTATATCAAACATTCCTTCCTATTTAGAGGGCATTGCATATTTTTGTGTTCCATTGCTTCCAGTTCTTAAATATTAAAAACGTATTGTTTATGTAGACTTGTAGCCGTTCTTTTATGTTTGATATGTACTTAAAGGAAATCTGTCACTAGTGTCACCTGCACTAACCTGTTGGTACCGACAGTGCAGGTGACACTGATGATACCGGTACTCACCTTGTCCCGTTCCGTGGCTGGGATCTTCGGTAATCTCCTCCACTTCCCGCACCCGGCTTGGGGAACGGGCGGAGCTTAGTGACATCGCCGTTGCTGTTCTCTCACAGCAAGACCCAGCAGGGAGCAGCAGTGGTGATTTCACTAAGCTTCGCCCATGCTCCAAGCCAGCTGCCGGGACTGGAGCTAACGGAGGAAATTACCGAAGATCCCCGCCACAGAACGGGACAAGGTAAGTACCGTTGTCATCAGTGTCACCTGCACTGTCTGTCGGTACCAACGGGTTAGTGCAGGTGACACTGGTGACAGACTTCCTTGAAAGTACTGTGTGGTAATTTCTTTACATAAATGATGCTTTCACGTGTGGTGACACATTAAACTGCTTTTATATTTCTGTAGGTCGTGACTGCATGGGTTGCGCTAAAACTGGTAGTGGCAAGACTGCTGCATTTGTTCTGCCTATACTCCAGAAGCTGTCTGAGGATCCTTTTGGAATATTTTGCTTGGTGCTTACACCCACCCGGTAAGATTGTTTGTTTTTGTTATTAAAGGGGTACTCCGGTGGAAAAAAAATTTTTTTTTTGATCGCTCTTCATTGGGGGACACCTATACTGATAGTCCGATGGTCCGGAGTAGGAGCAAATCCCTTATAGCAAACCTCTCCTGCTCCTGACAGTTCCTGACATGGCCAGAGGTGTCAGCAGAGAGCACTGTTGTCGCCAGACGGGAAAGAACTACACAACCTCTGGAGCATACAGCAGTTGATAAGTACTGGAAAGATTAAGATTTTTATATAGAAGTAATTTACAAATCTATCTAACTTTTTGGAACCAGTTGATTTGAAAAAAATATATATATTTTCCGCTGGAGTACCCCCCTTTAACTAGAACTTTTCACCTACAGCTAAATCATTGATCACTTCATGTACTGTACAAATATTTGTCACGTTGGACTTGTTCACACTGTTCTACTTTTTGACATTGGATTTGGAGAAATGCAGGGCGATATCCAGTTTTAGTTCATTTATAAGTACCGGCATCTTATAGCAGTTAGGCATGCTCTAAATATTCCTGCCATATTAAGTCTGTGATCATACATTGCAGTGATTATAAGTATTACCATGACACATACATGACAACCATGTTTCTCCTGTTGTCTACAGTGAACTGGCATATCAGGTTGCTGAGCAGTTTCGAGTCCTCGGCAAGCCGCTGGGTCTGAAAGACTGTATAATTGTTGGTGGAATGAGTATGTATTTCCTCTTTTGGGGTCTATGACTATGTAAATTCCAGTTGGATGTGTATATTACTTTTAATTGATGCTTACACTTTCTCTTTTTTTGCAGATATGGTTGCACAAGCTTTGGAGCTATCCAGAAAGCCCCACGTTGTCATAGCTACACCGGGCCGTCTGGCTGACCACATTCGCAGTTCAAACACTTTCAGCATGAAAAAGATTAGGTTCTTGGTAAGAAGCCACACATGGAAAATAAATAAAAATGGTAATAAAAAAAGAAGCCTCAATCCCCAGCTGTCAATTGAATACAGTGATCCCTCAACTTACAATGGCCTCAGGTAACAATATTGTCAACATACAATCATTTTAACTTGAAACCAGACTCCACATACAATGCTACGGACAGTCCAGATCTGTGAAACGTGTCAATGGCTGGAAGAACCAACCAGTTAGAATGAGCATTTCTCTATCGGCTCCATTGGGGGACACAGACCATGGGTGTATGCTGCTGTCACTAGGAGGCTTGACACTATGGCAACAAGAGAAGTCGGCTCCTCCCAGCAGGGTATACCCGCCCACAGGCACCTGAGGTAATCAGCTTTAGCTTAGTGTCTGAAGGAGGTGGACATGGTCTGGAATTCTCCAGACCAGGTCTTATGTTTTATTATTTTCCTAGTTAGGGATGTGTTAGTTTTTTATTCCTTTTTCTTTCATGTTTTCAGGTGGGGATTCAGGAACTGCAGCTCACTGTCTCCCCATTGCGATTGAGGGGGCACAGACTTTGGGTATATGCGCTGTTAACCTCCTCTCGCCAACGGTCAGTGCCTGGGGTTGTACCTCATGGGTCCAGGTCCCCCTATTTCCCTGCTCGCCTCGCTCGCACATGGAAGCTCGGCGTGATGCAGGTGACTGAAAGCTGACTGAAGACCTCATAGAGAAGACTCCATTAGGTAAGTTCTTCTGACTGAGGTGAGTATATTCCCTTTCCCCTTAGGTACAGCCTTGCAACCTCTGGAGACCCTCACTTTTTGCCCACTTTTTCTCAGGGGCTAGCCGGGACAGGGTTTTTTTCTTCTATATTTATTGCTGGGGTGAGCAGGAGCATTTTTGGCCTGGGGCACAGCTTTATTCAGAGGGCACTATACTTTTCACTTTCCTGAACGATATGTGTGTGTGGTGTGTGTGTTTCTTTAAGCGGCTGACAGCCGCGGCGTTTTTACTATGCGGGCGCATGAAGCGTCGGCTTACTTTCGCTTTCGGCAGCAGTCAGCTGCCGGCGGCGTCTCGCTCGCTCGCTTCCCCGCAAGTGCATATGCGGATGACATGTGCGCTCGGGGAGGAGCGGGCGTGGGTGCCATTACTGACCTTCTTGTCAGAAGCTGAGGGCACTATAGCTCCGCCCCCTCTGTTGGGGCTTCTAAGAGGCGCAAATTAGCCTCCAATCAGCGCTGTGCGCGCGTTGTGAGAGGCAGGGGCCAATCAGCAGTGCCCCTGCTCCTGGTCCGCCCCTCTTTTGCTATTGGCCTGCATTTCTACCTTCTTTATCTACACTAAAACGGAGTTCTCCTCACAGCGGCTGCACAGACAACTGGAGCGTTAGTTCATCATTTTGTCTGTAAAAGCTGTAATTCCAAAATGCCTGGTTCTGCTGAACCCATTTGCTCCCTCTAAACAGTTAACTGGAGTGTTAGCCACTCATTACATCTGTAAAAGCTGTATCTCAAAAATGTCTGGTTCTGCTGATCCACTTGTTCTGCCTGCTCCACTGCTCCCCCAGACCCCCCTGCTATTCTACCCCAGTTGTCTACCAGACCCGATGGGTTCGGCCGCCCCTCCAGCCGGGGTTCTCTCCCTCCCCCAGTCTATATCCGACTTGGCTCAGGTCTCCCGTTATGTGGTGACTGCATTGGAGAGGCCCTCCAGAGGGTCCCGCTCTCCCCCTTTACTGATGCTCTTGCAGCGTAATAGGGGTGTTTTTCATCTGACTCATCCGAGTCTTCTGGCAGGCACGGGCGCTCCGCTCACAGGCATCGCTCCGTTACTCCGCCCTGTAGCAAGCGTCGCTCCCCTAGAGGACGCTCACATGGTCGCCACTCTGGCTCTCCATACCTGCGTACCTGGTCAGTCTCCCCCTCTTTCAGGGCCACCCCACACGTTCCCATTCACCTGGAGAACTTGTGGATGAAGTTTCCTATTCGGCCTCTGATTCAGAGGACCACACGGATATGTCAGACATGGTGCACTCATTGGTCTCGGCCACAAGAGACACCTTCAATCTAGAGGACCCAGGAACTTCGGACGTGGCTCCAGAAGTTTCCTTTAATCATGCCCAACCTCCAGGGCTGCCTCACCTCGTTCCCATTCACCCGGAGAACTTGTGGATGAGGTTTCTGATTCGGCCTCCGACTTAAAGGAAACCAATCATCAGATTTTACCCTATATAACGCTTGGCAAAGCGTTATATAGGGTAAAATCTTTATTTTCGCCATTCCCGGGGGATGCTGCTGCCCCCAGGGATGGTGAAGATATGAAGTTATAAACTAGTCACTGCCGCTGCCGTAAGTAGTCACCTGGGCGGGGAGCTCTTCTCATCTATTCCCGTTCTTCGGCCGGCAGCTACGCCCCCTCCGCTTGATTGATGGGCCGCGTCATCGTTCTGCTCACTGAACAGACGGAGCAGAGCGATAACGCTGCCCATCAATCAAGCGGAGGGGGCATCGCAGCCGACCGAAGAACGGAAGTAGATGAGAAGAGCTCCCCGCCCAGGTGACTACTTACGGCGGCGGCGGTGACTAGTTTATAACTTCCTATCTTCACCATCCCTGGGGGCAGCAGCATCCCCTGGGAATGGCGAAAATAAAGATTTTACCCTATATAACGCTTTACCAAGCGTTATATAGGGTAAAATCTGATGATTGGTTCCCTTTAAAGGAACGCACGGATGCCTGATGTGGTGTTCTCATTGGATTCGGTCATAAGAGACACCTTCCAGCTAAGGACCCAGGAACTTCGGACATGGTCCAGAAGTTTCCTCTCATCGTGCCCGACCTCTTCCAGGGCTTCCTCACCTCGTTCCCATTCACCTGGAGAACTTGCGGATGAGGTTTCTGATTCGGCCTCCGACTTAAAGGAACGCACGGATGCCTGATGTGGTGTTCTCATTGGTTTCGGCCATAAGAGACACCTTCCATCTAAAGGACCCAGGAACTTCGGATGTGGCTCCAGAAGTCTCCTTTTCTTCGTGCCTGACCCAAGACCTTCAGCTCTCATGCTGAATTTTACGCCCTGCTGGTATCCGCGTGGAGGCACCCTGACAAGAAGTTTCAGGAAACCTAGAAGGTTTAAGCGCGATATCCCTTCGCCAAGGACCTCATTGCTCGGTGGACCTCCTCTCCAACTGTGAATCTGCCGGTCTCCCGCCTCTCTAAGGCGCCTACCGTGCCTTTGGCTGATGCGGCTGCCTTCAAGGATCCAGCCGACATGAAGGTGGAGACTTTGGCAAACTTTGCCTTTGAGACGGCAGGATCTTCCTGCTTTTGCTTCGGCCATGTGGCTTAAAGTCTGGAATGTGGACGCCGCCTTCATGAAGTGAGGCGTCGGGCGGAAAAAGAGTTCTTTATTACCTCTGGATACGGCTCACAGAACCGCTTTCCGTCGTAAGTCCTCCTTGGGGTTCTGCGGACCTTTGGTGCACCACAGGGTACCAACAAAGGGTCCAGCTGGGCGCCTTCACGGGAAGAGGGCTCCCTCCTTCCGCATCTGTCCCTCCCGGAGGTCGACTATCCGTTCAGTCCGTTTTGCGGCCCCATCAGGCACCCGTAGGCCTTCCTCGATCTCATGGGTCGCCCCCACCCGCCGACCTTTCTCGGGTGGTTGGTCGCCTCTTACTCTTCCGGGATGCCAGGACCACACACATTCATTGTCCTGGTTCCTTCAGGGGAACGTTTTCGAGGTTTATTCCAACCTCTTTGTGGTCCTCAAGAAAGGCGTTTTTGTTCGCCCAATCTTGGTTCTCATGGTAGCATCTTCTGCTTCCCATCCCGAATGCAGTCTCTCTGTTCGTTGTTGGCGTCCCTGGTTCAGGGGGAATTTTCGTTCCTCAGTGGACATCAAGGATACCTCCATTGTTCCGGTCATCAGCGGTACCTCCGCTTTGCAGTTCCGGACGGTCATTTTTCTATTGTGGCTCTCCATTTCGGTCTGACCACTTCTCTGCGGACCTTTCAACAAAGTCCTGGCGCCTGTGATACCCCCTTTTATGGACAACAGTTTCTGTGATTCCTTACTTGGACGACCTTCTGATCAGAGCTCCAGCCAGAGCCCAGATCCTGGAGAGTCTTAGTCTAAACCTCCAGACCTTCTCTCTCTTTGGTTGGATGGTCAATCGGGACAAGTCCATCCGTTTTCCTGGGGCTCCAGTTCGACACGGCCTCTGCCCGCTTTCAACTCTGCCGACCAATCGGCTGACTTTCTTATCAAGAGTCCGATTACTTCGGCACCCTGCTCCAGTTTCCATTCGCTTTGGCATGGATGTTCTGGGTCAGTTAGCGGCGGCCGTGGAGGCCATGCCATTTGCCCGGTTTCATCACCGACCTCTTCAATTGGTGATTCTCTTCCGGTGGGACAAGTCTCCATTGTCACTCGACAGTCTTGTCGGTCCCTTCTATGGTGGCTTCGTTTCCCCCCTGCTTTTTCGGGGGCGCTCCTTCCTGACCCTCCCTGCCAATCTGTCGGGCTGGGGAGGTGTTTTCAAGGACCAGCTGGTCTGGGGCCTTGTCCCTCGAGAAGCCCTTTTCCCCTTCAACATGTTGGGGCCTAGGGCAATCCTTTCTTTGCTTGCTTCTTGGGAAATTCCCTTCTGGGCGGAAGTCAGGTTTCCGGCCATCTCAGAGCTTTTCATTCCGGGCGTTTCTGGGATATGGTCTTTCTCAGCCGTCCAAGGCGAGTGGTCCCTACATCCGGAGGGGTTTGCAGTGGTCTGCAATCTCTGGGGCACTCCAGACGTGGTCCTCTGCACGTCCCGCCACAACCAAGCGTTCCTCTTTCTTGGTCGGGCTTTGCCTTACCTTATCTGTTTCCTCCCCTTCCTCTCTTTTCGGGGTCCTGAGGAAACTCACAGCAGAGGGCGTTCCCGCCATTCTCGTGGCCCAGACTGGCCCTGGCGGGCGTGGTACGTCGTTGTGGTCAGGCTCCTGTACTACTTACCTCTGCACCTTCTCTATCGTCCTGACCTCCCATATCAGGTCTCCTGTGCCACCCCTATTTACCATCTCTGCTTTTGACGCCATGGCGGTTGAGACATCGGTTCTGAGGGTTCACACCATGCTGAGGGCTCACAAGCCTTCCTCTGCAAAGATTTACCACCATACCTGGCGGTCTTATTTCTGTTGGTGTGAAACTCAGCCTTTTTCTCTGGTCGTGGTTGGCTTTCAGCTCCCTTAGGGGTCAAAGGTTCGGCCGTTTCCATTCTTTTTCAACGTTCTTTGGCGTTCAATTATCATGTCCGAACCTAGTTCAGGGAGTGGCACAAGCTGCCCCTCCTTATGAGTTCCCTTTTTTCCCTTGGGACTTACGCTTGGTCTTAGGTGCTCTGCAAGACGCCCCTTTTGACCCTCTCAGGCACATTTCTCTTCGCCTCCATCCCCGGAAGGTGGCGTTCCTTATTACTCTTACCTCTGTTAGGAGGGTGTCAGAGCTGATAGCTCTTTCCTGCCGTTCTCCCTTCCTGGTGGTATACCAGGACAAGTTGTTTGTTTTCCGTCCAGGTCCGTCCTTCTTACCCGAGATGGTTTTTGACTTTTTCATCTCAATGAGAACATTGTCCTACCGTCCTCTTGTCCGGCCCGTTCTCATCCCTGGAAGCGTTTGTTCCACAACCTGGTTGTGGTGAGGGCTGTTCCGACTTATCTCTGTCACTCTTTCCTTTCGGCAGTGTGACCCCTTTTTTGTTTTTCAGGAAGGTCGTTGTATAGGACAACCTGCTTCTACGACCACCATTTTTCGGTGGATCCGGTCTGCTCTTTTTGGGAGCTTACCGCTGCAAGGGGAATATTCCACCCGTTTTTCGGGGCATCCTGGGCCCTCCGCTACGTGGCTTCGGCCTCGCAGTTCTGTAAAGGGTCCACGTGGTCGTCTTTGCACACTTTCACAAGGTCCTACCAGATTCATATTTTCGCATCAGTTGATGCTACTCTGGGCTGTAAGATGTTGCAGACAGCGGTGGTCCAACCGTCCACCTGTCTGATTCCTTACCCACCCAAGGGACGGATTTGGTACGTCCCATGGTCTGTGTCCCCCAATGGAGCCGGTAGAGAAAAGGAGATTTTTTTTATTTATGCTTACCATTGGGGGACACGGATCCATTGGGGGACACAGCTCCCACCCTTTTTTCTGGTGTTTCTATTTCAGTTATCTGTCCAAAGGTGTGTTCAGTTGCCTTTTCTTCTGATTGCTTGGACAGTTTGTGGTTTTCTCTTGACCTGTTGGTCTTCTCCTATTGCTCTGGGACTAAAACTGATTACCTCAGGTGCCTGTGGGCGGGTATACCCTGCTGGGAGGACCCGACTTCTCTTGTTGCCATAGTGTCGAGGCTCCTAGTGACAGCAGCATACACCCATGGTCTGTGTCCCCCAATGGATCCTTCAAGAAAGAGATTTTACGGTAAGCATGAAAAATCTCCTTTTTACTGGTAAAACCCCTGTATTACTGAAGTGTATGCACTGAATTCCTGTCTACAGTACAGGGAGGTATTACATGTTCTGTACTCTTAACCTTTGCCACAGTTAGCTGCTCCTTTGGACACAAAGTAAGAGCAGCTCCATTTTACTTTTTTAGGACATTGCACGTACTGTACAGAACCCTGAAGAAGCTCCTGTCCTCTACATAGACAGTGATTTACAGCTCCCAGCAGATCTTTCTTACTTTTATATGTAAGGACTTGCTTTATCTGTATTAATTATCTACTTATTTTTCTTTAATCCTCACTTTTTCTTATGTTTGGATTACATTTTGGGGGCTTCAGAACTAATTACCAGGTTTCCATAGTTATGGTCTCAACATACAATGGTCATCCTGGAACCAATTAATTTTGTAACTTGAGGGACCACTGTATGTTTTTATAGCTGCATTAGTCTATGGAGTGAATGAGTCAGTTTTTGGATGGACAGTTGGCCAGGGAGCGAAGAGCACTGGGGCGCACTTCACTGGCTTATAACTTGCAATCGCAGTGGGTCACAGGACTTTAAATTCTTTCCTCCAGGTTCTGGATGAGGCGGATCGTCTCTTGGAACAAGGCTGTACTGATTTTACCCAAGATTTGCAGGTGATCCTTGGGGCAGTTCCTGTTCAGAGACAGACTCTTCTGTTCAGTGCCACCTTGACTGACACCCTACAGGAGCTGAAATCCATTGCAATGAACAAGCCTTTCTTCTGGGAATCTACTTCAGAGTAAGAAGCTAACATTTTTGTAGAGAGAACCAAAAATCCAAATAAAATGCAAAAAATATCTTCTTTTAAAACTTAGCTTTTAATTAATGTTTGTATCATGTCTCCTCTTGCACCCCCTCCTATAGTACTACAAGTAGTCTATATATGAAATTTTTTTTTTTTTTAAGAGTTAAGTAAAATTGCAGGTAGGTTTGTAAGAATATCTAAGTGGATTTTAGGTGAGGGGGTTTAAACAATGCGGTTATGACACATTTCTTTGACATGGATTTTGACTTTAATGAGAAAAGTCTCATCAAGACTTGGCATTGACTTTTCTTGATGCAGATTATAATTTGCCATTGAAACTAGTGTGATGTGGGTTTTGACACACAATGTAAGTAGAAAATTTACTGTGCATTGAACAGTATGATATGATGCCATTCCTCTAGTAAAGCAGCTTCACATCAGATAGCTTAAACGGCCGGGACCCGCGGCTAATACCACACATCACCGATCGCGACAATGTACGGTATTAACCCTTTAGAAGGGGTGGTCAAAGCTGAACGCCACTTCTAAAGCGAAAGTGAAAGTATCCCGACTAGTCACTCGGGCTGTTTGCGACCGCCGCGGTGAAATTGCGACGTCCCGAACAGCTTACAGGACACCGGGAGGGCCTTTACCTGTCTCCTCGGTGTCCGATCGATGAATGACTGCTCCGTGCCTGAGATCCAGGCAGGAGCAGTCAAGCGCTGATAACTCTAATCACAGGCGTGTTAATACACGCCAGTGATCAGCATAGGAGATCAGTGTTAGGTCCCTATGGGACCTATAACACTGCAAAAAAAAAAGAGTAAAAAAAAAAAGTGTTAATAAAGGTCATTTAACCCCTTCCCTAATAAGTTTGAATCACCCCCCTTTTCCCATAAAAAAAAAGTGCAAATAAAAAAAAATTAACATATGTGGTATCGCCGCGTGCGTAAATGTCCGAACTATAAAAATATATAATTAATTAAACCGCACGGTCAATGGTGTACGCGCAAAAAAATTCCAAAGTCCTAAAAAACGTATTTTGCTCACTTTTTATACCATTAAAAAATGAATAAAAAGTGATCAAAAAGTCCGATCAAAACAAAAATTGTACCGTTAAAAACTTCAGATCACGGCGCAAAAAATGAGCCCTCATACCGCCCTGTACGTGGAAAAATAAAGTTATAGGGGTCAGAAGATGACATTTTTAAACGTATAAATTTTCCTGCATGTAGTTATGATTTTTTGCAGAAGTACGACAAAATCAAACCTATATAAGTAGGGTATCATTTTAACTGTATGGACCTACAGAATAATTTGTCATTTTTACCGAAATATGCACTGCGTAGAAACGGAAGCCCCTAAAAGTTACAAAATGGCGTTTTTTCTTCCATTTTGTCGCACAATTATTTTTTTTTCTGTTTCGCCGTGAATTTTTGGGTAAAATGACTGGAAAGTAGAATTGGTGATGCAAAAAATAAGCCTTAATATGGATTTTTAGGTGGAAAATTGAGAGGGTTATGATTTTTAAAAGGTAAGGAGGAAAAAACAAAAGTGCAAACACGGAAAAACCCTGAGTCCTTAAGGGGTTAAAGGGGTACTCCGCCCCTAGACATCTTATCCCCTATCCAAAGGATAGGGGATAAGATGTCTGATTGTGGGGGTCCCACCATTGAAGACTCACGCAATCTCGACTGCGGCACCTCAGACATCCAGTGCCGTATGACTGGCGATGGGGAGCCCATTTGTGATGTCACGGCCAAGCCCCCTTCAATGCAAGTCTATGGTGGGGGCCTGATGTCACGAGCCTCCGCTCAACCGACTCTCTAAACGAACGCCAGGTGCAGCAGAGAGACCGCGGGGATCCTGCCGCTGGGGTAAGGGGATAAGATGTCTTGGGGGGATTACCCCAGTTAAGGTTCTATTACTTACAAAGGTAATTATTGGAAATTAATATCCTCATTTTAGAATATTACTTTTATTTTTTGCAGTGATGAAAAAAGCTACTATTAGATATCTTCAGTTGAGGGGCTGACTTGCAGATATTCTATTCTGTTTTATATGTTTACTAGAAACTTGGCTGGACACACAGTCTGCAACATTTTGTTTTACTCCAGGGTGCGCACAGTGGAGCAGTTAGACCAGAGATATATTTTGGTGCCTGAGAAAGTAAAAGATGCCTATTTGGTGCATTTGATCCAGAAGTTCCAGGATGAGCATGAAGATTGGTCTATTATGGTCTTCACCAACACTTGCAAGTAAGATTTGATGCAGAATAGGATACATGTTATACATGAATGGAAAAAGCTACCTATATGCTATTGAATACACTGAGCGTACTGCTATAGACACATGGCTGCATTACAGCTCTTGTGCAGAGCCTTAAGAGAAAACGCAAAATCTTTCTGTGCTCAGTCTTGACATCTATAGAAGCACAACCTGATTTGTTCTCTTTAATATTTTAGGAACTGCCAAATTCTCAACATGATGCTTCGCGAGTTCAGTTTCCCTTCTGTAGCTTTACATTCCATGATGAAGCAGGTACTTTTTTTTCACCTTTTTTAAAGTTGTTCTCTGACCACTTAGTGTACTTTTTATATAATGTACATAAAACCATTATATGTATAGTTGTAATATAGGTGTATATTTTTGTCCCTACAGCTATTGTTTGTGTGTCTCTGAGGAGTCCAAATACAGGAAGTGTGGGTGAACAAGCAGGGCTCTGCACACGGCCCTGGCTCACACATCCGTATGATTGACAAGCCAGGAGCCTGCACAGAGCCCTGTATTTGGTCTCCTTACAGAGACACACAGGCAATAGCAGCAGGGACAACATTTTTCCACCCATAAATATACACATTTTTTAATCAGATATACATATAATGGTATTATGTACAATATAGCAAGTTTTTGTTGACAGGTACACTTTAAAGGGGATACTCCAGGATGGAACACTTTTGTAACCTGCCCAGAATGCTTGCATAAATTTTTTTTATAAAAAACAAGACTTACCTCTTGCTGCACTCCATTCTCTGCTGCGGTCCTCTTCCTGCTTCTTGTGATTGACTCGTCACACTTCAGCTCAGCTAATTGACGGCCACAGTAGTGTCCCGCCTTGGCCAGTTATAGGCTGAGCGGCAGTGTGACCTATTGGAACCAGCCCCTGGTCTGCTTCCTGGTGTCGGGGCCCAATACATCACACTGCCACTCAGTCTATCACTGGCCAAGGTGGGACATTGCTGTGGCCGGTGATTCACGTACTTATCTATTGTACTGCTTTTCACACAAAAAGTATGTTTCAAATTGCCCTATTTTGACCACCTATAGCCTTCCCATTTTTCCGTATACGCGGCTGTAGGAGAGCTCTTTTTTTTTTTTTTTTTTTTTTTTTTTTTTTTTTGGTACAACTATGTGACTTTGATCGCATTTTATTATAAATTTTTTTTACATTTATGCCGTCCACTGTATGGGATCATTTACACTAGACTTTAGACTAGACTCTGCACAGACGTTTAGCTCCGCCCACCTGTGGCCAGCATGTATTTAGTCAAAGCGTGCGAATTAGCCACCAATTAGCACTATGCTGGGTTCTCAGGCCCAATCAGAGATGCCCTTGTTTTATCACGGCCCCCTCTTTTCATTGGTCCGTCATTCTTAGCCCCTCCCCTCTCTCTCTCCCTCTCTCGGCTGCACTAAGTTCTCACAGCAGCTGCCCTCAGGGGACACGGACACCGGGTGTTTCATTTTACTATGTCTGAGCCCAGACCTGTTCCCTCCCTCTAAGCAGTTAACTGGGACCCTTGTGACCTATTATACCTGCAAGGGCTGTAACACAAAAATGTCTGGTTCCGCTGAACCCACTTGTTCTGGCGTCACCACTGACCCCCCGGTTATTTCTACTCAGGATGCCTTTCCAGACCCTGTGGTTTTGGCTATCCCTCCAGTCTGGGTATCCTCCCTCTCCCAGTCTATCTCCGACTTGGCTCAGGTCTCCCATTCTGTGGTTATTGCCTTGGAGAGGTCCTCCCTACGTCGACCCTCCAGAGAGACCTGCTCTCCTTCTCCCTATACTAACTGCTCTCGCAAGCTTAATAGGGGTATATCATCCGACTCATCTCCTGAGTCTTCTAGCAGACACAGGCTCTCCCCTCACAGGCATCGCCCCTCTGCTCCAGTTTGCCGCTAACATCGCTCCCCTCGAGGAGGCTCCCCTGGTCGCCACTCTGGCTCCCCAGAACCGGGTACCAGGTCAGTATCTCCCTCTTCCAGGGCTTCCTCCACTTGTTCCCACTCACCTGGAGAACTTGTAGATGAGGCTTCTGATTCGGCCTCTCACTCTGAGGACCGCACAGATCTGTCTGACGCAGTGGACTCATTGGTTTCGGTCATAAGGGACACCTTCCACCTAGAGGACCCAGGAACTTTGGACGTAGCTCCAGAAGTTTCCTTTCATCGTGCCCGACCAGCCCCCAAGATTTTCAGCTCTCACACTGAATTTGACACCTTGCTGGAGTCCGCCTGGAGGCACCCTGACAAGAAGTATCAGGAAACAAAGAAGGTTCAAGCGCAATATCCCTTCACCAAGGACCTCATTGATCGGTGGACTTACTCCCCAACTGTGGATCCACCGGTCTCCCACCTCTCTAAGGCGACTACCCTGCCATTGGCTGATGCGGCTGCCTTCAAGGATCCGGCGGACAAGAAGGTGGAGACCTTGGCAAAATTTGCCAGGGTGCCTGGGTGTCAAAAGCCCTCTGTCTGGTCTTTCCAACTCCGCCAGGTCTTTCCAACTCCGCCCCGGAAGAATTATATGACCTAGCTCTCCAATGCTGGAGATTTTCTGTGTTCTGCTTCCATGCAGTCGGCCTGCCGTGCTGCCTTTGCCACAGGCAACCTAGTAGCTCTCCGTCGCTCCATGTGGCTTAAAGCCTGGGATGCGGGCGCCACCTCCTAGTAGTCTCTAACTGAACTTCACTTTGCTGGTTGTCGGCTTTTTGGAAAGCGCCTAGATGAGATTATCTCAGAGGCGACGGGCGGAAAGAGTTCCTTATTACCTCAAAATAAGGCTCGCAGCACTACTTCCCGTCGGAAGTCCTCTTTCCGGTTCTTTCGGACTTTTGGTGCCAATAATGGGGCCAGGCAGGCACCTTCGCGGGACAAGAAGGCTCCCTCCTTCCAGACCTGTCCCTCCTGGAAATCGGCTAACCGTTCCGGCTGTTTTGCGGCCAAATCGGGCACCCGCAAACCTACCTTGGCCTGAAGGGACGCCCCCACCCACGGATTTTTCTCGGGTGGGAGGTCGTCTCTTACTCTTCCGAGATGCCTGGACCACGCACATTCAGGACTCCTGGGTTACAAGATCGAATTTGCCTCCCTTCCAAGGGATCGCTTTTTTCTTTCCCGGGCCCCCCGGTTCCCCTCGCTAGCAAAAGCATTTCGGGGCGCACTCCAGTCCCTTCTCATCCAGGGAGTAACTGTCCCGGTTCTTCCCAGGGAATGTTTTCTAGGTTTATACTTCAACCTCTTCGTGGTCCCCAAGAAAGGCGGTTCTGTGTGCCCAATCTTGGATCTCAAGCGTCTCAACCAGCATCTTCTACTCCGCCATTTCCGAATGGAGTCTCTCCGTTCAGTAGTGGCATCCATGGATCAAGGGGAGTTTCTTTCCCCGGTGGACTATTAGGATGCCTACCTCCACATTCCAATATTCCCCGGTCATCAGCGGTACCTCCGCTTTGCAGTTGCGGAAGGCCATTTTCAGTTTGTAGCTCTCCCCTTCGGTCTTTACCAAGGTCCTGGCGCCTGTGATAGCCCATTTACGGACAAAGAGTGTGTCAGTGATTCCTTACTTGGACGACCTCCTGATCAAAGCTCCAACCAGGGCTCAGAATCTGGAGAGTCTTGGTCTAACCCTTCAGGCCTTGTTTCAGTTGGATGGTCAGTCAAGACCAGGACAACCTCTCTCCTACCCAGTCACTGGTTTTCCTGGGGCTCCAGTTCGACACGGCCGCTGCCTGCATTCGACTCCCGCCGGACAAGCGGCTAACTCTCTCTTGTCAGGAGTCCGATTACTTAGGTACCCTGCCCCAGTTTCCATTCGCTTTTGCATGGAAGTCCTGGGTCGGATGGTGGCGGCCATGGAAGCAGTGTCCTTTTCCCAGTTTCATTACCATCCTCTTCAACTGGCGATTGTCTCCAGATGGGACAGGTCTCCACTGTCTCTCGACCGCAAGATCGTTCTCACTCGACGGTCTCGTCAGTCCCTTCTATGGTGGCTTTGCTTTTCAGGGGCGCTTCTTCCTGCCCCTCCACTGGCAATTTGTCACGACAGATGCCAGTCTGTCGAGCTAGGAAGGTGTTTTAAGGGACCGGACGGTTCAGGGTGTTTGGAAAAGGAGATTTTTATGCTTACCGTAAAATCTCTTTCTCGAAGGATCCATTGGGGGGACACAGCTCCCACCCTTTTTCTTGTGTTCCTATTTAAGTTATCTGTCCGAGGGTGTGTTCAGTTACTTTTTCTTCTAGTTTCTCGGACAGTTTGTGGTTTTTTTCTTGACCTGTTGGTCTTCCCCTATTGCTCTGGGACGAAAACTGATTAGCTTAGATGCCTGTGGGTGGGCACCCTGCTGGGAGGAGCCGACTTTTCTTGTTGACATAGTGGCCCTCATTTACTTAGAAAATCGGGTTGTAAGTCTATCTTGATTTCTTACCCGACTGCTTTTTTCCCCTGGTATTTATTATTATATCGCATCTTGTTTGTCGCACGTGCGTTTTGTTGGTTTTGGTTTCCAACTCCTCTGAGCTGTCGGGAAAAAATCCACAACAATTCAACAAATTCGGGTTGGAAACCTTTATAAATACGTGGGAAAGCTCAGAAATGTCGGGTTACGCCCCTTTTTCGGATTTGGGAGAATCCACATCGGGTCCATCGGGAAAAAATGTCGCATCGTGTCGCAGACTGGCACACCATGTCTGCGACATGGCGCAGACAAAGATGCGACAAAAAAACCCGACAAAAGAGGTCGGGTTTAGAATAGTAAATGAGGGCCAGTGTCTAGCCTCCTAGAGACAACAGCATATACCCATGGTCTGTCCCCCAATGGATCCTTCGAGAGAGATTTTACAGGAAGCATAAAAATCTCCTTTTTTGTTGGTATAATGTATTTTTGCATGGTTTTCTCAGGTTATACTTCATACAGTAAGTGTTTGAGTCACTTGTTTTTGTGCCATTTACTATTTGTATCTTGTCATGCTCTTTCTGCAAACTGCTTTTTAATAGTCTTATTTTTTGATTCTCTAATGGTCATGAGTACCATTTATTTTTCAGTTGAGCTGAATTTGGCAGGTGCAACCAACACGTCTAATGTGTATAGTCTGCTTAACCCACATAAAAATGACCATCTCTTATGTGTTGTAATATATCACAATAACTCTTATCAATAAGTTCTAGAGCTAAACATTGGACGATAGATTTTTAACATCTTTGTATTTTTCTCCATAGAAGGAAAGATTTGCTACCCTAGCAAAATTCAAATCCAGTGTTTACAAGATTCTTATTGCGACAGACGTGGCGGCCAGGTGAGATGTGTGGCCCCATTTCATTGTTTCACCTTTTTACACTGGCATAAAAGGGGTTAGGGTGCCTTTCTAATTGACTATTTGACTTTATGAAGAGTTGTTGTTGAGCAGACATCAAGTGCTTGCAGAGGACCTTAATATGCTTTATAAAAACAAAGAATTTGTGAACAGAATTGATGTAGTGATTTCTGTGTAGTAATATTTACACTTATTTTATATGTATAAAAGTTGAAGACAAGACTGAATGTTGTCTAACAATTGGACTTGCAGTCTCTTACAGTGCAATTTATTCAGGTTTTAGTTGTGTAGTGGAATGTAAAGAACCTCCACCATGTGGCCTCCTTTGATAGAGAATCTGTGCTTTCCTCATTTGCAATCCTCTATGTTCATTATTCTGCACATTTAATGTAAGAGAACTAGAACAGAATAGAGCCTGGTAGTCCCCTCTGATGTCTAGGAATCAACAGGCTTATTAGTGCTGAAGCTTAGACCGCTCACTGCACAGTGCCAGATCTTGTCATCTCTTATACTACAATGGCTAGACAGTGTCTCTGAAGTCCATAGAGGCCCAAGAAGACAGCTGCCCTGCAGAAAGCAATAGCTTCTTAATCCTAGAGATAGCAGGGAATAGCATTGGATTAACTCTTTGCTTATCATTTACCTCTCCAGGGGGCTGGATATTCCGACTGTTCAAGTTGTCATCAATCACAATACCCCAGGTCTGCCAAAGATCTACATCCATCGTGTGGGCCGAACAGCAAGAGCAGGTAGGATTCTTTCTGCTCCCAGCTGTAATATCCTGTTTGATTTATTACCAGGATGACTTTTTTTATTTAAGATTATTTACTAGGGATCGACCGATTAACGGTTTGGCCGATATTATCTGCCGATATTAATGATTTTTTATGTAATCGGTATCGGCAATTACCCTGCCGATAATCCGATAATACACCGCCGCCCCTGCCAGATTGCCTCCCCATCCCCGTTTTATAATTACCTGTGCCCGGGGTCTGTGCTACTTCTGGCTCCTGCGGCGTCCTGTGTTACGCTGTGCACTGCGCAATGACGAGTGACGTCCTCAACACGACTTCACAGTCAGTGCGCACAGTGACAGCTCAGGAGGATGCCGCCGGAGCCAGAAGTAGCGCGGGCCCCGAGCACAGGTAATTATAAAACTGGGAATGGGGGAGGCAATGGGGCAGCGGCGGCGGCCGTCTCTTGCTGGGGCGGTGGTGGTGGTAGGACTCAGGAGGACCCCAGGACAGGCAGGGGGAGAGAAGCGGGTGGCGGCGGTGGTCTCTGGCACCGCAAAAGCCGCTGCAGTTCATTGATTTGATTTAAAGCGCCCACTTTAAATCAATGATCTGCAGCAGCTTCTTCGTGGGGGTGGGGGGGTTTTGTGGAGAAATAGCTGATAACTTATACCGGAATATCGATATAAGTTATCGGCTATCGACCCTAACCTCCACATATTATCGTTATCGGCCCTAAAAAAATAGATATCGGTCGATCCCTATTATTTACTAAAATGCTCAGGGCAATGATTTTCCTATTTACTTTACAGCCCTTCCTGTTATAGTATGTACTTTTCCCATTGTGTTTCTGTTCTTAGATTAGCCTTTATTATACAGTGCATTATTTTTTCTGAACACTTCTAATGAAACACTGAGACAGGAAAGAAGTCTGAGGTATCGTTAGTATTTCCTTTTCACTACAGGACAGGTGTCAGTCCTGAATATTAGATTTCATCCTGATTCCCTGTGATGTGTCAAGGATGATCTATGTCCCTAGCACCCCCTTCCCTGCCTATTCCTTTCTCCATCCGATGACCATCCATACAACACTTGGACACCTGGATTCTGCCAGAACAGGAACTGCTCTTACACAGCATAATAGGGAAAAGGGAGAGGGGTTGTTCTAATAAGATAACACATTTAAGAAAGATCTCCAGTAGATGTACATCTACTTTTTATCCAAACATCCCTCACCAAATCTAACTAACGAAATCTTTTTAGGCCGGTTTCACACAAAGATATTTCATGCACGTTTGTGCATTGATATTACAGATGCAGGTCCTGGCCTGAGCATGGGTCTAATGATCTGAACTGACAGATGTCGTGTAAAACTGGCCTAATCTATATTTGACTTGTTTCTTTGCATTTCAGCCTCCTGTCTGTTACAGGTCATCCTTGTTTCCTTTTGTGTTTTTCTATCATTCCCATGATGCCTCAGCATAGCATCACATGAGCAGCTGGTGCCACCCTTCCTGCTGGGAGGTGATGGGCAGCAGGATGACTTCCGTATTGATCATGGAAGCTTGCCTGTCTTTCTGATGGTTGAATACCATGGCCCTCGGATGAATAAGTTGCTAATGTTAACTGGTAATAAGGCAGAAAGTGTTTATATTAGGAGGAATAACTGCATGTTTAATGGATGGATACCCCATGACTAGCATCTGTATATAGACTACTGCATTCTGCTAACAAGACTGTCCTCACCTTAAATTGAGGAGTTGGTGAACTAGTTATGCTGTCTTCTTTTATATTGATTTTTTTTTTCCTTTTAGGGCGCAATGGCACGGCAATAACATTGGTGACCCAGTATGACATTCATCTGGTGCATGCTATAGAAGAACAGATCAGTGAGTGCCCGGCATGTTTTTGCATTATTTTACATAAAGTAAATCATATAGGGGGTGTTCTATATAATCTTTTGAGCTCTGTTTTGTCTGTCTAATCATTTGGGCTGGGACCTTTAACAAACAATAACCTGAGGACATGTGCCGCTTTTAGCTTTGTCATCCTGAACCGTGTTTATAGGATTTCCTATAACATTTGCTGACATTCTGGACATAGATCCATAGCTTTCAAGCAACAATTGATGTTGCTACTTCATTCTTATAAATATTTGGGATTCTTGCCCACGCGCAGGATAACATATAATTTATCTTTAACCTCTTAAAAGTTGGTTGTCCCACTGTTAACTTATTCCCTATTCATAGGCGGGTGCCAGCTGTATATGGAGCTTGACTTGGCTCCTAAGCCCACGCCTCATTGCCCTATGCCCATCTGCTGTACATTGCAGATGTTGCCAGGGGGTTTATAGTAAACCTTCACTGTAATTATTCTATATTTCTCATTGGGCAGATATGAAACTAGAAGAATATAAGGTGAAAGAAGGTGAAGTCCTAAATATTCTCACCCAAGTGAATGTCACCAGACGGGAATGTGAAATTGTAAGTTCCTAATATCATAGAAACCTTGGAAATGTACAGTATTTTTCAGCTGTTTACAGATAATGTGTTAGTAGGTATTTATATGCTTTCTTTTTTTTACTTCTAGAAACTTGAGTGTACAGACTTTGATGAGAAGAAGGAAATTAACAAGAGAAAACAGCTTATTTTAGAGGGGAAGGTAAGATAAAATAGTGTAGAGGGCTCAATAACACTCCATTTTTGTTTTTTTGTTTTTTTCTTCCCTGTAAATCTAAACCAGATGACCAGTTCTGGACTTCAAATGATATCCTATTCTATATTTGCTATTTACTTTTTTTAGTAACTACAATTTAGTTCTGCTCCATTAAAACAAAGCTATGAACAGTGACTGCAGGGAAAGCATTTCTTCTGGATTAGGCCCCTTTCACACTGCTGTTGCTCTCCGTCGGCAGTCAGTCTTTTTTTTTTTCTGACTTTAATGGCCATTCTCATGACAGGAAGCAACAGGCAACAACTGATCCTGGTGGCTCCCATTTACTATTATGGGGGCTTCTGGGCGCCGTTATAAATATCAGGAGAAAAAGACAGCAAAAGCAGTAATTTTTCTCCCACTATTCTGCCCGGCTCTCCCGACGGCCGTCACACTGCTGTGCACCAACTGCAGTGTTAATATAGGTTTGGCATGCTTCTTCATTACTGATATAAGGTAGAATTATTAGGAATTAACAAAATGCACTACAGTATTATGATGCTTCTTCTACTGAATAGCATTAACAGGCTGAGAATATCTTGCATATGTCAGCATGCAATTTCCTGTTTAGTGACAATGAAAGCCATATATAATGGTGCTTTACATGCACATACTTAAAGGAGTACTCCGGCGCGCACTTTTTTCATTTTATCCCGTCCGGGCTGCGAAATAAAAGAAAACACACTTTCTCTTACCTGCCAAGGAGCCCCCGGTGCTCCGGTACAAGTGTTCGGTCCCCGGGCTGTATTCTTCTTACTTCCTGTTAGCCCGGCACGTCACACGGAGCTTCAGCCTATCATCCGCCGCAACAATGTCCCGCCTCGGCCAGTGATTGGCTGAAGCTCTGTGTGACGTGCCGGGCTAACAGGAAGTAAGAAGAATACAGCCCAGGGACCGAACACCTGTACCGGAGTGAACCAGAGCACCGGGGGCTCCTTGGCAGGTAAGAGAAAGTGTGTTTTCTTTTATTTTGCAGCCCGGACGGGATAAAATGGGAAAAGTGCGCGCCGGACTACTCCTTTAACTGGAGGATCACGTATGTCTTTGAGTAAAAGAGAAAAATCATGGGCCCATTATAAGTCTGTAGGATCAATTAGAAACCATTGTTTCATCATATATACTGTAGAAACCAAACCCAGAATGCTAATTTGAACAGAGCCTAATACATATACCAAAATATGACCAAAAGTTTGCAGACACCTGAGCATTGCATATATATAAGCTTGTCGGACATTGCATTCCATTACCATGGATGTTTTATGTTGGACTACTGCCTTGTGACCTAGTTTCCGATGGGAAGGGGGTCATGCTTTGCTTCGGTATGTCACAATAAATGTTGGCATTCATGGTTCCCTCAATAAACTGTAGCTCTCCTGTGCCAGCTGTTCTCATGTAGGCTCAGACCATTACGCTCCCACCACCATGCTTGAGTGTAGGCAAGACACACTTGGCTTTGTACTCCTCACCTGGTTGTCGCCAAACACTCTTGACACCATTTGAACCATATAATTTACCTTGGTCCCATTGGACCACTAGACATCATTCCAATAATCCATGTCCTTAGTCTGCTTGTCTTCTTCAAACTGTTTGCCGGCTTTCTCATGCATCATCTTTAGAAGAGGCTTCCTTTTGGCATGACAGGCATGCAGACCAATTTTATTCAGTGTGCAACATATGGTGTAAATACGAGCAGGCTAGACCTCCCCCTTTACCATCTATTTAACAAAAGACAACCTCTTGATGTGATGCTGAGAATGTGCACTCAACTTCTTCAGCTGACCATGGTTAGGTTTGTTCTGAGTTGAACCTATCCTGTAAAACCTCTATATGGCTTTGCTCAGTTTCAGGGTCTTGATAATCTTCTTATTGCATAGGCCATATTTATGTAGAGCAACAATTTTTTTTTTCAGATCCTCAGAGTTGTTTTCCATGAGGTGCCTTGTTGAACTTCCAGTAACCAGTATTAGAGAGTTTAAGAGCGATAACACCAAATTTAAGACACCTGCTCCTCAGTCCCACCTCAGACCTTGTCACACTAACAAGTAACATGACATTGGGGAGGGCAAATGGCTAACTGGGACCAATTTGGACATTTCTTCTTATGGGTGAACTCACTTTTGTTGCCAAGGTTTTAGACATTAATGGCTGTGTTGAGTTATTTTGAGGGGACACAATATTTAAAGAACACCGGGATGGAAGGATGGAAAAACGTATCCATCCTAAGGATAAGTGTTAGTGTCAGGCGGAGCAGCTGCTTAACAATAAAACCCCTTACACTTCTGGCACTGTGCATCAGCTGCTTTCTGCTGTAACTGTAAATATTTGTTAAAAATGGTTCATTCATTTTTGCTTTTTAATTTTCTTAAAAGGATCCTGATCTGGAGGCAAAAAGGAAAGCAGAGCTTGAGAAAATAAAGAAGCAGAAAAAGAAATTTAAGGCGCACATTCAGGAATCTATTCAAAAAAAGAAAGATGCTCAAGTGCACAGGAAGCAGAAGAAGAAACAACTTCGACTAGAGAAGAAGAATACCAAAGCGCAAATGAGCAGTGACTAAATCTGTAGCTGAATACAATGCGTTCACTTTACCTGGACAGACCCCAGATGAAGGATGGAAGAGAGCGAGGCAGGAGCAGACTTTTTTGATGATGCCAATGATGTATCTATATTACTGTTAGAAAAGTACCTGCCATGTTTAACCTTCATATATCATTTGATGATACATCAAAAGTTCTGGGACTCTATCTCCCTGTTAATGACTTTCCTGCCCTATTTGGTTTAAGCTACTTTGTGGCGGTACTTCTTCAGAGAGAACCCATCTACCTTTGTCATTCTCTGATGTCCTGTACAACTGTATTGACTCATGTCTTCCTAAATCCTTGTCTATTTCTGACTGAACTGCAGAGGAAATGTATACTAGTTGCCCATAGCAACCAATGAGATTGCATCTCTTTAATTTCTAGAGGCCTTTTTAAAAGCAATCTGGTTGCTATTGCTATGCACTTTTCCTCTGCATAAGTTTTGATAAATTTTCCACCTAGTGCAGTAGAAATGAAAATTATGATTGGAAATTTCTATTTATCTTTAACCGTTTTTGAGGACTATTGAATTATTGTGTTTATATAATTTTGTTATAATAAACTATTACTATAAATGTGGGCACTGAGGTTTGTAACAGCGGGCGGGACACTAAAATCACACTATTGTTCTAGGGAAGATTTCCCACGTTTCTCCTGAAATCTGCTTCCTACAAAAGACTGAGTTGTGTCTAAGCTATATTTGCCCAGTGATGACTGAAAGTTATTGGGAGATTTATCAAAACCTGTGCAGAGCAAAAGTTGACCAGCTGACCATTGCAACCAATCTCATTACTACTTTTGTTTTTTGAGGCCTTTGCTTTTTTTTATTTAAAAAAAAATAACAAAAACGATTGGTTCCTATGGACAACTGGTCTCTACAAAGGTTTTGATGAATCTCCCCTTTTGTGTTTTATATAATAGACCAAAGATGGCAAACCTCAAGCTTGCCACACACCATTCTCCTTTTGGAAGGGGACTGCTACCCTCAGTTCTCTGACTGTTAATGCTGCATTGTATTTTGCATTGCATAGATTTTCTAAAATGTATTTTCTGTAATGTATATGTGCATTTTCTAAAATGCCTAGGTGATGGCATGATGCTATAAAACAATGAGTTGACCTTTTTTAGTTTGCTGTATTTTCTATAAATCTTAAACCCCACCCCACAGCTCTCACATCAGAGGGGGGCAGGCCCTCGGGATTAAAGGGGTTCTCCAGTGCTTAGACATCTTATCCCCTATCCAATGGATCAGGGATAAGATGCCTGACCGCGGGAGTCCTGCCGCTGGGGACCCCGTGATCTTGCACGCGGCACCCCGTTTGTAATCAGTCCCCGGAGCGTGTTCGCTCCAGTTCTGATTACCGACGACCACAGGGCCGGCGGCGTGTGACGTCACGCTCTGCCCCTCAATGCACGCCTATGGGAGGGTGTGTGATAGCTGTCACGCCCCCTCCCATATGCTTGCATTGAGGGGTGGAGCATGACGTCACACGCCGCCGGCCCGGTGGTCACCTGTAATCAGATCCGGAGCAAACACGCTCCGGGTACTGATTACAAATGGGGTGCCGCGTGCAAGATCACGGGGTCCCCAGCGGTGGGACTCCCGGTGTCAGGCATCTTATCCCCTATCCTTTGGATAGGGGATAAGATGTCTAAGCACCGGAGAACCCCTTTAAAGATTAATAAGGGGAGATCGGCGAGCCGGCTTCCCGCCTCCAAAATAATAAGCTGTCACAACTTTGCACACAAGCCACAAAAATGAGTGAATGACCCTTCATTTTACAGCTATTCACCGCACTATAACCCAGTTTATTTGGTTTAGTGTGGGTGAAAAAATAAAAGAAAGGTGCCATAAAATTTAACTTTTATTCTCGATAATTAAAACTACACCAAAAATATTTTTTTGTTTGGTGATAGTACCACTTTTTGACACGCTTAAGAAAAGGGGATATCCCTAAATGCAGCCCCCCCCCCCAGTCATTTACACTCAATGATCACTTCTTATTCTATACATCATATATGGGTATATTAACCCCTTGCTATTCAACCAACGTGTTTCTGTTCAATCAGAAATATACAATAGATTGAACGTCATCAGGGGTATTTTTTCAAAAAGCAAAGGATAAGGAAGTGTGTGGTATCTTCACAAAAGGGCAATAGAACATCGCATGATAAAAGTATTCATGGATATGCTTCTCCCCAGCAGGATTAATAGCCTGCTATAACGGACAATACCAAATACCAGGGGGAGTATTAATAAATTCTTCTCCTCCTATCTTACACACATTCTTTTAGGGCGGATGATATATATTTTTGGTGTAGTTTTAATTATCGAGAATAAAAGTAAAATTTTATGGCTCCTTTTATTTTTCCACTTGTTTTGGTCCGTAAGGTTTATCGGTTTACGTATAACCCCATCCTGTTATGTAATTATTGGTTTAGTGTGGGTGAATCGGTTGTCAGATTCTCTTGATGTGCTTACACTTTGGTACATATGTTAAAACATAACACCTTTTAAAGGGGTACTCCGCCCCTAGACCTCTTATCCTCTATCCAAGAGGATCTCTCCTGCAGCACCCCTGTCATCTGGTGCACGGAGTGAGCTTCGCACCGTGCCTGCTGACTGGCGATGCAGGGGCTGGATGATAGTGATGTCACTGCCACGCCCCCTTGTGATGTCACGCCCTGCACCCTTAATGCAAGTCTGGGAGGGGGTGTGGTGGCGGTCACGCCCCTCCCATAGACTTGCATTGAGGGGGCAGGGCATAACGTCACGATCCTCCGGCCCCTGCATTGACAGCTCGCTCCGTGCACCAGATGACGGGTGCTGCAGGAGAGATTGCGGGATCCCTGCGATCAGACATCTTATCCCCTATCCTTTGGATAGGATGTCTTGGGGGCGGAGTACCCTTTAACAAAGCTTCCAACTCTGGAGCTGTAATGTGTCTGTTGTACCTATTACACTGATATAGTGCTGCTGGGTCTTCTGCTTTTTTCTTTCCAGTTTCTCCTCTTGTATGAAATCTTTAGTTTCTTGGTAAATCAACATTTGGAGCCGCCGTTGTTTTAAAAAAAATAAATGCAGGCAGTGGGTGAAAAATTCACAAAGCAAACAAGTTCTATTCAAAGCTGCAAAGCTTTATTAAAATTGAGAAAAGCATCAAAATGTCAAATTGTTCCAAATTTAAGAATTGTTATTGTCTTCTACTTATGTGAGAGGAAAAAGGGAAACTGCAAACAAAGTTTGTGCTTCTAAAAAAATAAAAATGAAAACCGTAAACTGATGGCTCAATGTTGATATTTTGCCTTTTCTCCTGATAGGATTAGGATCGTTCCTGACAGGTGAAGGTAAGACAAACCCTGTAATACTGTAACTAACTCCTAACAACGTATGTAGCGGCTGTTCTGTCCTGGTTTTTTATTTTATCTTTGCATTCCTGAGATGCTGAGACCAGAAGTGCAAGGTTCTACATTTTAGCTTTTCCAGTAGTACGGCAGGAATGCTGAACAAGGATACAATGGATTGGCATTGAAGAAAAATGGCTGCATGTAAATTATGATCCCTCTAGTGTGTAGCTCCACCATTTATGAACACTGGTTATACAGTACACTGAAAACCATAAAGAGGCAGGTTTATACCTTTAGTCAGATTGTAGGGCTTAATCTTTAGTTTACTGATGACACTACTGCTCTGCTTAGATAGTCTGATAATAGGACCTCATGTTTGTTAATAGGCAGGACAATGGCTGTAGTAAAGGGAACCTGCCAAGCCTTCTTCCACGATATAAACATATTAGGGCGGGTTTACAATATAAACTTAGACTAGACAGTAATTATGTTACATATTTTTCACAGCGGCTCAGGTTGGTTGATAGATCTGTAGCATCTTTAGACTAAGGCAAACTATTTGTTGGCTTCTGTAAGCCAAAATTTTGATGCAATTTTGGCACATAATGTAGCATGAAAGCTGTGGTCTTTACAGTAAATTACACCTTTTGTCAAGTCTGATTCCTTAGGGGGGGCTGATCACATAAATCCCTCCCTTCCGCAGTTATGGGGTGTTATAGTTCATCTGACAAATTCCTGAATCCGTCATTATGCGCTTCCATCGCTTCTTTCTGTCGTCAGCAGGATGGGTCCCTGCCAGAGACAAATAGCGAGTTCTTGTTGACTACATCAGAAGCGCATAGACGTAACTTGTGTAGACGTTACTCGTCTGGGGTAAGAGGAAATATGTTAAGACAACACATAAATCAAGAACAACGTATTTCATATGCAAATATATTTATTAAAGTACAACATTAAATTCGTATAGCAACTGGTACGGGCCAGTAGTATTTACATATACATAGAAAGATAGTATAAATGGGATCATGGATGAACAGGGGAAGACTGGTATGTCTCTATCGAATGGCCCTGCCTAGCGATACTGCAGGTCCCCGTACCAGTTGCTATACGAATTTAATGTTGTACTTTAATAAATATATGTGCATATGAAATATGTTGTTCTTGATTTATGACTACATCAGAAGAAAGTAATGGGGACGAGTATCATACGAATGTAACTTATTCACATCAGTGGCCCAAAAAAGCCGCACAGCATAACTAGATGAAGGCCCATCAGATTCAGAGATGTCAGATGAACTAGAACACCCAAAAATATACATACTATTGATCAATAGTGAAACCTAAGTGTAACAAATAGCTGGCTTGTAAAGCTCTTGTGCAAAAAAAGAAAAAGTGCTCTAGACAATACACTAAGGATATATGATTCACCAATGGCAGCATATTGATGGTTTCCAGGTAATAATTAGATTACATATTTCCTGTGTTGTGATGAGTGACTTTTCTCAGGTAGTTCCATTTACCTGTGGTGCTCGGTGATAAAGGCTTCCTAAACTATTTATAAAGGTAATGGTGGGAATTTAATGCTGCAACCACCTGTTACATTAGGGGAGATTTATCAAAGTTGTCTATTTCCCGCATCAATATAGACCAACCTACAGAGGGTAAGGCGGGTCCATTGTGCACCTAATTTATCAAAATAAATAATTTCTGCGCACAGACTTTGGGATCTATGATTTAGACTGTATTTAAACCTGCTCCAGCATAGTCTGACATTTCAGCGTACTTTCAGCCAATGCAACTTTTCACCGCTATTGAGAAGTTCAGCACCAATGCATTTTTCCTAAAATAGCGCAGAATGCATCATGTTCTAAAAATCCTCTAAAGCAAAAGTCGCACAGACTGCGACTTTCTGTGCGACAAATTTAGACGGGAAAAACCAGTCTAAATCCTTTGATAAATTTCCCCCATTGTCTCTATGTAACTATTCACAAATGACTAATATAAATTCACAAAATCTGGCGCTGTGGAAGAAAAATAAGTAAAGAAATGCCCTAGTTCCAAGAGTTAATATGCTCTCGTAGTCATTCATGGGAAACTTTTTGCGGGCGATTTATCAATACCTGTGCAGAGGAAACGTTGCCCAGTTGCCTATAGCAACCAATCAGATTGATACTTTCATTTTGAAGAAGCCTTGTTAAAAACGAAAAAAGAAATGATTGGTTGCCATGGGCAACTAGGCAACTTTTCCTCTGCACAGGTTTTGAATGATCTCCCCCTTTCAGCTTCAGTCTCACAAATCACTTTAAGATGCAGGAGGAAATGTTGGGTGTATTATTGCCCTATATAGTTTTTGTTTATAGTTTTTCAGTATTTCTATGTAAAAAGCTGTTAAACTGCAAAGACTCCCAAAGGCAATGTGTGAATCCTCCTGACCCCACCTACACACAGTGATTGACAGCTCTGCCACATATCCGCTTATATGAGGACACCTTTTCTTTCACTCTTATGTGGTTGGATGACAGGGCTCGTAGGCTTTACACCCAAATACCCAGAGTGATTAGCGACCAAACAAGCTGGTATCGCCCTGTGTAATAGGCCTGTGGTCAGCTGATGAACAGACAATTGCATGTTTTATGCAGGTTTAGAAACTATTGATCATTATCTGCACTTCTTTTTGTCATAGAGGATGTACAGCCGAAAATGATGGAAGTGAAAAGCCTCATGAATAATCCAGCAATCTTTTGTATAATAATTAAGTCATGAGTCAAGCATCAAACGACTTGATCGGCAATAACATGAGACACCGGTCTACCTGTGTAATATCACCATTTCTCTGGGTCCCAGAAGAATTTAAACAGCTTTTTACATGAAAATACTGAATCATGGCACCCAGTGTCGTCTCCATCCTAGGCTACCCAAACTGCCCTGCTTGTGTTACACTTTTTGGGGGTTACTAGCAGTACATTTATTAGTGCCATTATTAGTCAATTTTAGATTTATATGCAAGTCATCTGTAAGAAAACATCAATGGTTAAACTAACCCAAATGAAATAGAATAGGGTTTGCCATTTCCAGGCTAAAAAGAGGCTCCTTATATTGCTATTTATTGATATCTTTTTTAGGGTGTGCTTACACTTTGTAGATATAACTACACCCAGATGCATGTATATTGGGCTAGAAAAATAACATTTTTGTAACTGAGTTTCATTAGCATTTTCAATCATTTGTCTAGTACAGCTTCTGTGTATCACTACACATAGGAAGCTGCCGAATTCGTGCGCAGTAAAATCCATCAGCAACCTTGTCTGACAGTTTGATCTCCAGCCACTGCTGTGCGCTTCCAAGTCCTATTGTGATTAAAGGGGTACTCTGCCCCTAGATATCTTATCCCCTATCCAAATGATAGGAGATAAGATGTCTGAACCCCCCGTGTTCTCTCCTGTAGCACCCCCTGTCATCTGGTGCATGGATCAAGCAAGTCTATGGAAGGGGGCATGACTGCTGCCATGCCCCTCCCAAAGACTTGCATTAAGGGGGTGGGGCGTGATGTCACTAGGCCCCCGGGGATAAGATGTCTATAAATGAGTTGACCAACTTTCATCATAATTAAGCTTAGGGAATCACTCAGGAAAAGGCAGCAGGAGATGAAGACCCAGACAAAGTCTCTGATGGATTTCACTGTGAAGTACATTGTGCAGCTTCCTATACAGTAATACATAGAAGCTATAGGAGCCCAAACTGTAGAAAACATGAACTAAAACCCAACTACAAGCATTATTTTTTAGTCTAAAATACATGCACTTAAATACAAAAACATTTTTAACTGACACTTGTCGGTAAGTATTCATTTTGCTCCGAGTTAACCAATAAAATAAGCATTAGGTTGGATTCACATAACATTTAGTCAGTATGTTGCTGGTATAGATATTTTTTCTTATAGATTTAACAGTGCAGTAGGCAATGCTATTTAGTCCTGCAAAAGCAAGTATACAGGGTGGGCCATTTATATGGATACACCTTAATAAAATGGGAATGGTTGGTGATATTAACTTCCTGTTTGTGGCACATTAGTATATGTGAGGGGGGAAACTTTTCAAGATGGGTGGTGACCACAGCGGCCATTTTGAAGTTGGCCATTTTGAATCCAACTTTTGTTTTTTCAATAGGAAGAGGGTCATGTGACACATCAAACTTATTGGGAATTTCACAAGAAAAACAATGATGTGCTTGGTTTTAACATAACTTTATTCTTTCATGAGTTATTTACAAGTTTTTGACCACTTATAAAACGTGTTCAATGTGCTGCCCATTGTGTTGGATTGTCAATGCAACCCTCTTCTCCCACTCTTCACACACTGATAGCAACACCGCAGGAGGAATGCTAGCACAGGCTTCCAGTATCCGTAGTTTCAGGTGCTGCACATCTCGTATCTTCACAGCATAGACAATTGCCTTCAGATGACCCCTAAGATAAAAGTCTAAGGGGGTCAGATCAGGAGACCTTGGAGGCCATTCAACTGGTCTACGACGACCAATCCACTTGATGTGTGTCCCTCATAATGCACTGAAGCTGGCACGTTCCCTGCAAGTTTTTCCAGCAAGATGGTGCACCACCACATTATGGGTGTCAGGTCCCAGAATTCTTAGATGAACAGTTTCCTGGAAAGTGGATTGGTCGTCGTGGGCCAGTTGAATGGCCCCCAAAGTCTCCCGATCTGACCCCCTTAGACTTTTCTCTTTGGGGTCATCTGAAGGCAATTGTCTATGCTGTGAAGATACGAGATGTGCAGCACCTGAAACTACGGATACTAGAAGCCTGTGCTAGCATTTCTCCTGCAGTGTATATAGTAGTACATAGCAGTGTATACGGATACTGGAAGCCTGTGCTAGCATTTCTCCTGCGGTGTTGCTATCAGTGTGTGAAGAGTGGGAGAAGAGGGTTGCATTGACAATCCAACACAATGGGCAGCACATTGAACACATTTTATAAGTGGTCAGAAACTTGTAAATAACTCATGAAAGAATAAAGTTACGTTAAAACCAAGCACATCATTGTTTTTCTTGTGAAATTCCCAATAAGTTTGATGTGTCACATGACCCTCTTCCTATTGAAAAAACTAAAGTTGGATTCAAAATGGCTGACTTCAAAATGGCTGCCATGGTCACCACCCATCTTGAAAAGTTTCCCCCCCCCCCTCACATATACTAATGTGTCACAAACAGGAAGTTAATATCACCAACCATTCCCATTTTATTAAGGTGTATCCATATAAATGGCCCACCCTATACAATCGGGAAATTAACCAAACATAGTGGCTATCTTCTAAAGTGAATGGGCCCACTGCAATATATCATCATCATTTTTTTTCCTGGAATACTCTTAAGTTCACCCCAAAGTCTTAAAAAAGACAGTTTAAGGCCGCATGTACAGTAGAAAATAAATGACTGCAGAGAAGCTGTACTTGAATGTGTGGCAGAATGTTGGCACAAGCGGCTGGTTCTCATATCACTTTCTTCATTGGTGATTAATCGAATGTCTAAAGGACTATTACCGCTATAAAACACACATTCTCCAAGCTCTGATACCAGCACAGATGTGGCTAAAATGGGGGGGAGGGAGTGAGACAGCTGCATCTAGAACAATATTCGGAAAGTGCCTGAACTATGTATAAAATGTACAATGTATTCTGGTTAGTAGTACTTTGGCCAGATATTGTAGGGAGGTAACACGGGGCACTGAGTTGTAGCCCCATGACAAATGTCCTTAAATGTGCATGACATGAATATTTTACAGAGTGGCCAGAAAAGAGACATCAGTTTACCTGTATTTTCCACACCTCACTATAAAATGCTTGCCTATTTGAAGATAAGTGTTCTGCATTGCTATCGTTACAACACATAACCAGATATGCTGATATTCTGTACATGTAACACTGACTGTACATCTTGTATGACCCCACTGCTGATGACAATATGGATTTCTATTCTTATATGCTAATTTGCAGAGGTATCTGAAACCACCACCCTGTGGGTAGTAATTTCTGTGAGCAGAAGTGATGGCATGTGCTAGGCTAGTATCCCGAAACCATAATGTTAGTATGGCCATTTTTAATTCTCTTAAATTCATTTCATATTATAGCTATACCTAAGAAGGATTATCCCTGAAAGCCAAAGCCATTGAGATGTGTGTCCAAGTCTGATTACAATGCAGTTAATATTATTATCCTCTACCCTTTTGATAAGTACCTTTAATGAAACTGTCTAGGATACAATACCAGTGTCTATGCATGTTCAGTTGTCAGGGAAAGATAACAGTCCAGTTATATATTTTTTAAGGCATTGACATAGCTGGTCCCAGATTTTTGTGGGATTTTATGTAGTTTTTTTGCCCTGATAAAGCTGGTCTATAACATGGAAATGCACAGTGAATGTATTCTGTCAATGTCTCTCACCATAGGGAATAGTTATTTTATTACATAGACCTCCATCTTATCTGGTGCACAGTCCACATGTTACTTTTGGTTTTGTTTCATGGCTTTTGTTCCTAGTTAGAAAGTGGTACAAACTGCAGAGAAAAGGAAAAATTCTATATTCATTTAGATTTGCAGCGGAAGTATAGGTAATGGCTAGAAAGTATGCTGGACTTGGACCTGGTTTTTATACCTCCACAGCTGCCTGAACTAGACAACTAACAGTATTTACAGACATAAAGCCAGTAAATAGAATGACAAGTGGAGACTGGTATACGCCAGGCTCATCTGTCTCTCACTAGGTATAAGGTATGGTCCAGCTGCCACCCCCAATCCCAGTCGTAATACAATCATAATCAATAGTTTAGTCAGAGGCCAACCATCCATCCTTCAGTTTCCTTCTAGAAGTTGGGAGAGCCCCAAGCGCAATTCATTGAGCTGACAGATTTTTATATCCAGCTCATCCCCGGCTCTGCTGATTTCTTCCCGTACCCTGTCTCTTTCCAAGTGTGTATCTTTCAAACTCTGCTCCGCCTTCTGCAGCTCTTTCTCCAGTTCTTGGTTTCGATCCTCCAGTTCCTGCCAAATCACACAGTAAAATGAGGATTCAGTGATATTGTGTGAAGGTTGAAGAAGAGAAACAAGCCTAGTTCTACCTGCTAAAAATGTTCACAGCTCAATATCTAAACTAGACAGGATAACATCAAATCCTAAGATATTTCAACCCTGGTTTTTAACATTCATGTATATTGAAGGCAACTTAACTTAAAGTACATTATTCACGGTAATGCTATGATGTCAGGAAGTGTATTCAGGCTGTATTCTTATAGTAGAGTAAAATCACTGGTATCAGGGATAGATGGAAGATTTCATGATAAAGGTCTCTGTACAGTAATGCAGAATATGCTGGTGCTATGTAAATGAATAAAATAAAGATGGTGGTACACGTAATGTAGTTGTGTGTAATATGGAGTGGTGTGCTCTATACAGGCTCGGGTTAAAGTGGACACGGGGTTCCTCCTGACCTGCCTATTTTTTAAGTACTTGTTTCTCCATGAAATAACCCTTCTGGATCATCCATTCTTGAATGTTGTGTTGTTCCTCTGTTATTCTAACTAGAAATATAAGTCTAAGTAGCCAACTGGGTGTTACAGGTTGGGGGGCGTAGGCATACCGTGGTACTGTCAGCACTGGTTCCATAGTATTAGATTGTGTAAGTATCACCGCACCAGGACGTACATTTACACCCTGCGTCTTTAAAGGGGTACTCCAGCCCTTAGACATCTTATTCTCTATTCTTTGGATAGAGGATAAGATGTCTGATCTTGGGGGTTCTGCCATTGGGGACCCCCGCAATCTGTCATTGCGCACCCACCTTTGTTAGCTCTCCGCTTTGCTGGAGGGTCCGAGTGTGAAGCATTATGACCAGGGGGTCGGAGTATCGTGACGTCACAACTCCATCCCCGTGTGACATCAGGCAATGCAAAGGTGGATGCGGAATGACAGATTGTGGGGGTCCCAAGCGATCAGACATCTTATTCCCTATCCTTAGGATAGGGGATAAGATGTCTTAGAGCCAGAGTATCCCTTTAAGGGGTTAAGGCTTGTCATCATAGGTAGATATTTACAGCCAGGCACACCGGGTAACACTGGCATTGTGAGGTCCATGCTATTGTTAAACAAAATAGGAATAAATAGTATGCCAGCAGAAAAAGCTAAGCTCCAGATAAATACTGCTTAGTGTATTGTTTATAAAACAGAGTATGCATTAAACCACTGTACTTAATACATATGTTATAGAGCTGTCACCTCCATCTGAAGGTTATTCACCTAAAAACCAAGTGTCTTACTCCAAATGTATACAATGGCAGTGGAATGTTGCATATGTTGCAGTGCTGTAACAGTCTGATATTTATTGAGTAACCCAAAAACCTAATGGTTAGGCTACAGTCACTATAAGATGGCAGCTTCATAGAGACAATATCTCTGTCGCAGTTGTGTAAGCTGCACACACTGCTCGACATGCCTGCACAGAAGTAGCTGGCGCAGAATTGCTCTTCATGCCAATGCTGTGCTTATTAACCATGTGAACTGGGACGAATCACATTTTCTGTGTCTGTTCATTAGCATCAGCTCAAGGTCAGCAGCAAAATGACAGCTTCCAAATATATATAGGTCCTCAAGGACAGCAATATTTAGAGAAGATCAAAATTTCTAGATCATCTAAAGTGTACAGATACTATAGATGTTGCCCAGTACCATTCATTCATTTCTTAGGGGGTTTGATACACTGCTCAAAAAAATATAGGGAACACTTAAAGGGGTACCCCGTCCCTAGACATCTTATCCCCTATCCAAAGGATAGGGGATAAGATGTCAGATCACCGCTGTCCCGCTGCTGGGGCAGTATCGCCGCTGCGGCACCCCGCTATCATTACAGCACAGAGCGAGTTCGCTCTGTGCGTAATGACGGGCGACACAGGGGACGGAGGAGCGTGATGTCATGGCTCCGCCCCTTGTGACATCACGGCCCGCCCCCTTAATGCAAGTCTATGGCAAGGGCGTGATGACCGCCATGCCCCCTCCCATAGACTCGTATTGAGGGGGCGGACCATGACATCACGAGGGGAGGAGCCTTGACGTAACGATGCTCTGGCCCCTGTATTGCCTGTCATTACGTGCAGAGCGAACTCGCTCCGTGAAGTAATGACAGCGGGGTGCCACAGCAGCGATCCTGGGGGTCCCCAGCAGCGGGACCGCGGCGATCTGACATCTTATCCCCTATCCTTTGGATAGGGGATAAGATGTCTAGGGGCGGAGTACCCCTTTAAACATGACAATGTAACTCCAAGTCAATCACACTTCTGTGAAATCACACTGTCTACTCAGGAAGTAACACTGATTGACAATCAATTTCACATGCTGTTATGCAAATGGAACAGACAACAGGTGGAAATTATAGGCAATTAGCAAGACACCCCCAATAAAGGAGTGGTTCTGCAGGTGGTGACCACAGACCACTTCTCAGTTCCTATGCTTCCTGGCTGATGTTTTGGTCACTTTTGAATGCTAGCGGTGCTTTCACTCTAGTGGTAGCATGAGACGGAGTCTAAAACCCACACAAGTGGCTCAAGTAGTGCAGCTCATCCAGGATGGCAAATCAATGCGAGCTGTGGCAAGGTTTGCTGTGTCTGTCAACGTAGTATCCAGAGCATGGAGGCGCTACCAGGAGACATGGAGGAGGCCATATGAGGGCAACAACCCAACAGCAGGATCGTTACCTCCGTGCATGGAGGAGCACTGCCAGAGCCCTGCAAAATGACCTCCAGCAGGCCAAAAATGTGCATGTGTCCACTCAAACAGTCAGAGACAGACGCCATGAGGGTGATATGAGGGCCGACGTCCACTGGTGGGGGTTGTGCTTACAGCCCAACACCGTGCAGGAAGTTTGGCATTTGCCAAAGAACACCAAGATTTGCAAATTCGTCACTGGCACCCTGTGCTCTTCACAGATGAAAGCAGGTTCACACTGAGCACAAGTGACAGAGTCTGGAGACGCTGTGGAGAACGTTCTGCTGCCTGCAACATCCTCCAGCACGACCAGTTTGGCAGTGGGTCAGTAATGGTGTGGGGTGGCATCTCTTTGGGGGGGCCGCATAGCCCTCCATGTGCTTGCCAGAGGTAGCCTGACTGCCATTACGTACCGAGATGAGATCCTCAGACCCCTTGTGAGAACATATGCTGGTGCGATTGGCCCTGGGTTCCTCCTAATGCAAGACAATGCTAGACCTCAAGTGGCTGGAGTGTGTCAGCAGTTCCTGCAAGAGGAAGGCATTGATGCTTTGGACTGGCCCGACTGTTCCCCAGACCTGAATCTGATTGAGCACATCTGGGACACCATGTCTCGCTCCATCCACCAACGCCATGTTGCACCACAAACTGTCCAGGAGTTGGTGGATGCTTTAGTCCAGGTCTGGAAGGACATCCCTCAGGAGACCATCCGCCACCTCATCAGGAGAATGCCCAGGCATTGTAGGGAAGTCACACGGGCACGTGGAGGCCACACACATTACTGAGCCTCATTTTGACTTGTTTTAAGGACATTACATCAAAGTTGGATCAGCCTGTAGTGTGATTTTCCACTTTGATTTTGAACATGACTCCATATCCAGACCTACATTGGTTAATACATTTGATTTCCATTGATAATTTTTGTGTGATTTTGTTGTCAGCACATTCATCTATGTAAAGACGAAAGTATTTCATACGATTACAGGGATGTGGAAATCCTATCGCCCGACGCCTGGGACAAGTAGTTTTGGGCGCCGGGCAGGTAAATTTTTAAATAGATTTAGCCCTGTATCGGGCAACCAGGGACAGACAGACTTCCCCCTTATTTTTCTTTAATGCCGGTGTGAGGTGCAGGAGCCGATGCAAGTCTGCACCTCACACCGCCACTCAGAGTGTATTGAGGGGGCAGCTGCTCAGAGCCCCCCCAGCCGGTGTGAGGGGATCTCAGGAGCGAGGGCAGAGCCCGAGGTTGCCGTCTGCAGGAGATGATTAAGCCACGCCCCCTCATCCCCCCTCCCGGAGGATGGGGAGCACAGCTCTGCATAATACAAGACGACAGGGGGAGGATGAGGACGGACACAGCTCCTCCCTGCCCCACACACAGCCTCTCCCTTCCCCTTGCTCTGTCTACACAGGACCTCATTTATCACGGGAAGGTTTCAAGTATTCACGGGGGAAAATACAGAGCGGGGAGAGGACGTGTGTGAGGAGACTGCACTGCACGGGCTGGGGATTTCACCTCACACTGGCTCAGATGAGGAGGCCGAGCCTGCAGGCGGCGGGAAGGGTGGTTGTATATGTATGTAATGTAATGTATGATTGGGGGGATCAGTGGCGGGTGTATGTATAATGTGTGCATATGTATGGTGTATATTTATGGTGTGAGTGTATGTGTGTATATATGATGTGTGTATGGTATATGTGTGATGTGTTTATGTAATGTATGATGTGGGGGGCAGGTGTATGTATGATGTGTCTATGTATGATGTATGTATATAATGTATGATATAGGGGGCAGTGGCCGGTGTATGTGTATGATGTGTGTGTGTGTGTGTGTGTATGTAATGTATGATGGGGGGGCAGCAGCGGGTGTATGTATGTGTTATGTGTGTATGATGTCTGTCTGTGTGTGATGAGTGTATGTGTATGATGTGTGTGTGTGTATGTAATGTATGATGGGGGGCAGCGGCGGATGTATGTATGATGTGTCTGTGTATGATGTATGTATGTAATGTATGATATAGGGGGCAGTGGCCGGTATATGTGTATGCATGTATGTTTTGTTCAGGGGCGGACTGACAAGTGCTGCCGCCAGTTGTGCTATCTAATTTTATTTATTTTTAGTGGCTTCTGGCCACCCGCACTAAATTGCACCCTCAGAATCCCGCCCCCTTCACGGAGCCCCACGGATGCACGCAAACACGCCCGAACCAAAACTACAACTCCCAGCATGTTGCACCGTAACCTAAACTGTAGAACTATAAAGTGCAACATGCTGGGAGTTGTAGTTTTGGTTCGGGTCAGCTGCAGAGCCATAGGCTGCATCAGGGCATGCTGGGAGTTGTAGTTACTAACTGTAATTCCCAGTATTCCTTGACACAGCCTATGGATCTGCAGCCAACACGAACCAAAACTACAACTCCCAGCATGTTACACAATAACCTTAACTGTACTACTATACAGTGCAACATGCTGCAGCACCAACAGAACCATAGGCTGCATCAGGGCATGCTGGGAGTTGTAGTTACTAACTGTAATTCCCAGTATTCCTTGACACAGCCTATGGATCTGCAGCCGACACAAACCAAAACTACAACTTCCAGCATGTTACACAATAACCTTAACTATACTACTATACAGTGCAACATGCTGCATCACCAACAGAACCATAGGCTGCATCAGGACATGCTGGGAGCTGTAGTCATCTAGTAACTAAATGCAACTTCCATCATTTTCTGACATAATTAGAGTAAATAAAATGCACCACATAAACTGGAGAAGCAGAACGCCCCCCCCCCCCAGTAACACAGCACTGTTCACTGTTATCCAATCAAAAGACTCCATATATAAGTCCCTAAGAAGACTGAAAAATTGTGATTAAAATATTTTAAGAAGTGCGTATATATGTGAATAAGCACCTTTCCTAATAAAAGTTCCAATGAAAACTACAGATCACGGCACATAAGATTACCCTCATCCCTGTATATGGAAAAATTGGAGTTATAGGGGTCAGATGGGGGGGGGGGCTTGCCTCGGGTGTAAAAGGAGCTACAGCTCTCCTGCCGCTAATAGCCTGGCATGCTGCGATCCCTGTGGCCGCTATTAAACCATTAGATCACCGCTGTCTAAGTTTACAGCAGTGTCTAAAGGATCTTATATCCATCCCTGGTGGTCTAGTGGGGGGGATCGTACTATTTTGGTTGAAATTATTTCATCTACCAGGACAAGTGGATATTCTTGAGGGACAAGTAGATTGTGTTCCACTTTAGTCCCTTGGACAAGTAGTTTTTTTTACATTTCCACACCCCTGCGATTAGTTCATTCATTCAGATCTAGGATGTGCTATGTTAATGTTCCCTTTATTTTTTTGAGCAGTGTATATTTGTCAGGCCTGATTAAGCCACAATGATATGCAATGATTTAATAAATGCTTAAAGTTCACCAACATTTCTGGTTTGCTGGTATCTTTAATTAACAACAATTCTTCTATTAAATCTTGTTTATATGCGTGTATTGTTTAGGCAGTATTAGTCACAAATTTGAAAGATCCTGAATACGGTGCTACTATTAGTCTTTGCTGCTTTTTGCGCAACCATGTATGTCTGTAGTTAAAGATATGCAGGACATCACATAATTGGCCATATTAGGTCCATAAATGTCAGAGCAGCCAGACAATTTTATTTTTACGTTTTCATTTTTTCCTCCTCGCCTTCTAAAAATTATAACTCTTTCATATATTCATCCACAGACTAGTATGAGCGCTTGTTTTTTGCACAACCAGTTGCCCCTTGTAATGACATCACTCATTATATCATAAAATGTATGGCGCAACCTAAAAAATACTATTTGTGTGGGGAAATTGATAAGAAAACCGCAATTTAGCAAATTTTGGAAGGTTTTGTTTTCATGCTGTACACTTTACGGTAAAATAGACATGTTTTCTTTATTCTGTGGGTATATTAAAATGATACCCATGATTACAGACTTTTCTATTATTGTATTGCTTAAAAAAATCCCAAACTTTTTAACCAAATTAGTGCATTTAAAATTCCTCTATTTTGCTGGTCTATAACTTTTTTATTTTTCCGTATAAGCGGTGGTATGAGGGCTATTTTTTTCCGCCATGATCTGTACTTTTGTGGATATATAAAACTTTAAATACATTTTTTTATCATTTTAAAAGTAAAATTTTTTTACTTTGAATTTTTACTTTTTTTTACTTTTATTTTTACACTTAAATAGGGGACTATTTATGGCAATCACTTGATTGATAATACTGTTCAATGTTATGCATAGGGCATAGCACTGATCAGTATTATCAGCGATCTGACCAGAGCAGAAAACGCCGGGAGACGGACGGAGGCAGCTGAGGGGACCTCAGTCCGCCATTACAGATGATCGGATCACTGCGGGCAATCCGATCATGCATTTTTCTGACCGCACTCTTGCAGATGCCGTGATCTGTATTAATCACGGCATCTGAGGGGTTAATGGCAGACATCTGCGCGATCGCGGATGTCTCCATTACCGGAGGGTCCCTGGCTGCTATCAGCAGCTGGGAACTGCTGCGCATGACACGAGCATCGCTCTTATGCTCGCGGTCATGTACAGGACATAAATGTACGTACTGGTGCGTTAAGTGCCACCGCATCTGGACGTACATTTACGTCCTGCGTCGTTAAGGAGTTAAAACATGATAAGTCTACTTAGCAGCAAAATTTGTAGTAGACAGATCACCATAACAATACCAAATCTATATGTCTAATTAAAGATATACATTGAGATTAAATATGCATTTAAATCTAAAAATGTAAAAACTAAAAGAGAGGACAGCCCTTAAAACAACAAAACAACAAGCCCCCTACTTGGTAAAATGTTAGCAACACACATCTATAATATATATATATATATATATATATATACAGGTTGGAGAGCAGCACTCCCAAGCCAACTGTGCGTGGGTGCAGTCAGTCTCTGGGACCCTGGTCCTGGGTCCAAAAGGTAATATAAGCAAAGATGGCGACCGCAGCACTCCAAGTAAATGTGCAAAAGAATTTATTCCAAGATAAATACAGGCAACGTTTCTGTGGCCTCACACCACCATTGGTGGAAAATGGTGGTGTGAGGCCACAGAAACGTTGCCTGTATTTATCTTGGAATAAATTCTTTTGCACATTTACTTGGAGTGCTGCGGTCGCCATCTTTGCTTATATATTATATATATATATATATATATATATATATATATATAATGTGTGTGTGTATGTGCTGTTATCCTTGTTTTTGTTGTATTGTACTTCAATCAATTTAAACAAAAGACTAATGTGTATGTCTTCAGTTATATATCATATATATGTTAAAACTACTTGAAATTACAATGGTGAATTAAGTCAGGCTAGCATTGCTTGCAAATAATCTAGCAGTATTGCTCCAATCAACAGAGCTGTAAGACAGTGGTTCTCAACCTTTTTCGCAACTGTACCCCCAAAGGGTAAAAGTATGTCCGCGGGTACCTCTCGCACAAGTTTGTGTGGAACTTACGTGCCAGGGGTACCTGCTGACAAAATAAGTCATAAAATGACTTATTTTCATAATGACACAGAGGGATCAGAGGGAGGGGGGGAATAATAGCACAAGGGGATTAAGATGGGGGGATAATCATCACCCCCCCCCTTCATATTAATCCACTTGAGCCATTATTCCCCCCTCCCTCTCATCCCCTTTTGCCATTATCCCACCCCCTCCATCTTCCCTCTGATCCCCTTTTGCCATTGTACCCCCCCCTTACATCTTGATCCCCTTTTGCCCTTATCCCTCCCCCCCGCTCCATCTTAATGCCCATATGCCATTATTTCTTGCCCGTCCCTCCCTTCCCCCTCATCCCACCCCTCCCTCCCATACACTTAGTTTTTACACTTTATTTTTAACATTACCTGGCCTATATATCTCTGTATATCCCGTTCGGCGGGGCGGCACTGACGAGTGACGTCCTCCTGTGCTGTGCGGCATCTCCGCTCAACGTCAGGCCCGGCAACCACGCAGCTCATGTACAGTGAACGGCCGCAGCCATTCCCCGCTCTGCGCTGACAATGCATGGCCAGTATTTGTCAGCGCATTGCCGTACCGTACCCCCGCACAACCCGTGGCATACCCCTAGGGGTACTTGTACCACGGGTTGAGAACCCCTGCTGTAAGAGGCTGGATGTGCCTGGTTATTTGGGGTTTTACAAAATTTTACTTAGGTTCTGCCATACTGCATCAGGCTAGGTTTACATCTGTGTCAGAGGCTCTGCTCGGGGAACATAGCATGCAGTATTTTTTGGTTTGGTCAAAATCCCCCATTAAAGTTCATGTACTCTGTTGGACCCTGTAGGCGTCCGTTATGCAGCGACCTGGCCTGCTTTATTTGCTGGTGCTGAAAGGAGCCTCCGACGAAGATGTAAACCTAACCTTAGAGGGGTATTCTGATTGTTTTATGCCTATGGAGGACCTAAGAAGGCCGTATATGAATTCCTTTGTTTGCACTAAGCATAACACAGAACTGAGGTTTTGTCTGGAGTGTTCTATAAATAAGAAATAAAGAAATGCTGAGAGCTGTGATTGGCTGCAACCATCCGGCCAATCCCCACTCTGGGCGGAAAGAGTTGAGTGTAATGTCACGGGCATCACAAGCTGTGGCAGGAGGCAAAATATGTATAGCTAAATAAGGAAAACGTTAGAGCTTAGGCTACGTGAAGTGAGCAAACAGGACTTCTTTCTACTGCAGGTTACTCAATCTGATCAGTCTAATCTCATGTATCTGAGCACTGACCCAGAACAAAGGATTTAAGATCTTGCTCCAGTGCACTTTCACTTTAGACCGGTGTAACAAATACCAGTGAGGATAAAGAGTTTGGTTTTTCCATATTCCTGCTTCCATCTAATACACAGACATATTTCAATGTCTTAGAGAGACCATGGTACAGAGAGAAAACAGTAAGCTGCTTCCCATCACCCAATGACTTTTGCTTCCAATAAGCTAGAATAACACGGAACCAGCGAGGTATCCTTGAACAAAGCAACAGGGCGAAGCATTTCCATGGCAACCTGCAGCACGCTAACAAAGAGAATCCACATTAGAAAATACCCACATGTATGAAATGCTTACTACATAAAGTAGATATAATGCACATGAATGCAGTACTAGACACGTGTACTGACTTTTTTCGGGGAGATTCATAAAAGATATATACAGTATATAATGGGTGATATGTTTGTGTATATGTATTAATTCAATAATATAAAAAAGAACAAATGTGCTACATTTCCTAGCCTCTACCAGTCCATGTGCCCTCAGTGCAGGGAAGGACAGTGGCTTAGGGCACATCTACCTGGGCCCGAATAATCTGGGCAGGAACATTAAGGGTAAAGATGGAGTCACACAGGGTTTTTCTGGAAAAACACCAATGCAGATATGATGCTATTTTTGGAGCCAAAGCAAGAAGTGGATCCAGCTGGAAAAAGTGTACAGTGTGCCCCGTGCACACAACAGAATTTCAGTTTACTGCTGTGGAACTTCATCAGCCAAAAGAATGAACTCAGTCTGTGCCGGCCGCCCTCTGAATCTCCGAGATAGAAGTGTTATCAAGTGAAACATAGAGGTGGACATGTCCATGTGTTAGTGGAGTCTGTTCTATTGTGGGTGCTGAACCCAGACTGTGTATGGTTAGCCTTCGTATTATACACAGGCAGCAGATTAACCTGGACAGATAAAGCTGGTCCTACTCATTAGATTAATGGTGGCTGAACATGTTGATTCTAGCAGGATCTGTACATGGTGACCCTCGGACTCTGTATGGAAGAGAAGGATCAGGCAATTGGATTCAAGATACCCGATCAGCAGCTTACTTCCTTCTCCATGTGTATTCAGCAGAGTGACAGGCATGTCACTTTAAAGATATATTCACAGGTGGCAGTTCTATTACACAAATTTAAGCAAAAATGTAAGTAAAAAAAAAAAGAAGAAAAAAAAAAGATGTTTAAAGTGCATTGAAGAGTTATGCAACTTTCATAATATTTATATATATATAATTATACTGTGGTCCCTCAACATACGATGGTAATCCGTTCCAAACGGACCATCGTTTGTTGAAACCATCGCATGTTGAGGGATCAGTGCAATGTAAAGTATAGGACAGTGGTCTACAACCTGCGGACCTCCAGATGTTGCAAAACGACAACACCCAGCATGCCCGGACAGCCAACGGCTGTCCGGGCATGCTGGGAGTTGTCGTTTTGCAACATCTGGAGGTCCGCAGGTTGAAGACCACTGTCAGAGAAAGTTGTACTCCCCTGTCCCCGCCGCTCCGGACCGTCACTGCTCGTCACCGCTGCCCTGGATGTCGCCATCCATCGCTGTCGCCGCATCCCCGGGGTGTCCCCGACGCTCCGGTAAGGCCTCTGCTTCCCCGGCATCCTCGCTTTCCGTCACAGTCATCACGTCGCTATGCACGCCGCTCCTATTGGATGACGGGACGGCGTGCGCAGCGACATGATGACGACAATGGAGAGCGCCGACGATGCAGGGGATCCCGAAGAGGACGCGCCAGAGCCCCGAGGACAGGTAAGTGATCGTCAGCGGACCACACGGGGCACCGTAAACGGCTATCCGGCGGCAGCTGAAGCAGTCTGCGCTGCCGGATAGCCGTTTATGCGATGGCCCCGACATACAAAAGCATCGTATGTTGATGCTGCCTTCAACACGCGATGGCCTCTGAGAGGCCATCGCATGTTGAAATTATCATATGTCGGGGCCATCGTAGGTCGAGGGGTCACTGTACATTGTGTTATTTGGGCATGATTGGGAAAAATTTTCAGCCTCTAGCTGCAAAACAGAATGTGCTATTTGTCACAGCAAGCAGAGATCTTTCCATTTCCTTATACACTGAAGTACTGTTTACATAACTAGAATACCCTTTAGTCCCTTAGGCTAAGTTTCTACTTGTTCTTTTTTTCTTGGAAAAACACCAAGAAAAATGCCAATTCTGCCGCATGGCGTTTTTTCGGCCAAAAAACGCTGCGGCCAGATGTTAGCTGTAAATCAATGAGAACTCGCAAAATTCTTTTTCCACTTGGCATTTTGTTTGGCGTTTTTTTTTATCCTTTTGGCGTTTTTTCAATCTTTTTTTCAGCTCCTTGGTGGTTTTGCAAAATCGCAGCATGTTGAGCCACTGGCGTTTTTTTTCCCTGAAATCTTGGCATTTTTCTCCCATAGAAGTCTATGGGAGTAAAAAAAACGGCAAGAAAAACGCCATGTGGGTTTTAACTTTGGCGTTTTTTTCGGGCGGTTTTTATTCTCTTTTGGACTTTAGCGATCCAAAAAAGTGATGAAGATACCTTTTTTAATAACATTTCGTAGGGTAACATAAAAAAAAATTATAAAAAAGATACAGTAGTGATGAAAAAAATAATATTTAACGAAATTTATCTTTTTTATAACAACATTTTTATACATTTTTAAACCGGGATCAATTTATGTGGGTGGGCACGGCACAAAAATGTAGCCAACATTAATAAAAATGTAGTGTGTGTGTTTTTCACTTTTTATTCTTTATTTTTAGGTGGTACTACTACTCCCAGCATGGAACACACTGTTCCATGATGGGAGTAGTAGTACCTGTACTTATTGACAGATCGCCCGTTGCGATCCTCCTGTATAATGTATAGATGTGGCCGGCCGCTCTTCTATGGTTCCCTGCACTCACGTATATATACACCAATTCATATTTCCCGCAGAGAGCTGTGATTGGCCAGATGGTTCCAGCCAATCACAGCTCTCTGCGGGAAATAGGAATATGTGTATATATAAGTCAGTGCAGGGGACCATAGAAGAGCGGCCGTCCGCATCTATACATTATACAGGAGTGACATCCACTGTGATCTTTCCTTAACTGCAGGTACTGCTGCTCCCAACATAGAACAGAGTGTGCTCCATGATGGGAGTAGTAGTACCTGCAGTTAAGGACAGATCACAGCAGGTATCACTCCTGACACCCGCTGTGATCATCCTATCTATTGCAGAGATGTGGAGCGGCTTTCTCCTGCGCTCGCATCTCTGCACTATACTCCAGCCAGTAATGTGAATATAACATCGCTCATTCATATTTCCCTCTGAGAGCTGTGATTGGCTACAACCATCCAGCCAATCCCCACTCTGGGCGGGAAATATGAATGAGTGATGTTCTTTTCACATCACTGGCCGGAGTACAGAGCAGAGATGTGAGTGCTGTGTAGAGCCGCTCCGCATCTCTGCTATATTATGGACGATCGCATCGGGCGATATGTCTATTAGTACAGGTACTACTACTCCCATCATGGAACAGTGTGTTGCATGCTGGGAGTAGTAGTACTACCTATAAAATGTCAAAAAAGAAAGGGGAAAAAAGTGAAACACACATTTCATTAAAAATTAATAAAAATGTTGTTATAAAAAAATATAAATTTAGTTAAATACATTATTTTTTCCATCACTACTGCATCCTTTCTTTTTTTTTTTTTTGGTACCCAACAAATTTTTGGTACTAAAAAAATACCGCCAAAGGGGCCAAAAATGCAATTTCCACACAAATGAAAAAACGCCAGAAAAAACGCCAGACACAGGAAATTGCACTGGCATTTTTTCTTGTGTTTTTTTTTAAACCAAAAAACGCAGGACAAAAAAACTAATAGAAACTTAGCCTTACCCTTTAAGCCCATTTTGACCTTAAGGACCAGACCAATTAAAGTTTTTGCACTTACGATTTTTAGAAGGGGAGGAGGAAAAAACTAAACACTTTCAATTTTGATCCTACAGACCCATATAAGAGGATTGTTTTTTGCATCACCAATTGTACTTTGTAATGACGTCAATCATTTAATAACAAAATCTACCACAAAACCAAAAAATATATATTTGTGGGGTGAAATAAAAAAAAAACGCCATTTTGTAATTTTTGGGGACTTCCGTTTCTACGCAGTGCATTTTTTGGTAAAAATTACACCTTATCTTTATTCTGTAGGTACATACGGTCACAATGATACCCAATTTATGTAGGTTTTATTTTATTTTACTACTTTAAAAAAATTATAACTACATGCACCAAAATTAGTATGTTTCAAATTGTCATCTTTTGACCCCTATAACTTTTTTATTTTTCCACATAAGGGGCTATATGAGGACTAAATTTTATTGGTACCATATTTTGATGGGACTTTTTGATCGCTTTTTATTCATTTTTTTCTGATATATGAAGTGACCAAAAATGCACAATTTTGGACTATTATTTTGTATTTGGTATTTTGGACTGGCATTTTTTTACGTGTAGGCCATCGACCGTGTGGTTTAGCTATCCTTATATCTTAATAGTTAGGGCATTTACGCACGCGGTGGTATCACACATGATTTTTTTTATTACATTATTTTTTGCCTTCCTCTGGATCAACTCAGTAGGGACTCATTAGGGATATAGGTTGAACTTGAGGGACTCTGATGGACCTTATGAACTATGTTAGTATGTTATTTAAAAAATAGGAAAAGATGGGTGATTCAAACTTTTATTAGGGAAGGGGTTAATTCAATCTTCTGATTGCATATACTGATCAATGATATGCCATAGCATAGCATTGATCAGTGTTATCGGTGCTCTGCTGCTCAAACCGCAGGCTAAGAGCAGCAGACGACCAATCGGACGGCGAGGAGGCAGGTAAGGGCCCTCCAGCTGTCCACTCAGCTGATCGGGACCTGCGATGTTGCCGCAGATGTCCCGATCAGCTCAACTGAGTTACTTGCACAGTTAACCCAACATTTTATACGCTCAACTTTGATCGCGGCGTCTAAAGGGTGGATGTAGGGCATCGGCCTGATCGGCGGTGCCCGAAATTAACCGTGCATCCTGGCTGCCCGTAGCAACCGGGACCCACCGTGTTTAAAGCATTCTCCGCTCATGAGAACGGTTTAAACCCTGTTAACGGGACCAGGGCATAGAGGTACGCCCTCAGTCCTTAAATACCAGGATGCAAGGGCGTACCAGTAAGCCCTTCATCCTGGTGGGGTTAAAAGATAAAAAAAAATATTGGTATATATACAAAGTTATCATGTTCTGGAAGATTTCAAGGAAGAATGTGCACTGTCCTCATAATGTGGTATTCACTGGTGCAGCACAGTATATTATCACACTAGTGGGAGTTATTTGGCATTAAAGTGGTATTCTGGTATTGGAAAATTGTATTTAAATAAAACTTTTACCCAAAGATATATAACTTACTTATATAATGTTGTCACATATTGTGCTGGTTTCAGCATGTTTTTGCTTGAAATACTCCTGACAGCAAGTTGTCTGGTCCTTTCATTGTCAGTGTGGTGTTGTGTCAGCTCTTCCAAGATGGCAAACTGAGTGATGTATAATATTTAGGGGGGGGGATGATGTGTGCTTACACAATTTTGCCTTGTTGCCTGAGTAATGCCACAGGCAGAGGAGCAGACAGGGAATGAATCCAGCAGGTGCTGCAGATTTACTGTCTGCAGAGCAATTGTCTACTGTGTAGAGCAATGTTCTGCAGCAGTTCTGGGCAGGAACTGGCAGGAGTGCTGTGGGAGAGGAGAGGGAAAGGTCGGCGGGCTGTGATGGAGTGCTAAAGGAAAGCAATGCAGTATGAGAATTGTAGTACTGAGTGGTTGCTCAACCATTAAGAGGACAGAGTCAGAAAGAAGATAACATGCAGAACTGGGGCAGACAGGTAAGCAATGCTATATGATTCCAAAGCATTTTTTACCTGATTTCAGAGAACCCCTTTAAAACACTGATTAAAAGCCATTATACAAGTGAAACTCCAAAAATTAGAATATCGTGCAAAGTTCAGTTATTTCAGTAATGCAACTTAAAAGGTGAAACTAATATAAGAGAGAGACTCCTCATAACATGCAAAACAAGATAGTCCAAGCTATGATTTGTTATAAATATGATGATTATGTCTTAAAGCTCATGAACACCCCAAAGCCAACCCCCCCCCCCCCCCAATTACTATGATTTGGGTAGTCCTGTCATCTGCTGGTGTTGGTCACTGTGCTTCATTAAGTCCAGGGAGTCTACCAGGAGATTTTGGAGCACTTCATGCTCCTTTCCTTTTAAGTTGCATTATTGAAATACAATGGACTTTTGCACAATATTCTAATTTTTGGAGTTTCACCTGTATAGTATAAAGTGGCGCTTTATGTTTTTGTTGTTGACGAATGGGCTAGTAACTGCCTATATGACGTTCATACAAATGCAGCATTAATGTTCATCATCACTGAACATGGTCCTACTTGTAATTTCTTTACTAGTTCATCTCTTTCATTCTCCAGCTCAGTAAGGTCAGGTCTCTGTCCTTTCAGTTGATGAATCTCCTACGGCCAAAGCAAAAAATAAACCTGTAAGTATGTTAATATAACGGCTATGTTTTCTTGTTGCTTCAATAATATGTGGTGAATGGACAATAACATCTGTATTGAAAGGACTTTCCGGGCAAACTTAACTGATAGCCCACCCTCTTGCCCATCAATATGTGATCTGCCCGCATCCGGCACCCCCACCAATCAGCTGCAGAACCTGGATGTACACAATATAGGGAGCCAGAAGCCTCTGCTTCCATCTACATTGTGGAAATGCTGGGTTACGGCAGATTTACTCCTATTCACTTCAAGTGGGAGCTGAGCTACAGTAACACGGCATGGACACCATAATTTAAAGGGGTACTCCGGTGGAAAACTTTTTTTTTTTCTAAATCAACCGGTGCCAGAAAGTTAAACAGATTAGTAAATTACTTCTATTAAAAAAATCTTAATCCTTCCAGTACTTATTAGCTGTTGAATACTACAGAGGAAATTATTTTCTTTTTGGAACACAGTGCTCTCTGCTGACATCTCTGTCCATTTTAGGAACTGTCCAGAGCTGCATATATTTGCTATGGGGATTTTCTCCTACTCTGGGCAGTTCTTAAAATGGACAGAGATGTCAGCAGAGAGCACTGTGCTCGTGATTCAGCAGAGAGCTCTGTGTTCCAAAACGAAAAGAATTTCCTCTGTAGTATTCAGCAGCTAATAAGTAATGGTAGGATTAAGATTTTTTAGCAGAAGTGATTTACAAATCTGTTTAACTTTCTGGCACCAGTTGATTTAAAAAAAAAGTTTTCCAGCTGAGTACCCCTTTAAGGAGCCTAGGCTTTTGGCTTTGTACCCTGTGCTTATGTGGTGTCCCAGTACGGGATATAGTCCCGTACAGTACTTAGGCCCTGTCCGGTTGAGTCCCTCTGTGTCCTAGGGGCTCTCCTGCAGTGTCCTCCTGCAGTGTCTTCCCCATAGTAATATATATTATTTATAGTGTTACGTGTGTTATGTATAACGGACCTTCAAGGACCTATGAGTTAGTCACATGATAATGTGTTCATATAATGGGTTTTTTACCCAGAGAGCACCAGCTAACCAGGTGACATGCAACTTGACCTATGAGCTTCTGGCTCAGCCCCTTTATAAGATGGGCAGCCATTACAATCTCTCTCTTAGATCCTGAAGCACAGTAAAGACCAGACATCTCAGAGCTAGTGTCCAGCACATCTGGAGGCCTCAAGCCAACCTACAGCCACATGTCAGTAAGTCAAGTCTTCTATGTCTGCTGTCTCTACCTACAGTCAAGTCTATAGTCAAGTATATTATAGTCAGTGTGGCTATCCTAAAGTCTTTCAAAGTCCCTACAAGTCCCAGCAAGCTGAGAGGTCCTTCTGTGTTACTGTCCACCTCCCTGGGATCTTGGCCTAGCTGTAAATACTATTTCCATCTGTCTACCTCAGTAAAGCCACCATCAACACTAACCTGGTCTTGGACTCTGCCTAACCTAGGGATAGCGGTGCTACTGATCGGGTGGTTACCAGGAAAACCATGCCCTGGTGTCACAAACATTTAGGGGTAATAACACCTGCCCCTGGGCTACAACATCTGCCCCATACGCCTCACCCTCATTGCACCCCGTGGCTCACCACACTTACTTCTGGACGCAATGGCTGACTAAGACAGCTGCTTAGTAGGGGTGTCAGATCAGATATTGATGGCCTCCCCGAAGGATAGACCATCAGCTAAGTTTGCCCAGAAACCCTCTTTAAATGATGGACAAAATTATTTTTCACAATGATAAGGTTGAGGACAATTGCGCTTGTCTGTTCTTCAGAAAATAACAAAAAAGAAATGTTTAAACATATTAAAATCTGTATGAAATGTAATTCTACAAAGCATTTAATAATTTAACCCCTTTCATCACCTCTTCTTTGTTCTTAAGTAGAGTCTCAAGGTCTCTTAGTCGCTCAGACAGTTCATTTTCCGGTTCTGTGGCAGACACTGTAGTAGACTGTGTCTCCAGCTCTGTCACCTGCACAATAGTAAAATTAGAAGATCTTGTTATACATCTTTTATAAAACTTTCTTATAAGATTGAGTAAATAAGGGTATAGACTGTGATGCTCAATTCTAGGAGAAAAGATACATAACAAAAGTAAAATATGACCTTCCCACATAACCAAATTGAGTTATACAGAAATGTATCCAAGTAAATTCTGTAGAGAACGGCAGGCGTTACATTTAGCTCCAACACAGTACACTGTGCATGCCGTAAGTAAATCACTCATCCTATAGCGCCCATTTAGACCAGTTCTTACATCTGTAAATTTGAAGCCACTGAATTTGACAATGTTGCGGGTCGTGTGCGATTTCTACTTTTCCCAGCAGGGTGGTTTATGTTTTATACATATTAAATCTCAGTACATTTCTTCAGTATAAAAATAACATTTCATGGCCTCTTGTGTTAAGCACTGACAGCATGGGGGACAAGCTGTTTGGAATCACAGTGGTAGGTAGCTCTTAAAATACAACATTGAAAACAAAATTGAAAGCTTCAATGATGTCCTGCATAGGTCCAATGCTAAGTGATTTTGCTGCCTCAGTCCAGATTAACCAGTTGCTCCGCTATTTTGTGCTGTCATTTTGATTGACGTATGAACACTTGTGAAGGTACAGGCTGTATTTTACAACACCTACACTTAATCCATATATACCATGGACTTACACAAATTGTCACCACTTTTATGAAAGTACAGAAGGGAAGATAAGAAAAGCCTGAGTCATTTAAAATATATTTACAGCATAGTATATAATATAAACGTCTGATTTCTATACCCTTTGACGTAATTTCTCTGCCTCCTCCTGATATCCAGCCAGCTGCTTTTTCCACTTCTCCACATTGGCGTTTGCTTCCCGCAAAGCAGCAACCAACTTGTTGTTGTTGTCCTGAAGACTGAAAAACTCAGCTTCCCATTGGACCTCACACACAGATCTGGCGACGAGATACAGAAATCGCATAAAATATACGGCTTTTATGTTTTCTTTTATCATATGCAAAAACCAATATAGAAAGTGGAGTCACTAACACAGATGTATATTAAACATTTACATTATATTATTGCCAAAAAATGCAAAGAAAAGATAAAAGACATTAAAATGAAGAGTCACACAACAGGAGGGGAAAAAAGAGACAACATCCCGTGCTCACAATACTCATGAATGAACTACAAGGAATCACATAATATGACCATATTATCAATGGCTGCCCTGCAGTCCAATATATGTTTACAGCAGACAAGGGCAAAGGGAACCCCATCAAACATTACATACCAATGAAGCAAGGAGTGGAGCACCGGGATGACCCCACCCCTCCTGAACATACCTTGCAACTGGCAAAGCGGTAAAATGAAGAAGCTCTGCAAGTATTTTACAATGTACTACTCGTGTGTGGAAAGTAGTTCTGAGAATATCCCCAATAACCAGGACAGGGAATGTTCTCTATCTAATAGTTCATTTCTGCATTTCCCAATGTTTAAAGTTGGCACCACAGTTGCCTCAGACCTCATTAAGGTAAACTATAAAAATCAAATTTCAGAAGTGTGGGAGCCTTACTGAAGTTTTATGCAGTGGAAGAACATTTTTATAGCTGCAAGATAGACTTTTACCACTCTAGTGCATATTCCTAAGCTCTCTGATCTGTATACTAACTGTTCTTCATTTCGGACTTCATTCAGAACCTTTGTCAGGAGTTCCATCGTTTTGCTGGCAAGAACAGCAGAGCATGCAGCACTACTCACAAAGCATCACAGAAATGCAATAACTATAAGTAAAGAGTGTCTAATAGATGATATTTGGATCCATTATTGGATTCTCCATTATAAACAGAGCCTCTATATGACTGCTGATAGATTTCATGTGAAGGATAATAACTGTATATACACTGCATATATATATATATATATATATATATATATATATATATATATACACACTTGTCTGCAGTCATTTGGCATATATAGACTCTAGCTGTCATATACTGGTACTGATACAAATGTCCCGGTTGTGCAGTCACCACTGGCTATATTACAGGTAGACTAGAGAGGCTCTGGTAAAATCTACACCGCTCCCCTCTACCTGCCATTTTGTCTAATACAGTGTGAGTTGATAGAGGTCATTGCCTTGATGTTATATTTTCTTTTCTGCAGCAGCGTCCCATTGAAGTCAATGTGACTCTGACTTCTGTCCAGAATCTCTGTGTTGAACACAAGAAATTCAGCACAACTTCTGTACACATTCCACGAAACTGCAAATAATCTGCTGTCAGCTTAGTGGAACGGAATCTGAACGGAAACATAGAAATTTATTCCATGTAAACATAGCTTTAGGGTACGCCCACACATGCTTATCCCTGTTGTGGATTTTCTGCAACAGATGCTCTGCAATCCACAGTATAAAATCTGTTGCAAAATTTGTACTTGTAAAACGTACCCATGGGACCAGTTCAAACTGGGAATTTCTACTTATAAATTTGGGGCAGAATCAGCTTTGCAACAGCCTACCATGGTTGTCAATGTGTTTCCGTAGTTGAATTGTCACCAAAAGAATAAACATGTTCATTCTTTCAGCAGAATCCTGTGGGGACTGCATTAGAATCAATGGGGATGTCACATGTCTGCACAGTCATAGTCATCTGCTACACTTATAATCTCCAAACCGGAGCACAAAAAAAGATTGGATGGTGTTTTATATGGATCTTTGAATAAAGAAGAAGATAAACATGTTTTTTGGGTGTTCTCTTGCTTACTGATTATTCTTGCCATAGGTCTTCATTAAAAGTGTTGCTTATTTTAGTTTCTACAGCTGACATTGCTACATGGTTATATGAATATGCAGCTTTAATATCCAGACCATTTTCATTTTGCCTAAATATTGCCTAAAGATTGTTAAAGCCTATAAAAAAATCCGTGCCCCAGATATAACAATGTAGGGGTATGCAATCATAATGGGGGAGATTTATCAAAACCTGTGCAGGGGAAAAGTTGCCTAGTTGCCCATGGCAACCAATCAGATCGCTTCTTTCATTTTGCAGAGGCCTTGTCAAAAATATAAGAACTGGTTTTGCACAGGTTTTGATAAATCTCCCCCAATGTTCAGGACCACAAATCTTGTTCTTGATCAGTTATGTATTTAGGTGCAGGAGGTAATCACCAGCTATAAACCGCCCCCAGGAACTGAAATTATTAGGCCGTCTAATCTTTTCCATAAATGCAAGTGATTTATCGAGGTCTCCGCTCACTAATCTTTCCCAATGTAATCAAAAGATCCGGCCCTGCAAGTCAGCAGGCGTGAGGTCTAGTACGATCTCTCAACCCAATCTACGGAGCCAGTTCTTAGTTGAATTACTTTACCATTAGTCCCTATTGTAAGGTTTAAAGCGGGTTAATATTCAGAGGAAAATGTGCGGAGTGTCTAAAGATATGATTGCTCCAAAATGTGTCGCTGAGTCCTCTGTAATTACTGGCTTGTACTTTAATTGGCTTGTGGCAGATGGAGGGGGAAGTAAGCCTGAAATCTGGGTTATACCAACTCGTTCTCAGTCACTTTATATTATATCGACAGATCATAATTTTAGAGATCTTTAATCTGCAGTGTGCTAAGAATACAAGTGCACAGCAAGGTGTGCTAGGGTCTATACTAATGCAAATGTAATATAGAAAACAATTACTTATATGCATACAGTATTCAGATTACAAGGCACATTTCACACCATCCATGTAGATCTTTATGAATATACATGTTGTATGGGATTATATGAAATAAGCCACATCGGTTGTAGAGGACTTTTAAATTAAAAGATTATTCTGGCATCCTATGTATTTTAATTTTTTACATTAGTATAAATGGACTATACCTTGTATTAATAATTCTGCTTTCCTGCTGTGTTGTCTTAAATACTTGTTAGGGCATATTCACATGCAGCAGACTGGCCGCAAGTAGCGGGTGCATTTTTGTGCAGAATCAACAAAAATACAGTACAAGTCTAGTTTCACTGGAGCATATTGATATACATCCATAATACAAACATATTATAGCTAAATTGGGATCAGTATTGCATCTGTATTTTTGTACAGTAAACGCTGATGCTGATCATTTGTCTTCTAGGTAAGAAATTGAACTGCACTTTGAAAAAAGGATGCAAAATGAGAGAGCAATACCGATCACAAATCCAGAACAAAAAATCCAGAACAAATCCACAAAATTGGTATCCCCCCCCCCCCCCGAAATTGTTTATTGAGTCAGACATCACATCATGATGTGACAGAGAGTTCCACAGTCTAGAAGAGTTCGGAAATTTAGCATTTCTAACTTTTAAGCTCTGAGGAAAATAGACATCCCAAATAATTTATAGATTGATTCACATGTTTGCTTCATAAAGTTGACATGTTTTTTCTTTTGGAAGACATCAGAGGGCTTCAAAGTTCAGCAGCAATTTTCCAATTTTTCCCCAAATTTTCAAAAAGCTGAATTTTTCAGGGACCAGTTCAGTTTTAAAGTGGATTTGAGGGGTCTTCATATTAGGTATACTACCAGAATGCTACCAGAACAGTGGACCCCCCCCCCCACACACGTGACCCCATTTTGGAATCTACACCCCTCACAGAATTTAATAAGGGGTGCAGTGAGTACTTACACCCCACTGGCGTTTGACAGATCTTTGGAACAGTGGGCTGTGCAAATGAAAAATTTAATTTTTCATTTTCATGGACCACTGTTCAAAAAATCTGTCAGACACCTGTGGGGTGTAAATGCTCACTGCACCCCTTATTACATTACATGAAGTTTTCAAAATGTGGGTCACATGTGGGGGGGTCCATTGTTCTGGCACTATGGGGGCTTTGTAAACACAGATGGCCTTCAATTCCAGCCAAATTCTTTCTCCAAAACCCCAATGGCGCTCCTCCTCTTCTGAGTCCTGTAGTGCACCCGCAGAGCACTTTACATCCACATGTGGGGTATTTATATACTCAGAAGAAATGGGGTTACAAATTTTAGTTTTTTTTTTCCTATTACGCCTTGTGAAAATGAAATATTTGGGATAACACCAGCATTTGAGCGAAAAAATAAAATATTTTCATTTTCAACAAAAATTCTTCAAACACCTGTGGGTAGTTAAGGCTTCCTATACCCTTTGTTACGTTTCTTAAGGGGTGTAGTTTCCAAAATGGGGTCACGTGTTTTTTTTTTTTTTGTGTTTATGTCAGAAGGCTGTCTGGGCATGCTGGGAGTTGTAGTCTTGAAACTGCTAGAAGCAGCAGTGAAGATCACTTTACTGCAATCTTCACTGATGCCGACGCTGCCTCCTCCACTTGCCTGCCGCCGGTCTGTGCTGCCTGCGCCGGTCCTGCGGTATGTTCCCCGCCCCCCCCCCCCCAACGGATGGGTCATCTTCCCCCGCTCTACCCGGACTTCTAGGGGAGGGTAGAGCGGGGCACCTGAACTTTAACCCCCTGGGGGGCTTGCAGAAGTTGTCGCCCGCTGGTAACATTGGGACTTCTGCCTGTTAACCCATGTGATGCCGCGCATCGCCGGGTTAACTGAATGACATATATATGTCAGGGTGCGCGAACTACCAGCATAACCTGACGTTTACATAAGTAATTCTGCAGGAAGGGGTTAACTATCTTTGTCACCCTCCTCTGCACCCTCTCTAGTTCAGCAATGTCCTTCTTATATACAGGTGCCCAAAATTGGACACAATACTCCATATGTGGTCTGACTAGTGATTTATACACGAGCCTCTATGCGTCTATTGATACATCCCATAACGTTATTAGCCTTGGCAGCAGTTGCCTGGCACTGATCACTAAAGTTGAGCTCATTGTCCACCAGTAGCCTAAGTCCTTTTCGGTAGTAGTTTTACCAAATTTTTTATTATTTAGCACATTATTGTACATTTTGTTTTTACGGTGCATAACCTACATTTATCCACATCTGCAAAGTTAATAATTTTTTTAACAACACTTCACTACCTTCTTGTTTTAGTAGTCTAAACGCTTTTCTCAAATCTCTAACTGTTTTGGTTAACCCAAATTGGTTTTCTTCTGTTTCTAACATATTTTTTCCCATAGGGTATATGTCGTTCAGAAGATCTATTCAGGATCCTCTTAAAAATGTCCCATTGTACTTTTATTACAGAGGACACGGTCCCAATCTATGTCAATGAGGTCCTCTCTTAGTTGGTGAAAACTGGCCTTCCTAAAGTTCAACCCCTTGCCACAGAACGCCGGGTATACCCGGCGCTGAGGCACGGGAGGGTTATGAAGCGAGCTCAGGAGCTGAGCTCGCATCATACCCGCACGGTCTGGCTGCTATCAGTCTAAAAGTGAAAGTAAAAGCACCCCGGCAGCTCAGTCGGGCTGATCAGGACATCGCAATAAAATTGCGGTGTCCCGATCAGCTAGGACGAAGCAGGAGGGTGCCTTACCTGCCTCCTGCACGTCCGAACGGTGATTGATTGCTACAAGCCTGAAATCCAGCCTAGAGCAATCAACCGCCAATAACACTGATCAATGCAAAGCTATGGCTTTGCAGTGATCTGTGTAAAAGATCAGCGTGTGGAGTCTGATAGCCCCCTATGGGAGATAGAACACTGGAAAAAAAAAAAGTGAACAAAAAAAGTTAATAAAGATCATTTAACCCCTTCCCTAATAAAAGTTTGAATCACTACTCTTTTCCCATAAAAAAATAAACATATGTGGTATCGCCGTGTGCGTAAATGTCCGAACTATAAAAATATATCGTTAATTAAACTGCACGGTCAATGACGTACACGCAAAAAAATTCCTAAATCCAAAATAGCGTATTTTTGGTCACTTTTTATAACAAAAAATGAATAAAAAGCGATCAAAAAGTCCAATCAAAACAAGAATGGCACCAATAAAAACTTCAGATCACCGCACAAAAAATGAGCCCTAATACCGCCCTGTACATGGAACAATAAAAAGTAATAGGGGTCAGAAGATGACAATTTTAAATGTATAAATTTTCCTGCATGTAGTTATGATTTTTTTCCGAAGTAATAAAAAATCCAACCTATATAAGTAGGGTATCATTTTAATTGTATGGACCTACAGAATACATATCAGGTGTCATTTTTTATGAAAAGTGTACTGCGTGGATTTTTTTTTCCATTTGGCTGTCGATTTTTGGGTAAAATTATTGATGTCATTACAAAGTAGAATTGGTGGTGCAAAAAATAAGCCATCATATGGATTTTTAGGTGCAAAATTGAAAGGGTTATGATTTTTGAAAGGTAAGGAGGAAAAAACTAAACCCCTTAAGGGGTTAAAGGAGTTTTGTGCTGCAGAACAACTAATCCCCTATTCAAAGGATAGGGGATAAGTGTCTGACCGCAGGGGGGTCTTGCCGCCGGGACCCCGCATGATCTCCTAGTGCACAGCACCCTGCTCTCCTAGTGCTCTGTGCAAGAAGACTATCATCCCCCGTATGAGGCAGGGGACAACATGCCTCCTCCATGTTTCTCTATGGGAGAGACAGCAATACAGGAACACTGTATCTCCGCCTCTTCCATAGAGATGAGGGAAAATATTTTGTCAGCTTGGTTTTTCCTGAAAATAACAAGACATGTTCCAACGCTGGTAGGGTCAGTGTCCAGTACATGCAGTACACCTCTGAATACTGCGTAAGGGTGCGTTTACACGTGCAGGCCAACTGTAGGCCAACTCTCCTGTGTGTTTTCCTAGAACCACTGCACTGATTCATAGCTCCAGCCCCCACTTTCTGCAAAACTGTCCCTGAAGGAATTAATATAAATGACATTACAATGCTTGGGCTCGCAGTCTTTTGTCTAACATAACTCTTATTCTTATAAAGGACCTTTAGAAAAGTACAGTATACAGTATATCTCTCATTCTTATAAAGGGCCTACCTTTAGAAGAGTACAGTATATAATATATCACATGTGACTATAACACAAATTATGAATTAACACTATAAAAATAAAAACAGTATGGAGGTGCTAGAAAATATCATTAATCATAATATAATGATATCAATATTATAATATTAATGTAAAAGTTTGAGAAAAACACATTTCTTCTTCATCAGAAAATATAAGACAAAGTGAACTAACATTTTGGAATCCTCCGTTTGCAGAATTGTGCATTGTTCGGTTCCTCTATTATTTCTCCTGGAAATGTATGACTCAATTGACAACTGAATGTTTTTGATTTACATAGTCTGACATTTTGTTACCACTGACTGCACACTGGCCCTGATTTACTAAGAGTTGAGTTGAGTTTTCTGTGTGGTTTTTGTTTCCCAACAGATATATAAGGTTTTCCTACATTTTGCCCTTTTCCCTCCATTTTGCTTTTTTTTTTTTTTTCACCTTCTCTATACTGTGGGGTTTTCTATGGAAACCTTAGTAAATATGTTGGGATTTCTTGAAAATGTTTGGGACACGCCCCTTTTTCAGGTTTTCTCAGTAAAATGGAGAGTTGGCCGTTTTTTTTTTATTCTAGTGCAAATTCTGGCACAGACAGAATTTCTGGCGCACAACCCGACAAAATATGTCAGGTTTATAATAGTAAATCAGGGCCAGTGTGTGTGTGTGTGTAGAGGCACACCATGTTGACAAGAAAAATGGTAATACCAAGTTGTTATAAATGAACCAACCAGGGTGGGGCTTGTAGCTTTTCTACTCCCTCCCATTGTATGTGTGCTTAGATTAACACTGGAGGTGACTGAGGAGCAATCTGCAAGTCGGGCCTATGGCTGCCGTAATTTGGTTCCTGGTTTTATATATCTGGCCAGGTAGGTTAGTTGATAGATCCCGCACCATTTGGGAAACCTTGGCGTTGGTGTGCGGGCTCAAGTGTGTCCTTCATATAAGGATATACTGGCTAATGTCGCAATTTTACATCAGTTTTGAGGGCTAGCTAATGTCATTGTTTACATTAACCACAGTTGTGAAACCACATTGTGATCCATAGGTGCGGGTTCTCCACTCCAATGTAGGTGCACAACTGCACTTGGAGTTGAGCACCTTGTATCACCTTAGATCACATCAATTTAAGTGTTTTTTTAATACTAAGTTGTTCATTAATTTGTATATTTACAGAAGAAATAAGGCTGTGTTCACACAGTGTGTTTTTGTTGTGTTTTTAACAAACATTTTTTGTTCTCATTGGTGAACTCATGGAGAGACATGGGAGCTCACCAATCAAAACAGAATATGCATGTTACAAAAACACAACACAAATGCACATAAATGTGTACATACAACATGAGAATAAAGCAACATAAAGTTCTAAGAAATGTTTCTCCAGAAATGTTATTTAATAGGAGGTATATAAGTCAGTGGTCAGTGTACATATAGGTCATATCTGTCTACAGTATATAACCTCTGTGGTGTATCACAGGTGCAGTGAAAGAAGAATATATGGGAGTTTGCCCTGAATGCTCCAAGCTGATATTACAATCATCATAGTACAAGCACAACATTATGAAGTATGTATAAAGCTGAAATATTTGAAGACTCACCAGGGGTCTTACTCCTTTCTAAACACCCATACTACATATGCACAATATTCTATACATTCCATTCTTTCGTATATTGAACAAATAGGAAAATCAATTAAAACTGTCTAACTGTTAAACAGTGCAAACATAGATAGACAGACTACAGATGCACAAGATTCTCACAGTTGCTCTGCTGCATTTGTAGACTGTCGAGTTTTAGTTTACACCAACTATTGGGTGACCTACTTTACGCTAAGGTAATGCACAAAAATGTTGGTGAATTATTTTGGCAAATGGCATTTTAGGCCTTAGACTTTTATACAATGCCACATCCCTTTTATAGTAGCCCACACCCCTTTGACAAGCTAGGTGCATTTTCCTGTTCTTGTTGGCACACACATCATAGTAAATGTCTCAATTGCTATGCACCACAATTGTTGCACATGTGGAGCAAAAATTCTAACACATCAGACATAGTAAATATGGTACTATATGTATTTACCCTTCTGACAACATCTTCTTTACCCGTTCTCGCTCTGTATTGAGCTCCATCTCTGCACTCTGGCTCCTGAAAAACTTGTCATCTCCTGGTCCATTGGCACTGATAATTGGAGAGGGTAATATCTATGGAGAATAAAATAGGTTGAATTTAATATTCCTATGTAGGTCACTTGTGTCTTATAATGCATTAAAAAAATAATCCAGTGATGGCAACCGGGCTTCTTTTGATGGGTGCAAGGGCAATACAATGATTAAAATGTAAAATAGTGTATGTGTGATATACTGGTATACACGCTAGTTTCACATAGCTGTAAGGGTGAAGTCACAACATGGTTTTTTTGGAAAAAAGTTATATGTAAATAGATGTTAAAAACAGACGCTGCTGTATGCCATCAGTTTCCCATTGACATTATTTAAAAAAAATAAAAAAAACATGGAAATTCCTTGCTTAATTTACTCAGTGTAAACAAACTCTTGGACTGCGTTTGCACTTTAATCATGATTCAATTCAGGCCATATACTTTATTTAAGGGGACTCAATAGCGCAGCAGACTATGCTATTGAGTTATCTAACAATAGGGTATATGGCTTGAATGGAATCACCAGGCACCTGGTCAATAGTGCCCACTACTGCCTGCCACATTATACCAGGAATGGGATGCCGATGGATAACTGTATTGGACAAATGCAGTGTGGACCGGGCTTTAACAACACTGCATGTTGCTGGGTACGGCATTGCGAAATAAAAATCTCTCTCAAGAACTGCAGCCATGGTAAAACATAAAAGATAATGTGTAGCATGCTTCAGCTAATCTTATGCTAGCCATGCCAGGTTAGTGCACCAATTGGTCATATACACTGCTCAAAAAAATAAAGGGAACACTAAGATAACACATCCTGGATCTGAAAAAATTTACTAATTGTATGAAATACTTTCGTTTTTACATAGTTGAATGTATTGCAATACAGGTGACGGCAATCAGACACTGCAACCATATACAACCACAGCAGCAAGGAAATCCCGGTTGACAAAGGTGGGGGTGCAAGCTTAGGAGAAGCAATACAGCAAAAGGCAAATTGAAGACGTAGGAAAAAAGCTGCACCCACTCTGAGATAGATGCCAAGAATGTCTTTATTTTCAGTGTCCAAAAGGCAAAGGCAGTATAAGCTGGAAGTGCGGGGAGCGTACCAATTGACAACTAGTTTCGTGTCGGAAGTGACGTGATTGACAGAAGTATTGGACCCATATTGGTCCAATACTTCTGTCAATCATGTCACTTCCGACGCAAAACTAGTTGTCAAGTGGTACGCTCCCCGCACCTGAGAGCTGCGGCTCTCGCTCCCCGCACTTCCAGCTTATACTGCCTTTGCTGTTTGGACACTGAAAATAAAGACATTCTTGGCATCTATCTCAGAGTGGGTGAGTTCAGCTTTTTTCCTACGTCTTCAATTTGCCACATAGTTGAATGTGCTGACAACAAAATCACACAAAAATTATCAATGGAAATCAAATTTATCAACCCATGGAGGTCTGGAAATGGAGTCACACTCAAAACTAAAGTGGAAAACCACACTACAGGCTGATCCAACTTTGATGTAATGTCCTTAAAACAAGTCAAAATGAGGCTCAGTAGTGTTTGTGGTCCCCACATGCCCGTATGACCTCCCTAAAATGCCTGGGCATGCTCCTGATGAGGTGGCAGATGGTCTCCTGAGGACTGTTCTCCCAGACCTGGACTAAAGCATCCGCCAACTCCTGGTCAGTCTGTGGTGCAATGTGGAGTTGGTGGATGGAGCAAGACATGATGTCCCAGGTGTGCTCAATCGGATTCAGGTCTGGGGAAGGGGCGGGCCAGTCCATAGCATCAATGACTTCCTCTTGCAGGAACTGCTGACACACTCCAGCCACATGAGGTCTAGCATTTTCTTGCATTAGGGGGAACCCAGGGCCAACCGCACCCGCATATGGTCTCACAAGGGGTCTTATCTCGGTACCTAATGGCAGTCAGGCTACCTCTGGCAACCACATGCAGGGCTGTGTGGCCCCCCAAAGAAATGCCACCCCACACCCCATTACTGACCCACCACCAAACCAGTCATGCTGGAGGAAGTTGCAGGCAGCAGAACGTTCTCCACGGTGTCTCCAGACTCTGTCATGTCTTTCACATGTGTTCAGTGTGAACCTGCTTTCATCTGTGAAGAGCACAGGGCGCCAGTGGCGCATTTGCCAATCTTGGTGTTCTCTGGCAAATGCCAAATGTCATGCACGGTGTTGGGCTGTAAGCACAACCCCCACCTGTGGACACCGGGCCCTCATACCACCCTCATGGAGTCTGTTTCTGACCGTTTGAGTGGACATATGCACATTTGTGGCCTGCTGGAGGTCATTTTGCAGGGCTCTGACAGTGCTCCTCCTTGCCCAAAGGCGGAGGTAGCAGTCCTGCTGCTGGGTTGTTGCCCTCCTACGGCTTTATCCAAGTCTTCTGATGTACTGGCCTGTCTCCTGGTAGCACCTCCATGCTCTGAACACTATGCTGACAGACACAGCAAACCTTCTTGCCACAGCTCGCATTGGCACAACAGCATATGAAATTGATTGTCAATCAGTGTTGCTTACTGAGTGGACAGTGTGATTTCACAGAAGTGTGATTGACTTGGAGTGGTTTTGTTTAAGTGTTCCCTTAATTTTTTTGAGCAGTGTATATTAACAGTATATGTCTGTCGGCATCCCTATTTCAGCAAATGCATATACTATTAATAGGAGCAGCGTACCCCATTGATTTCTATGGCCAAAAGAAGTCACCTAATGACTCAGTTTAGGAAATATGCACTATTTACAGTGGACTCAAAAGCACAGCAGCCAGTATTTGAGAATATTGCATATGTCCTGAATGGAGTTGCTGGGTGACTCAGTTTGGCCATAGAGATCAATGGAGTCCACTGCACCCGTTAACAGTATACAGAATGCTGACAGATACGACTAATGGGTGCACTACCTTATTGAAAGCTAGCCTTAGCAGTTACTTCACATGAGAAAGCAGCAGAAAGCTCTTGTGCTGGTTACTGCATGCAGTTTGGTTGCAGTTTCAACACATAAGCCAAAGACTGCACAGTGTAAGAGCAGCCTTAGGCTAGGTTCTTAGTGTTCCCATTAGTCATATCCCCTGGCTTACTGCCGAAAATAAGATCCTGAAGTATACTGTTAATGGACCCCATCGATTTTAATGGCTGAACGCAGTCACATAGGCCCTCATTTACTATTGCAAACCCGACATGCTTTGTAGGGTTGTGCGCCAGAATTTGCTCCAGAATTGAAAACCGCCCGACTAACTCTCCATTTTCCTAAGAAAACCCGAAAAAAGGGGCGTGGGCATAGAAAGGGGCGTGTTCCCGACATTTTCACAAAACAAAAACATATTTACTAAGGTTTCTACAGAAAATGTGGTGGATTTCAGCTGAGGAAAACCCCATAGATCAGAGCATGTGTAAAAAAAGCAAAATGTAGGGAATGTGGAAAATGTAGGGAAACCTTAGTAAATACCATGGAAAAAAATTGCAGGGAATTAAAACCCACAAAAAAACCTACACTCCACTCTTAGTAAATAAGGGCCATAGTGTAGGCAGTATGAGCTATTTTAAGAAAATTCAAAAGTACGGTTTGCTGCGCTTTTGAGTCTGCTAAAAATAGTACATGTGGCATGTGGCCCACTAGGTAACTCAGTTCGACCATAGAATTATTGGGGTCCGCTGCTCCCATTAACATTATATGTCAGCAGAATGTTTTTGGTGGGATGTCGACGGATACGGCTAATGTGAGCCCTAATTGTTAACCTACCCTAATTCACACATTTAAAAATTCTACTGATGTATTTTACTTTACAACAGCATTATTATCGGCAATCTGCAAAAAACACAGAGCTTGCCAATTACGGACAAAAATACGCACGTAAAATAAAATATGTCAGTACATTTTACAATGTGTGAACTTAATATGTAACAGATGGATGCCTCTCCTCCTTCCCTTCAAGTCTCATGTTGACTTTTTTACAGCAGTGTGACATGCTCTTAGGTTATGAAAGATGATATTTACTAGCCACTATGTCAGGAACCAGAAATAGTCCACCCTGTGGACTATTGCCTTGTGTTAATTGTGAAATGCAAATCTTAAAAGAAGAGTTCCTGAATTGGCTATGTATGTATTACACATATATTCTGTATGGTTAAATAAAGTTCATTTATACAACATTTTTCCTTTTCATTTAGCTTCATGCTTATCTGCAATTTCAAGGCAATAATCATACAACAGCTTGTTTAAAACCAACAGAGTTTTTCTCCCATCTGTTCAGTGCCCTGAGATGGCAGTGGGTAATCCAGTAGGCTTCTCCAGCGTCTGGCAGAGTGTATGATGCCTGAAAGCCAGGATATCACACTGCCAGCCTATGGTATTGCCGAGCCCATCACTAGAGTGATAGAAAGCAGTTTAGGTGGGTGTGGGAAGTACATGCAGAAACAATTCAACAGAGGGAAAAGACGGACCTGAACATGAAATAGAATGAGAACAATTATAGATACAGAAACATGGAAAAAATATCATATCTGAGATTGTGAACTCAAAATAAACTATAGATGCTGACCATTATACTGTATATAAGCAAGTAGATGGGTACAGCGCCACAAACACAGGGTGAGCTTGACATAACAATCAAATAATCAAAAATCTGGTGCAAATGGAGCTAAAAAAAATGACATGACTTGTACCACATCTTTAATGTCCCAAATGTATCAATCTACCCTTAAACCCAAACTGTCTGGTTTTGTCCATAACAACCAATCACAGCCCAGCTTTCATTTGACCAGAGCTGACTAAGATTTGAAAGTTGTGATAGGTTGTTATAGGCAAATCACACCAGTGTTTAACAGTTTTTAATTCTCCATTCCCAGCCCCCCCACCTCCACCCTCTGTGTTAATCAGATCTTTGCTTTAGTCCTGCAATCATGGCTATAAAGCAGACCACCTTCATGAAATAAAATGGCACTATCAGACACAATAAAGTATAGTGCATACAAAAAAATATACTGTAACAGTGTTTTTTAATGTACACATAGGGTAACTAAGGCATTTCCATTTCCTTTAAAGGGGTACTCTGCTGCTCGCCATTTGGAACAAACTGTTTGGAACGCTGGAGCCGGCGCCGGGAGCTTGTGATGTCATAGCCCCGCCCCCTCATAACATCCCGCCCCCTCAATGCAAGTCTTGCATTGCAGGGGCAGGGCGTGATGTCATGAGAGGGCGGTGCTATGACATCACAAGCTCCCGGCGTTGGCTCCAGTGTTTGGAACAGTTTGTTCCAAACGCTGAGCAGCGGAGTACCCCTTTAACAATGTCAATTGGAATCAATGTTCTGGAGATCATATATTATATGGTGACTTAAAATTGACCTATTCAAGATGCCTTACTTGCTGGGCAGTGATATTAAGAGCTGGATTTGTCAGTTCAGTTTTATCCTGAGATTTCTCTCTTGCCAGTCGGGCAGCCTCTCTTACTTCCTGGAACTTTTCTGCAAACTAAAGAAAGGAAAACGTTATTCAGAAAACCCTATTGATTCTATTACATAGTTTTACAGATTCAAAATCACTTTCTAGATGTACTTTCAACTTTGTAAATGAAACCCTGGGCACTCCAAAAATAAAGCATATTCATCTGCCCCAATCCCCCTGTGCTGCCGTTCTTACCTCTCACCATTCTTGGCTCTGAGCGAGTAGCACAAGCAATGTAATACAAACAAGCAGCACTGAATGTAGCACAAGCAATGCCTGTATTAATGTGGTTTTTGCTTAGGCGCGAAACAGATGTTGCTTGTTTGAATTTGTCTGTTGTCTTGTCCCCCACGCGGAAGCAATAAAGTGTCTTGAATATTCATGGTGAGTGCTGCTGTCTTTATATCTACTATCACATGGGACTATAGAAGACTTATCTGTGTGCCATTAAAATGCTAAGCAGTCACACTCCTTCATGAATAGTAGGCATGAGCATGGTTGTTATCAATGTTTTGCTACTGTATAGCTTCCCTGTTAAACATTGTGGCTTCTCTGTGACTCTGTGCCCTTGTATGGCCTTTTCTGTAACTTTAAGTATATGTGATCTTACTTTCTGTGATTAATTAGGTTTTTCTATAGTTTCAGTGGCATAAAAGTAGTATTGAAGTTGTTAAAACTCATATGTGTTTATGCCAGAAACCATTTTGTTCTGCTGAGAAGACATGATTATTAAGCTTAACTGGCCACTGTCATTTGGAAAAACTTTTGACATGTCCAAGCAACATGTCAACATGTCAAAAGTTTGGATTGGCGGGGGGTCTGAGTGTTCAGACCACCACAGATCAAGAGAACAAGCCAGGAGAAGTTTGCAGTCAGGGTGTTCTCTCCCGGCAGGGAGTCAGGGATTGTGGATATTGTATCACCCGACGCCCGGGACATGAAGTTCCGGGCGCCGGGCAGGTGAATTCTTCAGGCATTTAGCCCTGCTTCGGGCAAGCAGGGCTAAATGCCTAAGGAATTCACATACAATGGGGCAATCATTCTCGCCCCGTCACTAAACTCCTAGAGACTGCAGATGTATGCTGCAGCCTATAGCGAGCCGCTCAGGACGTCGGCGGCCCAATGTAGGTGCGTGCGATGACGTCATTCATTACCTCCATGAGACCAAGGATGTGGTCCAGCAACATAACCGCCAACCCCCTGAACCTGCCAGAGCGCACATGGGGATGGAGGAGGGGGTTTGGTGAATCAGTGAAAGATGTGGCAAAGGAGGAGAGAGTGTAATAGAATGGCACAGGGGGGGGACTGTAATATAATGGCATGGGGGGGCTGAAATATAATGACACGGGGGGGCTGAAATATAATGGCACAGGGGGAGCTGAAATATAATGGCGGGGGGCTGAAATACAATGGCACATGGGGGGCAGAAATATAATGGCACGGGGAGACTGAAATATAATGGCACAGGGGGAGGAGGGGCTGAAATATAATGGCACAGGGAGAATCAGAAGGGGGAATATAATGGCACAGGGGAATGATATGGCACAGGGTGTGATAAGGGGAGGGGGAATGAACGGTCACAGGATGGTAGCAGCTTTTCTAATGCTGATACTGGTACTACATTGTGCATTGTCGACGCGCAACATGATGCATGCAATTGGCAGTATAGAAAGGAGTGTGTTATCAAACTATGTAAGGGCGTCACCATGAAAAGTTCAGAAAGCTCTGAGTTATTAGTCAATAAGTTTAAATGGGAGCCCTTCCTGCCTTCCTGGGGGAGCTCTACCTAATGGGGGTCATTTCTATCTGGGGCTCTGTCTGGTAGCTCTACCTTTTTACCAACTGGGGGGACATATATATATCTGGGGCCCTATTTACATACTAGGGGAGCCCTTCATGCCTGTCTACGTGATGAGGGGGCATACCTACTTAAAGGAGGGACTACCTATTTAATGGGGTGACATGCTGGTCTGCCTATTAAGTTTCTATTAATAAAGACCTTATTCACGTACTATTTTGGTTGAAATTATTTTATGTATCGTCATGAGGGACAAGTGGATCGTCATGAGGGACAAGTAGATTGTGTTCCGTTTTAGTCCCTTGGACACATAGTTTTTTTTTTTATAGTTTCCACACCCCTGTAAGTGTCACGTGATTGAGACAAACTCTCAATGCAAGTGTGTCTGGATTACGTGACACAGAGGCAAGGAGAGGAGCACACCACAGCACAGACTTCTCCCAGCTCGTTTTCCTGATGGGAGGAGGTCTAAACACTCGGACCCCTGCCAATCAAAACATTTGACATGTCGCTAGGATATGTCAAAAGTTTTTTCAAATGGTGCTTGTAGTAAATAGATAAAGTTGTGGTGCTGAATTTCATATTTCTGAATTATATAGTTGGTTTCTAAGACAGTCCAATGTTTAGTTTTTAGCTGAGTAGAAAGTATGACAGTCAAAGGTCAGTCGATAAAAAGGAATAAAGTATAATCATAATCCTCCCTATTTTCTCTCAAGGAGTCTGAAATAAGAATCTAGAGGTAAAGTTAATGATATGCTAATAATCATCATGTGTAGCAATATTATTCATACGTCATGTATTAATGTGTAATTGGTCAAATGATATCATGCTACTGTCTTTGAATGGATTGCTATAAAAGTAACATGCGCAATAGCTCAAAGACCTGCTTGTTCACTCCATTGAAGTGTGTGAACAGAGGTTTTTCCACTATAGCAACCTATAATTCCTTTTTAATTAACTAGACCACTGCTGGGACCCTTTGAGTAGATTGATTGTTCTTCCAGATTGATGCATCGACAGTAGAGTATCGTCATGCTGAGCCATTACCACCAAATGTGAACACAGCCTAGAGGAACTAAAGATCTTTCTAGTTTAGTTTTTAAAAGGTTCTTGTCAACAAGAGGACAACCTTGACCCTTAGGCCCCTTTCACACCGCACTACAATTACTCCGTTTTAAAGATCCGTACGAAGTTACGTCTGAAAATCAGCTGTAAAACGGCAGTTACAAAATCCTATACGGCCGTTAGATAATCCCATTATACTCTATGGGATTTTTCTAATAGCCGTTTTAACCCGTTATAGCCAGTTATTAATAACAGCTGTTCTTTTGTGATGGAAGATCATAACGGGAGAAATAGTGCATGCACTATTTCTCCCATTACTATCTTCCATCACAAAATAACGGGCTATAATTGGTTAAAACAGCTATTAGCTGATTTTCAGACAGAACTTCGTATGGATCTTTAAAACGGAGTAATTTTGTAGTGTGAAACAAGTCTTGCAGTTAAAATAAGGCTTCTGGATAAAGTATTATGGTCAATCATTCCCCAAGTAAACATGTAAGCACACTCATGAATATGGAAAAAGCCTGGTCTTTATTGTATATTCAGTCATGCAAGACTGATCATATCTTTTATGTTGACATTAAAATCATAAATGTCAGCAGAAAATCTCTATGACAGGTGGAGTCTGAATAAACAATTGTTTGTTCAAAACCCTCCCATTGACATACTTACTAGTGCTCAAACAAAGGGTCTTAATTATGAAAATGAATACTCGGAAAAATACTAGGAAAAAACAAGCACCAGGACAAAATAATCATAGCAACAGCTAGGTGACACCTCATGGAGCCGACGCGTTACAGGTCAATAGACCTTTAATCATGCCATGATTAAAGGTCTATAGACCTGAAACGCTTCGGCTCCATGAGGTGTCTCCCAGCTGTTGCTATGATTATTTTGTCCTAGTGCTCATTCTTTCCTGCCTCCTGTATGGATTTCTAATTATTTTTCAATAAAATGTATTTTTATTCAAGTGCTGGCTCCACTCCTCCCCTTTTGGTTTCTGCTTTGAACTAGACCTTTGCCGTGCACTACTGGAAACACGTGAGCTGAGACCCTTTACTTTTTTCTACTCACTTATGTATCCTCTTCTTCCCATGGTTGCCACCTTCTACTGGTTACCTAAAGTACATAAAGAGCTATCGCCCTTGAAATGTCGACCCATAGTCCCTTGGGATAATTACCTCAACCAGAATGTAGGAGTGTATTTAAATCAGGTATTACTCCCATTTGTATTGTCTCTCCACCTCACACATAAGGGAAACGACAGATCTCCTACTAAAATTGGAAGGTACCACTTTAGATGAGAACTCCTGGCTCAGCGTACTATCATCATAACCTATTCAAGTTGCACTGCTAGCATAAAGGGATGAGAGGCGGTCTTCTAGAACTCTCGCCCTGCTCAACCAATAAGCACATGTAGGAGGTGCTGCGGATGACGCCTGCAAATTGGAATGCAGATGGAACATCTCTGGCCAGTAGCTTGGCATCTGACACGCACACCTACTGCATATCTCCCCTGTCCAATTGGGCAGTGGAGAAGTTAGCATTAACTTGATACTTGATTGCGCTGCCTACATATATGCACACTTAATGCTAGCATAATGCCAGACCAATTACTTTCAAATACACACAACGGCTCCTTGGATGTGTCATCTATCCACTGACTATCTTTGCTTGAAATGATGAGCATCTCCTTAGTGTTCCATTAGACACATGGGCTTTGCTCATTATGAATACAATTGCGTCAGTTCTATCTGTTAACTACTGTAATTGTGGGTCCAATGGGGCAACAGTTTGTTTGGAATGCGGCTCCCCTGCTTTAGTTGTAGCCAAAGCTAGGACTACTTATTAATGCTCAGTTATCTATCTGAATTCACATAGGGCACAAACTTTTCTTCAGTTATTACATATCATCATATATTTGTTTGGTTCTATGTGCACATCTATTTTTGCTGTATTGGCTCACTTGACCCTGACAGTATTCCTAATACACATTGTTATTGCTATTTTCTATCCATTTGTTGATCATCATATTTACATCATTGCTATACATCGTGTTTATATCTTGCCTCACCCATTTTAATCATATATATTTATTTTGGGTTGGATGTTTCATCTGTCTGTTGCGGTAAAATGGTTCCCTGATGAACCCGTAGATATTAAACGGGGAGGACACATCGGAGCTGAAGGAATTGTGGAATTTCGAATAAGTTATCTATAATAGGTGTCACACTACAATTTAAGGTGACACTAAGCGATACTGATAGTACAGAAGGTATACTGTATCTGTGATATCCTACAATTTCCTTTGAGATAGTACATTTGTATTGCCTATTGTCATTTGGTAGGTGATACTTGACATTGGCTGCTATATTTCCTATGGTTGGATGTACCTAATTGTGCGTCTCAACAAGTAGGAGTTTTAATTTACTCTTCATCTGTGTTGTTTGTATTGTATAATTTTTTTGGTGATCAGTTTGGTTGCAGGGTCACCTAACATATCACTGACCTGCATACCATTGTACAGATCAGAGGTTAGTTTTTCTGTGATTCTCTATTTCTGTGACCTCTAGAAAAATATAAGTGAGTGCTGGACTACTCTATATCAGTCCACTGTGATTCTTCCCCACGTAAATGGAATATGTGGTTAGTCTATGACAGGAGGAGTCTGAATAAACTATTGTTTGTTCGAAACCCTCCCATTAACTTCACAGTGTAAATGAAAAACTTTCTATATCATCGACAAGTGCTTATTCCTGGCATGTTTTTTGCCCCTGTAGAAGGGAACCTGTCAGGTCCTTGGGGTCCCACACACCAGCCCCGTGACTTGACATGTCGGGAGAATCTGATTTACAAAGCTGTTCTCCTTCCCATTTAATCGCCACCGGTTGTTACTAGTTATACATAAGATTTTGCAATTAAACTGCTGTTTTACCCACAAAATCAGCTGGCCATCAAAGGTGATTGTTAAAAGCCATGCTGGTTTGTGGGTAGTATACAAAACAGATGGTCTTCTTTATTGGTTGGTAAAAATTACAAGATGTCAGAAGAAACAGGCTCGCCGAAGCATCCATATTACAATTGTTTAAAATTGGCCTTACATACAAATTTCACCCAGATTTTTGCAGTCATGTAATGGTGCAGCTCTTAAATGCATCTGAGTGAATGCACCAGTATGTGTTTACTTCGGTTCCACATCTAAGAGTACATTTTGAAGATGATCAGAAACCATTAGGTTTGCTGAATAAGCAATATGTAGGATATGTAGAAGTGGGGACATTTTTTTTTTTTTTTACAAATGTAACAAAATAAAAATGATAAACTAACATCAGAAATAAGGCTCTTAGTGCAGTGTGTATTTATGAATGGGTCACTGGATGTCTATATTCAAGGAATCTGCTTCAAAAACACCATAGCACAGAGGAACGGCTCAGGTGACCCAGCAGTGACTAACTTGAGCAATCATGCATAACGTTTGCAGTGGATAGCTTCAGACAGTTTTATGGTGCAGAAACACACTAAACCTATTCGGGGAAATGTGTGTTGTATAGGGAAGATATCTAGAGTTTAGCTAGGAAAAAACATTAAATACATACTTTGTTGCAGATCAGTTATTGTAAAAAAAAACTTTAATAACTCATTTTGTTAGTACACCAATGAGTTAGGACATATCCATATTTTGTGGCTTCTTGCAAGTCTAATGATACTGATATGAGCACCATTTATTGTTAACAACAAATGACAGGGAACACACAAATTATAGAAATTATGTCTTTGGGAACCTGTATAATTAAACTTCTGTCGTTTCTTCAGATCGGCACATAGAGATGCATTTTATGCTGTGCAAGTTGCTGAGGCTACTGTATGACACTCTGTGAGTTCAGTGCACAAGCGTCAAGTACAAGGACTTGTGCACAGAACTCATTTTACACCTGTCCACACACAACCCAACTACCCAGCATAGACTGCATCACTCCACTTACAATCTGGAGAACGGGCAGAAGTTTGACTTTGCAGGTACACTTTAAACATAGTTCCTTTTGGTGTGTGAAAATGAAAAGTGTTAAGGGTAGTGAATATTATTTCTGGTGCAAACATAAATGTATAGCCCATTCAATGTGTCCCCATTTTGGGTAGACATAGTAAAAGTGGGCCTATGTGTCTTCTCATAGTGGTTTGAAGGCATCATTCCTGAATGTTTTGGGTATTTCTTATTTACCTGGGACAAGTTCTGCTCCGAAGCAAAGCCCAGACCATATACTGTGTTTGCTCGACTGTCAGCCCATTGACCAAATTTCTGTGAAGTCTTGGTGAAGGTCATATTTGGGGTAATAGTGCTATTGATAATAGCCTGTAAAATAAATGGGTCACATTTAGGAAAAAGCTGTTCCATTCTGCATTCTCCAATACATGTCGCACTGTGCCTCACCTTGGTGCCACCAACACTAATAATCCGATACACATTTCTAGTGGCATCAAAGAAGTATGATACAGTAGCAGCATGTTTGCTGGCTGGAATCCAGTTCTTTTTGGTTACAGGATCAATTTGAAAGACATGGGCTCGGGTGCTGAAAATAGGCTGTTCCCTAGAAAAGAAATGGTTAATAATTAAGAAAATATACTATGACAACATGTAACAATGTCTGCTTAAGTCCATACTTTTATAAAAGCTCAGAATTCATCCTATCATAACTTCTACACTCTACTCAATGTGGTAGCTTAGCTCTGTAAAGCCAAGCAAATAGCTTAAAACAGCAGTCAGAGACAGTGACACAGAAGTATGGTTTAAAACAGGGCTTGTTCTGTTTTCATTTATCAGCATGAAACAAAAATACAGCCTTCACGCTCACAAAATACAAACTAAATCTTGCTTGCCAGAGTGATAACTATACCTTAATGTTCCCTGACCATACAGGTGACTTCCTACCAGTCACCCGAACAAACTGTAGACATCAAAATGAGTTACTCATGCACTTTTCAAGTGTACTGTAAGAGGCTATCAGACCTTTCACTCTCCCGGCAGACATCACATTTCCTCACAGTCTTTAATGTAGGCTGAGGTACACCCAGGCCATAATGAAAACCTAGACAGGTAAGGGAGATGAAACGGGCTAGCAAAAAAAAAAAAAAAAAATAGGATGGTGGGAGCTACCCTTTAACCCCTTAAGGACGCAGGACGTAAATGTACGTTCTGGTGAGGTGGTACTTAACGCACCAGGACGTACATTTACGTCCTAAGCATAACCGCGGGCATCGGAGCGATGCCCGTGTCATGCGCGGCTGATCCCGGCTGCTGATCACAGCCAGGGACCCGCCTGCAATGGCCGACGCCCGCGATCTCGCGGGCGTCCGCCATTAACCCCTCAGGTGCCGGGATCAATACAGATCCCGGCATCTGCGGCAGTTCGCGATTTAAATGAACGATCGGATCGCCCGCAGCGCTGCTGGGGGGATCCGATCATTCATAACGCCGCACGAAGGTCCCCTCTCCTTCCTCCGTGCGGCTCCCACCGTCTCCTGCTCTGGTCTGTGATCGAGCAGACCAGAGCAGGAGATGACCGATAATACTGATCTGTTCTATGTCCTATACATAGAACAGATCAGTATTAGCAATAATGGTATTGCTATGAATAGTCCCCTATGGGGACTATTCAAGTGTAAAAAAAAAATGTAAAAAAATGTAAAAGTAAAAGTAAAAAAAAAGTGAAAAATCCCCTCCCCCAATAAAAAAGTAAAACGTCCGTTTTTTCCTATTTTACCCCCAAAAAGCGTAAAAAACATTTTTTATAGACATATTTGGTATCGCCGCGTGCGTAAATGTCCGAACTATTAAAATAAAATGTTAATGATCCCGTACGGTGAACGGCGTGAACGAAAAAAAATAAAAAAGTCAAAAATTCCTACTTTTTTAATACATTTTATTAAAAAAAAAATTATAAAAAATTTATTAAAAGTTTTTTATATGCAAATGTGGTATCAAAAAAAAGTACAGATCATGGCGCAAAAAATGATCCCCCATACCGCCGCTTATACGGAAAAATAAAAGTTAGAGGTCATCAAAATAAAGGATTATAAACGTACTAATTTGGTTAAAAAGTTTGTGATTTTTTTTAAGCGCAACAATAATATAAAAGTATGTAATAATGGGTATCATTTTAATCGTATTGACCCTCAGAATAAAGAACATATGTCATTTTTACCATAAATTGTACGGCGTGAAAACAAAACCTTCCAAAATTAGCAAAATTGCGTTTTTCGTTTTAATTTCCCCACAAAAATAGTGTTTTTTGGTTGCGCCATACATTTTATGATGTAATGAGTGATGTCATTACAAAGGACAACTGATCGCGCAAAAAACAAGCCCTCATACAAGTCTGTGGATGAAAATATAAAAGAGTTATGATTTTTAGAAGGCGAGGAGGAAAAAATGAAAACGTAAAAATTAAATTGTCTGAGTCCTTAAGGCCAAAATGGGCTGAGTCCTTAAGGGGTTAAACAACACAATGTAACTCCAAGTCAATCACACTTCTGTGAAATCACACTGTCCACTCAGGAAGCAACACTGATTGTCAATCAATTTCACATGCTGTTGTACAAATGGATCAGACAACAGGTGGAAATTATAGGCAATTAGCAAGACACCCCAATAAATGAGTGATTCTTCAGGTGGTGACCACAGACCACTTCTCAGTCCCTATGCTTCCTGGCTGATGTTTTGGTCACTTTTGAATGCTGGCGGTGCTTTCACTCTAGTGGTAGCATGAGACGGAGTCTACAACCCACACAAGTGGCTCAGGTAGTGCAGCTCTAGGATGGCACATCAATGTGAGCTGTGGCAAGAAGGTTTGCTGTGTCTGTCAGTATAGTGTCCAGAGCATGAGGCACTACCAGGAGATAGGCCAGTACACCAGGAGACGTGGAGGAGGCCGTAGGAGGGCAACAACCCAGCAGCAGGACTGCTACTTCCGCCTTTGTGCAAGGAGGAGAAGAAGAAGCACTGCCAGAACCCTGCAAAATGACCTCCAACAGGCCACAAATGTGCATGTGTTCATGAAAGCAGGTTCACACTGAGCACGAGTCTGGAGATGCTGTGGAGAATGTTCTGCTGCCTGCAACATCCTCCAGCATGGCCGTTTTGGCAGTGGATCAGTAATGTGTGGGGTGGCATTTCTTTGGGGGGCTGCACAGCCCTCCATGTGCTTGCCAGAGGTAGCCTGACTGCCATTACGTACCGAGATGAGATCCTCAGACCCCTTGTGAGACCATATACTGATGCGGTTGGCCCTGGGTTCCTCCTAATGCAAGACAATGCTAGACCTAATGTGGCTGGAGTGTGTCAGCAGTTCCTGCAAGAGGAAGGTATTGATGCTATGGACTGGCCCGCCCATTCCCTATACCTGAATCCAATTGAGCACATCTGGCACATCAGGTCTCCATCCACCAACGCCACGTTGCACCACAGACTATCCAGGAGTTGGCGGATGCTTTAGTCCAGGTCTGGGAGGACATCCCTCAGGAGACCATCTCACCAGGAGCATGCCCAGGCATTGTAGGGAGGTCATACTGGCATGTTGAGGCCACACACACTACTGAGCCTCATTTTGACTTGTTTTAAGGACATCACATCAAAGTCGGATCAGCCTGTTCCACTTTGATTATAGGTGTGACTCCACTTCCAGACCTCCATGGGTTGATAAATTTGATTTCCATTGACGATTTTTGTGTGATTTTGTTATCAGCACATTCAGCTATGTAAAGATGAAAGTATTTCATACAATTAGTTCATTCAGATCTAGGATGTGTTCTCAGTGTTCCCTTTATTTTTTTGAGCAGTGTATATTGAAGTACAGGTGAAAGTGGCTAATTTCAACAATAGACAGGACGTGTTACGAATTTTAAAATCTACATCATGTCCTAAAATCTGAATTTTTTTTCACAAATTGTGACAGGGATTTTGATGAATCCATTTATTTGATTATTTGACAATTTATTAGTATTGTTTCATGCAACTATGAATGTCACTTTTTTTTTTAACGCTAATAAAAAATAGCTTTTTTTAAACTCAATAAAAATATTGAAAAAGGTATCCACCAATCAAATGACTATTATTAAAGAGGAAAGCAAACCAATCACTGATGATAATGAATGTAAATAAGACATACCAGAGCTGCACGACTTGGGAACACTGAAGCACAACAGTACAGGAGGTGGGACCAAATTGTTTGGATGCGCTGCATCACTCATCTCTCTCCGCAACCCCTCCCTCTCTTGCTTGAATGATGTTCCTCTACACTGGAAGATGGGCCCTGAATGCACTAAAGCATAAGAGGGAAGGTTGAGGGAGTAAGGACGTGAGTGATGCTGTAGCCTGCTTGGTCCCGCCTACTGGACACGTATACCCACCAAATAAAGTTGATCAGAACAGAAAGGAGTGCAGCACTGGCATTTCTGATTTATTTTAACTATCATCAATGCAACGCCTATAGCTCATATCACGGATATGACCTGACAGACTGGTCTGACAATACTCATCTATCCAATTTCCCATTTGGCTGATTCAATACTCACTGGGTTTCTGCTGATCACCATTTCCTGGTCCTATCTTGACAGACAGGAAATGTCTGCTCAGCCAGTCACTGGCTTAGATAGTTCACTGCTGCAGCCAGTGATTGAGCAAAACTTCCTGTGTATCGAGGCAGGGCCAGGAAGTCGTGAAGCCCAATTTCTACCTTAGTATCGACAATGTTACAGCCACTATCTCCAGCGTCTGGATGGGTCAGATGGCAGCAGCTAACCTATTATAATTTTCTGAAGGTGTTGTGCATAACACTATAAAAACAGAACTCATTCTGAAAAATTATATCCTGTTTTTTATTTTGAACCCATTACACCATAAATGCCATGTTTGATCAAAAATGTCATCCAGACCCTTCTTGCACCTGTTTAATTAATAAACCATGATGCCATCACAGTCCACTGCTCTTACAGTAAAGAATCCCCACCTATCATTGATGGTGCAACCATAAAAAGCCCCCATGTTATGGTTACAGGCCTAGATGTAGAAAAAAATCATAAGAAAGATCTCTGTACCGTCCATTCATAGATTTGTACCTCCATCTCTTCAGTCATAAACTATACTTAGTTTGCCTCTAAGCAAACCCCAAATCTGATGATAATCTGCATTATACATCTATCCACTTATTCCTATGCACAAAAAAAGTTTGCATCACCATTTTATCACAAAAAACATGCCTCCCCATCCCCTATAAGGGGTGGCCTCATTTCAGATAGAATGCTAACACACAAACTCTCCTCACCTGGGCATAAAGCCTCTAATTGGGGGTTTGCAGGAACCAGCTTTGAATTTAAAAGGTTTTTGAATTGAATCGCTCCTACATACAATGGGAGAAATGTTAAGTGCACTAAGAGCCTCAAGTTTACTTTTGTGATTAAATATAGAGTGATGCTGCAAACTTCTTTTTATTTGCCATAGCGGCATGTACCCGTGCATTTGGTAGTTGTGCTGGCTATTTCTGTGTTTTTTGCACTCATTCTTATAGCTACTTTGATCACTCCCCTCTTCATTTTCCACACTGAATGGATCAATGCTGTATAGAATCAACAAATGACTTCTACGTACAAATTGCCACACACCTTTTAAAAATAAAAGTTTAATTTATATACGTCATCATCTTCAATGCCCTTGCTAATGGAAAGAGGTTTTCACTCAAAATCTCATACATGCATTATGCATCTCATCCATTAATTCTTTCCTTTACACGGATCAGTCGTCCTGGTCCCTTAGCAGAAAAAAAGCCCCAAAGCATGATGTTTGCACCCCATGCTTCACAGAAGGTATGGTGTTCTTTGGACGCAACTCAGCATTCTTTCTCCTCTAAACACGACGAGTTGAGCTTTTTCATCTGACCATATGACATTCTCCCAATACTAGCAAACTTCAGAAGGGCCCAGACATGTACTGGCTTAAGCAGGGGGATACGTCTGGCACTGCATGATTTGAGTCCCTGGCGGCGTAGTGTATTACTGATGGTAGCCTTTGTTACTTTGGTCCCAGCTCTCTGCAGGTCATTCACTAGGTCCCCCCCCTGTGTGGTTCTGGGATTTTTACTCACCATTATTGTGATCATTTTGACACCACAGGGTGAGATCTTGCGTGGAGCCCCAGACGAGGGAGATTATCAGTGGTCTTGTATGTCTTCCATTTTCTAATAATTGCTCCCACAGTTGATTTATTCACACCAAGCTGCTTGCCTATTGAAGATTCAGTCTTCCCAGCCTGGTGCAGGTCTACAATTTTGTTTCTTGTGTCCTTCGACTGCTCTTTGGTCTTGGCCATAGTGGAGTTTGAAGTGTGACTGTTTGAGGTTGTGGACAGGTGTCTTTTATACTGATAACAAGTTTAAACAGGTGCCATGAATACAGGTAACAAGTGGGGGACAGAGGACACTCTTAAATAAGAAATGACAAGTTTGTGAGAGCCAAAAATCTTGCTTGTTTGTAGGTGACCAAATACTTATTTTCCACCATAATTTGCAAATAAATTCTTTAACCCCTTAAAGGGATTGTGCGCTGCCCTGCAATTCGGAGCTTCGCTCACAAGTTCATTACTCCGAACGCTGTGTGCGGGCTTCCGTGTACCGCTTAAAAAAAAATGTAAAACATTTTATAGAAAATCAGTAATCTAAAATCACCCTATTTTGACCACCTATAACTTTTTCATTTTTCCGTATATAGGGCGGTATGAGGGCTCATATGTACTTTTATCGATACTACATTTGCATATGTAAAATAAAAAAAAAATTTTTTTGAAAGTAGCAGCATTTTTGGATTTTTTCTATTTTTTTATGTTTACACTATTCACCGTACAGGATCATTAACATTATATTTTGATAGTTCGGATATTTACGAACGCGGCGATACCAAATATGTTTATAACAAATATTTTTTTACGCTTTTTGGGGGTAAATGTGAAAAACTGACAATTTTCATTTTTATTGGGGGAGGGGATTTTTTACTTTTTTTGCATTTACGTCCGTGGTCGTTAAGGGGTTAAAAATCAGACAATGTGATTTTATGGATTTTTTTTTCTCGTTATGTCTCTCATCTTTTTAAGTGGGAGAACTTGCAATTTGTGGCTGACTAAATACTTTTTTGCACAACTGTAGATGTTAGGTGTGTTGTGTGAATATTCTTATTGACAGAATGCCTGCAGTACACCCCATCAATCTTCGGACATTTAAGATACAATCAAGCACTAGGCTCCGCATCATGTTTTGCCCATGATCATGCCTCTTTATGGGTATATAGGCTATGATGTAGGACACCATTCATTTGAGCTTTTAAAAGCCACTACTCACTCCCCTAAGGCCATGTTAACAAATCCACTGGGAGGATCTTGGTGCTGATTTTGATGTGGATTTTCAGTGATGAGGGGGGTCTATCTACGTCTGTGCTTTATAAGTTGTTTTATAGCATCACTGTCCTAAATTTTCTTTTCTTTATTTTTTGGGGGAAGGGTGTTTTGGGGTGGGGCAAACCTTGTGCCCCAAATCTTTTTAGACCCACACATAAACCACCACCAGTGTCCGTCGTATCATTATAGTCAACCTCTGTTGTATTATTGTAGTCATAATTGTAGTCAACCTAAATGCCCAATCAGAAAGTATAACTTGTCATTATTTCTGTATTTTACAGTTAAGTAAAGGGATAAGAATCGCAAAGACATGTAATCCCACTGCAGGTATAAAGTATTTTACTTTTTAGAAAAGATATATCCTTTGCCTTTGGACAATTTATTTATATAGGCTGCTCTACACCTGCTCCAGTTCAGCCATGTGGCGCCAAAACTGTAAGTAATATTCCATGCATGATCTGACTATTGATTTGTAAAGAGAAAAAACTATGTTCTTGTCATCTATACCTCTCTTGATACATCCCATTATTTTATTTGCCTTTAGTTTACTGTCCAACAATATCCCAAAGTCTTTTTTTCAGTCATAGTTTTACATCGAGTTAAACGTTTCAAAACATTGCAAAACTCTTACGTTTGTTTTCTCGTCTCGCTACAGCCAGTGAGTGGCTGAAACAGTCACATGTCCAATGTCCAAAGGTACCAAAAAATAGACACGGGTGTGGATTCCTCTAACTTCTGCCATTCTTGAGCCAGTTAATAAACTTATTACTTACTTTTTCTGCTAGTCTTTGAATCCTCATTTTACGTGCCAACTTTTAATGCGGTACAATATAAATGCCTTTGAAAAGTCTAGATGCATAACGTTAACAGTCTTAAAGGGGTGCTCATAGAGAATAAGTTTCTGATCACTATCTTGATCACAATCTCGTGGACAGGGTCCTGCTACTCACCCATCATTGGCTCCCTCTGGCCCCCACCCTCGGAGATCTTCAATGAAGCAATAAGCCAATGCAAAGCCAATAATGATGTTCCAATCACAGCTACAAGTTAACTTTTGCATATAATATAAGAGTAAAGGTGCCATACACCTTAAACAGCTGATTTCCCTATACCACATGAATGCTCAGCAGAGTATGCATGTGTTCTGAATAAAGGGGTGGAAGTAAGTCACAGTGGCTCATATCCCTGAGAACAAAAGGATCAGGCAGTTTAAATTCAACATACCCATTTCTTCATTTCCCCAACATCATCTGTCGAGAGACAGTCAGGTGGCTCTATACACATTGTAGAGGTGCCAGCCCTGCTGAAATTTAGGTGTATGGGGACTTTAAAGTGTTATTCCGGATACTTACATTTTTAAATGTCGCTGGGCCCCGTTATGAAAATAAACAGAACACATACTCACCTACCTCTCACCTCAGGACTCCCCCAGTGATGTCTTCTAGCTCCCTGCTTGTCGCTCTTCTTCCTATTTCTGTAGCATCCTTGTCTTGGCAAAGGCACTGATGTTGCTGGTAATTGGCTGAGCTGGCGGTAACTGTTGAGAAGGTTTTGTTTTGGAAGTAGGAATAAGAACGACAAGCGAAAAGTTGGAAGTTGTCACAGTGGGAGCCCGAAGATAACAAGGTAGGAGAGTATGTGTTTTTTTTATTTTTTTATTAATCATATCATGCCCAGAAACATTTAAAAAGTACCTGATATACCCCTTTTGATTTGGATAGTATGGATTCTTTATGAACAACAAGCTATTTCTATCACTGCAACCCAGCCACATTGAAACTTATTTTCACACATATAAAATGGCACCTCACACTATAGTGCTATATGGAAAGCCACTGAGCTTACCACTAAAAGTCATTTCACTCCAAATATTATACATCTGGATATTGTTGTATCCTTAAATTTTATGAACCCAAAAAGTTTAGCTGAAATGGCCAAAGGCACTTACTTTTTGGCATAACAGTGCACATGTGGTTGTGTGGCTAAGCAATGCAGGGCTATACATTTCCATAGGGTAAATCTGTCATGTAGTTTCTAGAATACTAAATAGCTTTATTCCAATGTAATTCTTGATGGAAATCCAGTATTAGGATGTCGCAGCAAGACAGTGTCTACCACTGGGCAATCGTCATTGTGAAATTCTAATCTGAGTGGCATTCTGCCCTATTATTTTAAAAGAGCATTGCTGCATGCTGGGTAACAAGACAGTGACAACACTGCTGGGAGACCTAGCAATGACATTTATAGAATGAAAAGGCTGCAATTTGAAGTTACAACAGAAATACTAAATGCATGTATTACTTTTACACTACTCAATATTTCAGAGCACTACAAAATAAAATGTTGTATTAAAAACATGTCACAACATAAAATGTCACTTCTAGCAGGCCTCTGTTTAAAGGGGACTTTTCTGTAGGTTGCCTACCCTGGCAGACTTCCTTTTTATGCAGCTGCACCCACATAGTTGCATAGTGTCAAGCTTTTCATTCTTGAACTAGTGCAAAATATGTACCAGCCACCATTCCGTGTCATTTACAGTATAACTATTCAATCTGTTTATGTAATGTATGGGTCTTTGGAACTTCTAACCCATCAGGCCACCTCTGCATTTCTGATAAGAACTGAATTTAGCATTTGCTTGATCAAGCATACATGTGCATCATGGTGACTGCCTTCTTGGCATTATGTCTAAGTCATATTCTTCACTTCAGAGAGCATGTTAGTTCACAACCAAGATAAATTTCTGAAAACTGAAGACAGGAGAATCAAAGCCGTATAATGTTGCGCGGAGCCGGAGAGTTGGGTGAAGTGCTCAGACCAATCAGTCATGTCCCCTGCTGTTTGCCATTCACCACCCCCACACACACACAGCATGAATCGGACACAAGTCAATAATAGATCCTACCGATGTTCCTTTTCCTCCGTGGGTTCCATTTAGTTTATTATTTAACATGGCAACTAAAGAAAGAGCAAAAGCTGCTGAAAAGTGAAAAGAATGACACTTTCTCAAATAAGATATATCAAAATTGCAATACTAAATGCCAAATAATGGGTGTAAACTCTGAATATACAGTCTTCACATGCACCATAGCTGGCACATATTGATCTAGTCTAAGTTCAGACCAACTATAAGATGGCTTCTTTACCCCAGAATCTTGCACCAAAGTTTTGGCACATTTTTGACAAATAACATCACATTTAGGCCATGTGCCTTGTAAACACCCCTTTCCTTGTATGTCACACCCCTTTCTCGGACCCTCATTTGTCCAATTTGTTCCACATTTACCAGATTTCATAAAAGTGAAGCTTGGTGAGAGAGGATGTGGACTCCCGTGGCCTGGCCAGTTTACTATAATTTACACTAAGAATTGGTGTAAATTCAGGACAAAACCTACGCCAGCTTATAGATGAAGAAGATTTCTGTCCAAAGGCAAAGTATCACCCAATATATTAACAGACAGGCAGCTTATAATAAATCCTGCACATCTCCCAACAGCATTGTTTTACTTAAGACCGGTGTGTGAAACACCAGTCTAAGTGAATTCATTTTTAGCCTCATAAAGCAGAAAAATATTTAAGAAAGTAAAACACATCTCAATGCATCATCAGCTGAATCACAGTAGATATTATTTAATTAAGGAAGAATATTCTTTTACTAATTCCTCCCTTTCCAATTAATAGCCCTTTTCTTCTCCCCGAAGGTGGGGGGATGGGGGGAAGCCACTAACAACTATACATCTGCATTGTGTGACCCAGAAGAAGTGACAGCAGATTAATGTGACCCAAACCAAAGCCTCTCTTAATTGGGTCTTGGGGAATTTCCAAGTAAGATGCACCTACTGGTTAATAAAGCCTGGGTCACTGAGAGATATTGCTTTTTCTACTTGTAAATTGCAAAACTAAATATTGCAGTAAAGCAAAGAAAACTGAAACGCCAAATTGCTTGTTGCATTATAGCCATCCACAGGCTGTAATTTGTATTGTTTCATATGGTTATCTAAGACAGAAGGCAATGAATACAAAGAGGGAGGGAACAAACTTTCTCTGCAGTCCCCGGGTTATACAATAATAGATATTGCAAGCATGTTTAGCATATGTACTTAATTCACTGCTGCTTGCCTAAAACCTGATACAACGTGACAGTTTATTTAATGAATTTTGCATGACACAACAAGAAAAAGGTAACTGCCAGCTATATGCACAGCTTCAATTAATATCCATGTGACGGAATAGGATAGATCTCCCTGGTGGCATCAGTGGCCATGAGATCCATCAACAGCAGACAGTGTGCAGGGGATGCCTGCTGCACCGCAGTTCTGAATGCTTCCATAGGAACAGCTTCCTTTACAAAGTTTCAAATAACAATGGTATTCAAGGAAATCATATAGGCACTTCCCTAACATGTGACATGTGTGCGACTTCAAGGGGTTGATTTATCTCCACTCACTTAGTCTTGCTTTCACCTCCCAATCAGTGGGAAAAATTAGCAAAAATGACATCCAAAGCGAGTCCACACACCCCAAAAGCACACTGCCGCTAATTTTGTCACAAACCACTCTTCCTTGGTCAATGTGACCTGACCCTCTAGTCTTTCCTGCACATGTTACCATAGGATGTGATTGTAAAGGGGTATTCTGCTTTCCATTCACTTCCCACACCTATCCCAATAGTACAATACTTAGCAGTGCTTTTATAGAGTCCTTCTTCTGTTCCCAGGGACATGGGTAAAGAAGTACACAAATCCAACTAGACTGGGTCCCCAACTTGTGTCTTTTGATATCCCACTGCCCACTGTGTACATATACTGTGTACATATGTTTATTGCTAAGAAATGTGGTTTTCTGTGTAAACTGTATAGTGCATTGCTTGCTTTTACATTTACATTGTGTTGTATTATGTGTTGTTAAACAACATGGTACTAGGGAATTACAGCCTCAAGCAGCATGCTGCTAATAAAAGATAGCAGGGACTAGCATGGAGAGCCTCTTAATCGGGAACTGACTGATGCATGTGCCAGCATGCGACTGCTGTTAGAGAGTACCTATGCTTTTAATTTAAGGAAGACGTCTCATTGTATCCGCAGGATAGGGAATATGTTTTAGATCGGGGGGGGTCCTAGCGCTGTGGCCCGCCGCGATCGTATGTACGGAGCCCTGGCTCTCCCACATGAAGCGGGGGTCGCCACGCCCCTACATATATCTCTATGGGAGAGCCATTCGGCGATCTTCGGCTCTTACATAGAAATATATGGAGGGTGCGTAGCGGCGATCACAGGGGGCCACAGCGCTCGGACCGCCTGCAATCTAAAACTTAGCCCCTATCCTGCGGAGAGGGGATATGTTTTTCTGTACTGTCGGGCATGAGACTTCTCCTTTAAGGACAGGGTTCCTGCACAAACTGTGCGGAATGCTGGTGTATAACATAAGAGAAGCTGTGCTCTGCTGATTTAGCTTTAGGGCTCTATGCAAGAGAACACCAGTTTGAGCAGCAGAAATGTTGTTATGCAGAATGTGTGCGGAGCTGTGATAAATACAGTATGTGGTGACTGCCTGAGTGGGGAGAAGGACGTCATCAGAAGGAGAAGAATCAGTATCTCCTGTTAGTAAAGCATTTGTGACCTCTCCATTTCAGAAGACTGTGTCGATGACATCTATTGCTGTCCAATCTTATCAAGAGAGAAAGTCAACTCCAAGTCCTTACTATACCATCACAAGTACATCATTGAAACCCTCTACAACCACAAACATCAGCACAACCCTCCTTCATACTAATAACTGCCTCAATAGACACAACAGCAGAGATCTGTCAGAGGGAGTACTTGACTCCTTTACACCCTTCTTTAAGAGACTGCACACCTAATGCTCACGTGTACCCACCTGACAGCAAAAGACATGTACGGGGGAGTAGGGGCCCACACTTCTCTCTCTACTCTAGCAAACAGTCCCTTGTTCATAGGTCTTCCAAAAGACCAGCACTGGGGAAATGGCCTGCTTGATGTCAAACTGTGTTTTTGGAATCAAAAGAACATTATACACCCCCCCCCCCCCCCCATCAGCAAGAACACCAAATTATAAGGATGTCATTTCACATTAAAGGAATTAGTAGAGAGCAATACTGCTGTATAGATAGAGTGGAGGATTGAAGAGAAAGCCATACCTGTTAGTAGTAGAAGACATTTGTGAAGTAAAGATTTCAGAAAAATAATGACAAAGAAGAAAATAAGAATGAAGTCACGATTTCCTTGATAGATGTGAGCACAGCATAAGTTACAATAGCTCCTTCCTTAGGCTCCACAAGGGCAATGTCTGGCCTTCTCAGAGCCCAAATTATTCATTTCCTGAAGAGATAGGAAACAGATGTCATTTGTCTATGCTAAAAGAGCAAGAAGCCCTGGCACCCGCACTTATCTATTTTACATAATCCACATTGGGGCAGACTTCAAGTGTTCTATTAATATCTATACACATGCATTTAAAGAAGCTAAAGATGTCAAAAAATATATTGGTCGTATAAGCTTGGTGTAACAAATCTAAAAATATGAAAAATTACATTACAATCATTTTAACCTGACATCAGGTACAAGATACAATGGTCAATGGTTCTGTACAGATAACACGTCTGATAACTACATTAATATTGTATTCCTGATTTTTTCTTTCCATGCACTAGAACAAACAATTTAGGCTTCATTCACACCTGCCCCGGAGGCTCCGTTCAACTCAGAAGACAGAAATAGTAAAAACATTGTGAGTTGATGGTTCTTAGTTCTACCTGCGTACGTACCTATCTGGGAAAAGCTGTCTGTTACTCTGGGTGGGGAAGCAGGACTCACAAGGAGGATTCAGCAAGCTGCCTGAGGGTGTGTTTACATGAGCGGATTTCATTTCAAATGTTAGTGCACCATTTGTAACTTAATGTAACACACCCATACACACAAACACACACACACACACACTAATATATATATATATATATATATATATATATGTGTGTGTGTGTGTGTGTGTGTGTATATTCTTTTTGCCATGTTAAAGGTATTCCTAGTCTATTAGTGCTGCTGGGACTAGCATAGAAAGACTATCTTAGGGCTCATTCACACAAGTGGATCTTGTTTCAAACTCGCAGTGGGTTTCCCTGCTTCTCCCAGCAGCACTAAAAGACTGTGGACACCTCATAGCAAAAATAAGGAGGGACATTTATCAATGTTTGCTTATGTGTTCTTTTTTTTAGTAATTTTTTCCTTACTTTTTTTTTGCTTATGTGTGACTTATTTATCAACTGGTTTCAGCCTGTTGATAATTTTCTTTCACGTAAGCAATTTTTCCTTTTTTACTTTGGTAGTAGATTTTTCTGCTCCATGTTTGAGCTGGAGTAAATTTAGTCAATTTTTAACGCTGTTGCGACTTTTTTTTGCGCAGTTGCGACTGTCGCAGTTAATAAATACCTGACTACCCGTAGTTCATTTTAAAATTATTACTACATAGTTAAGTTTTGAAAAACTTGCTTTTCTCGCTTTCCAGTCAAAATGTCGCACAAAAAATCGCGTAGTCGCAGTTGCGACAATTTTGCGACAATTATAGTAAAGAAAACCTGACTAAACCCGTTGATAAATGTCCATAAATATGTGTGTGTTACATTGAGTTACAAATGATGCACTAAGATTCACTCTGCAATCTTCATTCCTTTACTGACCCCTTGATATGTGGTTTTTATGTCCAATTTGCTTTTTTTCCCTCCCTTTTTTGGTTTAGTTCCAATACACACAAAGGGAATAAACATGTGTATAGCAAAACATGTGTCACTGCAATCCTTTTCTGTGAGAAATACTTCATTTTCTTGAAAAATTTCAGGGGTGCAAACATTTATGGCCATGACTGTAGATAAAGTCTTCTCTCATATAGTACTACAAGCTGGATGTGAGCTCCATGGGGAGAATTTCTCATTGTGTAAACTTAGTTCTTTTTACCCTTGTTTGCCTTTCTTGTTGGTACTATATAGGGATCGACCGATTATCGGTATGGCCGATATTATCGGCCGATAATCACGATTTTGGGCATTATCGGTATCGGCAATTACCTTACCAATAAGCCGATAATGCCCCGCCCCCGCACCGCCCCCACCGCGACAGCCCCCCCCCCCGACCTGCCACACCGCGACCGCCCCCCCGACCCACCGCGTCGCACCCCCCACTGTAGTGCTGGGCAGTATACCAGTATGGATTTTTGCCCATACCGCTATACCGGTCGGGCCCCACCCCCACCCTCCGAGTCAATTAAAAAAATAAATAAATAAACTTATCCGTAATGGGGGTGGTCCGGGCCATCCATCCTTCCTGTAGTGTCCAGCGCCATTCCGGGTGGAGGGTGAACCGGTCCAGGCTGTCCTTCTCCGGGGGTCCTCTTCTCCACTCCGGGCAGGCTCCGGCCTAGTACGCTGCATAGACGCCGCTACGCCGTGACGTCAGGTGCGTCGCTGCGCACGGGCGTCACTGCGCAGCGGCATCTATGCAGCGTACTAGGTCGAAGCCTGCTCGGAGTGGAGAAGAGGACCCCCGGAGAAGGACAGCCCGGACCGGTTCACCCTCCACCCGGAATGCCGCCGGACACTACAGGAACGATGGATGGCCCGGACCACCCTGACAGGTAGGAGAGAGAAGCGGGTGGTGGCGGCGGCCTATGGTACCGCAAAAGCCACTGCAGTGCATTGATTTAAAGCGCCCGCTTTAAATCAATGACCTGCAGCGGTGTCGAGGGGGGATAAATAGCCGATAACTTATACCAGAATATCGGTATAAGTTATCGGCTATCGGCCCTAACCTCCACCGATTATCGGTATCGGCCCTAAAAAAACGATATCGGTCGATCCCTAGTACTATATTATGTTTGTTATACACCACTGGACTTCTTTCTTACCTTGAATACATTCTGTCTATGCTTTGTTTTTTTTGGCTGATTCTTTATAAATAGCAAAGTAGCTTAGATGTAGAAAAAACAAGTGTGGTCTGGGCTGTGTGGTGTTGCGCTAAAATTTGTGACAATTAAAAAAAGTTGATAAATCTCTGACAACTGCAAAAAAGCTAACCATTCCACACTGTATTCAAATTGATTCATTGAATTAGTCTATATGACTTGCACAAACATTTTGCAACTTTTTCACCCATTGTGCAAAAATATTTTTTTTAAAAATGTGTAAAAACAATGATAAATTCCTCCCTGTGTGTTCAGGAGTCTACAGTTTGCTCTGTAAGCTCTACTCTCCCTCTACACTTGTACACAGCCTATGTGATTATCCCCTTGCAGACTGCCTTGTGTGCCTTTTCCTTCCTATCTACAGATTATTTTTTATTAAACTTTTTTAATGCCATATAATGACATGATGGGGTGTTGCTAGTACAATACACTGCACTACTAATGTATTACAGTGTATAAAGCTGTGACTGTGATCCTATTATACCCTATCTCTCGCAGTAGACATGGGGTCCTTCTGAAAAGGGTCCTCTTCCTCTGTGTGACGTTAAAAAGGGTTTTCTTACTTAGCAAAGTTCCCTTCTGCTTGCATGTTTTGTGGGGACTAACTGCTAATACTTTAAAGGATAAGTCTTATGCTCAAAAATGTACCCCCTATCAGAAGGGCCCCCCCCCCCCCCCCGTGATCTGTTTTGAGCCTCTGTGCGCTAGCACAGGAGTGGGTCGCGACCCCCGTCTGAAGCGCAGGCCGCCATGCACCCTCCATACAGTTCTACGGGAGAGTCGTTTCGGCAACCTTTGGCTCTCCCATAGAACTTTATGGAGGGGGCGTGGCAGTCTCCACATCGGGCGGGGGTCATGATGCGCTCCTGTGCTAACGCACGGGGGCTCCAAACAGGAGATCGCAAGGGGCCCCAGTATTCCGACCACCCGCGATCTAAAACTTATCGGATAGGGGATACGTTTTTGAGCATGAGACTTAACCTTTAAGGACAAACTGCCATTGTTGCTGAACTGAGCATGTGTGACCAGTTTAGTGAAGTCCATAACTTGGCCATGACTAAATACAGCAGGTTATCAGAACAAAACATTAACATGGTGGATAAGTAACTCTATGGGGGAGATTTATCAAAACCTGTCCAGAGGAAAAGTTGCCCAGTTTCCCATAGCAACCAATCATCTCACTTCTTAAATTTTTAACAAGGCCTCTGCTAAATTAAAGAAGCAATCCGATTGGTTGTTATGGGCAACTGGGCAACTATTACTTTGCACAGGTTCTGATACGTCTCTCCCTATATTTCTCAAACAGGACATTTTACAATATATCTTGTAAGTATGTCTAATTTCACATTATGCTTGATGGGAACTCCCCTTTAAGTGGTTAAACATTACAGGCAGGTATTGGCTGCAGTAAACAGCCAGCACCCGCCATGTATGAATTGGGCTCCATTTGGTTGCTTAGTTCTTCGGGTCCAGTGATAGTAAATCCATTAATATATACATGCATATAATTACTATATACAATACTTGATAAACAAATGAATTGACTAAGATTATGTGACTGCTTATTGACATCTACCTACATATTAAACCAAGACTTTCTTATCTGTTTGCAATGATCATTCAGAGAATCCGAAAAGAAGTTGTGTTAGACCAAAGGTCAGCACACCAGCATAGTCATCAAGTATTTTGTTACTGCTGGGCTTGACTGTCAGTTCCATGTGTGAAAATCTGACCAGCTGTCCAGCTGGTAAGTAGGTTATTTGGTCCCTTCTCATTTTACAGTAAAAATCATATACTGTAGATGTTCATCAGGTAATAGTTTACAGTTGATAAGTAACTTTGTCCTAAAAACTTCAAGGAGTTTTCTCCTGGCAATTGATGGCATTTCGCTAGGACTTCTGGAACCTCCACTGATCATAAGAATAAATGGGGGGCAGCACTCATGTCCACTTTACTGTCACGATCAATGGGGGTTAACAAGGTTCTAGCAATGTGTTATCATTTTATAACTTTTCACCTGCGATTTCTTCATAAAACTAACATCACATCTTAAATTGCCAATTTGTACATTAGGATTTATTGTATGTTCACACCTGCATATTTTGCTGCAGATTTTCTGCAGTAGATTTTAAGCAGGCTTTTAAGTGGATTACGTCATAGAATAGGTGCTTAAATTTGCATGTAAATATGTTGAGAGAACATGCCCTAATGAAGATCACCAGTAGATAGAACTTTTGTGTGACAAGTAATGCAAGCTTGCTGGCAAAAAAAAGATGTTCTCTTAATGGGTACGTTCACACGTACAAGATCTGCTGCATATTTTGTGCAGCTGATATTGCTACCCATTAACTTCAATGGAAAGGAAAATTTGCTGCAGAAAATAAGCAGCAAAAGTATGCAGCAGATCCTGCACGTGAGAACGTACCCTTAGGGTGCATTCACATGTGCATATTTTGCTGCTGATTTTCTTACCCACTGAAGTAGGCTAGCAAAATCAGCTGCAAATAATCTGCAGCAAAGTATACATATGTGAATGATCCGTCATCAGTGTCACCCGCACTAACTTGTTAGTACAGGCTGGTAGTGCGGGTGACACTGGTAATAGGGATGCACAGAAAGGGAAATTTTGGTCCAAAACCGAAAATTTAGGTTTTGCTTGGCAGAAAGCCAAAAATGAAAATGCATTGCCCTTTTTTAATATAGTTTTTGATATTTTTTTCAATTTTAGTCAAATAAACTTGTAAATTTAAATAATCTGAAATGAATAACTCCATGCTAATAATAATAATAAAATAAACATCACACCTTGTACACTAAACCAGCCTTGGCCCCTTTATAAACTATGGGCCAATGTGGGAAAAATGCAGCACGCGTTACGTACTGGCCCTGCTTCAGAAGTGCCAATACTGGAGGAGATAAGGTGATCATGCTGGTACTTGGCGCCAACGGTGCTTCTTCTGCCCAACTTGCCTAAGTAAGTTCTAAGCCACACCCCTACTTTAACCCCTTAAGAACACAGCCAATTTTTACATTGGAACTCAGGAAAATTCAAATTTTGACATAACTTATTTTCCCCGTACAGACCCATATAAGGGCTTGTTTTTTGCGTGACCAATTGTACTTTGTAATGACACCTTTAATTTTACCATAAAATGTACGGCAAAGCCAAGAAAAGTATTATTTGTAAGGGGAATTTAAGAGAGAACCGCAATTTTACAACTTTTGAGTTGTATAGGTTTTCTTTATTTTGTTGGTCAATGCAATTAAAACGATACCCAAATATGTTGATTTATTCAAATGTTTTAATATATTATATATATATATATATACAGGGGCTTATTCACTTTTATAAAAGAAAAAAAATACACTTTTTTTTCACTTTTATAGTCCCCACAGGGGACAATATATTGCAGTCATTAGATTGCAGATACTGATCAGTGCTTTGCATAGGCCAAATATGGGGTGTGTTACAAATGTTTCTCCTTTTATCCCTTATGAAAAGTAAAAGTTAGGGGCTACACCAGCATGTTAGAGTAAAAAATGTAATTCCAGCCAAATTCACTCTCTAAAAAACTAATTTTTCTCCTTCTCTTCTGAATATCGCAGGGCATTTTTCTCTAATTTTCATTTTCATATCCAACTTTAATGAATATTCGTCTAACACCTGTGGGGTGTTAAGGCTTACTGTACCCCTTGTTACATTCCTTGGGGGGTGTAGTTTACCAAATAGGGTACTATGTGTTTTTGTTTTACTGTTCTGACATCATGGGGGCTTCCTAAATGCGACATGCCCCACAAAAACCATTTTAGCAAAATTCGCTCTCCAAAAGCCCAGTCGCTCCTGTCCTTCTGAGCCCTTTAGTGCACCCGCAGAACATTTTACATACACAATTAAGGTTTTCCCTTACTCGAGAGAAACTGGTTTACAAATTTTGGGGGCTTTTTCCCCTTGAAAAAAATAAAAAAATGGGTCTACAAGAACATGTTTTGAGTTTTCTCCTCCACTTTTCTGCTTTTTTTTTGTGAAACACCTAAAGGGTTAACAAACTTCCTGAATGTCATTTTGAATACTTTGAGGAGTGCTGTTTTTCTAATGGGGTCATTTATGGGGTATTTCTTACAGAAAGGCCCCTCAAATCCACTTAAAACTGAACTGGTCCCTGCTAAATTTAGATTTAGAATTTTTCTAGAAAATTTGGAAAATTGCTGCTGAACTTTGAAGCCCTCAAATGTCTTCAAAATGTAAAAACATGTCAACTTTATGATGCCAACATAAAGTAGACATATTGGCCCTCATTTACTAAGAGTGGAGTGTCAGTTTGTGTTTTTGCAAGTCCTTTACTCTTTTTTTCTGATGCTATTTACTAGACTGTCGCCCAATTTCCGTTTCTTTCTGTCTCAGGGTGTTTTTCTGTCGCACAAAATGTATTCTGTGCAACAGAAAAAAATCTCTGCAAATTCTGACTACATTAGTGCTTGTACTACTACCCCACTCATGGAACAGGGTCTGTTTCATGTTGGGGGTAGTAGTAGAGGGGCTGAGGGATTGATCGTACCGGGTCTCACTTCTGTGACCCGATCCGATGTTATTAAGCATGGGAGCGGGCAGCATGTTCCGATCCCTTGCAATGTACAGTAAACTTTCATTTTTAAATTCCCCACCAGGAGCCCTGAATGGCCGGGACCGAGGAGCCAATCAGGGCTCCTGGCAGGGTTTTAATATAGAAGCGCTGTGGTGGGCAAAGATGTATAGAATCGCTGGGGGGGTATATATCTGGCCCCTCCAGCATTTCTATATATCTTTCCCCCTGCTGCGCTATATCAAACTTAGTGCCCGCTGTGCTTGAATAAAATGTACTGCCTCCCCCCAACACTATTATATATCTATACTGACCCCCCGCTGCGCATATACTGACCCCCGCTGCGCATATTTATATATACTGACCAGACCCCCCCCCCAGCTGCGCATATTAATATTCATATTTTCTCCCTCCCCTGGCTGCCAATGAATGAAAACTCTATTAGTGGCGGAGCGGAAGGCTTCTGCACGCTCACGCTGCTAAGAGATTGTCATTCATAGCGGGCAGCAGCTGCATATCATGCTGTGGGGGTCAGACATATGGATATATGTCTGACCCTCACATCATACATATACAAATGCCGGCTCCCCGCTATGATTGACAAGTAAAGCAGTGCAGGGAGGCTCGCGCTGCTGCTCCTAATAGCTTACTTGTCATTCATAGCGGTGATCTGGCATTTCTATATGTATGATGTGAGGGTCAGACATATATCCATATGTCTGACCCCCACAGCATGATATGCCGCTGCTGCCCGCTATGAATGACAAACTCTTAGCAGCGTGAGCAGGCAGCAGTCTTCTGCTCCGCCGCTAATAGAGTTTTCATTCATTGGCAGCCAGGGGAGGGAGAAAATATGAATATTAATATGCGCAGCTGGGGGGGCAGTATATATATATAAATATGCGCAGCGGGGGTCAGTATATGCGCAGCGGGGGTCAGTATAGATATATAATAGCGCTGGGGGGGCAGTACATTTATTTAAGCACAGCGGGCACTAAGTTTGATATAGCGCAGCAGGGGGAAAGATATATTGAAACGCTGGAGGGGCCAGATATATACCCCCCAGTGATTCTATACATCTTTGCCCACCACAGCGCTTCTATATTAAAACCCTGCCAGGAGCCCTGATTGGCTCCTTGGTTCCGGTCATTCAGGGCTCCTCGCAGAGGATCGGAACATGCCGCCCGCTCCCCTGCTTAATAACATCTGATCGGATCGGGTCTCAGAAGTGAGACCCGATGCGATCAATCCTTCAGCCCCTCTACTACTACCCCCAACATGGAACAGACCCTGTTCCATGCTGGGGGTATCAGGATTCACTCAGTTTTGAGGAATTTACTGACAGCTCTGAGCTGTCGGTTTTCTGTGAAGCAAAATTCACAGGTTTTCCTGTGAGTTTTCTTCACACTCGGAGTGTTTTTTCTCTTTTTGTCGGGAACACGCCCCTTTTGTCGGGAAAAACGCCCCTTTTGTTGTTTTTTTTTTTCACTCTGAGTGATTTTGATTTTGTCGGGTTGTGCGCCAGATTCTGGCGCAAATCCAGACAAAAAGTGTCGGGATCCTGTTAGTAAATGAGGGCCATTGTATATGTGAATCAATATATAATTTATTTGGCATATACATTTTCCTTACAAGCAGTACGCAGTTTTAGCAATTTTAGCCATTTTACAGTGATTTTGTAAAATTGACACAAAAACTACCTGAATGCAGAAAAAAACGTGTGAAAAATGCAGTAAAAATTTCAACATGCAAACACAGCCCAAAGACTACACACTCTTATAAAACACCTCAATTGTGATTATAAGCTAAATCACTTTTGCCTCATGGCAATATTGCTCTAAAAACTACTTTGAATAAAAAAAATGCATTCAAACTGCACATATTGTGAATTGGCCTCAACCCACTTATGAATTTAATGAGTTCACCTGGGTGAGCTCCAGCACCAGCGGCCAAATCTCTGCTGTGGAAAATGTAGGCAGCATAAGCAAGGGATTTATATATTTATGCGATAAATGTCATTTGGAACCCACACCTATCTTTAAAAAGCACTTAAGACAGCCAGTTTGCATGTTTTCGGCTTACTGAAGAGAAGGCCCAGAGGTGGGACCCATATCCTGTGGCTCACTATCCTGAGGCTTATTATCAACGAATAAAGGGGTGAAACATCAGAAAAAGGGTATTTCTTACTCCACTGAACCAGCCAATATCAACAAACAAGACTATGGCTACTTTCACACTGCCATTGTGCCCCGTCCTTAAACAGCTGTTAGGCTCTTTTTTCCCCGCCTTAAACGGCCGTTATCGGGATGTGCACAACAGGTAATAACGGGTCCAGATAGATCCCATTTACTATAATGGGGTCCTTCAGGCGCCATTATTTTTTAGTGGGAGTAGTGGGAGAAAAAGATGGCCCGACGGCCGTCACACTGCCGTGTCCATATGAAAGTAGCCTAAAATAACAGTGTAAGGGCAGGGTCACATGTGCCATATTTTGCTGCGTATTTGCTGCTGCCTATTTTCCTACCCATTGAAGTCAATGGAAAGCAAAATCAGCTGCAGAAAATACACAGCAAAATACGCACCAAAGTATGTCATGTGTAAAGTGCAGACTCAACTGAATAAACCAGGCATCAGAAAGAAAGTCAGGTTAAAAGGTCAGATGGTGCTGATGTTGGTCATCTGGCCCAGTAAATTTTCTATGGGTAAGAATGTTACATTCAGATACTGATACATAGACAAACAAGGATTTCTGTATTCTAAAAGGGAGTCTTCGCACTTGCCCCTTAAACAGTCAGCACAAAAAATGAACTCCAATGGAAATCTGAAGAACTTTGTGGATACCGACATTTTAGAAATACATACACATGCGTGCATAAATACCTATATAGAAAAGGCTGGTATATACATAATCAAAGTTTCACAGAAATACCAGGGACTCAACAAGAGAAAAATAGCCCAATATACAATACACACTGAATATTTTTTATCTGCATAGATATGAGTGTGTGGTTAAGAAACAGCAAGCTGTAATTGTATCCCAGCGTGAATGTATCCAAACATTTCCCCATCCATTATTAATGCTACGGGATTGCCATTCTGGCTTCTTACTCTGCGCTCTTTCTATCTGCAGCGCCGCTGATCGCATAGAGATGGATGTGTTTCTGCACAGTATATTGTGCTAGCAGTGGGGAGAGAATACACTCACATACTGTATTCTCATTTCTCCAGAATCTTAAGTCATTTTTCACTCACCGAAGAGTGTGTATCACATAGGCTGCTCAACGAACACACTTGCTCTGTCCCTAGAGACATCTTCAAAGCCAAGCTTTGCCAGAGGGGCTTGCAACATATTCTTAATACATATAGTGAAGGAAAGGTTAAATCAGGATTTTAAAAATTGGATGTTCACCCCTCCCTCCCGATGGTTCCCGCTCGCATGGTTGCTCTTCTGTGCTATGATTCCCTCTGATGTGCAGTTACTCTTCCTTCTTTCACTACTTCTGAGTAAATCCAGTTACTGACCCCATTCAGGATTTAACCCACTATCTACCAGAAAGCACTCAGGAAGAATGGTGATTCACACACTGTAAAAAATGTATTTGTCCAGCTGACAGATATGAATGCCTAAAAGAAAAAGTCAGCCATAGTGACTATCTTCATCCTGGGGACAACCGATTGATGTGACATGCTATTAGTTGTTTAGGTCATACATTTGGGGTAAGGTTAATATTTACTTGAACCCACCTGGTTTGTGAAATGCAAATTTTACCTGCCGATATATATTACTTGTGAACATATTCTTTCAATGGAAAATGTATACATCTACACATTTCAACACACCTTTATGTACATATAATGGGTTTATCAGTTTTTTCATAGCGAGAGATATTTCATTAGAATAATCTACCACAGGCTGTCATACTACCTCAAAGGATAGTAGAACTAAAGCCATGTGTAACCCCCACTGATCTAATCCTAGGGACTGGCTGCAATTGGTGGCAGAAGCACCAAGTGGCCAGGTATTTTCCCGGAAGTGGTTGCTATTCTATATCTTGGTGGCCATTCAATTGACTAACCATGTAATACATGAGTGGGCTGGATTTGCTAAACCTTCAGAAGGGTCTATAAAAGTATAAGTAAATATAAATAAATTGTCCGAAAAGAGTAGTGTTGAGCGGCATAGGCCATATTTGAATTTGCGATATTTCGCGAATATATGGACGAATATTCGTCATACGTTCGCTAAATTTGCAAATTTGTAATATTCGCGTTTTATTTTTGCATATGCGAAAATTAGCATATAAAATTAGCATATGCAAAAATTTGCACGCCAGTCTCACACAGTAGTATTAGAGCCTTCTTTACACCACACAAGCTGGAAGCAGAGAGGGATGATCACTGTGATGTGTACTGTAAAAAAAAAAAAAAAAAAAAAAAAAAAAGAATATGCGATATTCGCGAATAAAATTTGCATTGCGAATATTCGCGAGCAACACTAGAAAAGAGAGATTATGATCTATATTCCTCACCACTAAGAACAATGGGGCTTATGCTAAAGCAGAGAGTTGGCTACGCATGCAGACTACTTTCCTCGGTGTCATAGTCCTTTACTAAGGTAGCCAGCCAAGGCCCATCTATGTAAGGCTCATTCTAGTACTAGAGTACTAGAGCCCTTGAGAAAGCATAGGAGGCACGCAAAATGGCACGTGTGCCTATTGATGTTTCAATTTTTACACTATGGATTATACAGTCATGGCCATAAATGTTGGCACCCCTGAAATTTTTCAAGAAAATGAAGTATTTCTCACAGATAAGGATTGCAGTAACACATGTTTTGCTATACACATGTTTATTCCCTTTGTGTGTATTGGAACTAAACCAAAAAAGGGAAGAAATAAAGTAAATTGGACATAATGTCGAACCAAACTCCAAAAATGGGCTGGACAAAATTATTGGCAGCCTTAACTTAATATTTGGTTGCACACCCTTTGGAAAAAATAACTGAAATCAGTCGCTTCCTATAACCATCAATAAGCTTCTTACACCTCTCAGCCGGAATATTGGACCACTCTTCCTTTGCTCCAGGTCTCTCTTACTGGAAGGGCGCCTTTTCCCAACAGCAATTTTAAGATCGCTCCACAGGTGTTCAATGGGATTTAGATCTGGATTCATAGATGGCCACTTCAGAACTCTCCAGCGCTTTGTTGCCATCCATTTCTGGGTGCTTTCTGACGTATGTTTGGGGTCATTGTCCTGCTGTAAGACCCAAGATCTCGGACGCAAACCCAGCTTTCTGACACTGGGCTGTACAGTGCAACCCAAAATCCATTGGTAATCCTCAGATTTCATAATGCCTTGCACACATTCAAGGCACCCAGTGCCAGAGGCTGCAAAACAACCCCAAAACATCACTGAACCTCCACCATATTTCACTGTGTTCTTTTCTCTGTATGCCTCATTCCATTTTCGGTAAACAGTAGAATGATGTACTTTACTAAAAAGCTCTATCTTGGTCTCATCTGTCCACAAGACGTTTTCCCAGAAGGATTTTGGCTTACTCAAGTTCATTTTGGCAAAATGTAGTCTTGCTTTTTTAGGTCTCTGTGTCAGCAGTGGGTTCCTCCTGGGTCTCCTGCCATAGCATTTCATTTCATTTAAATGTTGACGGATAGTTTGTGCTGACACTGATGCTCCCTTAGCCTGCAGGACAGCTTGAATATCTTTGGAACTTGTTTGGGGCTGCTTATCCACCATCCAGACTATCCTGCATTGACACCTTTCATCAATTTTTCTCTTCCGTCCACGCCCCGAGAGATTAGCTACAGTGCCATGGGTTGCAAACTTCTTGATAATGTTGCGCACTGTGGACAAAGGCAAATCTATATCTCTGGAGATGAACTTGTAACCCTGAGATTGCTGATATTTTTCCCCAATTTTGGTTCTCAAGTCCTCAGACAGTTCTCTTCTCCTCTTTCTGTTGCCCATGCTTAGTGTGGCACACACAGACACACAATGGAAAGTCTAAGTGACCTTTTCTCCTTTTTATCTGCTTTCAGGTGGGATTTTTATATTGCCCACACCTGTTACTTGCCCCAGGTGAGTTTAAAGGAGCATCACATGCTTGAAACAATCTTATTTTTCCACAATCTTGAAAGGGTGCCAATAATTTTGTCCAGACCATTTTTGGAGTTTGGTGTGACATTAGGTTCAATTAGCTTTTTTCCTCCCTCTTTTGGTTTAGTTCCAATACACACAAAGGGAATAAACATGTGTATAGCAAAACAAGTGTTACTGCAATCCTTTTCTGTGAGAAATACTTCATTTTCTAGAAAAATTTCAGGGGTGACAACATTTACGACTATGACTGTATGTAACTTGTTTCTTCTGAACACTGACCACCTTAGTTTAAGTAAAGACTACACTTAGAACTACTGCTCTCAGCTTTGTTAAAAGGGTGGTGCCGCCCCACCTACTCATTTCAGTACTGAATGATTCTGGTACTACAGCTCGGTGCTAGAGATTATTGCAAGGGTATGCAATTGTTAAAAATAGCAGGAATCTTCCTTCAATTCTATGTCCTTTATAAAGGGGCATTTTGTTATGCAACAGTCTTGTAGCTTATCCAACTGGGTCAGATATATTGACTGCCAACCTTGCATTAAGGAAGGTTGTTGCCTTCCTGGACAGGGCTGCAAAGTGTATGTGCAGTCTGTGCAGGCTTTTGGTAAAAGTGGTGCTCCAGAAGACTTTCTAGATTTTCAAAGACTGAGTAATAATGTTGTGCCTCTGGAGGATCCCAATGCCATCTGTGTTTTAGATAAGGAAACAGAAGCAAATTAAAAAGGCTGACCCTAGCTAGCTGTCCCTAATCTTTCCCTAGATATTTTCTCTAAACTCTAACCTAACAACAAACCAAGTGTAACTATCCCTGCAAATATGCTTTTTGAAAAACCCTTGTTCTAATTTTCCTTAGCAGAAATAGTAAGAAGGCATTAGTACTTAGCAAGAACAAAAGGCATAGTAAATTCAAACATACATTAGTTGTAACAAGATAGACTGAGTAAAGTAGCAGCATCTAAAAATACAAATTACACACATTACACAAAGTTTACCAAAGAACAAAGTAAAGAAATGGGAACACGATTAGAACAAGGTACAAGAGAAAATAAAAATAATACTAAGTTTATGGTGAGAAGGTGAGACTGGGCTATACCATAGAGTTTATGCTATGATCCACACAGAACTGCATGGTCATATATTTCTGGATTGACAAAGGTCAATAAAGACCAAAATGTTGCCTGGTAGCGCATTTTTTTTTTTTTTTTAACAGGGAGATAAAATATAAATAAACTTTTACTACAACTTTGGTGTCTTGGATTCCGTGGATGCTGTGTGACAAGGGGAAAAGACCACACCAGGTTAAATCCGTATGGTATCAAGTGGTGAAGAAGACCCAAATTTGTTATTTAACTATTAAGGGCTTGTTCACCTCAGTGTTGGAGCTCCATTAAGGGAGCTTGTTTTGCAGATTTTGTTCAAACGACGAGAGTTAGGCTATGTTCACATGGCAGAATGTCCATGCAGATTTGTCTATTCTTTTTGCGGACTACGCTCGGAAATGCATTGCTGTCTGAGACTGTGCATTTCCGAGCAGTCCTATTGCCCACTGGGCTTTCAAATGTGCGGACATGGGCGGACATTCCGCACATTTTCCTAACGTGGGAACATACCCTTAAGTGGAGAGAGAAATATTGGAGGTCAGTTTTTTTTTTTATCTACTCAACTCTTGCAAAACAATGAACACCACATGGACCCTATTCAATGTCAATGCGACCCGATCGTGTGCGTAGTGCGTCAGACCATCATTGTCAGTTTTTTTTTCATCTGTGACGGAGCTCCCGAACGAAGTTCCAACTGCACTTAGACTTGTTAATGGGAAATAAAACAATCCTGTCAGCTATATTACAAGATACCCCCAGAAAAGAAATAACCTATCTATAGGTAAGCTAATGAATTTGTGTAGTATCAATAGTTGATCATTTTGTTGCAGTTTCAAATCCATAAATAATTCCTAATGAGATTAAATAGAAAAAACAAAAGAACTGTCTCTCTCCAAGGACTTTCCAAACCCATCTAATATCCATCCACCACTCCACTGGTAGAAACAAATCCTCAGGGAAACTGTGATTTCCCAACATGGATTTGTCAGCAGAACACAGGATACAACACAGTTCAGCTAGACTGTTAGTTACCTTAGTTACATCAATTGATGTTTCCATTATCATACTTTGCCATTTTTGATGTTTATCTAGAACAGTAAAAAATGTTTTTGTTATAGAAACGAAGAAAGGTGAAACGCTCAATTTAGCTAGCTCCGCCAGTAACTGTTCATCTGAAAGATTTCCTGCAAACAGAGATAATCCTTTTCTTATCATTAAACTAGCAGAAAACAGTGTTCCAACTGAGACACGTGCTCCCTTAAGCAGAAGCCATCTTTGACTTTACAATTCCCTAGATCTAAAGCAGCTTGGGGAGTTGATAAAAAATTCAGCTACAATTACATCACCTAAAGAAAATATAGGAAATGCACATAATGGCCCAGATTTATCAATCAGCCTACAACCCTAATTGTCTGGTTTTTCCCATAGCAACCAATCACAGCCCGACTTTCACTTTACATGAGTTTGTTAGGATATAAATTTGAGCTGTGATTGGTTGTTATGGGGAAAAACAGAACACTAAGGTTTCAGGTTGATTGATAAATCTCCCCTATAATGCCTTTCCTCTCATTTGTCATAATGGCAGGATGAATATTATGGAAAGGATCCCTAGAATAATGCTTTTTTTGTTGACTTTGGCAAATACATACCATCCTGAGAAATAAGAGGCTCTTCCATGATTCTGGGCCCTATTAATAAACTTTAGAGTAACCACATATGTAAATCTATTTCATTTATATGTGCCGGTGGCACACACTGTTTTATATTTGGCCCAGGGTTTAGTAAAAATAAGGCCATGTTGACAAAGCGAAATGTCCAAGGTAAAAAAAAAATATGTTGTCAATTTTATTATTAACTTCAACTGGGATTCCACTGTCCCATTCGCACAACGGAACTTCCCCTGTGGAAATTCTGCATTCCGGATTGCACAAATAGAATGAACATGTATTTAATTTTGTGGAATTCCGTGCTGGAATCCCATTGTACTTAATACGGATATACATTTTGGCAGAATAATGTGTTTTCAGCGCAAATAAATTCTGCCGACATTGTGCTCGAATTCCGAAATGAAAAAAATCCACAGTAAGCTTTGCAGAATGGAATTTGAGTGGAATAGCAGAATTTCCCCAGTGTGAACCTAGCCTTAGGCTAGGTTTCCACTAGATTTTTTCTGGCAGTTTTTGGAAAACTGCCACTGCAGTTTTTGAGCCAAATCCAGAAGTGTATTCAAAAGAAATGGGACATATAAAGGAAGGACTTATACTTCTCCTCCGTTATGGATCCACTTCTGACTTTGGCTCAAAAACTGCAGTGGCAGATATCCAAACACTGCCAGAAACAAAAACCAAGTGGAAACCTAGCCTTATAAAGAAATCATACTTTCTTTTTTTTACCTATTTTCCAATACATAAGACAAGGTTCACAAGACATTCGGGTGAGTAATACGTGATTTTATTCTGGTTAACCCATACTATAACCCTATGTATGGGGTATAGTGCAGGTGAACCAGCTGTCAGATTCCTTTTAACCCCTTAAGGACAAAGCCCATTTTGGCCTTAATGGGCTACTCCGGTGGAAAACATTTTTCTTTAACTCAACTGGTGCCAGAAAGTTAAACAGATTTGTAAATTACTTCTATCAAAAAATCTTTATTCTTCCTGTACTTATTAGCAGCATGCTACAGAGAAAATTATTTTCTTTTTTAATTTCTTTTTTGTCTTGTCCACAGTGCTCTCTGCTGACACCTGATACCCGTATCAGGAACTTTCCAGAGCAGGAGAAAATACCCATAGCAAACCTATGCTGCTCTGGACAGTTCTTGAGATGGACAGAGGTGGCAGCAGAGAGCACTGTGTACAAGACAAAAAAGAAATTAAAAAGAAAATAATTTCCTCTGTAGCATACAGCTGCAAATAAGTACTGAAAGGATTGAGATTTTTAAATAGAAGTAATTTACAAATCTGTTTAACTTTTTCTGGAACCAGTTCATTTAAAAAAAAAAAAGTTTTCCACTGGAATACCCCTTTAAAGGAAAACTCTGTACACAGGGTTATAATGTGGGTGAACTGGATAACAACAAGGTATCACTTACCCATATTCACGGTCTAGTTTCCGAGATACCAGTTGTATTAGCCTCCATTGCTAATAACTGGCTTTGCGCAATGCATCCCATATGGGATAATTAAATTATATATTTTTTGTATATATATATATATATATATATATATACTCTCACATAGCGCTCATAATGCTTTAGATGCAGTGATCAGTATTGACCACAGCATCTAAAGTGTTAATGGCAGACATCAGTGTGATCACTGATGTCCACTATTACCAGCAGGTCCCGGTTAATAGCAGCTAGGACCCACCTTGCATAAAGCGATCGCAGCTCCTGCACTCATAAATGTACATCCTGGTGCTTTAAGTATCTGGATACGACGTACATTTATGTCCAATGTCATTAAGGGGTTAACATAAAAATTTGATTAAACAAATCCCTTCACTGATTTTGTATTGAATTTAGTTGTTTTCTTATCTATTATAACCCAAGGCTAAATTCAGAGTAAGTTCCCAGAATACACTTACACAGTGAGAGCTCAGCTGTTAGGTCACTTCTCTGACAGCAAAGTGTAGACAAGACACACTGCAATCTATTTCCAAGGACACCATTCTAAAAGCAGCTATAGAAATGAACCAAGACATAAAAATTTGAACAAAATAAATAAAATAAAAAGCTGCTGGGCATTAAATGGTGTAAATATGAAGCAGTGATAATAGTGTGAAATGTGAAACATGTACATTACACAATGCAAAACGTAAAAAAAGAGACATACATTGGAGTTTACAGACATGTGCAATATAGAAAATGGCCCACCATTGATTTCAATAGTGCTTCACATAGAAGGTTATGCCAGAAATTTACAATGCTGAAAATCTGTGAGCAGTACCAAGGGAGTATGGTTCAAGGGGAACAACTAGTATATATGTGGGGTCACGTGATCAGGTAAACTCTATGGTTTTTGCTTATCCCCTTAAGGACTCAGCCCATTTTGGCCTTAAGGACTCAGACAATTTTATTTTTACGTTTTCATTTTTTCCTCCTCGCCTTCTAAAAATCATAACTCTTTTATATTTTCATCCACAGACTAGTATGAGGGCTTGTTTTTTGCGCGACCAGTTGTCCTTTGTAATGACATAACTCATTATATCATAAAATGTATGGCGCAACCAAAAAACACTATTTTTGTGGGGAAATTAAAACGAAAAACGCAATTTTGCTAATTTTGGAAGGTTTCGTTTTCACGCCGTACAATTTACGGTAAAAATGACATGTGTTCTTTATTCTGAGGGTCAATACGATTAAAATGATACCCATTATTACATGCTTTTCTATTATTGTTGCGCTTAAAAAAAAATCACAAACTTTTAAACCAAATTAGTACGTTTATAATCCCTTTATTTTGATGACCTCTAACTTTTTTATTTTTCCGTATAAGCGGCGGTATGGGGGCTCATTTTTTGCGCCATGATCAGTACTTTTTTTTGATACCACATTTGCATATAAAAAACTTTTAATAAATTTTTTATAATTTTTTTTTTAATAAAATGTATTTAAAAAGTCGGAATTTTGGACTTTTTTTTTTTCGTTCACGCCGTTCACCGTACGGGATTATTAACATTTTATTTTAATAGTTCAGACATTTACGCATGCGGCGATACCAAATATGTCTCTAAAAAAATTTTTTAACGCTTTTTGGGGGTAAAATAGGAAAAAACGGACATTTACTTTTTTATTGGGGGAGGGGGATTTTTCACTTTTTTTTTACTTTTACTTTTACATTTTTTTACACTTGAATAGTCCCCATAGGGGACTATTCATAGCAATACCATGTTTGCTAATACTGATCTGTTCTATGTATAGGACATAGAACAGATCAGTATTATCGGTCATCTTCTGCTCTGGTCTGCTCGATCACAGACCAGAGCAGGAGACGCCGGGAGCCGGACGGAGGAAGGAGAGGGGACCTCCGTGCGGCGTTCTGAATGATCGGATCCCCGCAGCAGCGCTGCGGGCGATCCAATCATTCGTTCAAATCGCGCACTGCCGCAGATGCCGGGATCTGTATTGATCCCGGCACCTGAGGGGTTAATGGCGGACGCCCGCGAGATTGCGGGCGTCAGCCATTGCCGGCGGGTCCCTGGCTGTGATCAGCAGCGGGATCAGCCGCGCATGACACGGGCATCGCTCCGATGCCCGCGGTTATGCACAAGACGTAAATGTACGTCCTGGTGCGTTAAGTACCACCGCACCAGGACGTACATTTATGTCCTGCGTCCTTAAGGGGTTAAGGACCTTTGGAGGTCCCTGTGACGTATTGCACCCATCATTCTTTGTGACGGTGAGTGACAGATATTCGGACCAATCAGAACAACCCCGCCCCTGTCCATATAAGGGAGCGGCGGCCATTGTTAGGTCTCTTTCCTCGTGGGCTATTGACAGGGAAGGATCTGCGTTGCTGTCATCAGTAAATTTAGGCCCTAGCCTTGCGGCGACGGCTGATCTCTTCTTAATCGTGAGTGTATCAATCCCTAAGCACTCTGCAAGATCACCGGACCTTATCTATCCCCTAAATCCGGACGGATCTTCAAAATTAACCCTAAATTCAGAGACTTATAATACAATTCAAGGTCCGCAACAACTGTCAGTCACTGAACTATATAGAGACTGTTTGAATGAGACTGTTACTGTTCATTGGATGTACCACAAGCCTTTAAGTAAAGTTATCCAAGTTCAACTATCTTGTGGACCTTCAGTGATTATTCATATGCACTTGTCGTTACTGGGAACGGCGGCGATAGGCCGGAGAATTATCTCAGCATACTAGCCCTCAGCCTGGCGTCACGAACTATAGGGTTAACCTTAACCCCTGATATACTCAAGCAATACCCTGACTACATTACCCCTACCCCAGAGGCTTACCACATATATTTTCCCACCTTTATGTGTATTTGCATATAGGGAAAGATGTATCAATCCAATGACTCAGAGCTTCATTCCTGGCTGGTGTTATAACTATGAATTTTCCAACACACTGCAGTGTTATAGAGTGAACTAAACATCATTGGAATAAGGGAGTCTGTCTATGTTTTATTGAAGAAAAAAACACCCCATACTATCCAGAACATAATCCTGTCTGCCTGCAGCATCATCTTTGTCCAAGCTGATGCACAGGCTGGAACAAAGTCCAGGCAGAACTAGCGCTCCTCTGTGTCCACTCCTGTCCTATCAGACAGCAGTATAAAAACAGAGGAGGGGATTACAGAGCAACTTGCAGTGCATGAAAAGATCCAGCACTCAAGGAGGAAGAGGAGTCATGCAAAATGAGGAAATGCACAGAATGCCCCTCCACTGCACAGAATGACAAACAAAGTGAGCAACAGATAGAAGGTGTTTGTGAGAAATATAGGTGCTAGACACATAAAAATGATATGCACATGATCAGGATTAGGTACTGAGTAACATATAACTTTTCTTTTTTGTGGGATATGTGAGATATGATAGGTACGCTTTAAAGGGGTGGAAAACATTATTATTATTATCATTATTATTATTATTATTTTCATATCAACTGTCTCCAGAAAGTTAAACAGATTTGTAAATTACTTCTATTAAAAAATCTTAATCCTTCCAGTACTTATCAGCTGCTGTATGCTCCAGAGGAAGTTGAGTTTTCTCTTTGACCACAGTGCTCTCTGCTGATACCTCTGTCCGTGTCAGGAAATGTCCACAGTAGGAGCAATTCCCCACAGCAAACCTCTCTTTCTCTGGACAGTTCATAACATGGACAGAGGTGTCAGCAGAGAGCACTGTGGTCAGACTGGAAAATAAAATAATCATCTTCCTGTGGAGCATACAGCAGTTGATAAGTACTGGAAAGATTAAGATTTTTTAATAGAAATAATTTACAAGTCTGTTCAACTTTCTGACACCATGTGATTAGATTTTTTTTTTTCTGACTGGAGTATCCCTTTAAGATGTCTAGATTCTAAAACCCATTTTCATATAAACTACTAGGGAATTCTGAGTTAATAGAAGGGTATCCTATCAATGATCCTCTGACTCCTCATATACTAGCCAAATGGGAGAGCAGTTACAAACAGCGTCTCCCATAGGACCCCTCCTGTCCTGCATTAGAGATAACTTATTATTTGTATTGACACTATGTGCTGCTGTAGGTAAATTGAGCTGTATACATTGTGGTCACAAGTCAGTCATATAAAGGTAACAGTCATGTGTTAGTGATTTCCAAGCACCATGCATCAGTACATGTCTGAAGTCCTGGTTCAATATACACTTCTATGGCAACTGCAGGAGAAAGCTGGATGCGATCTGCCTTCACTAACAGCTCTAACAAATTAGCAATGATTATTCTAACTGTAAGTGGGTAACAATCTTTTTTTTTCAATTTTACTTACAAATTGGCACTAAATATCTGTGACACACTTTCCATTGTTATACCCCTCTCAAACCCCCCTTCTTGTGGATTTAAAATGAACACTTAATACTCTTACAAGTCCTCCTTAGTCATTTAAAAAATGTTGGTCAGCAGAATTATAAACTTACAGAAGCCACAGTGCATTTACAAAATGTTCAAACCTTTCCCCTTTTTTTTTTTGCATTTTGCAGCCTTGTGCTCCAAAAATTTTTTCCCCCCAGCATTCTACACTCAAAACTCGATAATGATAAAAAGAAAATAGCATTTTTGAAATTTTTGCTAATTTATTAAAAATTAAAAACAAATTTTCACATGGACATAAATATTGAGACCCCTTAGAATAGAAAATGTTTAGAACAACCAGGACTCTTCTTAGATCTGTCCACCACACCAAACTAAGCAATCGGGAGAGAGGGACCTTGGTAAGAGAGGTAACCAAAAGCCCAATAGTCACTGGCCGAGCTCCAAAGATCCTGTGTGTATGTAAATGGAGATACTTCCAGATGGTCAACGCAGCACTCCCCAATCTAGGCTTTATGGCAAAGTGTCCAGAGAGAAGACTCTACTCAGCAAAAGACACATTAAGGTAGGGTCACACGTGCCATATTTAGCTGCATATTTGCTGCCGCATATTTTCCTAACCATTGACTTCAATGAGTAGTAAAATTAGCTGCAGAAAATATGCAGCAAAATACAGCACGTGTAACCCTACCCTTAAGCTGCCTGACATTTCCACAACAAAACACCTAAAAGACTATGAGAAACAAGGTCCTCTTGTCTGAAGAAATCAGAATTGAACTTTCTAGCCCCAACTCTAAGCATCACGTCTGGAGGAAACCAGGCACTGCTCATAACCTGCCCACTACCATCCCTACAATGAAGCCTGGTGGTGGCAGCATCATGCTGTGGGTGTTTTTTTTTTTTTTTAAGAAGAACATAATGAATTCCTATAACAAAGGAAAACTAAACATTTCCTTGCCCCCCCCCCTTCACAATTCAGAGGCATTCAGATAAGGCTATGCTGTCATTGCTGTCGAAGACTGTTCCTGTCCAACCAAGAAAACACCTACCAACATACTGGAAGGTAAGAAATCATGAAACACTTAGGTGAACTAAAGTACCTGCCACAGCCCTGGTCAGGTACCATTGGGGATCTTTAAATGGAAACAACATCTGCCTCACTTTTGATTCATCCAAAAAAGCACAAACAATAGTCTTCCATAAAAAAATAAAAATAAAGCTTTTAGTAGACTTAGTCTTAGTATGGCCTAATTCTATTTGATTGAGTAAGAATCACCTCTGCAGGTGTTGACATGTCAGTTTGGATTCACTTATCCAGAAGGCATCATTTTGCCACAAGTAAAACTTACGATGGCCTCAGGTTACAAGGAAAACTTTATTTTATTTATTTTAGCTCTAGTCCACAACATGAAAAATTGTGAAAATGAAAATGATATATTTTTTCCCATAATAGGGTACTCCCATCCCGATTTAAAGGAGTACTGCAATCTTAGACACTTACCGCCTTCATGCTGCAGCCGACATGTCTCCTGCACGGGAGATCGCGGGGACATACATTTATGTCCTGTTCATGATGCAAGCACCAGAGCAGTGCTCACATCATGCACAGCAGGTGCCGTCTGCTATCAGCAGCCAGGGACCCGCCGTGCTGATGACTGCCATTAATCCCTCAGATGCTGTGATCAATACAGATCATGGCATCTGCGGCAATGCGGTTGTTTGAATGGATGGTCCAATCATCCAATAAGGCGGCTGGAGGTCCCCTTACCTGCTCCGGCCGTCATCCCGGGGTCTTCTCCTCTGGTCTGACATCAGGCAGACAAGAGAAGATCACCGCTAATACTGATCAGTGTTATGCCTATGCATAGCACTGTTCAGTATCTGCAATTTATTGATTGCTATAAATAGTCCCCTAGTTTTAAAAAAAATTTGAACCCTATATGTGGATGTAAAGTGCTCTGCAGGCAAACTACAATGCTCAGAAGAGAAGGAGCGCCATTGGGCTTTTGAAGAGAAAATTTGTCCGGAATTGAAGGCCACGTGTGTTTACAAAGCCCCCATAGTGCCAGAACAATGGAACCCCCACATGTGACCCCATTTTGGAAACTACACCCATAACGCAATGTAATAAGGGGTACAGTGAGCATTTACGCCTCACAGGTGTCTGACAGATTTTTGGAACAGTGGTCCGTGAAAATGAAAAATTTTTTTTTTTCATTTGCACAGCCCACTGTTCCAAAGATCTGTCAAATGCCAGTGGGGTGTAAATACTCACTGCACCCCTTATTAAATTCTGTGAGGGGTGTAGTTTCCAAAATAGGGTCACATGTGGGAGGGTCCACTGTTCTGGCACCACGGGGGGGCTTTGTAAATGCACATGGCCCCTGATTTCCATTCCAAACATTTTTTTTTTCCCAAAAGCTCAATGGCGCTCCTTCTCTTCTGAGCAGTGTAGTGTGCCAGCAGAGCACTTGACGTCCACACATGGGGTATTTCCATACTCAGAATAGATGGGGTTTCAAATTTTTTGGGGAATTCTGTCCTATTACCCCATGTAAAAAATTTAAATTTGAGGGAAAACTAGCATTTTAGTGAAAAAAAAAATCATTTACACATCCAACTTTAACGAAAAGTCGTCAAACACCTGTGGGGTGTTAAGGCTCACTGGACCCCTTGTTACATGCCTTGAGGGATGTAGTTTCCAAAATAGTATGCCATGTGTTTTTTTTTTGCTGTCCTGGCACCATAGTGGCTTCCTAAATGGGACATGCCCCCCAAAAACCATTTCAGCAAAATTTGCTTTTCAAAAGCCAAATGTGACTCCTTCTCTTCTGAGCATTGTAGTTCGCCCGCAAAGCATTTTACATCCTAACATGGGGTATTTCCATACTCATAAGAGATGGGGTTACAAATTTTATGGGGCATTTTGTCCTATTATCCCTTGTAAAAAAATTTCATTTGAGGGAAAACCAGCATTTTAGTGAAAAAAAAAATCATTTACACATCCAACTTTAACAAAAAGTCGTCAAACAACTGTGGGGTGTTAAGGCTCAATGGACCCCATGTTACGTGCCTTGTTACGTTCTCCAAAATCCCACTGTCGCTCCTTCCCTTCTGAGCACTCTACTGCGCCCGCCGAACAATTGACATACACATATGAGGAATTTTCTTACTCAAGAGAAATTGGGTTACACATTTCAGGAAGATTTCTCGCCTTTTACCCCTTGCAAAAATTCAATAACTGGGTCTACAAGAACATGCCAGTGTAAAAAAATGAAGATTTAGAATTTTCTCCTTCAATTTGCTGCTATTCCTGTGAAACACCTAAAGGGTTAACAAACCTTTTGAATGTCATTTTGCATACTTTGAGGGGTGCCGTTTTTTATAATGGGGTCATTTGTGGGGTATTTCTAATAAGAAAACCCTTCAAATCCACTTCAAAACAGAACTGGTCCCTGAAAAATTTCGATTTAGAAAATTTTGTGAAAAATTGGAAAATTGCTGCTATACTTTGAAGCCCTCTGATGTCTTCCAAAAATAAAAACAGTTCAACTTTATGATGGAAACATAAAGTAGACATATTGTATATGTGTATCAATATATAATTTATTTGGAATATCCATTTTCCTTATAAGCAGAGAGCTTCAAAGTAAGAAAAAAAAACGCAAAATGTTCAATTTTTTCATCAAATTTTGGAATTTTTCACCAAGAAATGATGCAAGTATAGACAAAATTTTACTACTATCATAAAGTAGAATATGTCACGAAAAAACTATCTCGCAATCAGAATGAAAGGTAAAAGCATCCCAGAGTTATTAATGCTTAAAGTGAAAGTGGTCAGATGTGCAAAAAACGCTCTGGTCCTACAGTGAAAATTGGCCTGGTCCTTAAGGGGTTAAAAAAAAACATATTTAGTATTGCGTCATGCAGAAATTTCTGATATATTTAAATACAACATGAATGGCATAAATGTAAAAAAATACTAAACCTCACAATAGTTTTTTTTTTTAATCACATCACATCCTAGGAAAAATGAAATATAAAGTGATAAAAAAAAAGTCTCATTTACCACGCTGTGAATGGCGTTAAAAAGAAGCCACTGAAATTGGCAAAATTGCTTTTTTAATTATTTTTTTCTGTTTCAGAGTATAATGTGAAAAGAAAGAAAATCATTACAAAGTAAAATTGACCCTGCAAAAAATAAGCCCTCATCTGAGTGTACAAATGAGAAAATTGTTGAGTTATGGCTATTAAAAGGCAAGGAGGAAAAAATAAAAGGGCAAAAATGAAAACGTGCAAGTTACACAAAATGAGCAGCCTGCCCAGTTGTTTTCTGCTTCCTGCCCACCTAAGGCTGCTGTAAGCAGGCCAGATGGGTCCAGGGAGCCCTTGATCATGGGATAGGTGTAGATTCCAGTGGTGTGACTGCATCTATCAAATGTTTTTTGGTCTATCCATGGATTTACACACTGTACTTTGGTCAGTATTTGTAGCCACATCTGGAAGTGGAAGAAAAAGGTGCAAGTCTTTTCATTAGAGTTTTTCTCCATATTAGTTCCACTCCTGGTTTTGGCAAAAAATACTGACCAAAATACTGACTGCAATACTATAGCCCTCGTTCATCAATAAATTGTTTGTTTTTTTCTTCATTTTCATAGGAAATTTCTATTGTGTTTTCACTTCTATTCTTTAATATGATTTAAAGATTTCATGAACTTTTAGTACATTGGACATGCATTTATTTGACCTCTTTTTTTTTTTAAAGATAAATGGAACGTCATCAGTGTCACCTACACTAACCTGTTTGTACAGGCTGGTAGTGTGGGTGATACTAATGATATATAACTCCGATATGTCACTCAGCCCATATCCTCCTTAGTGGAGCGGCGCTCCAGGAGCACGCTGATGTTACGGCTGTTGCTTCTTCAAGCTCGAATTGGGCCGAGTGAGGAAGCTGCAACAGTGACTTCAGCGTGCTTCTGGAGCTCCATCTGAGCACCAAGCCTGATGCCCAAAATAACAACCGACTCCTAAAAATTGGGTCCTGCTCCTTATACCTGCCCAGCTGGAACAAGACCCTTTTTCCCTGCAGGGGACATGCCTACCAAAGCAGATGCTGGTCTGATCCTAGGGGGTTAGCAAATGGGGGCCCCTCCTAGGACATCCTTATACCCAAACAGGGCAAATAAATAGGAGCTGTGTGAGAAATCCCCTTTAATAGCTACAGTCATGGCCGTAAATGTTGGCACCTCTGAATTTTTTCTAGAAAATGAAGTATTTCTCACAGAAAAGGATTGCAGTAACACATGTTTATTACCTTTGTGTGTTTTGGAACTACACCAAAAAAGGGAGGAAAAAAAGCTAATTAGACAAAAGTCATAGTCATAATCATAAGTCATACCGAACTCCAAAAATGGGCTGGACAAAATTATTGGCACTCTTAACTTAATATTTGGTTAGAAAAAAAATACTGAAATCAGTCGCTTCACTCATTGCTGGCTACTTCAGAACTCTCCAGCGCTTTGTTGCCATCCATTTCTGGGTGCTTTTTGACATATGTTTGGGGTCATTGTCCTGCTGGATGACCCAAGATCTCGGACGCAAACCCAGGTCTCTGACACTGGGCTGTACAGTGCGACCCAAAATCCGTTGGTAATCCTCAGATTTCATGATGCCTCCCACACATTCAAGGTACCCAGTGCCAGAGGCAGCAAAACAACCCCAAAATATAATTGAACATCCACCATATTTCACTGTAGGTACTGTGTTCCTTTCCTTGTAGGCCTCATTCCATTTTCGGTAACCAGTAGAATGATGTGCTTTACCAAAAAGCTCTATCTTGGTCTCATCTGTCCACAAGATGTTTTCCCAGAAGGATTTTGTCTTACTCAAGTTCCTTTTGGCAAAATGTAGTCTTGCTTTTTTATGTCTCTGTGTCAGCAGTGAGGTCCTCCTGGGTCTCCTGCCATAGCGTTTCATTCCATTTAAATGTCGATGGAAAGTTTGCGCTGACACTGATGCTCCCTGAGACTGCAGGACGGCTTGAATATCTTTGGAACTTGTTTGGGGCTGCTTATCCCCCACCCGGACTATGCTGCGTTGACACCTTTCATCAATTTTTCTCTTCCAGCTACAGTGCCATGGGTTTCAAACTTCTTGATAATGTTGCGGACTGTGGACAAAGACAAATCTAGATCTCTGGAGATGGACTTGTAACCTTGAGATTGTTGATATTTTTCCACAATTTTGGAAAACAGTTCTCTTCTCCTCTTTCTGTTGTCCATGCTTAGTGTGGCACACAATGCAAAGACTAAGTGAACTTCTCTCCTTTTTATCTGCTTTCAGGTGTGATTTTTATATTGCCCCCACCTGTTACTTGCCCCAGGCGAGTTTAACCCCTTAAGGACCAGGCCATTTTACACCTTAAGGACCAGAGCGTTTTTTGCAAATCTGACCACTGTCACTTTAAACATTAATAACTCTGTAATGCTTTAACTTATCATTCTGATTCCGAGATTGTTTTTTCGTGACATATTCTACTTTAACATAGTGGTAAAATTTTATGGTAACTTGCATCATTTCTTGGTGAAAAATCCCCAAATTTGATGAAAAAAATGAAAATTTTGCATTTTTCTGACTTTTAAGCACTCTGCTTGTAAGGAAAATGGATATTCAAAATAAAAAAATTTGGGGTTCACATATACAATATGTCTACTTTATGTTTGCATCATAAAATTTATGAGTTTTTACTTTTGGAAGACACCAGAGGGCTTCAAAGTTCAGCAGCAATCTTGACATTTTTCACAAAATTTTCAAACTCACTATTTTTCAGTGACCAGTTCAGGTTTGAAGTGGATTTGAAGGGTCTTCATCTTAGAAATACCCCACAAATGACCCCATATAAAAACTGCACCCCCCAAAGTATTCAAAATGACATTCAGTAAGTGTTTTAACCCTTTAGGTTTTTCATAGGAATAGCAGCAAAGTGAAGGAGAAAATTAAAAATCTTCATTTTTTACACTCGCATGTTCTTGTAGACCCAATTTTAGAATTTTTGCAAGGGGTAAAAAGGAGAAAATTTTTACTTGTATTTGAAACCCAATTTCTCTCGAGTAAGCACATGCCTCATATGTCTATGTTAATTGTTCGGTGGACGCAGTAGAGGGCTCAGAAGGGAAGGAGCGACAAATGGTTTTTGGGGGGCATGTCACATTTAGGAAGCCCCTATGGTGCCAGGACAGCAAAAAAAAAAAAAAAAAAAAAAAACACATGGCATACCATTTTGGAAACTAGACCCCTCGGGGAACATAACAAGGGGTAAAGTGAACCTTAATACCCCACAGGTGATTCACGACTTTTGAATATGTAAAAAAAAGATTTTACCTAAAATGCTTGGTTTCCCAAAAATGTTACATTTTTAAAAAGGGTAATAGCAGAAAATATCCCCCAAAATTTGAAGCCCAATTTCTCCTGATACAGAAAACACCCCATATGGGGGGAAAAGTGCTCTGCTAGCGCACTACAGGTCTCAGAAGAGAAGGAGTCACATTTGGCTTTTTGAAAGCAAATTTTGCTCTGGGGGCATTTAGGAAGCCCCTATGGTGCCAGAACAGCAAAAAAAAAAAAAAAACACATGGCATACCATTTTGGAAACTAGACCCCTCGGGGAACGTAACAAGGGGTAATGTGAACCTTTATACCCCACAGGTGTTTCACGACTTTTGCATATGTAAAAAAAAAAAAAAATTTTTTTTACCTAAAATGCTTGGTTTCCAAAAAATGTAACATTTTTAAAAAGGGTAATAGCAGAAAATACCCCCCAAATTTGTAACAATTTCTCCCGAGTACGGCGATACCCCATATGTGGCCCTAAACTGTTGCCTTGAAATACAACAGGGCTCCAATGCGAAAGAGCGCCATGTGCATTTGAGGCCTGAATTAGGGATTTGCATAGGGGTGGACATAGGGGTATTCTACGCCATTGATTCCCAAACAGGGTGCCTCCAGCTGTTGTAAAACTCCCAGCATGCCTGGACAGTCAGTGGCTATCTGGCAATACTGGGAGTAGTTGTTTTGCAACAGCTGGAGGCTCCGTTTTGGAAACAGTGGCGTACCAGACATTTTTCATTTTTATTGGGGAGGGGGGTTGTGTAGGGGTATGTGTATATGTGGTGTTTTTTACTTTTTATTTTATTTTGTGTTAGTGTAGTGTAATGTAGTGTTTTTAGGGTACAGTCGCACGGGCGGGGGTTCACAGTACTTTGTCGCTGGCAGTTTGAGCGGCAGCAGAAAATTTGCCGCAGCTCAAACTTGCAGCCGGATACTTACTGTAAACCTCCGCCCATGTGAGTGTACCCTATACATTCAAATTGGGGGGGGGGGGGGGAAGAAACATCCAGCTGTTGCAAAACTACAACTCCCAGCATGTATGGTCTATCAGTGCATGCTGGGAGTTGTAGTTTTGCAACAGCCGGAGGCACACTGGTTGTGAAACACCTAGTTTGGTAACAAACTCATTGTTTTGCAACCAGTGTGCCTTCAGCTGTTGCAAAAGCTACAACCCCCAGCATGTACGGACAGCGGAAGGGCATGCTGGGACTTGTAGTGATCCAACAACTGGAGGCATACTACTTTGGCTGGGGATTGTAGTTGTGCAACAGCTGGAGACACACTGGTTTGCTACTTAACTCACTGTTTCACAACCAGTGCGCCTTCAGCTGTTGCAAAACTACAACTCACAGCAGTCACCGACAGCCAACGGGCATGCTGGGAGTTGTAGTTATGCAACCAGCAGATGCACCACTACAACTCCCAGCATGCACTTTAGCTGATTGTGCAAGCTGGGAGTTGTAGTTTTACAACAGCTGAAGGTACACTTTTCCATAGAAAAAATGGGCCTCCAGCTGTTGCAGAACTATAAGTCCCAGCATGCCCATAAGGGAATGCTGGGAGTTGTGGTGGTCTGCCTCCTGCTGTTGCATAACTACAGCTCCCAGCATGCCCTTTTTGCATGCTGGGAGCTGTTGCTAAGCAACAGCAGGAGGCTGTCACTCACCCAACTGCTGATCCACGCTGCAGGTCAGTCCCTCGCTGCCGCCGCCTTCGCTCCTGGTGCCCCGATCCCAACATTGACGCCAGGGATCGGGGTCCCCAGCTCCCGGGGTCTTCTTCCTGCACCCGCTCACGTCCTCCGGAAGAGGGGCGGAGCGGGTTGCGGGAGTGACACCCGCAGCAGGTGCCTTGATGGCTATGGCTGTTTGGGGCCTTCATAGACTGCCCCGATCAGCCAGTAATTCCGGGTCACTGGAGACCCGATTGACCCGGAATCCGCCGCAGATCGCTGGGCTGAATTTTTCAGCAATCTGCGGCCATCGCCGACATGGGGGGTCATCATGACCCCCCTGGGCGATATGCCGCCATGCCTGCTGAACGATTTCAGCAGGCATCGGGCACCGACTCCCCTCCGGCTAGCGGCGGGGAGCCGGGAATGGACAGGACATACTCCTACGTCCTCGGTCCTTAAGGACTCGGAAACGGGGGCGTAGGAGTACGTCCATTGTCCTTAAGGGGTTAAAGGAGCATCACATGCTTGAAACAATCTTATTTATCCACAATTTTGATTGATGAGTTTGGTGTGACATTATGTCAAATTTGCTTTTTTACCTCACTTTTTGGGTTTAGTTTTAATACATACACAGGGGATAAACATGTGTATAGCAAAACATGTGTTACTGCAATCCTTTTCTGTGAGAAATACTTCATTTTCTTGAAACATTTTAGGAGTGCCAACAGTTACTGCCATGACTGTAGGAGGAGAATGCTGTACATTTTCTATGGCACATTTATTGTAAATTTTCCATTTAAGACAAATGTCTTATTATCACTACATTATTAAATCACGGCATGCAAGTTTACCACAAAGAGAATAATTATCAGTGTTTTCTTGTCGTGCTGTGTCTTTTACAGCTAAGTAGAATTCTTCAGAATGTCATATTTTATTCTGACAGTTATGGGAAGGTCCTTTCCTTTTTAAAGCTGGCAAACCAGCAAAATCCGTCCAAAATGCAATGTTTTGGGCCTCATCTATCAAAACTGTCTAAAAGAAAAATGCTATTTGATGCCCATAGCAATCATTTCAGTTTAACAAAGCAGTTTAGGAAATGAAAGCTGTGCTCAAACTGGTTGCTATGGATGACAAAGTTACATAGTTTTGATAACCCTATGTGACTGGCCTGCAACTCAGACTATTGAATACCTTTAGGACATGAGTTGCGGTCAGTGTCAAAGTAGGGGGGAGCTGTCCTGAAGCTCCCATTAATTTCAATGGAAGCTTTAGAGTGGAACTGCACAGAAAAAACTGACCTGTTACTTTTTTGTGCAAGTTCATATTCTCCTATACAAGTTAATGGCAGATTTTATTTTAAAAGTGAAACATAGTGTTTTTTTTACATGGAAGTTGCAGCTGCAACATGCCCTTAACCTGTTCAGGACGTATGCATACGCCCTGCATCCCGAGTCCTTAAGGACGTAGGGTGTATGGATACGCCCATGGGAATTCTGGTCCCCGTCGCTAGCCGGTTGGGGACTGAGATGCCTGCTGAAATCATTCAGCAGGCATCCCCCCAATGTCGGCGATCGGAGAAAATTGCATGTCAATTCAGACATGCCATTTTCTCCTATTCCGGGCTGATCGGGTCTCTGGTGACCCGATCACACGGAAAATAGGGATGATTGGAGCGGTCAGTGACAGCCCCGATCATCCTGAGGGATAGGAGCGAGGTTGCAGTGCTGCGATCTCCTCCTATCCCCTACCATTTGTCAGAAATGAGTTATGACCAATGACAGTACATGACAGGGGGTTGCCATGGAAACCCCCCGCTCTGCCCACCCCTGGATGTCGGGCAGAACGGGGGGAGAAGATGGCGGCCGGTACCTGGAAAGAAGATGCCGTGGGGACCGCCGATCATCGGTGGAGACAGCAGAGATCAGCGGCGCAGGTAGGGAGGCAACGGTGAGGGGAAAAAGAAAGGTGTCAGTAAAGCGATATTTACTGCTGCCCTTCTAGTGGTTGCCAAACTGCAACTCCCAGTATGCACAGACAGCCAAAGGCTGTCTGGGCATGCTGGGAGTTGTAGTTTTGCAACATCTGGAGGGTCACAGTTTGGAGACAATTATCACAGTGGTGCCCAAAGGGTAGCCCTCCAGATGTTGCCAAACTAACCTCTCAGCATGCCTAGACTGCCCAGGCATGCTGGGAGGTGTAGATCTGTAACCTTCAGATCTGTCCCTTCAGATTTTGCAATTTTCATGAAAATTTTGAAAATTGCTGCTATACTTTGAAGCCCTCTAATTTTTTCAAAAAGTACAAATATGTTCATTTTATGATGCCAACATAAAGTAGACATATTGTATTTGTGAATCAATATAACATTTATTTGGAATATCAATTTTCCTTACAAGCAGAGAGCTTCAAAGTTTGAAAAATGTTAAATTTTCTAAATTTTCATGAAATTTTGGGATTTTTCACCAAGAAAGGATGCAAGTAACAACGAAAATTTACCACTAACATAAAGTAGAATATGTCACGAAAAAACAATCTCAGAATCAGAAGCATCTCAGAGTTATTAATGCATAAAGTGACAGTGATCAGAATTGCGAAAAAGGGCTGCGTCCTTAAGGTGAAAATGAGCTGCGAGAACTAGAATGCCAAATACAAGTCAGAACTTTTTTTCCCCACATCAAAGACCGTTCTCATCTATGTTATTTGGCAAATCGTCACAATCATGTGTCAAAACTTAGCCCTATAGAGTATACAAGCAAAAAATATAATGGTATGCACCTAGTGAAACACGTAACAAATCATGTGATGGGCTAGGCAAGCGTAAAAGTGGGCCACTTACAAAATGGAGTTTCAAGCAAAACGCAAATATGTATGGTCAGCAGCCTTGTGGTTCCACCGAAAACTAGCAGCAGACCAGTTCTTAAACATATGAAAGGAGTGAGGTAGATCCCTTTTGTAATAACTCGTCCGTTTGTGACTGAAGGGTTAAACTTTCTTTAGCTTTAGTTTGATTTGGTTACTGGCTACGCCCTAGCTAAATGGGCTGGTCAGCTGACCATGCTGAGATCGCACCTGTTTAGCTGGCTATTTAACCCCTTAAGGACCCAGGACGTACTAGTACGGTGTTTCTCTGGTCTCTGCCGCGCCCCGGGCAGAGATCGGAAGCGGGTGCCTGCTGAAATGCTTCAGCAGGTATCCAGGGCAAACGCCGAGGGGGGCCATGTAGGTCGCTAGGGAAATCCCCTGCGATCTGCGGTGATACCGGGCTGATCGGGTCTCTGGGACCCGACCGCCCGGTAATTTTGTATGATCCCGGTTGTCACAGACAGCCAGGACCATGCTAAAGTATAGGAGCCACCTCCTATCCCCTGCGATCCGTCGGTTAGCTAACAGACCAATCGCAGGGGGGGGGGCGGACGTTTACTTCCTCCCGCCCTGCCCCTGGATGTCCGGAGAGGACAGGAGGAAGATCGGAGGACGCGGCGGGGACGGGGTAGTGCTGGGGACCGGCCCCGATACTTACCTCGTCCCTGAAGACCCGAATCCCGGCAATGAAGACAGCGGCGGCGGCGACAGGCGAGTTCCTCTTCAGCCGCGGTCGAGCCCTTTACAGCAATGCACGTCGCCGTAAAGCGACATGCATTGCTGTAATGGGACCCTGTATACTACAACTCCCAGCATGCCCAGACAGCCCTTGGCATCTGGGCATGCTGGGAGTTGCAGTTTTGCAACATCTGGAGGTCCACAGTTTGGAGACCACTGTGCCCTTCCAGATGTTGCAAAACTACACATCCTCAGCATGCCCATACTGTCCAGGCATGCTGGGAGTTGTAGTTCTGTAACATATGGCCCTTCAGATGTTGCAGAACTACAACTCCCAGCATGCCTGGACAGTTTTGGCATACTGGGAGTTGTAGTTTTGCAACATCTGGAGGGCTACAGCTTAGACACCACTACACAGTGGTCCCCAAACTGTTCTCCTCCAGCTGTTGCGTAACCACTACTCCCAATATGCCCTTCGGCTGTCTGGGAGTTGTGGTTTTGCAACAACTGGAGGCACACTGGTTGGGAAACATTGTCTGTTTCCTAACTCAGTGTTTCCCAACCCGTGGGCCTCCAGCTGTTGCAAAACTATAACTACCAGCATGCACTGATAGACCGTGCATGCTGGGAGTTGTAGTTTCGCAACAGCTGGAGGTTCCCAGGGTACATTCACATGGGCAGGGGGCTTACAGTGAGTATCAGGCTGCAAGTTTGCGACGCAGCAAATTTTGCGTGGCAGTTCGAACTCGCAGCGGGAAACTCGCTGTAATCCCCCGCCCGTGTGACTGTACCCTAAAAACACTACACTACACTAACACAAAATAAAATAAAAAGTAAAAAACACTACATATACACATACCCCTACATAGCCCAGCTCCCCTGCCCAATAAAAATGAAAAACGTCTGGTACGCCACTGTTTTCAAAATGGAGCCTCCAGCTGTTGCAAAACAACAACTGCCAGTATTGCCGGACAGCCGTTGACTGTCCAAGCATGCTGGGAGTTTTGCAACAGCTGGAGGCACCCTGTTTGGGAATCACTGGCGTAGAATACCCCTATGTCCACCCCTATGCAAATCCCTAATTCAGGCCTCAAATGCATATGGCGCTCTCACTTTGGAGCCCTGTCGTATTTCAAGGCAACAGTTTAGGGCCACATATGGGGTATCGCCGTACTCGGGAGAAATTGCCTAACAAATTTTGGGGTGCTTTTTCTCCTTTCACCCCTTATGAAAAGGTGAAATTGGGGTCTACACCAGCATGTTACTGTAAAAAAATAATTTTTTTACACTAACATGCTGGGGTTGCCCTATACTTTTCATTTTGACAAGAGGTAAAAGGGGAAAAAAGCCCCCCAAAATTTGTAATGCAATTTCTCCCGACTACGGAGATACCCCATAAGTGGGCGCAAAGTGCTCTGGGGGTGCACAACAAGGCCCAGAAGTGAGAGTGCACCATGTACATTTGAGGTGATTTGCACAGGGGTGGCTGATTGTTACAGTGGTTTTGACAAACGCAAAAAAAAAACAAAAAAACACATGTGACCCCATTTCGGAAACTACACCTCTCACGGAATGTAATGAGGGGTGCAGTGAGAATTTACACCCCACTGGTGTCTGACAGATCTTTGGAACAGTGGGCTGGGCAAATTTTGTACAGCCCACTGTTCCAAAGATCTGACAGACACCAGTGGGGGGTAAATGCTCACTGTACCCCTTGTTACGTTCCTCAAGGGGTCTAGTTTCCAAAATGGTATGCCATGTGTTTTTTATTTTATTTTATATGGGGTACCTCCATACTCAGAAGAGATGAGGTTACAAATTTTGGGGGGTATTTTCTGCTATTAACCCTTGCAAAAATGTGAAATTTGGGGGGAAACACACATTTTAGTGAAATTTTTTTTTTTTTTTTTACATATGCAAAAGTCGTGAAACACCTGTGGGGTATTAAGGCTCACTTAATTCCTTGTTACATTCTTCAAGGGCTCTTGTTTCCAAAATGGTATGCCATGTGGGTTTTTTTTTTTTGCTGTTCTGGCACCATAGGGGCTTCCTAAGAGCAACATGCCCCCCAAAAACCATTTCAGAAAAACGTACTCTCCAAAATCCCCTTGTCGCTCCTTCCCTTCTGAGCCCTCTACCGCGCCCGCCGAACATTTTACATAGACATATGAGGTATGTGCTTACTCGAGAGAAATTGGGCAACAAATGTATAAGTAAGTATACATTTTCTCCTTTTACCCCTTGTAAAAATTCAAAAGTTGGGTCTACAAGAACATGCGAGTGTAAAAAATGATGATAGTGAATTTTCTCCTTCACTGCTATTCCTGTGAAACACCTAAAGGGTTAAAATGCTGACTGAATTTCATTTTGAATACTTTGGGGGGTGCAGTTTTTATAATGGGGTCATTTGTGGGGTATTTCTAAGATGAAGACCCTTCAAATCCACTTCAAACCTGAACTGGTCCCTGAAAAATAGTGAGTTTGGAAATTTTGAGAAAAATTGGAAAATTGCTGCTGAACTTTGAAGCCCTCTGGTGTCTTCCAAAAGTAAAAACTCGTCAATTTTATGATGCAAACATAAAGTAGACATATTGTATATGTGAATTTAAAAAAATTATTTGGAATATCCATTTTCCTTACAAGCAGAGAGCTTCAAAGTTAGAAAAATGCAACATTTTCAAATTTTTCATCAAATTTTGGGATTTTTCTCCAAGAAAGGATGCAAGTTACCACAAAATTTTACCACCATGTTAAAGTAGAATATGTCACGAAAAAAAAATCTCGGAATCAGAATGATAACTAAAAGCATTCCAGAGTTATTAATGTTTAAAGTGACAGTGGTCAGATGTGCAAAAAATGGCCGGGTCCTAAGGTGTAAAATGGCTGGGTCCTTAAGGGGTTAAACCTGCAGTGTGCTTCTAGTCCTTGCCAGTGAAAGACTTTGTTTAGTAACCAGCAATCTTATAGTGTTTCTGACTTCAGGTTTTGATCTTTGGCTTGGCTTTTTGACTACTCTCCTGCTTAGTGTTCCTGTACTCCGCTATTTCCTGGTACCGACTTAGGCTAAACTGACATTGATTTGACCGTGTGTCTTAATGTATATCTGTTAGTTTTTGTGTCTTCAGCTGTTCCCGACTTCTACTGTTTTTGTATTTTATTATTTTGACAACGCTGCCCTAGCACTTAGCAGGGAGGGTTTGTCATCGTGGTTGTCGATCCGATATTTGGGGCGGATAGGCAATAGGTAGGGACAGTGGCTGTGGGTGAGTTAGGGCTTCACTGTTCCCTGCCTATACGTGACATTTTCACAGGCCCACATACCTGCATTTGCCTTGCTACTGCATTATGGAAGCTATGTCTGCTCTGGTGGAGCAAATGCAGGGTCTCATTTAGCTGGTCCAGGATTTAGCTGGGAGACTTCAGCAGCATGAGTCTTCTCAGTCCCAGATAAATTTAATCCAGAACTTGGCTCAGAGGCTGCAAGACCAGGAGCAGCTATTTCAGGGTTACCTAACCAAAATCCAGGAGCTGGACTTTGCCAGTACTCTGCTGTCATCTGTTCCTGTTTCAGCTCCTTTGGAACTGCAGGTTAATCTACCGGATTGTTTTTCTGGAAACCTGAAAGCGTTCAAAAAATTTAGTGAAAGTTGTAAGCTATACTTTCGTTTGAGACCTTACTTTTCTGGTACTGAGGCCCAGAGAGTAGGAATTATTTCCCTTCTGCAAGGGAGTCCCCAAGAGTCGGTATTTTCCCTTGACCCTGACTCTCCCGAGTTGTCCTCTGTGGATTCATTGTTTGCGGGATTGGGTCTCTTGAATGCAGAAACTGACTGATATGCATATGCTCAGTCTCACCTATGTACATTAAAACGTGGACGCAGACCAGTTGAGGAGTACTGTGCAGACAGAGGTGCAGAAAGTGGTGTTTGGCCTCTAAATGGAACACACCAGCTTTGATTTTCCAGTTCAGACTGGGATTACCTGACACCTAAAGGACATGCTGGTTACTTACCCTATCCTGACACTCTTGACCAAGCTATGGCATTAGCTGTGCGCTTGGATAGACGTCTGCGTGAACGCAGACAGGAGTATTCTTCTTTCTCTACCTCTCCTTTTCTGCTTGACTCTTCTCCTGTTTCTTATCACCATCCTGTTTCCGAGGTAAAGCCCATGCAGATATGGTATATCTGTACCCCAGAGGAATGCAGCAGATTTCACCAGCTTAATGGGCTGTGTTTCTACTGTGGAGAGAACACACACTTCATCAGGTCTTGGGTCAAGCGTCCGTGTCCAAGTGCACGGGTATGTCTCGCCTCACAAGCATCTAAGCCTGGCAGCATCCATTTGGGTGGCATTCATTTATTCACGGTCCGTTCTGATTTGCCATCTGGGAGTGTTAATAATCCAGTCGATATTGTGCAAGTAACATCTAAATCTGTGAAAAGCGAGGAGGTTACTGAGAAGGATTGTGAGGACACCAATGAGTGGTGTGACAGTAAGGATACAGATGAGGAGATTGATGGTCCATCTGTAGACAAGCCGATTCCTTTGCTCTCTCAGGTTGTTGATGGTCCTGAGGCCCTCGTAAAAGGGGAGGGGTACTGTAATGACTCGTCCGCGTCTGAACCGAGGGGTTAAACTTTCTTGAACTTTGGTTTGGTTGCTGACTATGCCTTAGCTATCTGGGCTGGTCAGCTGACCATGCTAAGATTGCACCTGTGTAGCTGGCTATTTAAACCTGCAGTGTGCTTATAGTCCTTGCCAGTGAAAGACTTTGTTTAGTACCAGTAATCTTATAATGTTTCTGACTTCAGGTTTCGATCTTTGGCTCAGCTTTTTGACTACTCTCCTGCTTAGTGTTCCTGTACTCCGCTATTTCCTGGTACCGTCTTTGGCTAGACTGACAATGATTTGACCGTGTGCCTTAGTGTATCTCTGTTAGTTTATGTGCCTCCAGCTGTTTTCCGACTCCTACTATTTTTGTATTTTATTATTTTGACAATGCTGCCCTAGCACTTAGCAAGGAGGGTTTGTCATCATAGTTGTCGATCCGTCACGTAGGGCAGATAGGCAATAGGTAGGGACAGTGGCTGTGGGTGAGTTAGGGCTTCACTGTTCTCTGCCCATACGTGACACCCTTAAATGAAAATGAACCTCTCTCTGGTGCTTCTCCAGAAGAGGTAAACTAGTCCAATGTAATGTTAAAACGCGGACTGTTTATTGACACAATTCCCAGACAATGTGATATGTTTCCTGACCGAACCAGCCGCTTTGTCAGACATGGCATACAATATATATGGACATAATATAAAGGGTAAGATCGGAAGTGATTCCAAATTAACAGGTCACATGTACCGTGTCTTGCATTCAAAATAAGAATGATAATAATAATAATAATAATTAAAGGGGTATTCCAGGCAAAACCTTTTTTTATATATATATCAACTGGCTCCGGAAAGTTAAACAGATTTCTAAATCACTTCTATTAAAAAATCTTAATCCTTCCAATAGTTATTAGCTTCTGAAGCATCTCTTTATTAATTTGGAATTCATTGTGTACCCTTTGGGGTAAAATCCTAGAAGGATTGGTTATATATTCTTTATATATAATTTACAAATCTGTTTAACTTTCCAGAGCCAGTTGATATATAAAAAAAGTTTTGGCCTGGAATACCCCTTTAATATAATCATGTAATTATTATCATTCCTTTATTGTATGTAAGTAACGGTACATGTGACCTGTTAACTCGGAATAACAGCCAATCATAACATTTATAACTATGTCCTTTGTATATTGTTTCCCATACTTGACAAAGTTTGGGCAAAAATGCAATGCATTGCATTGTATGAGAATTGTGTGAAAAAAACAGCATAGCGTGCAATGACCAGGCACAGTACAGAAGAGTAAGGGAGAAAGTTGATTCATGCAGAATGAAAACACACTCCCTCCAAAGCACAGAATGACAAACCAAGTAAGCAACAGACAGAAGGTATTTGTGAAAGAAATATAGGTGATAGACATATAAAAAATATATATGCACATGATTAGGTACTAAGTCACATATAATTTTTTTTTCATGGAATATGACAGGCACTCTTTAAAGGGGTATTCAATGAAACAAAAAATTCATATCAACTGGCTCTAGAAAGTTAAACAGATTTGTAAATCGCTTCAATTAAAAAATCTTAATCCTTCCAGTACTTATAAGCTGCTGAAGTTTAGTTGTTTTTTACTGCCTGACAACAGTGCTCTCTGCTGACACCTCTGTCTGTCTCAGGAACTGTTCAGAGTAGCAGCAAATCCCTATAGCAAACCTCTCCTGCTCTGGACAGTTCCCGAGACAGACAGAGGTGTCAGCAGAGTACACTGTTGTGAGACAGAAAAGAACAACTCAACTTCAACAGCTGATAATTACTGGAAGGATTAAGATTTTTTAATAGAAGTCATTTACAAATATGTTTAGCTTTTTGGATCCAGTTGATATTAATTTTTTTATTTTTTTTACTGGAATACCCCTTTAAATGAGTAAAATGAAACAAAACAAACTTTAACTCACCTGCTCTCAGCATATTACCAGCCGCAGCGGGACATTGCTGCGGCCGGTGATATGCTGCGAGCAGCGTGACTCACCAACCCACAGGAAGTGGAAGAAGTCAGGGACGGGAGAACGGGACAACGACATCGGAGCAACCGGGTAACGTATGCAGGTGAGTTAAAGTTGGTTTTGTTTCATTTTGGCACGGAGGATTAATTTAAAAAAAAGCACCATAGTACTCCTTTAAGTGGATTTTCCCCACTTCATAGATCGATAAAGCAGCATGGATTAGTGTAATTAGTGAAAAGGAGCACTAATCGGACAACGAAGAAGCAGGTAAAGACCCTCCCGTCATCCTCTCAGCTGATGGGGACACCACAATTTTACCATGGAGGTCCCAATTAGCCTGCTGAGCTAGCTGGGATACATTTTTTGGCATTTTAGATGTTGGGATCATCCCACTATGATGTGCACTCCTGAGCACACAACATAGAAGGGGAGCTGTTGCAGGGCATACACGTATGCCCTGCATCCTCTAGGAGTTAAACGTGCACATTTTGGGCAAAAAATCTTTTATGTTGTTATTAGGTTTTGTTAAACTATATCAACTTTTATGCTTCTTTCATTTATCACAGAAAATTTCCAGTTAACATTCTGCAGACAACGGAGGTGCCAGCAGAACATACCGGAGCTAGGACTGCTCCATACACAGCAATGCAAGCGGATTCCAAAGAAAGAATTGACATGTCAATTTTGTTTGCAGAGACCAGAATCGGAATTCCCTCTGCAGAGGTTTCCACTGTGGAAATACAGCCATGTACATGGTGCAGTAGAATCCCATTGAAAAAAAATCCCATGCTGCAACAAAATTTCAAAGCAGAATTTTTAAATGGGATTCCGCTCCAAAAATAGCCATTTTACAACACAAAAAACAAACACATTTTTTCTCAATAGACTCCGACACAGTTCACAAACAGTTTACTTTTACATCCCTAATTGCTATGGACATAAAATGAAGTGTTGGGGCCTTATTTTGATCATTTACAAGCCAAAAAAAACTGCTGTATTCCAGCATGTATGTTGGCATGTAATTTGTAATGTATTTTTGTTTTTTAAATAAATCTCCTAGTATAGGAGAATTGGCACCTGAGTCCATATGGGTTTTTCTTGCCTTCATCTGGATTAACACAGTAAGGTTATAGCTTGAACTTAAAGAACCCTTCTCTTTTTTCAACCTTATGAATAGAGTTGAGCGAAATTTTCAAAGGTTCTATTTAGAAGGCTCGCCAAACATTCCGAAAAAGTTTAGTTCGCGGCTAACAGGTTCTGCACAAACCAGCAATGAAATGAGCCTCAAAACACATGTATAACTTTGTCTAAGCACAGAGGAGTGCTATCAGACAGAAGAGAGCACAGAGGAGTGCTATCAGACAGAAGAGAGTACAGAGGAGACCTATCAGACAGGAGAGAGCACAGAGGAGTGCTATCAGACAGAAAAGAGCACAGAGGAGACCTATCAGACAGGAGAGAGCACAGAGGAGTTCTATCAGACAGGATAGAGTACAGAGGAGTCCTATCAGACAGAAGAGAGCACAGAGGAGACCTATCAGATAGGAGAGAGCACAGAGGAGTCCTATCAGACAGGGTAGAGCACAGAGGAGTGCTATCAGACAGGATAGAGCACAGAGGAGTACCATCAGACAGGAGAGAGCACAAAGGAGTCCTATCAGATAGGAGAGAGCACATAGGAGTCCTATCAGACAGGGGAGAGCACAGATGAGCACTATAATATTGGAGAGAGCACAGAGGAGTCCTATCAGACAGGAGAGAGCACAGAGGAGTGCTATCAGACAGGAGAGAGCACAGAGGAGTGCTATCAGACAGAAGAGAGCACAGAGGAGTCCTATCAGACAGAAGAGAGCACAGAGGAGACCTATCAGACAGTATAGAGCACAGAGGAGTCCTATCAGACAGGGTAGAGCACACAGGAGTGCTATCAGACAGGATAGAGCACAGAGGAGTACCATCAGACAAGAGAGAGCACAAAGGAGTCCTATCAGATAGGAGATAGCACATAGGAGTCCTATCAGACAGGGGAGAGCACAGAGGAGCACTATAATATTGGAGAGAGCACAGAGGAGTGCTATCAGACAGGATAGAGCACAGAGTAGTCCTATCAGACAGGAGAGGGCACAGAGTAGTGCTATCAGACAGGAGAGAGCACAGAGGAGTGCTATCAGACAGGAGAGAGCACAGAGGAGTGCTATCAGACAGGAGAGAGTACAGAGGAGTGCTATCAGACAGGAGAGAGCACAGAGGAGTCCTATCAGAGAAGAGAGAGTACAGAGGAGTCCTATCAGACAGGTGAGAGCACAGAGGAGTACTATCAGACAGGAGAGAGCACAGAGGAGTCCTATCAGACAGGAGACAGCACAGAGGAGTGCTATCAGACAGAAGAGAGCACAGAGGAGTGCTATCAGACAGGAGAGAGCACAGAGGAGTCCTATCAGAGAAGAGAGAGCACAGAGGAGTCCTATCAGACAGGAGAGAGCCCAGAGGAGTACTATCATATTGGAGAGAGCACAGAGGAGTGCTATCAGACTGGGTAGAGCACAGAGGAATACTATCAGACAGGAGAGAGCACAGAGGAGTGCTATCAGATAGAAGAGAGTACAGAGGAGTCCTACCAGACAGAAAAGAGCACAGAGGAGACCTATCAGACAGGAGAGAGCACAGAGGAGTTCTATCAGACAGGGTAGAGCACAGAGGAGTGCTATCAGACAGGATAGAGTACAGAGGAGTCCTATCAGACAGAAGAGAGCACAGAGGAGACCTATCAGATAGGAGAGAGCACAGAGGAGTCCTATCAGACAGGGTAGAGCACAGAGGAGTGCTATCAGACAGGATAGAGCACAGAGGAGTACCATCAGACAGGAGAGAGCACAAAGGAGTCCTATCAGATAGGAGAAAGCACATAGGAGTCCTATCAGACAGGGGAGAGCACAGAGGAGCACTATAATATTGGAGAGAGCACAGAGGAGTCCTATCAGACAGGAGAGAGCACAGAGGAGTGCTATCAGACAGGAGAGAGCACAGAGGAGTGCTATCAGACAGAAGAGAGCACAGAGGAGTCCTATCAGACAGAAGACAGCACAGAGGAGACCTATCAGACAGTATAGAGCACAGAGAAGTGCTATCAGACAGGATAGAGCACAGAGGAGTACCATCAGACAAGAGAGAGCACAAAGGAGTCCTATCAGATAGGAGATAGCACATAGGAGTCCTATCAGACAGGGGAGAGCACAGAGGAGTACTATAATATTGGATAGAGCACAGAGGAGTGCTATCAGACAGGATAGAGCACAGAGTAGTCCTATCAGACAGGAGAGAGCACAGAGGAGTGCTATCAGACAGGAGAGAGCACAGAGGAGTGCTATCAGACAGGAGAGAGTACAGAGGAGTGCTATCAGACAGGAGAGAGCACAGAGGAGTGCTATCAGACAGAAGAGAGTACAGAGGAGTCCTATCAGACAGGAGAGAGCACAGAGGAGTACTATCAGACAGGAGAGAGCACAGAGGAGTCCTATCAGACAGGAGACAGCACAGAGGAGTGCTATCAGACAGGAGAGAGCACAGAGGAGTGCTATCAGACAGGAGAGAGCACAGAGGAGTCCTATCAGAGAAGAGAGAGCACAGAGGAGTCCTATCAGACAGGAGAGAGCCCAGAGGAGTTCTATCAGACAGGGGAGAGCACAAAGGAGTACTATCATATAGGAGAGAGCACAGAGGAGTGCTATTAGACTGGGTAGAGCACAGAGGAGTACTATCAGACAGGAGAGAGCACAAAGGAGTGCTATCAGACCGGAGAGAGCACAAAGGAGTGCTATCAGACAGAAGAGAGTACAGAGGAGTCCTACCAGACAGAAAAGAGCACAGAGGAGACCTATCAGACAGGAGAGAGCACAGAGGAGTTCTATCAGACAGGGTAGAGCACAGAGGAGTGCTATCAGACAGGATAGAGTACAGAGGAGTCCTATCAGACAGAAGAGAGCACAGAGGAGACCTATCAGATAGGAGAGAGCACAGAGGAGTCCTATCAGACAGGGTAGAGCACAGAGGAGTGCTATCAGACAGGATAGAGCACAGAGGAGTACCATCAGACAGGAGAGAGCACAAAGGAGTCCTATCAGATAGGAGAAAGCACATAGGAGTCCTATCAGACAGGGGAGAGCACAGAGGAGCACTATAATATTGGAGAGAGCACAGAGGAGTCCTATCAGACAGGAGAGAGCACAGAGGAGTGCTATCAGACAGGAGAGAGCACAGAGGAGTGCTATCAGACAGAAGAGAGCACAGAGGAGTCCTATCAGACAGAAGACAGCACAGAGGAGACCTATCAGACAGTATAGAGCACAGAGAAGTGCTATCAGACAGGATAGAGCACAGAGGAGTACCATCAGACAAGAGAGAGCACAAAGGAGTCCTATCAGATAGGAGATAGCACATAGGAGTCCTATCAGACAGGGGAGAGCACAGAGGAGTACTATAATATTGGATAGAGCACAGAGGAGTGCTATCAGACAGGATAGAGCACAGAGTAGTCCTATCAGACAGGAGAGAGCACAGAGGAGTGCTATCAGACAGGAGAGAGCACAGAGGAGTGCTATCAGACAGGAGAGAGTACAGAGGAGTGCTATCAGACAGGAGAGAGCACAGAGGAGTGCTATCAGACAGAAGAGAGTACAGAGGAGTCCTATCAGACAGGAGAGAGCACAGAGGAGTACTATCAGACAGGAGAGAGCACAGAGGAGTCCTATCAGACAGGAGACAGCACAGAGGAGTGCTATCAGACAGGAGAGAGCACAGAGGAGTGCTATCAGACAGGAGAGAGCACAGAGGAGTCCTATCAGAGAAGAGAGAGCACAGAGGAGTCCTATCAGACAGGAGAGAGCCCAGAGGAGTTCTATCAGACAGGGGAGAGCACAAAGGAGTACTATCATATAGGAGAGAGCACAGAGGAGTGCTATTAGACTGGGTAGAGCACAGAGGAGTACTATCAGACAGGAGAGAACACAAAGGAGTGCTATCAGACCGGAGAGAGCACAAAGGAGTGCTATCAGACAGAAGAGAGTACAGAGGAGTCCTACCAGACAGAAAAGAGCACAGAGGAGACCTATCAGACAGGAGAGAGCACATAGGAGTCCTATCAGACAGGGTAGAGCACAGAGGAGTGTTATCAGACAGGATAGAGCACAGAGGAGTGTTATCAGACAGGATAGAGCACAGAGGAGTACCATCAGACAAGAGAGAGCACAAAGGAGTCCTATCAGATAGGAGAGAGCACATAGGAGTCCTATCAGACAAGGGAGAGCACAGAGGAGTACAGTAACCCCCCGACCTACGATGGCCCCGACATATGATAAAATCGACATACGATGGCCTCTCAGAGGCCATCGCATGTCGATGTCAGCATCGACATACGATGCTTTTATATGTCGGGGCCATCGCATTAACTGCTTTCCGACAGCGCAAAATGCTTAAGCTGCTGTCGGATAGCAGTGTAATGTGCCCCAGCAGGTTCACTTACCCATCCCCGCTGCTCCGGGTCCACTTCACGATCCTCCGGTGTCTTGCGCATCTTCTCCAGGGTCCGGGCCTTGCTTTCCGCCGTCGTTATTACGTCACTACGCACGCCGCGCCGGCGCAGCAGTGTAATAATGTCACCGGAAAGCAAGGCCCGGACCCTGCAGAAGATGCGCAAGACACCGGAGGATCGAGAAGAAGACACCGGAGCAGCGGGACAGCATCGGGAGCCCCTGGAACAGCAGCGGGAGCGGTGAGGACCTGGTCCGGAGCGACGGGGACAGGTGAGTACAGATGCCTATACTTTACATTGCACGGATCCCTCAACATACGATGGATTCGACAAACGATGGGTCGTTTGGAACGAATTACCATCGTATGTTGAGGGACCACTGTACTATCATATTGGAGAGAGCAAAGAGGAGTGCTATCAGACAGGATAGAGCACAGAGTAGTCCTGTCAGACAGGAGAGAGCACAGAGGAGTGCTATCAGACAGGAGAGAGCACGGAGGAGTTCTATCAGACAGGAGAGAGCACAGCGGAGTGCTATCAGACAGGAGAGAACACAGAGGGGTGCTATCAGACAGGAGAGAGCACAGAGGAGTAGTATGAGACAGGAGAGAGCACAGAGGAGTCCTATCAGACAGGAGAGAGCACAGAGGAGTCCTATCAGACAGGAGAGAGCACAGAGGAGTGCTATAAGACAGGAGAGAGCACAGAGGAGTCCTATCAGACAGGACAGAGCACAGAGGAGTGCTATCAGACAGGGGAGAGCACAAAGGAGTACTATCATATAGGAGAGAGCAAAGAGGAGTGCTATCAGACTGGATAGAGCACAGAGGAGTACTATCAGACAGGAGAGAGCCCAGAGGAGTCCTATCAGAGAGAGCACAGAGAAGTGCTATCAGACAGGGGAGAGCACAGAGGAGTACTATCATACAGGAGAGAGCACGGAGAAGTGCTATCAGTCAGGATAGAGCACGGAGGAGTTCTATCAGTCAGGATAGAGCACAGAGGAGTAATATCAGACAGGAGAGAGCACAGAGGAGTAGTATGAGACAGGAGAGAGCACAGAGGAGTCCTATCAGACAGGAGAGAGCACAGAGGAGTCCTATCAGACAGGAGAGAGCACAGAGGAGTGCTATCAGACAGGAGAGAGCACAGAGGAGTCCTATCAGACAGGACAGAGCACAGAGGAGTGCTATCAGACAGGGGAGAGCACAAAGGACATGGGTCGTTTGGAACGAATTACCATCGTATGTTGAGGGACCACTGTACTATCATATTGGAGAGAGCAAAGAGGAGTGCTATCAGACAGGATAGAGCACAGAGTAGTCCTATCAGACAGGAGAGAGCACAGAGGAGTCCTATCAGACAGGACAGAGCACAGAGGAGTGCTATCAGACAGGGGAGAGCACAAAGGACATGGGTCGTTTGGAACGAATTACCATCGTATGTTGAGGGACCACTGTACTATCATATTGGAGAGAGCAAAGAGGAGTGCTATCAGACAGGATAGAGCACAGAGTAGTCCTATCAGACAGGAGAGAGCACAGAGGAGTGCTATCAGACAGGAGAGAGCACGGAGGAGTTCTATCAGACAGGAGAGAGCACAGCGGAGTGCTATCAGACAGGAGAGAGCACAGAGGGGTGCTATCAGACAGGAGAGAGCACAGAGGAGTAGTATGAGACAGGAGAGAGCACAGAGGAGTCCTATCAGACAGGAGAGAGCACAGAGGAGTCCTATCAGACAGGAGAGAGCACAGAGGAGTGCTATCAGACAGGAGAGAGCACAGAGGAGTCCTATCAGACAGGACAGAGCACAGAGGAGTGCTATCAGACAGGGGAGAGCACAAAGGAGTACTATCATATAGGAGAGAGCAAAGAGGAGTGCTATCAGACTGGATAGAGCACAGAGGAGTACTATCAGACAGGAGAGAGCCCAGAGGAGTCCTATCAGACAGGAGAGAGCACAGAGAAGTGCTATCAGACAGGGGAGAGCACAGAGGAGTACTATCATACAGGAGAGAGCACGGAGAAGTGCCATCAGTCAGGATAGAGCACAGAGGAGTAATATCAGACAGGAGAGAGCACAGAGGAGTACTATCAGACAGGAGAGAGCACAGAGGAGTGCTATCAGACAAGAGAGAGCACAGAAGAGTGCTAGCCCACCCTCACTTACTGGACTTTGTCCATGCCTGTGTTTCTGCTTGGACAAAGCCATGATTTCATAAGCCATGATATCTATAAAAAGGAAATAACATTTTCTTACAAAGTACCATAGAAATGTTAATGTTTTGACAAGATGTACAACATCTAAAAAGTTTTTGAATCTAACAGTGCCAATTTAAAGGTGTTATCCACCATATGGTGATTTTAGGATGTTGGGGCAAAAATCACAGATGAATTGCGAGACCACGTCACACACATGTACAGACACTATATTACGAACTACACTAACTTTACAGCCCCTGTAGCATAGCCAAATAATAAAAAAAAAAACTCCCAAAATTCCAGCAACATAACTTCACTAATTCCAAATTTGTCCTTGCTGACAAATCTTTCAAAAACTATCTGCTGCGTTAGGAAGTCTGTCACCGCTTTGCGTGTAATATTGAGTTTCCTTAAGTGGGAATGTCACAAATAGAGACAGTGTTGAGGAAGACCGTTTTGGCACAGTAGATCAAGAAGGGCATATTTAAAAGCAAAAGAATTGCAAAACTGAATACAAACTTTCCTGCACATAGCCAGTACATCACTGAGACTGTCAACATTTCTCAGGAAAAGTTTGACAACAAAATGAAGCACATCTGCCATACAGGAAAAGCGTGTCATGTCAACTAGACGCACCGCTTTTACGATGTTTGTGCCGTTAACGTCGACCGCATTTTTCACTGTCAGATTATGAGTAAAGAGCCATTGTGAAACTTCTCAAACAGGGCAGCAACTTCTTTGTTGTGTGGCTTTTCTCATACAGGCTTAACAGTTTAATACAGCATGACAGTGCTTGACTTTGCACGGATGGGGATAGCACTACAGGTGACAGGAGGTCACTGTCTGAGGTCAGCCCACTGATTAATGCTTTGCTCAGTTTGCTTTGAAATTCTATTGGATTTGTGAAGGCTTTCTAGGAACAGTTCTTGTTCTCTCTCAGCTTTCTATCTTCAAAATGGCAGCCACATTGCAGTGCATAGAGCTTTATAAGCCTCTTAAACCCATCCCTATGCTGTGTCCTCGGTGGCCTGGGAGCTGTATTGCACATAATGCAAGCAATGATTGAATAACCTTGGGTCATGTGATCTTTCTGATAGCTAGAAGGTATGCTGGGCTTCCCTAAAGTCATCTCAGTGTTCCCAGTACCTGCTCATTTCATTCAGGCACCAAAACATCATGTGTCCCTCATCCCTTCTACTATTATTGCTGCTAGCCGAGCATTGTTCAAAAGTTTGGCGAGCCACTGTCACCCCAAAGTTCTGAGCACGACCAGGTTCGCCTAGCATGGCTTGCTCATGTCTATTTATGAACTATAGACTATGGACTGAGAAAAAAACTAAATATAGTCAAACTGAAAAACACTGGTAAGGTAGCAAAAAGTCTGAATAAGATGTCTGAAAGTTTTACACATTTGTTTGCTTTTAACAGACCTTGTCTAAGGTTTGATCTCTATTCAATGCTGTTGTAACATCTGTTCTCTGGCCAGACACGCTGGCCGTGAGCGCTCTTGTTATGTACCTTCTGCCGGTGGGGCTGGGATTCGCATCGCGGGACGCGCCAGCATGCTAATCCCAGCCCATCACTCACCTCCCTGGTCTTTCTGTTCTCGTAGCCCTGGCGCGCGTGCACACCGGAGCTCTTACATTTAAAGGGCCAGTACTCATTTAATTAAGTGTTTACACATGCACCCTGTCTTTAAATATCATCTCCTCCCTTTGTTCTCGGCCGGATCTTTGTTGACTTGCTTGGAACGACGAGGCCTTGTGCGCTACCTTTAAAAAAGAACTTTCCTCTAGAATCAAGGATCCTCCCGCTGCACGAGATTCTCCGACTAACCTGAGCGAACGTATCCTTTTAGCCACTCAAATTGATGTGCGTTTTGCCAAGAGGCAGGAAGAATTTCCTTTGGAAAAATAACCTGCCCGAACATGGGGATTACCTCGTCTGGCACCCTTGTTTCAACATCCCCCTCTACTTTCTTCTTTGTCTCCTCCCGAAGAGGCTACGGAAGTGGACCATTTTCGCTCAACGCAGCAGGAAAGATCCCGTCTACGCAATGAGAATTTGTGCCTATATTGTGCCAGTCCGGAGCACTTCTCAAAGACTGTTCTATACGCCCTCCGCGTCCGGGAAAGCGCTCTCATCTTGGACAAGTAGGAGTGGCATCCCTTGATGTAAATATTACCTCTCCTTGCTTGACCACCCCGGTTCAAGTTTTTTCCTCTGCCAAGACATCTTTCATCGCTTCTGCTTTTTTGCACTCTGGTTCTGCTGGCAACTTCATTGGTGCCTCCCAGGTCCATAAACACCATCTTCCAGTGAAGCGTCTTATCAAGCCCTTCTACATTTCTTCTGTTAATGGACAAAATCTGAACTGTAAGGTGCAATTCTGCACTGAACCCTTTGTCATGCAAGAAGGGGATTTGCAAAAGGAAAAAATTTAGTTTTATGTGCTACCACATTGTACTTCGGAGCTTCTTCTTGGTCTTCATTGGCTTCAACATCATTCTCCACAACTTGACAGGAAATCTGGTGAAATCACATGCTGGGGACTATATTGGCAAGATCACTGTCTTGTGCCTCCTCTTAGGCCTGCTAATAAAAGCCTTAGAGCCGACGCTCTTTCCAGATGCTCCGATATCGCAGGATTGGACTCCACGCCAAGGCATATTGTTCTTCCTGTGATATCTTCTGTGCCCATTAAACTCGGACGTAAAGTCTTGAATTGGGGACACTCTTCTTTGCCAGTTGGTCACCTTAGAAGACGTAAGACTCCACGACAGAAACCTGCAAGTCCCTTACAGCCTTTGCCCATTCCAGAAACCCCTTGGTCTCATGTAGTGGGGAACTTTCTGGGTTCCAAAGAAGAGGGGGAGACCAAAGGGGGGGGGTACTAAAACATCTGCGCTCCGGCCAGACACGCTGGCTATGAGCACTCTCTTGTCATGTACCTGCTGCCGGCGGGGCTGGGATTTGCATCGTGGGACGCGCCCGCATGTGAATCTCAGCCCGCCTTCCTGTTCTCGCAGCCTGGTGCACGTGCATCGGAGCTCTTACATTTAAAGGGCCAGTACTCATTTAATTAAGTGTTTACTACTGCACCCTGTCTTTTATTATCAGCTCCTCCATGACAAGAGAGCGTTCACAGCCAGCGTGTCTGGCCGGAGCGCAGATGTTACAGTACCCCCCCCGTGTGTGACATTTTTTTCACAATTCTTGTGTGATTTTCACTCCAATATGATTTTCACTCCATATGATTGTTCTCGGACGGATCTTTGTTGCCTTGCGCCCTAGTGAAAGCATACTGTGTTCCTGATATCCGTGTTCCTTATGCTTGTTCAATTATGTAAAGTTATAGGGGTCAGAAGAGGACATTTTTAAATGTATTAATTTTCATGCATGAAGTTATAATTTTTATCAGAAGTAAAACAAAATCAAACCTATATAAGTAGGGCATCATTTTAATCATATGGCCCTACAGAATAAAGATAAGGTGTACTTTTTATCGAAAAATGCACTGTGTAGAAACAGAAGTCCCCAAAAAGTTACAAAATTGCTTTTTTTTTCAATTTTGTCCCACAAATGATTTAATTGCAAAGTACAAAAACAAGCCATCATATGGGCTGGAGGTGCAAAATTGAAAAGGTTAGGATTTTTCAAAGGTGAGGAAGAAAAAGTGCAAAAACAGAAAAACTGTGATTTTAGTACGTACCTGGCAGACAGTAATGGACATGCTTAGGAAGGATCTGCGCTTGTCTTGGGGCTAAATGGCTATGTTGTGAGATCACCATAACACTGTGGCTAGCTTTTTGTGAACTGGTATTTCCTGTTTGACTTTTCTTTTTTTGACTACAAATTCCATAATTCCATTTTCCTCCCTCCCACACATCAGCCACCCCACCCATTGAAACATAAATGAGCTGCATCCATCAAAAGACCTGTGGTTTTCAATCATGGCGCCTACAGCTGTTGCATTAGTTGGAGATTGATCCCTCTCCCACCAAGCGATCCCTCCACCCATTGAAGTAGACAGGCTCCCTGTCATCAGCTGACTAGTGAGTCAGGTCTCGGCCGCATTGGTAATGGAAAAACTTTACTTCTATCTTGAAAAAACAACACCACTCCTGACTGGTTAATTTCAGTGACTTCATTTTGGTCTGTAATTTTATTATGTTTACAATATCTTTAAAAAGTGGTATATTGTGCTGATTCACATTGCTTGGCAGGTTCTATGTAAATGATCTTTAGATTCTGATAGAATTAATGCCCATGCATGGAAAGAGGGATTCAACCAATTGTCAGTTTAATTTAGTTATCTGGTTGATTTAGTAGATAAGGGGGTAATCGCCTTTTTTTACTTAGGGCACAGAAGGGCTGAACAGTAAAAAATGTAACCATAAAAAAACCGCATTTGGTGTTTACTTTGATGATCTGCATTAAAGGACAACTGTAGTGGACAACTGTGCCCGGGCCTAAAAAATAAACAAAATAAACTCATACATACCTTCCTACGAGCCCCCATTGGTCCGGCACAGGCCTCACGGTCCGGCAGTGCTGACCTCATTCCACTTCCTGGGGACGGGGATGCCGCAGAGCCGTCGGCGTATCACCGGCCGCAGCGATGTCCCACCCCGGCCTGTGATAGGCTGAGCCCACTGTCATGTAAGATGCCGGCCAGAGCTCCTTACATGACAGTGGGCTCAGGAAGGTATGTATGAATTTATTTTGTTTATTTTTGAGGCACGGGCATATATAAAAGTGTTCCACTACAGTTGTCCTTTAAATATTACAGTTGGACGATCTGCAACATTCCAGTGTGAGAAATATGCAAAAATAATGGAAACTGGGAAGGGACAATGTAGAAGCTGCAGAAGCCAAATGTTTAAAAATTGCTCCTAAACGTTCCTCAGCCTGTAATAATATTCCTGCCTCAAGATATAAAGGGAAATGTATATTTGCTTTGATGCAAAGTGTAATCCTACATTATAAAACTTGTTATGTTAATAGCAATACAAGTGAACATATGACATACCCTCTGCTGCAAAGCACAAGCCAAGCTACTGAACAGTGAATACCTACCAATCTGTTAATAGCAAATCACCCAAATAACTTCCATGTGTCTGTAAATATATGCATTTATTTTGCTAGACTTTCCCAAAGGGGTAATCCAAGCTCTCATAGAGAATAAATGGAGTGTGTGCCGTTTGAGATTGCAGGGGGTCCCAGCAGTTGGATTCCCCATGATTAGATTCTTATCCCCTATCCTTTGGCCTAGGTGTTTGCCAGCCCAAGCAGCGGTGTAAAGAGGTTACGTCTAATGGCTGATGTGTCCCCTTGAATCCTGGGGGACTTTATATCTGGTCTGGTGTCCTGCCCCAGCCTGCCACATGTAACCACTCTGTCCAGCCAGCCCCATGTCCCTGCTGCACCTCCTGTCACCCTCCTTCCTTTTGCATTTTCTGTCACCTTTGCTCCTGCTGCAAGACTTGTCACCGCTGTTGATCTCCCTTATGCTGCCCCTCCTGTCACCCTCCCTACTGCTGCACCTCCTGTCACCCTCCCTTCCTGCAGCACCTCCTGTCACCCTCCCTCCTGCTGCACCTGCTATCACTGCTTTTACCTCCCTCCTGCTGCACCTCTTGTCACTGTCATCACCCTTCCTCCTGCTGCACTGCTGTCAACTCGTCACTGCTGTCAACTTTCTCCAAAATAGTGTGAAAAAAATTTACATTTAAAATACCCCCCTTTTCCCATTTTCCAAATGGAAAACAAACAAACAATAAATAAACATATTTGTTATATATTTGTTGTTTATTATCACATTTCTGATCCTGCGTGGTCAATAGTGTAAATAGAAAAAAAATAAAAAAGGGCAAAATTGCCGGATTTTTTTTTTATCATATTCTAGATAAAATACTATTCAAAAGTGATATAGAGAAAAACTCACGCTCTCCTAGGACTGTATCCACCTTTTCCAGCCCACCGGAGCACCTGAAAGCTGAACTAATTTATGCAGGATAAAGTCAGCAACTGCCGAGCAGAGAAGTTTGTGACGAATCGAATTACTGGAAGTTCGCTAATCTCTAAAGCAACCAATCAGATTGCTTCTTTCATTTTTTTTTGAAGAGACCTGTGAAAAATGAAAGCAGCGATCTGATTGGTTGCCATGGGCAACTGCACCACTCTTTCTCTACACATGTTTTGATAAATCTCCCCCTACGTGAATGAGGTTTGCAGAAATCCTTGCACCTGTTGCTGATACAATCCCATTTCCATGAATGGAACTGATTTCACTCACAAAAATGTGTGCAACAATTCTGGTACATGTGCATGCACCCTTAGACTATGTCCACACAACAGAATTTCCAAGCAGAATCTGACGGGAAATTCCATAAAGGAAATTGATTTCAATCGGATTCTTTTTCCCCATACACACTATGCAATTTCTGCAGTGGAAAAATCAGAATCTAGGAAATTCTGCAGCGGAAAATCTGCAGTGTGACAGCAGAAATTCCATTAACCACAATGTTAACTTCATGTAGCAGGATTTCGGAGCTGAATTTTTGCGCCCTATGCTGCATGGAAATTCTGCCATGTGAACATACCCTAACTGTCTTTTCATGTGACTTTTCAGAAGAACAGCCAAACAACGAAACCCGCTCAGTGGGGTCTGTCGCACAAGCTTGGTGTCTGATAAGTAACTTAACTTGCAAGTCTTCTTTTTCAATTTCCTGTTCCTAAAACTGAAATGGCAAATGGGTATGAACTCAGCCTAACTGTGAATACAGCAATAGAGTGAAGTAGTGGAATTCTCAGTGCAATTTATCTGACTCTCTCTTTCTGTAGCTGCTGCCCCCCCCCCCACTCTTCATTGCTGCAGATGTAATCTGATCCCTCAGTGAGCTCAGTCAGTTGCTCATGGTTGAAGATTGCACCATAACAGGAGTAAGCCAGTTAATGAAAGTATGTCCATGAATATCAGATTTATGCAGATCATAGTCACACTTTAAATTTAGGACATTATGTTCATATGTGCTGGGCAAAGATTCTCAACTTATTTAATCAGATTTTCTGGCATTAATGTATTTTATTAATGGGCCAGGCTAGGTAAGAATAAAAAAGGAGATAAAAAGGAGTACTTATCTGCCTAACCTCTAGCTGCCAGAATTCCAACACCAGGTCCCTGCTGATTGTGGCTTCCTGGTCCCTGTCTTGACATACAAAATTACCTACTTAGCCAATCACTGGCTAACATGGTTGAAACAGAACCGTAGGGGAAGATAAGTACTGCCTAGTCTACATACATTTTCACAGACTTCACTGTCCACAGTGAGGCTTACAGTTCAATTTTTCTACGACAGGCATGCACACATGCTAAGGCCAATTTCAAAGGAAGCAAATACAACAACCCAGAGTACCTTGAGGGAATCTGTACCAGCTTACTTCACATTTAAATTATAAATGTAAGAAAGTAATTGCAGTATATGTAAGTTATATAAAAAGAGAAAGCAATATGATAAGATGTAAGCAAAGCCATGAAACATAGATTCTAAGACAAGCTGGAAAAAACCCTCTTCTAATAAAACATTCATTAGTTCCTTACCAGGCATTTCCCTTGGAGACATGGTAGCCAATAGATTGTAAACACTTCAGTTATGGAACAACATAGAAAACTGCGGGCAGATGATTAGAATTGCTCTTCACTCACTGACTACCCCTGTGGCTGCTGGGCTACTTCTGTGTTAGCTACTGTGACTAAACAACTTACAATTCCCATATATTGGACAGTGTATGAAGAGCTTATTACAGTCTTATTCCACTGACCTCATACGCAGTCGCTTATTTATTTGGTTATACATGTCACAAAACATAGACATTATTATTCATGGTGTTATTGTGGAAAGATGAAAGTTCCTAGTGTGGCGTCGGGGTGTGAGGTGCAGGGTAGATGTTATAACCCAAGGGGCAGATGTTATTAACCCCTTCTTGTCGTGATGCCAGGGCATGGTTTAGCCTTAAAAACCCGAAGGTAATACCGCTGGTCCTGGGCTAGGCACGGGGGCAATGAAGACACCGACGCCAATTTACGGACAAACGGTAGCTTTACTGAGGGTAGACAGATGACACAGTCTATGCAGTACAGCCAATATCCCAAGGAGGTGACCAGTGATACAGGGGGACCTCGCAGGCTTGCTGGGACTTGCAGTAGTTAGACAGACTTTGGTGCAGACCACAGTGACTATAAGGTGGACTTGACTGACAATTAGATGACTTTGGCTTACTTGCAATTGACAGGTGGCTGCAGACTTTAGGTTCGAGGCCTCCAATGCTCCGGACACACACATTAAGACAACTTGACTGCACTGGACCTCAGGAACTAAGAGAGCAATTGCAGCCCCTCCCCTGGTTATATAGGGGGGCTGTGCAAGGAGCCCATAGGTCACTTGGGGGGGGTCACCTGGTCACTAGTGCCTCCTGGGTAACAATCACATGGTATAACAATTAAAGAAACATTATTAATATCACAACTTATATACATAAAGGCAGCCCTGGGACATGGAGAGACTCTGTCTGACAGGGCAGGAGAAGTACGGGGAAACACCATCCTGTACTGGGCTACCACACTAGTTTATGTAGACTTTCTTAGTATAAATGAATTGTGGAGGATAGACTAGCAAAAAAAACTGGAATAGATCTGGAATATCAGTCACTGACTTGGTCCTTGTAAAGCTTGTATGTCAGCACCCTATTCTCCTGAAGGGCACTGCTTCTAAGGCTGGGTTTCCACTTGGCAGTTTTTTGGGAAAAATGCCACAGCAGTTTTTGAGCCGAAGCTAGACTACTTCTGTAAACTTCCACAATGCTGTTTCCTACATTTAGTCCACTATGGTACTGTAGACCAACACTTTTCTCATATAGTGCTGATGGATGAAAAAAAGTGGTGGTCTGGGTACTATGCTTTCAGAGTCACATAAAAATGTATATGTTAATGTAAACAGGGGCATAACAATAGGGGGTGCAGAGGTCCTGGTGCCTAAGGGGGCCAAAAGGGACATCTGCTCTATAAGAGACCAGTATTATAAGTATATAAGCTACAAGTTACGCCTCTGAATGTAAAGCTTTGTTAAGGTAAAGGTAAACAGCAAAAGGATCCAAGCACATAGATGTAAGAATACACGTGCATGCCCATATTTGTACAGTCTGCTAAATAGTATCAACTGAATTCATAAAGAGAATACAGTTGGTAGATAAACTGATGGCTTCCTTTTTAAGTTAGATGTAAGGCACATGTATGGTGTGCAAACAAACTGCAATGCTACGCAGTTCCTTACTGAGAAAGCTGATTTGAAGCTTTAGTATACGGCTTCTATGACTACAAAAGATTTGATGAATATCTCATTTTTAAAAACACAGTACTCCACCCAAAATCTGCATTTCCATAATGACAAACGTTTCAGAACAATGTCCATTAAAAGCTTTACAGAATCCACAGTTTTCCCCCCACACAGCTTCCCATCTGGCATCCTTACTTCTACAAATGAAAACACGTCAAGCCCTTTTGTCACTGCACATCACATCTTTACACTGTTTAGCAGGGGTGCACAGACTTTTTCTCAGAACATAATATTACATGGTGCTGCAATGGCACCATGTATAGTACAAGTATAGAGCACATGAACTGTTCTCTTAATCTGATTACATCGAACCTCACATCTCCTATAAAGCTGTTCTGGAATTTTGAGCTACAGCGCTAGATGTTGACATGTCATGAGATGTTACCACACAGGAACATTACATTCTGTCATAGAGTGATGGCACACTGAAGCCCTACTCCTACAGCAGCCTAGACTCGAAACACCATGGGGGAAATGTATCAAAACCTCTGTAGGGGAAGAGTGGTGCAGTTGCCCCTAGCAACCAATTTCTTTTCAGATTTCTTTTTTCATTTTTCACAGGTCTCTTTAAAGGGGTATTCCAGGATTTTTTTAATTTGACTATGCTACAGGATCTGTAACGTTAGTGTAGTGCATAATATAGTGTCTGTACCTGTGTGTGACGGTTTTCTCAAAATTCTTCTGTGATTTTCACCCCAATATTTATTTTTACCAGCATACAAAATGACTGTTGTCTCAGATTTTTCTCAGGTTGCAATGCGGCCGAGACCTGACTCACTAGTCAGCTGATGACAGGGAGCCTGTCTACTTCAATGGGTGGAGGGATCGCTTGGTGGGAGAGAGATCAATCTGCAACTAATGCAACAGCTGTAGGCACCCTGATTGAAAACCACAGGTATTTTGAATGGATGCAGCTCATTTATGTTTCAATGGGTGGGGTGGCTGATGTGTGGGTGGGAGGAAAATGGAATTATGGGATTTGTAGTCAAAAAAAGAAAAGTCAAACAGGAAATACCAGTTCACAAAAAGCTAGCCACAGTGTTCTGGTAATCTCATGACATAGCCATTTAGCCCCAAGACAAGCGCAGATCCTTCCTAAGCATGTCCATTACTGCCTGCCAGCTATGTGCTAAAATCACCTCATGGTGGATAACCCCTTTAAGGACTGAGCGTTTTTCTGTTTTCGCACCTTTGCTTTTTCCTCCTCACCTTTGAAAAATGCTAACCCTTTCAATTTTGCACCTACAGCCCATATGATGGCTTGTTTTTTGTGCCACCAATTGTACTTTGCAATTAAATCATTTGTGGGACAAAACTGAAAAAAAAAAAAAAAAAACGCATTTTGTAACTTTTTGGGGGCTTCCATTTCTACATTTTTTTAAATAAAAAGTACACATTGGGGGAGATTTATCAAAACCTGTGCAAAGGAAAAGTTGCCCAGTTGCCCATAGGAACCAATCAGATTGTTTCTTTCATTTTGCAGATGCCTTGTTAAAAATGAAAGAAGCGATCTGATTGGTTGCTATGGGCAACTTTTCATCTGGACAGGTTTTGATAAATCTCCCCCCTTATCTTTATTCTGTAGGGCCATATGATTAAAATGATACCCTACTTATATAGGTTTGATTTTGTTTTACTTCTGGTAAAAATTATAACTACATCCACAAAAATTTATACATCTAAAAATGTCCTCTTCTGACCCCTATAACTTTACATTTTCCCGCATATGGGGATGTATGAGGGCTCATTTTTTGCGCCATGATCTGACATTTTTATCGGTACAATTTTTGTTTTGATCGGACTTTTTAATAGTCTTTTATTCACTTTTTTATGGTATAAAAAGTGACCAAAAAAACGCTATTTTGAATTTTGGATTTTTTTTTACGTGTACACCTTTGACTGTGCGGTTTAATTAACAATATATTTTTATAGTTCGGACATTTCCAAAGTGGTGATACCACATGTTTATATTTATTTTTATTAACATAGTTTTTTTTTTTAAATGGGAAAAGGGGGAGATTCAAACTTTTATTAGGGAAGGGGTTAAATCACATTTATTAAAATTTTTTTACACTTTTTATTACACTTTGTGATGAGGTGACAAGGAAAGGGTGTATTTCCTTGGCTCACCCTGAAGTATCTCTCACCTGCTTCTTAAGTAATGAGGCAGGAGGGAAGGGAGGTGTATATGAGATGGAGACTCAGTCTAATGTGGGCTCTTCCTAGGAGACAGCAAGTGGGCTGTAGGGAAGAGACAGAGCCTGTTGAGGAGTACACAGCCCGAGCTATGAGTGGCTCAAAGAGTGACATGAATTGTGAGTAGAAGGTTACAGGGGACATATGTTTAACCGGAACATATGTTTAACCGGGGACATATGTTTAACCATATGTTTGAGGGAAGCTCAGCGGTTGTTAGTCAGGACAAGCTGATCTGTTTAGTCAGTGACCAGACGGTCTAGGATTTTGTTTTGTTCCTGCTTTTTGTTTATTTTTTTCCCTGCAACCTGTCTAATAAAACTGGCAAGGTTCCAGATTTGCATTATAAACGTTTGTTTGATGGTTTTTGAGAAGAAACGCATCCTGTGGCGTAGTCCAGGACGATCCCAGAGTGAATCCCCGAGGACGGTTCCTTACAACTTGTATAGCCCCCATAGGGGACTATAACATGCAATACCTTGATTGCATACACTGATCAATGCTATGTCATAGCATAGCATTGATCAGTGTTATCGGTGCTCCACTGCTCGTGCCTGGATCTCAGGCATGGAGCAATCAATCGCCGATCGGACACCAAGGAGAAAGGTAGGGACCCTTCTCATGTGTCCTCAGCTGATCGGGACACCGCGGTTTTACCGCGGAAATCCCGATCAGCCCGACTGAGCTGATAGTAAGCATTTTTTTACATTTTAGGTTGATTGCCGCGTCTAATAGGTTAATACCGGACATTACCGCGATCAGTGATGTCCGGTATTAGCTACGGGTCCCACTGCTAGGTGCCGGGAACGACCCAATATGATATGCGGGTGCAGGGCATACAGGTAGGTTAAAACAGGTTAAAAATGAATGAAGCAATCTAAACCACTGTTTTTCTACACAGGTTTGCAATAGCATGTTAATGAAAAATATGCTTCTTTCTATTGTATTTTTCCCGATCAGTCCTGTCAGCAAGCATTTCTGACTCATGCTGGAGTCCTAAACACTCAGAGCTGCCAGCCTGCTTTGTTCACAGCCAAACAGGCTGTGAACAAAGCTGGCTGGCAGCTCTGAGTGTTCTCCTTTGTGAACAAAGCAGACTGGCAGCTCGTAGTGTTTAGGACTCCAGCATGAGTCTGAAATGCTTGCTGCCAGGACTGGTAGGGAGACCCCTAGTGGTCATTTCTTCAAAGTGGAAAATTAAATAGAAAGAAGCATATTTTTCAATAACATGCAATTGTAAAGTTATTCTGCATACATTAATCTATGATATATCAAAAGTTTTTTTGATGAGAGACACCCTTTAATGACCCCAATCTTTCAAGCTTCATACAGGGTCTCTGTCAGTTGTCATTATTCATGTAACTAAAGTATTTATAAGTGTATTTCCATCTCAAGAATTGATGGCATATTCACAGGGTTTGCCATAAATTTTCTAATAGATGCGTGTTCTCTATTGATTATTCTGGACCTATCTGCACCATTTTGGACTTCTACTCAGTATCTTGGTTAAGGATACTGCTCTCTCTTACTTTTTTCCTACCTTTTTAACCTCTTTAGGACACAGGGCGTAATGATACGCCCTGCATGCCGAGTCCTTAAGGACAGACGCCCATACGCCAGTGGGAAATCCGGTCCCCACTGCTAGCCGGTTGGGGACCGGAGCCGGATGCCTGCTGAAATCATTCAGCAGGCACCCCGGCACATCGCCCAGGGGGGTCCTGAGACCCCCCCCCCCCATGTCAGCAATCGGAGAAAATCGCATGTCAATTCAGGCATGCGATTTTCTCCAATTCCGGGCTGATCGGGTCTCTGGTGACCCGATCACCCGGAAAATAGGGCTGATCGGAGTTGTCAGTAATAACAGCCCCGATCAGCCTAAGGGATAGGAGTGAGGTCGCAGAGCTGCGATCTCCTCCTATCCCCTGCCATTAGTCAGAACGGAGTTCTGACCAATGGCAGCGCAGGACAGGGGGTTCTGCCCGCCCCTGGATGTCGAGGGGATCTGGGAAGAAGATGGAGGCCGTACCTGCAGGAGAAGATGCCTGGGGACCCGGGATCTTCACTGGAGCCTGCTGGATACTTGCCCAGGTAGGGAATCGACGGTGGGGGGGGGGGGGGGAATTGAAAGTGAAAGTAAAACGATCTTTACTGTGGCAACCACTAGGAAGGCCAAACTGCAACTCCCAGTCACAGTCTGGAGACCACTGTTACAGTGGTGCCCAAACGGTAGCGCTCCAGATGTTGCCATACTACAACTCTCATCATGCCTCGACTGCCCAGGCCTGCTGGGAGTTGTAGTTCTGTAACATCTGTCCCTTCAGATTTAGCAATTTTCATGAAATTTTAGAAAATTGCTGCTCTACTTTGAAGCCCTCTACTTTTTTTTCAAAAAGCAAAAATATGTCCATTTTATGATGCCAACATAAAGTGGACATATTGTATTTGTGAAGAAAAATAAAATTTATTGTGAATATCCATTTTCCTTACAAGTAGAGAGCTTCAAAGTTAGAAAAATGCTAAATTTTCAAAATTTTCATGAAATTTTGGGATTTTTCACCAAAAAAGGATGCAAGTAACGATGAAAATTTACCACCAAAATAAAGTAGAATATGTCACGAAAAAACAAACTCAAAATCAGAATATTCGGTAAAAGCGTTTTCGCGTTATTAATTCGTAAAGTGACGGTGGTCAGAATTGCGAAAAAGGGCTCAGTCCTTAAGGTGAAAAAGGGCTGCGTCCTTAAGGGGTTAAAGAGTACAATTGTTTGGCTTTACTTCTCCTCCTCTTTCCCTTGGGGTTCCTCACAGTTTAGTCCAAGGTCCTACACCCTTGTCTCTACTGGACAAACTATCATCAGATTTGACTTTCAGTGCCAAATGCCAGTCACTTTACTGGTTGCCTATGTACTTTAAAATTCAAATGTATCCCTCTCACAAAGCCCTCCACAGTGCTGCACCAAAATTGCAACATATCCCAATGTATACATGCTGCCTATATGGCCCCTTTTGGCACCTGCTCTATGACACCACACACTCACCTAGACCCTCTGTGGCCCAGTTCAAAACCTTCTCCAGCTTCCTCTTGTTCAAGCTAGAAACAGCCCAATGGAGATCTTAGTCCCTTCCCCATCAGCCTTTCCAGCTACCTCCTTTATAAGTAACTGAAATGTAAAGCTCTAAATATGAGACACACTCCAATGACAAGCAGGGAAAGCTGTCAACAGTTGGGCATAGCTTTCAGGAGATACAATGCAGATTTTTTTTCTTAAACATTTATTGCTGCTCCAGGCTACATGTCTGCTCTGCCCAGGAATGTTCCAGTAATGTAAGTGACCATCTATGAATGGTTGGATCACTGTAGCTCACATATTTCCCCCATTATTTCAGTTTTACCAACATATACAACCCTTCCACCAGCCAACAAATAAGACACCCAAAACTGAAGGCCAAAAAAGAGAAAAGAGGAGGGCTAGGGAAACAGGAGCGTGGACCTCTACAAGGAAGATGGCTCACTGTGAGAAGGTCCCAGGACAGGCTCTCTGAATCTTGATGCCTTTTTTTGTTGAGTTACTCAGGTTACATTTTAACTTTTCCCCAAGGATGCTTTAGTGATAACTGTCCATATATGTAACTTCCAGATATATACAATTACTATTGCAATACAGTGGCATCCTTCAACCATAGAGATCCATTGTAAAAATAAATACAAATAAAAGTATGATATAACATAGTCTATTCCATCCAATGGACAGTTATATCTTTGTAGCTTCCCCTTCTGGAAGCAGGCAACTTACCCCACTGTATGCCTTTACAGTTATATTTGTTCCAGCCTTCTGGCTGAGTTATATGATAGTAGGTAATCACATGATGTAAACAGGGTCTTACAAACTTTCTAATATTCACGTGTACTTTTCATTTATGCCACATTTGAAAGATTAGTGACCATTCAACTTTTCCCAAGGAAACTGTATCTAAGTAAATATGATATCTTGGTTGAATTTCCTCCCTTGATTAAATTGGAATCCATTTCCTACTTGTAAGTGGGCTTTAATGTGTGCACCACTACTGCGAAGCAATGGAGCCAACCATATGAAATGGAGGATGGAGAGTGCAGGAAGCTGACGAGTAAAGAGCTCTATAGGTGAGGTTTGAACATCTAGACCCCAACCAATCAAAACTTTTGATTTTCAAACAGGTGAGCACACATGAGAGACAACTTTTACATTTACTTTTTACACTTAATAACGCAGTCCAGTTTGCAGGCATCGTGTTATAGGGCAGATGGAACTGAGCAGTTTGATTACATAGTTGGCAAAAGTTTCAGGATAACTTGTCATTTATTCAAGTACATTTCTGTTTATTCTGGGCTAAGTAGTCAAGTGGGTGGTTCTACTTAGTGACTGACAGGTCTATATACACAATTATACCTATACACATAAAACTATCAATCTGCTCAGCTACTCCTGCTCTATAACATGATGGCTGCAGATTGGACTGCATTTTCACTGTGACATTTAAAGTATACCTATCTTTTTACCAAACAACTGAGATGTCATAGTGACATGTGAAAAGTTTGGATTGGAGGAGGTCTTGGTGCTAAGACCCTCACTGATCACTAACATGAAGCACTCGGCTACATGTTACAGTATGTGCCCTTTTATTTCTGCTTAAGGCACCATGGCATGTTGTAGCATGCAGCATATACATTTACTTCAGCTTTCTGTGTGCAGCCAAGTGCTTCAATTTAGCAATTGGTGGGTCTTAAAATACTGACTCTCACTGATCAAAATTTCACAATGAAGTTTGATAAAATAATAGGTACTAAAGCATAGCACAGAGAGTAATCGGCACCACTACACAGGTAGATCCCTTGCTGTAATTGAGCTGCTGGATCCTGCACACCTTATTAGATGCTGAACCCCTTCGGCATGGAATGGTAGTGCCCACGTTGCAACAGTGAAGTGAATAACATAAGTGTATATCCAAACAGAAAGAGAAAAACGGAGCACATACCAATAATGTTAAAAGCCGTTTTCATTTCATTTCTTCAGTTTCAGGGAGAGGGAGGGTGGACCCGTGTAGGAGGGGGAACGTCAGCTGACATTCCCCCTCCTGCACGGGTCCACCCTCCCTCTCCCTCCACCGCATACCCCGAAACTGAAGAAATGAAATAAAGTGACAACGGCTTTCAAAATAATAGGTACACTTTAAATATAGAGTACAACCCCCAAGTTACTAAAGGACTGAAAGATGCTGCCTGTTAGCTGTCTGTTTTGCAGTGTTTTTGGAACATAAACTGCAGAATAAAGTCAGCACAAAAGTCTTCATTCAAGGACACACACACACCTTTCTCTCACACTGCCTACATTTAAATATTGCACCATTTTCTAACAGTACAATTCTTAGCTTCTCCGAGAAGTGGGAAGTTGATGCTGAACTGAGGAAAGACACAATCTCATCATTAGCACCACAAGAACTGCCTTATTCTGCTGACTGTCTGAGTGTCAGTTTTTTTTCTGCTTTGTTTTTGTTTTTTCAAACTTCCATCTTTTCACAAACCTGTAGCAATAAGAAAACTAGAAGTAAAAAACATGTAAACTCTTTTCCAAACATTTAAGGAAATACACTGAGTACAACCCATGGGTACATATGCATGCTTTTACGCCTTTTGTCTACATTTTCAGTAATACTGATATAGTTATTGTCACGATTCGGCTGGCTGGAGGTGGATCCTCTGTGCCAGAGAGGGATTGGCGTGGACCGTGTCGGTGGACCGGTTCTAAGTTGATACTGGTATTCACCAGAGCCCGCCGCAAAGCGGGATGGTCTTGCAGCGGCGGTAGCAACCAGGTCGTATCCACTGGCAACGGCTCAACCTCTCTGACTGCTGAGATAGGCGCGGTACAAGGGAGTAGACAAGAGCAAGGTCAGACGTAGCAGAAGGTCGGGGCAGGCGGCAAGGTACGTAGTCAATGGTAATAGCAGGAGGTCAGGTACACAGTAAAGGTAAACACAGAATAAGCTTTCTCTAGGCACTAAGGCAACAAGATCCGGCCAGGAAGTGCAGGGGAAGTGAGATCATATAGCCAGGGAGCAGGTGGAAACTAATTAGGGAGATTGGGCCAGGCACCATCATTGGTGCACTGGCCCTTTAAATCTCAGAGAGCTGGCGCGCGCGCGCCCTAGAGAGCGGAGCCGCGCGCGCCAGAGCATGACAGCCGGGGGCCGGGACAGGTAAGTGACTTGGGATGCGATTCGCGAGCGGGCGCGTCCCGCTATGCGAATCGCATCCCCGCCGGCAATGACAGTGCAGCGCTCCCGGTCAGCGGGTCTGACCGGGGCGCTGCAGGGAGAGAAACGCCGCGAGCGCTTCGGGGAGGAGCAGGGACCCGGAGCGCTCAGCGTAACAGTTATAAGTGCATCTTCGATAAAATACCATAATATGGATAGAGGTGGGGTTACAGCCTTCTCCAACTATGATGTTTAGTATCTGTGACTACTTCCTTGAGTTATGATCTTCATAACCTGAACATGGGGACATCAACACCAACACCAGAAATAACAATGTGGTCAAAAGTTTGAGAAAACAAATGGGAAGGTATGCACCCCATCAAAGAATAGGTTTCCCAACAAGGCTTGTGTTAGATAAAGGGACCATTTATGAAATACAAAGTATTAATTTAATTTTGAACCATAAAGTCTTATTCAATCTTACTGCAATTCAGCCCTATGTTCTGTTGGTTCCTTTCCTCTCGATGGTAATTGCCCCAAAGTGTATGGCCCTCTCAGGAACCAGTCTTCTTAGGCCCTGTCCTCTCTAAATATGTCCTCCTAGGGTAATGCAGAATTTATCAAGGGAGATCGAGGATCAGGAGTTTGCGATATTGTTTTACTAATATAAAAGATGTGGTTTCAGCCTAGCAGTATCCAATGGCGTTTATATGATCCACTCCTTATTACTTGGGTCTCAAAGGTCCAGGAGAGGTCTTACTTTTCAGAGGCGATTAACCTCTATTGTACAGATCTTTTAGGAACACATTTTCGCACATCTCGCACAGAACTTAAAATGCACAGACCCATTCTTTCACAAATGTGTGTACACTGTAAACACAAATTTTTATTAAAATAAGAACACCAACACAAACTGTTGCCATGATCTCCCCTTTCCCCTCCGACTATACTGTTCTTCAACCCTAAAGAACGGAAATAAACACCACTGATTAAACTGGCATCTACACATTCCATCGATTCAATGCATAGACCTTGCTAACGCCAAATCTGCATGGTGGAGGAGAAGCCAAAGTTAATTCTAGTTATAAAGGGAAATCTAACAGTGTGATTTTACACTGGACTAAAAATACCAGAGTGATTTACCAGCAGCAATATATCCATGTGGAGCTTTACTTCACTAAAACCATCCAGGGCTGCAATCATGCAATCTGTAATCTCCCTGAAAAGCCATGTATTCAGACAGCAGAGTCACTTTACCACAGCCATTAATCTGACTTGTCATCCTGTGCAAAGTCCTAAACTGTCATTTTGCCAGGGATATTGACAGCAGTGTTTTACAAGTGCCAAGCAGGGGTATTCTGATACCATAAGAATGTAGAAGTAAGTGACATGAGGTCACACGAGACCACCTATAAATACATACATGTATCTTTGTACATGACGTGTTGGATAGTTTAAAGAGCCAGACAAGTGCTTTTTTATTGTTATAATACACTGTCCATTCAGTGCTTTTGGCTATATTACTACTGGAAGTTTAAACATTACCTGAAATGTACTGCTATTACAAATCAAAATGTTTCAGACCTGCAGATTTGTAAAAAGTGGAGTATTCATTGGGGCATAGACTTCTATGGACTTCCATTCTGTAATCATATTTATGGACATTTATCAACAGGTTTAGTCAGGTTTTCTTTACTATAATTGTTGCAAAATTGTCGCAACTGCGACTACACGATTTTTCGTGCGACATTTTGACTGGAAAGCGAGAAAAGCAAGTTTTCCTAAAATTAACTATGTAGTAATAATTTTAAAATGGACTACGGGTAGTCAGGTATTTATTAACTGCGACAGTCGCAACTGCGCAAAAAAAAGTCGCAACATCGTTAAAAATTTACTAAATTTACTCCAGCTCAAACATGGAGCAGGAAAAGCTACTACCAAAGTAAAAAAGGAAAAATTGCTTACGTGAAAGAAAATTATCAACAGGCTGAAACCAGTTGATAAATAAGTCCCACATAAGCAAAACAAAAGTAAGGAAAAAATTACTAAAAAAAATAATATATAAGCAAAGATTGATAAATGTCCCTCATTGTGAAACACTACAGCCTTCCTAGCCTAACATAGCTAAAATAACAAAGTTGGCCTTCACCGTTTGGGTTTTTAGTTCCTTCCTCAGGATCAACACAGCAGGGCTATAAGCTGAACTGGATGGAGGTGTGCCTTTTAGAGCTGGACGGTATGACCAAATATGTGTATCACGGTATTTTTGTAACTTATGGCGGTTCCACGGTATATAACAGTATTTCTTTCACCCCCATCCCATCAAATCATGTTACCTGCGAGCGCTGTTCTGCTCCCCCCCAAATCATGTTACCCGCCAGCGCTGTTCTGCTCCCCCCCCAATTAATTATCAGCCCTGCGGGGTACTACTCCCATATGTCACCCACAAGCACTGCCCTCCTCCTCTTTGTTGCGGCCGGCACTGGAACTCTATACTGTACGCCAGTGGTCTCCAACCTGCGGACCTCTAGATGTTGCAAAACTGCAACTCCCAGCATGCCCGGACAGCCGACGGCTGTCCGGGCATGCTGGGAGTTGTAGTTTTGCACCAGCTGGAGGACCGCAGGTTTGAGACCACTGCTGTACGCTGTATCCATATGCCCGGGCTACAAAAGATAAACAAAATAAACTTTAACTTACCTACGTCGGCCTCACACTGTTCCTGGGGACTGGAACGTCGGACAGCCATCAGCCTATCACCAGCTGCAGCGATGTCCTGCCCCAGCCAGTGATAGGTTAAACGCACTGTCATGTAAGAAGCCGGCTTCTTACATGACAGTGGGCTCAGCTTATCACCGGCTGGGGCGGAACATCGCTGCAGCCGGTGATAGGCTGACGGCTATCCGACGTTCCAGTCCCTAGGAACAGTGTGAGGCCGACGTAGGTAAGTTAAAGTTTATTTTGTTTATCTTTTGTAGCCCGGGCATATGGATACAGCGTACAGCAGTGGTCTCAAACCTGCGGTCCTCCAGCTGGTGCAAAACTACAACTCCCAGCATGCCCGGACAGCCGTCGGCTGTCCGGGCATGCTGGGAGTTGCAGTTTTGCAACATCTAGAGGTCCGCAGGTTGGAGACCACTGGCATACAGTATAGAGTTCCAGTGCCGGCCGCAACAAAGAGGAGGAGCGCAGTGCTTGTGGGTGACATATGGGAGTAGTACCCCGCAGGGCTGATAATTAATTGGGGGGCGGGAGCAGAACAGCGCTGGCGGGTAACATGATTTGGGGGGGAGCAGAACAGCGCTCGCGGGTAACATGATTTGGGGGGAGCAGAACAGTGCTCGCGGGTAACATGAGTTGGTGGGGGGAGCAGAACAGCGCTGGCGGGTCACATATGATTAGTTCCCCGATGTGGGAACAGCGCAGCAGCGCTGGGCTGATAATTCATTCCCAAGGGGGAGGGGCCCAACCGGTATTGCGGTATGGGAAAAATTCATATCGTGCAGCACAAAAATTTTGCTATTCGGTATGAACCGGTATACCGCCCAGCCGTAGTGCCTTTTTTAGCCTTACAAACTATGTGGAAGATTGATCAAGACCCGTGTTGAGGATAGCTGACCAGTTGCTCATATCAACCAATCAGATTGCTTCTTTTTTGTCCGAAAAAGCCTCTGAATAATAAAAAAGCAATCTGGTTGCTATTGGCAACTGATCAACTTTTCCTCAGCACAGGTGTTGATGGACCTCCCTCTGTGTCACTATGACTGATGACAGAAAGTACCAGAGTAGGTAGATTTATGGTACGTTCACACTTCAGATTGTTTGCACAGAATTCCGCTCACAAATTCCACTGCACAAATCCAAAATTATTATCAATGGGTTTTCAGTTGACCCATTTAAACTTCAGGACTTCAACAGCGGAAAATTCTGCTGCAGAAATGTACCCAACAAAAGAATGGACAGCAGAATTGTGTGCGGACTGCATTGCCGTCAATGGTGACTTTGTAGGTCTGAACGGTCCTAGCGAGTGTACACATGAAAATCTGCCTTTGGTTTTCAGCTTTATTACTTTCATCTGAAAGAAGACTGTTTAAATCTACTCACTGTTTTAACATAATCCAAACCAGATTGTAGCTGGAGAAGAAGGAAAAACTTATCAGATTGCTGTGAGTTTAGGCTCACGTCACAAGGTCTGAGCATGGACCAGGTATTAAATGTCAGCTGAAATTTCTTTCCCTGTATCTGATGAAAGAAAACAACTTCACTAATCTCAATGGAAAGGATCTGGTAAATGTAAAGCTAACTTAACAACAGTCACTTGGGTTTTGTTACACATGACACTCTACAATCCAGTAATGTAACATTAAAGATCAGTTATTGGTGCAGCAATACTTCTCAGTAGGGCTGCAACTAACAATTATAAAAAAAAATAAAAAAAATGTAATCAATTTTAATTCGATTAATCAGATTTAAAAAAAAAACAACAAAAAACAAACAAACGCGGGATTAGGGTTAACAGGGGGGAAGGAGAGAGAAAAGACAGCACCTGAAAGAGGAGGAGAGCACCTGAAAGGTTAACAGGGGAGAGAGGGGACAGCACCTAAAGGTTTTACTTATGAGCCGGAGCCTCGCTGCAGGGGAGAAGGAGCAGTACACAGACATTAGTGATGGCATCCTCCTCTCCGCACCAGGAAGATCTGTCACTGCAGGGAAGATGGAGAACAGAGCTTCTGGCCGGAGCGAGGGGGCTCCAGCCATATCAGGACCGTAGATGGCGAGGACCAGGAGGCGGCGCCGGCACTGTACTGCACTCCAGCCTGTGGTCTCACTGCTAGAGCTAGGCCGCAGGAGGCACACGGGAGGGTAAAGGGAGGCACCAGAGAGGAAGGGGAGACATTAGAGAGGAAGGGGAGACACAAAGAGGAAGGGGAGAGCAAGGGGAGGTGAAGGGGAACATGTAGGGGCAGGGAAAGTAGTAACTATAGTTAGGCTTTTCATGTTTCCAGGCCCCGCCACCTAATGACCAAGGCCACAAACCCTAACTACCAGTTATTCGATACCGGAAATAGTTATCGGCCATTCCCTTTATTGATTTTTATTGATAAAATTGAATACATCGTTGCAGCCCTACTTCTCAGTTCCATATGCACACTTTCTCCACTTTCCTCCTCTCACAATCCAGCAGTACTTTGAAAGGAAACTTCTTATTTAATTTTTTTTTTTTAAATCAACTGGTGCCAGAAAGTTAAAACAGATTTGTAAATTACTTCAATTAAAATCTTCCAGTACTTATCAGGTGCTGTATGTTCCACAGGAATTTCTTTTCTGTCTGACCACAGTGCTCTCTGCTTACACCTCTGTCCATTTCAGGAACTGTCCAGAACAGGATAGGTTTGCTATGGGGATTTTCTCCTACTCTGGACAGTTCCTGACATTAACAGAGGTGTAAGTAGAGAGCATTGTGGTCAGACAGAAAAGAAATTGAAAAAAAAGAACTTCCTCTGTAGTATACAGCAGCTCATAAGTACTGGAAGGATTTTTAAATAGACGTCATTTACAAATATGTTTAACTTTCTGGCATGAGTTTTCCACTGGAGTACCCCTTTAAACTTCTGTATTATATTGAGGAGTAACATAGCCAGGGATTTATTAGTAACAGGTTATGATGAGAATGCTGCAGAATTCACAAAAAACACATTGGCCCTGATTTACTATTGTAAACTCGACATGCTTTGTCGGGTTGTGTGTGCCAGAATTGAAAAAAACCCGACCAACTTTCCATTTTACTGAGAAAACCCAATAAAGAGGCATGAACGTCGGTGAAAAGGGGGCGTGCCCATCGAAAAGGGGCGCATCTTTGACATTTTCTAAAAAATCTAGAAACATCGTTCATAAGGTTGAAAAAAGACCAGAGTCCATCAAGTTCAACCTATAACCCTAATAAGTCCCTATTGAGTTGAGTTGATCCAGAGGAAGGCAAAAAATCCTCATACTAGAGGTATAAATTCCTTTTCGACTACAAATATGGCATCAGAATAAATCCCTGGATCAACCCTCTATGCCTATAATCTGTATCTCAACATATTAACTAAGGTTTCCACAGAAAATGTGGTGGATTTGAGCTCTGGAAAACCCCACAGATCAGAGCATGTGTAAAAAAAAAAAAAAGGAAAATGTAGGGAAAAGTGCAAAATGTAAGGAAACATTAGTAAATACCGTAGAAAAATACTTGTAGGGCAGAAAAAACATTAAAAAAAACTACACAACACTCTTAGTGAATCAGGGCCATACTCTTTCTGTGACAAACCCAGTGAGAAACCCGGCTGCAATAACCAGCTGCCCTGTAAACTCCATATCATATACTGTACCTACAACATAGGTGGACCAACATACCTAAAATATATACAATAATAGCATCAAACATTGGTCCAGTATGTACATGTAACCCTTAGTGTGTAGTCCCCTGTATCTTAATACTATGAGCAGTATCAGTTTGCATAGGAGGATGAATCATGCTGAAAATATCCAATGTAGAACATAAACAATTACATTGTGGTCCTCTTCATCTGGCACTGTAGTAGTACCATCTGTTTCACAAATGTGGCCCAAAACTAAAGCAAAGGAGCATTTCTTTGCAAAGGGAAATAGTTGTGTTTTCCTTACTTGGAGGAAGCAGGGCCTCCTAATATCTGTGTCTTTTAGAACCCTAGACTAAGGCCAGTTTCACACAAGATGTCCTGACCGTGGGACTGCTGAACAAATGTGAAATCCAATCCCATAAAAACTGCCTTCAAACAGCATGAAATGGAAAAAACTTCTTCCAATATTCCCAAAGCGGCCAACACTGTACTCATCACCACTTCCTGTTGTGATTGCAGAGCAATGTGTGGTCTATCATCATGTGACCTTTGTGATGTCATGGTTCTATGGGGTAGACAGCATGTCAATGCTTCTGGATGACTACCGGAAGAGGTGAGGGGTTTTGTTGTCCAGTTACCAATTCAGAGGCTATGTATATTAGGATATTTGTCCATTTTAAGCATTAAAGGGGTAGTCCAGTGGTGAAAAAACTTATCCCCTACCCAAAGGATAGGGGATAAGTTTGAGATCGCGGGGGGTCCGACCGCTGGGGCCCCCTGCGATCTCTCTGTACATGGGCCCCGGCTCTCCGGCCAGATAGCGGGTGTCGACCCCCGCACGAAGCAGCGGCCGACACGCCCCCTTAATACATCTCAATGGCAGAGCCGGAGATTGCCGAAGGCAGCGCTTCGGCTCTGCCATAGAACTGTATTGAGGGGGCATGTCGGCCGCCGCTTCATGCGGAGGTCGACACGCCCCCTTCCCACGGGCTGTCGGGGCTCCGTACAGGAGATCGCAGGGGGCCCAAGCAGTAGGACCCCCCACGATCTGCAACTTATCCCCTATCCTTAAGATAGGGGATAAGTTGTTCACCACTGAGTCACCACTGGACTACTCCCTTAAAAAAAGTAAATTTTTTTTTAACCATTTCCTTAACTTTTTAGTTTAAGCTTCATATGTGGCATTCTATTATAATAAGCTGTCAGTCTGACTGGCTCAATAACACATTTAAAGGGGTTGTGCGCTGCCCTGACTTTCGGAGCTCCGCTCACAGCGTCCGGAAGTTCATTACTCCGAACACTGTGTGCGGGCTTCCGTGTTCGCAGCCCTTCGCGACGCCTCGCCCGCCCCCTCGTGACCTCTTGCCCGCCCCCTCAACGAAAGTCTATGGGAAGGGGGCGCGACCGCTGTCACGCCCCCTTCCCATAAACTTTGGTAGAGGAGGCGGGCGTGACGTCACGAGGGGGTGGGCGCGACGTCACGAGGGGGCGGGCGAGGGGTCGGGCGTGACGTCACGCCCGGCGGCCGCGAACACGGAAACCCGCACACAGCGTTCGGAGTAATGAACTGTGACGCTGTGAGCGGAGCTCCAAAAATTAGGGCAGCGCACAACCCATTTAAAGGAGTACTCTGGTGAAGAGTACTCCTGCTCCGTCCTGCCCGGGCTGCAAAAATAAATGAAAATGAAAATAAACTATCTCTTCCCGCGGAGCATCACTACAGCTGATCGGTCCTCCGGTCCATCTTCTTCATACTTCCGTGTGTAACGAAGCATCACATGGCACTCAGCCTATCGCTGGCCGCTGTGATGTTCTACCTCGGCCGATAATAGGCTGAGCGCCATGTGACGCTTCGTTCACACGGAAGTATGAAGATGATGGACCGGAGGACCGATCAGCTGTAGTGGCACTCCGCGGGAACCAGGAAGGTGATTGATGGTTTATTTTCATTTTTTTGCAGCCTGGGCAGGACGGAGCAGGAATACTCTCCACCAGAGTACTCCTTTAACTCCTGCAGCCAATCTCTTAACAACCTAAGTAGAGCTGAGCAGCAAAAGTGTCAGGCTATGTTCACACGGCAGAATCTATGCTCGGAATTCCGTGGAAGAAGTACGTTGGAAATTCCACCAAAATTTACTGCCCATTGACTTCAATGAGATTCCGCTGTCCCATTCACATAGCGAAATTTCAGCAGTGGCAGTTCAGTCACGGAAATGTCACATTGCGCAAAATTTTAAGATCTGTCTTTAATTTAGCAAAATTTCATGGAAATTCCGCTGCAATTCTGTCGGAATTCTGCAATTGCGGAAATTTTGCTGGGTGAACATACCTTAGCGTGAAGATTAACCAATCCGACCCACATATAATACTGAATGATATAACCTTGGCCGACATTTATCATTGTCCTTAGACAGTTTTTTGTGTCTAGAAAAGGCCGCAAAAAAAGCGCAAGCAGGGTTTATTTGCGCCTTTTTAGCGCCTTTTGGTTTACACGTTTCTGCTGATTTTGAGTTGCAATCCCCTGATTTTGGCAATACACATGATATGGAAGGGTTTTATCAACTGCACCTTTTTCTGAAAAGGCGCAAAAAAGGCGCAAAACCACTGAGAAGTCTCTAAAACTACACCAGCCCAGACTTAGCTTAGCTTTCTGGGACGGCATTTATCATTGTAGTGTAAGTGAAGCATTTTTCTACACCTTTTTTTGTGTGCTGATAATGTGTAGGAGCATGAAATTTATTACATGGTCACAGAGCATTTGATACATTTTGGGCAGGTCACATTTTCTGAAATTTCTCTCTTCATACACCAAAAAGCTAAGCTAAGTCTGGGCTGGTGTCGTTTAGAGACTTCTCGGTGGCTTTGTGCCTTTTTACAAAAAGGCGCAGTTGATAAATCCCTTCCATATCATGTGTATTGCCAAAAATGAGTGGATTGCACCTCAAAATCAGCAGAAATGTGTACACCAACAGGCGCAAAAAAGCGCAAATAAACCCTTCTTCCACCTTTTTTTTACGCTTTTTGTAGACACAAAAAATAGTCTAAAGACAATGATAAATGTCGGCCATGGTGTCTGTGAAGAGAGAAATTTCAGAAAATGTGACCTGCACAAAATGTATCAAATACTCTGTGACCATGTAATAAATTTGGTGTTTCTACACATTATCAGCACACAAAAAAGGTGTAGAAAAATGCTTCACTTACACTACAATGATAAATGCCGGACATAAAACCTACAAGATCTGTCAACAAGTAGCCTCTTTAACAACCCCTTTCAGGTGTCAAACTGTAACAGCAAAGAGAAAAAAAAAAGATTTACATTTTTTTAAATAAAATCTTGACAAGATAAACAGATACCGAATGTTAAAGGGGTACTCCGGCCCTAATGCATCTTATCCCCTATCCAAAGGATAGGGGATAAAATGTATGATCATGGAGGTCCCGCCGCTGGGGAACCCCACAATCTGTCATTCTGCACTACCTTTGCAAGCTCTCCACAGCGCTGGAGGCTCAGAGTATGAAGCGTGACGATCATGGGGCCGGAATATCGTGACGTCACGACTCTGCCCCTGTGTGATGTCAAGCCCTGCCCCATCTATGGGAGCTGGGTGCAGAATGACAGATTGCGGGGGTCCCCAGCGGCGGGACCCCCGCAATCAGACATCTTATCACCTATCTTTTGGATAGGGGATAAGATGTATTAGGGCCGGAGTACCCCTTTAACAAAAGGTACAAACTTTCTTTATATGATCACCATTTCAGAGTGTGCCTTCCTTTTAGGGTTAAAGTACAACTATAGTGCACAGAAACTTATCCCCTATCCATAGGATAGGCGATAAGTGTTAGATCACAGGTGGTCCGACCACTGGGACCCCCACGATCTCCTGCACGGCGGTCGACACGCCCCATCCATGTATCTCTAGGAAATACAGCTTTCAACACCAGGGTCCCATGCTGGAGATCGGGGATAAGTTTTAGACCGCGGGGGGTCCGACCTTTGGATTGGGGATAACTTTTTGTGCACAATACTTCTCCTTTAACAATACCCACATACTATGAAGTCAAAAGTAGCGGACATGATTTTGAGGTTTGAATCGTTGTAACCTAAAAGGTCGTAATACTAGAAAGAAGCTTTATGAGTGTTGTGGTCTCCCATTTAAAAAAGGAAGGAAGTCTTCCCTATAGAAGAATAAAGTACACTGTGTAAGGTCATATACTTGTGTTCATGTTGCATCATTGTGATGTATCTGTTCACATCCAGTTGGCAAATACTGTAAAAGGCTTATATCATAAGCAGAAATAAAAATGCTTATGCAAATGCATAATCCTTCGTAATGAAAGTGCTTGCAAAGAATGTCACATGGTGTCCCCCTTCCTCCTGCCACAACTTTCACCATTATGAAATACATACTGCACAGGGTACATGTCCTAGATACAACATGTGGGGTCAGCCCTTCATTTTATAAAATGCTCTATAGTGGAGGGCACCAAATTAGTCACATGATGTGTGAATCATGTTACTGGCTAAAAAGCTGCACTTAAAGAGTACCTGTCATGATCTTGTTATATTTTATAATCCTCCTAGTTCACTGCCCCCATCATGATAAACCACCCCCTGCCTGAATTTGTATTATTTTTTACTTTTCTACCTTGATATTGCTCTGTATTTTCTGCTCAGTCTCAGTCAGATTCACAGACTTGAAAGGGGCGTTCCCCAGCAGGTGTGACATCATCTGAAGCCATACAGAGGAGAACTTCCTCACTCACTCTGCTACACACAGCCCAGAGCAGTTCTGTGTGAGATGAGCTATGATTGGATTAGGCTGCACACACCCCTCAGCACTCCAGATTGCATTTACTGATTTAGGACTTCTGCCAGGCCAGCAGGAGTCCAAAGTCTCTGCAAAAGATGGAGGGGGGGGGGGGAATGTGCTCTGGACAAGTAGGGAAACTTCATTTTTTATAACAAAGTACATTAGAAAGATTTTTTTATTTGCCATAAGGAGTGCAATAGCAAAAATTAGTTTAAATGAGAGTGCCCATTTGAGGCCAGGGCAACATGGTGATTGAAAATTGCAGCTAATTTTAGTAGTTTTAGTTGCACGGAAATCCAACAAGTTTGGACTTCTGCAGGCTGAAGTGTTGCAGTAACTTGTAGGTCACAACAGAACCACATAAACATTTTTTGAATATGATGTAGTGTAACAGTGTGATCTTATGTCATACACACACAAGTTGTGAAGCATATAGGCAGCACAGTGGCTCAGTGGTTAGCACTGTTGCATTGCAGTGCTGAGGTCCTTAAGACAACATCTGCAATGAGTTTGTATGTTCTCCCCACATTTGTGTAGCTTTCTTCACAAATTCCAAAACATACTGATAGGTGAATTTAGATTATGAGTCCCAATGGGGACAGGGACCAATTTGAGAGAACTGTGGAATCTGTGTGCTCTATATAAAGAACAAAGCCCTAGCCTCCAAAGGACAGTAGACATCTTCTTTGCCTGGGATTCCTCAGAGCTTCTCCCATATAAACGGAGCCCTTGAAGTTGTTTTGAACACAAGTATCATTTGTTTGTTTCATATGCAAAAAAGGTGGCAACATTTATAGAGCACCACTCGTAAACTACAAGCTATTATATTCTATCCACACAAGGGTTCTCTCTGAACGCCAAAGAAGAAACATTATAAAGACTGGAAAAGATGTAAATACAATAAAAGTCATGTTAAAGGGAACAAGAACTCTGTGCTGCAAATTATATGTTCTGTAAATTGCTTGAACATAAATTATACACCAAAAAGAAAGACATCTTGTGGCATTTTAAGGCTGCATGACGTGCAGAACTGCATGGAGGCTTGTTGCCCAGAAAAGGCAGAAGCATTTAGCTTCAAAACTCAACCAGAGAGAGACTCAGAGGGATATTTACTATAGCTTTTATGACGTTTGTTAATGTGCCTTTTTATTGCGCTTTTTTCATATATGCCCTTTTTTAAAACTGACTGTGAAATCCAGCTGTGGGCACGTTCCGAAGCGGCAGACAATATTTATTTACACCTTTGGGCAACAGGGTGCATAAAAAGGTGCATCGACTTAAACAAGCCAAAAATTCAACGTTTCATTGTGGCTGGAGACAGCGAAGGCTGAGGTAAAATTCAAAAGGTGCCATATTTATTAAGGCTGTGCCTCTTTATAGTAAATTTGGCACAAGTTAGCGAAAAAAACAAAATACATGCAAAATTCTGTCAGGAAATATGGCATCCTATGGCATTGATAAATGTACCCCTCAGTGACCGGATGCTGCTACTATGTGCGCAATAGAAAACAAAAAAAATACTCCTCTGGAGAGAAAAAAAATCAAATAGTAAATATTCTTAAACATATGATACGATGTGATGTGCTGGAAGCAGAAAACCTGGGCAAGTGTAAGTATCTTTGACAAGGTCAAAATTTTGATGGCTAACTGACTAGGTCAGAGCATCTCCAATACATAGATGACTGGGACCTGCACAGTATTACACATTGAAATTCAGGGGGCAGTACAAGTTCTGGGCTGTATGCCAGTAGTACACATACATGGACTTCCTTTACCTTACATTTTGTTACTAGATGGGGACTGAGCCTAACAACAGGTAATGGACAGCAAACCACACAGAAATGAGACACCTAGTGGCCAAGACTTTAGAACTGTTTTTTCTTTTTGGAGTAAGGCATCATTAATGGTAAAAAAAGTGATAGAAATCACACAGGCTCTCACATGGAGGAAACTGTTTGAAGTGCAGCGACCATTTAACCATTTAAACATTTCTATATTTTTAGGGACACTTGGGGACTTAAAGGGAACCAATCATCAGATTTTACCCTATATAATGCTTGGTAAAGCGTTATAAAGGGTAACATTGTTGTCCTCACCATTCCCAGGGGATGCTCCTGCCCCCAGGGATGGTGAAGATATGAAGTTATAAACTAGTTACCGCCGCCGCCGTAAGTAGTCACCTGGGCGGGGAGCTCTTCTCATCTACTCCCGTTCTTCGGCCGGGAGCGACGCCCCCTCCGCTTGATTGATGGGCTGCGTCATTGTTCCGCTCACTGAACAGACGGAGCAGAGCGATGACGTGGCCCATCAATCAAGCGGAAGGGGGCGTTGCTGCCGGACGAAGAACAGGAGTAGATGAGAAGAGCTCCCCGCCCAGGTGACTACTTACGGCGGCGGCGGTGACTAGTTTATAACTTCATATCTTCACCATCCCTGGGGGCAGGAGCATCCCCCGGGAATGGTGAAAATAAAGATTTTACCCTATATAATGCTTTGCCAAGCGTTATATAGGGTAAAATCTGATGATTGGTTCCCTTTAAGCATGAATGTTCATAGAATGCACTGCAATATTACTGTATGACATGCATCCTACTAGGCCCTGGGGCATGCCTACAAGATTTGGGGACCTTATGTCCTGACTGAAATTACCCCAACAACCCATCAGCCTCCCACAAAAGCCATAACATCTTATACGAATTAAAACACTAGAAAACACTGTCCCATCTACGTGATAATATTACATATACTGTAAGTATCTAAGTTGGTCACTTTCTGAAGAGGCTTTCAGAAAATCAGGAAACACTTGATACACCATACCTCTTCCTGAAATATACAGACATGGACAATATTAGTTATATCCTAACTCCTGCACAGCGCCAGTGTGGTATATCAGGGTGTCCATTCCCGATGTAAACTATATGTAAATGTTTACAATGTCAGGATCCTCACTACTTCCCCCTGTTTCTAATCTTCCTATTCTCCAAGTTGACGCTGGCTTACAAGGTACCATAGGTTGGGGAGCACAGGCTTAGAGCAGCTTTCATTGATCCCTTTTCCGCTGTGAAGAAACCTGCCCCAAGTCCTAACCGAATCATCGGATCACTTCTGACTGGTGGCAGAGAGGGATCAATGATGGCATTGCTGGCTGACTATGTTTAATGTCTTCTACCTTTAGGTTCCTTGGTGTGCTGTCTATTGGATACATGGGTCTTCTCTATAAGGACGTCACCAAGTTGCCCTCAACCATGCCCTTTAAAAATCAAAAAGGCGCTTCCTTGTCATGTAATAGACTAACAACATAAATGAGTGAGGTGACCTCAGATATCCACAAAGACTTCATACTAAAGGACTGACAGCACAAAACATTATAGGCAATGAGATCACAGTTCTACTGACTGTACCATCACTATATCATCCTGTATAGACTGTACCACCACTATATCATCCTGTATAGACTGTACCATCACTATATCATCCTGTAAAGACTGTACCACCACTATATCATCCTATATAGACTGTACAACCACTATATCATCCTGTATAGACTGTACCATCCCTATATCATCCTGTATAGAGTGTACCATCACAATATCATCCTGTATAGACTGTACCATCACTATATCATCCTGTATAGACTGTACCACCACTATATCATCCTGTATAGACTGTACCATCACTATATCATCCTGTATAGACTGTACCACCACTATATCATCCTGTATAGACTGTACCATCACTATATCATCCTGTATAGACTGTACCATCACTATATCATCCTGTATAGACTGTACCATCACTATATCATCCTGTATAGACTGTACCATCACTATATCATCCTGTATAGACTGTACCATCACTATATCATCCTGTATAGACTGTACCACCACTATATCATCCTGTATAGACTGTACCATCACTATATCATCCTGTATAGACTGTACCACCACTATATCATCCTGTATAGACTGTACCATCACTATATCATCCTGTATAGACTGTACCATCACTATATCATCCTGTATAGACTGTACCATCACTATATCATCCTGTATAGACTGTACCACCACTATATCATCCTGTATAGACTGTACCATCACTATATCATCCTGTATAGACTGTACCACCACTATATCATCCTGTATAGACTGTACCATCCCTATATCATCCTGTATAGAGTGTACCATCACAATATCATCCTGTATAGACTGTACCATCACTATATCATCCTGTATAGACTGTACCACCACTATATCATCCTGTATAGACTGTACCATCACTATATCATCCTGTATAGACTGTACCATCACTATATCATCCTGTATAGACTGTACCATCACTATATCATCCTGTATAGACTGTACCACCACTATATCATCCTGTATAGACTGTACCATCACTATATCATCCTGTATAGACTGTACCACCACTATATCATCCTGTATAGACTGTACCACCACTATATCATCCTGTATAGACTGTACCATCACTATATCATCCTGTATAGACTGTACCACCACTATATCATCCTGTATAGACTGTACCATCACTATATCATCCTGTATAGACTGTACCATCACTATATCATCCTGTATAGACTGTACCATCACTATATCATCCTGTATAGACTGTACCACCACTATATCATCCTGTATAGACTGTACCATCACTATATCATCCTGTAAAGACTGTACCACCACTATATCATCCTATATAGACTGTACAACCACTATATCATCCTGTATAGACTGTACCATCCCTATATCATCCTGTATAGAGTGTACCATCACAATATCATCCTGTATAGACTGTACCATCACTATATCATCCTGTATAGACTGTACCACCACTATATCATCCTGTATAGACTGTACCATCACTATATCATCCTGTATAGACTGTACCACCACTATATCATCCTGTATAGACTGTACCATCACTATATCATCCTGTATAGACTGTACCATCACTATATCATCCTGTATAGACTGTACCATCACTATATCATCCTGTATAGACTGTACCATCACTATATCATCCTGTATAGACTGTACCATCACTATATCATCCTGTATAGACTGTACCACCACTATATCATCCTGTATAGACTGTACCATCACTATATCATCCTGTATAGACTGTACCACCACTATATCATCCTGTATAGACTGTACCATCACTATATCATCCTGTATAGACTGTACCATCACTATATCATCCTGTATAGACTGTACCATCACTATATCATCCTGTATAGACTGTACCACCACTATATCATCCTGTATAGACTGTACCATCACTATATCATCCTGTATAGACTGTACCACCACTATATCATCCTGTATAGACTGTACCATCCCTATATCATCCTGTATAGAGTGTACCATCACAATATCATCCTGTATAGACTGTACCATCACTATATCATCCTGTATAGACTGTACCACCACTATATCATCCTGTATAGACTGTACCATCACTATATCATCCTGTATAGACTGTACCATCACTATATCATCCTGTATAGACTGTACCATCACTATATCATCCTGTATAGACTGTACCACCACTATATCATCCTGTATAGACTGTACCATCACTATATCATCCTGTATAGACTGTACCACCACTATATCATCCTGTATAGACTGTACCACCACTATATCATCCTGTATAGACTGTACCATCACTATATCATCCTGTATAGACTGTACCACCACTATATCATCCTGTATAGACTGTACCATCACTATATCATCCTGTATAGACTGTACCATCACTATATCATCCTGTATAGACTGTACCATCACTATATCATCCTGTATAGACTGTACCACCACTATATCATCCTGTATAGACTGTACCATCACTATATCATCCTGTATAGACTGTACCACCACTATATCATCCTGTATAGACTGTACCATCCCTATATCATCCTGTATAGAGTGTACCATCACAATATCATCCTGTATAGACTGTACCATCACTATATCATCCTGTATAGACTGTACCACCACTATATCATCCTGTATAGACTGTACCATCACTATATCATCCTGTATAGACTGTACCATCACTATATCATCCTGTATAGACTGTACCATCACTATATCATCCTGTATAGACTGTACCACCACTATATCATCCTGTATAGACTGTACCATCACTATATCATCCTGTATAGACTGTACCACCACTATATCATCCTGTATAGACTGTACCACCACTATATCATCCTGTATAGACTGTACCATCACTATATCATCCTGTATAGACTGTACCACCACTATATCATCCTGTATAGACTGTACCATCACTATATCATCCTGTATAGACTGTACCATCACTATATCATCCTGTATAGACTGTACCATCACTATATCATCCTGTATAGACTGTACCACCACTATATCATCCTGTATAGACTGTACCATCACTATATCATCCTGTATAGACTGTACCACCACTATATCATCCTGTATAGACTGTACCATCCCTATATCATCCTGTATAGAGTGTACCATCACAATATCATCCTGTATAGACTGTACCATCACTATATCATCCTGTATAGACTGTACCACCACTATATCATCCTGTATAGACTGTACCATCACTATATCATCCTGTATAGACTGTACCATCACTATATCATCCTGTATAGACTGTACCATCACTATATCATCCTGTATAGACTGTACCACCACTATATCATCCTGTATAGACTGTACCATCACTATATCATCCTGTATAGACTGTACCACCACTATATCATCCTGTATAGACTGTACCATCACTATATCATCCTGTATAGACTGTATCATCACTATATCATCCTGTATAGACTGTACCATGGCTGGCAGTATATACAGTAAAGGAACCAGCCCTGGAGGACACGACAACTTTCTGTCACTCCAGGCACAGACTACAGTAGGTAGATGATAGATAGATAGAAACAATGGAGCAGCAAAACCAGATTAAGAAAGGCTGCAATCTGGCAGCTGAAACATCGCTTCTGATGTCAGGTCAATAAATTCTTTTTTCACTGTACTTTTTGGAGTGCCGCAGCATTTCTATTTTGGTGTAGATAGATAGATAGATAGATAGATAGATTAATGTTTCTCAACCAGGGTGCCTCCAGCTGTTGGACAGCTAAAGGCATGCTGGAAGTTGTAGTTTTGCAACAGCTGGAGGCACCCTGGTTGATAAATACTGATCTATCTGTCTTTCACTTTTAGATAGATAGATATGAGATAGATAGATATGCGATACATAGATAGATAGATATGAGATAGATAGATATGAGATAGATAGATATGAGATAGATAGATAGATATGAGATAGATAGATAGATAGATAGATAGATATGAGATAGATGGATAGATAGATATTAGATAGATAGATAGATAGATATGAGATAGATAGATATGAGATAGATGGATAGATAGATATGAGATAGATAGATATGAGATAGATAGATAGATAGATAGATATGAGATAGATAGATATGAGATAGATGGATAGATAGATATGAGATAGATAGATAGATATATAGATAGATATGAGATAGATAGATAGATAGATATGAGATAGATAGATATGAGATAGATGGATAGATAGATATGAGATAGATAGATAGATATGAGATAGATAGATAGATATGAGATAGATAGATAGATAGATAGATATGAGATAGATAGATAGATATGAGATAGATAGATAGATATGAGATAGATAGATAGATAGATAGATATGAGATAGATGGATAGATAGATATGAGATAGATAGATAGATATGAGATAGATATAAGATAGATATGAGATAGATATATAGATAGTTAGATAGATAGGAGATAGATAGATAGATAGAAATGAGATAGATAGATAGATATGAGATAGATAGATATGAGATAGATAGATGATAGATAGATAGATAGATATGAAAAAAGTCCAAGAGAGCAGCACTCACAGGATATGTGCAATGGTGATAGGGTGCGTTCAGTTGCTGCAGATCCCGGTCACGAATCTCCCCAAGTAATAAACGAAAGGCAACCGCACTCCCATAAGATGCAAAAAAGTTAGGTCTTTATTCACACAAGCGTGAAGGTGGCGATGTTTCGGCTAGCTCACCTAGCCATTATCAAGCCTTGATAATGGCTAGGTGAGCTAGCCGAAACGTCGCCACCTTCACCCTTGTGTGAATAAAGACCTAACTTTTTTGCATCTTATGGGAGTGCGGTTGCCTTTCGTTTATTAGATAGATATGAGATAGATAGATATGAGATAGATATAGATAGATAGATATAGATAGATAGATAGATATGAGATAGATAGATATGAGATAGATAGATATAGATAGATAGATATGAGATAGATAGATATGAGATAGATAGATATAGATAGATAGATAGATAGATAGATAGATAGATAGATATGAGATAGATAGATATAGATAGATAGATAGATAGATAGATATAGATAGATATGAGATAGATAGATAAATAATAGATAGACAGATAATAGATAGATAGATAGATAGATATGAGATAGATAGATAAATAATAGATAGATATTTGATAGATAGATAATAGATAGAAGGATGGGTGATAGTGTGCGCTCCCTCCCTTGCCTGTACAGTGTAGCCTATGACCTGTACATTTCTGTGCCCGCCATGCACACAGCAGCAGTCCCCGTCACTTGTGGCTGTCTGTCTGCCGCGTCCATTGGCCGTCACTTACGCGCTCTCCTTGTCCATGTCCGTGTCTCTCATGTCTCTGCCGTCACTTCTTCCCGAGTGTGTGCGGTGCCGGATGCTCTCCGAATTTCCTGGCAATGTCCCCACTTCCAGACCCGTTAGCTCCTTTCTAGCCACCCCCCCTGCCCTTTCTCTTTCCAGACACAAAGGGCTGAGCGAGCAGGACAGAGCCGACACAGCTGCTGCTGCTGCCCGGGGGCTGTCACCTTCTCCTCCGCGAGGGGCACAAGAACTTTCAGTCACTTTCCTGTCACCTCCATCCGAGACACGGGACACGGACTGAAAAGCCCCGAATCAACGGACTGCAGCCGGAGCGTCCCCGGAGCGGCTATGGCAGTCACCGCAGCTGTGTGACCGTGCTCCAGACTGGCACAATAGCCGGCACGGTGCGGTGGTGCCCTGGCACAGTCCCTTTTAGTGATGCCCTTCTTCCTTTGTTCTTCCTTCCTCATCCCATTAGATTGTCTTCCTTTTTTCCGCTCCTCACTTTATTTCCAGTCACTTTGGAGACTCGATGTCTCCCCCTGCTGTTCACTGAGGGATTAATGGGAGTGGAGGGTTCAGGGACTTTATAGAATGGCAATACCACCCAAAACCACTGTTGGGGGAAGTTGTAGTTTTACAACAGCTGGAGAGCCACAGATTGGGGACCACTATGGTAGACCCACATAGCATGTGCTCTCAAGTCACCCTATAACAAGCTGTCTGTAGCCATAAGCAGGGGTCAAGTCCTTGGAAGAAAAGTGTGGCTTCTCACCCAAGATTTTTATATGCAATCCCAAACTGTTCCTCTTCCGCAGGCAGAGAGAGTGCGTGCGGCAGGTCTGCTCCCAGCAGCCACTGCTCCATTAAAGGGGTAGGGGGCAGCTGCATTTTTTATGTGGTGGTGCAGGATCATAAACATTATATTTTAAGAGTTCGGACATTTCCGCATGCAGCAATACCAGATATGTGAAGTTTATTTTTATTTGAAAAATGGGAAAAGGGCAGCGTATGTGTGTTTTGAAAGGAAAACTGTCAACTTTCTCCCGCTCCCCCTGCTCTAATCAGCGGTACTGGCTGGTAGTGCGGGAGACGCTGATCAGTTTGGTCCTTACCGTGCCCAGATCTGCCACGCCGTTCGGCCATAACCTTCTATTTTCAGAATATGCAAATGAGGTGCTAACTGACACCAGCCGGGCTAACTGGCACCCTGACCTCAGTGCTGGGCCGCAGCACCGCCCAGCTCATCAAAATTCCTCCCCTCCGCCTCTCCCTCTTCTCCCTACTCTGTAATGAAGATAGAGGGGACGAATTTTGATGAGCTGGGCGGCGCTGCGGCCCGACACCGACGTCAGAGTGCCAGTTAGCCCTGTGGCAGTTAGCACCTCATTTGCATATTCTGAAAATAGAGGATTACGGCTGAACGGCGCAGCGGATCCGGGCACGGTAAGGACCAAACTGATCAGCGTCCCCCGCACTACCAGCCAGTACTGCTGGTTAGTGCGGGGGGAGAAAGCGGACAGTTTTCCTTTAAAAGCATTATTTTTTATTATTTTATTTTCAGGTTTTTTTAGCTCACTATAGGGGACTTTTACATGAAATCTTAAGATTGCTTATACTGAATAATGCTATGCAGAAGTGTTATCGTCAATCTGCTGATAGCGCCTGGCATAGCAAGCTCTATCAGCAGATTGGAGACGGCACCTGCACGAAGCAGGTGAGAAGACCTGATCAGACCCGCATACATATTGCGGAGATGCCAATCTCTTAGAAGGACACCAATTGCGGCTCTGATAATACACTTTAAAAAACACATCATTACCATCATAACACACTGTAACAAACTTCCTCCTCATGTAATCACCTTACTACTGGGGTGACACACTGTAACAAACCTCCTCCTCATGTAATTACCTTACTACTGGGGTGACACACTGTAACATACCTCCTCCTCATGTAATCTACTTACTACTGGGGTGACACACTGTAACAAACCTCCTCATGTAATCTCCTTACTACTGGGGTGACACACTGTAACAAACCTCCTCATGTAATTACCTTACTACTGGGGTGACACACTGTAACATACCTCCTCCTCATGTAATCTCCTTACTACTGGGGTGACACACTGTAACAAACCTCCTCATATAATCACCTTACTACTGGGGTTACACACTGTAACAAACCTCCTCCTCATGTAATTAAATTACTACTGGGGTGACACACTGTAACAAACCTCTTCCTCATGTAATTACCTTACTACTGGGGTGACACACTGTAACAAGCCTCCTCCTCCTCTTATCTCCTTACTACTTGGGTGACACACTGTAACAAACTTCCTCCTCATGTAATCACCTTACTACTGGGGTGACACACTGTAACAAACCTCCTCCTCATGTAATTACCTTACTACTGGGGTGACACACTGTAACATACCTCCTCCTCATGTAATCTACTTACTACTGGGGTGACACACTGTAACAAACCTCCTCATGTAATCTCCTTACTACTGGGGTGACACACTGTAACAAACCTCCTCATGTAATTACCTTACTACTGGGGTGACACACTGTAACATACCTCCTCCTCATGTAATCTCCTTACTACTGGGGTGACACACTGTAACAAACCTCCTCATATAATCACCTTACTACTGGGGTTACACACTGTAACAAACCTCCTCCTCATGTAATTAAATTACTACTGGGGTGACACACTGTAACAAACCTCTTCCTCATGTAATTACCTTACTACTGGGGTGACACACTGTAACAAGCCTCCTCCTCCTCTTATCTCCTTACTACTTGGGTGACACACTGTAACAAACTTCCTCCTCATGTAATCACCTTACTACTGGAGTGACACACTGTTACAAACCTCCTCCTCATGTAATCACCTTACTACTGGGGTGACACACTGTAACAAACCTCCTCCTCATGTAATTAAATTACTACTGGGGTGACACACTGTAACAAACCTCCTCCTCATGTTATCTCCTTACTACTGGGGTGACACACTGTAACAAACCTTGTTCTCATGTAATCTTCTTACTACTGGGGTGACACACTGTAACAAACCTTCTCCTCATGTAATCTCCTTACTACTGGGGTGACACATTGTAACAAACCTCATGTAATCTCCTTACTACTGGGGTGACACATTGTAACAAACCTCCTCCTCATATAATCACCTTACTACTGGAGTGACACTGTAACAAACCTCCTCCTCATGTAATTACCTTAACCCCTTTATGACCCAGCTAGTTTTGGCCTTTATGACCCAGTCCATTTTTTCAAATCTGACATGTGTCTCTTTAAGTGGTAATAACTTTGGACTGCTTTTACCTGGCAAAGTGATTCAGAGATTTGTTTTTTTTTTCGAGACATATTGTACCTTATATCAGTGGTACAGTTTTGTTGATACATGAAGTGATTTTTGTGAAAAACTCTAAAATATTGTGAAAAATTGGAAAAAATTTCACTTGTCTATGTTTGAAACTCTCTACTTGTAAGAGAAATAGTCATGCCAAATAAATGTAGTTATTAATTCACATCCACAACATGTCTACTTTATGCTGGCATCATTTGTTAAACATTCTTTTACTTTTTTACAACATTAGAAGGCTTATAATAATATGAGCATTTTTTTAAAATTTTCTACGAAAGTTCAAAATAATTTTTTTTAGTGTGTAAATATATATATATATATATATATATATATATATATTCATTTATTTATATTAATTTTTTTTTTTTTACTTCTGTACAACAGCTCCCCCTAGTGTCCCCTTGTGCCAAGCACAAGATGCAGTAGCAGGTTTAGGACACTAGGGGAAGCTGTTGTACAAATAAACAGCTCATTTACAAAAAATAATAATAATTACTGGACTCGCTACACCCAGAAGTGAAGCATGCAGGAGGGCACAGCTGCGGGAGCACGGGACCGGTAAGGGACATCAAGGAAAGGGGACGGGACATCGGGGAAGGGGGACAGGACACTGGGGACATTTAGCAGAGCAGTGTGTGTGTCCCGATCCCCATGATCGCGGTGAGGGGGTGGGGGACACGAAACCCCTCTAGGTCCTGAGGCAAAATGGCTGGCTATCAGTGATAGCCACCATCTTACCGGGCGCGGCAGGATGACGCAAGTAGCGGCATGACGTACATGTCTGTCATGGGTAGGGAAGGGGTTAATACCGGGGTGACACACTGTAACAAAGCCCCTTCTACTGGAGTGACACAGTGTAACAAACCCCCTCCTCATATAATCACCTTACTACTGGAGTGACACACTGTAACAAACCCCCTCCTCATATAATCACCTTACTACTGGAGTGACACAGTGTAACAAACCCCCTCCTCATATAATCACCTTACTACTGGAGTGACACACTGTAACAAACCCCCTCCTCATATAATTACCTCATGTAATCTCCTTACTACTGGGATGATACGCTGTAAAAAACAAAAAACTCCTCATGTAATTACCTTACTACTGGGGTGACACACTGTAACAAACCTCCTTCTCATGTAATCTCCTTACTACTGGGGTGACACACTGTAACAAACCTCCTTCTCATGTAATCTCCTTACTACTGGGGTGACACACTGTAACAAACCTCCTCCTCATGTAATTACCTTGCTAATGGGGTGACACACTTAAACAAACCACCTCTTCACGTAATTACCTTCCTACTGGGTTGACACACTGCAACAAACCTCCTCACTATATAATCTCCTTACTACTGGGGTGACACACTGTAGCAAACCTACTCCTCATGTAATTACTTTATGACTGGGGTGACACACTGTAACAAACCCCCTCATGTAATTACCTTACTACTGAGGTGACACACTGTAACAAACCTCCTTCGTATGAAATCTCCTTACTACTTGGGTGACACACTGTAACAAACCTCCTCCTCATGTAATTACTTTACTACTGGGGTGATACGCGGTAACAGACCCCCTCCTCATATAATTACCTTACTACTGGGGTGACACACTGTAGCAAACCTCCTCCTCATGTAATTACCTTACTACTGGGGTGACACGCTGTAACAAACCTCTTCCTCATTTAATTACCTTACTACTAGGGTGACACACTGTAGCAAACCTCCTCCCCATGTTATTACTTTACTATTGGGGTGATACACTGTAACCAACCTCCTCCTCATATAATTACCTTACTACTGGGGCGACACACTGTAACAAACCTCCTCCACATGTAATTACCTTACTACTGGGGTTATACACTGTAACAACCGATTCATGTAATTACCTTACTACTGGGGTGACACACTGTAACAAACCTCCTCCTCATATAATTACATTACTACTGGGGTGAAACACTGTAAAAAACCTTCTCCTCATGTAATTACCTTACTACTGGGGTGACGCATTGTAACATATCCCCTCCTCACGTAATTACTTAATACTGAGGTGACACAATGTAACAAACCTCCTCCTCATGTAATCTCCTTACTATTGGGGTGACACACTGTAACACACCTCCTCCTTTAATTACCTTACTACTGGATTGACACACTGTAACAAACCACTTCCCCATGTAATCTCCTTACTACTGAGGTGACACACTGTAACAAACCACTTCCCCATGTAATCTCCTTACTACTGAGATGACACACTGTAACAAACCTCTTAATCATGTAATTACTTTACTACTGGGGTGACACACTGTAACAAACCTCCTCCACATGTAATTACCTTACTACTGGGGTGACACACTATAACAAACCTCCTCCTCATATAATTACCTTACTACTGGGGTGACACACTGTAATAGACCTCTTACTCGTGTAATTACCTTACTACTGGGGTTACACACTGTAACAAACCTTCTCCTCATGTAATCTCCTTACTACTGGGGTGACACACTGTAACCAACCTCCTCCTCATATAATTACCTTACTACTGGGGTGACACACTGTAACAGACCTTCTCCTCATATAATTACCTTACTACTGGGGTGACACACTGTAACAAACCTCTTACTCATGTAATTATCTTACTACTCGGGGGAAATTTGACCTCTCCTCCAGCTCAGCCCACCTCCTCCACAGCATCACACAGGTCCTTCAGCCACAATTTCTCCCCTCCTCCACAGTTAAGCTCCGCCCCCAACATGTGATAGTGACATCATCACAGGTCCTGCACTCCTGCATCTAGCAGTCCAGGCTGGGGAAGGAGGCAAAGGGAGGGGGTAAGAATAATTCAAGGGTCGGTCCTGCAAGACTAATGTAACAAGGATGGTGTTTCCCCTCTAGAAAAAGTGAAGGATGCGTTCCTGCAGGACTCAAGCCCTGGCCATAACATATAAAGATGATTACATGGAAAAAAAACTCCCTAAACTAAGGGCAAACATCTGCTTTCCTAATATGACATTAAGGGTATGTTCACACATACAGGATCCTGCGCAGGATTTGTAACTGCCCATTAGAAGCTGTGCTCAGTCATCTGCAGCAGAAAATCCTGCATATCAAAGCCTGCGCATCAAATCTGCGTACGAGTGAACACACCATAAAGAAGATATTCCAGGCAGAAAATCTCACGCCATTATGTCCGGGCGGCCCAGATATAACAAGCAGGACATACCTGCCACCGCTCCCTCTGTGTCCTGGTATCGCCACTCCACTTCTCCAGTGGTGTCTTCTTCCTGGTTCGCCGGGGCTCAATGCATCACACTGCTTATTCTTCTCACCGGCCGAGGCAGGACATTGCTGCAGACGTTGATTTGCTGAGCTGCAGTGTGACGCGTTGACCGTGGGCAACCAGGAAAAAGACACCACCGGAGAACTGGAGCTGCTATCCTGGGACACAGAGGGAGTGATGGAAGGTGGGTCCCATTTGTTGTTTTATACTCTGGTCCCCCCCCCCCCGGACATAATGGCAGGAGATTTTTCTGCATGGGATATGTTTAAGGCATATGTTAGCATGCCAACTAGGGATGTCCCGATACCATTTTTTTAAGACCAAGTACAAGTACCGATACTTTTATTAAAGGGGTTATCCAGGAAAAAACTTTATATATATATATATATATATATATATATATATATATATATATATATATATATAATCAACTGGCTCCAGAAAGTTAAACAGATTTGTAAATTACTTGTATTAAAAAATCTTAATCCTTTCAGTACTTATGAGCTTCTGAAGTTAAGGTTGTTCTTTTCTGTCTAAGTGCTCTCTGATGACACGTGTCTCGGAACCGCCCAGTTTAGAAGCAAATTCCCATAGCAAACCTCTTCTAAACTGGGCGTTTCCCGAGACACGTGTCATCAGAGAGCAGAGAAGAACAACCTTAACTTCAGAAGCTCATAAGTACTGAAAGGGTTAAGATTTTTTAATAGAAGTAATTTACAAATCTGTTTAACTTTCCGGAGCCAGTTGATATATAAAAAAAAAGTTTTTTCCTGGAATACCCCTTTAACCCCTTCATGACCCAGGGTTTTTCCATTTTTGCACTTTTGTTTTTTCCTCCTTACCTTTAAAAAATCATAACACTTTCAATTTTGCACCTAAAAATCCATATGAGGGCTTATTTTTTGCGCCACCAATTCTACTTTGTATTGACATCAGTCATTTTATCCAAAAATCTACAGAGAAACTTAGAAAAAATTCATTGTGCGACAAAATTGAAGAAAAAACACAATTTTGTAAATTTTGGGGGCTTCCGTTTCTACACAGTACATTTTTCGGTAAAAATTACACCTTATCTTTATTCTGTAGGTCCATACGATTACAATGATCCCCTACTTATATAGGTTTGATTTTGTCGTACTTCTGGAAAAAATCATAACTACATGCAGGAAAATGTATACATTTAAAATTGTCATCTTCTGACCCCTATAACTTTTTTATTTTTCTGCATATGGGGCAGTATGTGGGCTAATTTTTTGCGTCATGATCTGAAGTTTTTAGCGGTACCATTTTTGTAATGATCGGACTTTTTGATCGCTTTTTATTCATTTTTTCATAATATAAAAAGTGACCAAAAATACGCTTTTTTGGACTTTGGAATTTTTTTGCGCGTCTGCCATTGACCGTACGGTTTAATTAATGATATATTGTTATAATTCGGACATTTCTGCACGTGAAGATACCACATATGTTTATTTTTATTTTTATTTACACAGTTTTTTTTTAAATAGGAAAAGGGGGGTGATTCAAACTTTTATTAGGGAAGTGGTTAAATGATCTTTATTCACTTTTTTTTTTTGCAGTGTTATAGCTCCCATAGGGACCTATAACACTGCACACACTGATCATTGTTATCCCATAGGGACCTATAACACTGCACACACTGATCTTTTACATTGATCACTGGTTTCTCATAGGAAACCAGTGATTGATTATTCTGCCGCATGACTGCTCATGCCTGGATCTCAGGCACTGAGCAGTCATTCGGCGATCGGACAGCGAGGAGGCAGGTAGGGATCCTCCGGCTGTCATATAAGCTGTTCGGGATGCCGCGATTTTGCTGCAGCGATCCCGAGCAGCTCCCTGAGCTAACCGGCATTAGTTTACTTTCACTTTAGACGTGGCATTCAACTTTGAACGCCGCGTCTAAAGGGTTAATAGCGCGCGGCACCGCGATCACTGCCGCGCGCTATTAGCCACGGGTCCTGGCCGTTGCTAGGTGCTGGGCCCGACCCGCTATGACGAGGGGCCACGCCGTGGCCCTACGTTATAGGATGGGAGCCGACCCATGACATACATGTATGCCATGGGTCGGGAAGGGGTTAAGTACTCACTGATACCAATTACCGATACTTTTATTAAGTACTCACTGATACCAATTACCGATACCTTTTCTAACAATACAATAATTAACACATGGTAAAATATGTGATTTAGCCCCTTAAGGACCAAGCCCATTTTCACTTTAAAGGGGTATTCCAGGCAAAAACTTTTTTTTATATATCAACTGGCTCCAGAAAGTTAAACAGATTTGTAAATTACTGAAGTTGAGTTGCTGTTTTCTGTCTGACTGCTTTCTGATGATTCATGTCCCGAGAGCTGTCCAGCTCCTATGGGGATATTCTCCCATCATGCAAGGGATATTCTCCCATCATGCACAGCTCCCGTGACGTGACCTCATCATTGAGCAGTTAGACAGAAAACTTCAGAAGCTAATAACTATTGGAAGGATTAAGATTTTTTAATAGAAGTAATTTACAAATCTGTTTAACTTTATACCCCTTTAAGGACCAGAGCATTTTTTGCTAATCTGACCACTGTCACTTTAAACATTAATAATTCTGGGATGCTTTTACCTTTCATTCTGATTAAGAGAAAGTTTTTTCGTGACATATTCTACTATGTTAGTGGAAGCAATATTTGCATCATTTCTTGGTGAACAATTCCAAAATGTCATGAAAAATTTGGAAATTCTGCATTTTTTTAACTTTGTAACTCTCTGCTTATAAGGAAAGTGGACATCCCACATACATTATATTTTTATTCACATATACAATCTGCCTGCTTTATATTTGCATCATAACGTTGACGTGTTTTAACTTTTGGAAGACATCAGAGGGCTTCAAAGTTCATCAGCTATTTTACAATTTTTCACCAAAATTTCAAAATCATAATTTTTCATGGACCAGTTCAGTTTGAAGTGGATTTGAGGGGCTTTCATTTTAGAAATACCCCATAAATTACCCCCTTATAAAAACTGCACCCCTCAATGTATTCAAATGACATTCAGAATGTTTGTTAACCCTTTAGGTGTTTCACAGGAATAGCAGCAAAGTGAAGGAGAAAATTCTTCATTTTTTACACTCGCATTTTCTTGTACAGCTATTTATTTTTTATTTTTACAAGGGGTAAAAGGAGAGAAATCACCCCAAAATTTGTAACCCAATTTCTCTTGAGTAAGGAAATACCTCATATGTGTATGTCAAGTGCTCTGTGGGTGCACTAGAGGGTTCAGAAGGGAAGGAGCGACAATGGGATTTTGGAGAATGAATTTTTCTGAAATGGTTTTTGGGGGGAATGTCACATTTAGGAAGCTCCCTTGATGCCAGAATAGCAAATAAAAAAAACCCACATGGCATACTATTTTGGAAACTACACCCCTCAAGGAACCTTAAAGGAGTACTTCAGGATGGAAAAATTGTCCTCCATACTTCCAGCAGTAAAAAAATAAAGAGATACATACATTCCTTCGCTCCCCCGGTGCCTCTGGTAACCCACTCCGGTCTCCGCCACGATCCTCTTCCTGGTTGCCGGTGGTCGGTGAGTCATACTGCACTCAGCCAATCACCGGCCACACCGGACCTGATTCGGCCAGCGATAGGTTGAGCGAAAGTGTGAGGTTTTCGGCCCCGTCAGCAGGTGCTGGGGCCGAAAACCTCCCACTGCCGCTCAGCCTATAGCCAGCAGAGTTGGGACTTCAATGCAGCCGGTGATTGGCTGAGTGCAGTATGACTCCCCGACCACCGGCAACCAGGAAGAGGATCGCGGCAGAGACCGGAGTGGGTTACCGGAGGCACCAGGGGAGCGGAGGTAGGTATGTATCTCTTTGTTTTCTTACTGCCGGCAGTTAAAAGGACACTTTTTCCATCACAGAGTACTCCTTTAACACCCCATAGGTGTTTGATGGAAATACCCCCATGTGTGGACGCAAAGTGCTCTGCGGACGCACTACAATGCTCAGAAGAGAAGGAGTCACATTTGGCTTTTGGAAAGCAAATTTTGCTGAGATGGTTTTTTGGGGGGCATGTCGCATTTAGGAAGCCCCTATGGTGCCAGAACAGCAGGAAAAAAAAAACACACATGGCATACTATTTTGGAAACTACACCCCTTAACACCCACAGGTGTTTAATGACTTTTCGTTAAAGTTGGATATGTAAATGAAATGTTTTTTTCCACTAAAATGCTGGAGAAAGTGCCCCTCAAAACATGGCATACTATATTGGAAACTAAAACCCTCAAAGAATGTAACAAGGGGTACAGTGAGCCTTAACCCTACACAGGTGTTTGATAAATGTTCATTAAAGGGGGATGTAAAAAGGAAGATTTTCATTTTTTTCACAAAAATGCTGGGGTTACCCCAAATTTTTCATTTTCACAAAAATTTGTAAATAAATTTCTTCGGAGTAAGGACATACCTCATATTTGGATGTAAACTGTTCTGCGGGTGCATACCAGGTGTCAGAAGAGCAGGAGCGCCATTCAGCTTTTGGAGAGGGAATATTGCCGGAATCTGTGTCGGCGGCCTTGAGCGTTTACAGAGCTACCATAGTGCCAGAACAGTGGGACCCCCCACAAGTGCCATAATTTTGGAAACGACATCCCTGTGTGTGTGTGTGTGCTTGGTGCAAACTGTATAACGTATGTTATATTATGTGCCCCCCCCCCTGAGGGGGTCCCTGGCAATCTTTCTCTGCTCTGCTTGCCGACTGAGGTGGCTTAGCTAGCAGAGAAAGGGGGACATTAAAGCCCTCCCTGTCCGACCAATAACAACGCTGCTGGGGCGGTGACGTGATCGGGGCGGCGACCTTCTGATTCTGGGTCATCGGGTCACACGTGACCCGTATGACCAGAATTGCCTCACATCGCCGGTCTGAATTGACTCAGGACCCCCCCCCCCCCCCCCCCCAGGGCGATGACAGCAGGCATGCCGTTCTGTTAACCGCCAGATTACTGGCAGTGAACGGAGATGCCAAGGGCATGTAGGTACAGCCTTGGTCCTTAAGTCCCAGGACGCGAGAGCATATCTGTATGCCTTTGGTCCTTGTGGGATTAATATGTGATTGCGATAAAACAAACAAATGGTGAAATCCCGCTTATTTTTGTCCAATGCTTTCCATTTCATCATTGCTATTCCCCTTATTTCATATAGCCAGTTCCCTCATACAATCAGTGAAATGGCTATATGAAATTAAAGGAAAATGGGCTATATGGGGGGGAATGGGCATATGAAATGAGGGGAATGGGCATATGAAATGAGGGGAATGGGCATAAAAGGAGAATGTAAATGAGAAGAATAGGCATATGTGGGAGAAAGGGCATATAAAATAAGGGGAATGGGCATATAAGGGGAATGCAAATGAGTGGAATGAACATATAGGAGGGGGGGTGGGCATATAAAATTAGGGGAATGGGCACATGAGGGCAATGGCTATATGACATTCATTTAGCCATTTCCTTCATATATTCATTCCCCTTATATTCCCCCCCCCCCCATATGCCCATCCCCCCTCTTATGCCCATTCCCCCCATTTGCATTCCCCTTAGATCCCCCGCCCCATATGCACATTCCCCCCCTTCCCCCTTATTTCATGTTTATTGAGTAAACATGAAATGGAGAGAAATTAACTGAATTTCATGCGCAGTACCTGGCCTGACTGGTTTTGCTCCCTCCTATGCGGCTGCACCATAGATCACTGGGAGGAAGTGGCTTCAAATGGTCACTCTCATTAAAACTAATTTTTCTATTGCACTCCTTATGGTAAATAAAAAAATCTTTCTAATGTACTTTGTAAAAAAAAAAAAAATCAGTTTTCTATGTTTTATTTGTGTTTAAAAAAGCTGGCTGCCACTGGGTTTTTCTTTACTTGTCCAGAGCACATTTTCCCCATCTCTTGCACAGACATTGGACTCCTGCTGGCCTGGCAGAAGTTCAAAATCCGGAAATGAAGTCTCGAGTGCGGGGGGGGGGGGGGGGGGGGGCTGCAGCCTTAGCCAATCATAGCTCATCTCATACCGAAGTGCTCTGTATGGCTTCAGATGATGTCACGCCTGCTGGGTAATGCCCCTTCCCAGTCTGTGAATCTGACTGAGCAGAAAATAAAGAGCAATATCAAGGTAGAAAACTAAAAAATAATAAAAATAAAGGCAGGGGGTGGTTTATCATAATGGGGGCAGTGAACTGGGAGGCTTATAACATTTAAAAAGATCATGAGAGGATCCCTTTAAGCATCATATTATATGCTGTTTAAGGAGGCTTATCATATCTTGTCATATGATAATGTTAACTATAAGAAAGAAAAACAAATTCAATACATTCACTTTCCAGACTTTTGAGTGGTATTGTTACGGATGCTGTAAGAAATCAATTGTGTGCATTGCTTATCTAGTGTGGTTACATCAGCCAAGCCTTTTGATAAGTATCCAGCTGGACTTATTTGGTCTGGCCTAGCAATGTTACCCTTTACAGTGACTTTTCATACATACAATGTAAAACTTTTAAAATATTCTAAAGTCAGCAATGCCCAAAGGAAATGTAAAGGTTCACTACTTTTATATGTATTGATTTACTGAAAAAACTTTGGGGACATGTGGTGCCATTCGAGTTCTTTTGAATCCCTCTTGTCCAGAATCGGTTATAGCAAATTCTTAGCCATTACCCAGATTTCTCTCACATAGACAGCAGAATTGTTGTTCTGTTATGCACTTAGGCCACACACGCTGGCCGTGTGCGCATGGTCGCTGAGGACAATCGTGTGAAAATCTTTGCCTCCAACCAGTTCAGTCTAAAGTTGTTTCTCGTCTTCCTCCTTTACCTGGCCTGCCGCCACCTTATCAAGATTTCTTTGGTGTATTCTGCAAGAAACAGGCTGAGTCTCTGCCTCCACATCGTCCTTACGACTGCCCTATAGATCTTCTGCCTGGTACCACTCCTCCTCGTGGAAGGATATACCCTCTATCAATTCCTGAGACCAAAGCTATGGCTGAGTATATCCAGGAGAATCTCCAAAGGGGATTTATCCGTAAGTCCTCTTCTCCTGCAGGAGCAGGTTTCTTCTTTTTAGGGAAGAAGGATGTCTCACTCTGTCCATGCATTGACTAAGGGGACTTAACAAAATCAAGGTCAAGAACCGTTACCCACTACCTTTTATCTCAGAACTTTTTGACTGTCTACGTGGTGCCAAGGTCTTCCCTAAGTTGGACTTACGTGGAGAGTATAACCTCATTCGTATCCGCAAGGGAGATGAATGGAAAACGGCCTTCAATACTTGTGACGGACATTTTGAGTATCTCCTAATGCCATTTGGTCTCTGCAATGCTCCAGACGTTTTTCAAGAGTTTGTCAATTATATCTTCCGTGATCTTCTCTACACCTGTGTTGTCGTATACCTAGATGACATTTTGATCTTCTCTTCCAATTTAGAGGAACATCGTACTCATGTTCATCTAGTTCTTCAGCGAATACGTAAGAATCATCTCTACGCCAAACTGGAGAAATGCCTGTTCGAGAAGTCTAGTCTTTCATTCCTTGGCTGCATTGTTTCTCATCGGGGCCTGCAGATGGATCCAGATAAATTGTCTGCAGTATTGGATTGGACCTTTGGGCCTATGCGCTATTCAACGCTTTCTGGGATTCGCTAACGTCCTTGGTTGCTCCAATCCTGGCTCTTACTAAGAAGACTTCTAATCCTAGGTCTTGGCCTCAAGAGGCTGAAGAGGCCTTCTCCCATTCAAAGTCTGCATTTGCCTCTGCTCCTGTGCTTACAAATCTAGATCTGGAGAGGCCCTTTGCTTTTTAAGTTGATGCCTCATCTATTGGAGCGGGGGCCATTCTTACTCAGAAAAAACGCCAAGGGCGAGACTGTAACTTGTGGGTTCTTCGCAAGACCCTGTCTCCTGCTGAGAGGAGACAGGTTTTTTGCTTTGAAATATACTGAAAATTGTATAACCCCAACAGCTGTGGTGCTGCTGTGCCACTTACCAGTTGGACTTTGAGCCCTTTAACCCACTTCAGGATGTAGAAGATGAACTTCAGTGAGCTACTGCAAGAGTGGTCCCTGTTAAGAGGAAGCTGGCCAGGCAGACCAGATTCCCCTAATGCCAAGCACCAGGGATATAGGCAGGAGGGGTGAGCTGATGCTGTAGATGGTAATAGCACAGCAAGCATGATGTGGCAGAGCTGAGTTGGTGTTTTTGCAGAGCTGAGTGGTTTAGAAGCAGCCAGGTGATGTTAGCTAGCTCAGAATACAGAGGCATAATGGCCGTCCACATCTTACACAGGAGAGCACTGAGGTACAGGAGGACCAGGCAGAGACAAAGTCTGAGATTGGCATCCTGTCTGGCCTTTCATAGGCTGATTTTAAGCTATTGTTTATGTAAAGGAGAATTCTGGAAACTTCCTCTGCACCAAGATTTGCTGAATGACTTCATTCTGAGCTACTTCTTCAATCCAGAACCTAACTGACCAGATGCCACAGTTTATTGTGACAGTGGTGTTAATGGGTTAAACAGCCAGGATCTGAGATATCTCCAATAATGGCTGCTGATGGTGGGTGTCAGTCACATTAGGCAAGCGGTTAAATATTCACTTCTGGAAACAAGATTTTGTGTGCACTTTAATAGCCTACCCAGCTCAAAATGAGGCCAAGAAGTTCACCTAGCATAAAGATATTAATGGCAAATTATCACTGTTCATTAAAACTAATTAAAGTGGATAATGATATTTGCTAATATTAGATGTTTAAGTCTCAAGTGATTTACCATAATAAAAAGGATGTTTTTGTGTTTCAGAAGAACAGGGGACAATATTTAATACAAGTAGTCTCCAGTCTCTGCTTGAATTTTCCCTCTCCCACTCTGTTTAGAACTGTTTTGTATGTCACAGAAGCTTTACAATGTAGAGACGCCATCCCCGGGGGAATAAATGTATTTGTATCCTCTAAAGGGTGTCAGGGTCAAGTTATGTAGGATTTTAAGCACCGAGTAGGCAGCAGTGTTCCGATAAATGGCATGTGAGCTGAGCAGAACATAAAAGAAAATCTTGTCATCACAAGATGTTTTTTAATCTGCAAACTGAGGTCCTTTTCCAGATGTTCTGTAGAGTGGAAAAAGGCAAATTTTGCTGAAATAAAACAGACTATTAGCCAGCAAAATATAAAAATAAAAACAGCGAACATGAATTAAATTAGAATTAACACTTTCAGGTATCTATTCAGGCATGTTATTACCAACAGATTGTTTATTAAAATAGGAAAAAATTAAAGGTAAATTAAAACGAATAATGGCTATCCAGTGTCCTATTTTCATGTGTGACTAAGGCCATCAACACCAACTGGCCCAAAGAGCCACAAAGCACCCCTATAGAAGTAACCTCTCTGAAAAAAACAACAAATGAAAAGGGACCGATATTTGCTATACTGGGATAGGAGAGAGAGAGAGGGAGAGAGGAAGAGAGAGAGAGAGAGAGAGAGAGAGAGAGAGAGAACTATAATGCAATAAAGGGGTATTCCAGGCAAAAACTTATATATCAACTGGCTCCGGAAAGTTAAACAGATTTGTAAATTACTTCTATTAAAAAATCTTAATCCTTCCAATAGTTATTAGCTTCTGAAGTTTTCTGTCTAACTGCTCATTGATGATGTCACATCCCGGGAGCTGTGCAACTTTCCGGAGCCAGTTGATATAGAAAAAAGTTTTGGCCTGGAATACCCCTTTAACTCGCTTAGAACGTGGGGGTAAATGCCATCTGGACCTGGTAATTTATCTATTCAAATTTTTTTTTTAAGCAGCACTACACTTCTTTCTGGGTTAGATAGGTGACATGTGAGTGATAGTTTTCCTCATCTAGCTTTATTTTACCTGGCATTTAATTTTCCTCTGTAAATACAGTGGAGAAAAAAATGTTTAATATATTAACTTTTTCCTCATCAATTTCTCCCTTATTACTTTATAAAGGTCAAACCCTTTTAGCTTTAACCTTTGTACTATTTATATAATTTAAGAACATTTTGAGGTTAATTTCACTCTCTTTTTCTCTTTACTGTTTTAGTAGCTTTAATGAATTATTTTTGTTATTTTTCCCTCTTTACATATTTTTCAACCACATTGACTTTTTCCTGTTTCTGACCCTTTTATTTCCATAAGGTATGCACCCCTCACAGTGAAAATTTAAGATACTTTTGAAATTCATCCACTTGTGTGTGTACTCTTATTTTTGAGGACATTATCCCAATCTATATTGTTATTCCAGGCCAGGGGTATTCCAGGCCAAAACTTTTATATATATATATCAACTGGCTCTGGAAAGTTAAACAGATTTGTAAATTAGGGTAGAACACAGACATGGTGCACATCTACAATCTTGTATAATGATCTGATTGCTTCTCAGCATAATATCAAAACTAACAGGTTGTTAGTATACATTTTTGATCAAAAAGTACAAGCCCACTTGCCACGTCAAGGCAACCTATTTAGAGAGGGTCCCTAACGTCCCTAGCATAAAATGGCGCAGCACCAGGCGGCGACCACCACCGCCGCGACACCAGTGCCCACGGGGGGGAAACGACCCACCGGCAGAGCGGCCCCAATGCCACTCAAACCAGTCTATGGGTCGCACCCCCCGCAGACACGGCGCCACGGCATCAACGGACGCCGCACAGCACCACACCAGTGTGAACAAGGTGTAATGGCTCACTTACCATGCTCTCCCAGTCAGACTGGGAGGCTGCTAGGAAAGAAATGGCCCTTGTGTAGCTAACTACTACTTATATAGGGTTGGGCTGAGGGGGTGGGGAAGAGTGCAGCACATGTGGCGCCGTGTCTGCAGGGAGGTGCGGCCCATAGACTGGTTTGAGTGGCATTGGGGCCGCTCTGCCAGTGGGTCGTTCCCCCCCTGTGGGCACTGGTTTCGTGGCGGTGGTGGTCGCCGCCTGGTGCTGCGCCATTTTATGCTAAGGATGTTAGGGACCCACTCTAAATAGGTGGCCTTGACGTGGCGAGTGGGCTTGTACTTTTTGATCAAAAATGTATACTAACAACCTGTTAGTTTTTGATATTATGCTGAGAAGCAATCAGATCATTATACAAGATTGTAGATGTGCACCATGTCTGTTTTTCTACCCGAATTCACACTGTGTTTTCTATCCCCTCCTTTTTTTTTTTGTTTGAACATGTGCTGCACTCTTCCCCACCCCCTCAGCTCAACCCTATATAAGTAGTAGTTATCCACACATGGGCCATTTCTTTCCTAGCAGCCTCCCAGTCTGACTGGGAGAGCATGGTAAGTGAGCTATTACACCTTGTTCACACTGGTGTGGTGCTGTGCGGCGTCCGTTGCTGCCGTGGCGCCGTGTCTGCGGGGAGGTGCGGCCCATAGACTGGTTTGAGTGGCATTGGGGCCGCTCTGCCAGTGGGTCGTTCCCCCCCCCCCCCTGTGGGCACTGGTGTCGCGGCGGTGGTGGTCGCCGCCTGGTGCTGCGCCATTTTATGCTAGGGACGTTAGGGACCCACTCTAAATAGGTGGCCTTGACGTGGCGAGTGGGCTTGTACTTTTTGATCAAAAATGTATACTAACAACCTGTTAGTCTTTGATATTATGCTGAGAAGCAATCAGATCATTATACAAGATTGTAGATGTGCACCATGTCTGTTTTTCTACCCGAATTCAGATTTGTAAATTACTTCTATTAAAAAATCTTAATCCTTCCAATAGTTATTAGCTTCTGAAATTGAGTTGTTGTTTTCTGTCTAACTGCTCTCTGATGACTCACGTCCCGGGAGCTGTGCAACTCCCATGGGGATATTTTCCCATCATGCAGAGCTCCCGGGACGTGACATCATCATTGAGCAGTTAGACAGAAAACTTCAGAAGCTGATAACTATTGGAAGGATTAAGATTTTTTTAATAGAAGTAATTTACAAATCTGTTTAACTTTCCGGAGCCAGTTGATATATATAAAAAAAAAGTTTTGCCTGGAATACCCCTTTAAGTAACATGATAGACAGACCCTTATTTCTAATATCTAAGGACTTTGTAGTGACTGTTTCCCAGGATTAACACATAGCAAATGTGGCAATATTCAAAAAGTGAGCCTGGGAACTATAGGCCTGTTACCGTATATCCCGGCGTATAAGACGACTTTTTAACCCCGAATTTTCTTCTGAAAAGTCGGGGGTCGTCTTATACGCCGGGTATTGGGGTCCGGCATAGGAATACTTATGATTCCCGGCTCATTTTTTCCAAAAGAAATAGCCCCAAATTATAGAATTAGTAAGGCTGGAATTCCACTTTTTTTTTTTTCAAAAACGCCATTTCTGCCGCATGCCTTTTTTTCGGCCAAAAAATGCCGCGGCCAGATGTTAGCTGTAAATTAATGAGAAATCGCGAAATTCTTTTTCCACTTAGCATTTTTCATTTTGGCTTTTTTTCACTGAAATCATTGCGTTTTTCCCCCATAGAAGTCTATGGGAGTAAAAAAATGCCAAGAAAAACGTTATGTGGATTTTAACTTTGGCGTTTCTGCAGGCGGTCTTTATTCTCTTTTGGACTTTAGCGATCCAAAAAAGTGATGGAGATACCTTTTTTAATAAAATTTCATAGGGTACCATTAACAAAAAAATTATAAAAATGATACAGTAGTGATGGAAAAAATTGTATTTAATGAAATGTATCTTTTTTATAACAACATTTTTATTAATTTTTAAACAGAGATGAATTTATGTGTGTGTTTTTAACTTTTTTTGTCTTTATTTTTTAGATGGTCCTACTTCTCCCAGCATGGAACACACTGTTCCATAATGGGAGTAGTAGTAACTGTACTAATTGACAGATGGCCCCTGGTCCATTGCGATCCTTCTGTATAATTTATAGATGCGGCCGGCCACTCTTCTATGGTCCCCTGCACTGCCGTGTATATATACACCTATTCATATTTCCCACAGAGAGCTGTGATTGGCCAGATGGTTCCAGCCAATCACAACTCTCTGTGGGAAATATGAATAGGTGTATATATACGTCAGTGCAGGGGACCATAGAAGAGCGGCCGTCCGCATCTATACATTATACAGGAGAATCACAGCGGGTGTCAGGAGTGACATCCGCTGTGATCTTTCCTTAACTGCAGGTACTACTGCTCCCAACATGGAGTACCTGCAGTTAAGAAAAGATCACAGAAAGTGTCACTCCTGACTGCCGCAACATCCCCTCCCATAGACATGAATGGAGGGGGCGTGATGTCACGTCCCCGTCTCGGAAGCCTGGCAGTTTCCGAAACTGCAGACGTAGCTATGCATAGAATGCAGGCTGCTACAGGGAGATTGCGGGGGGTCCCAATGGCAGGCCCCCCACGATCAGACATCTTATCCCCCTATCCTTTCGATAGGGGATAAGATGTTTTTGCCCAGAATACCCCTTTAAGTATACCAACTGCGTATATGCTATATACCGTTGATATCTATGCTGCCATCTTGTGGTCAATTTTGAATACAGTTGTGAACTAGGGCAGTAAACTCCCATCTAGTGGGCAAATTTTAGGTATTACTGTGACTTATGGTATAATGACATCATATAGATCTGCATACTCCATCGTATTTTATCTTTCTATATTTTAATTAATAAATTGTATATCTATTTTGACATATTTTATTGTTGATGTCTTATTTGTGCAGCGATATTCCTATCTTCCAAATCTTAACGAATGATAGAGGTATTTATTGTGTCGACCACAGAGGATCTCACTTGTTTATAATTTTTTTTTTTTTATCCGCGGTCCTCATATTTATTTATTTTTTTTAACCCAGGCAGCATAATGTCTTGGGCTGGCTCTGGTGCTGAATGTCATATATCTTGATTTTTCCTAAGCATTTGATACTGTGTAAGTGGGTAAGCAACTGGCTTAGTGATAGGAGACAGGTGGTGGGTATTATTGGCACACACTCTGATCAGGTGACTGGTATTAGTGGGGTACCACAGGGAACAGGTTTGGGCCCTATTCTCTTTAATATATTTTTAATGATCCCCATACAGGTAATCAGATCACTACCACCAGGCTTTCACATTTTCTACATCACCTCCAGGAGAAGAAACTTCACATGAAGCTACACAGATAGGGTGCTTAGCATAAATAAATAAAAAGTAGTTATGTAGATAATTTACGTAAGACAAGTGAGGACAGTTGAGAGCTTCTTTCCTCACTTGTTTCTGTCCTACTGTGGAGCAATTAGGACATTTTCTTATTGTAATGTATTCACATGAGTTCTGTGGACTTTCTCTTATATATTAATATTAATGACCTTGTAGTGGGCTTGTATAGTAAAGTGTCAATCTTTGCAAATGATATAAAAGTGTATAGAGTGGTTACCACAATAGAAGACAGGACACTGTTACAAATGATTCTGGATAGGTTGGAGGCTTGGGCTGAGAAATGGTAGAAGAGGTTTAACACTGATAAGTGTAACACAAATATAAAAACCCACTTGACCTAATTTAGGGACCCACTTCAATCAGGTGGCCATGAAGTGGTAAGTGGGCCTGTTGTAGTTTTTTAGTGCTGAGAAGCAACAGCTCAACGTACAACATGTGGATGTGAGGCCATGTCTTTTTTTTCTAAATTTGTTAATGTTAATGATAAGGTTATGTACATGGGGAGAAAAAAAAACATCCAGACTGGGAAAAATGTATTAAATAGGAAGTCACTGGGGACAACTGACATGGAAAGGGAATTACTACTTAGGACTAAGGACTGGCAGAGAGTTCCATAGTCTTATTTATCTTACAGTAAAGAACTCCTATCTGTGCTGATGAAAAAAAACTTTTCTTCTAGACATAGAGGATGCCCTAGATACAGTTCCTTGTATAAATAGGTAATGAGAGAGATATTTGTACTGTCCCTGATAAATGTATACATAGTTATTTGTTAGTCCCTAAGCCATCTTTTTTCTACCAGCACTACAGGGGACTTTCTGATTTGACTGACAGCATTACGTGAAAGAAGAATTAATTTACAGAACAGCAGTAGTCAGCGATAAGAGTTACTTCACCTTTATTTTCATCCAGATTAAAACATCGCCATGGATTCATCTCAGACACAAAGACAATAGCGTAAAACTCCAGGATACGTCCAGCTTGATGCGTTTCAGGTCATGTGATCTTTCATCAGATGCATGACGGGTAGTAGGGAGATGGAAAAACATACAGAGCTAAATGGAACAGGTGTGACAACCTTAGGTGGGGGCCCCATAAGTTCAAGGTTCCAAATATTTCACCACTACAAATCATGAAATCGAACATAATGTATGATTTTTTGAACAAAGTCTGATCATACAAAAACCACTTGCGAAAAAACCTTTTAACATAAGAAAATATATATAAGAAAAAAAATCTAATATTGTAGAATAACATCAGATCTTAGATTAAGACCATATGGCTGGAATGTGTGTAAGGAATAGATCCAAAAAACCCACTTCCTGCAACACTATTCTTCGAGCGGAATCGTGTCACCCTAAACATACGGTGCTAGCCATCCCTGTGGGTGAGTTGACACGGGCTCGAAGAAATTGTTCAACTGAAGAACTATATCACACTGAGTCCAATACAGTTTGTCATCGATTGCGTGATAGGGGTTATCAGCCCTGGGCTCTCAATATAGCCAAACGCAAGGTCCAGTTAAAATCCAGGAATGATCTTCTTAAAGCTAAATCAAAATATCAAAAAATAAAAAATTCTGAAACACCCTTCTTCAAGCCCACATGTGTTACAACATATAGTGTGGAATTTAACACCATCATAAATGTTTCCAGTAGACGAGCTCCAAGTTTGGCAAATTTGTTATTCCCTTATGCGCTTCCTTCTCCACACAAATCTAACACTTGTTCATAATGGTTAAATCTAAAAGGATTTTTTAAGTGGGGACAAGCTAGATGTGTTGTGTGTGAACAAGCACTTAAAATTTCTTCTATAGCCATGAATGATCTCAAACCTATTCAACAGTTCATTAACTGCCAGTCCACCTACGTAGTATATAGAATCTGCTGCAGAAGTTGCAACATTTCCTATATTGGCAGCACAACAAGAGCTTTGAAAAAAAGGATTCAAGAACATTTGAGAGGGGTCAACAGTATATCTTACACTAATGCTTCAAATGTGTCAAAACATTTCAGAACTGTACATCAGGGTGATGTGTCTGACTTCCAATTTTATGGTACACACAATAAAGGATCTATTCCTTACACACATTCCAGCCATATGGTCTTAATCTAAGATCTGATGTTATTCTACATTATTAGATGTTTTTTTCTTATGTTAAAAGGTTTTTTTGCAAGTGGTTTTTGTATGATTCGACTTTGTTCGAAAAATCCTACATTATGTTCGATTCCATGATTTGTAGTGGTGAAATATTTGGAACCTGGAACTTATGGGGTTAATCCCCCACCTGAGGTTGTCACACCTGTTCCATTTAGTTCTATATATTTTTCCATCTCCTCACTACCCATCACGCATCTGATGAAAGGTCACATGACCTGAAACGCGTCATGCTGGACGTATCCTGAGTTTTACGCTTTTGTTTTTGTGTCTGAGACGAATCCATGTCGATGTTTTAATCTGGATGAAAATAAAGGTGAAGTAACTTATCACTGGCTACTGCTGTTCTGTATCTTTGTTGGAGGTTTTCTTGCTGTGCGATAGGATTGGGTGAGCTGACATTTCCTGCTTCATACATGAAGAATTAATTTATGTTTACATGTAATATTGCCATGTGCCGTATGGCTGAATTTAAACATGATATTCCCAAGTCTGTTTGGGGGTTCGAGTTCATATTCCACGTGTGGATTCTCTTGCTGGGAGACTACCCCGGACAGTGGCGGCTCTACCATTGTATGGTACAACAGGTAGCCATTAGTTAGTACCTTATCAGCTTATTGGGCAGTTCTATCCATAGCGCCAGTGTTCTGTCTCTGTTATATTTTGTTTTTTCTAAACATTCATAACCATCATTCTGATAATCTTTCTGGGTACTGTAGTCCTCTCATCCCCCATTATTACTCTGGTTGCCTGTCTTTGAACCCTTTCCATTTCCACTATATCTTTCTTGTACACAGTATTCTGACTAGTCAGATCTGACTAGTGATTTCAATAGTGGTAATATTATTTCTTAAATATTATGTTATAATAATATGTTAAAGGGGTTATCCAGTGAAAAACTATTTTTTAAAATCAACTGGCTCCAGAAAGTTAAACAGATTTGTAAATTACTTCTATTAAAAAATCTTAATCCTTTCAGTACTTATGAGCTTCTGAAGTTAAGATTGTTCTTTTCTGTCTAAGTCCTCTCTGATTACACCTGTCTATAGTCACTAGATTGTGAACAAGGATTATTGATTCAGGGATTTTATGTAATTGCCAGATTTAGAGTCAGGAAGGAATATGTCTACCTAAAATTAGGAAAATTGGCTATTACCCCATAAGTTTTCCCCCCTCTGGATTAACACTATAGCTATAGGCTAAGCTTTTTCAGTTTTATAAACTATGTAACTATGTACCATGCTAGTGGTTACAAAAAATAAGTTTTAGACTGCAATCTCTATTCATTTAATCATTTTCGTACTCTTTGATATACAGTTACATGCCCAGGACACAGGCCTAGTTCCTGTACTTGGGTTAGGTCTGCAATACAGGAAAAGTACAAAAACAGAAAACCAGGGGTTAACCAGGGACAAGTCAAAAAGTCAATAGCCAAAAGGGCAGTGCAGTACACAAAGAACCAGAACAAGCAAGGGTCAAACCAGGAGGGTAGCGTTGTACACAATCAGCAAGAGAATAGTCAAAATACAGGCAAAGGTCATATCACATTATTTCAGAACTTAGGGAACAGGCTAAGGGAACAGGAACGCTGGTGAAGGGTATTAACCACAATCACGGCAACTTGGCTAGTTAGCTGCCCATTTAAATATTCCGCCATGGGGAGGTATGATCTCCGACAGCACAGCTGATTGGCCAGGTGCTCCCACCTGCTGATGACACAGTCACATAGTGACAATGAAAGAGCAATGAAACATACTGCAGGCTGCCCTGACTTAGAGATGGAGGAGACGCTGGAACCAGGCCCAGTAAATTGGACAGTTTGTCTACAAAGGATAGTGGTTATTGACTCAGGTTTGATATCACTGGCACAGTACAACATGCACAACACTGACGCTATCATTAACACTGTAGCAATGAATTGAGGTGAAGGAATGGCTGCACTGCAATTTTTTTTTTTACAATACAATCTCGGTGACAAGGCATTTCTATCACTTGAATTCTGCACTGTATACAGCAGTGCAAATACCCAATATTTTCTGCCTTGAGATTTGATCCAATAGTTCAGCTCCAATTAAACTGTCTAGCATTGGTGCACAGCCCAATTAGTACCTTCAGCCTTGGCTTGCATGTTAGTAGTTGGAGTTTAAGAACAGGCATGGAGACGCCAATTGTCTACCAATGCTATACAGTGTAACAAAGGTCATGTAGGCCTAAACCTTTTTTTTTATTATTCATTTAGATATCAGATCTTCCCGCAGTACATTATGTTTCAATTCCTTTTAGCCCTACTGCAGCTTTTTCTTTTGGCTAGGTGCCCGGTGCAGTGCATGTTAAAGAAGGAATAACATTTCAAAAACTCTTTCTGGGAATGTACAGTATAGGATTCTGCTGACAAGAGAGTTCCTTGCTAGTGGCTATTGCCACAAACCAGCAGTCATATATTACTCTTGTCAGGATTAGTTACATTGAGTTGGATTGTTCCTAGCCCTAAAGATTTATTAGACACTTTTTTTTTTATTTTTTACTAATGTTGCTGAACACAGTTTTGGTATAAACTCAACTAGATACAAACATGTGAGGGAAATATTTTTAGCATCTATCACTGAATGGATAATGCATTTTTGTCATTTGGAAGAACATCAATCAACATACAGCTTCTAACAAATCATGACAACAGACAATAGTTTTGTGTGTAAACAGGAATAGCCCAAAGCTATATAAAAGAAGCTCAGCATATCCAGCATGAAATGTAAACTCTCCTTGTGAATTATATTTGAATACATATAAATTAGTACCTACTACTGTATGTCATATTATTGCCTAATATACATAAATAACAAACTAGATACAAACTCAATACATTTATTGAACAAAATTTCAATTTTGTGTGTAAGCAAAGCAGTTGGTCCTCTCTTTAAACAGCTTTAACGCCTTAAGGACACAGCCCATTTTGGCCTTAACCCCTTAAGGACGCAGGGTTTTTCCGTTTTTGCATTTTCATTTTTTGCTCACCACCTTCTAAAAATCATAACGCTTTCAATTTTGCACATAAAAATCCATATGATGGCTTATTTTTTGTGCCACTACTTTGCAGTCCCATTAGTCATTTTACCAAAACATCCACGGAAAAACGGAAAAAAAATTCATTGTGTGACAAAATTGAAGAGAAAATTAACATTTTTAATTTTTGGGGGCTTCCGTTTCTACGCAGTGCATTTTTCAGTAAAAATTACACCTTTTCTTTATTCTGTAGGTCCATACGGTTAAAATGATACCCTACTTATATAGGTTGGATATTGTCGTACTTCGGGAAAAAATCATAACTACATGCAGGAAAATTTATATGTTAAAAATTCTCATCTTCTAACCCCTATAACTTTTTTTATTTTTCTGCGTACCGGCCGGTATGAGGACAAATTTGCACTGTGTTCTGAAGTTTTTATCGGTACCATTTTTGTATTGATCGGACTTTTTGATCGCTTTTTATTCATTTTTTCATTATATAAAAAGTGACCAAAAATACACTTTGTTGGACTTTGGAATTTTTTTGCGCCATTGACTGTGCAGTTTAATTAACGATATATTTTTATAGTTCGGACATTTCCTCACGCGGTGATACCACATGTTTATTTTTATTTACACAGTTTTTTTTATATGGGAAAAGGGGGGTGATTCAAACTTTTATTAGGGAAGGGGTTAAATGACCTTTGTTAACTTTTTTTTCACTTTTTTTTTTTTTTGCAGTGCTATAGCTCCCATAGGGACCTATAACACTGCACACACTGATCTTTTACCCTGATCCCTGCAAAGCCATAGCTTTGCATGGATCAGCGAGATAGGGGCTCGATTGCTCAAGCCTGTAGCTCAAGCTTGGAGCAATCAAAAGCCGATCGGACGCGACGGAGCAAGGTAAGGGGGTCTCCGCTCGCGTCCTAACTGACCGGAACATCGTGATTTTATCACGATAGTCCCGATCAGCCTGAATGAGCTGCCGGGAAGTGTTTACTTTCATTTTTAGATGCGGTGATCAACTTTGGTGCCGCACGCTATTAGCCCAGGGTGCCGGCTATCGTTAGCAGCCAGGACTGACACGGTGTGTTGTGGGGTCACGGTGTGACCCGTTTTAAACACCGGGATCGGCCATAGGGCGTACAGGTACACCCTTCGTCCTGAAGGAGTTAAAAGTGTACTCCGGTGGAAAACTTTTTTTTTTTTTTTTCAAATCAACTGGTGCCAGAAAGTTAAACAGATTTGTAAATTACTTCTATTAAAAAATCTTAATCCTTCCAGTATTTATTATTATTATTATTATTGTTTATTATTATTATTAGAGGAAATTCTTTTTTTTTTTTTTTTTGGAACACAGAGCTCTCTGCTGACATCATGACCACAGTGTTCTCTGCTGACATCTTTGTCCATTTTAAGAACTGTCCAGAGTAGGAGAAAATCCCCATAGCAAACATATGCTGCTCTGGACAGTTCCTAAAATGGACAGAGATGTCAGCAGAGAGTACTGTGCTCGTGATCTCAGCAGAGAGCTCTGTGTTCCAAAAAGGAAAAAAAAATCTTCTGTAGTATTCAGCAGCTAATAAGTACTGGAAGGATTAAGATTTTTTTTTATAGAACTAATTTACAAATCTATTTAACTTTCTGGCACCAGTTGATTTAAAAAAAATAATAAAACCTCCACCAAATATGATGACATCTCCACCAAATTTTACTGTGGGTAGCAAGTATTTGTCTTGGAATGCTGTGTTCTTAAGACCAAATAACTCCATCTTTGTGTCATCGGTCCACAGAATCAAGCTGGCTTGTCTAAATGTACGTTTGAATATCTCAAGAGACTTTGTGGTATGTGTGCAGAAAAGGCTTCTTCTGCATCACTTTCCCATGTAGGTCTTTGGAGGTGGTCTGTGGGCTGTTTTAGACTGTTCTCACCATCCTTTACCTTAGCCTTTCTGATATTTTACTTGGCCTGCCACTTCTGGCCTTAACAAGAACGGTGCTTGTGGTCTTAGGCTATGTTCACATGGCAAAATTTCCGTGGGGAATTCCGCATGGAAATTCTGCAGCAGCAGAGTCCCATTGAATTCAATGGGATTCTGCTGAGTTGTTCACATAGCAGAATTTCCGTGCTGGAATCATCTGGCGCGGAAATTAATATTTTGGTGTCTGCAGAAAAAATAGACATGTCTATTCTTTCTGAGGACTCTGCACGGAATGCATTGCTGTCTATTAGACAGTGCATTCCCAAGCGGTCCTAACAGCGCTTTGCTGTCAGGAGCAATGTCCGCAAACAGCTTTTCCATCCGGACATTGCCATATTAACATAGCCTTACATTTCCTCACTATGTTCCCCACAGTGAACAACAACTTGCAATTGGCAACCTTAAGTCCCTTTTCTCATGATTCAATGCACCTGTCTATGACGTTCAATGCTTACTGAGGTCACCAAACCAAATGTGTGTTCTAATGAATCAGTCTACTTTGGTTTTGATGCAGATTTTACATTCTCTCTTCATCAATTGCTGATCCAAACACCCAATTATTTCTATGTGAAAATCATAGAAATTGTCATCGGTGCCTAAACTTTTGCATTTGATTGTATAGCTGATCCGCCCTCCTTGCACTATAATAGGCTGTCTGGAGAATACACTGCAATCTTTCAAGGTTTTCTTTAAAGGGGTACTCCACTAGAAAACATTTTTTTTTAAATCAACTGGTGCCAGAAAGTTAAACAGATTTGTAAATTACTTCTATTAAAAAATCTTAATCCTTCCAGTACTTATCAGCAGCTATATGATTCATAGGAAGTTCTTTTATTTTTGAATTTACTTTTTGCCTGACCACAGTGCTCTTTGCTGACACCTCTGTCCATTTTAGGAACTGACCAGAGTAGGAGAAAATCACCATAGAAAACCTATGCTGCTCTGGACAGTTCTTGACATGTACAGAGGTGTCAGCAGAGAGCACTGTGGTCAGACAAAGGAAATTCAAAAAGAAAAGAACAGAGGTGTGGAGCATGCAGCTTCCTGTGGAGCATGCAGCAGCTGATAAGTACTGGAAGGATTAAGATTTTTTAATAGAAGTAATTTACAAATCTGTTTAACTTTCTGGTACCAGTTGATTAAAAAAAAAAAATTTTCAGTTGAATACCCCTTAAAATTTTCTGCTGGGCACACTGCTATTTTTCCTGCATGCCTTAGTTTTCCATCCTAGATACATCCCTTTATTGCATCCTGTGTAATGTATACAATTGTACATTATACAGTCCTTTGTGCCGTTAGGCTTTCAACTTCAATTAGAATAATCAAATTCTTCTACAGGAAAATAGTTTACAAGTTAAATAACATGTTCTAAATTTAGCCCTAAACATATATGACTTTGAACAGTAAGCAAATGTATTATATTACTAACTAGCTGAATACCCGGAGTTGCCCGGTTTTTCCTTCCTAATCCTTGTTGGGGAGGAAAATAAACAAAGGAGGAAGCTTTTGACTTCATATCCCGTCCTCATATATTGTTGTCATATCCCAACCCCATATCCTGTCCTCATATCCAGACCTCCTATCCCGTCATCATATCCCATCCTCACATCTTGTCCTCATATCCCGACCTCCTATCCCGAACTCTTATCCCAACCTCCTATCCCATCCTCCTATCCCGACCTCCTATCATGTCCTCCTATCTCGACTTCCTATCTCGACCTCCTATCCCGTCCTCCTATCCCATCCTCCTATCCCGACCTCCTATCCCGACCTCCTATCCCGTCCTCCTATCCCGACCTCCTATCTCAACCCCCTATCCCGTCCTCCTATCTCCACCTCTTATCCCGACCTCCTATCCCGACCTCCTATCTCAACCTCCTATCCCGTCCTCCTATCTTGACCTCCTATCCCGACTTCCTATCCCATCCTCCTATCCCGACCTCCTATCCCGACCTCCTATCCCGTCCTCCCATCCCGACCTCCTATCTCAACCCCCTATCCCGTCCTCCTATCTCCACCTCTTATCCCGACCTCCTATCCCGACCTCCTATCTCAACCTCCTATCCCGTCCTCCTATCTTGACCTCCTATCCCGACCTCCTATCCCGACCTATTATCCCGTCCTCCTATCCCGTCCTCCTATGTTGACCTCCTATTTCGACCTCCTATCCCGACCGCCTATCTCGACCTCCTATCCCGACCTCCTATCTCGACCTCCTATCCCGTCCTCCTATCCCGACCTCCTATCTCGACCTCCTATCCCGTCCTCCTATCCCAACCTCCAATCCCGTCCTCCTATCTCAACCCCCTATCCCGTCTTCCTATCTCCACCTCTTATCCCGACCTCCTATCTCAACCTCCTATCCCGTCCTCCTATCCCAACCTCCTATCCCGACCTCCTATCCTGACCTATTATCCCGTCCTCCTATGTTGACCTCCTATTTTGACCTCCTATCTCGACCTCCTATCTCGACCTCCTATCCCGACCTCCTATCCCGACCTCCTGTCTCGACCTCCTATCCCGTCCTCCTATCTCAACCCCCTATCCCATCCTCCTATCTCCACCTCTTATCCCGACCTCCTATCTCAATCTCCTATCCCGTCCTCCTATCTTGTCCAACTATCTCGACCTCCTTTCCCGTCCTCCTATCTCCACCTCATATCCCGTCCTCATATCCCGACCTCCTAACTCGACCTCCTATCCCGACCATCCCGTCCTCCTATCTCGACCTCCATTCCCGTCCTCATATCCCGACCTGTAATATGTGTACCAGGTATTGAAATATCTCCAGCCGTATGGAAGTTATGTGAGAACATACATTAAATTAACTGTCCTATATTTTAAGTGGGCATATAAGTAACATGTGACCAAGTATTATCGAAATATCTCCAGCCGTTTGGAAGTTATGCAGTAACATATATTTCCAACAGACTTGTATAGGACTTTAAACATAAACCCCGCCTCTGACAAATGGGGGTGAGTAAGGGTTAAATCACCTATGTTTGTTGTTGACATATAAGTAACATGTGTGCCAAGTTTCATGTTAATATCTTTAGCCGTTTGGAAGTTTTTGTGGAACATACACACATACATACACACACACACACACGTTGAGTTTTATATATATAGACTAGCTGAGTACCCGGCGTTGCCCGGTTTTTCCTTCCTAATCCTTGTGTGGGAGGAAAATAAACAAAGGAGGAAGCTTTTGACTTCATATCCCATCCTCATATCCCATCCTCCTATCCCGTCCTCCTATCCCGGCCTCCTATCCCGGCCTCCTTTCCCGTCCTCATATCTCGACCTCCTTTCCCGTCCTCCTATCTCGACCTCCTTTCCCGTCCTCCTATCTCGACCTCCTTTCCCGTCCTCCTATCTCAACCTCCTTTCCCGTCCATCTATCCCATCTTCCTATCCCGTCCTCCTATCCCGTCCTCCTTTCCCGTCCTCCTTTCCCTTCCTCCTTTCCCGTCCTCATATCTCGACCTCCTTTCCCATCCTCCTATCTCGACCTCCTTTCCCATCCTCCTATCTCAACCTCCTTTCCCGTCCTCCTTTCCCGTCCTTCTTTCCCGTCCTCCTATGCCGTCCTCCTATCCCATCCATCTATCCCGTCCTCCTATCCCGTCCTCCTATCCCGTCCTCCTATTCCGTCCTTCTTTCCTGTCCTCCTTTCCCGTCCTCATATCTCGACCTCCTTTCCCGTCCTCCTTTCCCTTCCTCCTTTCCCTTCCTCCTTTCCCGTCCTCATATCTCGACCTCCTTTCTCATCCTCCTTTCCCGTCCTCCTATCCCGACCCGTAATATGTATACCAGTTATTGAAATATCTCCAGCCGTACGGAAGTTATATGGGAACATACATTTCCCATTGATTTGCATGGGACTTTAAACAAAAACCCTGACCCTCACAAATGGGGGTAGTTAAAGGAGTAGTCCAGTGGTGAACAACTTATCCCCTATCTTAAGGATAGGGGATAAGTTGCAGATCGCGGGGGGTCCGGCTGCTGGGGCCCCCTGTGATCTCCTGTACGGAGCCCCGACAGCCCACGGGAAGGCGGCGTGTCGACCTCCGCACGAAGCCTTCGGCAATCTCCGGCTCTGCCATTGAGATATATTGAGGGGGCGTGTCGGCCGCCACTTCGTGCGGGGGTCGACACCCGCTATCTGGCCGGAGAGCCAGGGCCCCGTACAGAGAGATCGCCGGGGGCCCCAGCGGTCGGACCCCCCACGATCTCAAACTTATCCCCTATCCTTAGGATAGGGGATAAGTTTTTCACCACTGGACTACCTCTTTAAGGGTTAAATTAACTGTCCTATATTTTAACTGGACATATAAGTAACATGTGACCAAGTATTATCGAAATATCTCAAGCCGTTTGGAAGTTATGCAGTAACATATATTTCCCATAGACTAGTATGGGACTTTAAACATAAACCCCGCCCCTGGCAAATGGGGGTGAGTAAGGGTTAAATCACCTATCCTATGTTTGTTGTTGACATATAAGTAACGTGTGTCAAGTTTCATGTTAATATCTTTAGCTGTTTGGACGTGATGCTGGAACATACACACATACATACATACATACATACATACACACACACACACGTTGAGTTTTATATATATAGATTGGCTTTCTATAATTGATGTGAATGCAAAAACTAATGTAAGATGTGATAGCCTTAAAGGGGTACTCCAGTGAAAAAAAAAATTTCAAATCAACTGGTGCCAGAAAGTTAAACAGATTTGTAGATTATTTCTATTAAAAAATCTTAACCCTTCCTGTACTTATCAGCTTCTGTATACTACAGAGGAAGTTGTATTTCTTTCTGGAGTTCTTTTCAGTCTGACCACTGTGCTCTCTGCTGACACCTCTGTTTATGTCAGGAACTGTTCAGATTACAAGCAAATCCCCATAGCAAACCTATCCTGCTCTGGACAGTTCCTGATACAGACAGAGGTGTCAGCAGCGAGCACTGGGATCAGACTGAAAATAACTTCACTGTACACCAAAGGGTATAAATATAGGTCACCCAATAAGACCTGAAATTAAATGATCCTAAGCATAATTTCCATAAACCTTAAAACCACTAAGGCTGGAATTCCACTTGTTTTTTTTGGGGGAAAAATGCCAAGAAAAACGGCAATTCTGCCGCATGGTGTTTTTTTCGGCCAAAAACGCTCTGGCCAGATGTTAGCTGTAAATCAATGAGAAATCACAAAATTCTTTTTCCACTTGGCGTTTTTTAATCCTTTTGTCCTTTTTTCCCTCTTTTTTGTCATTTTTCAGCTCCTTGGCGGTTTTGCAAATTTCAGCATATTGAGCCTATGGCGTTTATTTCCCTGAAATTGTGGCATTTGGCGCCATGTGGGTTTTAACTTTGGCGTTTTTTCAGGTTTTTTTTATTCTCTTTTGGACTTGATGGAGATACTTTTTTTTATAAAATTTTGTAGGATACCATTTAAAAAAAAAGATACAGCAGTGATGGAAAAAATTGTATTTAACGAAATTTATCTTTTTTATAACAACATTTTTATTAATTTTTAAACAGGGATCAATTTATGTGGGTGGAAAGGGCACTAAAAATATAGCCAACAATAATAAAAATGTAGTGTGTGTGTGTTTTTCACTTTTTTTCTTCTTTCTTTTTAAGAGGTACTACTACTCCCAGCATGGAACACACTGTTCGATGATGGGAGTAATAGTACCTGTACTAATTGACCGATCGCCTCGGGTTCCGTTGCGATCCTTCTGTATCATTTATAGATGCGGCCGGCCGCTCTTTTATGGTCCCCTGCACTGACGTATATATACACCTATTCATATTTCCTGCAGAGAGCTGTGATTGGCCAGATGGTTCCAGCCAATCACAACTCTCTGTGGGAAATATGAATAGGTATACATATACATCAGTGCAGGGGACCATAGAAGAGCAGCCGCCCGCATCTGGAGTGACATCCACTGTGATTTTTCCTTAAAGGAAAACTGCAGCGGAATTACACTTATCCCTATCCACAGGATAGGGGATAAGTGTTTGATCGCGGGGGGTCCGACCGCTGGGACCCCCCTCGATCTCCCTAACGGGGCGCCGCCATTAGCGCCCATGGTGACGTAGCGTCGACCTAGAGGTCGACGGTGATGCCCCGTCTCCTCCCCGTCCACATACAGTTCTATGGGGGATGCGGGGAGGCACGAATGCTGCCTCCCCGCCTCTCCCATAGAGGTGTATGGAGGAGGCGTGCCGGCCGCAACGTCATGCTGCGGCTGGCATGCCCCCTGCACGGGAGAGCCGCGGCCCCGTACAGGAGATTGCCGGGGGCCCCAGCGTTCAGACCCTCTGCGATCAAACACTTATCCCCTATCTTGAGGATAGGGGATAAGTGTTTGTATCGCTGCAGATGTCCTTTAACTGCAAGTACTAGAGCTCCCAACATGGAGCAGAGTGTGCTCCATGATGCAATTAAGGAAAGATAATATTTTTTTAACATTTTTTAGGTAGTACTACTCCCAGCATGGAACAGAATGTTCCATGATGGGAGTAGTAGTACCTGTACTAATAGACATATCGCCCTGGGTGTCACTCCTGACACCCGCTGCGATTGTCTATTGCAGAGATGTGGAGCGGCTTTCTCCTGCGCTCCGCATCTCTGCTCTGTACTCCGGCCAGTGATATGAATAGAACATCACTCATTCATATTTCCCGCTGAGAGCTGTGATTGGCTGCAACCATCCAGCCAATCTGGGAAATATGAATCAGCGATGTTCTATTCATATCACTGGCCGGAGTACAGAGCAGAGATGTGAGCGCTGTGTAGAGCCGCTCCGCATCTCTGCTATATTATGGACGATCGCATCGGGCGATATGTCTATTAGTACAGGTACTACTACTCCCATCATGGAACAGTCTGTTCCATAATGGGAGTAGTAATACTACCTAAAAAATGTTTTAAAAAAATTGAGAAAAAAAGTGAAACACACATACACACGTTATTAAAAATTTATTAAAAGTTCATTAGAAAAAATATATTTTAAATACATTTTTTCCCATCCCTACTGCATCCTTTTTTTTTTTCTTTTGGTACCCAACACATTTTGAAAAAAAACGCCAAATGGGCCAAAAATGCTATTTTAACTCAAATGCAAAAATGCCAGAAAAAAAAGACTGATGCAGAAAATTGCACTGGCGTTTTTTCTGGCGTTTTTTCTTTCAGCGAAAAAAATGCTGGGAAAAAAACAAGGGGAATCCTAGCCTTAAATACACACCAATTAGGCCCAGTCTGATAAAATGTAACTTTTACTGCTACATTAACAAAAAAATACAAAAAAGTGTATACAAGTGTAATAAATATGCATAATTTACAGTGAACATGTATAATTGAGCAATCCACTTAGTAGAGCCAACTTATGTAGATACACTATGAATGCTATTATAAGATGCTAGGCAGGGAGGGGAAAGGGTACAGGTGTCCGTCCCTAATAACACCCATATTGCTATCCATGCCTGATTTGGAAATAACCCTTCCTACGTTGCAAGTGTAGATCAGTATAGGGTATAAGATAGCATATATGGCAACAATTTTGTCTCCAAAAGTAACCAATCAAAATGTCATAAACATAAGTTAATAAATAACAGTATAAAAAAATCTCAAACTCCTTTTGGAAAAAGGAGTATAAGATTTTTTTTTATACTGTTATTAGAGACACACCTGTGGATGTATTTTAATGCTCACCAGAAACACACTGCTTTTGTGTGTAACATCATGGGAAAGTCTAAAGAAATCAGCCAAGATATCAGGAAGAAAATTGTGGACTTGCACAAGTCTGCATCATCCTTGGGTGCAATTTCCAGATACCTGCAGGTGCCTCGTTCATCTGTACAAACAATTATACGCAAGTATAAACAAGATGGGAATGTCCAGCCATCATATCGCTCAGGAAGGAGATGGGTTCTGTGTCTCAGAGATGAACGTGCTTTGGACCGACACGTGCATATCAACCCATGAACAAAAGCAAAAGACTTGTGCTGGCGGAAGCTAATAAGATTGCGTCATTATCCACCATGAAACAAGTATGGTATCAACATGGGCTGAAAGGCCACTCTGCGAGGAAGAAGCCATTACTCCAAAAAAACATATAAAAGCCAGATTAATTTATGCAAATAGCACACAGGAACTAAGACCAACATTTTTGGAGACATCCTGCGGTCTGACGAAATTGAACTGTTTGGCCGTTATGACCATTGTTACCTTTGGAGGAAAAATGGAGAGTCTTGGAAGCCTAAGAACACCATCCCAACTTTGAAACCTGGGGGTGGCAGCATCATATTGTGGGGTTGTTTTGTTGCAGGAGGGTTGCACTTCCCAAAATAGATGGCATCATGAGAAAAGAAGATTATGTGGCAATACTGAAGCAACATCTCAAGATATCAGCCAGGAAGTTACCCACTTAGGGACCAAGGGCGTACAGGTAAGCCTTCGCTCCCTGGTACTTAAGGACCAAGGGCATACCTGTACGCCCGTGGGAATTTTGTTCCCCGCCGCGCATTGGGCGGGGACCGGACTGGGATGACTGCTGATATTTATCAGCAGGCATCCCGTACGAATGCCCAGGGGGGTCCTGAGACCCCCCCATGTCGGCAATCACTGCAAGTTGCCGGTGAATTCACACAGGCGATTTGCAGCAATTCCGGGTCATATGGGTCTCTGGTGACCCATAAAATAAGGGGGATCGGGGTTGTCCAAGACACCCACGATCCCCCTGAAGGGATAGGAGTGAGGAGGCAGGGGTCCCACCCCTCCTATCCCCGCTATTGGTCGGTCAGAAGCGACCGACCAATAGCAGATCGGGGGGATAAAGTTCAGTTCCCCCTTTCGGCCCACCCACAGTAGTTCAGGCAGAACGGGGGAACCGACGGTGACCGGCGCCGGAGGTCCACTTACCATCAGTGATCGAGGGATAGAGGACGGCAATGCGGCACCCTGGTGTGACGATCCTACGGAAGCCGGTGAGTAGTTGCCTAGCAACATCTGGAGAGCTACAGTTTTGAGACCACTATACAGTGGTCTCTCAACTGTAGCCCTCCAGATGTTGCACAACTACAACTCCCATCATGCCCAGACAGCTCTTTGTAGTTTGGGCATGCTGGGATTTGCAGTTTTGCAACAGTTGGAGGGCTACAGTTTGGAGTTCACTGTGCAGTGGTCTTTAAACTGTGGCCCTCTATATCTTGCAAAACTACAACTCCCAGCATGCCCACACAGCAGTTTGCTGTCTAGGCATGCTGGGATTTGTAGTATTGCAACATCTGGAGGGCCATCGTTTGGAGATCACTGTGCAGTGGTCTCTAAACTGTGGCCCTTCAGATTTTCCAAAACTACAACTCCCAGCATGGCCAAACAGCTGTCTTGGCATGCTGGGAGTTGTAGTTGCGTACCTGCAGCTGTTGCATAACTTCATCTCAAAGCATGCCCTTCAGCGATCAGTACATGCTGGGAGTTGTAGTTTTGCAACAGCTGGAGGCATACTGAGTTAGGTAAACGAATCTAACTGAAGGTTTTCCAGCCAGTGTGCCTCCAGCTGTTGCAAAAGTACAAATCCCAGCATACACGGTCGGTCAGTGCATGCTGTGAGTTATAGTTTTGCAACAGCTGGAGGTTTTGCCCCCCCCCCCCCCCCCCCATTCACATGCGCGGGTTTGCAGTGAGTTTCGTGCTTCAAGTTTTGGCTGCAGCAAATTTTCTGCCGCAGCGCAAACTCCTAGCGGGAAACTCACCGTAAACCCCTGCCAGTGTGAATGTACTCTAAAAACACTACACTACACTAACACATAATGAAGGGCAAAACACTACATATACACCCCCTTACACTGTCCCCACCCCCCCCCCAATAAAAATGAAAAACGTATCGTACGGCAGTGTTTCCAAAACTGAGCCTCCAGCTGTTTCAAAACAACAACTCCCAGCATTTCCAGACAGCCACTGACTGTCCAGGCATGCTGGGAGTTTAGCAACAGCTGGAGGCACACTGTTTGGGAATCACTGGCATAAAATACCCCTATGTCCATCCCTATGCAATCTCTAATTTAGTCCTCAAATGCGCATGGCGCTCTCTCACTTCGGAGCCCTGTCATATTTCAAGGAAACAGTTTAGGGCCACAGATGGGGTATTTCCGTACTCGGGAGAAATTGCACTACAAATCTTGGGGGACTTTTCCTCCTTTTATCACTTATGAAAAGGAAAAGGAAAAGTGTTGCCCCATATTTTTTATTTTCACAGGAGGTAAAAGGGAAAAAAGACCCCCAAAATTTGTAATGCAATTCCTCCTGAGTACGGAAATACCCCATATGTGGGCTTAAAATGCTCTGCGGATGCTCAGGAGTGAGAGCGCACTATGTACATTTGAGGCCTAAATTGGTGATTTGCACAGGGGTGGCTGATTTTACAGCGGTTCTGACATAAACAAAAAAAAAATACCCACGTGTGACCCCATTTTGTAAACTACACCCCTCACGGAATGTAACAAGGGGTATAGTGAGCCTTAACACTCCACAGGTGTTTGACAAATTTTCGTTAAAGTTGGATGGGAAGATGAAAGAAAAATGTTTTCACTAAAATGCTAATGTCACCCTAAATTTTTCATTTTCACAAGGGAAAATAGGAAAAAAGCCCCCCAAAATTTGTAACCCCATTTCTTCTGAGTAAGAACATACCCCATATGTGGATGTAAAGTGCTCTGCAGGCAGACTACAATGCTCAGAAGAGAATGAGCGCCATTGGGCTTTTGGAGAGAAAATTTGTCCGGAATTGAAGGCCACTTGTGTTTACAAAGCCTGCATGGTGCCAGAACAATGAACCCCCCCACATGTGACCCCATTTTGGAAACTATACCCCTCACGTAATGTAATAAGGGGTGCAGTGAGCATTTATGCCCCACAGATGTCTGACAGATTTTTGGAACAGTGGTCCGTGAAAATGAAAAATGTAATTTTTCATTTGCACAGCCCACTGTTCCAAAGATCTGTCAAACGCCAGTGGGGTGTAAATGCTCACTGCACCCCTTATTAAATTCTGTGAGGGGTGTAGTTTCCAAAATGGGGTCACATGTGGGGGGTCCACAGTTCTGGCACCACGGGGGGCCTTTGTAACGCACATGGCCCCTGACTTCCATTCCAAACAAATTCTATCTCCAAAAGCTCAATGGCGCTCCTTCTCTTCTGAGCATTGTAGTGCGCCTGCAGAGCACTTAACGTCCACTCATGGGGTATTTCCATACTCAGAAATTTTGGGGGGCATTTTCTCCTATCACCCCTTGTAAAAAAATGTAAATTTTGAGGAAAAACCAGCATTTTAGTAAAAAAAATATTTTTTTTCCATTTACACATCCGACTTTAACAAAAGTCGTCAAACACCTGTGGGGTGTTAAGGCTCACTGTGCCCCTAGTTACGTTCCTTGAGGGGTGTAGTTTCCAAAATAGTAGGCCATGTGTGTTTTTTTTTGTTTGCTTGTTTTTTGCTGTTCTGGCACCATAGGGGCTTCCTAAATGCAACATGCTCCCCCCCCCCCCCCCCCAAAAACCATTTCAGCAAAATTTGCTTTCCAGAAGCCAAATATTGCTCCTTCTCTTCTGAGCATTGTGGTTTGCCCACAGAGCATTTTACGTCCTAACCTGGGGTATTTCCATACTCAGAAGGATGGGGTTACAAATTTGGGGGGCATTTACTCCCATAACCCTTTTTAAAAATGGTAAATTTGGGAAAAAAACTGCACTTTAGTGAAAAAGAAATGTTTTCATTTACACATCCGACTGTAACGAAAAGTCGTCAAACACCTGTGGGGTGTTAAGGCTCACTGTGCCCCTTGTTACATTCCTTGAGGGGTGTAGTTTCCAAAATAGAAGGCCATGTGTTTTTTGCTGTTCTGGCACCATAGGGGCTTCCTAAATGCGACATGCCCCCCAAAAACCATTTCAGCAAAATTCACTCTCCTAAATCCCATTGTCGCTCCTTCCCTTCTGAGCCCTCTACTGCGCTCGCCGAACATTTCACATACACATGAGGTATTTTCTTACTCAAGAGAAATGGGGTCACAAATTTTACAGTGCTTTTTCTCCTATTACCCCTCGATTACCCCTCGTAAAAATTCAAAAACTGGGTCTACAAGAACATGCGAGTGTAAAAAATTAAGATTTTGAATTTTCTCCTTCACTTTGCTGCTATATCTGTGAAGCACCTAAAGGGTTAACAAGCTTTCTGAATGTCATTTTGAATACTTTGAGGGGTGCAGTTTCTATAATGGGGTCATTTATGGGGTATTTCTAATATGAAGGCCCTTCAAATCCACTTCAAAAATTAGCTGGTCCCTGAAAAATTCCGATTTTGAAAATTTTGTGAAAAATTTGAAAATTGCTGCTGAACTTTGAAGCCCTCTGATGTCTTCCAAAAGTAAAAACATGTCAATTTTATGATGCAAATATAAAGAAGACATATATTATATGGGAATCAATATATAATTTATTTGGAATGTCTATTTTCCTTACAAGCAGAGAGCTTCAAAGTTAGAAAAATGCTAAATAAAAAAAAATTTCATAACATTTTGGGATTTTTCACCAAGAAATGATGCAAGTATCGACCAAAATTTACCACTAACATAAAGTAAATATGTCACGAAAAAACTATCTCGGAATCAGAATAAAAAGTAAAAGCATTGCAGAGTTATTAATGCTTAAAGTGAAAGTGGTCAGATGTGCAAAAAATGCTCTGGTCCTTAAGGTCATAATGGGCTTGGTCCTCAAGTTAAAGCTTTGGCAGAAATGGGTCTTCCAAATGGACAATGACCTAAAGCATACTGCCAAAATGGTTACAAAATGGCTTAAGAATAACAAAGTTAAAGAGTACCTGTCACCAAATAAAACTTTTAATATAGTGTTTCTTGTCTAATTAGCAGACACTTTGCCATTCACTTGCTTTTAAAATTATCACCATAAATATGTTTAAAATGTAATATAAAAACAGCCACTAGGTGGCTCTGTTCTGTTCCCTGCCACAATTAATACAATGAGTTTGGTCTCCTCCCGATCAGGCAGGAGTCCAAACTCAGAAAGTGTTTCTCTGCACTGAGCTTGATTGACAGTTGCACAGTATTTGAACGCTCCACAGATTCTCACAGAAAGCTGCACAGACTGAAAGCTGCAGGAGAACCTCACTGAAATCTGCACAGACATAAACATGCACAGAGCCTGAGGTCTTCTATTCATCACAGCACTGCAACCATGTGAGGGCGGAAGTGGTCCCCCAGCAGGCTTCAGTGATGTCATGCCTGCTTGGAAACACCAACTTTCTTCTGCTGGAAAATTGCACTAAGTGAGCAAGAAGAAAGGTAGGATACACAGCTTTTTAAAGCTCTGAATTTTTTTTAAAGGATGGAGGGGTGTTAAGAGTAGTTAGGAAACATAGTCTGAGTTAGTTCACAACAGTTTATTTGGTGACAGGTACTTTTTAATGTTTTGGAGTGAACATCACAAAGCCCTGATCTCAATCCTATTGAAAATGTATGGGCAAAGCTAAAAAGGCAGGTGCAAGCAAGGCTACCTACAAACATGGCTCAGTTATACCAGATCTGTCAGGAGGAATGGGCCAAAACTCCTACCAACTATTGTGAGAAGTTTGTGGAAGGATAAGCAAAATGATTGACCCAAGTTATACAGTTTAAGGGCAATGCTACCAAATACTAATGAAATGTATGTAAACTTTTGACTTTGCAGAAAGTAATGAAAAAAATGCCTTAAAAAAATCTCTCTCTCATTATTCTGGCATTTGGCAAGTATAAATAATTTTGGTAATCCCAATTGACCTAAAACGGGAAAGGTTTATTCTGATTTCATGCCAGATTAAAAAAAAAAACATGCATATGTGTCTTTTTATATATTGTATGTAAATTTCTGGTTTCAACTGTAGAATTAATTTACAAATCTGTTTTACTTTCTGGCACCAGTTGATTTAAAAAAATAGTTTTTCACTGGAGTACCCCTTTTAAATGTTATTGTCAAATATTTACATTCATCTCTACATTACACATTATAGTGAAATGTTCAGATGTTGTAAATCACATGTTAACATATTTAAGTAAATGTATCACCAAGATTTTACTTAATCATCAGAGCCAAATGAGTTTTTTGTTCTAATCTGTTCCTATTTTATTATTGTCATTATTAATTATTTTTAGTTCAACAGTATAGAGGTAGCCATTTTCCTGAGTTGCCTATAACAGTATTTAGAGATATGCTGCACAGCAAGCTCAATGGACAAAGGAAAAATGACTGGAGGGGACCCTATTGACTAAGGTAAAGTTTTCTAGGCATGCTCTGTTCTCTAGAAAATACAGCCGCATGTACAAAAACCCCTTTAGAGTGGAGGGAACAACAGATTATGCCGATCTCAATAAATATATCCTTTATCCGTGTGGAAAATATAATAATAGGCATCCCCCACAAAGGTAATTACATATGTGCAAACTGTACATGTAAGCAAGTACCTACGGCTGTAAACAAGCTCAACTTGGAGCTAAATAAAGTGCAAATGCCTCAGCAATAAATGACAAACCAATGCCGCATATATGTCATAAAAATACCAACCACACTGTAGCAGTGAAGTACCAGAAGTCTCGGGATGTCGCCACCCCAACACGTGTTTCGTTCCTGCGACCTTCGTCCGGGGGTCCTGCAGAGTAAATTGTGCAAGGAGTGGGGAAGGAGGTGAGCTGTTTCCATAACCTATTGTGAATGGCATGATCCTATCTTAACTATATACTGGTGTTTCTTTTCATTTCGTGGTCAGAATAAAAACTGCAAGATTTGTGAATTATTTTTTAATTCATACAGTAAATGAAAAATATAAAACACCACAAATATTCTTAAAAAAATGTTTACCTTAAAAACCTGATTTAAACAATGGGGAGGGAGATTTATTAAGACCTGTACAGAAAACAATGGTTATCCCGATGTGCAGAGCAACCAATCAAATTGATTCTTTCATTTTTCAAGTTTGTAAGCCAGAAACTTCATGTAAAAAACAAAAACTGTTTCATTTTTTTTTAAATAGGTTTTACAATCCATTAGACAAACACAAATCACAAAAATACACACATCACACTTTATCCCCAAGACATTTTATAAGTATAAAATCAATACAATCCCTATGTGGATTTGTGCTATTACTCATGCAGTACATCTCTCCCATGGGGCCCAAATTACTTTGGGAAATAAAGGCATAAGTGGATGAAAATGCAATCAGCAAGGAGACTCTAGAAAGGTGTGAAAGTCAATTACAGTTACAGTGACCCCTTTATGCCAACAGGATTTAGAAAAACATTTGAATCATAAATTTTCTTCCATGTTTCACAGACCTATTGTTGTAGAGACTAGAGGAGGTCTATACTGGAAAACACCCAACGGTGTAAAATGGTCTCTTTTGTGTGAACCAGATTCCGTTACTGGCAACTTTTTTTTTCAGAAACATTCATTTTAGTTTGACAGTTGCAACGGTTTTTAGTTCATTTCTGGTCAGTTTTAGTTTTAACTCTTTTTGAATGTTCATACATGTTCTTGGGGCAGTCAGGGTCATGTTCACCTCACATTGCCCTGATGTCTAAATAGGCACCCATTGTAGACTCATTTAAACATAGCAGTTATCAGCATGGTTTGCTCATTTCTGATCGATTGTAATTAGTGTTAACAAAGCATATGAACAAAAAGCTATTGTTTATAGAGATGAGTAAGCCGAACTAAACAAACCTGGTCTCGCTCAGCACTTAAGGGTAAATTCGGCTTGTAGAACTTGTCAGGCTCTGCTCGCACAAGAAACGCGACTAAATGAATGAATGAATGAATGAATGAATGTGGGATGTACTGGGAAGACTGAGATGATGTCAGGGAAGCCCAGTAAATACAGCTAGCAGGAATATTACATAACCCTAGGTTATCAAATCATTCCTTGCATTATTTGACAAACAGTTAACAGGCCAACCAGGATAGGGGTTGGTTTAAAAGGCTGATAAAACCCTATACACTACAATGAAGCTTCCATCTTGGAAAGAAAGCTGAGAGAGAGAGCAGACAGTGCACAAGAACGACTTCCAATAGAAAGCAAGCTGTGCATAGCATTGAGCAGTGGGCTGACCTCAGACAGTGACCTCCTGCATTACCGTGTCCAGTTGGTGTTCTACAGATCCCAAGAGTTAAAAAGCTATCATATTACATTACAAAGTAAGCTAAGCAAATCAGTAGGCTTACCTGTAATTTACCATAAGTAATCACTGTAGAACAGGACCCTTCAAACAGTCTTTCCATTAACCAAACAGAACCAGCCATGCAGGTTCACAGTTCAGTAAGTCTGGGTTTATTGTATCAGCTCTCATACAGCAATAAGGTTTGCAGCATGCAGTAAAGCAGAGACTTAAAAGTCCTTTACACCAGGTTCTTAACATTAACATAAACTTTTGAGGTTCTCACCCAACACTTGGCAGATTCAATCCCCCCAAAAAATCTGTATTTTCGGTGGAGTGTATTAGCATCCAATATTTCACAGACACACTGGTCTTGCTTCATAGAAATTCCTTTTCTCCTGCTCTCTGGCAGTGCTCACATACCTGTGTGTTCAGCTCAGGCCTCTAACACACCAGAAGTGGATTATGGGAGTGACTTTATCTTTAGAACCTTCAGACACTCCCAATACCTGGACCCAAACTCAGTGATACATACCTCACATCTATCAGATTACCAGCTGTTTGCTTACATATCCCTTCCCCCTCTACTCAAAGCTGAGGGTCTTGGCATCTACCCCAGCCAAACAGTAAACTCTTGAGAGGGCAGACATTTACCTGATCTATGTTCCACCACAAAATGTCCTGTAATGTCAGGAATCAACATATAACCATAGCATTATTCTCTTTATTTTGACTCCACTTCAATGGGGCATGGTCTGAGACAAGCCTGTAGTTTCTACCAAGCAGGTAATACCTGAGGGAATCTTGTGCCCACTTTATTGGGACACTGATTCTTCACAATGGAATAGTTCTTTTCGTGGGAGTTGAGTTTCCTGCTCAGGTACATGACCGGATGCTCTTCCCTATTAATTTCTAGGACAACCCCTAGTCCAACCTCTGAGGCATCTGTTTGAAATATAAATTTCTATGCAATGTCAGGTGCTAGCAGCTCTGGCTGTCTACACAGAACCCTTTTCAATTCATTAAATGCCTTTCCTGCCTTAGAGGACCACTGTATCATTACTGATTTTTTCTCTTTTGCAAGGTCAGTCAAAGTGGCTGCAATACTGGCAGCTACAATGCCCCCCAAAAAACTCTCAACTGTTGTTTAATAAGAGAAAATGGCAAGTTTTGTATTGCGTCTACTTTATTGACTTGAGGCTTAAAGGGGTACTCCGCTCCTTGACATCTTATCCCCTATCCAAAAGGTGAGACTTCATTCTACTACAGAAGAATCAAGACTCAAAGGGCCTCATTTACTAAGCTGAAACCGACCAGTTTTTGTCAGGTTTTTTGTGGCACAGAGTGTCTGAGACATCTGCACCAGTCTGCGCCAGTGTGCACCAGGAAAATCCGATAAACCCGATATTGCACTGTGAAAAGCCGAAAGGGGGCATGGTCTGTCGCAGAGGGGGCGTGGCGGGTCTGGTTTCACAACCTGACCTATTTATTATTGAATTCACAGAAAATCCTGTGGATAAATGGCTGGAAATTTCCACCTAGAAAAAGCTGGTTAGAAAATTTTCCTGAGGAATCCTGCAATTCTAAAACAACATTTCCCACTAGTAAAAACCCAACACTCTTAGTAAATGAGGACCATAATCTATCAAAGCATTAAATTAGTGCTCATAGATATTGATAGAGATATCCTTCACCAAGCTAAGAGTTATAAGTAAATTTCCCACACAGGAAACTTGCTTCAAGTTATTCCATTCAAAATATAATCTAGTGAGATCATATATCTCTGCTATTTATCAGTCTTAATAGTCTTACCAAAATCATGTGTGAAAATAGTCCAGAATTGGGCGGAAGTAGTTCAAATTTCTTCCATGTTTATATCCTTAGATGGATTTGCCCATTCATGGAGTCATGTGATATGTAGTTGGTTAGAAAGGGGGCGGATTGTATTTAGCATTTAATATTGATATGTCTATGATTAGATATTAGTTGCTGAATGCTTGTAGGAAAATGATCCTTCACGGCGCTCCTTTGTTGTAAGTGGTCATAAACCGATGCGGACAAAGGTTAAAATAAAAATGAAGGACTTTATTCTTAACAGCGCTACGGACTACGCGTTTTAGGGGGCTTGCTCCCCCCTTCCTCAGGTCCACTGGTGAATGAACAAACATAGTGTGTTTTATACAAAAAAAAACTGTTTTTTTTTTTCCGGGCTTTTTTTTTGTATAAAACACACTATGTTTGTTCATTCACCATTGGACCTGAGGAAGGGGGGAGCAAGCCCCCTGAAACGCGTAGTCTGCAGCGCTGTTAAGAATAAAGTCCTTCATTTTTATTTTAACCCTTGTCCGCATCAGTTTATGACCACTTACAACAAAGGAGCGCCGTGAAGGATCATTTTCCTACAAGCATTCAGCAACTGTTATACGAAGAACGTCCACGGGATCCCCAAGACGGGCTGATCCAGGCTGCACCTTTACCCCAGACTCCACGCTGATGGGTCCTAAGGCGATCACAGGTGTTGTGCTCTTAGCATAACACCGGAAGGTGAGCGTACCATTTCTTCTGACTTTCTATACTAAAGTAAAGGAATAACGGCACATAGGTTTGCGCTCTCTGTCTCTTTCCCCTTTTTTTTACATATCTGAATTTATGCCCATCTTGAGATCATGAGGTTTCTTCTAGACAGAGTGATGTATAACCTTTTTCTTATATGATATCCTAACCTAGTAGCTCAAAGAAATGGGGGTGTGGCTCTGCCATAGAGTTGTATTGAGGGTGCGTGTCAGCCACCGCTTCGTGCAGTGGTTAACACGCCCCCTTCCCGCGGGCTGCCGGGGCCACATACAGGAGATCGCGGGGGGCCCCAGCGGTCGGACCCCCCGCGATCTGAAATGTCTCCCCTATCCTTAGGATAGGGGATACGTTTTTCAGCACTGGATATCTCCTTTAGGATCGGACAGCGAGGAGGAAGATAGGGACCCTCCTTGCGTCCTCTCGGCTGATAGGGACACAGCGGTTTTACCATCAGGGGTACTCCGGTGAAAAACGTTTTTAAATCAACTGGTGCCAGAAAGTTAAAAAGATTTGTAAATTACTTCCATTAAAAAATCTTAATTCTTCCTGTACTTATTAAGTGCTGAATACTACAGCGGAAATTCTTTTCTTTTTGAAACACAGAGCTGTCTGCTGACATCATAAGCACAGTGCTCTCTGCTGACATCTCTGTCCATTTTAGGAAGTGTCCAGGGCAGCATATGTTTTCTATGGGGATTTCCTTTTACCCTGGACAGTTTCTAAAATGGACAGAGATGTCAGCAGAGAGCACTGTGCTCATGATGTCAGCAGACAGCTCTGTGTTTCAAACAGAAAACAATTTCCACTGTAGTATTCAGCAGCCAATAAGTACAGGAAGGATTAAGATTTTTTAATAGAAGTAATTTACAAATCTGTTTAACTTTCTGGCACCAGTTGATAAAAAAAAAAAAAGTTTTTCACCGGAGTACCCCTTTAACCTGGAGAATGAGAGCAACGTATTGTTGGAGACTAGTGCTAATAGTTATTACAAATGCAGGAGAAATATCAGAATATTGTTCAAATGAAGAACACTATCTGTAAACTGTAAACAGAAAAAAAACTGTGAAAATATACCGTATTTATCGGCGTATAACACGCACTTTTTAGGCTCAAATTTTTAGCCTAAAGTCTATGTGCGTGTTATACGCCGATACACCCCCAGGAAAGGCAGGGGGAGAGAGGCCGTCGCTGCCCGCTTCTCTCCCCCTGCCTTTCCTGGGGTCTAGAGCGCTGCTGCCGGGCCTTCTCTCCCCCTGGCTATCGGCGCCGCTGCCCGTTCTGTCCCCCTGACTATCGGTGCCGGCGCCGATAGCCAGGGGGAGAGAAGCGACGCCGACAGCCAGGGGGAGAGAAAGGGCAGCGGCACCCATTGCCGGCGCTGCTGCCCCCCCCCATCCCCGGTGGCATAATTACCTGGGTCGGGTCCGCGCTGCTGCAGGCCTCCGGCATGCGTCCCCGGCGTCGTTGCTATGCGCTGCATGCCGCGGCGCATGACGTCAGTGCGCCGCGCCGTGCATAGCAACGATGCAGGGGATGCGCGTCGGAGATACGGTCTCCAGTACTGTGCACAATACTCCAAGTGAGGCCTCACCTGTACAATGGCATGAGCACTTCTCTCTTTCTACTGCTTATACCTCTCCCTATACGTTCAAGCGCTCTGCTGCTGTATTACATTGTCTTCCTACCTTTAAGTCTTCTGTAACAATTACTCCTAAATTCCTTTCCTCAGATACTGAGATCAGGACTGTGTCAAATATTCTATATTCTGCCCAAGGGTTTTTACGCCCCAGGTGCCTTATCTTGCACTTATCCACATTAAATTTCAGTTGCCAGAGTTCTGACCATTCTTCTAGTTTGTCTAAATCCTTTTCCATTTGGCGTATGCTTCTAGGAACATCAACCCTGTTACATATGTGTCATCAGCTAAAAGACATACCTTACCATCGAGACCTTTTTACAATATCACTAATGAAGATATTAAACAAAATTGGTCCCAGTACAGATCCCTGAGGTCCCCACTGGTAACAAGACCTTGCTCTGAATATACTCCATTGACTACAACCCTCTGTTGTCTGTCACTCAGCCACTGCCTAATCCACTCAACAATATGGGAGTCCAAGATCAATGACTGTAGTTTATTGATGTCTTCTATGTGGAACAGTGTCAAAAGCCTTACTAAAATCTAGATATGCAATGTCTACTGCCCCTCCGCCATCTATTATTTTAGTCACCCAGTCAAAAAAATCTATAAGATTTGTTTGACATGATCTCCCAGAAGTAAACCCATGTTGTTTTTCATCTTGCAATCCATGGGATTTTAGATGTTCCACAATCCTATCCTTTAGTAGGGTTTCCATTAATTTCCCCACTATTGATGTCAGACTTACTGGCCTATAGTTGCTTGATTTCTCCCTACTACCTTTCTTGTGAATGGGCACAACATTTCCTAATTGTTACCAGTGATTGGTTAAATAAATCTGTTAACGGTTTTGCTAGCTCACCACTAAGCTATTTTAATGATTTTGGGTGTATCCCTTAAGGCCCCTGTGACTTGTCTTCACTTTAGACAGCAAACGTAGAACCTCTTCCTCTGTAAAGACACATGCATCAAATGATTCATTAGTCTTCCTCCCTAATGGAGGTCCTTTTCCTTCTTTTTCTTCTGTAAAAACTGAACAATATTCATTAAGGCAGACGGCTAGCCATTTATTCTCTTCTACATACCTTCCTTCCTTTGTTTTTAATTTAGTTAATCCTTGTTTTAATTTCCTTTTTTCATTTATATATCTGAAGAATGTCTTATCCCCTTTTTTCACAGACTGAGCTAGTTTTTCTTCTGCCTGCGCTTTAGTAGTTCTTATAACTTGCTTGGCCTTTTCGGGCTAATCGTATAGATTTCCCTATCTTCATTGCTCTGGGTTGTTTTATAATTGCTAAATGCTAGCTATAAATGGATGAAGATAGGGAAATCTAGATGATTAGGCAGAAAGAGGCCAAGCAAGTCATAAGAACTTCTAAAGCGCAGGCAGAAGAAAAACTAGCTCAGATTAGATGGGCCAAATGATTTTTATCAGTCGACACATTCTATGTTCCTAGGTACAAAAGTACCTATATCAACAGTAAAATGTGTCATATCAACATGACCTGAAAGACTGCTCAGCAAATAAAAAGGCACTGCTCCAAAATTGTCATAAAAAGTCAGGTTACAGTTTGCAATTACATATGGGGAAAAAGATCTTACTTTTCTGAGAAATGTCTTGTGGTCTGATTAAATGGGCAAGCATGAAACATGGGGGAAGCAGCACCACCTTGTGGTGGTGCTTTGCTGCAGGAGGCACTGGTGCACTTCACAAAATAGATGGCATATTGAGGAGAAAATGATGTGGAGATATTATAATAACATCTCAAGACATCAGTCAGGGTGCAAACAAGCATTCCAAATAGACAAGCAGTAACAATAAATCACACAATTTGACCATCACCACAGATGGCATTCTTTACTATCTGGCACATGATGATGTGATGTCTGACTCAATAAACAAGTTCAAGCCTGGATGTTTTTCTGGAAAAATATAATATTACAGGTTATGGATACTAGATTTATGTGGATAGAACAATGATCCAAGGATTTATTCTGATTGCCATATTGGAGTTGGAAAGGAAATTTTTCTCTTTTATAAGGCATTAGAATCTGCCTCCATAATGTGTGTTTTTTTTTTTTTTGCCCTTCTTTGGATCAACACATTAGGGTTATAAGTTAAACTTGATTGAATCTTGTCGTTTTTCAACCTTATGAACTGTGTAACTAAGTAATTACACTTGGAAGGTGCAGATGAACAACGTACAAGTCAGGATCCATGCACACTACAGAATCACTACAGAACTGAGACACCACGGCACCAATCACACAGAAGCTTCAACACCAATAAAAAACTTAGAGAATTGCCGTAGAGTCACTAAGTGACTCCTTCTCGGTAAAAAAGTCCTTCAGAAGCACCATCTGTATGTCATATTTACAAAGATTGTGAAAGTGACATTCAGCCCTAACTGCAGCTCCAGTCTTGTTGCCTGCTATTCCAACTATTTACTGGTTCCAGAGAGATGACCTTAATTAAAGCACCAAGGTTCCATAACAGAAAAGCTATACATAATACACAGGGGAATATGCTGCTTATAGATGCCCCCAATTAACCTGTTACATTGCGGAAATGTTTTACCTATTAATGGTCAAGCAAGATTGAGTCATAATGACTGTGCCAGAGAATGGAGATCTGGTACATGTGACATTATAGGAGAATAAGTTTATATAGGTTTTGCACATTCAGGTAATTCTAAACTGCTTTTTCATTACATATAGTATTTTAATTAAGAATTAAAGGGGTTATTTACCATAAGGTGAGTTTAGTACTTGCTTGCAAGACAGTAATGGGCATGCTTAGGAAGAATCTGTGCTTGTCTTAATGCCATAATTCCATAATGCTGTGGCTATCTTTTTGTGAACTGGCTAGTTTCTGTTGGAGTTTGTGCCCTCAAACTACAAGTTCCTTGTTTGTAAGATTGAGGTCACTTTTCTCCCTCCCACACATCAGCCACCCCACTCATTGAAACACACCTGTGAACCTTTCCATGCAATAGACCAGAGTTTTCTGACCAGAGTGTCTCCAGTTGTTGCAAAACTACAATACACTGCAGCATGATCTCTCCCACCCAAAAGCAAAGAAAGGCTTCCTCTGAACACCTGACTAGTGATGTAATGTCTCGAGCTGCACTGCTACCTGGAAAAACCTAAGACGACAGTCATTTGGTATGCTGTTAAAAATAAACAATGAGGCAAAAATCACAAGAATTGCGGGACTATCATGAAATACAGGTACATACACTATATTGTGAACTATACTAACATAACAGCCCCTGTAGCATAGTCAAATACAAAAATCCTGGGATACCCCTTTAAAAATAGATACAATTTGCTAATATTTATTAACAATATAATAACTTTAATAACATAGATATCTCCATTTGTTCAAAACTTTAGGAGACTTATAACTAACATTAGTTATAAAAATGTTGAAGAACAATTTGCTTGCCTACACCAAGCCAAATTTGCAGAGCATCATAGATGTCAGAATCATAGAAACCATCCGAAGGATGACCTCATTTTTAACAGGACTATATGCAAAACAGGTAAAACTAAATTAAATTGTCACATTTTTCTCTTACGTGTCATTTTAAAGACAGTTTTCTTTGTAAAGCATACATAAAAAAAATGAAAAAATGCACCATAAATTTATCTCTGGACACATAGCAAAGCCCAAAAGGAAAGCAGCCCCCAAAAGCTTTCAGACCATGAAGAAATTCACCCCATCAGACACGGGATGAGTGTAAGATAGGGAGTTGTGACTGCAGAGAACCCCCTGCAATCTTGAGAATTTATGAGAGCCCGGAAAAATTCACACAAATTAGTTAGAATAAGGAAGCGGATTTACTACAAGGCAAATTTGATATGAACTAACAAATAAAAAATTATGCAATACTAATTTCCCAAAGAAGAATTAAAAGGAGCAAAGATAATAAGAAACTGAACACCTTCTATACATCCATACCTAATATTTTATCCAGTATGCTTTATCTTTCCAAGTTAAAGTCATATCACAATTAGCATTTCTGTTCTTCAGACACTTTTGAGAAAATACATTTTTTGTCTTACTTTAAATGCACAGATGTCCTTTCTATTAAAGAATTCCATTATAGAATCACTTAAAATTTGTTATAAACTTTAATATCTCCTTATATATGGCTGGAGGTAGTGTAAAAATAATAATATAAAAAGCAGTACTAACCAACCCTGATCCCCCGCAGCTGCCTGCATATCACCACTTTTTCCTCTTTCCTGGGGACCTATTTTACCCAGAGGAACTTTCCTATTCCCCAATTACCAGCCACAGAGATGTCACATCTCAGTCACTCATGAGCGGGGCACTTCTTACATGACACATCACCAGAAAATAGCAATAACATTTTTTTACTCATGGACAATCACTTAAATGATCCTTGATAAAACTATATGGATAGTGCAGGCTGCTAGGGTAGTTTGCACTAGCACTTGGATGACAAAAATTTAGTACTTCCAATCTACCAGGTACAAGAGAATTATAATCTTGCCGTTCACTACAGCTATATTTAAAAAAAATCATAGCTTGAGTTCTTTTTTCATTGATACTTACAGACAAAAGGACGCAAGGACAGTGTTCTTTTTTACATGGTAATCGTGAATGGGAAGATTTTACAGAATGTGAATAGTTCTAAGTTGCTCATCAATTAATCACAATGAGTAATTACTCTAACCATGGGGAAGGGGCAAAGATTTTGAAATAAGCTATTTCAGAACAGGAAGGCACTAAGACAGCACAATGCCTGCCATATAATCACAAGTTGGACAAAGAGCATTTGTTCCGCAAACATAAAACGTAGAATTACTGAGCTTCTAAAGTAAGAGGATGTAATTTCTCTATTCTGCCCACACAGTAAAAAAGAAAAATGACTTTCTTTGCTTTTTTTCGAAACATCAGGCAGCCACATACACAGAAAATCATATGCTAAACATACACTATATACCAGCTCCATATAGCTATGAGAACATAATCTGTTTCCAGGTAACACAAGAGACCCAGAAAATGATCAAATTATGCGTATACTGATCAGCAATCCCATATTAGCTGAATGTTTTATTGGAATTTTACCTTTCTATAGAAAAATAAATAAATAAAACAGTACAATTTACGTCAGTCAACAGTAAAAGGGCAAACTACATACATACAAGGAAACTAAGCCAGTCTCATTAATGTTTAGCACCCCCGGTCTGTGACAATTCAAGGGGTATTTATGTGAAGATGTTAGTGAAAGGTTTATGCGCTCTTATTTAATGATAAAGGTTTTGACCTTTTAACAGTTGAGTCTGCTTGGGCTAAAGGCTCCACATACAGCAGTTATTACTTTCAAAAAGTCTTTGTGAGACTTCCTGCTTCTGAGCTGAGAGAGACACCTATGCCAGTTAGTGTGAGTGTGCATCAAGGTACTGTGTGAGGATCTCTGCTGATTTCTAACTTCTTGTTGGATAGTATTGTTCTAGCAGCAATAGGAATGATTCCTGGGTATTATAGAACTGCTGGATAATCTAAGGAGTCTCTATCTATTAGTGATAGAGATACTGGGAAGGTAAATCCAGCCACAGCTTCCCTCTCCACCTACTGCTGCCTCTGTGTGTAGGCATTAAGAGGTTAACCAGCTGTCTTAACCAGGAGCTGAGCAGCCTAATACAAAGGGAAATATTATTACATGTCTAATAAAATAACAATATTCTGTATGATATAAAATGTAGACTTCTTGCTGGAGGTGAGGGAATTTTTCCTTTTGCTGATTTAATGCCAATGTAAATGTATTGCCAAATCAATACCAGAATAATTGATGTAATGGACTGTTTCAGCATACAAGGGGTTAAAATCCGTAAAGGCGATAATCCCCTTTTCACAGACAGGCACAGCTACTGTAAAATCACCAAAACTCACAAATTGGATATAAGTGAATGCACCAAACTCCAAAACTGCATCCAAGGGAATAAGGTAGCACTCCAAACTCCCGAACTGGAACCTCATGAATAGCTGCTAGCAGACGTACAGGAAAAGCTCCCAAGCGGCTTACACTCCTGGAAGTCAGTCCCTATCAGCATACAGTGAATCCCCCCAAGAACGAGACAAGGCTCCGTGTTGAGGGTCAAGCAGTGGTCTGACTTTAACCCCTTAAGGACTCAGGGTTTTTCCGTTTTTGCACTTTAGTTTTTTCCTCCTTACCTTTTAAAAATCATAACCCTTTCAATTTTCCACATAAAAATTCATATTATGGCTTATTTTTTGCGTCGCCAATTCTACTTTGCAGTGACATTAGTAATTTTACCCAAAAATGCACGGCGAAACGGAAAAAAAATCATTGTGCGACAAAATCGAAAAAAAACGCCATTTTGTAACTTTTGGGGGCTTCCGTTTCTACGCAGTGCATATTTCGGTAAAATTACACCTTATCATTATTCTGTAGGTCCATACGGTTAAAATGATACCCTACTTATATAGGTTTGATTTTGTCGCACTTCTGGAAAAAATCATAACTACATGCGGGAAAATGTATACGTTTAAAAATGTCATCTTCTGACCCCTATAACTTTTTTATTTTTCCATGCACAGAGCGGTATGAGGACTCATTTTTTGCGCCGTGATCTGAAGTTTTTATCAGTATGATTTTTGTTTTGATCGGACTTTTTGATCACTTTTTATTCATTTTTTTAATGGTATAAAAAGTGACCAAAATACGCTTTTTTGGAATTTGGAATTTTTTTGCGCGTACGCCATTGACCGTGCGGTTTAATTAATGAAATATTTTTATAGTTTGGACATTTACGCACGCGGCGATACCACATATGTTTATTTTATTTTTTTTACACTGTTTTACACTTTTTTTTACATTTTTTTTGCAGTGTTATAGGTCCCATAGGGACCTATAACACTGCACACACTGATCTCCTATGCTGATCACTGGCGTGTATTAACACGCCTGTGATCAGCATTATCGGCGCTTGACTGCTCCTGCCTGGATCTCAGGCACGGAGCAGTCATTCGTCGATCGGACACCGAGGAGGCAGGTAAGGGCCCTCCCGGTGTCCGGTCAGCTGTTCGGGACGCCACGATTTCACGGCGGTGGTCCCGAACAGCCCGACTGAGCAGCCGGGTCACTTTCAGTTTCACTTTAGAAGCGGCGGTCAGCTTTGACCGCCGCTTCTAAAGGGTTAATACTGCACATCGCCGCGATCGGCGATGTGTGGTATTAGCCGCGGGTCCCGGCCGTTGATGAGCGCCGGGACCAACGCGATATGATGCAGGATCGCGGCGCGATCCCGCTTCATATCGCGGGAGCCTGGCGCAGGACATAAATATACGTCCTGCGTCGTTAAGGGGTTAATGGGCTACCTGCCCGGTAGTTATGCAGGTCTCCACCAGGTGGACACTCCCCTAGGGACCTGATGGAAGACTGTAGAACATAGTGGACAGTAGCCAATCGCAGTGGCTTCAACATAAGCCCTTCACACTTTACCCATACCTCCCTCCTCTCTCTACCCCAGACAACTGGGAAGAAATCCAATTATCTTCCAGGACGAAGAAATCCAATTATCTCCCAGGGATAGAGGCAGACTCCATTGAGCACATGGTTGCAAAAAGACATAAAACTACACAATGCCACAATTACTACATAAAACATATACATGCAACATATACCCAGATAGCTTAGGTCTGAGTGCACATTATCAAACGGTGCTCAGACCACACACATACATTTCAATTGCCATGGAGCTAAAGTCTTTCCCATAGTCTTTCATTATATGAATGGGCTCCATGGCATAGCTATCTGGGGTATCACCGCTCATACAGGGCAAGTACCGAATGACCCCACTGTATTTAAAGGGCCAGAATGAGTGACATACACTCTGGTATGGCTGAATACTGTTTTTAAAGGGCCCAATCTCCCAGGGCCATAGTCCAAAGGCAGGAGGTGGGCAACCAGGCTTCTCCAACGCAATGTGGCGAGATTGGTCTCGTCACAATTGATAACAGAAAATTAAGTAAATAAATTGCATAATAGTCTATAGGCCAGCAAAACAGGCAAATTTAATTGTTTACTCCAAAACCTGAAGCACAAAGCTCCATTTACCATTTAGATGCTGTACAGAAATGGTTTCCCTTCACCCCAGGGTTGGTACCTTCCAGAGAAGGTACCATTGAAATGAATAGAACTGCTGCTGCGGAACCTTGTAAGAGTGTATGCTGCGTATTGGGCAGATTAGATGGGCCAAATGGTTCTTATCTGCCGTCCGTGCGAAAGATTCATGTGAAATTCCACTTCATATGAAATTCCACTCGGACATTCTGCCGTGTGAATATAGCCTCAAATTTTGAGTTGAGCGAACTTTACAAAAAAAATGTGATTTGCTGTAAACAGGTTCTCCACTTTCAATGAAATAAGCCTCAAAGATTGTGTATAACACTGCCTGCGGGAATCAGCACTGTTGCTGCATGAGCCCAAGGGAGTTCACTTTCCTATTTTCTTCTCCCACGATCCATTGTACTGATGTTTTTCGGAATAAAACTACACTTTGTTGGCAACTAAAGGGTGAGTGCTGTGCCGGAAGTGTTTTTTCTCTACCTATTGTACTCCAACAAAGATGCTCCTGCGGCTCCTGTCTCTGGCAGGGGTAGTGCTGGCAGAGGGAGAGAAGCGTGAACTTAGTGGGAGGGGAGAGTGGACCCCCGTTCAGCAGGTGTTTATTGCTTGAAAGCCGTGGCAAACTTCCTTCTTGGAAAGTGAAAAAGATTTTCCCATTTTGGCTTCATACTGATGGTCTAAGAGGGGCTAACCAGTACTCCTCTCTTTCCTTTAAGCATGCAATATGCCAATATCAGTGGGCAAGCAAGGAAATATAAAGCTCGCCATCCTTACCAGGTTTTCCAAGGGCCTGGCTTATTCCGCCTCTGTTCCATACTGCCAAGGTTGGTCATCATAAGTGTTGAGCAAGCCAAGTCCGGTGAATCTGGATTCAACCTGAATTTCCTCATTGAACTTTCAAACTTTTCCCAGTTCAGTTTGCACAAACCGATAAGATTGAAAACACATGAAAAGCTAGGTGTTTTGGTGCCCTGAGGAAGCAGGAGGAGCAGGGGGTGGTGGTTATCATATGATTTGCTGATTTAAGTGTCAACCAGCTCAATGGCCAAGAGACATAGACAGAGATAGGACAGACAGTGTGTGTGTGAACAGGAGCCACAATCCTTATCCTGGAGCCAGAAACCTTAGCCTAACTATAACATTGGCAGTGCACAAATACTATAGGGACTATACAAGGATCCACAGCAAAGAAGTGATCGTTCCCAGCCTCTGTGTGTGGGCTGATCATAGGGGGACCTCCTGTATATTTCTACACAAGCCTAATTATGTACCACAAAGCCTAGCAAGCCATTGTCAATGCTTTTCCACAAAAAAACAAACAAACAAGTACTGTATGATAGCAATACATACGGAAAGCGCCATGTACGCAGAATAGAGCCTTTACTCACATCCACAGGAGAGATTCATCGGGAAAACAGTATACCTACAGTTTGTAACAGCGGACTGAAAAGAGTGTGCAATTAAAATGCATCAGCCTTCTAAAGTCACTGGGCCACATTTACTAAGCTGATTCCTACTCTTTTTACTCGGCCTTGCACCTAAATTTTGTCGCATCTTGTCTGCGACAGTGTTTGTGTCTGACTGCGACATGAAATCCGACTAACAACATTTTGGATTTTAAAAACCGACAAATGGGCGTGGCAAAAACTCAAAGGGGCGTAACCCAACATTTCTAGAAAAGGTTGACTGATTTACTAATATTACCTACAAAAACTGGTCGGTTTTTGCATCAGAACAAAGAAAAGCATGTCTATTTCTTGATTCCAAAATCCCGACAAAGTCGAGACAAGTGTCCTGATGTTTTTTTTTACTTATTTGTTGCGTCTTTTGTGTCTTACATTTTTAGTATAAATATTGTACTTTGTATTTCATATATTTTCAATGTGTATGTTATTTTGCAATTTTAAACAAATAAATATGTGCATTTATTTATCTTAAAAAGTTGTTTCATGTTTTTTATTACCCAAAAAGATGGGCAAATATTAATTTTAACTTTTTGAAAATAATTTTATTCAAATTAAAGATGTCTCCCAACTTGCAAATAATTTGTTCTTCTGACCTAATAAATAATAGAAATCCAAAACTTGGATATTTTTTTATGAATTTTTTTTTCCGGTTATCTGCTGTCTTGACATTTGACCATCATTATCTCCCATGACGGCATTTTTTTCACCAGTTGAAAATTACTCTCTCAAGTCTTCAGCCAATTGTAATTGTGTTCTGCTGGAGTTTGAGGATTGAGGAATGGGGTTAACATCCACCGACTTAGTAACCATTGTCTCCTGCGTTATATAGATAAGAAAGTTAATTTTTTTACATTGGATATAATTTACACTTTGTTGACAACTGCGCCACTCTTAATCTACACAGCTTTGGCTAAATCTACACCATAGTGTGAGCTAACGGCAGTGCTCACACTATGCTCTGCCCCTAGCATCATCCAGGAATACAGGAGAAGGAGCACAAAATCAAACATGACAAGTACAAATCAGTACATGGCGATTATTTTATTGTCATGTAAGTTTGTGCTCCTTCTCCTGTACATACTTGATAATACAAGTGCGGAGCTCTGCCCTGACGTCACCCATTGGCCTGTTTTTTTATTCTTTTGGAAATGTGAAATCACACATTTTTTTTTAAATACAGCATCGGACACATATCTAAACGCATATATGTTAACATTTTTATAATGTTTATCCATATAAGATTTTGCTATGGTTTTTGTAAATTTTACATTGAAAATACTTACCTAATATACAGCTGTCACCAAAGTCACCCCTTTCAAATCGTGTAAACAATTCTGAATTTTGTAAAACATACGAAGCATGCCATTAGCCGCGAAAATTAGCCACGACATCAGTAATATTTAAGTATGGTCCAACTGCAATTTTCACATTGATGGACCGATATATTTTTCGATTTCGGTAAATTAATTCTCTCTTAGCTGGGGGAATTATAGCCACGTGCGTGCAATCCAATAGTGCGATTACGTTAGGCATTCCCCCATATTTGTAAAATTCTTCTTTGTACCGTACAATCTCCTGTGTTGTTGTTGGGAAATTGATATATTGGTTTACTGTAACGCGAGCGCTCCGGTCCCCGCTCCTGGACCGGAGCACGTACGGCGTGTGTCCCCAGGCAGCGCTCCGGCATCTCAGCATGTGCGCCCCCGCTCTCTTGGGCCCGGGACTCTTAGATCTAAAGGGCCAGTGCACCGGTGATTGGTGCCTGGTCCAATGTGGTTGAAGTATGTCGACTTTGCGGAAGTATTTTGTAAGAAACAAGCCGAGGTCTTGCCTCCACACAGGCCGTATGATTGCCCAATAGACTTGCTGCCTGGTACCACACCACCTAGGGGAAGGATCTACCCTCTTTCTCCTCCAGAGACTCGAGCCATATCCGAATACATACAGGAGAATTTGCAGAGAGGGTTCATCAGGAAGTCTTCCTCACCTGCCGGTGCAGGTTTCTTCTTTGTTTCTAAAAAAGATGGTACTCTACGTCCGTGCATTGACTATCGTGGTCTCAACAGCATCACCATCAAAAACCATTACCCTCTTCCCCTGATTTCAGAACTCTTCGATCGCCCAGGTGGTGTCAAGTTTTTCACTAAACTGGATTTGAGATTGGCCTATAATCTTATCCGGATTCAAGAGGGTGACGAGTGGAAGACTGCCTTCAATACCCGTGATGGGCATTTTGAGTACCTAGTAATGCCCTTCGGACTCTGCAATGCACCTGCCCTCTTTCAGGAGTTTGTCAATGACATTTTCAGAGACCTGCTCTACACGTGTGTGGTGGTTTATTTGGATGATATCCTTATATTCTCCACCAATCTGGAACAACACCATGCGCATGTCCGCCAAGTGCTTTCTCGTCTGAGACGAAAATCGCCTTTATGCCAAATTTGAGAAGTGTGTATTTGATCAAACCAGTCTGCCCTTCCTGGGGTACATCATTTCCGCTAAAGGTCTTCAAATGGATCCTGCTAAACTCTCAGCAGTTCTGGACTGGCCTTGTCCCAACCGGTCTACGGGCCATACAGAGGTTCTTCGGTTTTGCCAATTACTAGTGTTGAGCGGCATAGGCCATATTCGAATTCGCGAATATTCGCGAATATATGGATGAATATTCGTCATATTCGCGAATATTCGCATATTCGTAATGTTCTCGTTTTATTTTCGCATATGTGAATTTCCGCCCATGCGAAAATTAACATATGCGAAAATTTGCATATACAAAAATTAACATGAGCTAAAATTCGCATATACGAAAATTATCACATGCAAATTTTCGCATATGCGAAAATTCGCACGCCAGTCTCACACAGTAGTATTACAGCCTTCTTACACCACACAAGCTGGAAGCAGAGAGGGATGATCACTGTGATGTGTACTGTGAAAAAATAAAAATAAAAAATAAAATACGAATATTCGTCATTACGAATATATAGCGCTATATTCGATATGCGATATTCGCGAATAAAATTCGAATTGCGAATATTCGCGAGCAACACTACCAATTACTATAGACAATTTATCCCTCACTACTCTACTCTTGTGGCACCCATCGTGGCTTTGACTAAAAAGGGGGCTAATCCTAAATCCTGGCTAGTGTTGCTCGCGAATATTCGCAATTCGAATTTTATTCGCGAATATCGCATATTTGCGAATTCGCGAATATTCGCGAATATAGCGCTATATATTCGTAATGACGAATATTCGTATTTTTTTTTTTTTTATTTTTTTTTTTTTTCACAGTACACATCACAGTGATCATCCCTCTCTGCTTCCAGCTTGTGTGGTGTAAGAAGGCTGTAATACTACTGTGTGAGACTGGCGTGCGAATTTTCGCATATGCGAAATTTGTATATGATAATCTTCGCATATGCGAAGTTTAGCTCGTGTTAATTTTTGTGTATGCAAATTTTCGTATATGTTAATTTTCGCACATGCGAAAATTCACATATGCGAAAATAAAACGAGAATATTACGATTATGCGAATATTCGCGAATATGACGAATATTCATCCACATATTCGCGAATATTCGCGAATTCGAATATGGCCTATGCCGCTCAACACTAGTCCTGGCCTCCTCAGGCCGAAGAGTCCTTTCACTCTCTCAAGTCAGCCTTTGCCTCCGCTCAGCTCCTTACCAGGCCCGATCCATCTAAGCCCTTCTTCCTGGAGGTAGACGCATCCTCTCTGCATCCTCTGTGGGTGCTGGAGCCGTGCTCACTCAAAAAAACCCGAAGGGTTCTTAGGTACCAAGAAGAGGGGGAGACCAAAGGGGGGGTACTGTAACGCCGAGCGCTCCGGTCCCCGCTCCTGGACCGGAACGCGTGTGGCGTGTGTCCCCAGGCAGCACTTCGGCGTCTCAGCGTGTGCGCCCCCGCTCTCTTGGGCCCGGGACTCTTAGATCTAAATGGCCAGTGCACCGGTGATTGGTGCCTGGTCCAATGTGGTTGATTAAGGGTTAAGGTTTGTGAGAGGCAGTGCTGCTTGGACTTAATTAGGCCTCACCTGTGCACTGCCTATAAATACCATCTCCTCCCACAGCCTCCTGCCGGATGTTTGTTGCCTTGTGCCTGAGAGAAAGCATCCTTTGTTCCTGTGTTCCCTGCCTGTTGCCGACCCGTTGCTACGGACTACCGCCTGAGAACCGTTGCTGCCTGCCCTCCCCATTTGCTTCGTCCGACTATGCCTTTGCCTCATCCTCTTGTACCTTGCCTTATCTCAGCAGCCAGAGAGGTTGAGTCGCTACTGGGAGGAACGACCTGGGGGTTACCTGCCGCAGCAAGTCTATCCCGCTTTGCGGCAGGCTCTGGTAAAAAACAGTAACTCCTTAGACTCCATTCCCCTGGTACGGCCCACGTCATCACCTCTCTGGCACAGCGGATCCACCACCAGCCTCCGCTACCTGCTACCAGCCCGGATCCTAACATTTACTATCCCTAACATGGCATCTAATACTATCCTTTGGTTTCTACTGAACTTTGGCTGACTGATGCCAAAACGTGATGCTACACAATGCTGGTAGATTCCAGTGGCCATGAATTATAATACTGAAAGCAGTTTAGTCAGCCCAGTAAGTGCATTTGATCTGTTAGTTTGATTTTCCAGTATTCCTTCAATTTTATGCAGAAGCTCCAAGACAGCTGGTTTGTTGAGGCGGAAATGCTGAGGGATCTCTTCTTAAAAATTATCAAAATTCAATCTTTGACGGAAATTTCTAGGCCTTCTTGACCTTGTTATTTACTGCTCTCTGTTTATGTGGTGTTCTACTATTTCAGCAAGAAGACTAGGCAGTAAATCCAAATTCTGAAAATTAGGTTAAATGTTTAAATGTTACAAATGTAACTATTATAATGCATTGAACATTCTCATAACTCAACAGTATAAACAGCACTACATTTTTATTTTATTTGGATTTTAACATGTCCTGAGTGAACTTTTTTCACAAATTCTTGTCTTGTTTGCTAGGGTCAACAAAGCCATTTTTCACCAGGATAGTTTTGGCTTAATGTGCTTCAAGAAGGTGCATTCACACCACGATTCTTTCCTACAATGATCAGATCCACCTGGTAGATGTTAAAACATGATGCTCCCGTACCCCAGCCGGACCCGGCCCCCATCCAGTTGCCTCCTTTTTTGGCCACTATCTGTTTTTGTGAGCGGACTGCAAACCACGTTCTCCTACGGTAGGCAAAAACGCGGTCGACCACGTTTTTGCCTGCGGTTGGGAAACCGCATACTCTCTAAAACGAAGCCGACCGGAGGCTGTGGTTCACTCCGGTCGGCTCATAGACATACATTAAATACAGTTCCTGAATATGGCTGAGTGCGGGCGCCGCGATTAAGCCCCGCCACCCCTCCTCCCAGCAGTATATGGGAACTGTAGTTACAAAACGTGGTGTGAACCCAGCCTTATACCTTATGATGGCCATTTATGTGAACCTGTGTTTTGAAAAACTTTGACAGTTGCCCCTAGCAACCAATCAGATTTCTTAGGCCATCTTTAAAGTGTGATGTTAAAAATGAAACAAGCCATATGATTGCTTGCTAGGGTCAACTGCTCTACTCTTCCTCTACACAGGCTTGGAGAATTATCTCCCTATGTGTCTATATGCTTTGCTATGGTTTTCTTTACATTTTTTGTACCCAAACATGTTAATGCTTAGTCTGTGTACCCAGGGCTGCCATCAGAAATTTTGGGGCCCCTTGTAGTCTTTTGATCCCCACTGTATATGTATTACACTACCCCATATAGTGGTCACTTCTGTGTTCCTGTATAGTATTAGGCCCCAACATTGTTCTCATACATTATAATCCCCCCGTACATTGCTCTGATACATTATAATGCCCCCCCACATTGCCCCCATATAATATAATGCCCCTGTACATTGCCCCATACAATATAATGCCCGCATACATTGCCCCCATATATAATAATGTACCAATACACATCCCACATACATAATAATGCCCGCTCACATTGACCCCACATATAATAATGTCTCCTTACATTACCCCCATAGATTATAATGTCCCCTCACATGGCCCCACACATAATAATGCCCCGTCACATGGCCCCCATATATAGTAATGCTCCCTCACATTGCTCCCATATATAGTAATGCCCCCTCACATGACCCCCAAATATAGTAATGCCCCCTCACATGACCCCCATATATAGTAATGCCTCCTTACATGGCCCCCATACATAATTTTGCCCCCTCACATGGCCCCCATACATAATAATGCCCCCTCACATGGCCACCCATATATATAGTAATGCCCTCACAATGCCCCATATATGGGGGCCATGTGAGGGGGGCGTTACTTATATGGGGGCATTACTATATATGGGGGCCATGTGAGGGGGCTTTATTATGTATAGGGAACATGTGAGGGGGCATTACTTATATGGGGGCAAAGTGAGGGGGGCATTACTTATATGGGGGCCATGTGAGGTAGGGCATTACTTATAAGTAATGCCCCCCTCACTTTGCCCCCATATATAGTAATGCCCCCTCACATTGTCCCCATATATAGTAATGCCCCCTCACATTGCCCCCATATATAGTAATGCCCCCTCACATTGCCCCCATATAAGTAATGCCCCCTCACATTGCCCCCATATAAGTAATGCCCCCCTCACATTGCCCCCCTGGGTGCCCAGGCCCCTGACTGGGGTACTGGCTGTACCCCCCTGATGGCGGCCCTGTGTGTACCTATGTGTGTCGCTAACATGATAATGTTACGTAGTTTGACCCTGCATTTTTTGGGGTTGTTTTTGTTGGTTAATTAGGCAATGCTGTCTCTTACCATTGTGTCAGATTTTTTCCTTTGAGAAGAAAAAGAGTCAGCATGTGTTGCGTCGTCAAGTGTGTTGCGTTGTCTTCTAATGAACACACACTGAACCGAACTCCCCATGCACTTAGATATGCCTTTTTTTGCACCTTGGCGGAAGAGAGAACATTACAGGCACTTTAGAGCACAGTAAAACATCCTGTCCTAGATAGGAGCTAGTCACATTAGCGTTCAGGTAATTATAACATTTTTATCATAGTTTTGTTCATTATTTGTTTAAATGTAAAATAATGTAAACTTAACACTTATATAGCATGTCTAATTTTGGTATATCATCCAATGTATTTTTTATTTCGTCTTTACTTTTGTAAATGTTATTTTTGGGGTCACTGTTTTTTTTAATCAATCTGCAAAGTGCAACTTTCAAGAAGAAGTATCCCTAAAACTTATCTGTAGGATAGGTGATAATTGCTATATAGCGTGTGTCCCGAGCGCTGTGGCCCCCAGGATCTCCTGTTTTGAGCCACGGATCTCCTTCACAGCAGCACCCACCACACCCCCATTATATAGTTGTCTGCTAGAGATGAAGATTGCATAACAACTCTCCCATAGAGCTATATGGATGGTGCGTGGCGTCTCCCGCTTCCTGCTGAGGTTGTAACACGTCGCTGGATAGGAGACCCGGGACTACAAACAGGAGATCGCAGGGGGCCACAGTGCTATACCCCCACCCCCCCCATGATATATCAAACTTAGCACTTATCCTATGAATATGGGATCATTTTTCAGACATTATACTTATTCCATATTTTTAAAGTGTGTCTGATAAAAAAAAGGCTTGGCTTTTCCCACAACCAATCACAACTCAGCTTAAAATTAACCTCAGGTAATTAGCTGGCGTGCGATTGTTTGCTGGACTTAAATATGTGATTTCTAATTTTGTTTCATATGTGGCAAGGATAACACATGAACCTGATCAATATTGTAATGTATATACATTACACTGTACAGTTTTTTTCACATTACAAAAAGACCTTCCATGTTTGGTTCAAAATAAAAAAAAAGATTAGTTCACATAATAATCCATGTAGCGTGAGTATGTGTGATATGTGTTATTCTTTGGACACATGTTGACTGGTACAGTAGGTTGGAGAGGACAAATCACATTTCTTCTTTGGCTGTGTTTCATGTTGCTGAAACATCCTCGGAAAAGCACTGTTTGCAATTAGCTCACACCCTCTAGTTGAATTGGACCACACAGTCGACAGTACTTGTAAGGACCAGACCATTTCTCCCTAGGCACATAAGTGTCGCCCACGAGTAATGCCCCTTATACCCCAATAAGGAGCGTAGCACACTGACGTCACTTCTCAGTGCCTCACAGGATGTTGTTCATCCCACATGCAGTGTGGAGTTACAGACCTGAGGGACACACGTGCAGTGAGAGCTGTTCCATGTGAGTTGTGTTGCGGTAGTTGAATGGAGGATGCTTAATGTTAGTACTGCATCAGTAAACTTGTGTTTCTTAAGGGAGATAATATTTTGGTCTCATAAGGTGTTTCAGTGTGGTTTAGAATTGTAGGCCTTTAGAAGTGCATCACACCTCACTTTCTTGCTTCTGGAATCTTCTACCTTTTTTTTGTTCTCTTTTGGATGCTGGCCATGTTTTTTATTATTATTTTAGAGAAGTCTTCCCATGAACAAGTTCTCCCCTATACGCAGGGTCCCCCTTGATCTCTTGTATGTAGGCCCATGTCTCCCAGGGAGCCTGACGGCATGGCCACCACCCGAAGCGGGGTCTAACACGCACCTTCCATATATCTCTATGGTGGAGGCGTTCAACTATCTTCTGATCCCCCATAAATATTTAGGGGGCGTGGCGGACCTTGCTTAGGGCTTTGGCCGTGGCATCATGCTGTCTGGGCAAGCCGGGACTACATACAAGAGATCGCGTGGTTCTTCAACGCTCAGACCGTCTGCCATCTCAAAATTCTCCCATAGCCTGCGTATAGGGGCTACTTTTTTTCACGGTGAGATATCTCCTTTTAAATGAGAACTCCGGTATCTGAAACTAATCCCCTATCCTAGCCATTTGGTTTTCCGACCGCTGTGGCCCCCCAAGATCTTACAGATGGTGCCCTTGGCTTTTTACAAAATTGCGAGTTTCGACTACCGCATGATATGGTGGACGACACGCCCCCTCAATACATTTCTAGGGCAGAGGTGGACACTGCCGACTTGTGCGCTACGGCCCTAACAGAGATGTATTGAGGGGGCGTGTCTGCTCATGCAGTGGTCAGACACACCCTCTGGCCCCTGACTCCCGGGTCCCCGTATGGGTGATCGCGTGGGGCCCCACCACTCGAAACCCCCGCAAACTGAAAATTATACCCTATACTTAGAATTGGGATAAGTTTGCTTATCCTGGAGTACATCTAAGTGGGGTTTGACTAGAACGTATTGTTCTATCGTCCGCCTGTCTGTGTGCAAATGGATTAAGTGATTCTGCATTTGCGCCAATACGTCACTGTGTGTTTTGTCGCCACATCTCAACTTTGAGGATCACACAGAGATGTCGCAGATACAGTTGTGTGTGATGTCACATACTTTGCCACTTTTTTTTTTTGTTAAATTAAATTTCTTGTCCGTGTCGCCTGTAGAAACCAGTCGCTACATTTTTTTGTTAACCCACATACAAAGGTAGATTTAAATGTCTTTTGGTTTCGGGTGGATTTTGAGCATGGGCGGTGTTTAATAACGCCACAGTTGTTGTCTTCTGTGTGTTTTGGCAGTTGCTAAACCTCATCACAGACGTCATTAAGCACTGCCCATGCCAAAAGATGCCAAGAGAAGCAAAACAACGTTGCAAAATAGCATGACAAACATAGGATCAAACGTAAGGTAAGTATTATTGACAGCAATCTCACCTGCAATCCTTGCCTGAACTGTCAAGTTATTGTTGTTGACACTGAGCAAAAAATTATACAGGTTGGTTGTCATAAGCCAAAGTCAAATTTAATAAATGTCATCATGCTGTTCACACACTGGCCAAAATTCACACAGAATGAATAGCTGTCTATCAGAAGGTGCATTTCCATGTGGTCTCACCACTGCCATATGCTGGCAGCCACAGTGTCGGAAATGTCTGCCTGTAGAATCTCAAACATGATATTCAGGATGTGTTAACATAGCCTAAGGGTGGGTTTACACAGCAGAATTAAGGCAATTCATGTATCATGTAATTAGGGCTATAAATTACTTAAAGAAAATCTGTCACCAGTGTCACCTGCACTAACTTGTCGGTACTAACAGGTAGTGCAGGTGACACTGGTGACAGATTTCCTTTAAGAATTTAGACATTATTCATTTCAATGGCCTATCTGCAAGAGAAAATTTATCGGAATCTAACAATTTGGTTCAATGGGACTGTGGATTCCCATGGCAGTCAATTATCTGGCAATAATGTTATTGGCTCATAACCAAATTTTTTGGGCTAATTAAGTAATGTTAAGGCAGGCATTGTGTGCTATTTAGCCAAACCTTCCCTGAGCCAAAGTTGATGAGTTGCCCATAGCAAACAGTCAGACTGTTTTGATCATGGATTCCAAGGCCTCATAAAATGTGACTTAAAAGTATGATAGGTTGTTATGGACAACTGCTCCACTTTTCATCAGCATAGGCAATGATGAATCTCCCACAATGTGCATTCTTTGTTTATAATTTTTTTTTTTAAGTATGAGTGATCATAAATTTACCCCCATTTGGTTGGTCAATAGTAAAAATATGTATCTCTTTCCAGCTGAAGAAGAAAATGGTGAAAATGTCTTAAATTTTGCTTACCTGAAAATTTCAGAATGGGGTTAAGTTCGTCCCCCTGAACTTGCCAGAAGAGATAATCAGCTCATAATTTACTGATTAGTATAATTGATCAGCCCCTCCTACAGTGTATAAATACCCATGGACACACACACACACACACATCAGAGTAGTTTTATAGTATGCTTTATTAGGGTGGGGTCTCTGTGCTGCCTACGTACTCCAGGAATTGAAATTTTCAGGTAAGCAAAATTGAAGACATTCCTGGAAGTCCTACGGCAGCACAGAATGGGACGTAGGTAGCAGGAAAAAAAATAAAGGAAATAAAGGGAGGGCATTACTTCTTAAATGCTTCTTCTAGCACTGTTTTTCCTAGGGCTGAACTACTTGAAATGTCCAGATGGCAATGGTGAATGGAGGTAGCAGGTGTTGCCCATGTTGCTGCTCTGCATATTTCTTGCAGCAATATGTAAGAAGCTTCTGCCCATGAGGTTGAAGTTGCCCTTAGGAGGATCCAACCCCAGAAGCAAAAACTGATGGTATTTTTTATCCAGTTAGTGATGGCAGATTTTGCTGCTTTAGATCCTCTAGATTAGGCACTAAACTGAACAAATATGTGCTCCAAACACCTAAAGGATGCAGTCCTAGAAATATACTCCAACACTGATATTGTCACATCCACCTTGGAGACCTCTTCATCCTCTGCAAGTGCTGTTGCAAATTATTAATAGAATGGATCTTGGGAATTAAACCTGGCAAGGTACGGAGAACCAAGGCATCACCCAGATCTCGGAGATAAGGCTCACGACATGACAGTGCCTGGATTTCACTAACTCGGTGGGCTGAGGTGATTTCCACCAGATAACATGTTTTCCATGTGAGAAACTTCAAATCAATGGATTCTATAGGTTCAAAGGGATCGGTGGCTAGACATCTCAGCACCATAGAGAGATCCCATGATGGAAAAGGTCTGTGAACCTTAGGGCACAAGTTATTCACCCCCTTGAAGAATTTTTTCACCAGAGGATCTTTAGAAAATTTTCCTGCTAAAAAGTAATTTATGGCTGCAAACTGAACCTTTAAAGTTGATTGCTTAAGACCCTTGTCCAGACCTTGCTGAAGAAAATTCTAAATCACTGGAACTGTGATTTCCTGATTTGGAAACAAAGATTTAAACAACTTCCATACCCTTGAAGAGCACTTCTTCGTACCTGGTTTGCTAGAGCTTCCCAAGGTTACAATATCTTCTTCTGTAAGACCTTTTGCCTTCAGCCTCATTAGTTCACTTTCCACGCTGTCAGATTTAGGGATTGTAAATTCTGATAGTACATCTCTCTCTGAACCAGTAGATCCTTTCTTTTGGGAAGATGCCAGAACATGTTGTGAGACAGCTCCTTGATCATCGAGAACCAGGCTTTTCTCGGCCAGTATGGTTGAATAAGAACTGCCTTAGGATTTTCCTTCTTGATCTTCCATAGTGTTCTGTGGATCAAGGCTGGAGGAGGAAAGACATACACAAACCTCTACTTTCAGGATATCAAGAGGCCGTCTATGTAGTAAGGTTGATCTGAGTGGAACAGAGAACAAAATGTTAAAATTTTGGCATTTTGTCAATACATCCAGATCTGAGGTTCCAAACCTCCTCACCACTTGCTCGAAAATTTCCTGGTTCAGTTCCCATTCTCCAGGGTGTAGGGACCTACGGCTGAGGAGGTCCGCTTTCTTGTTGAGGGAGGTTGTCTGATCTTATTAGGACCTCTTTGTTGGATATGCAAGGGGAGAAGTGAAGAAGAGCTAGGTATACTGCCCTCAACTCCTATATATTTGAGGACAGAATCTTTTCTGATTGGGACCATTGACCCTGGACACAATGATGCCCAATGTATGCTCCCCATCGATGAGCTGATGCATCTGTTGTTATTATTGTCTGTTGGGCTGGAAGTAAAAATTTTATCCTTGAGAACCTGTTCGGTACTAGCCACCCATTGAAGATCCCGACAGAGACCTGCTGGAATCCATATGGATTTTTCCAATGTTGTCTGTGACCTGTTCCACAAGGATAGAACTTTTGTTTGAAGATTGTGTATATGAACTTTCACCCAATGGACACATCTATTGTAGATGTAAGACTGCCCAGGATCTTCATGGCTTGGCGAATAGTCACCTTTCTGTTTCCTTAACTATATTTCTCTTTCTGGAGAAATGGAGATCTTCTTGGATAAGGAATTTATCACAAAACCTAAAAACTGAATTTTTTGAGTTGGAGAAAGCTGGGATTTTTTTATGTAGAGAATGAACACATGAGCTTGGAGAAATTCTATTGTCTTGTACAAATGGAATGACAACATTTCCCTTGACACTGCCTTTATCCACCAATTGACTAAATACAGGACTATGACGATACCTTGAAGGTGAAGGGCTGCTGACAGGACCACCACCATCTTTGTGAAGACTCTTGGTGCGGAACTTATCCCAAACGGGAGACATGTGAACTGAAGGTGCCAAACTGAGTTTCCTACTTTGATGGCAAATCTTAGATACTTTCTGAAAAGATGGTGGATTGGCATGTGGAGATAGGCATCGGATAAATCTAGAGGGGCCATGAAATCTCCCTGGTCCATTACAGGAATTACTGATCTCCATCTTGAAGTGTTTCTTCTCTACAAATCTGTTCAGATAGGTCAGGTCTATCACTAATCTCCATTTCCCATTGGATTTTGGGACAGAGGAAATCCTGAAATAAATTCCTACAAAGTGCTAGAGGGAGGATATTGAGGACATTTAAATGGCAACTGATGACAACAGACAGGTAGGTAAGTGTTAACTCTAATTTGCAAGTACAGAAACCAACCCATTGATTTGTTGGCCAAGTTTTGGAGCGCCAGGTATTTCTCCTTCTTTGTGGCCGGGCTGAACATATAAAAAAAATAAAAGAAAAAACATTCCTGTGTTCCCCCGAAGCGCTGCTACAGGTGATCTGTCCTCCGGTCTCCTCTTTTGCCTTCATCCTGTGGACAGATTGTCACATGGCTCTCAGCCTATCACTGGCCACAGCGAAGTCCCGCCTCAGGTGATAGGGTGAGTGCCATGTGACGATCCATGCGCAAGAAGAAGCCCGAAGACGGGACAGGAGCACCGATCCCCTGTAGCAGTGCTCCGGGGGAATGCAGGAAGTTTACAGGCAAGTTTTTTTGCCTGTCCGGACACAACGGAGGATAAATAACCTGCACAAGAGTACTCCTTTAACATAGCCTAAGCATACTGTTATAAGCTCAGACTAAAGTAGCATGTGTGCATTTGTGTTGATTTATGCATTATTTTCAATGGAATATACTGACAAGTGCAAAGTCTTCCACAAATATGTGATCCATTTCTTCAAAAGCATGTGTGTTACCCAATCAATGGTCCTAAATGTTATTGTTATTAACTTTGTCACATGAAGTACAAAGGTAAATGGGTATTTTACTGGTCCCATCAACCACACTTGGTGTAATCTATTCAGCACTTGTAGGTCAAAAACAAATAATAATAATAATAATAATAATAATAATAAAGGGATAGTGCCTAAAACTTAGCTTTTAATATTATGGCTAAAAATATCACCAAAAACAAATGTGAGCCTTTTACCATTTACCACTACTCTCATTTTATATGGTAAAAGTCTCACTTTTGTTTTTGGTGATATTTTTAGCCATAATATTAAAAGCTAAAAAAAGTTTTAGGCACTATCCCTTTATTATTATTATTATTTGTTTTTAACTTTGTCACATCTAACTTTTTAAATATTAATTGTTTATTAAGCCATTATTCTTGTTGTAACACATGCAATTTGCAACCAACAACCATTAACACAAGTAAAAATAAATTTATATATGTTCCTAGGCCATCAATCTCAATAATATAAGGCCTCTATGAGTCACCCTAATTCTGGGGTCATCTACGGATGTGGAGTTTGCCAGTCCAACACACCCAACAAACAGTGTGGATGCCATCAACCCCACAATGGATCTTTATGCGGAACTACATTCAATTCAGTATAAACTGGATGTAATGCTAATGAAGCTAGATCTACTTATAAATAAGATCATGCCTAAGTGTATGTTTACATGAGCGGATCCGCAGCGCGTATTACGCTGCGGATCCGCAGCTGAAGGACCGCTGTATGCTGCCTTTACAGGTGCCTGCTTGGAGCGGCAATCTGCCTCTACGAGCAGACACACTGCGATGTGAGAGTCGCCACACGCATGCGCAGTATACTCGCACATCATGGCTTATCTCGGCCTAGCTCAGGGAGCAGGGGAAGCGGCCACGATGTGTGCGAGTACACCACGCATGCGCGGCAACTCGCACATCGCAGCAGTGTGTCTGCTTGTAGCGGCGTATTGTTTCTCCGAGCAGGCACAACTAAAGGCATCCTGCAGCGGCAGATCTGTAGCATAAAATATGCTGTGGATCCGCTCGTCTGAACGGATTCTTACAGTGTGTCATTATGTAAGGAAATTTCAGTGCTTTTTTGATTTAAGAAGATTTTTTCTCTAAGGTTGCAAGCCATTTACAGTGGGGATCAAAAGTTTGGGCACCCCAGGTAAAAATTTGTATTAATGTGCATAAAGAAGCCAAGGAAAGATGGAAAAATCTCCAAAAGGCATCAAATTACAGATTAGACATTCTTATAATATGTCAACAAAAGTTAGATTTTATTTCCATCATTTACACTTTCAAAATAACAGAAAACAAAAAAAATGGCGTCTGCAAAAGTTTGGGCACCCTGCCGAATTTATAGCATGCACTGCCCACTTTGCAAAGCTGAGACCTTCCAGTGTCATGGATTGTTCTCAATCATCATCTGGGAAGACCAGGTGATGTCAATCTCAATGTCCAGACTCATCTGACTTTGCCCCAACAATAAGCACCATGGGTTCTTCTAAACAGTTGTCTAGAAATCTGAAACTGAAAATAGTTGACGCTCACAAAGCTGGAGAAGGCTATAAGAAGATAGCAAAATGTTTTCAGATGTCAATATCCTCTGTTCGGAATGTAATTAAGAAATGGCAGTCATCAGGAACAGTGGAAGTTAAAGCAAGATCTGGAAGACCAAGAAAAATATCAGACAGAGCAGCTCGCAGGATTGTGAGAAAAACAATTCAAAACCCACGTTTGACTGCACAATCCTTCCAGAATGATCTGGCAGACACTGGAGTTGTGGTAGACTATTCCACTATAAAGAGATACTTGTACAAATATGGTCTTCATGAAAGAGTCATCAGAAGAAAACCTCTTCTACGTCCTCACCACAAAAATCAACATTTGAACTTTGCAAATGAACATATAGACAAGCCTGATGCATTTTGGAAACAAGTTCTGCGGACCGATGAAGTTAAAATTGAACTTTTTGGCCGGAAGGAGCAAAGGTACGTTTGGAGAAGAAGGGGAAAATAATTTTATGAAAAGAACCTCTGTCCAACTATTAAGCATGGGGTTGGAACAATCATGCTTTGGGGTTGTATTGCAGCCAGTGGTACAGGGAACATCTCACGAGTGGAAGGAAAAATTGATGAAATAAAATTTCAGCAAGTTTTGGATGCTAAATTGATGCCATCTGTGAAAAAGCTGAAGTTAAAGAAAGGATGGCTTCTACAAATGGATAATGATCCTAAAAACACCTCGAAATCCATGGGGGATTACATCAAGAGGTGTAAACTGAAAGTTTTGCCATGGCCTTTACAATCTCCTGACCTCAACATAATTGAAAATCTATGGATAGACCTTAAAAGAGCAGTGCGTGACAGACAGCCCAGAAATCTCAAAGAACTGGAAGACTTTTGTAAGGAAGAATGGGCAAAGATACCTCAGACAAGAATTGAAAGACTCTCTGCTGGCTACAAAAAGCGTTTACAAGCTGTGATACTTGCCAAAGGGGGCAGTACAAGATATTAACTCTGCAGGGTGCCCAAACTTTTGCAGACGCCATTTTTTTGTTTTCTGTTATTTTGAAAGTGTAAATGATGGAAATAAAATCTAACTTTTGTTGACATATTATAAGAATGTCTAATCTGTAATTTGATACCTTCTGGAGATTTTTCCATCTTTCCTTGGCTTCTTTATGCACATTAATACAAGTTTTTGTTCATACGTTCATGGCTTTCATACTGTTTGTACACTCATGACATCTATACTGGTTATACGCTTATGGCATTTATATTGTTTCATACGCTCACTGCATTTATACTGTTCGTACGCTCATGACATCTATACTGTTTATACATTCATGGCATTCATACTGTTCATACATTCATGGCATTTATACTGTTTATGTTGCTTGTGTCATTTATACTGGTAATACACCCTTAGTATTTATACTGTTTCTTACGCTCATGCCATCTATACTGTTCATACACTCTTGGTATTCATATGGTTCACACGCTCATGGCATTTATACTTTTCTTAAGCTCATGGCAGTTATAATATTCAAACGTTCATGGCATCCATACTGTTTATACGCTCATGGCAGTTCATATGCTGTGGCATCTATATTGTTCATACACTCATGACATCTATACTGTTTATACACTCATGGCATTTATACGGTTCATACAGTTATGGCATTTATACTAGTCATATGCTCATAGTATTTATACTTTTCTTACGCTCATGGCATCTATATTATTTATACATTCATGGCATTTATACTGCTCATACGCTCATAAGCCCTGATTTACTAACATGATCCCGACTCTTTTTATCGGGTTATGCGACACAATTCTGCAACACTTTGGCCCTGATTTACTTTGTAAACCCGACATGTTTTGTCGGGTTGTGCGCCAGAAATTCTGTCTGCACCAGAGTGCGCTAGAATTCTGTCTCATTGCGACAGAATTCTGTCTGTGCCAGAAATTAAAAACCCTACAAACTCTCATTTTAACTGAGAAAACCAGAAAAAAAGGGGCGTATTTGTCGGGAAAATGAGGCATGGTCACAGAAAAGGGGTGCGTTCCTGACATTTTCACAAAAACCCTACATATTTACTAAGGATTCCATAGGAAATGTGGTGGATTTGAGTTGAGAAAAACTCTACAGATCAGAGCATGTGTAAAAAGGGCAAAATGTAGGGAAAAATGCAAAGTATAGGGAAAGCTTAGTAAATGCTGGGGGAAAAAATTGTAGGCAATTAAAACCCACTAAGAAACCTACACTCCACTCTTACTAAATCAGGGCCTTTGTGCGACATATTTTACTGGTAAAAACCCGATGGTTTTCAAATTATTTTATTAAACCGACTAAAGGGGTATGGCTTGCATTATTTCCTGAAAACCCGACAGTTGTATTCAAAAACCCACTAGAAACATAGTGAATTACTGCCTTGAGGTGTGGGGAATGTTAAAAAGTGTGGGTTTTTTGAAAATCCTGTTACTTTGTCCCCTTATTAGCTTTTTATATTACATTTTTAATTTTTTATTTATTTTTTGGGAATGTCTCTTTTTTTAATCTTGACTTTCATTTCCTTTATTTTTTTATTTTTATATTTTTTCTTTTTTACTTTTTGCTAACCCATTAACGACCATGAACATTCACAAGCCCCAGCCCGGTCTACAGCTGTGCCTGATCGTACCTTCTCTGCAAAGTCACGCTCCATAGCAGTGCCGGCGGCCGGTCAGTGCAAGAGGATGTCGAAGACGTCGCTCATTAGGCCGCCGCAGTAGAGGGGCGCTATGCAGGTCGGGAGTGTGTCTCTGTATGTCTGTGTGTGTTAGGGGGTTGGGGGACTGTGACCTAATGTGGGGGAACTGCTACCTAATGTGGGGGTACTGCTACCTAATTTGGGGGAACTGCTACCTAATGTGGGGGAACTGTTACTGTGGGGGGAACTGCTACCTACTGTGGGGGAACTGATATTGTGGGGGAGCTGCTACCTAATGTGGAGGAACTGCTACCTGGTGTGGGTGAACTGCTAGCTAATGTGGGGGGACCGCTATTGTAGGGGAGCTGCTACCTATTGTGGGGAAACTAGCTATTGTGGGGGAGCTGCTACCTATTGTGGGGGAACTGTTATTGTAGGGGAGCTGCTACCTAATGTGGGGGAGCTGCTACCTAATGTGGGGGGAACTGCTACCTATTGTGGGGGACCTGCTACCTATTGTGGGGGAACTGCTACCTAATGTGGGGGTAACTGCTACCTATTGTGGGGGAACTGCTACCTATTGTGGGGGAACTGCTACCTATTGTGGGGGAACTGCTACCTAATGTGGGGGAACTGCTACCTAATGTGGGGGAGCTGATATTGTGGGGGGGCGGGGAACTGCTACCTACTGTGGGGGAACTGCTACCTACTGTGGGGGAACTCTGATGCCTTTAGCTACTGTGGAGGAGTTCTGATGCCTGTAGCTGCTGTGGGGGAACTCAGGTGCCTGCACATACTGTGGGGGAACTTGTGTGCCTGTAGCTACTGTGGGGGAACTCGGGTGCCTGTAGCTACTGTGGGGGATCTCCTTTGCCTGTACCTACTGTGGGGGAACTCAGGTGCCTGTAGCTACTGTGGGGGAACTCGAGTGCCTGTAGCTACTGTTGGGGAACTCCGGTGCCTGTAGCTACTGTTGGGGAACTCCGGTGCCTATAACTATTGTGGGTGAACTCCGGTGCTAGCCAGTGACAGCTATGTTGATTAGCATCCAACTTTACTAGGAAAAGATAAAACAGATAGAAAACGTATTTATAAAAATGCTGTGCTTTTTATCTATGAAACCATGGCACTAATTTTATAAAGATCTATTCTTATATTTATACATTTTATCCTGTTATGAACTCATCATTATGTCTTAGGAATACTGCAGGCAAGCTCCAAGCATCTTCCTCTGTGTAACATGTACAGCATGAAACCAAAGAGGAAAGGGTTACAGAGTAGAGTTGGCTGACTGCCCAGGCTCGCTCCCGAGAATCAGAGCAGATGAGTCATCACTGTGAGGGAGACAGACAGACACGCCCCCTCCAGCCTGCACAATGAAAAAGTAACTGAGCAACAGATAAATGCTTATATCTCTGGAAATAAAGATCCTAGAGACATAAAACATATGTACACGATCAGGATTAAGTACTGAGTAACATCATTTTTTATTTTTTTTTGGAACTATGATAGGTACGCTTTAAGGAAAATATCAATGTTATTTTCAGCTTTATTTTGTACCTCCCCCATTGAATAAGGGGGTTTCCTATTGAATGTTTTGCCCACAGATCTTAATCTGACCCTAGATGTAGAAAATTTGTTCCTTACCTGAAGTTTTCTTTTCCTGAAGTCCGTAGGCGGCACCAAATGGGTTAATGCTTTCCAGCTTGCCCGGAATGAGAGTAGTTGTTAGCAATGTAATCAAGACAAGTTAATAAAACACACCTGAGGTGCCCCCATATATATCACCAATAAGACACAACCCTCGTATCGTATGCAGCAATAACAATTTAATGGGTGGGTAAAGTTGTGCTGCCTACGGACTTCAGGAAAAGAAAATTTCAGGTAAGGAACACATTTTCTACTTCCTGTACGTCCTATGGCGGCACCAAATGGGATTTGCAAAGCAGTAAAAAATAACAAAGGGAGGGAATCAGCAACTCATGGCACCTTGGAGAACGCTCAAGCCAAAGGCTGACCCCTCGGAAGATGACACATCCAGTCTGTAGTGCTCGACAAAGGTGTTTGGTGAAGACCAGGTGGCCGCTCTGCAAATTTGATCCATGGGTACATGGTATCTTTCAGCCCATGAAGTGGCCGTTGATCTCGTTGAGTGGGTCCTCAGCAAGAGAGACGATTGTTTGCCTTCCAACTCATAACAGTATTTAATCGTATCTCTAATCCATCTTGCTAAAGATGATTTACTTGCCTTCTTCCCTCTGTTAGGCCCTTGAATGCCGACGTCCTGGAAATGTAAGTCATAAGAGCCCTCTTGACGTCCAGAAGGTGAAGTGCGTTATCTTTTTTAAGCACTGGAATAATAATTTCCTGGTTTAGATTAAGAACAGATGATACTTTGGGCAAAAACCCCGGCATGGTTCTCAGGATCACCGCATCAGGGACAATTCTCAGATATGGTTCCTTAGACGACAAGGCTTGGAGCTCACTTAGCCTTCTGGCGGAGGCGATGGCTACTAGAAATAGGCACTTAAAGGACAACCATTTCCAAGCTGCTTCATCTAATGGCTCAAATGGATGATTACACAAGCATTTTAGCACCATAGGCAGGTCCCAAGAGGGAATAGGATTGTGAAAGATAGGTCTGAGCTTATTAATGGCCCTGAAAAATCTGGAAATTAGGGCAGATCTTGAGAATGCTCCATTCAGATGTGAATTAATCGCAGTGAAATTGACTTTTAGGGTATTAGGTTTTAGTCCTTTTTTAAACCGTTCTTGGAGAAACTGAAGCATCGCTAAAATTTCTTCAAAAGAGCAATCGTTCCCTTGGCACCAGTCCAAAAATAACAACCATATCCTGGCATAAGTCTTCATGGTAGTAGGTTTTCTGGATGACAGAAGAGTGTTAATTACTTCTTGTGAAAGACCTTGATTTGTTAATGTTCTCCGTTCAAAATCCAGGCCATCAACTGGAGCCTGTGAAGGTCTGGATAAATCATTTCCCCTTGTGTGAGTAGATCCTTGCACTCCGGAAGTTTCCAATATTGTCCTTTTGATAATCTCAGAGCGATGGGGAATCAGGCCCTTCTGGGCCAGAAAGGAAGTATAGCTATCGCCTTCATCTGTTCGTCCCGGATTTTCTGAAGGACTTTTGGAATTAACGGCATTGGGGGATAAACATAAATGAAAGCCTTCCTCCAACAGATTGACAGACCGTCCACTGCCACTGGACCTCCTGTCTTCGACAGGGAACAAAACTCTTGAGTTTTCTTGTTGAGGTAAGTCGCCATCACATCCAGACTCGGAGAACCCCACATCTCTGCCAATCTGCTGAAGATTCTGGGGTTCAGCTCCCACTCCCCCGGGTTGATCACATTTCTGCTGAGCCAGTCCGCTTGAATGTTGTACACTCCTCTTATATGGACTGCCTTGATAGACAGGAGATTCACTTCTGCCCATTTCATGATGCGAGCGCATTCCATTTGCATATGCCGACTCAGTGTCCCTCCCTGCTTGTTTAGATAAAAAAACGAAGGGATGTTGTCTGACTGAATCATTACCGCCTTGTGCTGAATCAGGGTCTTGAAATGAATCAGGGCCTTCCTGATGGCAGTCAGCTCTTTCAGATTCGATGACATCATCAACTCTTGTGGCTCCCATGGACTCTGTGTCCATGCGTCTCCAACATGAGCACCCCAGCCGGAGCCTGAGGCATCCGTAGTGAGGACTATTTGATTCAGACTCAGGAGAGTGCTGCCCTGGAGAAGATGTTCCGGCTGAAGCCACCATCTGAGGTCAGACTTGAGGGATGTAGGGATGTTGATTACTGTATCCAGAGAGTTCTGAGACTTGTTCCAACGACTGAGAATGTGTTCTTGAAGTTGTCTGAAGTGCATTTTTGCCCAAGGGGCGGCTTCTATCGAAGATGTCATCGTCCCCAGCACCCTCATGGCTTCTCTCACTGAACAGGCCTTTGATAATATTAGGGCCTTGACTGCCTCTTGCAAATTCTGCACTTTCTGACGAGAGAGAAAAAGACGCATCTTCTGGGTGTCTATCGTGAAGCCTAGATATTGAATCACAGTGGATGGAACCAGAGATGATTTTTTCTGGTTGACCAGAAAGCAGCGGGATTGCAGAAAGTTGAGAGTGATGCTGAGGTGATGTGAGAGAAGGTCTTCTGATGACGCCTGAATTAACCAGTCGTCTAGGTACGGAGTGATGAAAATCCCTTGAAGACGAAGTGCTGCCGTGAGGACTACCACCACCTTTGTGAAGACCCGTGGGGCTGAAGTAATGGCAAATGGAAGGCAGGTGAACTGAAGGTGTTGGATGTGATGGTGATGAGAGATTGCTACCCTGAGGAATTTTCTGTGTGCTGGCAAAATAGGGATATACAAATACGCGTCTTGGAGATCGATGGAGGCCAAGAAATCTCCCTTCTGGATATTCAGGATAGCTGAGCGTATTGACTCCATCCTGAATTTCTTTTTCAGGAAGAACCTGTTTAGAAATGACAGATCCACCACCAGTCTCCAATCTCCTGAAGACTTTGGGACCACAAAAAGCAGAGAATAAAGGCCTGTGAATTTCTCTTCTGCAGGAACTTCCTCCAGTGCGTTTTTCTGAATGAATTGATGAATAAGATCCACCAATATTGGATTGGAACCCTTGTTCACCATGAACCTTTCTGGTGGAAAGGTCCTTAGTTCCAGAGTAAAAAATAGAGCAGGAAGTGCTCCCTAGTGTGATACCATAAGGTATACAGGTAACGCAGAATGTGAATGTGCGCTTACCAAGTAGGGTTGTACTACGTCCAAGTACAACCATGGATAAGAGTGCATAGAGTGTGAAGTTCCAGCAGCCGCTCCACCTTTCACAGATAACAGATCCAGACCAATTTCCTCCAAAATGGGCAGAGTCAGGAAGGCGTTTGAAACCGAGGTGAGGGTAAAACTTCTACTTTATTCCCATAATGCAAAGAGTTTCGCGGAGGTTCCGCTTCATTAGGCATGAGAACTAGAACATGGTGTGCAGTTTATATAGGGAAAATCCTTAACCCTTTCAACGGCGGAAAAGGATTAACCCCTTACAATCTACACTTAGACTGATATTATATCATTACAGAAATGGACACTAAAATCACATACTAAAATCAAACAAAAATATACATATTTCAATAAGACGATAGTTCATACAAAAAAGTATATATATATATATATATACACATATATATAAAAAAATATAAAAGAAATTTATATATGAAAAAGAATATATTATAGCTCTAATTTATACAAAAATATCATATGTATTTTTGTATAAGTTATATGTGTATGTATACATATATATGTATATATATTCTTTTTTGTATGAACTATCGTCTTATTGAAATATGTATATTTTTGTTTGATTTTAGTATGTGATTTTAGTGTCCATTTCTGTAATTAAATAATATCAGTCTAAGTGTAGATTGTAAGGGGTTAATCTTTTTCCGCCGTTGAAAGGGTTAAGGATTTTCCCTATATAAACTGCACACCATGTTCTAGTTCTCATGCCTGATGAAGCGGAACCTCCACGAAACGCGCTGCATTATGGGAATAAAGTAGAAGTTTTACCCTCACCTCGGTTTCAAGCGCCTTCCTGACTCTGCCCATTTTGGAGGAAATTGGTCTGGATCTGTTAGTTCCAGAGAGTAGCCCTTGGTGACTATATCCGTCACCCAAGCGTCTGATGACGTTTTTCTCCAAATTTCTGAAAAAAATCTCAATCTGCCTCCCACCGGCTCTCCCATGGTGCTCATGGCGTCATTGCTTATCTTTATTAAAGGATCTTCCCTTAGAAGCTCCGGCATCTGATTTCTTTTTGAAATCTGGCTTTTTGTTCCTCCGAAAGGAGTAGCTCCTCTTGGGGAAGGTTCTAGAATGGCCATAGAAAGGTCTCGCTGCTTTTTTCTTATTAAAAGGAAAATGGGCATCTTTTTCCTCATTAAATGATTTTAATATTTCCTTCAGCTGGGGATCGAAGATAGAGGACGTCTGAAAAGGTAAACCTACAAAGCTGACCTTTGAAGAAATATCCCCACCCCATTGCTTTATCCACATCGCACGCCTAGTGGCATTTGATAGAGCCAGGGTTCAAGATAAAAATTTTAAAACATCCAGGGGGGCATCGCAAAGAAATTCCGAAGCCAACTTCATGGTTTCTACCCCTTTCAAGAGGCGCTCTCTAGACACCCCATCTTCGATATCTTGTGACAGCTGGCTAAGCCAAATTCTTAAAGATCTGGCTACGGGAATAGATGCTTAGGCAATTTTAGCAGAAGAAGAAGCTGCTAGGTACACTTTTTTTGGCCAAACTGTCCGCTATTCGGTCCAATGGATCCGTAAGTCTGATGGACTCTTCTGATGGGAACAGCGATTTTTTTGCGAATCTGGCCGCCGTCAGGTCAAGCTTAGGAGGCTCCTGCCACTCCGCACAGATTTTAGGGTCCAATCTATAGGTGGATTTGAACCTAGCGCCTGCATCTGTCTTCTTTTCCGGCTTATTCCAATCTTTTTTGATCCATTCCGATAGTATTGGTTGGGAAGGAAACACTTTCGCTGGAACTGGAGGGAAATAATAAAGCTGATCCTTCTTCATCTTATGAGAAACATCTCCACCGACAGCAGTTTACGAAATTTTTCTTTAGGAAGAAGATATAAGTCTTCATCCAGCTCATCCATAATGACATCCAAAGAGGAGTTGTCAGAAGAAGAAGAATCTGATGAAGACAGAGGATATAGGAGAAGTGCGCTTAGCTGCCTTCTTCTTTTTGGCTGGTACTAGTGACTCCTTTAATTCCTTAAAGGTGTTGGTCATCTCACCTTTTAACCAATTAAGGAAGGCACTTGGCTGCATGTCCTTAGCATTCTGACAAGAGCCACATAAGCCCCACTCACAATCCTCTGGTAAGGGTTGCTGACATTCTGCACAGACATTGTGCTTAGTCTTTCTCTTTGCCTTGCCTCTATGAGAAGACATTCTGAGGGAAAAAAAATGTTTGTATGAAAAATAAAACACAAACATCATATCCAGATTGAAAGGAAGGAGGAAACCTCGACTTTCAATACCTTACAGGGCCGAGAGATCTGCTGCCTTGGCTGAGCGCAGCCAGACAGAGATCTGGCCCTGTTTAAATAGTCGCGCCATGCATGCCGCTTCCGGACACGCTCCCGGCGCATGCGGAATGGGCATAGAGGCGTCCGAGTCGCAGCGCCATCTTGGAGTCCCCAGAAACTAACCTGCTTTCCTAGCAGCGCTAGGAACGGAAGTCGCAGGCCCCGCTCACCGACCGGAACCACCTCCGTCTGATTCTCACCGAGTATGGCACCTGCCGGTTCCAAGATGAAGACCGGGACGCACCGGGGGAAGTTTTACCGCCGCCTTTTTCGGGGAGGCAGCGGAGGGAGCAGCTGAGGGACCGGCAGTAGCATCCGGTATACGGCTGACCCGACCTCCTAACTCAGGGAGCCCCGAGCATGAGGTACTTGTCCTGATCCTCTTACGAGCGAGAGAGAAAAAAATACGAGGGTTGTGTCTTATTGGTGATATATATGGGGGGCACCTCAGGAGTGTTTGATTAACTTGCCTTGATTACATTGCTAACAACTACTCTCATTCCAGGCAAGCTGGAAAGCATTAACCCATTTGGTGCCGCCTTAGGACGTACAGGAAGCATACATACTAATCACAGATATATCTATATATATTTTTTTAAACTTTTACCACTTTTTCCCTTCTCATTTCAGATTCATATATGTAGGACTTCTTTGGCTTCAGTGGACTACGTAGATGACCCATGTTTTTTTTGTTTTTAATATTAATAGAATGCTTAACGAGGGCTTGTGGGAGAGTTTTTTTTTAACATATTGTATTTTTTCTTTAAATTCACTTTACAGGCTTAGTAGTGGAAGCAGTCTTATACAAAGTCCACTACTAAGCCAAGGCTTAGCATTAGTCTCAAAAGCAGCTAGCGATAACCCCCAGTTATTCCCCCGGTACCCACCGCCACAGGGGTACTGGGAAGCCAGTACCAACAGTCCCAGAGCATCAAAAATGGCATTCCTGGTACCAGCCTGGCATTATTAAGGCTGGGGAGGGCCAGTAACAATGGTCCTCACCCACCCTGGTAACGTCCGGCTGTTACTGATTGGTTGGTATCTGGCTGAGAATAAAAATATGGGTAACCCCACACGTTTTTGTTGCATAAATAATAATAAAAAAAAAAACGTGTGTGGTTCCCCATTTAAATTCTCAGCCAGATACCAACCAAACAGTAAAAGCCTGACGTTACCAGGGTGGGCAACGCTGTTTCAAAACTTCAACTCCCATGATGAGAGTTGTAGTTTATCAACAGCTGGAGGCAGCTTGTTAAAATGCAACCCGGGGAAGCTGGCAGAATTGCGCCCCGCTCCCTGGCTGGCAGACTCACAGGAATATGAAACTACAGCACTGTAATTTCATATTTCCCACCTGAAGCAGTGGTTGGCCGAGACTGACTGGAATGTCAGTGCTGCGGCCGGGAAATATGTAATTACCGTGCCGTAATTTCATAGTCCAGTGAGCCACCCGCCCGCAAGCTGTCACAACACTACAACTCCCAGCATGTCCTCACTGTAAGGGCATGCTGCAAGTTATAGTCTTGTAACAGCTAGCGGGCGGGTGGTAGATGGTGGCTGAGGAGCGGAGCTTTTTACACAAAAAGTTGCAATTGAGTCTTTTTGTGCAACTTTTTAAAAAGTGCTGTCTAAGACTAGGATTTCACTGAGGTTTTTCATGCAAAAATGCTGATAAAAACACCCATTTTGCTGCACAGCATTTTTCTCTGTTTGGCGTTTTGCTTTTTTTTATCCTTTGTGCATTTTTCAGCTATTTTTGGCTCCTTGGCAGTTTTTCAAAAACGACCTCTTGTCGAGACTTTGGCTTATTTATGGGAAAATCTTGGAGTTTTCCTCCCAAAGAAGTCACTGGGAGTGAAAAAAACACCAAGAAAAATGCCATGTGGGTTTTAGTTTGGGCATTTTTATTGTTTTTTTGGGACTTTAGCGATCCAAAAAAGGGTTGGAGATACCTTTTCTTTTTATTAATATTTCATAGGATACCATTAATAAAAAATAAAAAAACGTACAGTAGTGGTTTAAAAAAATTGCATTTAATGAAATTTATATTTTTTATAACAAAATTTTTATCAATTTTTAAACAGGGATCAATTTATGTGGGCGGGCAGGGAACTAAAAATTTAGCCGACAATAATAAAAATGTAAGAAAGGGGCCATTTAAATGTAAAAATAATATATATATTTGTTTTTAATAAATTTTGTTAAACTTTTTATTAGTAATGTATTTTAATAATGTGTTTAACCCCTTAAATGGGCACTGTCATGAAAACAAAAAATTGATATGTTGTAGTACTTAAGCACTACAACATATCTCTAATATAGTTTAATTAAAAAAAGTGATTTTAAAACAGTTTAAAATCACTTTTAAATTCGGCCACTAGGGGTGGCTCTCCTAGTGGCCGAATGCATTCAGCAGAGACGTCACCACTGAATTTCGACTCGTTGAAGCCTGGCAACGAGTCGAAATTCAATCACTGCTGTGCTCGCTCCCGCCTGTCAATCAGACAGGCGGGAGCGAGCGCTTTGAAGGAAGAGGACGCGCGCAGGCTCGGGGACAAGGTAAAGTATTATGTTCACTGTATTATGTATACTGTTCACCTATACAGTATACCTCCAGTTTCCCCACTACAACTCCCAGCATGCCCTGGGAGTTGTAGTGGGGAAGCCTGGAGGGACACTGAATAGGTGAACTGAGGGAGAGTGGGTTGAGCGGAGCGGCAGGGGGGGGGGGTACTCTGGGTGAACTAAGGGGGAGGGGGAGTGATTTGAGCGGCGCGACGGGGCCGGTGGGGGGGGGGGGGTTGCGGGCTGCGCGGCGGGGAGTGGTATGTGCTCCGGTGTTCACCTATACAGGGTGCCTCCAGTTGTTTCCCCACTACAACTCCCAGCATGCCCTGACAGCCAATAGATGTCAGAGCAAGCTGGGAGTTGCAGTGGGGAAACAGCTGGAGGCACCCTGTATAGGTGAACTACGGGCGGAAGTGCCGGCCCCAGTAGGCATCAGTGACGTGGTGCCTGCTGGGGAAGTCTGCCTGGTAGTGAGCACGCTACCAGGCAGACAAAAAAGCATTTTTAATATGTAAAAAAGAAAATTAAAGGCAGGGAGGGGGTTAGGGATAGATAGTTTATAGGCAGGGACAGAAAAAAAAAGTGATGGTGGGAGCTACCCTTTAAGGACTCAGCGTTTTTCAGTTTTTGCACTTTCATTTTTTCCTCATCACCTTCTAAAAATCATAACGCTTTCAATTTCTCACCTAAAAATCCATATGATGGCTTATTTTTTGCGCCACCAATTCTACTTTGCAGTGACAGTCATTTTACCAAAAAATCCATCAAAAGGGGAAAAAAAAATCATTGTGCGACAAAATTGAAGAAAAAATTTCATTTTGTAAATTTTGGGGGCTTTTGTTTCTACGCAGTGCATTTTTTGGTCAAAATTACACCTTATCTTTATTCTGTAGGTCCATATGGTTAAAATGATACCCTACTTATATAGCTTTGATTTTGTCGCACTTCTGAAAGAAATCATAACTACATGCAGGAAAATTTGTCATCTTCTGACCGCTGTAACTTTTTTTATTTTTCCACGTACGGGCTGGTATGAGGGCTCATTTTTTGCGCCGTGTTCTGAAGTTTTTATCGGTACCATTTTTGTGTTGATCGGACTTTTTGATAGCTTTTTATTCATTTTGTTAGGATATAAAAAGTGACCAAATACCCTATTTTGGACTTTGGAATTTTTTTGCGCGTACGCCATTGACCGTGCGGTTTAATTAATGATATAATTTTATAGTTCGGACATTTACGCACGCAGCGATACCACATATGTTTATTTTTATTTAGTTTTTTTTTATGGGAAAAGGGGGGTGATTCAAACTTTCATTAGGGAAAGGGTTAAATGACCTTTGTTAACTTTTTTTTTGCAGTGCTATAGCTCCCATAGGGACCTATAGCACTGCACACACTGATCTCTTATGCTGATCCCTGCATAGCTTTGCACGGATCAGCGAGATAGGGGCTCGATTGCTCAAGCCTGTAGCTCAGGCAGCGGAGAGAGGTAAGGAGACCTCCGTCTGCGTCCCAGATGATCGCAACATCGCGATTTTATCGCCATGTCCTGATCAGCCCGACTGAGCTGTCGGGAAGCGTTTACTTTTGTTTTCAGATTTTTTTCGGGTCAACTTTGATCTGCGTCTGAAGCATTAGCAGCCGGGACCGACCCGTTGTGATGCGGGGTCACGGCGTAACCCCATTTATCCCACCGGGACCAGGCTCAGGGCGTACAGGTACGCCCTGAGTCCTTAAGAGGTTAATAAAGTGTGTTTTTTAAACTTAAAAAATAAATTTGGCCATTATTTAGGCTGGGGATGGGGAACCCTATGCGCTTTTTTTTTTTAATAAATAAATAAAAAAAACGCATAGGGTTCCCCATATTTTTTTCTCAGCCAGACACCAACCAAGCAGCCTGACGTTACCAGGGTGGGCAAGGACCATTGTTACTGGCCCTCCCCAGCCTAAATAACGCCAGCCTGTTACCGTCTAGGCCCAGGAGCGCCATTTTTGACGCTCCGGGCCTGTTAGTACCGGCTCTTCCCGGCAAACCTGTGGCGGTGTGTACTGGGGTAATAATTTGGGGTTAGCGCTAGCCCCGTCTTTGTAATGAATTCCATCAATAAGACGGCTTCCACTGCTAAGCCTGAAAATTCTATTTAAAAAAACACGACAGATTGGAAAAATGTTATTTTAAAACACTCCCACACAGCCCTCGTTAGCCATTTTATTAACAGATAAAAAAAAATCTAGTTCATCACTGTGATCCACCAAGTTCGTTGCAATCCTCTGCAGACATGGATCTGAAACGAGAAGAAAAAAGAAACACAAAAAATGGGTTAGGGCATTTTTGGCGCTGTCCACTGGGGAGAGAGCCCAAAATGCAATGTCTTCCCAAACAGAGAGCCTCCAATTGTTGCAAAACTACAACTCCCTTTTGGCCTTTGGCTGTCTGGGCATGCTGGGAGTTGTAGTTAAGCAACAGCTGGAGTCTCCCTGTCTGGTAAGACACTGGCAGAAGGGTCTGTTCACATTATCCAAAACACAATGGGAACAGAGCCTCATACTTACCACTCTGCCTCCCGTCTGTAGCTCCGCCCCTAATTATGTCATCATTAGGGGGTCTAGCTACATGGGCCAGGCAGGGACAGGGAGCGAGGGAGATAAGTGGACCTCCCCTTCTGTATACACTATATACAGCTATCTATAGATAACTGTACATCGTGTATACCGCCCTCCTGTATACTATATGGCCGGGGGGGAGGTGAGTAGTGATGTTGTACATCACTCCACATTCTCCTTACACTATGTGGACCGGGCGCTCAGCATCCGACCCATAGAGTGGTACCCTGAAGACAGTGAGAAAACTGCCAAAGGGGACAAATTTGGCTGTTTCCACACACAAGGGAAAGCGCTGGAAAAAACTGCCAAAACACAGGAAAAAGCTGTGGTAGTTGTACAGGCAGTTTTTCCTGACATTTTTGCTGGTGGGAAAAAACCTCAGTAGAATCCTAGCCTAATGGCATTATTGTAATCCAGGTCCGACTTGACTTTGGTTTGCAACTTTTTGAAGGGGGTATGCTACTTTTTTTTGCATACATGCGACATTCGCACATGATAAATACTCGACCACTGCAAAGTGAAAACTAAAAGTTGCCTAGGTAAGGGTGTTTGCTACTTTATGCGTACCCACAAGGCGCACATGCAATTTTTTGTGCATCTGGAGTAAGCAAAAAAAAATGCTCTAAACTCCTTGATAAATGTCCCCATAGACCTTATGCTATAATCCACAAAAAAAAGCACAAGGCTACCCAATAGACACTCAACCCAAAGTATTCAGGACAAAACAATCATGATCAGATCCGGGCCGCCTGCCGGTTCTCTGTCCCGACATTCATATGTATCGGTGTTTTTAAAACACTGATACAAATGAATAGCTGAGCACCACCGGAGCAAGGGAATGCTCTGCTCCATGTCTGGCCGTGCTTCTCCTGTGATGCAGGTGGTGCGATTAGCACCTGACTAGAAGAGGCCAGAGCAGTGGAGCAGCGCAGGACCTGGCACAAAGAGGCAGTGTTGGGACAGGTAAGTAAATATGTGGGGCTGGGCCATCGGTGCCATAAAAGTTAAAGTGAAAGGGAGGGGGAGATGAATGATGCAGGGGTCTTTGGGTGGGGAATATAAATGCTGCAGGGGTCTTGGGGTGGGGAAGATGAATGCTGCAGGGGTTGTGGGGTGGGGAAGATGAATGCTGCAGGGGTCTTGGTGTGGGGGGGGAAATGAATGCTGCAGGGGTCTTGGGTGGAAATGAATGCTGCAGGGGTCTTGGGTGGAAATGAATGCTGCAGGGGTCTTGGGGTGGGGGAGATGAATGCTGCAGTGGTATTGGGGTGGGGAGGAGATGAATGATGCAGGGGTCTTGGGGGGTGGGCGATGAATGATGCAGGGGTCTTGGGGGGGGGAGATGAATGATGCAGAGGTCTTGGGGGGGGAGAAGATGAATGATGCAGGGGTCTTGGGGGGGAGAAGATGAATGATGCGGATGGGGAGTGTTAAGGCAAAAGGGCACAGAGGGATCTGGGGGGGGAAGAAAATGTTTTAAAAACCTTAACATTGGTGTGCGGGCTCTGGTATATCCTTCATATAAGGATATACTGGTGAATGTCTCAATTTTAACATCAGTGTTGAGGGATAGCCAATGTCATTGTATACATCTACCACAGTAGCGCACCTAAATTCCGTTATTGTATTATTCTATATGTTACACATCCACACCATCTATATCCACACCATCTATCTGGTGTAGGATTCTATTGTGGCACTTGTAGTCAGCTGCAGGCATCCTCCATTGTATACATTTTTATGCTGGGGATCGCTCCTAGCAACGGACTACAAGGGCAGGATCTGCTCCCCCAGTATAATTGCACAACTGCATTTGGGGTTGAGCACCTCCAGCCATTTGAGACCCCGTTTTTTGTTGTTGGCGAAAAAAAATTGTAAAGATAAATGATGCAGGGGTCTTGGGGGCAGAGAAGTCTGCAGGAGGACTAAGGGGGCCCATCCACATTGAGGACATTCCTCCGGCAGAAATCTGCTTGCAGCAGTCCAATAGTTTTCAATGGTTTCCTGACGCTCTGTGCATACTGTGGAAACGCCAAAGTGGAATTCCCCCCCCAGCAGAATGGAATTACACCCAAAGAACGAACATGAGAGTCATTATACAATTGTGTATTCTCCTGACAATGCCCCATCAGAGCTGGATTCACTTGCAATTTCTGCAGGGATGATGGGTGATAATATACCCAAATCTGTGGCTCTCCAACTGGTAGAAAACTACAACTCCCATAATGCCTGAATCTTTGCATGCATGATGGAAGTTTTGCAACAGCTGGAGAGCCACCTAAACCGAGGTGATTTTAGAGTATGCAGCCCATTTTATTTTAATGGGTGTCTGACTGCTGCGACCCCCACTGAAAAATATAAAAGGGCTGCATAGTCTAATATCCCCGGGCCTATTTTTTGCTCCCAGTCTGGAAGTAAGGGTATTACAGGTATTTCACAACCTTTAACTCTACAGTGGTTTCACAACTACATCTCCCATCATACTCTTCTGCCTGCATAATGAGAGTTGTAGTTTTGCAACAGCTGGAGAGTTCACATGGGGGAGGGGTGGGGGGGGTCAGGCATAGTGGCATAGTTTATATGGGTGGGAGACATCATGGTACAGTTCATATGGGGGAGGAAGGCATTGTAGCACAGTTCATATAGGGGGCAGGCTTAAATGGCAGTACTATACTAAGAAACAGGGTGTATGGCAGTGTTATATCAGAGGCATGTGGTAGTATTATACCAGGGGCACAGTGTGTGACAGTATTATACCAGGGGCACAGTGTGTGACAATATTATACCAGGGGCAGTGTGTGGCACTTGGAGAACGATTAAGACTTAATAAATAATGGATTACAACAGGCAGCACCTATTTCTGGCATGCCACTGCGGCCACAAGCTGTGAACCAGGTTTTAGCATTTAGCTCGGACCTTCACCGAATGGCAGACCTGGATAAGCGGACCCCTACTAAAAGTAGTTGAGTACCACTGATCTAGAGCAACATGAGTATGATCAGAGTATGAGACAGTTGCAGTTGTTAGTAAGTTCCCCAAATATAGTGAAATACAAACTTTAAGGGTTTGGATAGTGGAGTGCTAAATGTTATTTTCTTTTCAGGAGTGACCTCTAATCACATTCCAATGGCCGTTTTATTCTAGCTAATGGACGTGTTTGCACACTTTAAAATGCAGATTATTTTACTGAATAAATAAAACTTCTGGCTCGGAGTGCATGCTTTTTTTTTTTTTTACACTTTGCAAGGGTTCCAATAATGGCATGTAACCTGGTAGACACGCATAGCATCACAATCTCCCGATTTGCTTCACATGAATTATTTCTTTTAGATTTTCTTCCTTTTTCTTACATCTATGCACCTGATTGAAACAGGAATTTCTTGTGCTTAACTCAATATTTTAGTGTAGCAATATGTAACCTGCCAACCACCAAGCAAATGATTCATTGTGGAACCAAAACATTGGCTGCGTATTTTTTTTAAATGTCTAATAAAGATATATCTAGGTCAGCATGGTTCAGTAGTTAGCACGGGTGCCTTGCAATACTGGGTTCCTTGATCCAAATCCAATCATAGGCAATATTTTCACCAAATTTGTATGTTCAATACACTATTCCCTCTTTAATTCCTGAAATAAATAACATGTATGCATTAATGCAAGTTCAGTAAAGTCTGGTTTGGATGGATTACCATGCTACCACACCGATGTAGAGAATTATTTCATGTGCTATGCCGGTTGAAGGGATGGTGGGTTTCAGTGTTTGGTTAATCTGTAATAGATACAATGGCCCTGATTTACAATTGTAAACCCGACATGCTTTGTCTGGTTGTGCGCCAGATGTGAAAAAAAGGGACCTGACTAACTCTCCATTTTACTGTGAAAACCCTGAAAGGGGGCATGGCTGCTGGGAAAAATGGGCATGGTTGCCAAAAAGGGGGCATGTCCCCGACATTTTCACAAAAAAACCCAACATATTTACTAAGGTTTCCACAGAAAATGTAGTGGATTTGAGCTGAGGAAAACCAGACAGATCAGAGCATGTGTAAAAAAAGCTAAATGTAGAGAAACCTTGGAAAATACAGTAGAAAAACTGAAGGGAATTAAAACCCACAAAGAAAACTACACTCCTCTCTTAGTAAATCAGAGCCAAGGTCACTGACACACAACCGGACTATCCTTATCCAATGGACTGCATAAAGCATAACTCAGATGATGCTCCGGCAGCAGGAGTTCAGTTTATCCCCTTAAGGACCAAACGTTTTTCCACTTTTGTTTTTTCCTCATCACCTTTTAAAAATCAATCCTTTCAATTTTGAACATAAAAATCCATATGATGGATTATTTTTTGTGCCACCAATTCTACTTTGTAATTAAATCAGTCATTTTACCAAAAAACAACTACAGCGAAACAAAAATTTTAAAATTAATACGTTTAAAATGGTCATCTTCTGACCCCTAGAACCTTTTTATTTTTCCGCAAACAGGGCGGTGTGAGGACGTATTTTTTGCGCCGGTATCAAGTTTTTATCTGTATTTTTTGATCTGACTTTTTGATCGCTTTTTATTCATTATTTTATGGTATAAAAAGTGACCAAAATGACACTATTTTGGACTATGGAATTTTTTTGTGTGTACGCCATTGACCGTGCGGTTTAATGAATGATATATTTTTATAGTTTGGACATTTACACATGGGGCGATACCACACACGTATTTTTATTTACACAGTTTTTTTTAAATGGGAAAAGGGGGGTGATTTAGACTTTTATTTGGGAAGGGGTTAAATCATCTTTATTAACTTTTTTTTGCAATGTTATAGCCCTCATAGGGGACTAAAACATGCAGTACATTGATTCAATACACTGATCATTGCATTGCATTGCATTGCAAGAGGTTAAGGTTAAAATAGGCTTGGTTAAGCTATGCATCTTTCCTGTTTATTCACATTGAACTAGGTACTCATCCACATGTCCTAGTTATACCAGTGGGAATACCATATATAATGACTGTATGAGACTGAGTACTAACACTTTGGCCCTCATTTACTAAGAAAATCGGGTTGTAAGTCTATCTTGCTTTCTTACCCGACTGCTTTTTTCCCCTGGTATTTATTATTATGTCGAATCCTGTTTGTCGCACGTGGGTTTTGTTGGTTTTGGTTTCCAACTCCTCTGAGCTGTCGGGAAAAAATCCACAACAATACAACAAATTCAGGTTGGAAACCTTAAACCTTTTCGGGTTTGGGAGAATCCACATCGGGTCCGTCGGGAAAAAATGTTGCATCGTGTCGCAGACTTGCGCACGATGTCTGCGACATGGCGCAGACAAAGATGCGACAAAAAAACCCGACAAAAGAGGTCGGGTTTAGAATAGTAAATGAGGGCCATTGTTTATTAAATAAGGGAAAAAGAAATATAAGTTGCTTAGTTGGTTCCAAAGGGTGAAGCACTCAGTCTGTAAAAATGTCAGATTACATTGCATATTTGCTGCAGTGTTTTACCTCTTATGAAGCATTTGCATACATACCTTGATATTTCCTTTGTGCCAGAAAACATCAGTTTTTTTTCTGGGATAGGGAAGTATTTTTAATACATTGACATAAGTGACATGTTATTTATTCTTTACATATTGAATGGGCTTATCCATGCACAAAACCACAACAGAATATATTGTCATCAAAGTAATGATATGTGAAGAAATCTACAGCTACCCTTAGAAATTCTGTCCCATGTTTCACTGCAATTTTTTTTTTTGTGTAGAAGAATACACCATGTGCTCATAACCCTAATGTAGAGAAGACAAAAAAAACCTCAATAGCACTACTTAATCGTGTGTAAAAGAAACAGAGTCCGGCACTGATTAAGTGGAGATAGGCTAGCACTCGAGCGCAGGTGTGGAGATAATACAGCCAAATGGGGGTGCTCAGTCCAAATAGCAGAGGATATTGTACAAACAGTCCATGTAGAAAATGAGACGACACTCACCCAGGTAGTTGCTGATGAATATTCTTTATTCCATATAGGAAATCAAGCGGGGATGTGCAGTGTCAGACAGGTATCACGGGAAGGACGCAGGAGTCCACAGGAGTTGCCATCACGCTGTGGACTCCTGCGTCCTTGCTGTGATACCTGCTTGACACTGCACCTCCCCGCTTGATTTCCTATATGGAATAAAGAATATTCATCAGCAACTACCTGGGTGAGTGCCGTCTCATTTTCTACATGGACTGTTAGTACTACTTAATAATAACTTAATTACTTAACTTTAATTTACTTTTCTTTAATCTGTTGCTGTTCTGCAATAAACATTATGAAAAAAACTATAGTTCAGTACTTTCTACACATTTCCCAGAAATATTTTTTTTGGACCCGTTTGTCTTATGCAACTGACAACAAAAAATGTGGTCTCAAACAGCTGGAGGTGCTCAACCCCCAAATGCAGTTGTGCATTTATACTGGGGGAGCAGATCCTGCCCTTGTAGTCTGTTGCTAGGGGCGATCCCCAGCATAAAAATGCATACAATGGAGGATGCCTGCAGCGGACAACAAGTGCCACAATAGAATCCTACACCAGATAGAGGGTGTGGATGTGTAACAATTAGAATATAATACAGGAATATGGGTGCACTACTGTGGTAGATGTATACAATGACATTGGCTATCTCTCAACACTGATGTTAAAATTGAGACATTCGCCAGTATATCCACATATGAAGGACACACCAGAGCCCGCACACCAAAGCCAAGGTTTCTCAAATGGCGCGGGACCTAACGCTAATCCTACCTGTGCGTGATAAGCAAAACAGGGGCCAGTGGGCAATTATGGCAGCATTTGGTCGACTCACAGCCTGCTCCCAGGTACCCTCCAGCGTGACTGAGCACACATAAAATGGGAGGGGGGAGGCAAGCTGCAAGCCCCACCTGAGTTGGCCAATATAGGTGCATGGCCTCACAGGTGCTACCCTAATGCTGCCTGGAAGATATTCAAGGCGCATTAACTATGGAGTTTACCCACCTCCAAGGGCAGGATCTGCTCCCCCAGTATTAATGCACAACCGCATTTGGGGTTGAGCACCTCCAGCCGTTTGAGACCACATTTTTTGTTGTTTGTTTAAATTTTATACTTGGAGGTGTGTAAACCCCATAGTTAATGCGCCTTGAATATCTTCAAGGCAGCATTAGGGTAGCACCTGTGAGGCCATGCACCTATATTAGCCAACTCAGGTGGGGCTTGCAGCTTGCCTCCCCCTCCCATTGTTTGTGTGCTCAGTCACGCTGGAGGATACCTGGGAGCAGGCTGTGAGTCGACCGAATGCTGCCGTAATTGCCCACTGGCCACTGTTTTGCTTATCACGCACAGGTAGGATGAGCATTAGGTCCCACGCCATTTTGAGAAACCTTGGCGTTGGTGTGCAGGCTCTGGTATGTCCTTCATATGAGGATATGAAGCAGCAAGAGGACCGTGAGGCAGATACCGGAGCAACGGGGGAACGTAGGAAATTTTGTTTATTTTTACAGCCCAGGCACAAGAATATGTAAAATTCATGCAATACAGATGTCCTTTAAAGGCTGCATTTTAAGCATTAATCTACTGCAGGAGGACAAGCCCATCCACATTTCCATCTTAAACCATGTATTACTTTGCCAGGTTTCATACCTAAAAAAAAAAATTTTTGAGGATTGTATGATTGATTGGCTATTTAACCGATATTTATTGAAACAGATGTGGACAAAATTGCAGGCACTCTTCCGTTTAAAAGAAAAACCCACAATACTCCCTAAAAAATAACTTAAAACTGACAAAAGTAATAAATAAAAATTTACTGAAAACTGATGAAAATCAGACATTTATTTTGAATTGTGGTTCAACAGAATTATTTTAAAAAACAAAATAATGAAACTGTCCCGGACAGAAATGATGGTATCCTTAGAACAGATAAATAATTTGACAATGGAGACATGTTTACAATAGGGACTAAGGGGGGATATTTAATCAAAACCGCTGTAATGAAAAAAAGTTGCCCATAGCAACCAATCAGATCGCTTCTTTCATTTTAGAGGCCCTGTTAAAAAGAAAGAAGCGCGCTGATTGGTTGCTATGGGCAACTTTTCCTCTAGAAAGGTTTTGACAAATCTCCCCCTAAGTTTACCAAGGTGCATCCCGCAAGTAGCAGCACAGGTGTCTTGTATTTTGTAATCAGTCAGTCGCCTATTTACAGGGTGAAAAGTAGTCGCTGTGCTGTTTGGTATCATGGTGTGTACCACATTTTACATGGACCACAGAAAGCCAAGGAGAGGGTCTCAGGAGGTTTAAAGGAAACTAGACAAGCATAGTAGGGTAAGGTAACAGCTATTACTGTAGCTGCACATATTAGAAATTTAAGGTCCACGAGAGTCTGTAGCCAACCTCCTTGGATGTGGCAACAAGTGAAATACTGATGACAAATCATGATGATGGATGATACGAAAGTAACCAAAAAGCTCAGAACAACTGAACTCTAAAAGGTCAAGGTACATCAGTGTCAGATCACACCATCCCTTGCTGTTTGAGCCAAAGTGGACTTAATGGAAGACTACCAAGGAGGACAACACTTCTATAATAAAGACTGTAATTTGCCAAAAAGCATATTGACAAACCACAAAGCTTCTGGCAGAATGTCCCTTGGACAGATAATCTAAGACTGGGGATTTTTTTGGCAAGCGACATCAGCTCTATGGTTGCAGATGAAAAAATGACACATACAAAGAAAAGAACACTGTACTTAGTCTCAAGCATGGGAGGCGGCTTTGCGCCATCCGGCACAGTATGTCTTGAACCTGAAAAGGGTACAATGATATCAAGACTATCAAGGGATTCTGGAGCAAAATGTGCTGCCCAGTGCCAGGAAGGTTATAGTTATGGGTCATCCAACAGGATAATGAACCAAAAGACAGATAAAAGCACAATAGCAGCTATTCTGAAGATGCCTTAAAATGAGGTTGGGTGTAAATACTACTAAACATCTGTGGAAGGAGCTGAAATATGCAGTTTGGAGAAGGCACCCTTCACACTCAAGACAGCAGCATAGTTTGCTTATGAGTAATAAGCCAAGATACCTAGAGACAAGTGCAGAAGTCAGAATATTCAATTTAGGTTACCATAAATTTTGTCCAGGAGAGCTTCATAATTTTCTTTATATATTTCTGTTGAACCGCAAGTCAATAGCAATGTCTGATTTTTAGCAGTTAATTTTCAGTAATTTTTTTTTTTTTTTTACTTTTGTCAGTTTTTATAACAGGAACCATTATGGATTGTTCTGTCTTTAATGGAAGGTTACCAACAACTTTGCCCATGACTGTTTCCCCTAGGGAAGAATACAGTAATGCTGAACAGTTTTATGAATGAGATATATTATATATATATATATATATATATATATATATATATATATATATATATATATATATATATATATATAAACATACATACATACATACACACACACATACATATAAACACATTTCTTAATGGTCTTAAAACAAATACTAGTAGGATTCTGTCATCCCAGAGTTAACTGCCTGCTAATTTGGATGCCTCTAAGTCACAGTTTACACTGATGTATGTTTAAGCTAATATTTAAAAATGAATAATTATTTTATAAATATATATAATTCCCCCTCCACTTTCTTGCACTGTTACCAAGGCAATACATATAGCCCTTTCCCATTAAGCTTGAAAGTTTAATTACATCCTTGCCTGGAGCATCAAACTCACCCCCAGTAAGGAGTATCCATCAACCTTTGATGTGGATGCCAAGGGGAAATAAATTTAAGAAGCCCACTGAAATAACATTGAATTTCAGATTCTGCAGTATGAAATGCTTCAGCTGGATGGAGTTGTCTTTAATTAAAGGAGTACTGTGGTGCAAAAAAAAAAAAAAAAAAAAAAAATGTATTCTCCTATCCAAAGGATAGGGGATAAGTGATCTCCACAATCTACTGCCCAGTGCCCAGCTATTCCCATGAACAGAGCGGTGATGAACCCCCACACAAAGCAGTTACAGACATGACTCCTTCATCCATCTGTAAGAAAGAGCCAGAGATACAGTGCTCCTGTATCTCTGGCTTTCCTTTAGAGATACATGGAGGGGGTAAGTTGACCACCACTTGGTGCAGGGGTTGCCAGTCTCCTTGCACAAAGCTGAGATCACTGTGCACAAGGAGAGCTGGGCACCGTGCAGGAGATCGTGGTGGGTCCCAGCTGTTGGACCCTGTGTTCAGACACTTATCTATCCTTTGGATAGGGGATACATTTTTAAACATTTAACATTCTATTGCGCACCAAGAATCACTTTACTACCTGTGCCACGTTAAGTGGCATACTTTTGGTTTCAGTAGTAGTGTCAGGCCCAAGGCCTGATTATTAAAATCCTATATGTGTATTATAAATTATAACTGCGTTTGATGGATCATTCAAGACATGGGTGAGAGATCATTCAGACTATTGGGGGTCTGGCTGTTTGTTTACATCTCCTTTGAAGTCAAAGGCTTTTTAGAAGTCATGCACTCTGATCCCATCATATAATCAAACAGATAAGGGGCCAGGAAGAGGAGACCCCCTGGTGGGATCAGAGGGGAGGGGGGAATGGAGTCTCCCTCCAAAAAGGCAGATATATAATATTTGTGATCGGGGCTCCATACGTGTACTAGTGACAGGAAAGATTGCCTACATACCTATACAAGATGTTACCCTAGCATAGCGGTCTGAGTTGTGCCATAACCGCGCAATGAGGGCACGCCTATAGAGGGCATGCACTATAGTGAAGGAATAAGATAAGGGCGGGTTGGGAGGGTTCCACAAACGACACGTGCTCCGCCCCTGTAGGAGAGGGGGAAGTTAAATACACACGCCCTCACCTGTTCCCAATAAGCCCCACCTGGAATTGCAGGGAGCGATAATTACTTCCGCCCCTCGCACAAATACAGCCCATCAGGCTTTATACTTAATGCTAGACTCCGGGTGTTCAAGGCTGTGCCACAAGCTGACAAGACCATCCTAAGAACAGCACTCTCATGGACTCTCACTGACAAGGACGGCTATATCATCATGCTGTAAGAACTTCATCTTTTGTTTTCTGAACTCACCTTGCTAAACTCATATTTTTGTACCTGTATGTCATTTGTTTCTGTGTGTGTGTATATATGTGTATATATATATATATATATATATATATATATATAGCACTGTGATACCTTTTATCAGATTAAATGTTTAATCAGCTCTGGTCTTTGAAATATATGAGCTCACCTTTCTGAAGGCAGCTCTGGTGGAAACACATTTATCTAAGGGTTAATTTGGTGACTTGCTGGGACTAGTAGTGGATACCCAAAGGTCTGGCAGCTTTAACCCTTGCACCATCACACTCTGTCTTGGCTGGACCGATAGGGAGTGATCGTGACAACTGGTGGCAGCGTCGGGATATATTTAGAGATTTTTAGTACTTGCTGGATTTTACCTGTAAGGAAATCTTAGCACTAAAAAGAAATTGCATACATATTCTTGTGTGTAAATTCCAAAGACAGAGCTCAGTGCTGGTTTAAAAGACATACAAAAAGAGTGCAAGACAGTTCTGTCCTCCCGATCTCCTGTTTTACCTCCTCTGTCTCATCTCGGAAATATGGAGGCATAGCGCAAGCAGTCCAAGCCTGCACTGGAGCTAATGTGCCAAGAAAAGGACATCCCTACTGCAGAAAAGAACAAGGAACAACTTATTGCTGATCTTGTGGAGTATGATGCCCATGCAGAAGAGCTGAGTGACATGAGAAAGTCCTACAGCTGGAACTGCCATCCAAGTACTGATATCTCCTGGGGAATACAACATTACTCCCCCATCAGGACACACTCTCTAATGTCTTGGCTGGACCGATAGGGTGTGATCGTGACAAGTAGCATATGAGAGAAATGAGTATGGTCAACCAATAGTGCTGCACCAACACAGATTTCTCCTACAGACACTAGTGTGAATATGTGTGTCAGTTAGGCCACAATTGTTACTAAGCAAGCTTGAGATTTTCCAGGTATGCAGTATATCTTGGTTGCCTTTTGATAAGACTATGATGCCCACTGCCTAGCAGTTGAGGGAACTGTTTACCTTATCTTTATAAAACTATGTAATGTGTTACTGAGTTTACAGTATTCTCAGTTTTGCTTATTCAAATTTTTATAATACTGTACTGATGCAGTGAGCAATCACTTTCTCTGTAGATTTCTTGGTTACGGTCTAAAGAACAGAGAAAAATCCAAAAAGCATGTGTTTTGCACACAGGAAAAGAACCCTTCACAAACCCAAAATACATGTTTTTCTCAATCACTGCATATACATGAACGTTCAGCACGGTGGAATGTTCATATATAAGCTGCTGCCATCATGTGACAGGGGAGAACTGGTAGCCTGCCATACATTTTAGGGTGTTGGCTGAACCTGCAGAAGTCAGGTGTTTTTGCAAACTTTTGTCTATGGGAACCTTTAGTGTACACAAAAGAAAAGGGGGGGATATTTATCAAAACCTGTCCAGAGGAAAAGTTGCCCATAGCAACCAATCAGATCGCTTCTTTCATCTTTCACAGGCCTTTTCAAAAATGAAAGAAGCAATCTGATTGGTTGCTATGGGCAACTCAGCAACTTTTCCTCTGGATAGGTTTTGATAAATCTCCCCCAAGGTCTTTGTGTAAGCCACACAGTTGGTCACTTAGAAACAAAATGTCTGACCCAAGAGCAGAGACTGGACCTTAATTTTAGTTCAGGACAATTTATAAATATACTTTAAAATGACAGGGATAACTGCCACTCAAAATTGGTATGACAATGACCAAGCTGATTAAAATCACCTGTTTTAAACTAATTTTATTAAGCTTCAACACAGGAAGGAGAGCATGTCTGATATAAAATCACATAAGTTATACATGCCACATCAATGGTCATTACCAAGAAAGTGTACAGGTTACAAAAGTAATACAGAGAAAACAAACATTGTGAGAAAAAAAAAAAATAATCAGTTTTCACAATACTAGAGAGTAAAGAGAAATTAGGTATAAGGGGTAATGCTGGGAAGTAGGACCCGATCTAGAATGCTACAGACTGTAAATGTATTGTCTTTAGCTACAAAATAAAGTTCTGTTTGTGATAAAACGATGGTCAGGTTAGAGTACAGGGGCCTCCTAAGTGTGTTTCAATCCTGCCTTTTGATGTGAAATGACACACTGCCCCAACTGCTAGGAGCCATCACATAGGATAGTCAGACACCCATAGTAGTGATAATATACTAACAGCACACTGATATGTGCAGGACATCAATATTCAAATGAAAGAAATACTTTAGGCATGTTCTCTGGCACACAGTATATTTAAGAACACAAGAGGGAATATTCTAGGACAGCCTTGGCTATATGAGCAGGAGTCAACTACTTCCTAGTAAGACAAAGAAATAGCTGGTACTACTATAGTATTGATCACTGGTGACATCCTGCAGCCACTTTCCATGGAGCTGCTGGTGGTGCTCTGCCACAAAAGCAATAGTCTTAGCAATCCAAAAATATGTAGAAAAAAAAAACAAAATGGTGGCACGAACTTCAATAATATCCAATAATGTTTATTCATGGAGTTGTGGGAAGAGAGATCACCAGGTGCGTCCCACTGGCATGAAGCAACGATGTTTCACAATGGCTTCTTCCTGCTCCCTCACTTCCTAGTGAGAACCTTCTCATTGTTTGAAGAGTCAAAGTGTATATATACAGCTTGCTCCATATTAATGTCTATGCATTTAGAATGCGATGTCTTACACACTCTTGTCAGTGTAGTGTGTGCATGTCTCTGAATACTTTCATCCATATAGCAAAAATGTGCAATTGTTCAATATATTGTATGGGTTTAAGTCAATGTTTCTTGTAGGAATGTTCTTGTACTTTGTAGAACTCTAAACATTGTACTTTATATAACTGTTGAATTACTGTGGCTCGGTACAATCTTTGATATAGGTTTGGAATTTAGCGCAGCATTGGGAGAAACTGGTCATATGAGAGCTAATTCCGCCAGCAAACATGTTTGGTCAGACACGCAAAACATAATAGGTGGATATTCTTACCAGAATCTTTATTACCTTCAGGGGGTGTGACAAAAAGGAATTAGTTGTCTAGCACAGCCGCTAGTTTAGAAGGGTGTGGAACATAATATTGTAACACTGTCCATAACTTCAGCCTCAGACTGCTCAGTACGATTATTAGATTTGCAAGTTGATACTAAACAAACATGAGACCCTGAAATCCTGATATTTCTACATGAAGTGTGGCTGATGCCCTTAAAAGAAGCAACCCCAAAAAGGTGCATGTTCTTACAACCCAACCTATTTACTATTGCATCCACAGAAAATTCTGTGAATAGATGTCTGGAAATCTCCACAAAGAAAAAGCTGGTAAAAAAACAGTGGTAAATAGAGTGAAATTCTGAAAGTCAAACATTTTACACTAATAAAACTCCAACATTGTTAGAAAATCACAGCTAATAAGTTAATATTGAACAAGGTGTCAGGTTTTTTGTGAGACCGGCAGACCAACAATTTAACTTTCCAATGTGTACAATCAGGAAAAATAAGGTATAAGACTTCTAGTAAGTCTGGTCTTTACATATTATTCCTACAGCAGCACACAGAGGGTTAAAACATTTATTTTCCCTACCAGACAGAATAGCATATTTAAGCAATAACACAAATCTAATTGGAGCCCAATGGGGGCATATTAACATCGAGACCAGAAAAAAAAAAAAAGTTTAAAAAAAAAATCATTTGTTCTACGGACTTGGATCTTGGCACCTTAGATAAGCCGGTCACTGCTTGTAAATCTTTGTGCCAAGGGTGCCCTTGTACCATTTCAGAGGTTTACAAAGCTGTGACCAATTTGGTGTTGGTATGTTGTTGAGGATGACCTGGACTGGGCTTGAGACTTCCAGGTCTTCTTTTGGCTTAGTCACTTCCATCCTGGCTGGTGTGTTAAGTTGTGTCCTGCTTATGTCACAAGGGAAAAGAACCAACCCCAAGAGTCATCCTCCTACAGCTTCTGGCAGCATAGTATTTTCAGGAACTGGGGCAGTGATGGCCTAATAAGCCCTCTCTGTCAAAACAACTTCTCTGCTGGATTTAGGTATGCAGGGAGGCTGATGCCTCTTAATGCATAGTTATGCAAGTCCTCTATGCATGGAATGGATAACAAGTCTGCATCAGGTAAAAGGAGACATAGGCAGTGCAGATGTACACAACCTATACCAGACGAGGAATTCCGAGACGAGAATGCACCACCTCTGCAGAAAAGGGTGGAGTATAAAAATAGCAATTTACCTAATGAGACCAACCTATTCACATGGCAGGATTCCAGCAATCCGAAGCCATCAGCTTGACATCACATTGCAAGCAGTTTTGATGGATTTTCTTATCCAAAGTGTGTTTTTTATTTTTATTTTTTTTTGTTTTTTTAAGTGAAATATCATGAGGCAAAAACTTTACCCATAATCACAATTGATGTATTTTATGAAGATTTGAAGTCTTTAGGATGTGGTTCCTCCGATTTTTTTTTTTTACTGCATTTTAGATGTGGAAGCTGCAATTTTCCAAAATCCTTTGGAAACATTTTTACAGCAACTTGAATATTTTCTGTAGAATAGCACCTTTGCAGCGATTTTGAGAAAATCACAGCAGAAAAGGGAAACGCACACAAAGAAATGTAATGTGTGAACAAAGACTCAATAGAGGTGTATATCTATGATCTATCCTGACCCCCATACAGATAGCAGCAGTATACAGATTGGGGATGGGTCTGAAAGCTAGCAGGAATAATTGAATAGGTGATGTAATCTTGCAGTTTACAGGAAGTCAGCTGACAGGACAGACCACTTCCTCTGACACGTTTAGCAGGGAGATATTCTGTGAATCAAACTGGTGATCAAATACCCCAGTTAGAGTAATGAAACTGAACTAAATGGAAACTAATAGCGTTGTGCTAATAGTGATGGCGAGTGCATGACATGGGCAAAACAAAAACCTGGAGCACTTTAAGTGTGTAAGAGGGAGAAGATAGAGGGTAGTGAAGACACTGCAGCCACTAGGGGCACGAGTATACCCATTAGATATACCCCAACACAGGCTTGTATTCACAAGTTTAATATCAGAGGTTGGCATGCACACAATAGATGTTCATTCTGTACACAGATTGACTACACCATAAACAAGGGGGCTCAACATGTTCATTGAACAGTGGAAAATAAGTTACTGCCAGGCACTTTTGTGAAAAAGCATAAGTTTTTTTCACCTGCTGTTCCTGCTCCTTATTACTATACTTCCATTATTCTTTCACACCAATTTCCCAACTTTGTTTCCTTTAGGTTGATCTCTCTCTATTTTTTTTTTTTTAGGGGTTTGGTCTCAAGGGGATGGCCTTTCTTATTTTTTTACTAGTCTTATAAGGCTGCTTCAAACTGCAAGACAGGACAATGGAGTTCACAGCTTAAATGGTGACAAAAAAAGAAAAAAAACACATGAAAACACAATTTGTAGGTGAAGCAGTCAGCACAGTCAAACTACAACTACCATCCACCATTGAAGTAACATCCAGCACAGGTGGAATCCACTTTGATCGCTGCAGTGCCCAAATCCCCAGGAGGATAACAAATGGTATGAGTCCGTACACAGATGATATGGAGGAACTCAGACAGATCTGTAAAGCAGTGACTTCTTTATTTTCCGTGCATAAACAGTTGCAGGGAACCCAGACGGACACAGAAAAAAAAAAAATACAGTTACAGGCGTTCAATGCCTGACTCAGCGCTTATTCAGACCACACCTACTCTGACATGTAATGGCACAGGAACTATTTACCAGTCCATCCATGTCAGAGCATGGGTGTTGACAAATAAGTGCGGGGAAGAGGGGGGGGAATAAACACTAAGACCAAACTTGTGGGACTACTTTACGCTAAATGTATACAATTTAAATCCATCATTAGATCTTCAGGCATTGTCTGCAAAAGCCACTTGTTTTCTTGGTGCAGGAAAGCCTTACATCAATCCATGCAATCGCTCCCACCCACTCATTCTATACCTAGAAAAAAATAAAACCATTTTGTAATAGAAAATGATCCCCACCATGCACCTCAAGGGTTTTTTTTTCATAAATTTTTTTTTCCTCAAAAAGGATCAATTTGCTTGCGGCAGCAGCAAGCATCATTGCACCCTCACAGGGGTTTTATAAACCCTTTTAAAACATTAATATCAATACCTACCACAAATTTCTCTTAAAACTGGTAGTGTTCCAGTTTCAAACTGTGGAATAAAATCCAGAAACTGGAGTTCATAGCAGCCTGAATTCTGTATGTAAAGTGAAAGGTGCAAGCTGTCATAAAACAGCATATCTGCTGAGGAGCTTTATTAGGAGACACCTGTCTTTTCACAATGGTAGCTTCCCTGTATATAAATAACATGTATGACCCTGGAATGCCGTATGTAAAATCAAGCAAGTTGTATGTGGATTCCATAAAAGAATGGAAAAAAAAAGGAAAAATGTAGTCTGTGGCGCTAGACTAGTAAGAAAGGATTCCAAAAAAGGCCAACGTTTTAGGGTGTCCTTAACAGTGTCAAAAGTATATAGAAAATGGTGCAATCAAGGGAAGAATGAAAGACATCCAACAAAAGGGTGTCCTGTGGAGTATGAGTCGAGGAGTCGGAGTTGGACGAAATTTTGGGTACTCTGAGCCGGCAAACAATGCACCGACTCCTACTAAATTTAGATTGGAATAAAAAAATAAAATAAAAGTAAGTTTAAATGTGCCAATTCACAAAAAGTTATAATTAATGACTTCGACTGTAAGAATAAAGACCAATGCATGCAGTGCCTCACGTAACCGCAAAACGAACACGTTAAGTGACCGTGAAGAAGCTTTTCATGTGCTTCACTATATGGCACGCAACGCACAATTAGGAGCAGCAATACTGCTGATACACGGAACCCATGGGTAACCTAGCCTCTCACTGATAAGGGATTAAGTAAATGTTTTTTGCAGCACTAGAGACATTTTTATAAGTGAAGGGAATGGAGGGTCAATAGTTCAAGACTGAAGCTGTAAACAATTGGAAAAACTGCTGCAATTCAGCTAAGGCTATAAAAACTTGTAAACTCCGATTGTTAGCTTAAACTTTAAACATGAATATGGGATTCTACTAGGGAATTCATGTTTTATAATAAATGCCCCTTCCTGGATCCTCCCACTGCCCTATCTTCAGCAGCAGATCAGCACACAAAGATAACCTATTAATACAGATGAGTCGGACTGGGGGAGACTGAGTCGGAAGTACAAAAAACTGCGGAGTCGGAACATGTATCTACCGACTCCACAGCCTTGCGAATAAAGGAATCAAAGAAGGGTTTCAAACCATTCTGAAAAACAGGCGTTGGGCACTGCAGCAGAATACAACAAATACTCAAACTAAGGCGTTCTAGAAGCTTGTCATGGGCTTTATAAGCAGATCAATTCAGAACAAAAAGGTACGATGCCAGTGAGTAAAAATGAATTGCATAAGCAGTGAAAAAACATTGCCTGTTAAGAAGAATCCAAATTTCTGTTGCACCGTGCTGATGGGAGGGTCAGAATGAGGTGCAACAGCAAAAGTCGATTAACACTTCCTGTCAGGTGTCAACAGTGTAGGCTGATGGGGTATGTTTTCTTGACACCTAAAACCTGTGACTAGATGTCTGGACAGTAGGGTTCATCTAAGCATTGTAGCCAGACTGTACCAACATGGAAGCTGTTTAACCTATGGCAGAAGGACACTTACAGCATGCAAATTGTCACAAGGCTTGTAAAGTTATGGATTGGTTCCAGGAACATACCAAATTTTTCTTGCTTCCCTGGCCTTGACAGAGTATTATTCTATAAAGAATATATCTGGGAGAAGGTAGAACAGGCTTGTTCAGAGAATATCAGTACCTTCATCAAGTTTGCATCAACTGCAAGAAGCCTCCCTGAGCCAATATTACTTCAGAATGACTAACGCCTAGTGGAATCGATAGCTAAGCATATTGCTGGGGTTCTGAAGGGCAAAGGAGGACCAATGCATAACCCAGATGGGTGTCTTATAAAGCAGCCAGTGCATAAAAGAATACAAATGATGTGCAAGAATTCTTTTAAATGCGCTAGGATGCCACACGCCACACTTTAAACGGGATAGTTAACACAGGCTGTGTTTTAAAATGATAGCTGGAAACCGCTTTAACAAACATGTTCACACTTATAAATGTATAACTAACATGCACCTTCTATAGGGGGAAATTCCAGAAATTCCCTTTAAAGACAGACTGAAAACATCATAAATTAACCATGAAGGGGTATTCCATTTGAACATAAATGTCTGAGAGATGTGGGTCAAGGCTGCAGCAACTAGAAGTAGTCAGGAAGTCCAAAAAAAAAAAAATAAAATAAAATAAAAAACTGGGTACTATGCTGGTTTTGTAACTCCTAAGTTAAGGAAACTGTGGAGCTCATTTGGCTGTTTTAACAAACCGGCTGGAGGGCCCTAGATCTTTAGAAAGTAGTGGGTCTCATAGGTGGGACCCCATCTCTCAGACATCTGTTGTATACTATTCTATAAGTGCCCCTATATTAGGAAAACCCCTTTAAAACACACTTTAAAAACAACATTAATAAAATTATAACAGCTAATGAGTAACATCCAAAACCCTTATTAATAGTTAACATACAACATTTTGTTTCTTAAAAGGTTTATTAAAAATCACAACTTGCATTAGACTGGCAGAACTTTCAGTGGGCGAAACGTATATACCTGCACATTCATTGGAAAAAAAAAAAAAACAACACAAAACAACTTGTAGGAAGATCAAGAAGATCAAGAAGATGCTCTTTCTAGTCTGAAAACTATGAGGGTCCTACTTCAGACCCTAAATATACAGGAAAGTGTGACTTCCTAGATTTCAGTAGTCTTGAGCCATCCTGTGAAATGGGGAAAAAAAGGAAAAAAAAAAAAAAAAAAAAGACAGGCTGAATATTTGAAAACTTAATGAAATTCAACGAGTACATAAAGTAGTCCAACCAGGCCTGCAAGAGCTGTCTTACCATTCAAAAGGCAAATGACAACATAATGCAAGGCATAGCGGTTAACATAGAACTATCTGGTTACAATAAAAACCTTGCCACCACACACTGGGATTTTGGCCAGGTCAATACGACAAAGCTCTTGCAACAGCAAGAAACCGATTAAACTGTAATAAACCACACAAACTGCTAGTTTGTAAATAATTTTGATGGTAAAAATAACAAATGGGAAAAAGCAGTTTCCTTAAGAATAAGGAATCTTTTTTAGGGGTTTTGCTCAGCTTGCAAATGCTTCATAATAAAGAGGCATGAACATGTGAGTCATTAAATTAAATATGTAGTTTTCTGAAACAGAATTTCAACTTATGGCAAATCACTGCCAAGGTTCAAAAAAGTTTACATTGTTGGTGACCAAAGCAAAGCCAAAAGTGCGATTTACAACCAACACCTCCAAGCTCCAAAGAGCCAGAAATCAATCACTTTCTAACACAAGATCCGCAAAATTGTCCTTTGTGTAAGAGCTTCTAGAAATGTGTAGTAACAAAAACTAAATATTAAATCTAAAAGGTAGAAGTAAGGGCTGCACGAAGGCAAACCCAACTGTGCATAGCAGTCGAGAAATTCACAGCTCACAACTTGGCACTGTACAAATGGGCCATTGCCAGTACTAGGCCAAAAAGGCAATGGAAGGATGAAAATGGCAAAAAGCAATATTTCTCAAAATGTTTTTTAAGCAAAAGTATTAAATTGTTATTTTACCATGTCATCCAGTACCACTATCACAAAGCATTCAGAATATAGGCATCTGCCTCATTATTTGGAAAAAGGGGGGGGTGGGTGGGGGGGGCACACAAAATGTGGCACCAAGTGATTGTGTTCTCAAAGGTACACTATTTAAACATGAAAGTTTTTTTTTTTTTTTTTTTTTTAAAGCACATCCCAAACAAGTGTTTTTGTTTAAAGGAAAGGACCATTAACACAGCATGGGGAAAATAAATATACTTAACTATTGGAGTGTTTTGCATGCTTACCTACTTCTTATTTGGAACTTTTTTCTTTGTATTGTACATTTGAATCATTCTTTGACGAAACGCATCAAAGTTTGCAGAATTGCCAGCCTTCTTTTCCTCAGCACCCAGGCCCTCTCCACCAGAGATTGTGCCCCTAAAAAAAGTGGCAAAAGTCGATCCTCATTTAAAAAACATAAAAATGTAACAGCCAGTGAAAGGCTATTTTAACTTTGATAGTAAATAACACAAAATAATTTCCTTTGTAAAGCTGTAGCTTAAGAAATATCAGTTAAATGCAAGTACAGCGCTAAAGATGAAATTCAAGCTAGATAACTACCTGTCAGTGAATTGTAAACAGGGCTTGGATGACTCCCACTATTGGCAAACTGTACACTGGGAGTCCTGGAAATGTCCTCAGATCATAAATCATCATTTGAAAACAATGATGTACGAGCAAGGTGTTGGAGACCCCCACAGTCTAATATGATGGGAAGCCTACATTTACACTACTTAGCAAGCTTAGTAGTATATTTTGTCCTACCATTTTTTACATATCACAGACCAAAGAAGCTGCGAGTCGCCATCCTAAAGTTTCCAAGTATGTTTATGCAGGATCCCAGCAGTATAACAGGCCTCTTGGTGAAGCCATGGCTGTGGGTAGACTACATGATGTGGAATTATCCTAAAAAAATTGTACAGTATAAAATTGTGCAGTAGAGTCGCTATGCAACATACACGTTAATGGGATTTTTGATTCCTGATCCTTGGGAGCCAAGTCCTTCACCTTCTTGCCAGCCCATCTTACTCAACATCTGGAAGCCCACATTCTGTTGGGTAAGCTTTTTATTGGCAAACTCTAAATCCACTGGTTTCTTAAGAGAAAAAAAAAAAGGAAGAAAATAATTAGAATGCATACAGATTGTACAATAGACCACTGAGCACTTTGCTACCACCAGTCAACTGTAGTTGGAGAAAAACACTATCTGGAATCCATCAGTTCAGCAGGTGGGTCTTCATAATTGTTGGCTACATCTGTTCTTATGGTACACATCTGGCTAAGTAGTGCTGTTTTAATACAGATAGTTTGCCAGATAGAGTTGGCTCACAGCCCATAAAGGTATATGTAAATATTACACAAATAAAGCACGATGTGTGGACAAGTCATTCAGTGCACAATAAACATTCATTATCACGGTTTATATTTCTTCAACATGGTTGTAAACATTTAACCCCTAAATGACATTGTGCATAAATGTACCCCCTTGCCATTTGGGACTTATAATTAGAAGTATAGACTGCATACAGTGAGGCAAAAAGTATTTAGCCAGCCACCAATTGTGCAAATTCTATCACTTAAAAAGATGAGAGGCTTGTAATTTTCATCATAGGTATACCTCAACTATGAGAGACATAATGGGGGGAAAAAAAAATCCATAAAATCACATTGTCTGATTTTTTAAAGAATTTGCAAATTATGTATTTGGTCACCTACAAACAAGCAAGATTTCGGGCTCTCACAGTTCTGTAACTTCTTTAAGAGTCTTCTGTCCTCCACTTGTTTCCTGTATTAATGGCAACTGTTTGAGGGTGTGGACAGGTATCTTTTATACTGATAAGTTCAAACAGTCACACTCCAAACTCCACTATGGCCAAGACCAAATAGCTGTCAAAGGACAACAGAAACAAAATTGTAGACCTGCCCCAGGCTGGGAAACTGAATCTGCAATAGGCAAGCAGCTTGGTGTGAAGAAATCAACTGTGGGAGCAATTAGAAAATGGAAGACATACAAGACCACTGATAATCTCCCTCGATCTGGGGCTCCACGTAAGATCGCACCCCGTGGTGTCAAAATGTTCACGGTGAGCAAAAATCCCAGAACCACACAGGGGGACCTAGTGAATGACCTGTAGGGAGCTGGGTACAAAGTAAAAAAAGGCTACCATCATAAACACACTACGCCGCCAGGGACTAAAATCATGCAGTGCCAGACGTGTCCCTTGCTTAAGCCAGTACATGTCCAGGCCCGTCTGAAGTTTGCTAGAGAGAATTTGGATGATCCAGAAGAGGATTGGGAGAATGTCATATGGACAGATGAAACCAAAGTAGAACTTTTTGGTAAAGACTCAATTCGTCATGTTTGGCGGAGAAAGAATGCAGAGTTGCATCCAAAGAACACCATACCCACTGTGAAGCATGGGTGTGGAAACATCATGCTATGAGGCTGTTTTATTACTAATGGACCAGGTCGACTGATCCGTGTAAAAGAAAGAATGAATGGGGCCAGGTATCGTGAGATTTTGAGTGAAAACCTCCTTCCATCAGCAAGAGCATTGAAGATGAAACGTGGCTGAGTCTTTCAGCATGACAATGATCCCAAACACACCACCCGGGTAACGAAGGAGTAGATTCGTAAGAAGCATTTCAAGGTCCTGGAGTGGCCTAGCCAGTCTCCAGATCTCAACTCCATAGAAATCCTTTGGAGGGAGTTGAAAGTCCGTGTTGCCCAGCGACAGCCCCAAAACATCACTGCTCTAGATGAGATCTGTATGGAGGAATAGGGATGTAAGAAAAAAAATCGATTTGCGCGATTATCGCGATTGTTTGTTCGGCGATACTGAATCGATTTTAAAATTCTGAGAATCGATTTTTTTTATAAATTATTATAATTAACATTTACTGTATTTCACTCACTGAGTCATAGTCCTATTTGTCTGTCTTATTTTTTTTATAACACTTAAACTCCTGACCACTAGTTGGCAGTGTACCTGTTATCAGCTCTGTCCCACTCGCAGGCTGCTACCGCGAGACTACAGACTCAGAACAAAACAGGAAGGAGAACGTACGCACTCATAGGACAACTCTCGCGGGACCTTGTTCTTTCTCAGCTAGAATAAGTTTTCCCAAGCTTTTAATAGGGAATATCGCGATATATCGCCAACATGACAGTATCGCGATATATTGCGATATATCGAATCGCCACCCTGGTATCGCGATTCGAATCGAATCGCCAAATTATTGGCGATTCACACCCCTATGGAGGCATGGGCCAAAATACCAGCAACAGTGTGTGAAAACCTTGTGAAGACTAATAGAAAATGTTTGAGCTCTGTCATTGCCAACAAAAAGGCATATAAGAGATGAACTTTTGTTATTGACCAAATAATTATTTTCCACCATAATTTGCAAATAAATTCTTTAAAAATCAGACTGATTTTATGGATTTTTTTTCCTCATTATGTCTCTCATAGTTGAGGTATACCTATGATCAAAATAACCGGCCTCATCGTTTTTAAGTGGGAGAACTTGACCAATTGGTGGCTGACTAAATACTTTTTTTGCTTCACTGTATGTACGCCCTGGAGCATTAAAATGACTATGAAGCAAGCGCAGGTGCTGCACTTGCTTCATAGCGGTGAGCATGAGCTACTAACTGTAGCCACACACCGCTAATGACTGTCAGCACTGATCCAGCCGCTGTCCATCATTACCCCTTTAGAGGTTGTGAGCAAAGCCGATCATGGTGTCTAAAGAAAGTTAGATACACTGTTAGCTCAGTTGGCTCATCAGTATAAAATGGTGATGGACAGCACCAATACCTGCCTCCTAGCGCTAGTTTGCTAAGCCAATAATGCAGCCTGGAGTAGTCACGCTGTGTCAGTGGAGCACTAAGTAATAAGCATAGCATTATACAGTGAATGCAATCTAAAGATTGTACGTAGAATATACTGGTGGCAGGTTACTTGTGCACCCTATCACTAACACTATCCACATTCAGGATAGCAGCTTTTTACACATATCAGTGCCCTTCCACATTAATTATAGAAGTTCCCTATGGGGACTTAAAGTGTGTAAATATATATGATGAATATATATCTCTATCTATATCTATATCTCTCTATTGGATGTAGAGTAGCACCTCCAAAAGCAATAAATGATGAGTAGGTAGGGTGCAAGCGGGTCGCTTGGGCCCCGGTCCGGGGTCCAATTAGATACAAAACAAGCCGTGTACGTCCTTGCTCTACCTTCTTTCTCCCATGCAGACCTGCGTCATCCGGGAGGGATAGATAAGATGACGTGGCTCCTTTCTCCTGTGCATACCTGCATCCTCTGCCCTGCCTCCGCTCCACCCAGCTCTAACTTCGGAAACCTTCGGAGAGCAGAGGGGAGGAGCGGTCGCAAGTCTGCACGGGTCTCAAGTTTCCACCTCACACCGGACTTCCGCTATGCTACCCGGAAGACTGAAGGAGGAATCTGTTTGTAGCACCGCTGCGCCACACAGTATTCAGCGCGGAAGAAACCATACTAACCACTGGACCGCCAGGGCTGACTGTGTCCCTCCCCCCTTAAGGTAATGAGAGGAAGGAGGGGGGGGGGGAGAAATAACTTAAAAATAAATGAGAATTTCTTAATGCATTAAAAATAAATCTGCAGCACCCCTAATCCCACACACAAAGCCACCCCCCCCCCCACACACACAGCGCAACCCCCCCCCCCCGACCAATCAAAAAGTCCCATCAAAACAAAAAATGGTACAGATAAGAACAGATCACAGTGCAAAAAACAAGCCCTAAAACAGCCCTTAAAAAAAAATAAATAAATAAAAAAAAAAGGATAAATTATAACAATCATAAAATATATCATGAGAGTATATATATATATATATATATATATATCTATATCTATCTATCTATCTATATATTTACATGATATATTTTATGATTGTTATAATTTTTTATTGTTCTAATATAATTTTTTTTAAATATAATAAAATATAATAATATAATATATTTTAATTATATAATTTTATTATTTTTATTATACAATATCCCCCCCCCCCCCCAAAATAGTTGCAGAGTTGTGTTTTTAAATTCCCCAGATGAATAATTTTTTGGTATAATCATGTCTCTGAAGATGGAAAAAAAAAAAAAGTAACACATTTATGGTTCTTATAATGGCTGAGACAGAAAAAAATAAAAAAAATTTAAAAAAAAAATTAAAAATGGGCTGCGTTCTTCACAAGTTAAAGAATAGATTTTGCTTTCAAAAGCTTACCTTTCTTTTGTTGTAACCACGTCCCCGTGGGCGTTCATAATCAATACGTACTGGATCATGAACTATTTGAAAAAAAAATTACATTTTTTTTATAAATGTTAAAATCAATTACTTCAATGTAGTTAGTACAGCATGTATTTCAATAACCCAGCATATAGAAGCATAATCTGGAATTTTTAACGTTCATGAGCAGAAAACTGTATAACACCCACAGCACTGTATGAAAAAAAAAAAAATTCCAAAAAAACTATTTTGCCTTAAATGGGTATTCCAGTTTTCCAAATTTTTGGTAGTTCATCACATAATGGCAAGGCATGTCATACTGTATATTTAAGTTATGTGAGGTGCCCTTTTAAAGAAGGAGTAGGCAATAGCCAGCAGGAGATGAAAGTCATGTGTCCTCCATCCTAAATTTGGGCTGGCCAAGTTGCAACGGCAACCCCTTGCAAGCCAGGCACCTTGGGGTTTTGGAGAGCATGTCATAAGGCTGTACCTGCTTTAGGTAAAGATGGAGGGTACTTGCCAGTCTCTGTTTGGAAGAGAGTACTGTCAGAAAATGTAGTTTTAGGCCGATGCGCAGCCAGAAAATCATAAAAAATGAGCACCAAGTCTATACTACGGACACACTGGGGACAGGATAAAAGCAAGTACTAGCTAAGCGGTGTAGTACCTTTTTTTCTTTCCTTTTTGGGTCAGATAACCCCTTTAAAATGGTACCTATTAAATGTAATATATGATAGAAAATGTTTAAATTAGTGTTAAATTAACCCCTAAGTGTTTGCCCACCACAGGTCCTCCACCTGGTCCTGCTAGCAGCAGTCTGGCAGAGACAAAATGTTCAGAGCAGCATAGCAGAGTAAAAGGAAGAAAGGTGTCCCCCAGCAGGGCTTCAGATGAAGTCAAACCTGCTAGATAATGCCCCTTCCCAGACAATGGAGCTGACAGACTGAGGAGAATATACAGCACAATATCAAGGGAGAAAACTAAAAATAAATAAAAAAGGGCGGGTTTTGGTTTATTACGATGGTGGGGGCTTGGGGGAGTGAACTGTGGTGTTCAACTGATGCTTAACTGACACTTGGTGTGTCACTTAAGCCTGAACGGGTAGGAGGAGGGTGCAGGCAGCATGACTAATCAACTCACTTAAACAAGAGTTTATAGGAAAAGAAAACATTCTTACCAGTGTGCTCCTTCACAAGACACACTCTTTTGGGTGGGAGCATGCCAACCTTGAGATTAGCTACTCTCTTTCGAGCTATCGGTGGCCTAGCTGGAGTAGGCATTTGGCTAAATGCAGCTACAGGAGTTGCCTCGATGCTTGGAGCTTCCGCAGCTTCACATTCTGCATCAACTTCCACATCAGAGTCATTTTGTAATTCATCGCCGGTCCTTATGTTTTCTAAATCAGAGTCCTCTAGCCCAATTTCCTCATCAGAAGTTGCCTCTTCTTCAGCTGCCTTAAACTCCTCGACTTTACTCTTATAGAATTTGTATGCAGGGCTTTCTTTGTCACATAAAAACCTTAAGAGTCAGAAGGGAACATAATTTTATTTTTATTTTTTTATACACAATACAAATATATACACACAAATACAATATATTTAATTCATATAACACAAACCAACTTGACCTCTGTATTTAAGTATGAAAGTGTGCACAACTAAATCCCAGAGATGGCACCCTCATTAGACACTTGTAACATATCCATGCCAAAAATATCTGAAATAGGCATATCCATTAACAAAACTATCAGTCTAAAATAAAGCCTTCAATGTATCAGTTGTTGTCAAATAAAGTCTTGGTGGTCAGTAAGGATTTTCTCCTTGGAGATAAGGCGCGAGTGTAAAAAAAAAAAAAAGGGGGGTGGTGTTCTGGAATGCAAACGTCAGGTGATGAGGCTCTTAAAGCTGACAAATCAGTTAGGCGCCAACTACACTGCTCAAAAAAATAATGGGAACACTAAGATAACACATCCTAGATCTGAATGAATGAACTAATGGTATGAAATACTTTCGCCTTTACATAGTTGAATGTGCTGACAACAAAATGATACAAAAATGATCAAGGGAAATCAAATTTATCAACCCATGGAGGTCTGGATATGGAGTCACACTCAAAATCAAAGTGGAAAACCACACTACAGGCTGATCCAACTTTAATGTACTGTCCTCAAAACAAGCCAAAATGAGGCTCAGTTGTGTGTGTGCGCGTGTGTGTGTCCTCCACGTGCCTGTATGACCTCCCTACAACGCCTGGGCATGATCCTGATGAGGTGGCATATGGTCTCCTGAGGAATGTCCTCCCAGATCTGGACTATAGCATCCACCAACTCCTGAAAAGTCTGGTGTGCAACGTGGCGTTTGTGGACGGAGCGAGACATGATGTCCCAGATGTGCTCAATCGGATTCAGGTCTGGGGAACGGGCGGACCAGTCCATAGCATCAATGCCTTCCTTTTGCAGGAACTGCTGAAACACTCCAGCCACATGAGGTCTAGCATTGTCTTGCATAAGGAGGAACCCAGGGCCAACCACATCAGCATATGGTCTCACAAGGGGTCTGAGGATGTCATCTTGGTACCTAATGGCAGTGAGGCTACCTCTGGCAAGCACATTGAGAGGTGTGCGGCCCCCCAAAGAAATACCACCCCACACCATTACTGGCCCACCGCCAAACCGGTCATGCTGGAGGATGTTGCAGGCAGCAGAACATTCTTCACAGCGTCCCCAGACTGTCACATCTGCTCAGTGTGAACCTGCTTTTATCTGTGAAGAGCACAGGGCGCCAGTGGCGAATTTGCCAATCTTGGTATTCTCTGGAAAATGCCAAATGTCCTGCACGGTGTTGGGCTGTAAGCACAACCCCCCCACCTGTGGACTTCAGGCCCTCATACCACCCCCACATGGAGTCCATTTCTGACCATTTGAGTGGACACATGCACATTTGTGGCCTGCTGGAGGTCATTTTTCAGGGCTCTGGCAGTGCTCCTCTTTGCACAAAGGCAGAGATAGCGGTCCTGATGCTGGGTTGTTGCCCTCCTACAGCCTCCTCCACATCTCCTGATGTACTGGCCTGTCTCCTGGTAGTGCTTCCATGCTCTGGACACTAAGCTGACAGAGAGCAAACCACCTTGCCACAGCTCACATTGATGTGCCATCCTGGATGAGCTGCACTACCTGAGCCACTTGTGTGGGTTGTAGACTCCGTCTCATGCTACCTCTAGAGTGAAAGCATCACCAGCACTCAAGTGACCAAAACATCAGCCAGGAAGCATAGAAACTGAGAAGTGGTTTGTGGTCACCATCTACAGAACCACTCCTTTATTGGGGGTGTCCTGCTAATTGCCTATAATTTCCACAACCCGGGCTGTGGAGTTGGTAGATAAATGTTCCGACTCCGCAGTTTTATGTACTTCTGACGCCTCTGTATTAATATGCGAATGTATTTTATAAATTCCTTGAAGGAAAGAAAGGAAACATACCTTTCATTACCACAGGACTACTGGCTGGGAAGCCAACCGTCTACTGTATTGAACAGTTTGTGTGCTGAACTGCTGCTGAAGATAGGGCAGTGGGAGGATCTAGGAAGGGGCATTATAAAACATGATTTCCCTAGTAGAATCCCATAGTCATGTTAAAAGTTTAAAGGGGTACTCCGCCCCAAGACATCTAATCCTCTATCCAAAGGATAGGGGATAAGATGTCAGATCGCCGGGGTCCCGCTGCTCTGTGCGTAATGACGGGTGATACAGGGGACGGAGCAGCGCAACGTCATGGCTCCGCCCCTCATGCCATCACTGCCCACCCCCTTTATGCAAGTCTATGGCAGGGGGAGTGACGACCACCACGCCCCCTCCCATAGACTTTTATTGAGGGGGCGGAGCCGTGACATAACGATACTCCGGCCCCCTGTATTGCCCGTCATTATGCGCAGAGCGAACTCGCTCTGTGCAGTAATTATAGCGTGGTGCCGTAGCGGCGATCCCCAGCAGTGGGACCCCGGCGATCTGACATCTTATCCCCTATCCTTTGTATAGGGGATAAGATGTCTAGGGGCGGAGCACCCCTTTAAGCTAACAATCGAGTCTACAAGTTTTTATAGCCTAAGCTGAATAGCAGCAGTTTTTCCAATGGTTTACAGCTTCAGTCTTGAACTATTGACCCTCCATTCCCTTCACTTCTACAAGTGTCTATCTAGTCCTGCAAAAAACACATTTACTTAATCCCTTATCAGTGAGAGGCTAGGTTACCCATGGGTTCCCTGTAACAGCAGAACACAACACTATGGAAAGTATAAGTATTGCCACTCCTAATTGTGTGTTGCGTGCCATATAGTTAAGCACATGAAAAGCATGCTTCTTCACGGTCACTTAACGCGTTCATTTTGCGGTTACATGAGGCACTGCATGCATTGGTCTTTATTCCTAAAAGTAGAGAAGTCATTAATTATAACATTTTGTGAACTGGGACATTTAAACTTGCTTTTTTTATTCCAATCTAAATTTAGTAGGAGTCTGAGTCGGTCAATTGTTTGCCGACTCCAGGTACCCAAAATTTTGTCCGACTCCACAGCCCTGTGGACAACAGCATGTGAAATTGACTGTCAGTCAGTGTTGCTTCCTGAGTGGACAGTGTGATTTCACAGAAGTGTGATTGACTTGGAGTTACACTGCGCAAAAAAAAATTAAAGGAAGCACTTAAACACCACAATGTATTTCCATATGGCCATTTTAAAAAGGTCATAACATTACCATTACCACCCCCACCCCCCCCGAACAAGTTCATATGGCATACTGAAGAGGTTTTTATAAAGCTCTAGTGTGATTACTTCCTAGTTAAACCATAAAAATATTACACATGACATTTAGAAAGGGTATACATTTCCGCTACTCTTACCAAAACTCTGGGTTATTGACACTGTTCTCCATGCTGAATTGCTCTATTTCTGGTCCCATCTGAGCAACAAACTGAGCCAACTTTATAGCAGTATCCTGGGTCTTTTCATCAACTATAGGGAAAAAAAAATGAAGAAAATGGTTATATCCCCACTGAACAGCAATAAAGATAGCTTAATACCTTTAAACAGCTCACAAATTTATGTGATCTGACCCTAGTCTGAAGATCCCACAGAAAAGTTGTGATAAGTCACTTTTTCAAATTTCTCAGCTCCCACTGAAGTAGATTTGAGTGGGGGTTTGACAGTAACACTGCATCCTTTTTAATGCTGAAATTGGTACAGATTGAGTCACAGACAGCATTTTTTTTTTTGCCCATGTGAACAAGGCAGGGATAACATTTGGATGCCATAGGCAGATAATAGAAATGGTGGTGGGCCCCCTACATAGGCTATCAGCTTCAGAGGCTCACTAATACATCATTAGAACATATAAAGATCTATGTTCTGTCCCTTAAACTTTCCCCTGCCCGGAAAAAGTGACTGGGGAATAAGAGAGGGGAGGGGGATAAGTGGCACAAGTCGGGAAATTAGACTGCCCCTTTAATAGCCACACAGTTACATGCAGAAGGAGACATTTGATCAGCAGGATTAGAATCAGTGTATTATTGTATTATCAGGGAAAGTAAACCGCCTGGTAAAAGCAATCGCATGGCAGATGTTTTGCTTCTGTATGCTATTCCCTATTGAATCCATAAATGTATTATTTGCTGGAGGGCCATTTTAAGACAACGCAACAAGCTAGGATAACCCTCTTAACAGGTCACCTACAATATAGCCTTAAAAGCAGACAAAAAAATGTGAAAGAATTTGCTACAAACCATCTACAGCCATTGGGTCTATTGCTTTTATCTCTGGAACTTTCTCTTTCTCATCAATTGTAGTATCAGTCTTAGAGCATTCATCTGGAGTTTTCGGAGTCTCGACATCTACTTCACAAGCAGAATTGTCTGCTATGATTTCTTTTGTTTGTTTAACTTCTAGCTCTTGTTCTTCAGTTTTGATTATCTCTTCCACCTTAACAGAAGGAGACGCCTTTGTCCTGCGGCTCTTAAGTTTGGTCTGCTTCCTTTTTTTTGAGAAGGCCAAGGTCCTGCGGAGCCTTTTCTTCAAGGCTTGTACCTTCCTTGCATATAGCATTGCCCTCACCGACTCACAGGCCAACTCTTCTGGAGTGCGTTTACATTTTTTTGTCTGTGTGCTTTGTACCTGAATATGACCTTTGGAATTCTGAAATTCTGCAAATTTTTGACGATAATATGTATACTCATTGCTATTTTCATCAAACAAGAACCTGAAAAAAGAATACAAAACAAGTTACGGAAGTCCAGCCACCTTATAGGCTATGAGCATGCTGGGCTAGATATTTCTATGATCGGTGAAAAATTGGTGGCAGTAAAAGCTCAAACAATTGATATCTAAACTCTCTTTTACCATATATACTCTAGTATAAGCCGACCCGAATATAAGCCAAGGCCCCCAATTTTCCCCCAAAAGCCCAGGAAAAGTTATTAACTCGACTATAAGCCTAGGGTGGGAAATACATCATCCCCCCCCATGTAATCATCCAGACCCCCATCGTCATCATCCCCCCATCAGTGGTCTTAAACCTGCGGACCTCCAGATGTTGCAAAACTTAGGGTGAGCTGGTCCGGGCCATCTATGCTGCAGGGACCGTCCGGTGGGGATGGTTAGTCGTTGCGGGCTGTCCATTTTCACCGGGGGGGGGGCTCCTCTCCGCGCTTCAGCCCCGGAGTAGAGACGTTGCCTTGACCACGACGCACCGGGACGTTCATGTGCAACATCCCCGTGCGTCGTTGTCAAGGCAAGGTCACACCTGGCCTGAAGCGCGGAGAAGAGGCCCCCCCCTGGTGAAAATGGACAGCCCGCAACGACTAACCATCCCCACCGGACGGTCCCTGAAGCATAGATGGCCCGGACCAGCTCACCCCAACTTCCCGCCAAGGGGAGGAGAGTACAAAAAAAAAAAAGGGGTGGTGGGGGGGCTGGATGATTAGGAAGGCCGCAGTGGTCTTCAACCTTCGGACCTCCAGAGGTTTCAAAACTACAACCCCCAGCATGCCTGGACAGCCAATGGCTGTCCGGGCTTGCTGGGAGTTGTAGTTTTGCAACCTCTGGAGGTCCGAAGGTTGAAGACGACTGATGAAGGGATTGACAGGCGGAGAGTTTACTCGTGCATTAGCCGGGGGGCGTTTTCAGCACGAAAAATCGTGCTTAGAAACACGGCTTATACTCTAGTATATAGTATATATATATATACACATATACACACACACACTTCAGAAAAAGAACCCTGTCCCCTTTCCTTACAAATCTTAAAATTGATGCATGTTACTTTGAAGCTGTTTATTGTACAATAAAAACATTTTTTATCTTTATTCTCTGGGTCAAAATGATTACAGTGGCATCAGACTTTGTTTTACTACTTCATGTTTTTTATTTTTCTAATCCCTTCAACTTTATTTTTTTAACTTTTTGGTCTATTGTAGGAGGGCTCCTTTTTTTGCAATGTGAGCCATAGTTTTTACTGGTACCACTTTGGTCTTTCTGGTTGCTTTATGTTCAGTTCTTATATATGATGTGAAAAATTAGCAATTCTGCTACTTGTTCTCTTTCCCCCCTCCTGAAATTTTGACACATTTGTCAAATTTTACATTGAGGTTAAAATGTTGTCAGCACTAACACCATTCATACTACAAATTTGTAAAAAGGTCTTACCAAAATTCAGATTTTTCTTTATCAGCCTTGTTTTCTTTTTTTGCATTTTCTAGAAGCTGATCAATAGCGGCAACAACTTTTGGATCAATGACTTTTTTCTCTGTAATGTAAAAGACACTTTGAATATTAGTCCTATACAATGGGATTTGGCCAGCAACAGTATTACATGTATGGTAAAATGGATCCTTGTTTGCTACTATTTGTTTCTGACAGAGCCGAAGTAAAGCTTACTGTAAATGGACCATAGGAAGCACTGTGGTATAGTAGGGATAATATATACACTAACTGGGGCCTAGGGTCTCAATAGTCACTTTGCAGTAAAGTGGTATCCCAGCACCTATGGCTGTCCTGTGGGCTGCGGATCTCCTCGGGCATGCCTGCTACTTCTGTGTTTGTGTTGTATTGTTTACTATTAGAGATTAGCGAATTTACAGTAAATTTGATTCGTCACGAACTTCTCGGCATTTGAGGACTTATCCTGCATAAATTAGTTCAGCTTTCAGGTGCTCCGGTGGGCTGGAAAAGGTAAAAGGTGGATACAGTCCTAGGAAAGAGTCTCCTAGGACTGTATCCACCTTTTCCAGCCCACGGGAGCAGCTGAAAGCTGAACTAATTTATGCAGGATAAGCCATCAACTGCCGAGCCGAGAAGTTCATGAGGAATCGAATTTACTGTAAATTCGCTCATCTCTATTTACTATGTTCATGCACTTTATCATATTCACTTTTGATATATTATAGATTAATGTATGCAGAATAACTTTACAATGGCATGTTATTAAAAATTATGCTTCTTTCTATTTAATTTTCCACTTTGAAGAAATGACCACTAGGGGTCTCCCTACCAGTCCTGGCAGCAAGCATTTCAGACTCATGCTGGAGTCCTAAACACTACGAGCTGCCAGTCTGCTTTGTTCACAAAAGGAGAACACTCAGAGCTGCCAGCCTGCTTTGTTCACAGCCTGTTTGGCTGTGAACAAAGCAGGCTGGCAGCTCTGAGTGTTTAGGACTCCAGCATGAGTCAGAAATGCTTGCTGACAGGACTGATCGGGAAAAATACAATAGAAAGAAGCATATTTTTCATTAACATGCTATTGGAAAGTTATTCAACATTCCTTAATCTAAAATATATCAAAAGTTTATTTGATGAGAGGTACCCTTTAAGAGAGAGATGCAGTAGTAACCAGATGACCCCTGCTACCCAATGGAAACCCTCAAATTGTCCTGTATATAGCGAGTTGCCCAAGTTAAGGTGGAGACAGTGTCCTGAGCAGAGCTCCATGGGGGAGATTTATCAAAACCTGTGCAGAGGAAAAGTTGCCCAGTTGCCCATAGCAACCAATCAGATCGCTCCTATCATTTTTAACAAGGCCTCTGCAGAATGAAAGGAGCGATCTGATTGGTTGCTATGGGCAACTCAGCAACTTTTCCTCTGGACAGGTTTTGATAAATCTCCCCCCATGTAAGCTGCGGTTTGGAAAAAGAGGTGGAAATGTGCGAGGTGGATCCAGAGGGAAGCCCATAGAAAATATCTTCTCAAGTCAGCCCCGCCATTCTCCAAGTGTTCCCCTGTACAGGAGTTTGAGAGTCATACCCTGGCGGTGATCGTAATTGGACCTTGTCAGAACTCTAGTCAGTATGGTATATCATCTCAAGTCTTAATACTTCAAGTAGGTGAAAAGCACCACAAGTCCCAGCAAGGCAATAAGGCTCCCAAGGGTTAAACTGCATCCCTTCTACTTTGCTCCGAACTGCATGTTGTACCATTTACACCTGCCTCCTTAGACCGTGCATAGGCTAAGGGTACGTTCACAGTGCGGAATTCAGCGAGTAGAATTCCGCACAGTGAACTTTACCATCAGTGTGAATGGGTCTTCCGCAAGACCCATTAACACTGCAGCATTTCAGCGATGTTGAAATTGTTCATGAGCATGTTCTTTGTGCAGAATCCTGCGAGTACTGCATAGCCGTCAATGGTGGCGGCGCAGTGCCCATCAGTCCTACCGCTGAAGTACCATTGGCGGCGGCCGTCTGACAATTTCTTCTCAGAGATTTTGCAGTGTGAACGTACCCGAATGGCGCCCTGATGTCACAAATCGACAAGTACATCTTGCACCCCTGTGTCACCACAGTAGTGTGCCAATAAGCCTAGTTCTTATTCTGCATAAGGCTTTGACCACAGGTTTATATGCCTTTTAAGAGACCTAGTATTTAACTTTTTTTTTTAAGTTATAAACGTATTTAAAAGTCAGTTAACAGGATTTTGCAGTTATGCCTTGCAGCAGTGGGGGGGGGGGGGGGGGGGGATTATTCATTTGTTGCAGATGTGCACCAGCGTTAAAAGGAAAACGGTCATCCCGTTCACCCACACTAAACTCAATACACCAGGTTACATGTGGGTGAACGGGAGACCAATGCAGGCTCTCTGACTAATCTACATACCTTCAGTCCAGCACCCGATCCCTCTGAAGATCAGCTTCTATCTGCACATTGGAAGCGGGCCCATCGCCTGGAATTGAATATTCATGGTCGCTGATCACATGAGCGCTCAGTAGGCACAAGCGCTTATGTGACCAGTGACCATGAATATTCATTTCCAGCCGGCAGGTCCACCTCCTGCACGCAATTCAGAGAAGACAGAAGGGGATATTCAGAGGGACCAGGCGCCGGACTGTAGATTTGTTCACCCGCACTATAAACGCGGTGTATTGGGTTGTGTGTGGGTGAACGTTTTCCCTGAAGCTCACCCTATGCAACCTGAGGAGCCGGGAGATACATTCCCTAGAGTCCCTCACTTAACTCCTTGCCGCTTTTCCTTTCGGTTTGGGAGTCTTGGGATCGGTTTTCGGATAGACAACCCCCCTTAGCCCTTTTACTCCCTCCTGATACCCATGTCCCTCCTCCCGCCCAGTTTCCCAAACCCCACCCTCTTCCTCATGATATCCTGCTATTCTTTCCTCCTCCACCCTCCTATTCCTTTTGTCTTCCTTGTAGTGTCTTGTTCTTGTTGGTCCTCTCTAGGTCATGTTTTGCTCTTTTCTGTTTTGGATGTCCTGTTCTTGGGCCTTCATTGGTACTTCACTGGTGCCTTGGTTATATTGTAAGAGCCGACTGACCACTGGATACTGTGTATATGGTACTTTTGGAACTATTGCTCGGTCATTTTACCTTGCTCTTAGCCATCTTTTGTAACTTTGTGTTTCCCATTGACTGGTTCTATATTGTCATTGACTGTTCTATATCTATATTGTTTGTGACATTTCTTTATGTGAAAACTTAAAAAAAAAATTAAAGTTAAAAAATAAATAAAGAATGTGGTAACCCACACAGGGGTCGGCCATTGTTTTTTTCACAGCCTCCCATGTTTGCCTTTCTTGCTATATACACACACACATTCTGATACAGTTCTAGTTTGATCTTCCCGATTAACTTTGATGCCTTCCTCCCTTATTTACATTATAATCTTAACCTTATTTAAACTCCTCCCCACAGGCTGCTACCTCTAGGGCTGGGTTGACATGTAGTAATTTGGTCAATACCTTTAACAAAACAAAGTTTTGGCTAAAAAAAAAAAAAAAAAGATTAAGAAAAAAAGACTGATCAAATACTGTGTGTCAACCCAGCCTAACATGAAGGTGAACATTAGTTACAACAGAAACAATTAAAATGACAATTTACAGTTTACTTCTAGAGTTGTAGTAATAAATAGCAACTAACCTTGACTCTCAGGAGCCGGAGCAGGCTTTACTTCTTTTTTCTTTGCAACATAAATATTTTCAGGTACTTTGAGTTTGGATTTTAAGGTAAATTTATTGCCTTTGACTTTAAGCCATTCTCTCAAGTGTGAGATGAACTCATTTCCAAACAGAAAATGGTTTTTGTAATTTGGAGACTCTGAAGGCTTCAGATTTAAGCGAGGGAGACCCAGTACATCAAGAATATTATTCTGTCTAGAATTGGAAATCAATGCAAATGTTTGACCTATTAGAACCAAAGATTTCTGGCACAATGACACCGTACCCCTCAGGGCATCAAATAGCTCTCTAGGGTCTGTAAGGAAAGAATTCATTAGCTCGAACATGTTAGAGGAACGCACCAAAGGTATTGCACATTCTAGCAAATACTGCTGGACAATCATCATCTCCTTGTCAAATGGTTTGATCAGTTTAAAAAAATCATCCTTGATGGTGACAGTTTTTGTTCTGATCAACAAATCCAACAGATCGTTGTCAATCTTGGGGCTCTTCAGTGGAATGGGAAAGGAAGCTCTTACATTTGAAAAGCACTGTGTTCTGTGCTGAGGTGTCATTAATATTTTGAAAGAATCCCATATCATGTCAAGTGTGTCAGTATCGGTGCTTACTTCGAGCAGAGCCTTCTGTTGTCTCAGAAGATCCAAATCATCCCTAGAATTGAATTTGGCCCATTTTATAAGGCGTGTTCCTAATTTAATGGCTAAATCACTGGGCTTATTTCCTGAAGCAGGTGAAGCCTTAGTAACGGCTACACCTGCTTTATTACCTCTCCGCTTTATGGGCACTTGTCCCATAGGTCCTTGAGACTTGAAAATATTCACTGGACCCAATGAGTTCTGAGGATGGAAATCCCGGAACATTTCTGAGCGGCCCACTGCAAGATCTGCTTCATGATGAGGCCGATCAAGTTCCCAGTTTCTACGATTAAGGTTCAAGTCTCTAGCAAACAATTCTTCACGTCTTAAGTCTTCAAGTTCACTGAATCGGCGATCTGCAGCATTCAGTTCCTCTCGGAACATCCTCTCCTTTACCATGGGGTCAGCAGAACCCCATCTGTCCAAAAGAGTATCCAAGTTTCTTCCACCAGGTTCTCTGTCTAATTCACGACGGTAAGGCTGGCCTCTCATTTCCATATCCCAGCTTCTGTCTAGAGAACCGCTATCACGCATTGAATACCTTTGTTTATCTCTGTAAACAGATTCATTGTCATTTATTGATCTTCTTGTTGAAGATGAACCTATTTAAAGAAAAAAAAAAAAAAAAATTTATTTTTAAATTACAATATAAAAAAAAAAACGTGTCATTCTAGGAATGAACAACAGTTACATTTATAATAAAGCAAAAAGTAATGATTAGAGATGAGCGAACTTACAGTAAACTCGATTCGTCACGAACTTCTCGGCTCGGCAGTTGATGACTTTTCCTGCATAAATTAGATCAGCTTTCAGGTGCTCCGGTGGGCTGGAAAGGGTGGATACAGTCCTAGGAAAGAGTCTCCTAGGACTGTATCCAACTTTTCCAGCCCACGGGAGCACCTGAAAGCTGAACTAATTTATGCAGGAAAAGTCATCAACTGCCGAGCCGAGAAGTTCGTGACGAATCGAGTTTACTGTAAGTTCGCTCATCTCTAGTGATGATGATGACTACATTGAGAGCACACAACATGAATACACTACAAAAGCTTACCTGACACTCATAAGCATAGTACCTATATACTAGTAGGGGTGTGAATCGCCAAGAATTTGGCGATTCGATTCGAACCGCGATACCAGTGTGGCGATTCGATATATCGCGATATATCGCGATACCGTCTAGGTGACGATACATCGCGATATATCGCCCACCTGGGAGCATTCATAGATCCCAATAGACGCCGCTGTCAGCTTTGACAGCGGCGATCTAGTACTCCGGTGCTCACTTTTCTCATGTTATCCCGTCCGGGCTGCAAAATAAAATAAAACGCACTTTCTCTTACCTGCCAACGAGCCCGCGGAGCTCCGGTACAGGTGTTCGGTCCCCGGGCTGTATTCTTCTTACTTCCTGTTAGTCCGGCACGTCACATGGAGCTTCAGCCTATCACCAGCGGAGGCGGGACATCGCTGCGGCTGGTGATAGGCTGAAGCTCCATGTGACGTGCCGGACTAACAGGAAGTAAGAAGAATACAGCCCGGGGACCGAACACCTGTACCGGAGCTCCGGGGGCTCGTTGGCAGGTAAGATAAAGTGCGTTTTATTAAAAATTCCACATCCCTAAAAGAATCGATTCAAAAATATTTTGAATCGATTCTGTATCGGCAAATGAAAAATCGCGATTATCGCGAGAATCGATTTTTTCTTACATCCCTATATACTAGGGCTGCACAATATGGGGAAAATGTGCGATTGCGATTTTGGGCCTAAATATTGCAATATAATAAAAAAAATAAAAAAATAAAAAATGAAATCCCCCCATTTCACATCTCTCCCTTGTCACATTTACCCCCCTTCTGTCACATTCCCCCCTCCCCTCCTGTCACTTTCTTTTATTCTTGTACTGCAGAAATACACTAGGTTTCCCGGGCGGATTTCAAATCTTCTGAGGGACCTGGGAAACCTAGTGGATTACTGCAGAACAAGACCTCTCCCCATAAGCCAATCACTGACTTGACAAGTGACACCACTGCGGCCAGTGATTGGCTGAAAAGGGAAAGGTCCTACTGTACTAAGAGGAAACTCCGGAGCGCATGGAGACAAATCTGCAGGGACTGGGACAAGGTGAGCAGAAGTTTTTTTTTTCCTCCCTGTGCCCTTAGCTCAGTGTTTTTCTAGCAGGGTGCCTCCAGCTGTTGTGTAACTACTAATCCCAGCATGCCCGGACAGCCTTTGCCGGTCCAGGCATGCTAAGAGTTGTAGTTTTGCAACAACTGGAGGCCCCCTGGTAGGAAAACACTGACTTAGTATTTAAATTAGTTTTTACCTGCTCTGGCCGGCCCTCGCTACGGGAGCCAGCCCGAGCAGATAATCGCATGTTTTCCCGGGGGGGGCGTATCGCCATATCGCAAAAAGCAAAAATCGCCAAAAAAGCAGCCGACTGGAGGTCGGCTCATAGACATGCATTAACTACGGTTCCCCTATACGGCTGAGTGCGGGGGCTGCGATTAAGCCCCGCCCCCCTCCTCCCAGCCGTATACGGGAACCATAGTTACAAATCATAGCGTGAACCCAGCCTAACCTGGGTTGCCAGCGAGACAACTGACAAACCATACACTACCAGGCAACAGAAGAGTTGTAGACAGACAACCACAGGACAAACATCGGACAGGCGCTGACTTGATAGGAAAAACATTTGGAGATAGAGAGGAGTATAATTAGAAGCGATCTCACGGACAGCACAATCATGGAGCACGAGGAGTAGTCACAGAAAAAGTGCATTGAGTAAGGGGAGAAGAGCACCAAGCACCCCAGACAGATAGAAATATACCAGGACATTTCCTGTTCTTATATACCATATGAGAAAAGGGGATTACAGCATTAACCATTGGGCCCTCCATTGGGATAGAGTAGGTTGGCATGGGTCCATCCACTTAAGAGCAACTGCCTTCCTGGCCAAGAACAAAGTTTCACGCAAGAAGGTGCGAGCGTAGTGCATCCACACCTCCTCATTCAGCACCCGAAGAGGCACACCAGAGGATCCGTTGGGGGAGAGGGTTGCACAAGAGCGGCCAGGGTTTGAAGGATGTCTCGCCAAAAGGCTGCAACCTGAGGGCACGCCCACATGAGATGCCAGAAATCAGCTCTAACAGCACCACATTGGTGGCATGCATCCAAGTCAGAGCGACCCATTGTACATGTGGTGGGAGCGATTTAGCTATAGTGGATAATATTCAATTGAATCAATTTATTGTTGGCAGCCGGGGATACCAGCATTTGAAGAAAAAATGCCCCAGTGAGGTTAGGAAGATACGACTGCCAATACTGTATGGCCGACTATAGCGAACATGAATGAGATGCGTTTAGAGGATGGACACCCTACCCCTAGGACCCTGCGATTTCAGAATCCCAATCAGAGGGAAGGGTGAGGTAGGTGGGCTTCCCACCAGGAATTGAACATTCAGAGCTTGGCAGAGCTGTAGATACTTGAAGAAGCAGTGTCTGGGCAATGCATAACTAGACTGCAGCTGGTCAAAGGAACGTAACACATCACGGTATACCGTATACACTCGAGTATAAGCAGAGTTTTTCAGCACGATTTTTCGTGCTGAAAACGCCCCCCTTGGCTTATACTCGAGCGAACTCTCCACCTGTCAATCCCTTCATCAGTGGTCTTCAACCTGCGGACCTCCAGATGTTGCAAAACTACAACCCCCAGCAAGCCCGGACCGCCATCGGCTGTCCGGGCATGCTGGGTGTTGTAGTTTTGAAACCTCTGGAGGTCCGCAGGTTGAAGACCACTGCAGCCTTCGTCATCATCCAGCCCCCCCCCCCCTTTTGTACTCACCTCCCCTCGGCGGGAAGTTAGGGTGAGCTGGTCCGGGCCATCTCTGCTGCAGGAAACGTCCAGTGGGGATGGTTAGTTGTTGCGGGCTGTCCATTTTCACCCGGGGGGGGGGGGGGGACCCTCTTCTCCGCGCTTCGGCCCCGGAGTAGTGACGTTGCCTTGACAACGACACACAGGGACATTCATGCGCAAGGTCCCTGTGCGTCATGGTCAAGGCAACGTCACTACTCCGGGGCCGAAGCGCGAAGAAGAGGGCCCCCCTCCCCGGTGAAAATGTACAGCCCGCAATAACTAACCATCCCCACTGGACGTTCCCTGCAGCAGAGATGGCCCGGACCAGCTCACCCTAACTTCCCACCGAGGGGAGGTGAGCACAAAACAAAAAGGGGCTGGATGATGACGAAGGCCGCAGTGGTCTTCAACCTGCGGACCTCCAGAGGTTTCAAAACTACAACCAGATGGCTCTCCGGGCATGCTGGGAGTTGTAGTTTTGCAACATCTGGAGGTCCGCAGGTTGAAGACCACTGATGAAGGGATTGACGGGGTGATGATGACGGGGGTCTGGATGATTACATGGGGGGGAGAATTATGCATTTCCCACCCTAGGCTTATAGTCGAGTCGATAACTGGTTTTATTTTTTATTTTATTTTTTTATTTATTTTATTTTTTTCCCTTCTCCTGGGTTTTTGGGGTAAAATTAGGGGCATCGGCTTATATTCGGGCGGCTTATACTAGAGTATATACGGTAATTGTTCTAGGCTACACACCCCCAGGTTCTGCCAAAATCCTGGACCGAGAGTGCCATCAATATGTGTGAAACTCTGGTTGTGCTACAGCGGAGTATCTGAGGGTATATCAGTATAGCCATGAATCACCTTAGCAGCGCGCCACACCTTAATGGACAATTTGTGGAGGGGCAACAAATCGCGGCCACCCAGGGCAGGGCTCTCCAGAAGAAGTCTTGGAGTCAGGCACGGGACAAACCTGTCGAGTGTCTGCTCCGCCTCTGGCATTACCTCATCTGCAACCCAGGAGCGGAGGTATCTCAATTGGCCTTCCAAATAATGTCCAGTTTAGGACATTGAAACGTGGTAAGTCTAATTTTAGGCCTATTAGGACTCCAGATAAAGGGGGATAAAAGGGAATGGATATTAATAAAGAAGGACTTCGGTACCGGGGCCGAGGCATACTCAAGGGAATATAAACACTTGGGAAGAATAATGAGTTTAATAAGGTTAATACGGCCAGTAACCGATAATGGTAGGGTTGCCCAGATTTTAAATTTAGACTTTACATATGGGACTAGGGAGAGAACATTCGTGTGGAGATCCTGTAGATGATCCCTATTGATATATACCCCCAGATACTTAAATTCAGTGACCACCGAAAGACCACACATAATCGAGGGCCAGTTTTTGTGTAGAAGTGGCATTACTGCCGACTTGGTCCAATTAATAGGACTGAAACATAGCCAAAACGATCCATTAAGGAAACAACATGTCGAAAGGGTTGGAAAGAAACAACACCATGTCATCCGCATACAAGCCTATGCGCTCTTCCCTGCCTCACAGACATACCACCGAAATCAGGGTCCTGACGAATACGGAGGGCAAGGGGCTCCACCGCCACCAGAAGCGGGGACAGGGTGCACCCCTGCCGCGTACCTCAGCCCAGGTTGAACGGGAGAGAACAGACCCCGTTCACAAGAAGCAATTTTCACAAAATCGGAATTTTTCAGGGACCAGTTCAGTTTTGAAGTGGATTTGAAGGGCCTTCATATTAGAAATACCCCACAAATGACCCCATTATAAAAACTGCACCCCTCAAAGTATTCAAAATGACATTCAGAAAGTTTGTTAACCATTTAGGTGTTTCACAGGCATAGCAGCAAAGTGAAGGAATTCAAAATCTTCATTTTTACACTCGCATGTTCTTGTAGACCCAGTTTTTGAATTTTTACAAGGGGTAAAAGGTGAAAAAGCCCCCCAAATTTTTTTTAATCTAATTTCTCTCGAGTAAGGAAATGTGTATGTGAAGTGTTCGGCGAGGGCTGTAGAGGGCTCAGAAGGGAAGGAACAACAACTGGATTTTGGAGAGTGAATATTGCTGAAATGGTTTTTGGGGTTTTTTAGGAAGCCCCTTCTGTGCCAGAAAAGCAGCAAAAATAAAAAAAAATGTAATAAAAAATAAAACACATTGCATACTATTTTGGAAACTACAGCCCTCAAAGCACGTAACAAGGTCCAGTGAGCCATAACACCTCACAGGTGTTTGAAGACTGTTAACCCCTTAACGACCACGGACGTAAATGTACGTCCTGGCTTGGCGGTACTTCGCACACCAGGACGAACATTTACATCCTGTGTATGACCGCGAGCATCGGAGCAATGCTCGTGTCATACAAGGCAGGTTCCGGCTGCTTTGAGCAGCCGGGGACATGCCGGTAATGGCGGACATCCGCGATCGCGTGGATGTCCGCCATTAACCCCTCAGATGCCGTGATCAGTACAGATCTTGGCAATGCACATGTTAAAATAGATGATCGGATCTCCCGCGGCGACCCGATCATCTGTAATAGCAGACGGAGGTCCCCTCACTTGCCTCCGTCTGTCTCCCAGTGTCTCCTGCTCTGGTCTGAGATCAAGCAGACCAGAGCAGGAGATAGCCGATAATACTGATCAGTGCCATGTCCTATGCATAGCACTGAACAGTATTAGCAATAAAATGATTGCTATAAATAGTCCCCTATGGGAAAAAAAAAAAAGTTATGGATTTTAGAAGGCGGAGGAGGAACGCAAAAATAAAACTGGCCTGGTCCTTAAAGGAGTAATCCAGTGGTGAGCAACTTATCCCCTATCCTAAGGATAGGGGATAAGTTGCAGATCACAGGGGGGGGGTCCGACCGCTGGGGCCCCCTGCGATCTCCTGTACGGTAGTCCAGTGGTGAAAAACGTATCCCCTATCCTAAGGATAGAAGATAAGTTTGAGATCGCGGGGGGTCCGACCGCTGGGGCCCCCTGCGATCTCTCTGTACAGGGGCCAGGCTCTCCGGCCAGATAGCGGGTGTTGACCTCCGCACGAAGCGGCGGCCGACACGCCCCCTCAATACAACTCTATGGCAGAGCCGAAGCGCTGCCTTCGGCAATCTCCGGCTCTACCATTGATATGTATTGAGGGGGCGTGCCGGCCGCCGCTTCGTGTGGGGGTCGACACCCGCTATCTGGCCGCAGAGCCTGGCCCCTGTACAGAGAGATCACAGGGGGCCCCAGCGGTCGGACCCCCCGCTATCTCAAACTTATCTTCTATCCTTAGGATAGGGGATACGTTTTTCACCACTGGACTACCCCTTCAAGGGGTTAAAGTCAGACGTGTAAATTAGAGATGAGTGAACTTACAGTAAATTCAATTCGTCACGAACTTCTCGGCTCCGCAGTTGATGACTTTTCCTGCATAAATTAGTTCAGCTTTCCGGTGGGCTGGAAAAGGTGGATACAGTCCTAGGAGACTCTTTCCTAGGAATGTATCCACCTTTTCCAGCCCACCGGAGCACCGGAAGGCTGAACTAATTTCTTCTTCATCTCTTCTGAGTATGGAAATACGCCATGTTAGGACGTAAAATGCTCTGCGGGCGAACTACAATGCTCAGAAGAGAAGGAGTCACATTTGGCTGAAATGGTTTTTGGGGGGCATGTCGCATTTAGAAAGCCCCTATGGTGCCAGAACAGCAAAAAAGAAAAAATATTGTGGAAGCTACACCCCTCACGGAACGTAACAAGGGGTAGAGTGAGCCTTAACACCTCATAGGTGTATGACAATTTTTTTGTTAAAGTCGGATGTGTGAATGAAAAAAACACTCACTAAAATGCAGATTTTTCCTCCAATTTTACATTTATACAAGGGGTAATAGGAGAAAAAGCCCCCAAAATTTGTAACCTCATTTCTTTGGAGTATGGAAATACCCCATGTGTGGACGTCAAGTGCTCTGTTGGCGCACTACCATGCTCAGAAGAGAAGGAGCGCCATTGAGCTTTTGTAAAGAGAATTTGTTTGGAATGGAAGTCGGGGGGCCATATGCGTTTACAAAGCCCAAAAAACAGAAAAACGCTTGGTCCTTAAGGTTAAGAGTGGCCAAAAAATGAACACAAGGTAACTAAAGGATTTGTCTCGCTACATTAAAATGTATTGTATTTTGTTTCCCTGGTTTAAAAAGTGGTTGTCCTGACTTGAAGGGAACCAGTCATCAGATTTTATCATCTAGAATGCACAGCAATACTTTATGTTAAAATCATCTTCCTCTCCATCCCAGGGTGACGTTCCTGCAAGCAGGGATAGTGAGGCTAAATAGTTTAAAATTGTCCCCCGTCAGCCCCGTACATAATTCCTTGGACTGGGAGCTATACTCACTTGGTCCCACTACTTGGGCTGTAATGACGTCCACTTAGAGTGATTGACAGCCCCAGCAAGCCTGTCTCATCGCTCTGCTCCGTCTGCTTAGGGAGCATAGCAAAGAGGGCAGAACAAACATGCTCTCTAGAGGGTGCCAAGCACTAAAGATGCCAGTCCATAATCTGTAGTTTAAACTACTCACCTTCCAACTCCCGTAAGGTATCTGACATGGCTTGGTCCATGCTTAGCCGATATCTTTTCATTTTCTCTTGTACTAGTGCATCAAAGGTTTCACGGGTCATCCTTTGGCCTGCCATGATTTCAAACCTGTAAAAGGAAAAAAAAAATAAAAAATAAGTTACCAGCTTTAAAATATAGCTGGATTATTCATGCAAAACAAAATTTAAAAAAGTATTTTATATTACGAAAAATTAGAGTTACTGATGTTAGAAACGACTTTTTTTTTTCCATTTAATACTATAACCCAAAACTAAGCATTTTCCTAATATATTTTTGGTCTTTTTGGTCCTAACAACAAGATATTTTGGAACGGGGAGGGGGGGGGGGGTATGGTTATTATAGAGTGAGGAGGGAAAAAATTACCGTATTTATCGGGGTATACCACGCACCGGCCTATAACATGCACCCTCATTTTACTAAGGATATTTGGGCAAAAAAAGTTTTTTACCCAAATATCCTTGGTAAAATGAGGGTGCGTGTGTGCATGCGTATACCCCTAGAAGCACTGCCGGCTTCTCTCCCCCTGCCTTTCCTGGGGTCTGGAGCCCTGCTGCCGCCGCTTCTCTCCCGCTAGCTATCGGCGCCGCTGCCCGTTCTCTCCCCCTGACTATCGGTGCCGGCGCTGATAGCCAGGGGGAGAGAAGCGGCGCCGGCAATGGGGCAGCAGCGCCGATAGACAGGGGGAGAGAAGGGGCACCCATTGCCGGCGCCGCTGCCCCCCCCCCCCCCCCATCCCCGGTTGCATAATGACCTGCTTCAGGCCTCCGGTGTGTGTCCCATGCGTCGTTGCTATGCACTGCACGGCGCAATGACGAGTGACGTCATTGCACCGCGCATAGCAACGACGAAGGGGACGCACACCGGAGGCCTGAAGCAGCGAGGACCTGACCCCGGCAACAGGTAATTATGCAACCGGGGATGGGGGATGCAACGGGGCCGGCAATGGGTGCCGCTGCCCCTTCTCTCCCCCTGTCTATCGGCGCTGCTGCCCCATTGCCGGCGCCGCTTCTCTCCCCCTGGCTATCGTCGCTGGCAATGGGGCCGGCACCGATATTCAGGGGGAGAGAACGGGCAGCGGCACCGATAGCCAGCGGGAGAGAAGGGCCGGCAGCAGGGCTCTAGACCCCAGGACAGGCAGGGGCAGAGAAGCTGGCAGCGCTTGCGGTCTCTGCACCTGCAAAGCCGCTGCAGTTCATTGATTTTAAGCGCCCGCTTTAAATCATTGAACTGCAGCGGCTTATCGGCGTATAACACGCAGGTAGACTTTAGGCTAAAAATTTCAGCCTAAAAAGTGCGTGTTATACGCCGATAAATACGGTAAGTGCAGAAACTAATAAAGACCTTATTTACAGGCTATTTTGGTTGAAATTATTTTGTGTACTTGGACAAGTGGATTTTCATGAGGGACAAGTAGATTGGGCTCTATTTTAGTCCCTTGGACAAATAGTGTTTTTTTTCCCCACACCCCTGTCATGATCCTGAAGAAACATCCCCAGCCTACAGCAGAAGTGCAAAAAGAGTGAGCACAGTAAGACACAGATCAAAAGGTATTTTAGGGCACATCACTATGTTGACTTGAGCATTAAAAAAATAAAAAATAAAAATATTCTTACTAGTGACAGTAACACTAAATGGTCACTCATTAAAAACATTTTTTGCAATTGCACTAAAAAAAAAAAAAATTTTTTTTTCTAATGTACTTTGTTTAAAAAAAGCTGCCACGAGGTGTCTCCCTACTTGCCCAGCACACAGAAGTCCAAAACCAGGAAATGCAGTCTGGAGTTCTGAGGGGTGTGCGCGCAGCCTTATCCAATCATAGCTCATCTCACACTGAACTGCCCTGGGCTGTGTGTAGCAGAGTGAGGGAGGAAGTTCTCCCCTGTATGGCTTCAGATGATGTCACACCTGCTTGGTAATGACCCTTCCCAGTCTGTGAATCTGACTAAGACTGAGCAGAAAATACAGAACAATATCAAGATAGAAAACTAACAAATTATAAAAATAAAAGGCAGGGGGTGGTTTATCATGATGGGGCAGTGAACTGGGAGGATTATAAAATTTAACATGATAGGTACTCTTTAAAGGAGAACTGCGGCGCAAACCTTTTAACTTTTCCTATGTTAATTATATAGAAGTGCTGTGGGAGCCACATAATACTATATATCTGGCCCCCACAGCACTTCTATATAATATGCCCCTGCAGGGCTATGTATGAATAGTATTCTTTCAGCAGCATCGCGGCGGCTGGTGCGATGCTTTTCGCAGATAGCGCTGCATCAATGACATATGTGCCAGCAGGGGGGGGGGGGGTCACATACATGCGCTGGTGGGGGTATATATTGATAATTGCGCTGGCGAGGGGTATATAATTATAAATGCGCCTGCGGGGGTTACATACACATATACACACACACACACAGCACTTTTAATATACATTTCCATTTAAAAAAAAACCGCAGGGAGCCCCGATTGGCTCCTCAGTACCGGCCATTCAGAGCTCCCCGCGGGGAATTAAAAAATTTAAGTTAAATACATCGGTGATCGCTTAGTTGCAGACCATGCCGCCTGCTCCCCTGCTTAATAACTTCTGATCGGGTCTCAGAAGTGAGACCCGATGCGATCAATCCCTCAGCCCCTGTACTACAACCCCCATCATGGACCAGAGTCTGATCCATGATTCGGATAGTAGTATAACAGGGGTGTGGAAATTTTATAAAAAACTACTTGTCCACGGGACTAAAATGGAGCAAAATTTACTTGTCCCTCATGACGATCCACTTGTCCGGGCCAATTTTCGCTTTTACGCTCTCATTTTTCCTCCTCGCCCTATAATAGCCATAAATACCTACTATAATGATGCCTTTTAATTTTTCAATAACATTCTCTGAACCAAAAAAAAATAATTTATATATATATATATATATATATATATATATTTGAGGAAGTGAAATTGAAATAGTAAAAGATAATTTTGCAGATTTGGTGTTTTTTCTTTTCTACGCCATTTACCTTGTGGTCAGATAACATGTTAGTTTTAAACTTTAGGCGCCTGATTACAGCGATATCAGATTTGTATCATTTACGTCATGTTTTACTAATTCTGAACGTTTTCTAATTTTTTTTTAATTGACATTTTTTAACCCCTGTAGCTTTATTTTTTTTCCGCATACCAGGCTGTATGAGGGCTCATGTTTTGCGCCATAATCTGTTTTTTGTATCGGTACCATTTTGGCATTGATCTGACTTTTTAATCGCTTTTTAACTTTTTTTTATGGGATATTATAAAAATAGCAATTTTTTTTTTTTTTTTTTTTTTTTTTTTTTTTTTTTTTTTTTTTTTTTTTTTTTTTTTTTACACATTTACCGTACGGGATACATAATGTTATATTTTAATAGGTTGTACAATTACGCACGAAGCGATACCAAATATGTTTATTTTTATTATGTTTACATATAGGAAAAGGGGTTGATTTGAACTTAACATGGAAGGGGTTAATGCAGCGGTCTTCAAACTGTGGGCCTCCAGATGTTGCAAAACTACAACTCCCAGCATGCCCGGACAGCCAACGGCTGTCCTGGCATGCTGGGAATTGTAGTTTTGTAACATCTGGAGGGGCACAGTTTGAAGACCACTAGGTTAATGTGTCTCAAACTTTTATTAAAAACTTTTTTATTTAATTTTTTACACTTTATTAGACTTATGAGGAATCATTAGATTCCTCAGACAGAGGAATAGATTCTATTGAACTCTATTAATCTGTGTGCTCTGTGATCCATTGATAGAGCCTGGTCCAGCCAGGATCTATCAATGACAGAGCGGGACAGCAGGGAACAGAGGTAAGTCCTCCGGCTACCTCTATAGTGGATCTCCCCCCGCGATCGCGCTGCAGGGGGGGGCGATCCACCCCACTAGCCCACCAGGGAGCATTCACATCTCCCTTTAGACGCCGCTGTCAGCTTTGACAGCGGCGATCTAAAGGGTTAATAAATAGCCAGCCGCATGCTGGCTATTAGCGGTGGCCCCCGGCTACTGAGAACAGCCGGGGGCTGCAGAGTATGGAGCGGGCAGGAATCCCGAGCCCGCTCCATACATGCTGCAGAGCGCCGCATGCATCTCCCCGTGCAGAGGTGCCTCCTCCCCCCAGCTCTCCGAAGCTACAGCTGGGGGGAGTGAAGGCAGAGGACGCAGATCTGCACGGGGAGCAAGAAGCCACGCCCCCTCATATCCCCCCGCACGTCTGCAGAGCAGGAGAGAGAAGACAAATACACAGCTTCTCATCTCCCCTGCTCTGCTTCCGAGGATACAGTTTTTTATTGTCGGAGGCGGCAGAGTATGGAGCGGGCAGGAGTCGGGAGCCCGCTCCATACAGACTGCAGATCGCCACCGCACTTGTCAGGTCGGGCCCTGCTTCCCCGAAGCCGGGCTAAGGGCCGGACAAATTCACCTGCCCGGCGCCCAAAACTGCTAGTCCCGGGCGTCGGGCGATAGGAATTCCACATCCCTGCGCTAGCCATGTATAATGCCCCCCGATGCACTTACATATGTCCCCCCAGCGAGCGCATACATAAATCCCTTGCAGCGCTATCTGTGAACAGTATACTATCAGCAGCACATCATGCTGCTGGCCGGCAAAGGCAGCGCAATGCTGCCCGCTTCCCGGCCAGAAGATGTGCTGCTGATAGCATGCTATTCACAGATAGTGAGGGACATGTGTATAGAAGCGCTGCAGGGGGACAGATTATAGTGATATATAACTGTCCCCCTGCAGTGCTTCTATACACATATGTCCCTCACAGCGCTGTGAATCTGTGAATAGCATGCTATCAGCAGCACATCTTCTGGCCAGGAAACTGGCGGCATTGCGCTGCCTTTGCCGGCCAGCAGCATGATGTGCTGCTGATAGTATACTGTTCACAGATAGCGCTGCAAGGGATTTATGTAAGCGCAGCGGGGGGCATTATACATAGCTAGCGCAGCGGGGGGGTTTATACATATTCCGCTATATGTCTGGCCCCCCACTGCACTAGCTATGTATATTGCCCACTGCTGTGCTACCTATAGATCTTGCCCTCCTGCAATGCATCAGGGCAGCCGGGGAACGCAGCCCAGTGCAACATTACAATCCTGTAATAATGACCTTAAAAACCCAACAGGAGCCCTGAATGGCCCCTCTGTGCTGGCCATTCAGGGCTCCAGGCAGGGTATTAAAAAATGAAAGTAACACACACACACGATCTACATCGCAGGGTTGCGGTGCGCGGACCATGCCGCCCACACCCCGGGTTAATAACTTTTGATCGCATGGGGTCTCAGACATGAGACCCAGTGCGATCAATCCCTCAGCCCCTATACTACTACCCCCAACATAGAACAGACTGTTCCCTGATGGGGGTAGTAGTACAAGCACTAATCTTGCCTCCCCAGACTCCTGCAACCTGGAAACTACTACTCCCATCAAGGAAACAAGTCTGTTCCATGATGGGAGTAGTAGTAGGCCCACAGCACAGCAAGCGTTTGCTGATTTCACTCCTGAGCATGCTCATTAGTAATAACGGTTGAAAAATGGATATTAAAAACTGGATGCAAACGGATGACATTATATGATCATCCGTTTGCCATAGACTTTAACGTTACATTTTTTAATATCCGTTTCCATGCCGTTATTTTAACAGGAGAAAAAATACAGCATGCTACTTTTTTCCCCGTCAAAAAATACGGAACAGGAAGGAAACGGGTGCAAACGGGTGAAAAAGGATTGTAAAAAAAAAATCCCATTGTCATCAATGGGATCCGTTTACAGCCCTTTACAAAATTATCAAACGGGTTGCATAACGGGCATTTTTAGACGGGAGAAGGCGGCTGTGTGAACGAGCCCTAATCCGTTTACAAGCAGCAACAACGGAACCCAAACGGGAAAAAAAAATAAAAATAAAATAAACAACAAGGACAGACGACCGTGTGAACGCACCCCTATACTGAATCTATAACACGATGCTTGGCAGATTCATTTTCCAATCCACAACGCGGTCATTTTCATATTGCAATCAACCGTCAGTGAACGCTAAATCCTGACCGTGTGAACAAGGCTCTAGTGTTCGCACAAATAAGAGCCCCACTTGTTACTGTACACAACAACAATCAGCAGCATACGCCACACAATACTTACAAGGCCCGGGCGCCAAGCTTTACCAGCTAACACCACGCCGATATCCACTCACAACGCCACTTCCGCCCAGGAGGTCGCACGTATTACACGGCGCTGACGTGATGACGTCAGCACGCTGAGGGAGAGCCATGTTGATTAAGGGCAAAATGTTCAAAACCTGAAAAAAAATAGTTCATAGTAAAATAAAAACACGTGCATTTTGGGTAGCATGTACATGGCATATTGTTTGAGGTCAAAATTAATCATTTTAAAGCTCTACTCTAGAACGGGTCCGCTTGTCACCACCACGGCGATTACGTCACTTCCGCCCAGGGTTGCTATTATGCTCAGACCCTGGAAACTGCCCAAGGAACCTCCTGTCTCGTAGAGTGCCCTCACGTTTGCGGTAATTGTATAGGTCCGGCGCAAGTCGTCATATAGGGATCAGCCATAGGTGAATGACAGAGAGGCATCAGCCTTAAGATGCTGTATGGTCATGGATGTCAGTGATGCTATTTGATATGTCTCTCAGTGTTTTATAAACAGTGTGCCTCCAGTTGTTGCAAAACTACAACTCCCAGCATGCCCGGACAGCCTTTGGCTGTCCGGGCATGCTGGGAGTTGTAGTTTTGCAACAGCTGGAGGCACACCGTTTGGGAAAACACTGCAGTAGGGATTATAGGGGTAGGAAGATCTATACAGCCTCTCCCAAGCCTGACATGGTAGATACGGGTGGGTTCACGTCAAGCTTTGTCCCCTCGGTTTTCTATAAATTTTTTTTTTTTTAGTCAAAACCGTATTCCTCAAAACCGGACCAAACTGTAACTGCGAGCTTAAAAAAGAACCCATAGACGTTTAACCGTATATGGTTTGCTAATTTTGTGTCCGGTTGCATACAGTTTTTAACAATTACATCAAATCCGGTTTTAAGATTTTTTTATTTTAAATAAAGTTTTAGTTGTCCATTGGGTGTGACTTTAGAATTGCAATGTGCATGTGCAAAGTTATAAACCGTATATGGAAAACCGTATTGAACCATAGACACATGCGGTTCACTACGGTTCTCATTGACTTCCATGGTTACAATACAGTTTTTCACCCAGACCATAAACCGTGGTAGGATACTGTTTTGAGTACGGAGAAAAAAAAAGAACAAAAAAAAAAAAAAATGTATTGCAAACAAACCGAATGCAATCCGATGGATCAGGTTGCATATGGTTTCCATTGCGTTGTCTATGGATATGGTTTACAAACCGTGATGTGAACCCACCCACAGGGATTCTATTGCACAGCAATACTTGGCTTGGCTGTCATTTTACAATGTATGTCATTGTATACATGTGGCTTGTTAGCTATTGGTTGCTCACATCACAACTTGCCAATATGTTAAAGGTATACATTAGAGATGAGCGAACCTACAGTAAATTCGATTCGTCACGAACTTCTCGGCTCGGCAGTTGATGACTTATACTGCATAAATTAGTTCAGCTTTCAGGTGCTTCCGTGGGCTGGAAAAGATGGATACAGTCCTAGGAGACTCTTTCCTAGGACTGTATCCACCTTTTCCAGCCCACCCGGAGCACCGGAAAGCTGAACTCATTTATGCAGGATAAGTCATCAACTGCCGAGCCGAGAAGTTCGTGACGAATCGAATTTACTGTAAGTTCGCTCATCTCTAGTATACATTGTCATCCTGTCAAAAATATATACTGACATATACTGTAGCGTACTGTCAGCAGGTCTATTGATCATACTAAAAGGGTAAAAAAAAACAAAAAACGCCTACCTTATTCCCGGCCAGTATATTGCTGCGCAGCACGGATGTGATGTCACACGCCCGCTCAGCCAGTCCACCCCTGTAGCCACTGATTGGCTGAGCAGGCCTGTGACATCATTTCCCTGAACGCAGAAGTGCTGGACTGGAGTTTCAGGATACAGGTGGTAGTGGGCAGCAAGGAAGGTAAGTATGTGTTTTTGTTTGTTTTGTTTTTAAATTTACCACCTTCATGGATTAATTATAAAATAAACTGGCTGGTCAACCAGGCCCTAGATTGACCAGTTTTCAACTGTACAGTGTTATCTGTAGGACTCCAAAGCGCAGTCTCCTAGGCTTTTGTACATTCAGAAATCGAAGTGTAATAGTCACAAAGAAATGACATTCAGTCCCTTGAATTGAATGGGCCAGGCACAGGTACACCATGATCTGTTGGTCGACAACCCGTTCTGCTGGTATGCCACATAATACTCTAATTGTAGAGCACTTTTCCAGTTTTGTGGGATTTTTTATTGATGGCTTATCCTGAGGATAGTCCTACACTATATCACCATGGGGGTTTGGTACTAGAGGACTGCTATGAGATTGGGGTCTCGCAGGACCCGATACAAACATGCGGGATTGGGCGGTTTTTAGTCTTGAGTGGACAGTCACAGAACATTCAGCGCGTCCTGCGCAGTCCTGCAAACCTCTGAAATGCCACAGGGGACTGATGAAATAGCACAAAGGAGAACTATCTCTAAAAGCTGTGACAAAACCTGAGGCTTCTGGTTCTGTTCACAGTGTTTACTTTCAGTGTCACAACTGTGCAGAACAGATGATTGGTGGGGTACTGGCTGTCAGCACTCTGTCAATGAGCTATTGAAAACCTATCCTGTGAATAGGCCATCAGTGGACTCTCCCTTTAAACTTACAAGCGTATCATTTCCAGGTTTGCTTTTTGATTATTAGCACCAGATTTGTGGTGTGTCAGTCCTGTGGAGCAGACCCTGTCACTTAAAAATTTGAAATTCTGGGTTGTCATTGTACTTAATTCATTGAGAACATGGGTATATGTCATCTGGACATGGTGATTTGTGGATTTAAATCCTGTGGCGCTGCACTTCTTCCTGGGTGAGATAGGTGATATTTTATGTCGATCTTTTTTGATTGGGGGGGGGGGGGTGTGTTGGTCTGGGTGCTATGTGGGATAATAATATAACTCAATCAAGAATTATGAATTATTAACCCCCAACAATCCTTAAATCGAGCAGGCAGAAGTGATTAGCTTACCACTGTGCCCATTTGTATCTGTTATCAATTGGATCTAATGTTGGAAGGAAATGAAATGAGTATCATCGATCATCATGAGTAACATAATCTTTTCCTTCTTTCAGATAAAAGAGTAAAGCATTTAGAAAAAAAAATAATCCTAAAATGGCCTGCAAATGGATAACACAGGAAACCTTTGATGCTGTTGTTCAAGAAAATATTGCCGAGTTTGATATGGAACCTGAAGAAGCTTTAAATGATGCCATTCAACAGTTTGAGTCGCAAGGTACTTATCTGACATCAGGGTTGTGGAAATAAAAAAATATATAATAATAATTGTCCAAGGGACTAAAACGGAGCATAATATACTTGTCCCTCACGACCATCCACTTGTCCTGGTACATAAAATTATTTCAACCAAAAGAGTATGTAAATAGGTCTTTATTAATAGAAACTTAATAGGCAGACCAGTATGTCACCCCATTAGGTGTATAGGGCCCCTGATAAGTAAGTCCGCCCCATTAAGTAGGTATGTCCCTTTATCAGATAGGTAGGTAGGCGGGTAGGGCTCCTCTAGTAAGTAAATACCCCAGATAGATATGTCCCCCCCCCCCCCCCATTTGGTAGGAAGGGTGGGCTCCCCCAGTAGGCAGACAGGAACCCAGAAAGATATGCCCCCCATTAGGTAGAGCTCCCTCATATGTACACAGGCCCCCAGATAGATATGACCCCTATCAGGTAGGGCTCCCCAGTAGGTTGACAGGCCCCAGATAGATATGATTCCCATCACTGATGGGGGTCATATCTATTTTGGGGCATGTCTACCTACTGGGGAGCCCTACTTGATGATTGGGTAGGGCTTCCCAGTAGGTAGAAAGGCCTCCAGATAGATATGACCCCCGGCTGGTAGAGCTCCCATTTAAACAATTATACCTGAGTTTCATCCAAGGTACCTTCAGCAGTTGCAAAACTACAACTCCCAGCCAGAAATTCCGCCATGTGAACATAGACTTTGTTTGTACTTTGTATTAAAGTAGCAATGCCACCCCAATGTGCTACCATAATATTGGCTCTGTATGTGCCAAATCTTTAAAGTGTGCCTGTCATCAGAAAATAACTTTTGACATGTCATTGAGATATGTAAAAGTTTTGATTCGTCAGGGTCTGGGTATTCAGACAGCTCTCGTTCAGACCCCCGCCCCCCCCCCCCCCCCCCCCAACACACACACAAACAAACTCTGATCATCAGAATGAGATGGGAGAATGGCTTATTGCATCTTTTCCTCTCTTGCTGCACAAGATGGGCTCTTTAGGCTTGCTTATGGAGTCTGTATTGTGCAGGGAAGAACATGACGTGTTGGCTTCTAGTATTGTGTCATATTCTTTAAAGGAGAACTGCAGCGCACAATAGTACCTTTCAGATACTTTAAAACTTTATAATATATAAATTTCCAATATACTTGCTTTACATTGCTTGCAGCGTTTGTCTGGATTACATTATGCAGGGGTTGCCGAAAGCTCAGTAGTACTCCATAATAGTGTGACTGCCGATCCCATAGAGCTGCATTAAGCAGCCATCTTTAGGCTCGGAATGTCATTATGCAACGGGATGTTTTTCTCCCTTCCGTCCTCTTTAGAGCACCCGCCCCCCCCCCCCAAAAAAAAATATATATATGAGTGGCAACCTTACCAGAAAGTCTGACATAACTAGTGGCTCTAAAGCTGTGGCAAAACTACTCCGCCCCCGTGTGACGTCACACCCCGCCCCTGCAATGCAAGTCTATGGGAGGGGGCATGACGGCAATGCAAGTCTATGGGAGGGGGCATGACGGCAATGCAAGTCTATGGGAGAGCGCATGACGGCCATCATGCCCCCTCCAATAGACTTGCATTGCGGGGCATGACGTCACACGGGGGCGGAGTTGTGACGTCACGATACTCCGGCCCCGTAGTTGTGACCTGGCAGCGCTGCGTGCAGCTCCCAGAGGTGAGTGCTGCATGCGAGATAGCGTCAGGACCCCCGCAATCAGACATCTTATCCCCTATCCTTTGGATAGGGGATAAGATGTCTTAGGGCCAGAGTACCCCTTTAATGTCAATGCATGAATAAATCTTGTGTCTTCTATGATTTAAGTAAATCATTTAATTATAAAATTCAGACCTCTTTAAAGTAGGACAAGTACTAGTTGCCCTATTAGAATTACTACACCTGCTAAAAGGACCTTGTGTTTATATATATATATATATATATATATATATAAATATATATATATATATATATATATATATATATATATATATATATATATATATATATAAATCTATGCAGCTTTTTACTTATGTGGTATGATACCACTGGATTCCTCTTCGCCAGGCAGCTAAGAAGGACATGCTGCCTACTCACTCCCCCCCCCCTTTTAATAGTTATTATTTTTCTACATGTCTAATATAATAAGAATATGAAAAGCGTTATAAAGATACTTATTTGAACTACCACTTCTCTCGGCTTTATTAGGAGTTGACTTGACAAACATAATCAAGGCTGTGGGGAAACACAGTGAAGAAGGTGAGGCTGCTCCAAGCCATGATATCCTGCGGGTATGTATTGTTATAGGAACGTGGAGAGGAGCACAGTACTGCTATTTATTTTGCAGAGTAAGAGTATAGAAAGGCTTATATCGATATGACCAATATTGGGGGTAACTTAGTTAAAGGGGCACTCCGGAGGAAATTTTTTTTTTTTTGAATCAGCTGGTGCCAGAAAGTTTATACAGATTTGTAAATTACTTCTATTTAAAAATTCTAAGCCTCCAGTGCTTATCAGCTACTGTATGTTACATAGGAAGTTGTGTAGTTCTTTGCAGTCTAACCACAGTGCTCTTTGCTGCCACCTATGCCTGTGTCAGGAACTGTCTAGAGGAGGAGAGGTTTTCTTTGGGCATCTGCTCATGCTCTGGAAAGTTCTTGACACAGACAGAGGTGGCAGCACAGCACACAACTTCCTCTGGAGCATACAGCTGATAAGTACTATTTCCTCCAGAGTCATCCAGACATGTCAAAAGTTTGGATTGAGAGTTGTAACCCAGTGAAGTGCCAGCCACTCTGTCCAACTAATTCATTGCAGACTAGTTTCCTTTAATGGGAACCAATGCTGCCTTAAAGGGTGACAAAAATTATCGGCCAGATTTTCTGCTGATAATTTCGGTGGGCGAAGTTTAATTCCTAGAGGACGCAGGGCGTACAGGTACACTTGGGACTTAGCGCACTAGGACGTACCTGTACGCCCAGAGTCACACCCTGGCTATGATGCGAGTGATTATTGCGCTGATGTCTGCCATTAACCCCTCAGAGGCTGTGATCAATTTTGATCACAGCATCTGCAAAGGTTCTGATGGCTGATCTGATCACCTGCGGCTGGGCCACGGGGATCAGATCAGCTAAGATGGCAGCCGGAGGTCTCCTTACCTGCCTCCTGCTGCCATCATATGTTTTTTTTCTCTGGTCTGCTATGAAGGAGACCAGAGAAGTAGATCACAGATAACAATGATCAGTGCAAAATAATAAAAAAGTTTAAAAAAATAAATGAAATACCCTTCCTAATTTTAACTCCTTGTGGGCAAAGCCCATTTTGACCCTAAGGACGAGAGCATTTTTTGCAAATCTGACCACTGTCACGTTACTCTCTTAAGGATGCCATACGCCCTGCACCCGGTCCCGGTCTATAACGCGGGGTCGAGGGTCGGTCCCGGCGGCAAAGAAAGACGGGACCCTGGACTAATAGCGTGAGGCACCGATCATTGTGCCGCGCGCTATTAATCCTATATCAACTTTGCGCGTCTAAAGTTGAAAAAATTGCATCCTGGAAGCTCAGTCAAGCTGATCGGGAACACTGTGGTGAAACCGCGGTGTCCCGATCACCTAAGACACCGAAGGAAGGTCCCCTAACTGCTTCCTTGGCATCCGATCGACGATTGACTTCTCTGTGCCTGAGATCCAGGCAGAAGAAGTCAAGCCCCAATAACACTGATCATCCGCATGTGTTAGGAATCAATGTAATGCATGTTATAGCCCCTAGAGGGAGCTATAACATAGCAAAAAAGTTACTAATGATGAATTAACCCCTTCCCTAATAAAAGTAAGAATCACCCCCCTTTTCCCATTTCCCCCCCCCCCCCCCCAAAAACTGTGTAGATAAAAATAAACATATGGGGTATCGCCGCGTGCGGAAATGTCCGAACTATACAAATATATAATTAATTATACCGCACGTTAAATGGCGGACATACAAAAAAAAATCCAAAGGCCAAAATAGCGTGTTTTGGTCACTTTTTATAGCATAAAAAAATTTATAAGGAGCAATCAAAAAGTCCAATCAAAATGGTACAGATAAAAACTTCAGAGCACGGCACAAAAAATGAGCCCTCATACTATCCTGTACGTGGAAAAATAAAAAATTTATAAGGGTGAGAAATTACTATTTTAAATGTATTCATTTTCGGGCATGTAGTTATGATTTTTTCCAGAAGTACGACAAAATCAAACCTATATAAGTTGGGTATCATTTTAATCGTATGGACCTACAGAATAAAGATAAGGTGTCATTTTTACCAAAAAATGCACTGCGTAGAAACCAAAGCCCCAAAAGGGGTTAAGCATTAATAACTCTGGGATGCTTTTACTTATAAATTTGATTCCAAAAATATTTTTTTTCATATTCTACCTTCCAAAATGTCAGGAAAATTTTTACAAATTTAGCATTTTTCTAACTTTGAAGCTCTCTGCTTGTAAGGAAATTCGACATGCCAAATAAATTATATATTGATTCAAATATACAGTTTGTCTACTTTATGTAAGCATCAGGTTGACCCGTTTTTACTTTTTGAAGACATTAGAGGGCTTCAAAGTATGAACACGAAAATTTCAAAATCTGAATTTTTCAGGGACCAGTTAAGTTTTGAAGTGAATTTAAGGGTCTTTATGTTAGAAATCTCCAGTAATGGACCCCATTACGAAAATTGCACTCCTCAAAGTAGCCCTTTTTTTTTTACAAGGGGTAAAAGGTTAAAAAGCCCCCCAAAGTTTGTAGCCCAATTTCTCTCGAGTAAGGAAATACCTCATATGTAGATGTAAAGTTTTCTTTGGGTGCACTAGAGGGCTCAGAAGGGAAGGAGCGACAATGGGCTTTTGGAGAGCAAATTTTGCTGAAATGGTTTTAGAAATCCCCCATAATGCCAGAACATTATGCCATAATGCCAGAAAATAATGACACATTATTTGGGAAACTACACCCTTCAAGGAATGTAACAAGGGGTACAGTGAGATGTTTACACTAAAAAGTGTTACCCCAAAATTTTCATTTTCACAAGGGGTAATAGTTGAAAAAGACCCCCAAAATTTGTATGGAAATACCTCATATGTGGATGTAAAGTGCTCTGCAGGCGCACTGCTCAGAAGGGAAGGAGCAACATTGAACTTTTGGAGAGAGAATTTGGTTGGAATAGAAGTCGGGGGCCATGCGTGATTACAAAGCCCCCATGGTGCCAGAACAGAGGATCCCCCCCCACACACACACACACACACACGACCACATTTCAGAAACTACACCCCTCATGGAATGTAATAAGGGGTGCAGTGAGCATTTACACCCCACTGGCATTCGACAGATCTTTGGAACAATGGGCTGGGCAAATAAAAAATTTTATTTTTTATTTTCACCTCCCACAGTTCAAAAAATCTGTCAGACACCTGTGGGGTGTAAATGCTCACTGCACATCTTATTACATTCCGAGTGGGGTGTAGTTTCTAAAATGGGGTCACATGTGGGGGGTCCACTGTTCTGACAGCATGGGGGCTTTGTAAACACACATGGCCTTCAATTCCAGACACATTCTCTCTCCAAAAGCCCAATGGCACTCCTCTTCTGAGCAAAAATCTAATTTTTCATTTTCATGTCCCATTTTAAACGAAGCTCACTGTACCCCTTGTTACGTTCCTTGAGGGCTGTAGTTTGCAAAATTGGGTCACATGTGGGCATTTCTTTTTTTGTGATTATTTCAAAACCGTTGCAACTATCAGTCGCCCCTGTGCAAATCACCAATTTAGGCCTCAAATGTACATGGTGCACTCTCACTCCTGAGCCCTGTTGTGCGCCCGCAGAGCACTTTACATCCACATATGGGGTATTTCCGTATTCAGGAGAAATAGCGTTACAAATTTTGGGGGTCTTTTTCTCCTTTTACCTCTTGTGAAAATGAAAAGAATGGGGCAACACCAGCATGTTAGTGTAAAATTTTTAATTTTTTTACACTAACATGCTGGGGTAGCCCCCAACTTTTTATAAGGGTTAAAAGGAGAAGAACCCCCCCCCCCCCCCCCCCAAAAAAAAATTTGTAACACAATTTTTCTCAGGTACGGAAATACCCCATACTTAAAATACGACAGGGCTCAGGAGTGAGAGAGCGCCATGCGCAATTGAGGCCTAAATAAGGGGTTTGCATAGGGGCGGACCCGGATGCAAGCATGGCACTTGCCTCCGCCACACTCCGGCAGTGTTTCCCAAACAGGGTGTCTCCAGCTGTTGCAAAACTCCCAGCATGCCTGGACAGTCAATGGCTGTCTGGCAATACCAGGAGTTATTGTTTTGCAACAGCTGGAGGCTCAGTTTTGGAAACAGTGCCGTACGAAACGTTTTTCATTTTTATTGGGTGGTGGTGGGCGGGTAACAGTGTAAGGGTGTGTGCATATGTAGTGTGTTACTCTATATTTTGTGTCAGTGTAGTGTTTTAGGGTACATTCACATGGGCGCAAACCTCCAGCTGTTGCAAAACTGCAACTCTCAGCATGCACTGACAGACCGTGCATGCTGGGAGTTGTAGTTTTGTAACAGCTGGAGGCACACAGGTTGGGAAACACAGTGTTAGGTAACAGAACCTAAATTTGTGTTTTCCAACCACTGTGCCTCCAGCTGTTCCAAAACTATAAATCCCAGCGTGTACTGACAGCCAAAGGGCATGCTGGGAATTGTAGTTATGCAACAGCCTGAGGCGCACAGATACAACTCCCAGCATGCCCAGACAGTAGTTTGCTGTCCGGGCATGCTGGGAGTTGTAGTTTTGCAAGATCTGAAGGGCCACAGTTTTGAGACCACTGCACAGTGGTCTTCAAACTGTGCTTCTCCAGGGGCAAAACCACAGACAGACATTCAAGATCGCCGCTGCCTGCCTCCAGCCACAGCTGCCGGATCACCATCGCTCTTTCCCCCTCTGTCCGTGCTTCCATGGGTGAGCATAGCGGGGAAATTAACTTTAACCCCTCCCCCACAATCTGCCATTGGTCAGTCAGTCCTGACCGACCAATGGCAGTGGATAGGAGGAGGTGGCACCCCTGCCACCTCACTCCTATCCTTCAGAGTGATCGGGGCTGTATCTGACAGCACCGATCATCCCTATTTTTCGGGCAATCGAGTCACCAGAGACCTGATTACCCTGGAAAAAACGATTTGCCGGTCTCAGGACCCCCCTAGGGATGTGCTGGCATGGCTGCAGAGAGATATCAGCAGTCATCCCGTTCCCAGCGAGTGGCGGTAATCGGAAATACGGAGGGCGTACAGGTACGTGCTCCATCCTTAAGTACCTGTACACCCTCTGTCCCCAACAGGTTAAAAAAAATTAAATAAAGCAACATATTTGGTATCACTGGCTGCGGAAATGTCCGATCTATAAAAACATTATCTTAATGATCCAGTGCGGTGAATGGTGTAAGCATAAAAAAACACCAAGGTCCAAAAATATTGATTTTTAATCACATCATATATCAGAAATTTTTTTATTAATTAAAAGAAGATAAAAAAAAACTACAGATCTTGGCACAAAAATGAGCCCTGATATAGCCCTGTATACGGAAAAATAAAATAGTTATAGGAGTCAGAAGAGGACAATTTTGAAAAAAATACTAATTTTGTTCAATAAAGTTTGACTTCCTATAAAAGTAGAGCAATATTAGAAAAATAAATTGGGTATCATTTTATTCGCATTGACCTATAAAATAAAAACAACCTAATATGTTAACCATAAAGTTCACTGCACAAAAAACCCCAAAATAGCTAAATTGCTGTTTTCTCTTCAATCTTCCTCAACAAATAATACTTTTTTTTTTTTTTTGCCATACATTTTATGGTCATTTCAAAGAACAATTGGTCACGCAAAAAGCAAGCCCTCGTATGGGCATGTAGGGAGAAAAATAAAAAAAAGTTATGGCTCTTAGAAGACGAGTCCGGCAGAAGAAGTGCAGTTGGCGCCAAGTACCAGCAGGATCACCATATCTCTTCCAGTATCGGCCCATTTTTCCCACATTGGCCCATAGTTTATAAGAGGGCCAGGGCCGATTTAGTGTACAGGGTGTGATGTTTATTTTATTATTAGCATTGAGGTTTTTCAGTTTACTTAAAATTCACAGATTTATTTAACTAAAAAATTCTGATAATACAATTTTACAAAAACTATATTAAGAAAAGTGGGTGGAGCAATGTGGTTTCTGTTTTCGGTTTTGGCCCCAAATTTCTCTTTCGGTGCTTCCCTAATATTGACAGCCGGGAGAATGGCACCTCCGTACAGGCATTCAGGTGCCAAATTTAAAATGTAACATTTAGGAAAATTGCTGTACGATCTATACACAAACACGGACAGATCTATCAGTCAGGGCTGGTGGGGCCACTGGGGACCGTTCCAATTTCCAGCTGGGGTTATAGCTATGATTCATCTGCTATGCTGCAGTGTTTCGGAGCGACTTATACACTACTGTAATAATGAAGCCTGTCCCTGTTTTATCTTTAGGTTTTGAGTACAGTTTGGAATGAATGTGCATGTAATATTATGGTTTTTCACCCAGCCTATTTCTTAATTCTAGACTTTGGAGTCCTTGAGGAAGGCCGTGGAGACGTCTTCTGTAAGCAGTGTCTCTGAGCTTCTCGTAAAGTTTGGGGATCAGTGTAAGCAGGGCATGGCACATCGGTATCTTGCCGGACAGAAGTTTGCCTACCCTGTGGTATTGGAAGCCTGGAAACTATGTGAGCGTGACAGAGAAACTCTTTTGAATGCCCTTTATGCTATGTCTTCTCTCACTGATGGGCAGCCTGACTTGCTGGAGGGTGTGGGACAAGAACTGTTAACTCATGCTTTTCAGAATTACTCAAAAGATGCTGAAGTGATTTTACTTGCCATCCGTCTTACTCGCCACGTATGCTTAAAGCATGAACAGAATCGTCAAGCCTTTGTTAAGGCAGGAATCTTGCGCTATCTTACTCAAGCCATATCTAACCATGGTACAGATCCAGATGTAGTACGGGAGGCCTGCTCTGCCTTGAGGATCATGACCTTTGATGATGACATCAGAGTTCCTTTTGGACATGCTCATGACCATGCCAAGATGATTGTAATGGAGAATGCTGGCTTAAAACTGTTGATAGAGGCTGCAAAAGGTATTCATTTATATCAAATATAAAACTTATTATTTATTTTTAATACAAAAAACAACAAACCCAATTTTCTTTACTAACAGTAATTTATGTTCCTGTTGGTAAATTTTTTCAGAGAAATTTCTTAATGCTTAAGATTAGTTAAAAGGATCACATCATAACTAACCAGATTTGAGACTCAAAAGCCTTGGAAAAGTAGGTGACAATCCATCCCCATGGGTGCTGGAACGAGAATACATTTTTGCAACTTGATAGAGGAGAAAATATCTACTGTTTTCTTTCTTGATTTTCCTCTATGGGTCAGGACTGGAGGCCTAAAGAGTACCTGTAGTTTTGTTCAGCGGGAGTCTGAGTGTTCAAGGAGAACAAGCCGGGAGAAGTCTGTGCTGCCATGCACTCCTCTCCCTGCGTTGTCACGTGATCGAACAGTATCATAGACTTATATTGCGAGTTTGTCCCGATCATGTGACACAGAGCTAGGAAAAAACTTACTGTGCACCCAGCCACCTGATAAACAGAGAAATGCAGCCTCTTCATTTTAATGATCATTGTGGGGCTACAGAGATCTGACCACACCCATTCATAAAGCAATAGTATGTGGGAGATTTAGCAAACCTTGTGCAGAGCAACACTGTTGCATTTGCCATAGTAAACAATCAGATTGTAGCTTTCATTCTTAACCCTTTAAGGACCAGGCCAATTTTTGCACTTTCGTTTTTGTTTTTTTTTCCTCCTCCCCTTCCCTACCTCTTTTCCCTCTGTCATATGAGGCAGGGAAGTTAGAAGAGCCAGCTCCTGTCTTCATTGCCCAAAGTAGCATATTAGCAACAGATGCTCTAGTCATCGACAGGACCACAGCTCGGGGTGAGTAATACATAATTTTACTTTTTTACCTGCACTATAATCCACTGCACTGTGTATGGGGTTTAGTGCTTGTGAATGGCTGTCATTTGGCAATCTGGTGTACTCATCCTTTCGTTTGATGACCTCAGGTATTAGGCTGCCCTCATACACCTTAGATTGATCTCCATATTGATCTCTCTATTTATTCTATCTAATGCATGACCAGCTTTAAATTATTACTGTAAAGCTGATGTCCCACCCGTTATTCAGATCAAGCATGGAGAAACACAGGTCTACACTGAGCAGTCGGATTGTTGAGGCATCCACATAAGGCCAAGTTCTGTACATAAGTGTTATTAATTAGAAATGGATTTATGCACGGAAGTTTCTGGGCAACGTATTGTTGCCTTGGCAACCCGACTGTCCAGCGTAGTCCTGTCTCTGTCTACATCCAGTCTGAAGAATGGGCAGGAGATCCCCTTTAAAGATAAGAACTTTAATTGAACACATGTTGATGGTGATGATCTCAAGAAAATGTGATTTTGTCTTTTAGGATTCACAGATAACAGTGTAGTCTTAAGTGAATTGTGTTCTACTATTGGTCGACTGTGTGTACGTAATGAGTTCTGCCAAGATGTTGTGGACCTGGGTGGGCTGAACTTTATGCTGGCCCTGCTAGCTGATTGCATCGATCATCAGGTAATAAACAGTCTGTTACTACTTTTATTGCCGAGATTTCTAAACTGGAGGACTAAATTGGAGTGTTTAAAGGGAAAGTGACAGCAGGATTACCCAAGCTAACCTGAATTTAGACATAGTGTGGGTGACCCTTTTTCTAACGCTTCTTACCAGGTGAAAATCTGTGCAGCTGTTCAGGAGATATTCATCTTGTTGTTAGTATAATCACTTTTTCTTATGTGCAATGGAAGTGTGCTGCTGTATGTGTAATGCTTTCTTACGCCCGCTCTGTCCGACGACCCTGTAAAAGAATTACAAACAGTCACCCGCACTATTAACCTGTTAATTCAGGTTAGTGTGGGTGATCCTGCAGTCAGTTTCCCTTTAATCCCTTAACGACCACGAGCGAATATTTACGCTCTTGGCCGGCTCCCGGTATGTGAAGCGCACTCAGGAGCTGAGCGCACTTCGTACCGTCTGGGACCCGGTTTCTATCAGCAGCCAGTATTTAGATGCTGTGATCAAAGTTGATTGTGGCGTCTAAACCGGGAGAAAATACTGCCGGTTAGCTCAGAGGAGCTGTTCGGGACCACCGTGGTGAAATCACTGTGTCCCAAACAGCTGAGAACCCAGGGGGAGGTGCCTTACCATTCTCCACGTTGTCCGATCGGTCATTTGATTGCTCCAGGCTGGAGCAATCGAGCACAAATAACACTGATTAAAGCTATGCTATGGCATAGCATTGTTCAGTGTATACAATCAAAGGATTGCATGTAATTGTCCCCTATGGTGTGTAAAAAAAAATTTTAAAAAGTGAATTAATGTGATTTAACCCTTTCCTGAATAAAAGTTTTAATCACATATGTGGTATCGCCGCGTGCATAAATGTCTGAACTATAAAAATATAATGTTAATTAAACTGCACGGTCAATGGTGTACACATAAAAAAAAAAATCCAAAGTCTAAAATTGCGTATTTTTGGTCACTTTGTATACCCTAATAAAATGTATAAAAAGCGATCAAAAAGCCCCATCAAAACAAAAATGGTACAGATAAAAACTTCAGATCACGGTGCAAAAAATAAGCTCTCATACATCCCTGTATATGGAAAAAAACAAAAGTTATAGGGTTCAGAAGGTTACAATTTTAAACAGACAAATTTAGGTGCATGTAGTTATCATTTTTTTAAAGTGGTAAGATAAAAAAAAAATTTATAAGTTGGGTATCATTGTAACCGTATGGACGTACAGAATAAATATATGGTGTCATTTTTACCGAAAAGGGCACTGCGTAGAATCGAAAGCCCCCAAAAGTTATAAAATAGCAGGGTTTTTTTTTCCAATTTTGGCCCACAAATAATTTTTTTCTGATTTCGCCATACATTTTTTAGTGAAATGATAGATGTCATTACAAAGTAAAATTGGTGGTGCAAAAATCAAGCCCTCATATGAGTCTGTAGGAGCAAAATTGAAAGCGTTCTGAAGGTGAGGTGGAAAATATCAAAGTGCAAAAATTAGAAACTCTGGTCCTTAAGGGGTTAAGGGTAGGGTTACACTGAGCGCACCCACAGCATATTTCACTCTGCGGATGTGCTGGCGGCAATCACAAGAACGAGCTCCCTGCTGGAGCTGGGTAGTACTGTGTGTCCGTTCGTAGTGGCAGATTTCTTGCTGTACATGTGCTACAAGCAGGCACTGTGTATACAGTGGGAAATCCGCCAGTACGAGCGGACACATAGAGCTACCCAACCGTAGCAGGGATTTTGTGACTGGCGTCTGCACATCTGCAGCGTGAAATTTGCTGTTGGTGTGCTCCGTGTGACCCTACCCTTAAATGGTCAATTACTTTTCTACAAAGCAGTCACGAGGTGGCTTTATTCATAAGTGCTCTTTTCTGCAGACTCCATAACTACTTTTTTTTGTTCTTCTTGGCATTCTGCTTTATATTGCCTGATCTGGTGTCAAAGGAAATAAATGTCATCTCTTTTTTTTTTTTTTTTTTTTTTTTTAGGAGCTTGTAAAACAGGTACTTAGCGCCATTAAAGCTACTGCGGGGAATGATGACGTGAAGGATGCCATTGTGAACTCAGGGGGGACGGATCTGATTATCCTTGCAATGACACGACACTTCTCCAATGCCCAGGTATCTATTTTTTACTCTAATAAAACATACATAATGCTTTCTTACGCATCCTTGGATAAATATATATCAATTTATTCTCATTTTCCAACCTAAACACTTTTCTGATACTCCATGAATGCAGCACTGAAATTAACTGAAATTATACGGGTTCATAAATGAATAAGTTAATTCATGTGTATAATATTGGTTTGAGGAATGTGGTTTAACCCTGTTTTAGATTATGGGTCACCCACCCTGCTAAGTAGCTGATTATAGATGGTGGGGCAGCGGAACCCCCACCATTCTGCTAAGTAGCACCCATGTCATGCTTTATTTACCCTGAGCATTGCCAATAGCCACACTAGAAATTACTGTCGATGGAAGGGGGTCCCAGTGGGTTAGTGATAGCATTAACTAAATGTGCCCTAATCGTGCATGAGAGAGATGTTGTCAAAAAGTGAGGAAAACAATGAATAAGTACTGAAAATATGAACTGTGTTCTCTGTCTTCAGATCTGTGATCAGGCCTGTGCTGCCCTTGCTATGTTAGCCCTGCGTAAACCAGAGAACTGTAAAGTCATTATGGAAGGAGGCGGGGCCCTGGCTGCTCTTCAAGCAATGAAAATTCATCCTAAGAATTGTATTGTAAAGGTAATAAGTAACCTATAATGCAAAAATAAATCTATGCACAGATACAATAGAGCAAAAAAAGTATTTAGTCAGCCACCAATTGTGCAAGTTCTCAAACAAGATGAGAGGCCTGTAATTTTCATAATAGGTATACCTCAACTATGAGAGACATAATGAGAAAAAAAAATCCATATAATCACTTTCTGTTTTTTAAAGAATTTATTATCAAATTGTGGTGGAAAACAAGTATTTAATCAATAACAAAAGTTCATCTTAATACTTTGTTATATACCCTTTGTTTGTCAATGACAGAGGTCAAACGTTTTCTGTAAGTGTTCACAAGGTTTTCACACACAATGTTGCTTGTACTTTGGCCCATTCCTCCATGCAGATCTCCTCTAGAGCAGTGATGTTTTGGGGCTGTCGCTGGGCAACACAGACTTTCAACTACTTCCAGAGGTTTTCTATAGGGTTGAGATCTGGAGACTGGCTAGGCCACTCCAGGACCTTGAAATTCTGCAGTGTGTTTGGGGTCATTGTCATTCTGAAAGACCCAGCCACGTTTCAACTTCAACGCTCTTGCTGATGGAAGGAGGTTTTCACTCAAAATCTCACGATACATGGCCCCATTCATTCTTTCCTTTACACGCGTCAGTCGTCCTGGTCCCTTAGTAATAAAACAGCCTCATAGCATGATGTTTCCACCCCCATATGGTGTTCTTTGGATGCAACTCAGCATTCTTTCTCCGCCAAAGACATAAATATAGATTTGAGTCCCTAGCAGCATAGTGTGTTACTAATGGTAGCCTTTGTTACTTTGGTCCCAGCTCTCTGCAGGTCATTCACTAGGTCCCCCCCTGTGTGGTTCTGGGATTTTTGCTCACTGTTCTTGTGATAATTTTGATACCACGGGGTGAGATCTTGCATGGAGCCCCAGATCGAGGGAGATTATCAGTGGTCTTGTATGTCTTCCATTTTCTAATAATTGCTCCCACAGTTGACTTCTTCACACAAAGCTGCTTGCCTATTGAAGATTCAGTCTTCCCAGCCTGGTGCAGGTCTACAATTTTGTTTCTGGTGTCCTTCTACAGCTCTTTGGTCTTGGCCCTAGTGGAGTTTGGAGTGTGACTGTTTTAGGTTGTGGACAGGTGTCTTTTATACTGATAACAAGTTCAAACAGGTGCCATTAATACAGGTAATAAGTGGAGGACAGAGGAGACTCTCAAAGAAGAAGATACAGGTCTGGGAGAGCCAGAAATCTTGCTTGTTTGTAGGTGACCAAATACTTATTTTCCACCATAATTTGCAAATAAGTTCTTTAAAAATCAGACAATGTGATTTTATGGATTTTTTTTTCTCATTATGCCTCTCATAGTTGAGGTATATCTATGAAGAAAATGACAGGCCTCTCTCATCAAGTTGGAGAACGTGCACAATTGGTGGCTGACTAAATACTTTTTTTTGCCCCACTGTATTGTCACTAAGGGCTTTTTCACATCACAATTGTGCCTGTCTGTTTAACTTATACGTAGGCACTCTGTAAAAATAGAATGCACACTTATACGTGCAGGGACCAAGGGTGTACCTGTGGGAATTTCGGGACCGAACCAGGATGCTTGCTGAAGTAATTCAGCAGGCACCACGTGCAAACCCCTGGGGCCAAAGGCTGTCTGGGCATGCTGGGAGTTCTAGTTTTGCAACATCTGGAGGGCCACAGTTTGGAGACCACTGTGCAGTGGTGTCCAAACTGTAGCCCTTCCAGATGTTGCAAAACTACAACTCCCAGCATGCTCAGACAGTCTGAGCATGCTTGGAGTTGAAGTTTTGCAACATCTGGGGGGCTAGAGTTTGGACACTACTACACAGTGGTCTCCAAACTGTTCTCCTCCAGTTGTTGCATAACTACAACTCCCAACATGTCCTTCAGTGGTCTGGGCATGCTGGGAGTTGTAGTTTTGTAAAACAATGAGTTAAGTAACTCTGTTTTTTGCAACCAGTGTGCCTCCAGCTGTTGCATAACTACAACCCCCAGCATGCACGGACAGCCAAAGAGCATGCTGGTAGTTGTAGTTCTGCAACAGCTCGAGGCTTGCCCCCTCATGTGAATGTACAGGGTACATTCACACGGGCGGGTTTACAGCAAGTTTTTCGCTGCAAGTTTGAGATGCGGAAAATTTTCCGCTGCAGCTCAAACTCCCAGCGGGAAACTTGCTGTAAACCCTCGCCCATGTGAATGTACCCAAAAAACACTACACCTACACAAAATAAAGGTTACAACACTACTTATACCCATTCTCCCCCCCCCCCCCCCCCCCCCAAATAAGAAAAAACATGTCTCGTACGACAACTCCCAGTATTGCCGGACAGGCATGCTGGGAGTTTTGCAACAGCTGGAGGCACTCTGTTTGGGAAACACTGCCGTAGGGTAATTATGGTATCGGAGGCAAGTCTAATTCTTGCATCCGGGTCCATCCCTATGCAAATCCCTTATTTAGGCCTCAAATGCGCTTGACGTTCTCTCACTTCAGAGCCCTGTCGTATTTCAAGGCAACAGTTTAGGGTCCCATATGGAGTATTTCTGTACTCGGGAGAAATTGCCTAACAAATTTTGGGGGGCTTTTTCTCCTTATACCCCTTATGAAAAGGTAAAGTTGGGGTCTACACCAGCATGTTGTTGTAAAAAAATAATTTTTTTACGCTAACATGCTGGTGTTGCCCCATACTTTTCATTTTCACAAGAGGTAAAAGCAAATAACCCATATGTGGATGTAAAATGCTCTGCGTGCGCACAACAAGGAACAAGGCTCAGGAGTGAGAGCGCCATGTACATTTGAGGTGATTTGCACAGGGATGGCTGATCGTTACAGCGGTTCTGACATAAACACAAAAAGAAAAAACACCCACATGTCCCATTTTGGAAACGAATAAACCTAACCCCGAGGCCGAAGCCCGGGGTGAAGAACCCCTTATTGCTCAACCCTTAAAAAATAACCTTTATTGGTATATATTAAAAACTCCCCAGTGTGGAATTAAAATAACCCCTGACAGGTATATGCAGGGTTAATGAGGGAAAATTCCCTTCCGGTATTCAGTGCGGTGCTGCAGACACTCCCACTGTACTGTCAGAGGGTTGTTTAAAACTCAACAGTATGCCCACCCCTACATGTTTCGCCGCATTGCGGCGTTTTCAAGAGGTATATGTGGCTACTATAGTTCTATAGTAGCCACATATACCTCTTGACAACGCCGCGATGCGGCGAAACATGTAGGGGTGGGCATACTGTTGAGTTTTAAACAACCCTCTGACAGTACAGTGGGAGTGTCTGCAGCACCGCACTGAATACCAGAAGGGAATTTTCCCTCATTAACCCTGCATATACCTGTCAGGGGTTATTTTAATTCCACACTGGGGAGTTTTTAATATATACCAATAAAGGTTATTTTTTAAGGTTTGAGCAATAAGGGGTTCTTCACCCCGGGCTTCGGCCTCGGGGTTAGGTTTATTTGTCTATTGACCCCCAACCAACCTGGGTAATTTTTTTCAGGTTTAGGTTATTTTGGAAACTAGACCCCTCACGGAATGTAACAAACGGTATAGTGAGCATGAACCCCCACAGGTGTTGGACGTTAAAGTTGGACATGAAAATGAAATCATTTTTTTTTCACTAAAATGCTGGTGTTATCCCAAATTTTTCATTTTCACAAGGGGTAATAGGAAAAGCGGTTCTGACATCAACACAAAAAGAAAAAACACCCACATGTCCCATTTTGGAAACTAGACCCCTCACGGAATGTAACAAGGGGTATAGTGAGCCTGAACACCCCACAGGTATTGGACGTTAAAGTTGGACATGAAAATGAAAAAAAAAAAATTTCACTAAAATGCTGGTGTTATCCCAAATTTTTCATTTTCACAAGGGGTAATAGGAAAAAAGCCCCCTAAAATTTGTAACCCCATTTCTTCTGAGTATATATAAATACCCCATGTGTGGACGTAAAATGCTCTGCAGGCGAACTACAATGCTCAGAAGAGAAGGAGCGCCATTGAGCTTTTGGAGAGAGAATTTGTTTGGAATGGAAGTCAGGGGGCCCCCTGGGGTGCCAGAACAGTGGACCCCCCCCACATGTGACCTCATTTTGGAAACTACACCCCTCACGGAATGTAAGGGGTGTAGGGGTACAGGGAGCATTTACACCCCTCTGATTTTTTGAGCAGTCATCCATAAAAATGAAAATTTTTATTTTTCATTTGCACTGCCCAGTGTTCCAAAGATCTGCTCACTGCACCCCTTATTACATTCCGTGAGGGGTGTAATGTCCAAAATGGGGTCACATGTGGTGTGGGGGGTCCACTGTTCTGGCACCATGGGGGCTTTGTAAACGCACATGGCCCCCCGACTTCCATTCCAAACAAATTCTCTCTCCAAAAGCCCAATGGCACTCCTTCTCTTCTGAGCATTGTAGTTCGCCCGCAGAGCACTTTACATCGACATATGGGGTATTTCCATACTGATGGGTGCAGTTTTTTATAATGGGGTCATTTATGGGGTATTTCTAATATATGAAGACCCCTCAAATCCACTTCAAAACTGAACTGGTCCCTGAAAAATTCAGATTTAGAACATTTTGTGAAAAATTGGAAAATTGCTTCTGAACTTTGAAGCCTCTGATGTCTTCCAAAAGTAAAAACCATCTTTATGATGCAAATATAAAGTAGACATATATATGCGAATCAATATATAATTTATTTGGGATGTTCATTCATTACAAGCAGAGAGCTTCAAAGTGAGAAAAATGAAAATTTTTTACATTTTTCATGAAATTTTGGAAATTGGAAAGTATTAACGAAAACTTACCATTATGTTAAAGTAGAATATGTCATGAAAAAACTATCTCGGAATCAAGTGACAGTGGTCACATGTGCAAAAAATGCTCTAGTCCTTAAGGTGAAAATGGGCTTGGTTCTTAAGGGGTTAATGGCCCAAACATAGTCAACTAATTTCCTGCAATGTATATATGTATTGGCTTGGGCTTAAAAGCCGCATCACACCATCCTTGGACTTAGCTTCTGCTCCCCCGTGCACAGTAAAAGTACATTTTACCATTTTGCTATTAATGCTACCGTATATACTAGAGTAGAAGCCGAGTTTTTCAGCACGATTTTTCGTGCTGAAAACGCCCCCCTCGGCTTATACTCGAGTGAACTCTCCGCCTGTCAATCCCTTCATCAGTGGTCTTCAACCTGCGGATCTCCAGATGTTGCAAAACTACAACTCCCAGCAAGCCCGGGCATGCTGGGTGTTGTAGTTTTGAAACCTCTGGAGGTCCGCAGGTTGAAGACCACTGCGGCCTTCGTCATCATCCAGCCCCCCCCCCCCCCCTTTGTTTTGTACTCACCTCCCCTCGGCGGGAAGTCCGGACCATCTTTTTTGCAGGGAACGTCCGGTGGGGATGGTTAGTCGTTCCGGGCTGTCCATTTTCACCGGGGGGTCCTCTTCTCCGTGCTTCGGGCCCGCCCCGGAGTTGTGACGTTGCCTTGACGACAACGCACAGGGACGTTCATGCGCAACGTTTCTGTGCGTCGTCATCAAGGCAACGTCACTAGTCCGGGCCCGAAGCACATGCTGGGAGTTGTAGTTTTGCAACATCTGGAGGTCTGCAGGTTGAAGACCACTGATGAAGGGATTGACAGGCGGTGATGATGAAGGGGGGGGGATGATGACTAAGGCCGCAGTGGTCTTCAACCTGCGGACCTCCAGAGGTTTCAAAACTACAACTCCCAGCATGCCTGGACAGCCGATGGCTGTCCGGGCATGCTGGGAGTTGTAGTTTTGCAACATCTGGAGGTCCGCAGGTTGAAGACCACTGATGAAGAGATTGACAGGCGGTGATGATGAAGGGGGGTCTGGATGAAAACATGGGGGGGATGATGTATTTCCCACCCTAGGCTTATAGTCAAGTCAATAACTTTTCCTGGGTTTTTGGGGTAAAATTAGGGGCCTCGGCTTATATTCGGGTCTGCTTATACTCGAGTATATACGGTACCTACCCTCCTTCTTGTTCTCTGCCTCTTTCACTTTAGTTTTCCTATACATATCTTCTTCTTTCTTTATTGTTAATTTTGCATGTTCATGAGTTTAGGCCCCCAGCTTCTCAACGCCAGTAAAATATAAAATGCAACAATAAAAAATAAAAAATAAATTATATACTTATTTTTTAGTATCCTTATATCTGTAATAAATCATACAATAAATACAACATGGTTTAAGAAAGCAGCTTTACAACACTCTGTGATGGGCTATAGCAAAGCATATATGTTCAAATATGCATTTTTGTGTAGTAACCCCCCCCCGACATGCGATGGCCCCGACATATGATCAAATCGACATACAATGGCCTCTCGACGATGCTTTTATATGTCGGGGCCATCGCATTAACTGCTATCCGACAGCGCAAAATGCTTAAGCTGCTGTGGGATAGCAGTTTTAGTATCCCGGACAGGTTCGCTTACCTATCCCCGCTGCTCCGGGTCCACTTTGCGATCCTCTGGCGTCTTCTGTATCTTCTCCGGGGTACGGGCCTCGCTTTCCGGCGTCATTTTTACATCGCTACGCACGCCGTGCCGGCGCAGCAGCGTAATAATGTCACCAGAAAGGGAGGCCCGGACCCTGCGGAAGAAGCCGGAGGATCCCAAAGTGGACCCGGAGCAGCGGGACAGCAGCGGGAGCCCCAGGGACAGCATCGGGAGCGGTGAGGACCCGGTCCGGAGCGTCGGGGACAGGTGAGTATAACTTCCTATACTTTACATTGCTCGAATCCCTCAACATACGATGGATTCGACAAACGATGGGTCGTTTGGAACGAATTACCATCGTATGTTGAGGGACCACTTATATTAATATTACATCTATATATAGCAGCCAGAGCTCAGATTCACTGCAAAGAAATAAAATTAAATGCTACAATTCTGGATGCCTGCAGACACCAGAGTGAAATTGCCACTTTCTATCAGCAAGAAATGTTGTACTTGTTCTCTTTAAAGGGGTACTCCGCCCCTAGACATCTTATCCCCCTATCCAAAGGATAGGGGATAAGATGTCAGATCGCTGTGGTCCCGCTGCTGGGGAGCCCTAGGATCCCTGCTGCGGCACCCCGCTATCATTACAGCACAGAGCGAGTTCGCTCTGCACATAATGACGGGAGATACAGGGGCCGGAGCATCGTTACTTCACGGATCCGCCCCTCGTGACGTCACGGCCAGCCCCTTTCAATACAAGTCTATGGGAGGGGGCGTGGTGGTCGTCACGCCCCCTCCCATAGACTTGCATTAAGGGGACGGGCCGTGATGTCACGAGGGGTGGAGCCATGACGTCACGCTGCTCCGGCCCCTGTATCTCCCATCATTACGTGCAGAGCGAACTCGCTCTGTGCTGTAATGATAGCGGGGTGCCGCAGCGGGGATCCCGGGACTCCCCAGCAGCGGGACCACAGCGATCTGACATCTTATCCCCTATCCTTTGGATAGGGGATAAGATGTCTAGGGGCGGAGTACCCCTTTAAGCATTATCATGTAAAGTTGTACTAACAATATATTCCATTAATGTTTGCTTTAGAAACAAGCCTGCATGGTGATCCGGAACCTTGTGTCACGCACTTGTGATTTCTCACAACCCATCCTGGAAATGGGAGCGGAGTCATTAATTCTTCAAGCCCGCTGCACTCACAAGGATTGTGAAGATGTTGCCAAAGCGGCTTTAAGAGACCTTGGCTGTAGAGTAGAACTACGAGAGCTATGGACTGGTCAGAAAGGCAGCTTGGTCCAATAACCTCAATATACCATACAAGTCCTTGTACAATGTCCATACAAGAAAAAAATGAGTGGCAACATCAGGAGCAAGTGTGATACTGTCTCAGTATCTCGTCTATATAGAGCAAGTGATTTACAATTCCTATTTATTTATTTTTTTATTGCATTATATATCTACATTTATTGCACTGTTTGGGTTCTTGCTTTATTCTTCTCTTGGTTCAATTAATGTTGTCACACAATTGCCCCATCTTCTTTTCTGCATTTGCTTGTTGCTGCATAAATAATGCAGGAGCCCAGGTAAATGTCGACTGAATATGAAGCCCAGAGACGTCAGCCACGGCAGTCTTCAGACAAGAGACAAGCGTATTCCCGAAATTCCTGTTAGTGCTATAGGAACGTTGATTAAAGGGAATGTGTCATCAGAAAACAACCTATTGTTTGAATCAAGTTTTTACGTTAAATATATTTTATTTTTAAAGTTTTCATTACTTTTTTTATTTTTTTCATTTTCCATTTTACTATATATATATATATATATATATATATATATATATATATATATATAATAAAGTAATGTTGAAGTCTTGCAGTTTTTGGTCTGCCCACTAGTCCTAAAACTAAGCTGAGAATTCCTGTATATGTGTGATGATGGAAAGTGATTTGTACAGCATTACAGTGAAAGGTGACATCAGTGTATAGATAAAACAGGAAGGATCTTCTCAATTGCTCAAGCTCAGATCTCTGCCCCCCCCCCCCCCTTTCCTGTGGAAACAGAGCATGCCCAGAAGGATTTCCCATTCATATTAATGGGACAGCTCCTGTCTATTGTTGCCTGTGTCCATGTGGCTTGCATTAAAGCATATCGCTAAAATGCTGTTAAAAAACAGCTCAGGTAAGATGGCAGCACCATATTATACCATATACAAAAACAATGAATAAAAGGAAATTACAATAAAAAAATAGAAACAGATTAAAGTGACACATTCTCTTTAAAATATTACGTTTATGTTTGCACTGCCATTTATAATCTGTCCATCCGTTTATGAGGCTAAACCACTGGTAAATCTTGAGGTTTAGTGGTAAATACAGTAAACACATCTTCCTGGTCCCCTGCTGCTGCTGTTTCGACAGTGCCCTTGCTGATCCATGCTTCCTGTCCATGTCTTAACATACAGGAGATGCCCAATCAGCTAGTCACTCGCTGAGGTAGGTCATCCCTATGGTGAGGGGCTGGATAAATGAGTGCTTTAAAAAAAAAAAGTCAGGTTTAGTTTAATGGTAATGTCTTTGATACTCAAAAGTTATGTGTTAAAGGGTTGTTCAGGTAAAAAAAAATGCTGCAGTAGCATATAGCATTGGTTACCTATTGTCCCCAGTTCTGAAACCATCAAAAATCTATTTTTTGGGGGGTCTCAGTCCTGTACTTCCTGGTTGGGCAGTCTGCACTAAAATTCCCACAATGCAATGCTTTTCCTTAGCTCTCTATCACAGCTCTCACCCTGCCTACTCCCCTGCCAGTTCCCTGCCCAGAGCTGCTGTAGAATATCTTATTTTACAACAGACTATTGCACAGTGAAGCGGCAGCACCTGATGCACTCTTTCCCTTTCTGCCTGTGGAACCGTTCAGCACAAGGCAACTTGCTGTAAACACAGCTCATTCTCCCTAAATGTCCCCACAAAAAATGATATACAGCTTGCATATATGCATATGACAGGAAGATGATGATGTAGGGGCTGGTCAGAAGTGGTGCATGGCAATGTTTCCACCCAAAGTTACCCACTGGAAGAACTGCCAAGATGGCAAGACTTTCCAGCCCAGTGATTCCTTCTTGAGCGCAATTACATGCACTCCCTGTTACCCAGCCACAAGCCTGACAATCTGCATCCCTTATCCAGGTCCAGGATCCTCTTCTATGATCTAAGGGGACAATGCACTTTCTTGCATGAATGCCTATATGAAGATGGGAATACACGGCCTCCCTCTTGTGCTACCAAGCGGTGTATCCTTGGGAAAGCTTGCTTATGCTGCCCTCTTTGCTTCCCTCCAATCCACAATCCAGTGCAAAGACACTCCACTATGCAGTCAACCGGTAGGACTGTGCTGTTTGCAGAAGTGCTGGTGGGAACTGTACTTTTCTGACTGAAACTGTGTTTTCCTGCTGTGCTGAACACAGGTCCCCCTCATTACCAGGTCTTCAATACCAATTCTCCCTGTTCTTCCATGCATGCTTTCACTACTATGCTCTTCCTCTGCTTTACCACTAGCAGGCACCACACTTTCATGTTACCATAACCTTGCACTTAAAGGGGGTCAAGACTTTACATCACTAGTCAGGTGTTGAAAGAAAGCCAGTCTGTGCTTCGATGGGTGGAGCGACCGCTGGGTGGAAGGGAGATCATTCTCCACAGGACTGCAGGGAATTGTAGTTCCATGCATAACTTACATGGAAGGGAGCTCAGCTATGGTGCAATGGGTGGGGTGGTTGATTTGTGGGAGAGAGAAAAGTGACCTCACAATTACAAAGAAGGGATTCTGGGACGGGAACTTCAACAGGAATAAGGCATTTCACAAAAAAACATCAGTGTTATGGTGGACTCCCAACATTTAGCCCCAAAACAAGCACGGATCCTTCCAAAGCATGTCCATTACTGTCTGGCAGGTATGTTGTAAAGTTACCTTATGTTGGATATCCTCTTTTAATATTTTATTTTGTGGTCTCAACATGGGACTCATGGGACTTATACAGAGAGTCTGTGCCCTTACCTTGAGATATGCATCCTGTTGTTATACACCTGTAGTCCCATCTCATATCTGTGGAGGACTTTTGCATCTCAAGCCCTGTCATGGAAAAAATCCTAAATTTTACCCCCTCAACTTTTGCATCTCAAGCCCTGTCATGGAAAAAATCCTAAATGTTACCCCCCTCAGCTATAAACAAAAAATTAAAAAGCTCTAAGCTTACTGATGAAAAAAGACAAGACCTAGGAGAAGGACGCTTCTCCATCCACACATTTGCTTGCTTCTTTGCTTGCTTGTGTCCCCGTCATGGATCTAAAGGCCGCTGGAGATGACTCTGTTCTGTACGTTTCAAGGGTATGTTTCCTTGTAGGTAACATCAGTGGCCCAGGAGGTCATGAGAATGATCATGCCCCTCCTGGACAAAAGACTTAATCTAAATTCCTCTATTAGTCTATGTTCACACAATGAAATTTCCATGCGGAATTTTGCAGAAGCATTTCACACAGACATTTCGCTGCAGCAGAGTCCCATTGATTTCAATGGGATTCGGCTGCACTGTGCACACAGTGGAATTTCCTTGGCAAAAGTCCAAAGACAGAGCAGACATGTGTATTCTTTCTGTGGAGTCTGCATGAAAATGTGTTGCCGTCTGTGAGTGCATTTCCGAGAGGTCCGAGAAATTTTCAGTACGGACACGGACATTCCATCATGGGAGCATAGTCTTAATGTGGTCCTTGCCCAAGTAAACAGCAACCCACAGAAGATCAGTTACCTGGAATCCAGGGTGGTTGATGTTGAGTCTTCCTTAAGACAGAACCTGAACCTAAGGGTGTCATTAACCATTAACTGGAAATGACCAAAGGCATGGAGCTCCGCCTTTTCTCACAATTGACAAAGCAGCTCACTTTGGTGCTTCCCATGCTGATAACTGATTTTAGGCCCTGGTCGTAGAGAACCCAAACAGGTGATTGCGCAGTTCTTTCACTTCCAAATAAAGGAAGACATCCTTAAAGCCTACAAACAACTAAAGTCCCTGACTCAAAGGAGAAGAGCCTTTGCACCTCCTGTCTGCAAATTTCTCCTGGATCACAACTGTAAGTTCCATGATCCTGCTCAGCTTTGGGTTTCTGTGGACAACCCTACCCTCTTCTTGATCCACACCAAGCCAGTAGACACCCTCCACTATTGATGCAGTTTGATGTTTAATCTATTTTGGATGCCCTCATAGCTCGTTATAATGCCTTACTAGGAAATCAAGGATTGTTTTGTTCTTTAACCTTTGTTGTCCCATTCTATATGTTATGTGTGCCCTTTTTTCTGGCCCAACTGTTCTTTGATTTGCTCTGTCTTCTTGTTCTCCCCCCCCCCCCCCATAGTTTTCTCTCCCTTGACCTGGTCTGTGGGCCCCCTGCAAACCTGCTAGAGGACCGCTGAATCATCGAGGCATATGGGTGTTGCTATACTCTTTAGCAAGTCCCCACTTTTTCAATAGAAAACCAATATGCTGACCCAAAGGTTAGATTTCTCTGTATATGCGTAATTATAGCACAAAAACCATACACACTTCTAAATGCAGACCACTCTCTCTTACCCTATCACCTACACTACACTACACACTCACCCTTTTGCCACATTAACTACATTCTCACCCACCCTGATTATGTCAGGCTGTTGCTGCTTGGTTGGTATCTGGCTGAGAATAAAAATACGGGGAACCCTATGCGTTTATTTTTGGGGAAAAAAACGCATAGGGTTCCCCATATTTTTATTCTCAGCCAGAAACCAACCAAGCAGCAACAGCCTTACGTTACCAGGGTGGGCAAGGACCATTGTTACTGGCCCTCCCCAGCCTAAATAACGCCAGCCTGTTACTGCCTAGGCCCAGGAGCGCCATTTTTGATGCTCCGGGCCTGTTGGTACCTGCTCTTCTTGGACACCTGTGGCGGTGGGTACCGGGATGATAATAATTGGGGGTTAGCGCAAGCTGTTTTTGGGGCTAACGCTAAGCCCTGGCTTAGTAATGGATTCCGTCTACAAGACGACTTCCACTACTAAGCTTGAAAATTCTATTTTAAAAAACACGACACATTGGAAAAATTATTTTATTGTAAAAAAAACACTCCTCCACAGCCCTTGTTAATCATTTTATTAAAAGAAAAAAATTAGTTCATCGCTGTAATCCACTGAATCCGCCGCAATCCTCTACATACACGGATCTGAAATGATAAGAAAAAGAAACAAAAAAATAGGCTAGGACTTTTTTTGCGCTCTCCACTAGGGAGAGTGCCCAAAATGCAATGTCTTCCCAAAGAGAGATCCTCCAATTGTTGCAAAACTACAACTCCTAGCATGCCCAGACAGCCTTTGGATGTCTGAGCATGCTGGGAGTCGTAGTTTAGCAACAGTTGAAGTCTCCCTGTCTGGGAAGACCACTGGCAGAAGGGTCTGTTTACATTATACAAAACGTACAATGTGAACAGAGCCTCAAACTTACCACTCTGCCTCCTGTCTGTAGCCCCGCCCACTAATGATATCATCACGAGAGGGCGGAGCTACACGGACCTGACAGAGAGCGAGGGAGGTAAGGGGATCTCCTCTTCTGTATACACTATATACAGCTATCTATAGATAGCTGTATATTCTGTATACCACCCAAAGGGTTAACCTACACTGTCCAGCAGTGTAAGTTAACTCTTTCCTTGCTGGGCTGGCGCACCACTCTGCAAGGGGTTAAGTGAGCTAGCAATGTATATACTGTATACACATTGCAGGCTCACTATAAGTTCTTGCTGAGCAGTAGATATACAACGTATATCTACTGCTCAGCATCCGCTGTTCTCCTGGCTCTGTAGCAATGAGCACAGCTGAGTCCCAAAATCCACATCAGGAGGATCACAACAGGTGTCAGGAGTGACACTTGTTGCGATCTGTCCTCTACTGCTGGTACTACTGCTCCCAACATGGAGCACACTCTGCTCCATGCTGGGAGCTGTAGTACCTGTACTAATTGACAGATCACAGCGGGTGTCATTTCTGACACCCGTTGCAATCTGTCTATTTATGCAGGTAATACCACTCCCAGCATGGAGCAGAGTGTGCTCCATGTTGGGAGCAGTAGTACCTGCAGTTAAGGAAAGATCACAGCGGGTGTCACTTCTGACACTCGCTGTGATCCTCCTGTATAATGTATAGATGCCACCCGCATCCATACATTATACAGGAGGATCACAGCGATCTTTCCTGACGTTCTTCTATGGTCCCCTGTACTGACGTATATATACGCCTATTCATATTTCCCACATATGAGTTGTGATTGGCTGGAACCATCCGGCCAATCACAGCTCTCTGTGGGAAATATGAATAGGCATATATATATATATATATATATATATATATATATATATATATATATATATGGCAGTGCAGGGGACCATAGAAGAGCGGTGGCCGCCCGTCTGCATCTATACATTATACAGGAGGATCGCAACAGGTGTCAGAAGTGACACCGGGAGTGAGCTGACAATTAGTACATGTACTACTACTCCCATCATAGAAAAGTGTGTGAGAGTAGTAGTACTACCTAAAAAAATGTAAAAAACTAAAGAAAAAAAAGTGAAAAAACACACACTTTATTCAACACATAATTAAAATATATTAATAAAAAGTTTAACAAAATGAAATATAAGAAATATATTATTTTAACATTTAAATGGCCCCTTTCTAAATTTGTATTATTGTCGGCTACATTTTTTGTTCCCTGCCCGCCCACATAAATTGATCCCTGCTTAAAAAATGTATAACAATTTCCTTATAAAAAAGATATATTTCATTACATACAATTTTTTCCATCCCATCTATATCTTTTTATAATATTTTTGAATGGTACCCTACGAAATTTTATTTAAAAAAGGTATCTATCACTTTTTTAAGTCGCTAAAGTCCAAAAAAGAATAAAAACCGCCTGCAAAAACACCAACGTTCAAACCCACATAGACTTCGTAAGAAAAAAATTATTTGGTAAGGGTGTCCAGCTAATTTTTTTTCTCCAATGGGTTCCCCAAGCCAAAATGGGGGTGGGGGGGGGGGGCACAATTTTCTGTTCTTGCCTCAGGAGCAAAAAGAGCTACAGCTCTGTCTGTAATGCACATCATGTAACAATGTTTAGCACTTATCTGATCGCTTTTATAAGAGCCTTGTAGTTTGCAGACTTTGTTTAAAGATGTTTTATAATTTGTAAATTTATAAATAATGATAATTTAATCCCTTGGGGACCGTTATTGCACTTTCGTTTTTTCCTCCTCACCTTTTAAAAATCATAACCCTTTCAATTTTGCACATACAGACCCAAATGATGGCTTATTTTTTGCGCCACTAATTCTACTTTGTAATGACATCAGTCATTATACCCAAACATCTACAAAGAAACAAAAAAAAATTATTGTGTGACAAATTGAAGAAAAAACACAATTTTGTAACTTTTGGGGCTTCCATTTCTACGCAGTACATTTTTCAGTAAAAGACACCTTATCTTTCTTCTGTAGGTCCCTACGATTAAAATGATACCCAACTTATATAGGTTTTATTTTGTATTACTTCTGAAAAAAAGTCATAACTACATGCAGGAAAATGTATACATTTAAAATTGTCATCTTCTGACCCCTATAACTTTATTATTTTACTGTGTATGGGGTGGTTTGAGGGCTCATTTTTTGCGCTGTGATCTGAAGATTTCATCAGTACCATTTTTGTTTTGATCTGACTTTTTGATCGCTTTTTATAAATTTTTTATATGGTAAAAAAAGGGACCAAAAATACACTATTACGGAATTCTTTTGCGTGTACGGTTTAATTAACAATATATTTTTATAGCTTGGACATTTACACATGCAGCCATACCACATATGCTTATATTCATTTTTATTTACATGTTTGTTTGTTTTTTTATGGGAAAAGGGGGGTGATTTGAACTTTTATTAGGTAAGGGGTTAAATCACACTTACTGTATTGATTGCCAGCACTGTTCAATGCAAAGCCATAGCATTGCATTGATCAGTGTTATCGGTGGTTGATTGCTCAAGCCTGAATCTCTGGCTTGGAGCAATCAATCGCCAATCAAACGCTCCGGAGGCAGGTAACTGACCCTCCGCTCGCGTCCTAGCTGATCGGGACATCGCAATTTCACTGCAGTAGTCCCAGCCAGACTCAGCTGCCAGGAATTATTATTTTTTTTTTTACAGTTTAGACACGGCGGTCAACATTGAATGCCGCATCTAAAGAGTTAATAGCTTGCGTCGCTGCGATCGGTGATGCGCGCTATTAGCCCCGGGTCCCGGCTACAGTTAGACACTGGGACCGACCCAATATGATGCGGGGTCGTCCTGAGTCCCCAAGAGGTTAACTTTCTAATAGGCTATAGATAAATTAACACTAATTTACATAAATAAAAAGCTACAGAGCTGTCTGGATTGGAGTGTGAATGTGGGAGATTCTTATGATAGCTTGGATATGAAAAGTGCTGTAGAAGTGACACTAATGTGAAGAAATTCTTACAAAAACATAATAGGTGTCCATAGCCATTAAATCATTTAATTAAAGTGCTGATTTGACTCTAAGTAAGGTTTGTATTTATAATGTGAAACTGTAAAAAAATTTTTATTGTGTTTCATTTAGGCTTCAGTTTTCGAGAACTTTGAAGTTTGTAGGCTTTGTTTAAAGAAGTTTTATAATTTATGAAAAGTGACTTGTACATTTTTAAATAATATTTAATATAATAAAAAAAAAATTGCTATACATAAAAGCCAGGTACTAAGAATGGAAGGTAACTTTTGTCACTACATTCTCATGGCGTGAAGGACATGTCCAAAAAGAATCTGCATGTCATACTAAATAACAGTATTATTTCACTAACCCAGCATACTCCATATGTATTACAGCAAGGCAAAGTGTTCTACACCCCTATTGAGGCTCTCTGTAGCCCGGAAATAGACATTTTTAATAGCAACTCGCCGCAAATAAATTCTGATCGAACCAAATTTTTTAGGAAAATTTGGCGAATCGGCCGAATGGAATTTTTCTAAAATTCGTTCATCTCTAATCCTCATCATCCCCCAGGGACCTTTTTGCCCCCAGGGATGGTGGGGATATGAAGTTTGTAAGTTACCCCAGTCGCCCCGTAAGTAGTCCCCTGGGCGGGAAGCTATACTTACCTAGTCCCGTTTCTCCAGCTGTAGTGATGCCCCCTTAGCGTGATTGACGACCCGTGTCACTGCTCTGCTTAGGCAGCAAAGTGATGACGCGGGCCGTCATTCATGCTAAGGGGTGTCACTACAGCTGGAGCGACAGGACCGAGTAAGTATTGCTGCCTGCCCAGGGAACTACTTATGCCTACAAAGACTTTATTTCATGTTACACTCATACATGTTGTAATATTTATAAGAGCTAGTTTGGTCCATAGTAAACTGTTAGCTGCAGGGCTGTTTACATAATTGTTCTTTCTTTGGTATTTTACCTGTAACAACATGTCCCCAGTTACATGCTCTGGGCACAACCTTGTAAGCATGAACTTATTGTACTCTTCAAAATCTTAATGCTTGTAAGTCATGACATTGTTGCCAAGAAATTAACACACTGGGTGTAACAGAATTTCTTTAAAGGGAAACTCCTAGTGGAACACATAAATATGAAAAAAGAAGCGTATGCAGATCCATCAATTCAGAAAGTATCAAATTCTATTAATACACTAGTGGAGTACGTGGCGGTGCCCGGTTTTTCCTTCCTAATCCTTGTTATGGAGGAAAATCAACAGAGGAAACTTTTGACTTCATATCCCGTAATCATATATTGTTGTCATATCCCAACCCCATATCCCATCCTCCTATCCCGACCTCCTATCCCGACCTCCTATCCCGACCTCCTATGCCGTCCTCCTATGCCGTCCTCCTATGCCGTCCTCCTATGCCGACCTCCTATGCCGACCTCCTATCTCGACCCGTAATATGTGTGCCAGGTATTGAAATATCTCCAGCCGTACGGAAGTTATGCGGGAACATACATTTCCCATTGGTTTGCATGGGACTTTAAACAAAAATCCCGATCCTCACAAATGGGGGTAGTTAAGGGTTAAATTAACTATCCTATATTTTAAGTGGACATATAAGTAACATGTGACCAAGTATTATTGAAATATCTCAAGCCGGTTGGAAGTTATGCAGTAACATATATTTCCCATAGACTAGTATGGGACCTTAAACAAAAACCCTGACCCTGGCAAATATGGGTGAGTAAGGGTTAAATCACCTATCCTATGTTTGTTGTTGACATACATATAAGTAACATGTGTGCCATGTTTCATGTTAATATCTTTAGCCGTTTGGACGTGATGCTGGAACATACATATACACATATACACATACACACAATGGGGGAGATTTATGAAAACCTGTCCGGAGGAACCAATCAGATCGCTCCTATCATTTTCAACAAGGCCTCTGCAAAATGAAAGAAGCGATGTGATTGGTTGTTATGGGTAACTGGGCAACTTTTCTTCTGGACAGGTTTTGATAAATCTCCCCCAATATTGAGTTTTATATATATAGATAAATGCACAAAGGACACACATCTAAAATCATTAAAAATGGACAGAAAGTATGTAAGCCGACATACAACTCAGCAACCACAGAGGCAAAAGAAAGAGAGGTCTGGGGTGGGCTCAAACTGCTGCAGTGGAAATGGCTATACGAGTAGGAAGGATCACCATAAATTAACACCCAAAGTAAATATAGAGGGGGAAGGTATGACACAAAAAAAAAACCTAAGACCAGTAATGATAAAATACTAAACAGTGAAGGTGTCCTGGTAGTTATTAGTGAAGTGCCATAGCAGGGAGCATCAGCAAAGGTTAGGAGGATGAAAAGTGTGCACCAGACCTCCGTCACCCAACGTTTCACCACTGAAGGCTTTTTCCGGGGCAGAATCATGGTGGGTGGGTGTCTACACTTTATGTTCAAAGTCTACCAATTATGGGTACAGAGAGCAGTCATGTGATCAGACTGGAATCTGCATCGTTTCCAGGCTCACCTGATGTTGCTAGCATACAAGGATCGCGAGAGATTAGGCAGATATGTTAATGCACTTCAGCCGGGTGGCTGGCGCAGCCGCGATACGATCCTGCCATGTTGCGCATGAAATGCGCATGCGCACCATGGCTGGGATAAGCATCTGGCATGTGACGTCAGAGTCAGCGCACCACGGCTGGAGTAAGCGTCTGACGTCAGAGTCACGCATCCCGAGGTCAGAGCTGTCAAATTCACTGAGGACGCCCACTGACAGCCCCGGGGAGGGGTCAGTGAGATCGCCGCTATGGGTGAACTGATAGTTTCACTCAAATAACCTGCCGGACCCTGTAATGACACCTGATGCATGCCATATGCATGCACGGTACAGCCATGTGCCGACCACTCCACATGCATAGACAGTAGCAATAATTAGATTGTATAAATATAAATAGAGGCCACAGCGTATATGTTAAAGATAAGTATAAACATAAGGAGAATAAAATACATAAATACTGTAGCCATGCCTACCACTATGTCTTATTTTCGGAGTATGGCTTATATTACGCTAATGCTTAGAAATTTTGCTATGGCTTATTTTATGGGTATGTCTTATTTTTGGGGAAACAGGGTACATACAATACACTGGTAGATGGGCTTTCTATGAAGGTGAGGAACAGGGGCTGACATAAATATATTCTGTGTACAGCACTGTGGAATATTATATAGTACTACATCAAGAATTGGGAATAAAGGAATCATAGTTCCAACTTCACTATAGCTAAATGGGGGACATATTTTGGGGCTACTGTTTCTTAATACAGGATAAACCATCTGTGTACATCAGCTTATTTCATACCTGACAAATACTTTACCCCGTTCCAAAAATATATTTATAGGATCATTCGTATTCTGAAATACAATCTGTTTTCAAGGGTTGAGTCTCCTTCCTCTAAGTGTAAAGTAAGCTGCACAGAGAGCATGGCACAACAGCTTTTTAAAGGGACAATAGTCTTTCTAATCATAGATGAAATGCTCATCTTTTTTTTTTCTTGTGGCAGGCATTAACCCCTTAAGGACCCAGCCATTTTACACCTTAGGAACCGGCCATTTTTTGCACATCTGACCACTGTCACTTTAAACATTAATAACTCTGGAATGTTTTTAGTTATCATTCTGATTCCGAGACTGTTTTTTCGTGACATATTCTACTTTAACTTAGTGGTAAAATTTTTTGGTAACTTGCATCCTTTCTTGGTGAAAAATCCCCAAATTTGATGAAAAATGTTAAAATTTAGCATTTTTCTAACTTTGAAGCTCTCTGCTTGTAATGAAAATGGATATTCCAAATATTATTTTATTTTATTCACATATACAATATGTCTACTTTATATTTGCATCATAAAATTGACGAGTTTTTACTTTTGGAAGACACCAGAGGGCTTCAAAGTTCAGCAGCAATTTTCCAATTTTTCACAAAATTTTGAAACTCGCTTTTTTTCAGGGACCAGTTCAGGTTTGAAGTGGATTTGAAGGGTCTTCATCTTAGAAATACCCCACAAATGACCCCATTATAAAAACTGCACCCCCCAAAGTATTCAAAATGACATTCAGTCAGCATTTTAACCCTTTAGGTGTTTCACAGGAATAGCAGCAAAGTGAAGAAGAAAATTCACAATCTTCATTTTTTACACTCGCATGTTCTTGTAGACCCAATTTTTGAATTTTTACAAGGGTAAAAGGAGAAAATGTATATTTATATTTGTAGCCCAATTTCTCTCGAGTAAGCACATACCTCATATGTCTACGTAAAGTGTTCGGCGGGCGCAGTAGAGGGCTCAGAAGGGAAGGAGCGACAAGGGGATTTTGGAGCGTACGTTTTTCTGAAATGGTTTTTGGGGGGCATGTTGCATTTAGGAAGCCCCTATGGTGCCAGAACAGGAAAAAAAAACACATGGCATACTATTTTGGAAACTATACCCCTTGAGGAACGTAACAAGGAATAAAGTGAGCCTTAATACCCTATAGGTGTTTCCCGACTTTTGCATATGTAAAAAAAATTAAAAAAAATTTCAATAAAATGTGTGTTTCCCCCCAAATTACACATTTTTGCAAGGGTTAATAGCAGAAAATACCCCCCAAAATTTGTAACCCCATCTCTTCTGAGTATGGAGGTACCCCATAAGTTGACATGAAGTGCACTATGGGCGAACTACAATGCTCAGAAGAGAAGGAGTCATATTTGGCTTTTTGAGAGCAAATTTTGCTCGGGGGCATGTCGCATTTAGGAAGCCCCTGTTACGCCGAGCGCTCCGGGTCCCCGTTCCTCCCCGGAGCGCTCGCCTCATCCTCGTTGCTGCAGCGCCCCGGTCAGATCCACTGACCGGGTGCGCTGCGGTCCCGCCTCCAGCCGGGATGCGATTCGCGATGCGGGTGGCGCCCGCTTGCGATGCGCACCCCGGTCCCCGTACCTGACTCGCTCTCCGTCGGTCCTGTCCCGGCGCGCGCGGCCCCGCTCCCTAGGGCGCGCGCGCGCCGGGTCTCTGCGATTTAAAGGGCCAGTGCACCTATGATGGTGCCTGGCCCAATCTTCCAATTAGCTTAATTAGTTTCCACCTGTGCACTTCCCTATATCACCTCACTTCCCCTGCACTCCCTGGCCGGATCTTGTTGCACTTGTGCCTAGTGAAAGCGTTCCCTTGTTTGTTCCTAGCCCGTGTTCCTGACCTCCTGCCGTTGCCCCTGACTACGATCCTTGCCGCCTGCCCCCGACCTTCTGCTACGTCCGACCTTGCTTCTGCCTACTCCCTTGTACCTCGCCTATCTTCAGCAGCCAGAGAGGTGAGCCGTTGCTAGTGGATACGACCTGGTCACTACCGCCGCAGCAAGACCATCCCGCTTTGCGGCGGGCTCTGGTGAAAACCAGTAGTGTCTTAGAACCGGTCCACTAGCACGGTCCACGCAATCCCTCTCTGGCACAGAGGATCCACCTCCTGCCAGCCGGCATCGTGACAGTAGATCCGGCCATGGATCCCGCTGAAGTTCCTCTGCCAGTTGTCGCTGACCTCCCTACACTGGTCGCCCAGCAAGCCCTAAAGATCGCCCAACGAAATCAACAGCTGGCATACTTGACCTCCGTGACACTGCATCTTCAGTCACAGATACAGCAAATTCAGTCACAGCTACAGCTGCAACAACCATCTCCTCCGCCGGTTCCTGCAACTCCTCCGCAGCAACCGGCCGCTCCTAACCCCTGCTTGTCCCTGCCGGACAAATTTGATGGGGTCCGCAATGATCCTGCCACAGCCACAGTCCAGTCCTACTTCGCTGAGGTCCGTGGTGTCTTCGAGGAGACTGCCCTGCTGAACCTGGTCCAGGGTGTTTCTTCCGTTGGCGAGTACGCCATTCAGTTCCGTGCTCTTGCTTCCGAGTTGTCCTGGAATAGTGAGATTCTCTGCGCGACCTTTAAAAAAGGCCTATCCAGCAACATTAAAGATGTTCTGGCCGCACGAGAAACTCCTGCTAACCTGCATGAACTCATTCATCTTGCCACTCGCATTGACATGCGTTCTTCCGGATGGCGTCTGGAGCTCCGCCTGGATATGGACGTTGTTCGCACGAGGCGTTTTTTCTCCCCGGCTCCTCTCTCCTCTGGTCCTCTGCAATCCGTTCCTGTGCCTCCCGCCGTGGAGGCTATGCAAGTTGACCGATCTCGCTTGACACCTCAAGAGAGGACACGACGCCGCATGGAGAATCTTTGCCTGTACTATGCCGGTACCGAACACTTCCTGAAGGATTGTCCTATCCGTCCTCCCCGCCTGGAAAGACGTACGCTGACTCCGCACAAAGGTGACACAGTTCTTGATGTCTACTCTGCTTCTCCATGCCTTACTGTGCCTGTGCGGATATCTGCCTCTACCTTCTCCTTCTCTACTATGGTCTTCTTGGATTCCGGATCTGCAGGAAAATTTTTTTTGGCCTCTCTTATCAACAGGTTCTACGTCCCTGTGACCAGTCTCGCCAGACCCCTCTACATCTATTGTATTAACAATGAAAGATTGGACTGTACCGTGCGTTTCCGCACAGAACCCCTCCTAATGTGCATCGGACCTCATCACGGAAAAATTGACTTTTTTTTCCTCAGGTTCTTTGGCCCCAAGAAGAGGGGGAGACCCAAGGGGGGGGGTACTGTTACGCCGAGCGCTCCGGGTCCCCGTTCCTCCCCGGAGCGCTCGCCTCATCCTCGTTGCTGCAGCGCCCCGGTCAGATCCACTGACCGGGTGCGCTGCGGTCCTGCCTCCAGCCGGGATGCGATTCGCGATGCGGGTGGCGCCCGCTCGCGATGCGCACCCCGGTCCCCGTACCTGACTCGCTCTCCGTCGGTCCTGTCCCGGCGCGCGCGGCCCCGCTCCCTAGGGCGCGCGCGCGCCGGGTCTCTGCGATTTAAAGGGCCAGTGCACCTATGATGGTGCCTGGCCCAATCTTCCAATTAGCTTAATTAGTTTCCACCTGTGCACTTCCCTATATCACCTCACTTCCCCTGCACTCCCTGGCCGGATCTTGTTGCACTTGTGCCTAGTGAAAGCGTTCCCTTGTTTGTTCCTAGCCCGTGTTCCTGACCTCCTGCCGTTGCCCCTGACTACGATCCTTGCCGCCTGCCCCCGACCTTCTGCTACGTCCGACCTTTCTTCTGCCGACTCCCTTGTACCTCGCCTATCTTCAGCAGCCAGAGAGGTGAGCCGTTGCTAGTGGATACGACCTGGTCACTACCGCCGCAGCAAGACCATCCCGCTTTGCGGCGGGCTCTGGTGAAAACCAGTAGTGTCTTAGAACCGGTCCACTAGCACGGTCCACGCAATCCCTCTCTGGCACAGAGGATCCACCTCCTGCCAGCCGGCATCGTGACAGCCCCTATGGTGCCAGGACAGCAAAAAATACCCACATGCCATACCATTTTGGAAACTAGACCCCTTGAGGAAGGTAACAAGGAATAAAGTGAGCCTTAATACCCCACAGGGGTTTCACGACTTTTGCATACGTAAAAAAAAAAAAAAATTCACAAAAATGTGTGTTTCCCCCACAAATTTCACATTTTTGCAAGGGTTAATAGCAGAAAATACCCCCCAAAATTTGTAACCCCATCTCTTCCGAGTATGGAGGTACCCCATAAGTTGACCTGAAGCGCACTACGGGCGAACTACAATGCTCAGAAGAGAAGGAGTCATATTTGGCTTTTTGAGAGCAAATTTTGCTCTGGGGGCTTGTCGCATTTAGGAAGCCCCAATGGTGCCAGAACAGCAAAATAACCCCCACATGGCGTACCATTTTGGAAACTAGACCCATTGAGGAACGTAACAAGGGGTACAGTGAGCATTTACCCCCCCCCCCCCCCCCACTGGTGTCTGTCAGATCTTTGGAACAGTGGGCTGTACAAAATTTTTAATTTGCGCAGCCCACTGTTCCAAAGATCTGTCAGACAGCAGTGGGGTGTAAATTCTCACTGCACCCCTCATTACATTCTGTGAGGGGTATAGTTTCCAAAATGGGGTCACATGTGTTTTTTTTTTTTTTTGCGTTTGTCAAAACCGCTGTAACAATCAGCCACCCCTGTGCAAATCACCTCAAATGTACATGGTGCACTCTCCCTTCTGGGCCTTGTGCGCCCCCAGAGCACATTGCGCCCACATATGGGGTATCTCCGTAGTCGGGAGAAGTTGCATTACAAATTTTGGGGGGCTTTTTTCCCTTTTACCTCTTGTCAAAATGAAAAGTATAGGGCAACACCAGCATGTTAGTGTAAAAAATAAAATTTTTTACACTAACATGCTGGTGTAGACCCCAACTTCACCTTTTCATAAGGCGTGAAAGGAGAAAAAGCCCCCCAAAATTTGTAAGGTAATTTCTCCCGAATACGGCAATACCCCATATGTGACCCTAAACTGTTGCCTTGAAATACGACAGGGCTCCGAAGTGAGAGCGCCATGCTCATTTGAGGCCTGAATTAGGGATTTGCATAGGGGTGGATATAGGGGTATTCTACGCCAGTGATTCCCAAACAGGGTGCCTCCAGCTGTTGCAAAACTCCCAGCATGCTTGGACAGTCAACGGCTGTCCGGCAATACTGGGAGTTGTTGTTTTGCAACAGCTGGAGGCTCCATTTTGAAAACAGTGGCGTACCAGACGTTTTTCATTTTTATTGGGGAGGGGGGCTGTGTAGGGGTATGTGTATATGTAGTGTTTTTTACTTTTTATTTTATTTTGTGGTAGTGTAGTGTAGTGTTTTTAGGGTACAGTCACACGGGTGGGGGGTTACAGCGATTTTCCCGCTACGAGTTTGAGCTGCCACGCAAAATTTGCTGCATCGCAAACTTGCAGCCGGATACTCACTGTAAGCCCCCTGCCCATGTGAATGTACCCTGTACATTCACAAGGGGGGGACCTCCAGCTGTTGCAAAACTACAACTCCCAGCATGCACAGTCTATCAGTGCATGCTGGTAGTTATAGTTTTCACAACAGCTGGAGGCATACGGGTTGGGAAACACTGAGTTAGGAAACAATGTTTCCCAACCAGTGTGCCTCCTGTTGTTGCAAAACCACAACTCCCAAACATTCTCAGGCATGCTGGGAGTAGTAGTTCGGCAACATCTTTAGAGCCAGATGTTGCCGAACTACAACTCCCAGCATGCTTGGAGTTGTAGTTTGCAACATCTGGAGGACTACAGTTTGCAGACCACTAATACAGTGGTTCCCAATCTGTGCCCTTCCAGATGTTGCAAAACTACAACTCCCAGTATGCCCTTACTGTCCAGGCATGCTGGGAGTTGTAGTTCTGAAACATCTGAAGGGCCAGATGTTACAGAACTACAACTCCCAGCATGCCTGGACAGTAAGGGCATGCTGAGAATGTGTAGTTTTGCAACATCTGGAAGGGCACAGTGGTCTCCAAACTGTGGACCTCCAGATGTTGCAAAACTGCAACTCCCAGCATGCCCAGATGCCAAGGGCTGTCTGGGCATGCTGGGATTTGTAGTATATAGGGTCCCAATACAGCAATGCATGTCGCTTTACGGCGACGTGCATTGCTGTAAAGGGCCCGACCGCGGCTGAAGATCAACTCACCTGTCGCCGCCGCCGCCATCTTCCTCGCCGGGATCCGGGTCTTCAGGGACGAGGTAAGTACCGAGGTCGGTCCCCAGCACTCCCCCGTCCCCCGCCGCGTCCTCCGGTCTTCCTCTCGTCCTCTCCGGACTTTCAGGGGCCGGGCAGGACGGGAGGAAGTAACCGCCCCCCCCCCCCCCCTCCTGCGATTGGTCGATTAACTAACCGACAGATCGCAGGGTATAGGAGGAGGTGGCAGGCTTGCCACCTCGCTCCTATACGTTAGCATGGTCCTGGCTGTCTGTGACAGCCGGGTTCATGCGAAATTACCGGGCGGTCGGGTCCCAGAGACCCGATCAGCCCGGTATCGCCGCAGATCACAAGGGCGATTTCCCTTGCGATTTGCGGCGATCGCCGACATGGGGGGCCTACATGGCCCCCCTCGGCGTTTGCCCTGGATCCCTGCTGAAGAATTTCAGCAGGGATCCGCTTCCGATCTCCGCCGGGTGAGCGGCGGAGACCAGGAAAAGACATGACGTATGCATACGTCATGGGTCCTTAAGACCCAGGGTGCTATGACGTATGCATACGTCATGGGTCCTGAAGAGGTTAAAGGGGTACTCCATTGGAAAACTATTTTTTTTAGCCCCTTAACCACTTAAGGACCTAGGGCGTATGGATATGCCTTGACGTCCTGGTACTTAAAACGCCCGTGGGGCGACGACCAATAGCAACGACTAATACGCCCGTGGGGCGACGACCAATAGCAGACCGGGGGCGGGGGGGGGGGGGGTTAACTTTCGTTTTCCCCATCCTGCCCACCCACAATAGGCGGGGCAGAACGGGGAACTGAAGGGGACCAGGCGCCGACGTCCACTTACCGATCCGGAGGCTGCGGCGACGGTGATCGGCGGGCGGCATGACGTGCGTAAGATGAGGACGGCTCCCTGGATCCTACGGAAGCCGGTAAGTTGATCTGGAGGGCTACAGTCTGAGACTGTGGTCTCTAAACTGTAGCCCTCCAGATGTTGCAAAACTACAACTCCCAGCATGCCCAGACAGCTGTTTGGGCATGCTGGAATATGTAGTTTTGCAACAGATGGAGGGCTGCAGTTTGAGACCACTATACAGTGGTCTCTAAACTATATCCCTCCAGATCTTGCAAAACTACAACTCCTAGCATGCCCACATAGCTGTTTGTTGTCTGGGCATGCTGGGAGTTGTAGTTTTGCAACATCTGGAGGTCCACAGTTTGGAGATCACTGTGCACTGGTCTAAAAACTGTAGCCCTCCAGATGTTGCAAAACTGCAAATCCCAGCATGCCCAGACAGCAAACAGCTGTCTCGGCATGCTGGGAGTTGTAGTTGGGTACCTCCAGCTGTTGCATAACTACATCTTCCAGCATACCCTTCGGTGATCAGTACATGCTGGAAGTTGTAGTTTTGCAACAGCTGGAGGCACACTGGTTGGAAAATACTGAGTTAGGTAACAGAACCTAACTGAAGTTGTTGCAAAAGTACAACTCCCAGCATGCAAGGTCTGTCAGTACATGCTGGGAGTTGTAGTTTTAGCTTTAGTTTGTAGCTGGAGGTTTGCCCCCCATGTGAATGTACAGGGTACATTCACACGGACAGGTTTACTGTAAATTTCCTCCTTCAAGTTTGGGCTGCGGCAAATTTTTTGCCGCAGCGCAAACTCCTAGCGGAAAACTCACTGTAACCAGACAGTGCGAAAGTACCCTAAAAACACTACACTACACTACACTAACACATAATAAAGGGTAAAACAATACATATACACCCCCTTACACTGTCCCCCCCAATAAAAATTAAAAACGTCTTGTACGGCAGTGTTTCCAAAACGGAGCCTCCAGCTGTTGCAAAGCAACAACTCCCAGCATTTCCGGACAGCCAATGACTGTCCAGGCATGCTGGGAGTTTAGCAACAGCTGGAGGCACCCTGTTTGGGAATCACTGGTGTAGAATACCCCTATGTCCACCCCTATGCAATCCCTAATTTAGTCCTCAAATGCGCATGGCGCTTTCTCACTTCAGAGCCCTGTCGTATTTCAAGGAAACAGTTTAGGGCCACATATGGGGTATTTCCGTAATCGGGAGAAATTGCACTACAAATTTTGGGGGTCTTTTTTTCCTTTTACCGCTTGTGAAAAGGAAAAGTTGGGGGCTACACCAGCTTGTTAGTGTAAAAAAATAAAAAAATTTACACTTACATGCTGGTGTTACCCCATACTTTTTATTTTCACAAGCGGTAAAAGAAAAAAAAAAAAGACCCCCAAAATTTGTAACGCAATTTCTCCTGAGTACGGAAATACCCCAAATGTAAGAGTAAAATGCTCTGTGGACGCATAACAAGGCTCAGGAATGAGAGCGCACCATGTACATTTGAGGCCTAAATTGGTGATTTGCACAGGGGTGGCTGATTTTACAGCGGTTCTGACAAACGCAAAAAAATATAAATAATGTGATCCCATTTTGGAAACTACACCCCTCACGGAACGTGACAAGGGGTATAGTGAGCCTTAACACCCCACAGGTGTTTGACGAATTTTCATTAAAGTTGGATGGGAAAATGAAAAAAAAAAATTTCCACTAAAATGCCGGTGTTACCTTAAATTTTTCATTTTCACATGGGAAAATAGGAAAAAAAGCCCCCCCCAAATTTGTAACCCCATCTCTTCTGAGTAAGAACATACCCCATATGTGAATTTAAAGTGCTCTGCGGGCGAACTACAATGCTCAGAAGAGAAGGAGCGCCATTGGGATTTTGAAGAGAAAATTTGTCCTGAATTGAAGGCCACATGTGTTTGCAAAGCCCCCATAGTGCCAGAACAATGGTCCCCCTACACATGTGACCCCATTTTGGAAACTACACCCCTCATGTAATGTAATAAGGGGTACAGTGAGCATTTACGCCCCACAGGTGTCTGACACATTTTTGGAACAGTGGTCCGTAAAAATGAAAAATTAAATTTTTCATTTGCACAGCCCACTGTTCCAAAGATCTGTCAAACGCCAGTGGGGTGTAAATACTCACTGCACCCCTTGTTAAATTCTGTGAGGGGTGTAGTTTCCAAAATGGGGTCACATGTGGGGTCCACTGTTCTGGCACCACGGGGGGCTTTCTAAACGCACATGGGCCCTGACTACTATTCCAAACTAATTCTCTTTCCAAAAGCTCAATGGCGCTCCTTCTCCTCTGAGCATTGTAGTTTGCCAGCAGAGCTTTTTACGTCCTAACATGGGGTATTTCTATACTCAGAAGAAATGGGGTTACAAATTTTTGGGGGCATTTTCTCCTATTACCCCTTGTAAAAATGTCAAATTTTGGGGAAAAACTGCATTTTAGTAAAAAAATAATTTTTTTTCATTTACACATCCGACTTTAACGAAAAGTCGTCAAACACCTGTGGGGTGTTAAGGCTCAGCAGACCCCTTGTTACGTTTATGGAGGGGTGTAGTTTCCAAAATAGTATGCCATGTGGGTATTTTTTGCTGTTCTGGCATAACAGGGGCTTCCTAAATGCAACATGCCCCCAAAAAAACATTTCAGCAAAAGTTGCTTTCAAAAAGCCAAATGTGACTCCTTCTCTTCTGAGCATTGTAGTTCGCCCGCAAAGCATTTTACGTCCTAACATGGGGTATTTCCATACTCAGAAGAGATGGGGTTACAAATTTTGGGGGGCATTTTCTCCCATTACCCTTTGTAAAAATGGTAAATTTGGGGGGAAAACTGTACTTTAGTGTGAATTGTTTTTTTTCCATTTACACATCCGATTTTAACGAAAAGTTGTCAAACACCTGTGAGGTGTTAAGGGTAACTGGACCCCTTGTTACATGCCTTGAGGGGTGTAGTTTCCAAAATGGTATGCCATGTGGGGTTTTCTGCTGTTCTGGCACCACAGGGGCTTCCTAAATGTGACATGCCCCCCAAAAACCATTTCACAAAAATTCACTCTCCAAAATCCCATTGTCGCTCCTTCCCTTCTGAGCCCTCTACTGCGCCCACCGAACACTTGACATACACATATGAGGTATTTCCTTACTCGAGAGAAACATCTAAAGGGTTAACACACTTACTGAATGTCATTTTGAATACTTTGAGGGGTGCAGTTTTTATAATGGGGTCATTTGTGGGGGTTTTCTAAGATGAAGGCCCTTCAAATCCACTTCAAAACTGAACTGGTCCCTGAAAAATTCCGATTTTGAAAATTTTGTGAAAAATTAGAAAATTGCTGCTGAACTTTGAAGCCCTCTGATGTCTTCCAAAATAAAAACATGTAAACTTTATGATGCAGTCATAAAGCAGACATATTGTATATGTGAATCAATGTATAATTTATTTGGAATATCCATTTTCCTTATAAGCAGAGAGCTTCAAAGTAAAAAAAATGCAAAATTTACAATTTTTTCAGCAAATTTTGGAATTTTTCACCAAGAAATGTATCGACAAAATTTTACCACTAACATAAAGTAGAATATGTCACGAAAAAACTATCTCGGAATCAGAATGAAAGGTAAAAGCATCCCAGAGTTATTAATGCTTAAAGTGAAAGTGGTCAGATGTGCAAAAAATGTCCGGGTCCTTAAATGGGCACTGTCATGAAAAATAATTTTTGATATGTTGTAGTACTTAGTACTACAACATATCTCTAATATACTTTTATAAAAAAAAATGCTTTTAAAACATTTTAAAAGCAATTTGAAATTCGGCCACTAGGGGGCGCCCTCCTAGTGGCCGAATGCAGTGCGGAGTGACGTCACTGCAAAATTCCGACTGATTCCGGCAGGGCATCAGTCGAAATTTTGCGCAGGCGCAGTAACAGCCAGGGCTGCGCATCGGCTTCCCGCACTCGCCGACGGCCTTGCTGCAAGGTGCGGGCGGCGCGGGGGGTTGGCTGCTCCAGCATGGTGCGTGGAGTGCTGCTCCAAGGTACGGGGGGGATGGGGAGAGCTGCTTCAAGGTAAGGGGAGGATGGGGGGAGCTGCTGCAAGGTGCGGGGGGATGGGGGGCACTGCTGCAAGGTACGGGGGGGGGGTTGTTGTTTGGGTTTACTTACCGAGCGGCAGGAAGAGTCACCCCCGCACCCGTCCCTCCCGCATCGGCTCCTGGCTCACTCCTTCCCCCATGAAACTCCTGTCCTGGGTGCCTCCAGTTGTTTTACCACTACAACTCCCAGCATGCCCTGACAGCCAATAGATGTCAGGGCATGCTGGGAGTTGTAGTGGTGAAACAGCTGGAGGCACCCTGTTAGGAGAACTAAGGGCGGAAGTGCCGGCCCCAGCAGGCATCAGTGACGTGGTGCCTGCTGGGGAAGTCTGCCTGGTAGTGAGCACACTGCCAGGCAGACTAAATGCCATTTTAAAAATAGTAAAAATAAATAAAATAAAGGCAGGGAGGGTGTTAGGGATAGAAGTGCAATAGGCAGGGACAGAAAAAAAAATCATGATGGTGGGAGCTACCCTTTAAGGTATATTTGGGCTGGGTCCTTAAGGGGTTATCCCCGTCTTTGGACTTTCGTTTTTTTTCCTCATCACCTTGTAAAAATCATAACGCTTTCAATTTGGCACCTACAGACCCATCTGAGGGCTTATTTTTTGCACCACCAAATGTACTTTGTAATGACATCAATCATTTCACCACAAAATTTAGGGCGAAACAAAAAAATATATATTTGTGGGGCAAAATTGAAAAAACAAACGCCATTTTGTAATTTTTGGGGACTTCCAATACTACGCTATGCACTTTTCAGTAAAAATGACACCATATCTTTATTCTGTAGGTCCATACGGTTACAGGGATACCTAATTTTATATAGGTTTTTTTTTTGCTACTTAAAAAAATATAACTACATGCACCAAAATTAGTACGTGTAAAGTTGTCATATTCTGACCCATATAACTTTTTTATTTTTCCATATACAGGGATGTGTGAGGGCTAATTTTCTGCTATCAGCAGCCGGGGACCCACCGGTAATGGCTGACATCCGCGATTGCGTGGATGTCCGCCATTAACCCCTCAGATGCGGTGATCAGTACAGATCACGGCATCTGCGGCAATGCGCACGTTAAAATAGATGATCGTATCACCCGAAGCGCTGCCGCGGCGATCCGATCAGTTGTAATGGCGGACGGAGGTTCCCTCACCTTTTTTTTCAGTTTCGCTGTGGATTTTTTTGGTAAAATTAATGTCACTGCAAAGTAGAATTGGTGGCGCAAAAAATAAGCCATAATATGGAATTTTAGGTGCAAAACTGAAAGCGTTATGATTTTTAGAAGGTGATGAGTAAAAAATGAAAATGCAAAAACGGAAAAACGCTGAGTCCTTAAGGGGTTAAGATCATGTAGTATGGTAGTAAGGAGAAGTAAAGGAGGTGCAGCACTGTGAAGAGCTTTGTGGGTGACAGTGAGGATTCTGTACTATATTCTGGACTGAATAAGTAACCAGTGTAGTCAGATGCTAAACTTGCAGTTTCTGGGCCCCCATGCAAAATTTACAACAGGGCCCCATGTGCCAATCATAATACTGGTCTGTAATGGGGCACATGTTCCCACCAGGGCCCCAATGGGACTGCTACTTTTGCACCTCCTATAGTTACGCCCGAGTGTAGTGACTGACACCAGGAGGAGGCGTAATTGTAACGGCTAGAGAGGAAAAGGAGTCTGGACGCTGCATTTAGGAGGTTTGTTTTAAATGTGTATTTATTTTTATTTCATTTCTTGCAGTTTTTACAGTTAAATATTACAAACAAATACCATTCAAATCATATGAATATATATGCAATCGTATACCACAAACAAAAACGTATACAATAAAAACATGTGCAACATTGGTTCTGTTTCGGTGCATACATTTGGGGTATACAACACTGTGTGTCATACAGATGTGAACTTACCCTAGGTCAGGGTTTCTAAACCAGATTGCCTTCAGCTGTTGCAAGACTACAACTCCCAGCATGCACGGGCAGCCTTTGGCTGCCCGTGCATGCTGGGAGTTGTAGTTTTGCAACAGCTGGAGGCACCCTGGTTGAGAAACACTTCCCTACTCTAATAGTAATTGGAGGTTGGGGATGTAAAGTATGTAAAACCTTCAATCCATATACAGATAAAAGGAAAAATGCAGGTGACCGTGGAATCAGCAACAGGTGCCTCTAGTGTTGCAAAACATCCCTAAGTTTCTAGAAAGTTCTGCCGCGTTACGCACGAAGGCACGTACACGTATAAGTACGTACGTACACGTAACGCACCAGTACAGTATATCTGTCACGCAATGCCCAGCGCCCCTCCGCTCCTGTCACCTTTCACCCTGTTTCTAATACCCTCTGTTCACCCTTCTCCCATCCCCCAGCAAAATAGCGGCCACATGAGATTATTAACCACGCCCCCTACCGGGAATTGGATCGTTAATACGCCAATCATCTATTTAAACCCAACCTCTTAGCCCCGCCACACAGCGACACGCCCCCTTGATTCTGATTGGTTCACAGGCCAGTCACTCTCATTTTCCAAACAATTCGGCTAAGTTTAGTCACCAGGCAACACCGTGAAGGGCGTAGCCCAGGCTACTGAGTCTTGTACGGTGGCCTGGAGTGGACGGGTTTTAGAAGCGGTTTTGTGGCTGACAGAGGTGAGTGTGTCACCTGCCGGCGGGTGTGTGTACCCACTGAACGCTTGGGCCCCGCTTAGGGCTGCCAGTGCTTAGGAATGTACCCGTGTTTCTCTTGGCACTGATACAAATGGGTCCCCCTCCCCTCCCTTCATGACATTTGTTTCTGTCCACATTCATAATACCGTAGTTGTTATGGAGATGGTGGCAGTCACGTGTTCTGTGTGTAATTTCTTATCCTGATTGCCTGTTGCTCAATGTATGGGAATTTGGCAGTGCCATCTGGACTCCCACAGAGGCTGTGTTCTCTCTGTTGAGGTGAGTGGTATTGGCATCACATGCTCCCTGTGTGTGGATAGACATTTACAATCTCAGGATTATAGGATAAATCCAGAATTACACACCCCAGAGCCAACTTAACCCTAGAAACTATGCAGATCTTCTACATTGTTCCCTGAGATAGGACTTCAAAGCTGTATTAGGCTGGGTTCACACCACGTTTTTCAAATACGGTAACCGTATAGGGTTTTCCACAAAAAAAGTATACAACCGTATGCATAGAGAATGCATTGTAAACCGTATTCCAAATGTTGTGTACGGTTGCATCCGTTTTGCCTCGGATACAGTTTTGCCGCTTTTCCAACCGTAGGCAAAAACGCTGTCCACCACGTTTTTGCCTCCGGTTGGAAAACCGTATGCGAACCGTATGCGGTTCTTTTAACATTGTTGTCTCTGAGAACCGTACACAGAATTTCAGAATACGGTTGCACACGGTTTTTCTAATCCGTTTTTGGAGTTGACACATGCGCAGATTGGAATTTCAATAGAACAATAGTAACTTTATTAAATTGCTGGAAAACGAATTCCAGCAAAATCGTTGGCAAAAACGGATGCAAATGGATAGAACCGTACATACGTTTTGGAACCGTATACGGGGAAAAACATATACGTTTTTAATTTGGGAGTCATACAGTTGCATACGGTTTTTGCCGTACGTTTTTTAGCGGAAAACCGTATACGGTAACCGTATTTGAAAAACGTGGTGTGAACTCAGCCTTAGGCTGCATTCACACCACGTTTTTGTAATACAGGTCCCGTATCAGGTTTTTGAGGAAAAACCGATTCCTCAAAACCTGACTAAACTGTATCAAAACGTGTGTACAAATTTTAACCCGTATACGGTTTGAAAAATGACATCCGGTTGCATCCGTTTGTTTAAGAAAAAAACGTATACGTTTTTAACTTTTCACTCCATTTTGAATAAAGTTTTACTTGCTTGATTTGAAATTCCAAGAAAAAAAACTGCAAAGTCAAAAACCGTATGGTGAAAACCGGATGGAACTGTATGCACATACAGTTCTGTACGGTTCCCATCCATTTACTCCCATGTTAAAAAAAAAAAAAAAAAAAAAAAAAAAAAACCATATATGGTTTAATAGTTTTTCAACCGGACCTAAAACCGTGGTACGGGTGGGTTCACACCACGATTTTCTTTACAGTTTTTGGAGACGGTTTCTTTAAAAAAAAAACTTATGCAACTGTACAGAAAACCGTGCCCATAGACTTTCCATTCAAAACCGTATGTACCATATTGCATACGGTTGTCTCCGTTTTTCACACCACACGGTTTTTTACTTTTTTTTTTTTTTTTCTGGACAGAAAACCGTGGCCTACCACGGTTTCTGGTCCAGGTGAAAAACCGTATTGACCCGTATACGTTTTTTTTAAACATGGGAGTCAATGGGAACCGTACAGAACTGCACAGTTTTTTTTTCTTGGAATTTCATTCAAACAAGTGAAACTTTATTCATAATGGAGTGAAAAGTTCAAAACGTATGCGTTTTTTTTTTCTTAAAAAACGGATGCAACCGGACATCACTTTTCCAACCGCATACAGTTTTTAACCATATACAGATAAAACTTTGTACACACGTTTTGATACAGTTTAGTCAGGTTTTGAGGAATCCGTTTTTTTATCAAAAACCTGAAAAAAAACTGTATTGCAAAAACGTGGTGTGAACCCACCCGTAGACTACGGTTTTGGGTACAGGAAAAAAAACCTGACAAAACCGTACAGGATGCAAAACGGACACAACCTGATACATCTTTTGGCATACGGTTTTCAATGGAGAGTCAATGCATACGTTTTCCAATACGGTTCCATACGGTTTTCACATAGAAAACGTATACGGGAACTGTATTGCAAAAACGTGGTGTGAATGCACCCTGGATTCACATCAGGTTTTTGCAATACAGTTCCCGTATTCGTTTTCTATGTGAAAACCGTATGGAACCGTATTGAAAACCGTATGCATTGACTCTCCATTGAAAACTGTATGCAAAAAGATGCATCAAGTTGTGTCCGTTTTGCATCCTGTACAGTTTTGTCAGTTTTTTTTCCTGTACCCAAAACCGTAGTCTACCACGGTTTTTGGTCCGAGTGAAAAACTGAATTAAACCTTATATGTTTTATTTTTATTGACTTGTGAGTCAATGGAAACCGTACAGAACTGGTTTTCACAATACATTTTTTTTACTTTGCACATTTTTTTTCCTTGGAATTTCAATCAAACAAGTGAAACTTTATTCAAAATTGAGTCAAAAGTTTTTTTCTTAAAAAACGGATGCAACCGGACATCATTTTTCAAACCGTATGCAATTTTTTTTTTTTTTTTTAACCGTATACAGGTTGAAATTTGTACACCCGTTTTGATACAGTTTAGTTAGGTTTTGAGGAATCCATTTTTCATCAAAAACCTGATACGGGAACTGTATTGCAAAAACGTGGTGTGAATGTAGCCTTAGAAAAAAACAATTGGAGGACAGTTCCTGGTCTATTACCCCGGCGTTCATTCACCCTGCTCAGGAGTCCACACAGAAGATGGTCACTCGCATTGTACATGAAAAAAAATGTGCCTATCACCCCTATTATTGGGATATCAAATGCTGCTCAGCCCAGGGGTCACAGGAGAGGGGCAACCTGTCCTGTAGAATGTGGCACGGAGATGAAGAAAGAAAACCCTTCTGATGTCAGGTGCTGCTTATCCCAATAAAAATGGATTCCGAATGAGGAATATTGTTTAAATCCAAAATGGACTACTTTATTTGGAGTACTGTATAATGAAAGGACTAATGACTCATTTTGGGGTGCACTCTACCTTCCTGAGTTTGGTCTGAGGAAGGGGTGAGTACACTCTGAAACACGTCATTGTTTCTTTATTTTATTGTACTACAAATAAACTAGTTCACTTTAGATTTGAACATTACTCTTGATGTAGAATACATTTACATTGGGATAAGCAGCACCTGATATCAAAAGGGGTTTCTTTTCTGACCTCTGTACTATAGGACCTAGCAAGGAGTGGTGTCTGTGTACTACCACATCTACTACGGTTTGAAGCCCACTGCATACGGTATTATGCAAAATCCACTTCTATATGGTGCCTCCGATCAGAGGTGGAATAACTCACTACTGCCAGTCTGGAGGCCATACCTACCTGCTCGGTCACGTGGATAATTCACTATCTGGTTGCTGCTTTTTCTGATAATGCATCCCATTTATTCCTATGTACGGCAGGTTATGATTAGAGATGAGCGAACTTACAGTAAATTCGATTCGTCATGAACTTCTCGGCTCGGCAGTTGATGACTTTTCCTGCATAAATTAGTTCAGCTTTCAGGTGCTACCGTGGGCTGGAAAAGGTGGATACAGTCCTATGAGACTCTTTCCTAGGACTGTATCCACCTTTTCCAGCCCACGGGAGCACCTGAAAGCTGAACTAATTTATGCAGGAAAAGTCATCAACAGCCGAGCCGAGAAGTTCGTGACGAATAGAATTTACTGTAAGTTCGCTCATCTCTAGTTATGATCTATGTCCATGCAATGTGTGATTTATGGAAGATTCACATAAAAAAAATGTACAACAAGCAGTTAGCATCCCAAAAATGTAATAAAGCTTAGTGACAAATTAGATGACCATAAAGGGGTGTGTGTGTGTGTGTGTGTGTGGCTGGGAGGTAGGGTACGCTCACACAGGTTGTAACCACATGGTTATTGATGCGTTGGGTCAGGTTTACATCAGCATTGAGCTCCATTTGCTAAATCCATTCTAATTTCGGGAGCTAATAAAAAAAAATAAAAATACTGCAGACCTTTCCCCCATCACCCCCTCTCCCCAAACACCAATGTGGACAGCTAGACGAAAACTTTACAGGCTGTTTTCAAAGTGAGTGGTCCATTGTTTGTCACACATATGGACTCTGCAACAGAGCTCCAAAATGGAGCCTAGATGCAGATGTGAACTAGGCCTAAATTGCACGGTTTACTGAATCAATAACTACATTGTGTCACTGTTCACAAAATAAATAAAGGGAACACTTAAACAACACAATGTAACTCCAAGTCAATCACACTTCTGTCCACTCAGGAAGAAACACTGATTGACAGTCAATTTCACATGCTGTTGTGCAAATGGAACAGACAACAGGTGGAAATTATAGGAAATTAGCAAAACACTTCCGATAAAGGAGTGGTTCTGCAGGTGGTGACCACAGACCACTTCTCAGTTCCTATGCTTCCTGGCTGATGTTTTGGTCACTTTTGAATGCTGGCGGTGCTTTCACTCTAGAGGTAGCATGAGATGGAGTCTACAACCCACACAAGTGGCTCAGGTAGTGCAGCTCATCCAGGATGGCACATCAATGCGAGCTGTGGCAAGAAGGTTTGCTGTGTCTGCCAGCATAGTGTCCAGAGCATGGAGGTGCTACCAGGAGACAGGCCAGTACATCAGGAGATGTGGAGGAGGTCGTAGGAGGGCAGCAACCCAGCAGAGGGACCGCTGCCTCCGCCTTTGTGCAAGGAGGAGCACTGACAGAGCCCTGCAAAATGACCTCCAGCAGGCCACAAATGTGCATGTGTCCACTCAAACGGTCAGAAACAGACTCCATGAGGGTGGTATGAAGGCCGACGTCCACAGGTGGGGGGTGTGCTTACAGCCCAACACCGTGCAGGACGTTTGGCATTTGCCAGAGAACACCAAGATTGGCAAATTCACCACTGGCGCCCTGTACTCTTCACAGATGAAAGCAGGTTCACACTGGGCACATGTGACAGAGTCTGGAGGTGCCATGGAGGACATCGTTCTGCAACATCCTCCAGCATGACCAGTTTAGCGATGTGTCAGTAATTGTGTGGGTAGCATTTCTTTAGGGGGCTGCACAGCCCTCCATGTGCTTGCCAGAGGTAGCCTGACTGCCATTAGGTACCGAGATGAGATCCTCAGACCCCTTGTGACACCATATACTGGTCCGGTTGGCCCTGGGTTCCTCCTAATACAAGACAATGCTAAACCTCATGTGGCTGGATTGTGTCAGCAGTTCCTGCAAGAGGAAGGCATTGATGCTATGGACTGGCCCGCCCGTTTCCCAGACCTGAATCCGATTGAGCACATCTGGGGCATCATGTCTCGCTCCATCCACCAATGCCACATTGCACCACAGACTGTCCAGGAGATGTTGGATGCCTTAGTCCAGGTCTGGGAGGACATCCCTCAGGAGACCATCAGGAGCATGCCCAGGCATTGTAGGGAGGTCATACGGGCACGTGGAGGTCACACACACTACTGAGCCTCATTTTGACTTGTTTTATGGACATTACATCAAAGTTGGATCAGCCTGTAGTTTGGTTTTCCACTTTGATTTTGAACGTGACTCCATATCCAGACCTCCATGGGTTGATAAATTTGATTTCCATTGATAATTTTTGTGTGATTCAGATTTAATTATCCAAAATGCCTAAAGGGATATTTTTATTCCTGTGTGTCCGGTATGCAAATTAAGTAGTCATTGGGGCTGGGAGCAGGGGGCGTAACTAGTCACATTGCCTAACCTGTAATTGTGCTCTGCCAGCTTGTATGGCAGTGAGTAACGTAGAAGCCTCTTTGCCTGCTGAGCATGATGACAGGTAAGGTATTGTCGCTAGTTGCTGCTGGCCACGATGACTGCATACTGTGTTAGTGTGAATAAAACTATAATTTCTGGCATTTTGGATACCTCAAACTACCCTATGAGACAGTTTGGAAACTTGGAATAACCCCTATGCTGAAAGGTTCCTGCTGGAAAGGTGAACAGATCTGTAAATTTTTTATTAAACAAATTCAGCCTTTCCGTACTAAACAGCTGCAGTATGTCCTGTAGGGAGAGGTGTAGTTCTTTCCAAATGGACATGGTTCTCCCCACTGCCACCTCTGCCTAACAGGTTATGTTTACACCACCGAATGTTTGTACAGAAAAACTCCACGGGGGAGATTTATCAAGGGACTCAGAGCGGTTTTTTTTTTGCTTACAAAAGTCGCCCAGAGCTGGCTTGCAAAACGGCTTTTGGAGAGCAAATTTTTATATTTCCCGCTGGCAGCTGTGATCACAGCTCCAGCGGGAAATATGATATAACAACTGTACAAAGGGGCCCGGGCTGGCAACATAATGCAGCCGCTCAGGCTCTGTCTGATTCTATCCCCGCAACCCTGAATTAATGATGGGGACACTGCTTTACATCCCCCCCCGCTTGTCTCCCACCCAACCGTGCTGCACATCTCCAATCTGTCTGCTACCTGTTGCAAGACTACAACTCCCAGCATGCCCATACAGTGAGGGCATGCTGGGAGTTGTAGTCTTGTAGCAGGTGGGATATGTGCGGCGCGGGCGGGAGACAATGGGGGATGTAAAGCAGTGTCCCCGTCATTAAGTTAGGGTAGCGGGGTTAGAATCAGACGTACACAGGTGGCTGCAGAGTGATGCCAGCCCGGGCTTCTTTTAACATACCACGGCCCTGCAGAGTTTCTATATCCCCCTACTGTAATTTTTATATTTCCCCTGATTGGCCGGGACAGAGCAGCCAATCGCGGGACCCGGCAGGAAATTTGATCTTACAGTAGGGACTAAAAACTCTGCGGCTGGCATCACTCTGCAGCCGCCTGGGACTCAATCATATATTATCCCCGCAGTGCCGTGGTAAGGAGGGCTGGCTGGCATAACTCTGCAGCTCCTCGGGACTCCCACAGCCACGAAGGGAGATGTGTAGGAGCCATCCCTCAGCACTGCGGTAGACGCTGGGAGATGGCATAGATGGCTCCTGAATGTCTCCCAGCCTGGCTGCGGGAGTCCCAGGTGGCTGCAGTGTTATGTCAGGCCAGGCTCCTTACCACAGCGCCACAGAGTTTACTGTAATTCCAAATTTCCCACTGGGTCCCGTGTCACGGGACCCGGCGGGAAATATGAAGTTACAGTGATTTTGTTATCACCCCGGCCAGGGAGTGGAGCGCATTACCGCTCGCTTCCCTGGCTTGCACGACTACAACTCCCAGCATGCCCTTACTGTAAGAGCATGCTGGGAGTTGTAGCTGTGCGACAGGGGGCAGGTGACAAGCTGCTGCACTACTACAACTCCCAGCAGGCCCTTACTGTAAGGGCATGCTGGTAGTTGTAGTTGTGAGGCAGGTTACAAGCTTGTCACCTGCCCCCTGCCGCATAACTACACTCCCAGCATGTCCTTACTGTAATGTTGTCACAAGCTTGACACTCACCCGGACATCTCCAGCACCACATGACTACAACTCCCAGCATGTAAGGGCATGCTGGGAGTCGTAGTCGTGCGGCACAGGAGATGCGCAGGCAGGTGACAAATGGTTTTTCTCATTTCAGATCTGTTTATCCTGTGGACTACTTCGGATTTGGTGGACTGCGTCGATGACCAGCGTTTTTTTTCTTTTCTTTCTGTTGAATGTTAATAAAATGGTTAACAAGGGCTTGTGGGGGAGTTCTTTTTGGAATAATTATATATATTTTTTTAAACATGTTTGTTTTTTTATTTACTTTACAGGCTTAGTAGTGGAAGCTGTCATCCATTACTAAGCCTGGGCTTAATGTCAGCCCCAAAAACAGGTAGCGCTAATCCCCCAATTATTACCCGGTACCCACCGCCACAGGGGTGCCGGGAAGAGCCGGTACCAACAGGCCCGTAGCATCATAAATGGCGATCCTGGGCCTAGGCGGTAATAGGCTGGCGTTATTTAGGCTGGGGAGGGCCAGTAAAATTGGTCCTAGTCCACCCTGGTAACGTCAGGCTGTTGCTGCTGGATTGGTATTTGGCTGAAAATAAAAATAGGGGGAACCCTATGCGTTTTTTTATTTTTTGTATATTTAATTATTTATGCAAAAATTAAGCATAAGGTTCCCCCTATTTTTATTATCAGCCAAATACCAATCAAGCAGCAACAGCCTGACGTTACTAGGGTGAGCGAGGACCATTGTTACTGTCCCTCCCCAGCCAAAATAGCACCAGCCTGTTACCACCAAGACCCAGGAGCGCCATTTTTGACTCTCAGAGCCTGTTTGTACTGGCTCTTCCCGGCACCCCTGTGGCAGTGGGTACCGGGGTAATGATTGGGGTTAACCCTAAGCCCAGCTTAGTAATGGACTCCGTCTATAAGACAGCTTCCACTACTAAGCCTGTCAAGTAAATAAAAAAGAAAACACATGTTTAAAAAAAAAAATTTAATTCCAAAAAAAACACTCCCCCACAAGCCCTCGTTAACCATTTTATTAACATTAAACCAAGAAAACACTGGTCACTGTACTCCTCCAAATCTAAAGTAATCCACGGGATACACGGATCTCGCACTTTTTATTTATTTATTTTTTTTTTCAAAGCTGCAAATTGTTCTGAAGTAATTTATTGGTTTTTGCTTGTGTGCTTAAAAAATGGTAATCAAAAGTTATTTATTGGTTTTTGCTTAGGTAAGCCAAATTTATCAACTCCATGTGATAGTATAATAAATATGTCACACATAAGCAAAAGCAAGAAAAAAAATGCCTACAGAACTTTCTTACTAAAGCAACGATGATAAATGTCCCCGCATGTGGACATTCAGCAGACTGCATGCTGCTAGGATTGTCAGATCCCGGGGCATCCAACTACTGTGGCCCCCCCCCCCCCCCCCCCCCCCCACCAAACGATCTCCTGCACAGGGCCCTGGCTCTCCTTCTAAATGGAGCGTGATGACCACCGCACAAATCGATGACTGAAAGGCCCCCTCAATGCAGCTCTATTGGAAAGCCGGCGATTGCCAAATGCAGCGCTTTGGCTCTCCCATAGAGCTGCCTTGAGGGAACATGTGAGCTGCCACTTTGTGCGGTGGTTGACACACTCCATTCAGGGGGAGAGACGGTGAATTGAAGAAGAAAAGAAAAATGAAATAAATAAAAATAAAAAAAAAACTGTGATCCGTAGCCGAATGTGACCTGAGATGAGAGGGAGCCAGCTGTAAAGCAGAAAAGGGTGTCCCTGTGTCACATTCTGCTACAGGGACACTGTTTTCTTCACTACATGTGCTGTAGTTTACTCTTGTTTCATTTTCTTAAATTTTTTTGTCCCTATTGTAGATACACCAAAATAAATGACGTAATTTCTTCTTTGTGGAAAATCTAGGACATAAATTAGTCCTGTTTAATCAGATTAATCTGCATCCAAAATGTGATGAAATTACATGGTTAAATTCTAAGGCTAACTTTGTGACATATATTTTGCGGTGTATTTTTAGTTTTTACCTAAAGCTGAAATGACCCTATAATACATTGTACTGTGTGACCTACTTCCTGTATTGATTCTGTTTTCCCTGCTGTCTTCTATAATACAGCATTTGTGGGTCCAGTAGGGTATAGTATGCATTCCTGTATAGCCCTACTGTGCCCAACCATACAGTATGCTATCTTGTAGGTGACAGCTGTGTTCCTGCTACAGTTTCCTTCAGATTTGTTGCTTTGTAGGATAATTTGGAGAAAATCAAATTGCTGCTGAATTCTTACTTGGCAATGGGTAATGTGTATTAAGTAGAGTGTGAAAGTGTTCTGTTTTCTCTTTGGGAGTTCAGTGATAGGTGGTGTCGGAATTATTGTCAGGGCTGGTTGCCGAGTTTAATAAGGTCTGAGCTGTTATCATTTTCTATTTTAATCCTTTCCACACAGCATCTGTGTTAACATCACATGTGCATATCATGTCTGAATGCCTGCTGGAAAGGCATACCCCCCCCCCCCCCCCCCCCCCCAGACAAAATTTATCCTTTATGGCCTGCAAATGAAACCTTGGAATACCTTTTTTTTGCTAGTATTCCAACATAGAGGGGGAGATTAATGAAAACCTGTGCAAAAGAAAAGTTGATCAGTTGCCCATAGCAAACAATTAATTGCTTGCTTGTTTCATATAATAAAAAGCAGCCTCTGAAAAAATATAATTTACCCTATTTTCACCTTAAAGGGGTCCCTAAGGATGTATTGATCAACTTAACCGGCGCTCTTCTGCACTAGCCTGTTGCATGAAGCAATAGATCACCGATCGGACGGCGGTGAGCAAGGTAAGGACCCTCCTGTCGTCTGCTAAGCTGATCGGGACATCGCGATTCTGTTGCGATAGGTCCCGGTCAGCTCCGCTGAGCTGCCGGGATTCTTTTACTTTTGCTTTAGACGCCGCAATCAACTTTGATCTCGGCGTCTAAAGGGTTAATGCCGCGCATCGGCCCGATCGGCCGTGTCTGGCATTAGCCGTGGGTCCTGGCTGCCCGTAGCAACCGGGACCCACCCGGTTTAACCAGTTCTCCGCCGGTGAGAAAAGTTTAAACCAGTTAAACTAGACCAGGGCGTACAGGTACGCCCTGAGTCCTTAAGGATCGGGGATGCAGGGCGTACGCCTACGCCCTGCGTCCCCAAGAGGTTAAACTGGTACTCCACTGAAATATTATTATTATAATGTATGTGTGTCTGTGTATATAGATATAGATATATATCTTTTTTTTTTTCTTTAACCCCTTAAGGACTCAGCATTTTTCCGTTTTTGCATTTTCATTTTTTCCTCATCACCTTCTTAAAAATCATAACGCTTTCAGTTTTGCACCTAGAAATCCATATGATGGCTTATTTTTTGCACCATCAATTCTACTTTGCAGCGACATTAGTCATTTCACCAAAAAATCCACGTCGAAACGGAAAAAAAAAATCATTGTGCGACAAAATTGAAGAAAAAATTTCATTTTGTAACTTTTGGGGGCTTCCGTTTCTACGCAGTGCATTTTTTTTGGTCAAAATTAGGGATCGACCGATTATCGGTATGGCCGATAATCACGATTTTGGGCATTATCGGTATCGGCAATTATCTTGCCGATAAGCCGATAATGTCCCGCCCCCCGCACCGCCCCCACCGCACCGCGACCGCCACCCCCTCGACCCGCCGCACCGCACCTCCGACCCACCGCACCGCGTCGCACCCCCCACCGTGATGCTAGGCGGTATACCGGTATGGATTTTTTCCCATACCGCTATACCGGTCGGGCCCCTCCCCCACCCTCCGAGTGAATAAAAAAAATTTAACTTACCCGTAATGGGGGTGGTCCAGGCCATCCTTCCTTCATGTAGTGTCCGGGGGCGTTCCGGGTGGTCCGGTCCGGGCTGTCCTTCTTCTCCCACGGTCTTCTTCTCCGCTCCGGCCTAGTACGCTGCATAGACGCCGCTACGCCGTGACGTCAGGTGCGTTGCTGCGCACGGGCGTCACTGCGCAGCGGCGTCTATGCAGCGTACTAGGCTGGAGCCTGCCCGGAGTGGAGAAGAGGCCCGCTGGAGAAGGACAGCATGGATCGGACCACCCTCCACCCGGAACGCCCCCGGACACTACAGGAACGATGGATGGATGGCCCGGACCACCCTGGCAGGTAGGGGAGAGAAGCGGGTGGTGGCGGCGGCCTATGGCCCCGCAAAAGCCACTGCAGATCATTGATTTAAAGCGCCCGCTTTAAATCAATGATCTTCAGCGGTGTCGCAGGGGGTTAAATAGCCGATAACTTATACCGGAATATCGGTATAAGTTATCGGCTATCGGCCCTAACCTGCACCGATTATCGGTATCGGCCCTAAAAAAAACGATATCGGTCGATCCCTAGTCAAAATTACACCTTGTCTTTATTCTGTAGGTCCATACGATTAAAATGATACCCTACTTATATAGGTTTGATTTTGTCGCACTTCTGAAAAAAATCATAACTACATGCAGGAAAATTTATACGTTTAAAATTGTCATCTTCTGACCCTTGTGACTTTTTTATTTTTCCGGGTACGGGCCAGTATGAGGACTCATTTTTTGCACAGTGTTCTGAAGTTTTTATCCATAGGGAGCTATAGCACTGCACACACTGATCTCCTATGCTGATCCCTGCAAAGCCATAGCTTTGCAGGGATCAGCGAGATAGAGGCTCGATTGCTCAAGCCTGTAGCTCAGGCTTGGAGCAATCAAACCCCGATCAGACGCTGCGGAGAGAGGTAAGGAGACCTCCGCCTGCGTCCCAGCAGATCGGAACATCGCGATTTTATCGCAATGTCCCGATCAGCCCGACTAAGCTGCCGGGAAGCGTTTACTTTCGTTTTCAGATGCAGCGATCAACTTTGATTGCCGCGTCTGAAAGGTTAAAAGCGCGCGGCACAACGATCGTTGCCGCGTTGTAGAGTTGTAGTGATGAAACAGCTGGAGGCACCCTGTGTAGATGAACTAAGGGCGGAAGTCCCCCCCCCAGCAGGCATCAGTGACATGGTGCCTGTTGGGGAAGTCTGCCTGGTTGTGAGCACACTGCCAGGCAGACAAAAAGCATTTTTAATATAGTAAAAATAAAAATTAAAAGCAGGAAGGGGGTTAGGGATAGATTGGCAATAGGCAGGGACAGAAAAAAAAATAGGATGGTGGGAGCTACCCTTTAATACAATGTTATAGCCCCTTATAGGAGCTATAATATTGTATAAGAAAAGTGTAAAAAAAAAAAAAAAAAAAAAAAAAAAAAAAAATCATTAACCCTTTCAATTATCCCTTCCCCTAATAAAAGTTTGAATCACCCGGCATTTCCAAGAATAAAAAAAAAGTGTAAATAAAAATATGTGGTATCGGCGCGTGCGGAAATGTCCAAATTATAAAAATATACCGCTTTTTAAACCGCACGTTCAATGGCGTACGCGCAAAAAAATTCCAAAGTCCAAAATAGCGCATTTTTGATAACTTTTTATACCACAAAAAAGTGATCAAAAAGTCTGATCAGAACAAAAATGGTACCGCTAAAAACGTCAGATCACGGCGCAAAAAATTAGCCCTCATAGCGCCCTGAACACAGAAAAATAAAAAAGTTATAGGGGTCAGAATATGACCGTTTTAAACGTATAAATTTTCCTGCATGTATTAATGATTTTTTTTCTGAAGTGATACAAAATCAAACCTATACAAGTAGGTTTTCATTTTAACCGTATGGACCTACAGAATAAAGATAAGGTGTCATTTTTGCGGAAAAATGTACTGCGGAAAAACGGAAGCCCCCAAAACTTACAAAATAGTGTTTTTTCATCAATTTTGTCACACATTAATTTTTTTTTCCCGTTTCACCGTATATTTTTGGGTAAAATGTCATTACAAAGTAGAATTAGTGACGCAAAAAATAACCCATCTCATAGAATTTTAGGTGAAAATTTTAAAGTAATTATTTTTTAAAGTAAACAGAAAAAGCCGGGTCCTTAAGGGGTTAAAATTGACCTTGCTCTGGAGTCTGAGGACCTCCTCGAGGCGGAAAGAGATGTTTCCTACACCACTAGGGGTAGGTCCATATGGTTAAAATGATACCCTACTTATGTAGGTTTGATTTTGTCGTACTTCTGGAAAAAAATTGTCATCTTCTGACCCCTATAACTTTATTTTTCCGTGTATGGGGCGGTATGAGGGCTGATTTTTTTGCGCCGTAATCTGAAGTTTTTAGCGGTTCCATTTTTCCATTGATAGGACTTATTGATCGCTTTTTTATTCATTTTTTCATGATATAAAAAGTGACCAAAAATACACAATTTTAGACTTTGGAATTTTTTTGCGCGTACGCCATTGACCGTGCGGTTTAATTAACCATATATTTTTATCATTCGGACATTTCCGCACGTGGCGATACCGCATATGTTTATTTTTATTTACAGTTTTTTATTTTATTTTTTTTTTTTATGGGAAAAGGGGGGATGATTCAAACTTTTATTAGGGGAGGTGTTAAATGATCTTTCTTCACTTTTTTTTTTTACTTTTTTTTTTTTGCAGTGTTATAGCTCCCATAGGGACCTATAACACTGCACACACTGATCTTTTACATTGATCACTGGTTTCTTATACAGGGGTGTGGAAATTTTATAAAAAAAAAACTACTTGTCCACGGGACTAAAACGGACTAAATCTACTTGTCCCTCATGACGATCCACTTGTCCGGCCAATTTTCGCTTTTACGCTCTGATTTTTTCCTCCTCGCCCTATAATAGCCATAACTACCTACTATAATGATACCTTTTTAATTTTTCAATAACATATTCTCCGAACCAAAAAAAAAAATAATATATATATATATATTTAGGGAAGGGATATTGAAATAGTAAAAGATAATTTAGCAGATTTGGTGGTTTTCTTTTCTACGCCATTTACCTTGTGGTTGAGGTAACATGTTAGTTTTATACTTTAGGCCGCCTGATTACAGCAATACCAGATTTGTATCGTTTACGTCATGTTTTACTAATTCTGGACTTTTTCAAATTTTTTTAATTGCCATTTTTTAACCCCTGTAGCTTTATTCTTTTTCCACATACCAGGCTGTATGAGGGCTCATTTTTTGCGCCATAATCTATTTTTTGTATCTGTACCATTTTGGTATTGATCTGACTTTTTAATCGCTTTTTAACTTTTTTTTTCTGGGATATTATAAAAATTGCAAATCTTTGGTTTGGTATTTTTTTTTTACATTTACCGTACGGGATACATAATGTTATATTTTAATAGGTTGTACAATTACGTACGAAGCGATACCAAATATGTTTATTTTTATTATGTTTACATGTTTTTATATAGGAAAAGGGGGTGATTTGAACTTTTAACATGGAAGTGGTTAATGCAGCGGTCTTCAAACTGTGGCCCTCCAGATGTTGCAAAACTACAACCACAGCCAACGGCTGTCCTGGCATGCTGGGAGTTGTAGTTTTGTAACATCTGGAGGGCCACAGTTTGAAGACCACTGGGTTAATGTGTGTCTTTCAAACTTTTATAAACTTTTTTTTTTTTTTTTTTTTTTTTTAAGAGCACTGATCATCAACTAAACGTTCCCTAACCCCCTCCCCATCTGTCCCTGACTCTAACTATCTCTATCCCTGTATTTATTTTTGTTTAAAACCCCCTGTAAATACCTTTTTCATAGCATCTTCGGTAGCTCAGTGTTGAGCAGTATATGAGGACAGGAAGTGCGTTTGGCCCTGCAGGCGCAACGTCATCCGAAGCCTGGCTGGGCCAGCATCCGCCGTTCTTCCTGTATGGAGCGCGCATACATGTGAAGCACAGGGGAGGGCCGATGTGAGGTGGATTTTTGCGCCCCCGTCAATTCTTGTGTCCGCTCCTCCCCCAGCTCTCCTAAGATTTCCGAAGCTAGAGCTGGGGGAGGGCAGAGCAAGGGGAGAGAGGAGGTACACGCCCCCTCTCTTATCTCCCCGAGCTCCGGAGGATGCAGATCTCCACGGGGAGAAGTACACGCCCCCTCCCTGAGCTCCCCGAGCTGAGGCCGCAGATCTCCATGGATAGTCAGAGCAGGGGAGAGAGGAGCTCGGCTAGAGCAGATCTGGAAGCCAGAGCTCTGTTCCTCATCTCCCCTGCCTGAGCTCTGACTGTTTACTGTACACGGGCTGGGGATTCATACACTGCAGGGACTGGGAATAAATCTCTTCCTGGGGATGATCTCTATGTGAGGGGGGGGGGGGTCCCTGTTGTGTGTGTGTGTGTGTATGCTGGGAGTTGTAGTCCCTGTTAGGTGTGTGTGTATACTGGGAGTTGTAGTCCCTGTTAGGTGTGTGTGTATACTGGGAGTTGTAGTCCCTGTTAGGTGTGTGTGTATACTGGGAGTTGTAGTCCCTGTTAGGTGTGTGTGTATACTGGGAGTTGTAGTACCTGTTAGGGGTGTGTGTATGCCGGGAGTTGTAGTCCCTGTTAGGTGTGTGTATGCCGGGAGTTGTAGTCCCTGTTAGGTGTGTGTATGCTGGGAGTTGTAGTCTCTGTTAGGTGTGTGTGTATGCTGGGAGTTGTAGTCTCTGTTAGATGTGTGTGTATGCTGGGAGTTGTAGTCCCTGTTAGGTGTGTGTGTGTATGCTGGGAGTTGTAGTCCCTGTTAGGTGTGTGTATGCTGGGAGTTGTAGTCCCTGTTATGTAGGTGTGTGTATGGATGCTGGGAGTTGTAGTCCCTGTTATGTAGGTGTGTGTATGGATGCTGGGAGTTGTAGTCCCTGTTAGGTGTGTGTGTGTATATGCCGGGAGTTGTAGTACCTGTTAGATGTGTGTATGCCGGGAGTTGTAGTCCCTGTTAGGTGTGTGTATGCTGGGAGTTGTAGTCCCTGTTAGGTAGGTGTGTGTATGCTGGTTTCGGGCTGGTTTCCGCTTTTTTCATGGGGTGTTCATTAGCCCCATAAATGGGACATAGAAATGCACGGGGGTTCATACAGGGAAGCAGAAATGCACGGGGGTTCATACAGGGAAGCAGAGATGCACATGGTTCATACAGGGAAGCAGAGACACACCTATCAGGGACTCTGCTTCCCTAAATGGACTACAACTCCCAGCATACATACACACACACACACCTAACAGGGACTACAACTCTCAGCATACACACGCACACATAACAGGGACTACAACTCCCAGCATACACACACACATCTAACAGGGACTAAAACTCCCAGCATACATACACACAACAGGGACCCCCCCCCCCTCCTCCTCACATAGAAATCATCCCCAGGCAGAGATTTATTCCCAGTCCCTGCAATGTATGAATCCTCAGCCCGTGTGCAGTTAACAGTCATAGCTCAGGCAGGGGAGATGAGGAACAGAGTTCTGGCTTCTAGACCTGCTCTAGTCGAGCTCCTCTCTCCACTGCTCTGACTGTCCATGGAGATCTGCATCCTCCAGAGCTCGGGGAGCTCAGGAAGGGGGCGTGTACTTCTCCCCGTGGAGATCTGCATCCTCCGGAGCTCGGGGAGATAAGGGAGGGGGCGTGTACCTCCTCTCTCCACTTGCTCTGCCCTCCCCCAGCTTTAGCCCTGCTGTTTCTATCTTGCAGAGCCACGGGTTTGAATTTTTCACCTCACAACGGCATTGTCGGGAGCGCGCCCTGCCCGCTCGCTCCTTCTGTCTGATTGACAGGCGGGAAGCTGCGTGAGTATGCGATTTCGGACTCAGCTGCCAGGCCGGCGTGAGTCCGAAATCACTAAAAAAGGGACTCCTAGGGAGACCTCTAGTGGACAAAAGTATAAACACAAAAAACACATAAAAGTATACATTTTTTTTTTTAATAGAACCCAATTAGAAAATTTATCTATACATATTAAACTATAAAATTAATATTTTTTTTTTTGATGAGGTACTCTTTAACACTTTATTACACTTATATGAGGAATCATTAGATTCCTCAGACAGAGGAATAGAGTTCTATTGAACTCTATTAATCTGTGTGCTCTGTGATCCATTGATAGAGCCTGGTCCAGCCAGGCTCTATCAATGACAGAGCGGGACAGCAGGGAACAGAGGTAAGCCCTCCGGCTACCTCTATAGTGGATCTTCCTCCGCGATCGCGCTGCGGGGGGGGGGGGCATCCACCCCACTAGCCCACCAGGGAGCATTCACATGTCCCTTTAGACGCTGATGTCGGCTTTGACAGTGGCAGTCTAAAGGGTTAATAGCCAGCCGCGGCGATCGCTGGCTATTAGCGGTGGCCCCCGGCTACTGAGAACAGCCGGGGGCTGCAGATTATGGAGCTGGCAGGAGTCCGAAGCCCGCTCCATACTCCCCTGTGAGCGCCGCATGCATCTCCCCGTGCAGACGTGCCTCCTCCCCTCAGCTCTCCGAAGCTACAGCTGGGGGGAGTGAAGGCAGAGGACGCAGGTCTGCACGGGGAGCAAGAAGCCACGCCCCTCATCTCCCCCCGCACGTCTGCAGAGCAGGGGAGAGAAGACAAATACATAGCTTCTCATCTCCCCGGCTCTGCTTCGGAGGACACAGGTTTTTACAGCCGGGGGCTGCAGAGTATGGAGCGGGCAGGGGTCAGCAGCCCGCTCCATACAGACTGCAGAGGTCCGGGGGACTTGTCAGGTCCGGCCCTGCTTGCCCGAAGCCGGGCTAAGGGCCGGACAAATTCACCTGTCCGGCACCCAAAATTGCTTGTGTCGGGCGATAGGAATTCCACGTCCCTGTTATAAGAAACCACTGAGCGATGATTCTGCCACTTGACTGCTCATGCCTGGATCTCAGGCAGTGAGCAGTCATTCGGCAATAGGACAACGAGGAGGCAGGTAGGGATCCTCTGGCTGTCATGTAAGCTGTTTGGGATGCCGCGATTTCGCCGCGGCGATCCCGAACAGCTCCCTGAGCTAACCGGCATGGTTTCACTTTAATTTTAGACATGGCGTTCAACTTTGAACGCCGCGTCTAAAGGGTTAATAGCGCGCTGCACCACGATCAATGCCGCGCGCTATTAGCCAAGGGTCCCGACCGTTGTTAGAGGCCGGGCCCGACCTGCTATGATGCGGGGCCACGCCGTGGCCCCCCGTTATAGAACGGGAGCGGATTCAGGATGTACAGGTACGCCCTGGGTCCTTAACAGGTTAACTATAGCTAAAGTGTGGTCCGTGGTGTCGAGTAAATTTCCGCAACCTCTGGTATCTCCTAGAGCACCCTTGTGGGGGAATGTACATTTACCTCACCTACCTGGGTTACAGGAGGCTGGCTTCTGGGGTTCTCATGGAGTCAAGTTTGTGATTCACTTGTTTGCGGAGGATCAGTTTTTTTTTTTTTTGTCCTTTTCAGACATGAAGGAACGCTTTGGCATCCCTCGAAATGCCTTCTATAGGTATCTTCAGCTGAGGCATGCGGTCCAAGCGAAGTTTGGCTCCCTGACATTTACTCCTGCATTCTCTGATGTGGAGCTTCTGGGCACCACAGACCTATATAAACCCCTTACTCAATCTTATGCTCTCCTTCAATCGCTGGGGCCTTGCACTTTCTCACAGGCCTTTCATAAATGGGAGACTGATGTCCCAGGTTTGGCAGAGAGTCAGTGGAAGGAGGTTGAAGGCTCATATTACGCCACTGTTGTTAGTAGTAGAGATATGTTGATTCAATCTAGATGTGTCTTGAGGTTGTATTATACACCTGCTAAATTGAAGCGTATTGGTGTTTTCCAGTCTGATCTCTGTTTTCTTTGTTCTTCGGAGGTTGGTACCTGCATGCAGTTTGGGAGTGTCCGATCATCGCCTCCTTTTGGAGGGAGGTGATGTTTTTTTTTTTTTTTTTTTTTGGTGGAACATCTGGATTTTCCATTTCTACTTGCACCTTTCGGTGTGCTTGCTTGGTGTCATTAATGACGCTTTCTTCTATTCTGTGCTCGAAAGGTGGTGGTTATGTCCTAGAAAGGATACCTCAGTGGTCCGTGAAAATGGAAAATTAAATTTTTCATTTGCATAGCCCATTGTTCCAAAGATCTGTCAAACGCCAGTGGGGTGTAAATACTCACTGCACCCCTTATTAAATTATGTGAGGGGTGTAGTTTCTAAAATTGGGTCACATGTGGGGGTCCACTGTTCTGGCACCACGGGGGGCTTAGTAAACGCACATGGCCCCCGACTTCTATTAAAACCAAATTCTCTCTCCAAAAGCTCAATGGCGCTCCTACACTTCTGAGCATTGTAGTGCGCCAGCAGAGCACTTGACGTCCATACATGGGGTATTTCCATACTCAGAAGAGATGGGGTTAAAAATTTTGGGGTGCAAGTGCTCCTATTACCCCTTGTAAAAATTTTAAATTTGGATGAAAACTAGCAGTTTAGTGAAAAAAAAATAATAATAATAATTTACACATCCAACTTTAACATGTTGGGGATGGAGGGCGTATGGGTACGCCCTCACTTCCCGGTACCTGTAAGCCCTCCGCATTTTCGATCACCAGCGGCATCCTGGAGCGGCAGCGGCATTGACGCAGGAGGAGTGCGGCTGGAAAGTGCGGCGTGGAGAAGGCTGCAGTGAAGATCGTGGTAAGGGATCTTCTCTGTGGCCTTCTAAAAGCTGCAAAACTACAACTCCCAGCATGCCCACAGAGCCAAAGGCTCTGGGCATGCTGGGAGTTGTAGTTTTGCAACATCTGAAGTGGCACAGTTTGGAGACCACTATACGGTGGTCTCCAAACTGTAGCCCTCCAGATGTTGCAAAACTATAATTCCCAGCATGGCCAGACAGTCGGGGATGCTGGGCGTGTAGTTCTGCAATATCTGGCCCTTCAGATGTTGCAGAACTACAACTCCCAGCATGCCTGGACAGTCTGGACATTCTTGGAGTTGTAGTTTTGCAACATCTGGAGGGCTATAGTTTGGATACCACTACTTAGCGGTCTCCAAACTGTTCTTTCCCAGTTGTTGCATAACTACAACTCCTAGCATGCCCAGACTGTCCAGACATGCTGGGAGTTGTAGTTCTGCAACATCTGAAGGGCCAGATATTGCAGAAGTACACGCCCAGCATCCCTGACTGTCTGGGCATGCTGGGAATTGTACTTTTGCAACAACTGTAGGCACACTGGTTGGGAAACACTGAGCTAGAGTCTGTTTCCTAACTCAGTGGTTCCCCACCAGTGTGCCTACAGCTGTTGTAAATCTACAACTCCCAGCATGTACGGTCTGTCAGTGCATTCTGGGAGTTGTAATTTTGTCACAGCTGAAGGTTTGGGGCTCCCCCCTCCCATGTGAATGTACAGGGTACATTCATACGGGTGGGTTTACAGTGGGTTTCCTTCTACACGTTTGAGCTGCGGCAAATTTTCCGCTGCAGGGCAAACTCCCAGCGGAAAACTTACTGTGAACCCCCGCCTGTGTGAATGTACCCTAAAAACACTACACTAACAAATAATAAAAAGTAAAACACTACATATACACCCCCTTACACATCCCCCCCCCAATAAAAATGAAAAACTTCTCATACGGCAGTGTTTCCTAAACGGAGCCTCCAGCTGTTGCAAAACCACAACTCCCAGTATTGCCGGACAGCCATAGACTGTCCTGGCAGGCTGGGAGTTTTGCAACAGCTGGAGGCACCCTGTTTGGGAAACACTACCGTAGGGTTTTGGTGGAGACAAGCCCCTTCCTTGTAACCGGGTCCGCCCCTATTGCAAACTCCTTATTTAGGCCTCAAATGCGCATGGCGCTCTCTCACATCAGAGCCCTGTCCTATTTCAAGGCAACAGTTTAGGGCCACATATGGGGTATTTCCGTACTCGGGAGAAATTGCATTAGAAAATTTTGGGGGGATTTTTCTCCTTTTACCCCTTATGAAAAGGTAAAGTTGGGGGCTACACCAGCATGTAAGTGTAAAAAAAATTACATTTTAACACTAACATGCTGGTGTTGCCCCATACTTTTCATTTTCACAAGAGGTAAAAGGAGAAAAAGCCCCCAAAAGTTTCTAACGCAATTTCGTATATGGAAATACCCCATATGTGGGCGTAAAATGCTCTGCGGATGAACTACATGGCTCAGGAGTGAGAGAGCGCACCATGTACATTTGAGGCCTAAATTGGTGATTTGCACAGGGGTGGCTGATCGTTACAGCGGTTCTGACATGGACGCAAAAAAAAAAAAAAAAACACCCACATGTGACCCCATTTTTGAAAACTACACCCCTCACGAAATGTAACAAGGGGTATAGTGAGCCTTTAAAGGGGTATTCCAGACCAAAACTTTTTTTTTTATATATCAACTGGCTCCGGAAAGTTAAACAGATTTGTAAATTACTTCTATTAAAAAATCTTAATCCTTCCAATAGTTATTAGCTTCTGAAGTTGAGTTGTTGTTTTCTGTCTAACTGCTCTCTGACTCGCGTCTTGGGAGCTGTTTAGTTCCTATGGGGATATTCTCCCATCATGCACAGCTCCTGGGACGTGACATCATCATTGAGCAGTTAGACAGAAAACGTCAGAAGCTAATAACTCGGAAGGATTAAGATTTTTTAATAGAAGCAATTTACAAATCTGTTTAACTTTCCGGAGCCAGTTGATATGTATAAAATAATGTTTTGCCTGGAATACCCCTTTAACAACCCACAGGTCTTTGACAAATTTTCGTTAAAGTTGTACATGAAAATTAAAAAAAAGGTTTTTCCTGAAATGCTGGTGTTACCCCAAATTTTTCATTTTCACAAGGGGTAATAGGAAAAAAGCCCCCCAAAATTTGTAACCTCATTTCTTCTGAGTATATAACTACCCCATATGTGGATGTAAAGTGCTCTGCGGGCGAACTACAATGCTCAGAATAGAAGGAGCACCATTGGGCTTTTTGAGAGAGAATTAGGCTGGAATTGAAGGCTATGTGTGTTTACAAAGCCCCCATGGTGCAAGAACAGTGGACCCCCTCAACATGTGACCCCATTTTGGAAACCACACCCCTCACGGAATGTAACAAGGGGTACAGTGTGCATTTACGCCCCACAGGTGTCTGACAGATTTTTTGAACAGTCGTCCATAAAAAGGAAAAATAGAATTTTTAGTTTGCACAGCCCACTGTTCCAAAGATCTGTCAAATGCCAGTGGGGGTGTAAATGCTCACTGCACCCCTTATTAAATTCTGTGAGGGGTGTAGTTTCCAAAATAGCATGCCATGTGTTTTTTATTTTTTTATTTATTTATTTTTTTTTGCTGTTCTGGCACCACAGGGGCTTCTTAAATGCGACATGCCCCCCCAAAAACCATTTCAGCAAAATTTGCTTTCCAAAAACCAAATGTGACTCCTTCTCTTCTGAGCATTGTAGTTTGCCCTCAAAGCATTTTACGTCCTAACATGTGGTATTTCCATAATCAGCAGAGATAGGGTTACAAATTTTGGGGGGAATTTTCTCCCATTACCCTTTGTAAAAATGGTAAATTTGGGAAAAAATCTGCACTTTAGTGAAATTTTTTTCTTCATTTACACATCCGACTTTAACGAAAAGTCGTCAAACACCTGGGGGGTGTTAAGGCTCGCTGTTTTTTATTTTATTTTTTTTTTTATTTTTTATTTTTTTGCTGTTCTGGCACCATAGATGCTTCCTAAGTGTGTCATGCCCCTTAAAAACCATTTCAGAAAAATTCACTCTCCAAAATCCCATTGTCGCTCCTTCCCTTCTGAGCTCTCCACTGCGCCCGCCGAACATTTGACAAACACATATGAGGTATTTCCTTACTCGAGAGAAATTGGGTTACAAACTTTTTCTCCTATTACCCCTTGTAAAAAAAAAAAAAAAAAAAAAAAAAAAAAAAAAAACTGGGTCTACAAGAACATGCGAGTTTAAAAATGAATATTTTGAATTTTCTCCTTCACTTCACTTCACTTCAATTGCTGCTATTCCTGTGAAACACCTAAAGGGTTAACAAACTTTCTGAATGTCATTGAATACTTTGAGGGGTGCAGTTTTTATAATGGGGTCATTTATGGGGTATTTCTAATATGAAGACCCTTCAAATCTACTTCAAAACCAAACTGGTCCCTGAAAAATTCCAATTTTGAAAATTTTGTGGAAAATTGCTGCTGAACTTTGAAGCCCTCTGATGTCTTCCAAAAGTAAAAACTTGTCAACTTTATGATGCAAACATAAAGTAGACATATTGTAAATGTGAATCCATATATAATTTATTTGGAATATCAATTTCCCTTTATAAGCAGAGAGCTTCAAAGTAAAAAAAATAAAAAAATAAAAATCAAACATTTTCACTTTTTTATAACATTTTTGCATCTTGCACCAAGAACTGATGCAAGCATCGACAATATTTTACCACTAACATAAATAGAATAGAATAAGTAGAATATGTCACGAAAAAAAACAATATCTGAATCCGAATGAAAAGTAAAAGCATCCCAGTGTTATTAATGCTTAAAGTGACAGTGGTCAGATGTGCAAAAAATTGCCGGGTCCTACAGGGAAAATTGGCTGGGTCCTTAAGGGGTTAAGAGGTGCTCCGCCCCTAGACATCTTATCCCCTATGCAAATGATGGGGGAGAAGATTTCTAATGGTGGGGGGGTCCGGCCGCTAGTACACAGCTTTCACTCCCACTCCCATAGACATGAATTGAGGGGGCATGGCGTGATGCCACGAACAAAGAAGCCCCAAGCTTCTGTGTTTGGAATGCCGCAATGCCGGCTGGAGATCGGCACTACCCCCACCCGAAGCGTAGGCCGCCACACCCCCTCCATATAGTTCTATGGGAGAGCCAAAGATTACCGAACATCTCTACCATAGATATATAGGGAGGGGGAGTGGAGGCCTCCTCCGGGTGGGGGTTGTAACGCGCTCCTGTGCTAGCACACGGGGGCTCCAAACAGGAGATCGCAGGGGGCCTCAGCGCTTTGACCCCCCCCCCCCCCCGAATCTAAAACTTATCCCCTATCCAAAGGATAAGGTTTTGATCTTGAGACGTATCTGTAAGCTTGAAATACCTCTGTAGGAAGTTGTGTAGCTCTATTCACTTTTAGTGTGGCAATGTTCTTAGCAGCTCCCTGACTCCTCTCTCCCAAGACAATGCATCATCATCTGCGGTCTCTGGACACTTAGCTGGATCTGGGTCCCTGAGCTTAAACCCTGAGAAAAGCCACAGGCATAAGTGCAGACTGGGACTCAAAAGCAGGTGCTGTAGATTTAATGACTGCAGAGCAATAGTCTATGTACTCATATATTTTCTGAAGCAGCTCTGGGGGGGGGGAGAACTGACAGGAGTGCTTTGGGGGAGTAGGCAGGGTGGGAGGGCTGTGATGAAGAGCTGAGAGATAGCAGTGCATTCTGGGAATTGTAGAACTGAGCAACTGCTCAACAAGGAAGTATTAAAAAAAAACAGGTAGAGGAAAGGGATACATCATACCCACAAAACAAATAGATTTTTGGTGATGTATGGAATACCCATGTATTCCTTATGCACCATAAGATGTAACATTTTATTTTCATACTTTGTCGCCCTGATTACACCAATACCAAATTTTAATTTTGTCATGTTTTTATTTTTCCATATACTGAGCTTTATGAGGGATAACTTTTTGTGGTGTAATCTGCTATTTGTATCGGTACCATTTGGTATTGACCAGACTTTTTGATCGATTTTTACTTCATTTTATTCTGGGATATGATGATTAGAGAAAACGCAATTGTGAGGTTGGTGGGTGTATGTATATATGTATATGTGTGTATATATGTGTATATAAAAGGGGTCAGTATTTTCCTCAGGGAGAGGACACCTCATATATATATATAATATAAATAATTTTTTTTATTTTTTTTTACTTTAACACCATTTACTGTATGTGATATTTAAATGGCTATTCCAGGATTTTTTTTTTGACTATGCTACAGGGGATGTAAAGTTAGTGTAGTGCATAATATAGTGTCTGTACCTGTGTGTTTGACGGTTTTCTCACAATTCTTTTGTGATTTTCATCCACTATTTATTTTTACCAACATACAAAATGACTGTTGCCTCAGATTTTTCCCAGCTTGCAATGCAGCTGAGACCTGACTCGCTAGTCAGCTGATGACAGGGAGCCTGTCTGCTTCAATGGGTGGAGCGATCGCTTGATGGGGGAGAGATCAACTGCAACTTATGCAACAGCTGTAGGCACCCTGATTGAAAACCACAGGTCTTTTGAATGGATGCAGCTCATTTATGTTTCAATGGGGGGGGGGGGGGGTGACTGATGTGTGGAAGGGAGGAAAATGGAATTATGGGATTTGTAGGCTAAAGAAGAAAAGTCAAACAGGAAATGCCAGTTCACAAAAAGCTAGCCACAGTGTTATGGTAATCTCACAGCATAGCCATTTAGCCCCAAGACAAGCGCAGATCCTTCCTAAGCATGTCCATTACTGTCTGCCAGGTACGTACTAAAATCACCTTATGGTGGATAACCCCTTTAATGTTATATTTTAATAGATTGGACAATTACGCACACCGCAATACCAAATAAGTTTTTATTTTTATTACATGTTTTATATATGAAAAAATGGGAACAGGGGGCTGATGTGAACTTTTAATATGGAAAGGGTTAATGTAGGTATTTTTTAAACTTTTATTAAAAAATAATTTTATTTTTTACACTTTTTAAGAAGGAATTGTTAGATTCCTCATACAGATCAATGTAGTTCCATAGAACAGTTCCAATTTAGTTCCATTGATCAGTGGCCATTTAAAGGGTTAGTATTCGCTGCGTGCCGGGTATTAGCTGTGGCCCTCAGCTACATCAATCAGCTGGGGGCTGCCGGGTATGGAGTGGGCTTGAGTCAGGAGCTTGCTCCATATACCCTGAACGCCGGCCCTGTACGTGAAGAATTTACTTGCCCAGTGCCCGGAACTGCATGTAGGATTTCCACATCCCAGAAATGAATTGTATAAACCAGCCTTAGATCTCTTCAGCTAAAAAGAAATTACCTGTAGATGTTTCCTTTTAGCTGTTGTTGTTCTGATAGGCTGGGTATACACTACAGAATCCATGGCCAGAAAAATTCCAGCAGGTGATTTCGAGTGCGGCCAGCGCCATCTAAATCAGTCAGAGCTTGGACCACGTGGGCATTGCGGTCCTGATGGATTGCAGTGTCGGCAACGCGGATTCCCTCAGTACATTGAGCAAGTTCAATGTTCCGATGGAATTTCCCCCCCCCCCCCCCCAGAAAATTCCACAGTGTGAATGGTTTAATGGAAAACCCATTAACTCTCATCTTACCCACAGGTAGCGGAATTTCCGACTGAACTTCAGAAGCGGAATTCTGTTCAGAAATTCCATAGTGTAAACCCAGTTTTTACATTTCTTTTCAATTCTTTTATTTAGTTATTTTCTTTTCTGTGAAACCTAGCAACAACCAATATGGTGTTAGAAAGAGGTCTCATAAAGGTTGCTTGATTCTGCAACTGTATCAGTCTGATTTACCATTCAGAAGTTAAGAAATGTTGGTTGACAACTCCTATGATTGATACTGTAGCTAAGCGCTAAAAAAAGAATAAAAACTAAGACTATAAGACCCTGCATAGAATGTTGGACTTAACGTAGGACATCCTGCCAAGAAGAAGCCATGTGTGTACCATGTACTTGGCATCAGATGAGTTAAAGGGATACTCCAGTGAAGAAAAACATTTTTTTTTAATCAACAGGTGCCAGAAAGTTAAACAGATTTGTAAATTACTTCTATTAAAAAATCTTAATCCTTCCTGTACTTATTAGCTACTGAATACTACAGCAGAAATTCTTTTCTTTTTGTAACACAGAGCTGTCTGCTGAGATCATGAGCACAGTGCTCTCTGCTGACACCTCTGGCCATTTTAGGAACTGTCCAGAGCAGCATATGTTTGCTATGGGGATTTCCTTTTACCCTGGACAGTACCTTAAATGGACAGAGATGTCAGCAGAGAGCACTGTGCTCATGATGTCAGCAGACAGCTCTGTGTTTCAAACGGAAAAGAATTTCCACTGTAGTATTCACCAGCTAATAAGTACAGGAAGGAATAAGATTTTTTTTTAATAGAAGTAATTTACAAATCTGTTTAACTTTCTGGCACCAGTTTAAAATAAATAAATAAATGTTTTCACCGGAGTACCCCTTTTAATAAACATAATTATGTTTGGTAATAAAAGGTGTAAAATCATTGCAAAACAAACAGTATGCCAGCACTGATTTTTTACTGATATTTTACACCAGGTTTATGGCACAAATGGCCTTATCTTACTGACATAACCTGTTACTGTTGGAAGGTTGTCATAAATGCCTCAGGGATGTTGTTTTACTAGTACAGTTTTTATACTAGAGATTTAACCCGATGCTGCCCATGAACAATACTTTTTTGTGGGATTCCCTGGCAATCTGATGAATCAGCAGAGAAGAATAAAGCCTGCTCTGGCTCTGCATTGAACTGCATGCAGGTTCCATGTATCAGACATTTATTGCGTACCAGTAGATATACCATAAATGTTTGAGATAGGAATACCTCTTTATGGAATGATTTCATTAACAGGGTATGAGCATGTTTTCCACAGCAGAAAATCTTCAGTAGACCCCATGAAGGTCAATGTAATGTGCTGTGGAAAATCAGTCACGGAAAACACACTCGTAACTCATCTGTGTGGCGTACCCTTAAAGGAAACGTGTCATTGGTATGACCCACACGAACCTGTTGTACAGGCTTGTAGAACAAGTGACACTGATGATAGTGATGCTTACTAGTTCCTGCTACCCCTGCATGATGACATCTAGCTGGCATCTTCCTATTAACTCCTCCCCTGTGGCGAGCCTCCTCTGCTGAAGAATGGCGCAACACTCTCATCAGTGCCATCCACACTACAACCCTGGTTAAAGGGGTACTCTGGTGGAAAAATAAAAAATAAACTGGTGCCAGAAAGATTTGTAGTCTATTTAAAAGTATGAAGCCTTCCAGTACTTGTCATCTGTTGTATACTACAGAAGGTTGTGCAGTTCTTTCCAGTCTGACCACAGTGCTCTCAGGAACTGTCCAGAGTAGGAGAAAATCCCCATAGCAAACCTCTCCTGCTCTGGACAGTTCTTGACACAGACAGACCTGTCAGCAGAGAGCACTGTGGTCAGACTGGAAAGAACTACACAACTTCCTCTGGAGCATACAGCAGATATGTACCAGAAGGATTAAGTAATTTTAACATGATTATTATTATTTTTTTTTACACGAGTACCTTTAATTCGGGTGACACTGATGACAGATTCCTTTTTGCAGGGGTTGTCCAGAAATAGAAAAACAGCTCATTTCTTCCAAAAACATCACCCTACCTCTCCTCGGGCTGTGTGTGGTATTACAACTTCATTGAATTTAATGGAACTGACCTGCAATACCAGTATACAATCTGCAGACAAGAGTGGTGCTGTTTTTGTTTAAAATCAGCTCTGTTTTTTAAATCCGGGGTAACCTCTGTACAAAAGTTCTCAAGAAATTTTAAAATAAATGGCTTTGTAAGTATAGACCAAGAACAATTAGATTCATGGCGGTCCGAGACTCGGCACAACTGCCTATTAGCTTTTTAAAGGGCCAAATAACTATACACCTCCTCTGTTCATATTAGTTTTTTGGTTTATACCAGGCACAGCCGCAAACATTTACATTTTTTTGCATCCCATGGGGGTGTATAGGACTGATATGTAATACCAGGCACAGCCACAACTAAAAGTATGGAGCTGTGCCTGGTAAAGAGTTAAGGGGACTTGGCTACCTTCAAACAGCTGATTGGGAGGGTGTCGAGAGCCACCGTCCCTTTACAAAGTCTATTAGAATGAGAGATTTAGTAGATTCCAAAAAGTTGTTGAATCATGTACATTATGGTGACAGTTAGGCCTGTTTTATAGAACTTGCCCATGTCTACATTAATCTAAAGGGACTTTTGTTTTCTTTTTCTTATTGTAGGAGTGGATTTATTTTTTTTTAAGATTTTGTAGAAGAATCGTGGTATGGAGAATGGTATTAAAGAAAGCCAAGTTGGTCTAAGCAAAAATGGCACACACACTGTATTGCCTTCTACTATGGTGTCAGAGGTAAGGAATTAAAAAAAAAAAAAAAAAAAAAAAAAAAAACAGATTCTTTGTTACTACCTACAGTAATGTAAAAGGTTATTTGTCAGAATTAGGCTAGGTTGCCACACAGGTTTTATTTTATTTTTTTCTAGCAGTTTTTGGAAAACTGCCTCTGCAGTTTTTGAGCCAAAGTCAGAAGTGGATCTAGAAGAAAGGAGAAGTGTAAGTCCTTCCTTTATTTTTCCCATTGCTTTTGAATACACTTTTGGCTTTGGCCTTAAAAACTGCAGGGGCAGTTTAAAAAAATAAATAAAACACAAAAAAAAACACAAAAAAAACCTGTAAGGGCAACTAAACTACCCTGTCTGATGCACATTCCAGTATAAAAAGTAAGAAATTAAGAAATTTATAAATGAAGGCTGTCTAATAGGTCCCACAAAAGAACAAGGCCTCATATGGCTCTGTAAATATAAAAACGTGTTATGGCTGTTGGAGGGGAAAATGGAAACCTAGAAATTTTTATTTCATATGTCATGAAGAAAAACTTTTTATATGTTGCACAGTAAGGCATTCCGAACAAGTTCCTAAATGCATTTTATTAACGCCTTAAAGGCCATCTGCGGATGAAAACAACTTATGTCCGAACGCTGCAACCCCCCACAATTTCCTGCACAGGGCCACAGCTCTCCCGTTCCGGCCGCAGCGTGATGCTGCGGCAGACACTCCTCCTCCATGTAGTTCTATGGGTGAGGCGGGGAGGCAGCGATCGTGCCTCTCCCATAGAACTCTCTAGGTCGACACTACGCGCATTAGGCGCTCTCACTGAGAGCTAATGTGGAGGCACTGTTCATGAGATCGCGGGGGGTCCTAGCAGTGGGACCCCCCACGATCAAACACTTATCCCCTATCCTGTGGATAGGGGATAAGTGTCTTAATGCTGCAGTTGTCCTTTAAGGACTCAGCCCATTTGGGCCTTAAGGACCTTTTAAAGCCAATTTAATAAAAAAAAATTTCCTCCTCACCTTCTAAAAATCATAATTTTTTTTTTTAAATATATATTTTTATCCACAGACTAGTATGAGGGCTTGTTTTTTGTGCGACCAATTGTCCTTTTGTAATGGCATCACTCATTTTACCATAAAATGTATGGCGCAACCAAAAAAATACTATTTTTGTGGGGAAATTTAAAAGAAAACCTCAACTTTGCAAATTTTGGAAGGTTTTGTTTTAACAATGTACAATTTACAGTAAAAATGACGTGTTCTTTATTCTGTGGGTCAATATGATTAAAATGATACCCATGATTACATACTTTTCTGTTATTGTACCGCTTTAAAAAAAATCTAATTTTTTAACCAAATTAGTACATTTAAAATCTCTCTATTTTGACGACCTATAACTATTTAATTTTTCCGAATTAGCCCCATATGAGGACTCCTTTTTTTGCACCGTGATCCGGTACTTTTTATTAATTTCAGAGCTTTAAAAAGCTCTCAATCATACATTTCTTCTTGCTCACATAGTGAAATTTCCCAGCCAGAGAAAGTGGGTGTTTCCCAGCAGCTATGACATCGCTGAATACTGCTGTGGGACCACTTCTGCCCTCACATTGTTGCAGCGCTGTGATGAATAGAAGACCTCAAGCTCTGTGCAGCAGCTTTCAGTCTGTGCTGCTTTCAGTGAGGCTCTTTGCAGCTGTCAATCAAGCTCAGTGCAGAGAAACCCTTCCTGAGTTTGGTCTCCTGAGATTTTGACCAGACAGAATGTGTTCTGTCCAAGAAGGGATACCCCTGGTGGCCAGAAGTATACAGCAGAAAAACTAACATTAAACTGTTTATTTTTTATTTTTATTTTTTAATGAAAGCCAATTACAAAAGTTATTTGGCATAAGGAATGAAATATAAAAAATCATGTTTAATGACAGTGCCCATTTAAGGGTTTGGCTTGATGGATAAAGCCAAATCATGTCATGAGTTAATAAGTGATCCGTTATTTTATCTCTGGTTTTTATATTACAATGTTGTTTTACATGCTGTTATTTTTCTTTATAGAAAGGAAATAAAAATGACAAAGGAGTGCTGAACTCCTTGATGTCTGGAGCTCTGGCTGGTGCTGTTGCCAAAACAGCTGTGGCCCCCCTGGATCGAACCAAAATCATCTTCCAAGGTAAATATTTCTAAAGACCCTGGTAAGTACAGGAAATATACTCCTGAAGGTCTTCCCTCTGCATATAAAGCTCTTATTGTTAAAATATTTTATTTTCCTAGAAAGGAAAATAAATCCATTAGGCAGTGATGCTAGAAGGGAAGCCATTTTGGTACCTGACCATAGATATGTGTAGCCCCTGCTTTCAGTTATATTTTTACGGTCAGAAAATCTGTGATTCTTGTGAGGCCAGGTTAAAGCTGCTTAATCTCCAGATGGACAAAATCAAAGTGTGGGCTGCGCCGTCTGAATCAGTCATCGCTAGGACTGCGCAGAAATTGCTGTCTCCATAGACGTCAATGTCTGTGCAGGGAGTTCAATGTTCTGGTGAAATTTTTCCCATCTGAATTCCTACTACACTGGAATATTTGAGCAGAATTTCGAATTTCCAAGTTCTGCTCTGAAATTCCGTAGTGTGAACCTGGCCTGCCGGTCACGAACCCTTAAGACATTGTGATCAATACCAATCACAGTGTCTAAAGTGAAAGATCATCAGTTACTCAGAGGGGCTCACTGAACCCCCGCAACGTGATCGAGGGGTTTCATGAGCTAGAATGGCTGCCTCCTGCTGCTACCTGCCTCCTGCTGCCGATTGCCAATCTGATGTAACCTGGCTAGATCAGTGGATAGCCGATTTCACTTTATAATGCTATGCCATAGGCATAGCATTATACAGCAAATGCAATGTAAAAAAAAAAAATCTAAAATTCTATACCGGTAAACCCCCTGCCCTAATAAAAAATACATTACCCGTATTTTCCCATTGTACAAAAAAGGCAAACATTTTTACATATTTGGTATAGCCGCATTCATAAATGTCCAGACTATTTAAATATAATGTTTATGATCCTGCACGTTAAACGGTGTAAATGTAAAAAAAAAAAAAAAAAAAATAGATCAAACTCCCATAATACTGATTTTTAATCACATCATATCACATAGTAAATGTTTATTTTTTTTTCTGTTAACATCTGTCAGAACTGTTAGTTGCCATAGCCTTTGGGTTTGTTTGATCCTGAGTTGTTTACGGGTTCCACTGGAGAATCCCAAAATCATGGTAAAAACATAGCAGATTTTAGAAAATCGTGGCAAAACCTACAGGACTCCGATGAGAACTAAATTGTGAAATATAGCAGTTCAATGAGCACCCCCTTATTTGTCTGTTAATTCATGGCTTACAAATATGTACACTTTATTTTAACTATTGGAGTGCCAAGCTACTCATACGCTGTCCATTTGTTTCCTGTACAGTGTCTTCAAACAGATTCTCTGCTAAGGTAAGAGTATTACTTGCCTAAAAATGTAAGAGTATTCTGGTGTACAAAACATGACTCATGTTGAAAGTATGTGGTAAAAATTATTTGGTAAAAATTATTTATATAATAAAATCTTTTCACTTGTCCCCTACATAATCCCTAGCAATATATTGGCTCAAAATGTGATATTTAGAACTTTATTGCCTAAGGGTTACAACTGCTAGTTCTGCTTGATGGTAAGGTAGCTTCTAGAGATGAGCGAACCTACAGTAAATTCGATTTGTCACAAACTTCTCGGCTCGGCAGTTGATGGCTTATCCTGCACAAATGAGTTCAGCTTTCAGGTGCTCCCGTGGGCTGGAAAAGGTGGATACAGTCCTAGGAGACTCTTTCCTAGGACTGTATCCACCTTTTCCAGCCCACCGGAGCACCTGAAGGCTGAAATATTTTATGCAGGAAAAGTCATCAATTGCCGAGCCGAGAAGTTTGTGATGAATCAAATTTACTGTAAATTCGCTCATCTCTAGTAGCTTCCTTCTAGCACTAAGGCCGGGTTCACATGAAGCTCTGGATGGAGCTTCTGAGTGTGGCCCGCTCGGACTGAATGTCTGCTCTAGGACCACGTGGAAACTGCTGGAATAATGAAATTCTGCTAAAATTCTGTAGTGTGCACTGTGCAGCAGCATCCCATTGCCATCAATGAGATTCTGGTTGGAAATTCCATAGTATGGGAAGTGCACAAGTGAGTGGAGTCTTGTAAAATACAAGGAAGGACAACTGGAAGTAGATGTGTGCAATGCATGATGGGAACTGTAGTTGGCTACCCACATGGGCTGTTCCTGAAGCCATGTCTACTCTTTCTGCACTGTAAACGAGCACCTAAGGAGCAAAAGTTTTGAAGTTAGACCAGCGTTACATTTATTGTTGCCTATACAGTTTAAGTGTTTCTTACTAGTATTAAAGGTTATTGAATGAAATGTGGATGCCCTCTTAAATGGTTGTATATTCTATAAACAGTTTTGTTCTATTGCAGGAAGCCTACAGGTTGATATATCGCACATATCTCAATGAGGGATTCCTGAGTCTCTGGAGAGGCAATTCTGCCACTATGGTGCGAGTTATCCCTTATGCTGCCATACAGTTCTGTGCCCATGAACAGTATAAACAACTGCTTGGCAGTTATTATGGCTTTCAAGGAACGTAAGTGTCCAAAGCTACTTCACAGAACATACTGGGGGAGATTTATCAAAACCTGTGCAGGGGAAAAGTGGTGCATTTGTCTCTAACAACCAATCAGATTGCTTATTTCATTTTTCACAAACCTCTTTGGAAATTAAAGAAGCAATCTGGTTGCACGTGTTTTAATAAGGCTTTTCTACAGTTTTTAACCTTTCTGACCTTTTATTTAAAAATAACATGAAATCAGGGAAACAAGACACCCAAAACTTAGCAGATCACAACTCAAGTCAGTTTATAAAACAGGACCCCTAAGTCTGACCAGTAATGTTACAAAAAAAAAAAACACCCACACAACAAAAGTGAGTGTGAAGACAAATTTATTCATGGAATCCCAACTCCTATTTCAACATAAGACACAAATCAGCTATTGACCTATGGAATGCTAGACCAAGAATATGTTGTCTTTAATTCAGCATGAAGAAAGACATTATTGAAGGTAAAACAGATAATGCCTGCTATTATTTTGTGTAGTAAATCTCCAGATTCTATATATTGCATTCTTTTGGCTGTCCTTTCATTCTCTCTTTGGTAATTGTATCTTCCTGCTTAGGAGTCCTCAAGGACACTAGCTGGTGTCCTTTAGGTGAAGTAGATACAAGTAAAGTCATTTGCTCTCCAGCTTGTTAAACATTACACGGTCACACTGCTGATCCTTAACTGCTTACAGATTAATTCTTCACAACACACAATAATATTTAGGTGCATGGTTCACGTTTACAACATAAACAATAGATTTTTACACAATCAAACGGCTACCAGTTTTGTTATTCTGACATTAATAGATTTCACTGCATTATGTGAACCTACCATTTTGCTTTTATATTGCAGCCACTATATTCAGACTATGAAACTATTAAAGAAGTATTTTGGAATAATCCTATATTTTTCCTTCTTGCACCGCTACTGTGCTTTCTGTCGGTTCCTTGCCATGCTGCACTCATTTTTGTCTTTGTTGCTCAAGGACCTTGCTGCTTAGGCAATCAGTGGCCACAACGTTTTCTGCCTGTAAGGTCCTTGTGTAGCATGCCAGGGGACTGAAATGGAGATAGTAGGGGACCGAGGGATGCAAGTATATGCTTATTTTCTCTTTAACTGCATCCTGAGAATAGCTAATTAGAAAATGTTTCCAGAATACCCCTTTTTGGGTACGGTCACATGTATGTATTTTGCTGCTGTGTATTTTCCTGGGTAGCAAATGTGTAGTAAAATCCTCTTCAGAAAATACGCAGCAAAATACGGCACGTGTGACCCTATCCTAAATCATGAACTTGACATCAATGTATAACACTTACGGTGCAATACAGTTGAATACGTTAACCATTCATCAAATGTTCATTGTGAATTTGTTTGTGTGTGGGACCCCCTGTATTGAAAGAGGAGTAGACTACAAATACAATAACAGGTACTTGTGTATACGGACATACAGTCAGGTCCATAAATATTGGGACATCGACACAATTCTACCATTTTTGACTCTATACACCACCACAATAGATTTGAAATGAAACGAACAACATGTGTTTTAATTGAAGACTGTCAGCTTTAATTTGAGGGTATTTACATCCAAATCAGGTGAACGGTATAGGAATTCCAACAGTTTGCATATGGGCATCCCACTTGTTAAGGGACTAAAAGTAATGGGACAGAATAATCATAAATAAAACTTTTTTTCACTTGGTTGCAAATCCTTTGCAGTCAATTACAGCCCGAAGTTGGAACGCATAGACATCACTAGACGCTGGGTTTCATCACTGGTGATTAGAGATGAGCGAACTTACAGTAAATTCAATTCGTCACAAACTTCTCGGCTCGGCAGTTGATGTCTTATCCTGCATAAATTAGTTCAGCTTTCAGGTGCTCCGGGGGCTGGAAAAGGTGGATACAGTCCTAGGAAAGAGTCTCCTAGGACTGTATCCACCTTTTCCAGCCCACGGGAGCACCTGAAAGCTGAACTAATTTATGCAAGAAAAGTCATCAACTGCCGAGCCGAGAAGTTCGTGACAAATCGAATTTACTGTAAGTTCGCTCATCTCTACTGGTGATGCTCTGCCAGGCCTCTACTGCAACTGTCTTCAGTTCCTGCTTGTTCTTGGGGCATTTTTCCCTTCAGTTTTGTCCTCAGCAAGTGAAATTCATGCTCGATCGGATTCAGGTCAGGTGATTGACTTGCCCATTGCATAACATTCCACTTCTTTCCCTCATTAAACTCTTTGGTTGCTTTTGCAGTATGCTTTGGGTCATTGTCCATCTTCACAGTGAAGCGCCGTCCAATGAGTTCTGAAGCATTTTGCTGAATATGAGCAGATAATATTGCCGGAAAAACTTCAGATTTCATCCTGCTGCTTTTGTCACCTGTCATATCAATAAATTAAAAGAGAAGGAAGCAGTTCCATTGGCAGCCATACATGCCCACTATGCCATGACACTACCACCACCATGCTTCACTGATGAGGTGGTATGCTTAGGATCATGTTTCTTTCCTTCTCCATACTCTTCTCTTCCCTCTGGTACAAGTTGATCTTGTTCTCATCTGTCCATAGGATGTTGTTCCAGAACTGTGAAGGCTTTTCTTTTAGAGGTTTTTGGCAAACTCTAATCTGGCCTTCCTGTTTTTGAGGCTCCCCAATGGTTTCCATCTTGTGGTGAACCCTCTGTATTCACTCTGGTGAAGTCTTCTTTTGATTGACTTTGACACACATACACCTACCTCCTAGAGAGTGTTCTTCATCTGGCCAACTGTTGTGAAGGGTTTTTCTTCACCAGGGAAAGAATTCTTCGGTCATCCACCAGAGTTGTTTTCCTTGGTCTTCACCAAAAGTGCGTTCGTTCTTTTTAAGAATGTTCCAAACAGTTGTTTTGGCCACGCCTAATGTTTTGGCTATCTCTCTGATGGGTTTGTTCTGTTTTTTCAGCGTAAAGATTGCTTGCCTCACTTATAGTGACAGCTCCTTTGGATCTCCTCTTGAGTTTTGACATCAACAGATTGCAAATGCAAATAGCACACTTGAAATGAAATCTGGACCTTTTATCTGCTCGTTGTAATTGGGATAATGAGGAAATAACACACACACACCTGGCCATGGTCCCATTACTCTTGGTCCATTAACAAGTGGGAGGCACACATGCAAACTGTTGTAATTCCTACACCGTTCACCGGATTTGGATGTAAATGCCCTCAGATTAAAGCTGACAGTCTGCAGTTAAAGGGGTATGTGGAATTTTTTAAAAGTTTTTTTTAATCAACTGGTGCCAGAACGTTAAACAGATTTGTAAATTACTTCTATTAAAAAATCTTAATCCTTCTAATACATTTTATGGGCTGTATGTATACTATAAAGCTTTTTTAATAGAAGTAATTTACAAATCTGTTAAACTTTCTGGCACCAGTTGATTAAAAAAAAAAGTTTGCCACAGGAGTACCCCTTTTAAAGCACATCTTGTTCGTTTCATTTCAAATCCATTGTGGTGGTGTATAGAGCCAGAAATGTTAGAATTGTGTCGCTGCCCCAATATTTATGGACCTGACTGTATATTTACACATATTTAGGCTTTCTTCACATACCCACTTTTTCCCCCGAATTTTAAAATGCATGTATAAAACACTGTAAGGATATCAGCTGTGTACTACAGAACATATAACAGGAGTGCATTAGATGACTATGAATAGTACTTTTTGTGTCCTGTAAATAAAAGAACACTATCTTTGTATGGATCATATAGCCTGTGTTTGGTCACACTGACGTCATGTGCTTCATTAGAATCACATACTGATTTGCAACATATCTTGCTTGTTTAACATCTAATAAGAAAGTGAGGGAATTTTTAATGTTTAGAGTTCTGTGTATAAGGCCTGAGTCACACAGAGGAAAAATAAGTGACATATTTTACTTGCTGATTTTTGACCATAATTGACGAAAACACAGCACACTAGAAATGGAAATTAGCACATAAAATGAAATGCGTTGCTTATTTTTTCCACTTATGCTGAATTTAAGTCATCCTATCAACTTTGTTATTCCTTTTTTCCTCAGAATCTCCTGCTTCAACCAAATATAAAAAAATATTTCTGAATATTCTTTTTAAATATGTGAATACACGTTATGGCACTTTTATTTAGAGGCTGAGTTTATTATATAATCTCGTCACACTCTAAAAAAGTACAAATGTACTTATCATGAAGTAGTTCTGGTGCTTATCCCGTCACTGTGCTTTAAATCCTGGTTTTCATGCTTTTATGGCTTCTCACAGCATGCAGTTCACTGAAAAGGAGGGGGCGTTCCCTTGCTTGCCCTCGCATCTCAGGTAGGAGCTTCCTCCCTCCTCAGAACTGACAACTGGCTGTTCTGTGCACTGAGGCTCTCTGATACGCCCCAGCTAATTGATTGACCCGGGAGCATGCATTGCTTGTACGGCCCACAAGTATTTTGCCTTGGCACAGAGACACACAGGCAATAGCTGCAGGGACAAGTGGAAGGTCCTGCTCTGAAATTCTTGAAGACCATAAGATTCATTCTAACCATCCTAGGTTGATCTCCTTGCTGTCCTGTGTATTACAAGTAGTTCTTATTATGATGCTGTGTGTGTTCGTGTGTGTGTGTTATATATATATATATATATATATATATATATATATATATATATATATATATATATATTATAAATAACATGAATGCATCAAAACCTATTGTCCATATGCAAGTTAACTAAAAAATGAGGATTCTATTTCAGACCACAAGTGACAGGAAAATGTTTTTCTCCCACCAGTGCTTTGACACCCATCCCCCGCCTTCTGGCAGGATCTCTCGCAGGTACAACAGCTGCAATGTTGACTTATCCACTGGATCTTGTTCGTGCACGTATGGCAGTCACGCCAAAGGAGATGTAAGTTTATGACTGTCTTGCATAAGTACTTTTTCCATCTATTTTATTTAATATAATCACAACTGTTGCCATGCAATAGGTTTTCTATGTTGTATCAATGCCTAGGATTTAATAATGAGCTGTCATTTATGGGGCTGTACATTACAAGGAGTAATAATGATCATCACCCTGTTGAGTAGGAAACTTCAGGTACCATTTTCTGCATCTACTCTTTTTGGTTTCACAGCTGTTATCCTTACTTTCACAACTATTGTGTTCGGACGATGTAGTATGTGGAAACAAATCCAGTACTGTATTTTACCTGTACATTGGCTTTGGCCAGTTCAAATTACATATGTAGTAGATTAGGAAGGATAAGGAGACATACAACAGCTTTAGACTGTAAGGGTTTGTACCCTGTTACCATGGAAATATGTTAGTATACATAGAAGCTGTAGACAATATTTTTAAAATATTTTTAATTTGAACTTTTTACAAACTTTATTTTTGTTTAGAGAACAACCATGGGTATATGCTGTTGCCGCTAGGATGCTGACACTAGGCAAAAAAACTAAAGAAGTTGGCTCCTCCCGGCAGGATATACCCGCCCCCTGACTGAGCAGTTTTAGCTTAGTGTCAGCAGGAGGCAGACACAGGTCAGGTGCTCTCCAGACCTGGTCTGTTTTTCTTTTTGTTTTTTTTTCTTAGTTTCAGGGTATAATTAGACATTTTCTCCCTTTTTTGTTTTCTCTAGCGTGGGGCGACAGGAGCATGGCGCTGCCTGATCCCCCACAAGCGAGCTAGGGGCACTGTGCATTGCTGAATGGGCCGTTAACCCCTCTTCGCCAGCAACCAGCGCTGGGTAGTGTACCCTGGGTCCGGGTCCCCCAATTGCCCCTGTTTGCCAGGCCAGGCAGGTGGCCCTAGCTGGTCAAAGACTTCAGGGGTGTTTTATGTGGGTGAGTATGTCTATATAGGTGTGTCAACCCTTTTTTCCACACTTCTCTACATCTCTCTCTCCATGATTCCTGGCTAGGGGGCTTAGTAGAGGCTGGGGGTGCGGGTGCTTCTGCAGGCCCATCAGTTCTTTTGGGCGCATTAGGGGTTAATCGGCATCCAGCTCCCCTCTGTTTCTTGCCATTTCTACAGTCCTCTGGGGGGATCCCGCGTTCTCCTTGGGGGGGTCTGGACTGCGGGCGGGCAGCACTGTGCTCGCGTCTCGGGCCCGCCAGTGACCCGATGCCGCTGCTTATTTTTTTCCGCGGCGCTTTTATTAGCGATGCGGCCTCTTCCTTGCGCACCTGCCCTCTGCCGGTCTGGGCCGTGGGCACGGTCACTAATTCAGCCTGCGGCTTGGGCCTACTTGGCTGCCAGGGGGTTAGCTCCGCCCACTTCTCAGTGCAGCATCGCTCTTCCTGTATTATGGGAGCTCCTCCCCTTACCCCCGGCAACCTACGGCTTTAACCTGTCCTGTGGGAGAGCGCGCTGCAGGGGGGGCTGTTTTTTTTTTTCCTTTCCCCCTCTTCCCCTATGGGATGAAGCGTGCACTCTGGGGGTCAGGGCTCCGACCATTCCTGAGTTTGCGTGCGCTTCAGGGGTCAGCTGGCCCCTCCTCTGCTCCTTACCAGCGTGGACCTGACTACATACACTGCTCGGCTACTCGGCTTCTCTGCCAGTCATCCTCTGCAGCTCCAGAGTGCCTTCAGGACCTTATTCTCTGGACACAGGACCTGGGTGAGATCATTCTGTATCTGTCTGGTTGTCTGACTTATGCCCCTTTTTATGTCTGATCCCAGACCTGACTCCAAAATGCCTGGCAGTTCTTCTAACCCTCCCTGTCCACCCTGTGTGTCCCTGCGACCCAATCCTTCCCTGACTACTGTGTAGGATGGTTCCCCGGACAGCGGACGGTCTGATTCCGCCCCCGAATGGGTCTCATCACTCTCTCTCTCTGACAATCTCCAATTTGGCCAGGGTTTCCCAGGAGGTGGTTTCCGCCTTGGAGCGGTCCTCCATTTGCTTTTCCTCTAGTGAGACTGCAGCGGGTTCCCCCTCCTGTCCTTCCCTATGGCCCTCCTGTGGCCGTATGGGGCGCCTTTCCTCCGCTTCCTCCCTGAGTCAGATCGTGCGGAGTCCTCCCACTTCAGCTTCCACTCCCATTCCACCTCAAGGTGCCACCGCAACCGGTCACCCGGAGTCCGTCCCGGTCTCCACACCCCCACTCCCGGTCCACCTCTGCCCGATCCAGAACTCCTCCGGAGCGTTCCCAGTCCCCTGGTGAGCTTGGGAACTCTGATTGGGATCCTCCCTCTTACCTGGAAGAGATTTCCAGCATGTCAGATGTGGTGGTCAGTCTGGTGTCGACAGTCACCTTCCATCGATGGACACCTTCCATCTACAGGACCCAGGGACTTCCGGTGCAACCCCTGAAGTCTACTTCCGCCGTGCTCGTTGGGTGCCCCAGGTTTTCAGCCCACACACTGAATTTGACGAGCTGTTAGAGGCGGCTTGGAAGCATCCGGATAAGCGCTTCCATGGGACTAAGAAGCTCAGGGCTCTCTTTCCCTTATGATCTCGTTACAAAGTTGTCTTCTCCTACGGTGGACCATCCTGTGTGTTGGCTTTCTAAAGCCACTACCCTGCCACTAGCCAATGCAGATTCCTTTTAAAGACCCCTCAGATGAGCGCATTGAAAATCTAGCGAAATTTGCCTTTGAGGCGGCAGGCTCGGCTTTGTCCCCAGCCTTTGCCTCCACTTGGGTTTCCAAAGCCCTCTCAGTTTGGGCCGGTCAATTGCGCCAGGGGATTTTAGCGGGTGCTTCTTCAGGTGATTTGACAGATTTAGTAAAACAAATCGCTCATGCAGGGGACTACCTCTGCTCGGGTTCCTTGGAGTCGGCCCGCTGTGCGGCCTTTGCCTCGGGCAATCTGGTGGCTCTTCGGCGCTCCATGTGGCTTAAGGCTTGGTATGCCTATGCGGCCTCTAAGCATTCCCTTACTGAACTTCTTTTTCTGGGGTCTCGGCTATTTGGCAAACACCTGGACGAGATCATCTCTGAGGCCACCGGGGGCAAGAGTTCCCTCTTGCCCCAAAATCGTCCGGGTTCACGGCGGAAGATTTCTTCTCTTCGCCCCTTTCGTTTTTCAGGCCGCACGGACAAACTCAGGATAGGAGGGCCCCATCTTTCAAAGCTCGCCCCTCCTGGATGTCAGGGTCACGCTTCAACCACCCTCTTACAAATACGGGACTCGTAAGCCCCCCACTGCCTGAGGGTGCGCCCCCATCAGAGTCCCTCTTTCTGGATGTCTGGCTGGCGCAAGTTCAGGATGCTTGGGTTCGAGAGGTCGTCTCCCAGGGCTATCGCATAGAATTCTCTTCTATTCCCCGGGATCGTTTTTTCCTGTCCCGCCCTCCTCGATCTCCCAATCATGCTGCAGCTTTGGGGGCTCTATGGAGGTGGTTCCCTTTGCACAACTTCGATACCATCCTCTCCAGTGGGCCATCCTCTCTCAGTGGGACAAATCTCCTTTGTCTCTCCACCACGGAATCTGGCTTTCACCCAGAGTTCGCCGCTCGCTCCTTTTGGCTTCGGTCCCCCCACAGCCGTGGCATACATCAATCACCAGTTAGGCACCCGCAGCTCAGCGGCCACGAGGGAGGTGTTGAAGATCCTCCTTTGGGCGGAACTTCGCGATCCAGCCATTTCGGCAGTGCACATTCCTGAGATCGACAACTGGGAGGTGGGCTTCCTGAGTCGCTCCACTGCGGACCCGGGCGAGTGGTCCCTTCACCCAGAAGTCTTCGATCAAATTTCCCCAGACGTGGGTCTGTTCAAGTCCCTCGCTTCATGTCCAGGTCTCGGGATCCCCTGGCTCTGGCCGTGGATGCTCTTGTGGTCCCTTGGCCCCCTTCGTTCTCCCCTACCTATTCCCGCCACTTCTGCTACTTCCCAGGGTTGTCTGTAAGCTCATGGCGGAGGGCGTCTCAGCGATTCTTGTGGCTCCAGATTGGCCTCGAGTGTGGTACGCGGACGTGGTCAGTCTCGTGGCAGACGTTCCCTTCCGTCTTCCAGATCGTCCCGACCTTCTCTCCCAAAGGCCCCTCTGCCACCCCAATTTACTTCCGTTGCGCTTGACGGCGTGGCGGTTGTAACTGTGGTTTTGAGGGCTCTGGGTTTTTTACTTCCCGGGTGATCCGTACTATGCCCCGTGCCCGCAAACCCTTGTCCGCCAGGATTTACCATCGTACTTGGTGGGCATATTTTTGCTGGTGTTCGCTCTCTCTCTCCCACCTCGTTTTCCCTGCCGAATCTCTTGTCCTTTTTGCAATCTGGGTAGGAGACGCGCCTTGCCCTCAGTTCCATCAAAGGGCAGGTTTCCCCACTTTTCTGTCCTTTTTCAATGCCCTCTTGCTTCCAACCTTCATGGTCGCACCTTTTTGCAGGGTGTGGCTCACGAGGTTCCCCCCCCCCGTTCCGGTCCACTACTGCGCCTTGGGACCTTAACCTTGTTTTGGATGGTCTTCAGGGTGCTCCGTTTGAGCCTCTGGGTCAGGTTTCCCTTTGTTTCCTTTCTTGGAAGGTGGCCTTCCGTGTGGCAATCACGCCCATTCGCTGGGTGTCTGAATTGGCGGCCCTTTCTTGCCGCTCCCCCTTTCTGGTAATCCACCAAGACAAGGTGTTTCTTCGGCCGATGCTTTCTTTTCAACCCAAGGTCGTGAATTCCTTTCACTTGAATGAGGAGTTCATATTGCCTTCCTTCTGCCCATCCCCTTCTCATCTGTGGGAGCGCCCGCTTCACAAGCTGGACTTGGTCTGGGCCGTTCGGACCTATTTGTGGTCACTTCCTCCTTTCTGCGGTGTGACTCTTTCTCTGAGCTTCTATTGGGGGACACAGCACCCACCCATTGTTTGGTTTGTGACCCGCCAGTTTTTTCCCTCCTCTTGTGTAGGGTTTTTTATTTTTCGTTTTTTTTTTGCGGTCGGTTCCCTTCTTGTCTGGGTTTGTGTTTTGGACTTTATTTCTTGTTCGGTTCTCCTTCTGCTTTGGAACAAACTGAGTTGCTCAGAGTCATGGGGTGGGTATAGCCTGCCGAGAGGAGCCGACTTCTTTTGTTTCTTGCCTAGTGTCAGCCTCCTAGCGGCAACAGCATATATCCATGGTCCTGTGTACCCCAATAGAAGCTCCGAGAGAGAGATTTTGGGGTAAGTCCAAAAATTTACATTTTTTTTTTATAGTTCAGAAGAATAATACTAAAGTTCTTTTGGGTGCATTGTGCTTGCCTTTTTTTAGCTGATATGTTAGGCATTGGTTTTCAGACATATTTATTTCAATTTCCACACTGAAGTGAATTTATTTACATAGGGGCACATTCTGCTGAGACAGGGGCACATTTTCATCTGCTGGAGAAATATTACCATAAGAAGTTATTTGACCTATAATCATATTTGAGGTGTTATATGAAGATTTGAAGTCTCCAGGCTATGTTCACACCCCACAGTTTGAATTTGGGGAGCTTACAGAAAGAATGCTCAAAGTTCAGCAAACAGCAATGTGTGAACACTGCCACAGGGGAGGTGTACAACTATTATTTCTCCTGATCCCATAGAGGTAGCAGCAGCAGTATACAGATGTTGAGCCAGGTGGGAGGGGTCTGTGACCGGCTAAGAGGCATCTGATAGGTGATATCATCCTGTTGTTTAGCCAGCAGACTAGCAGTAATTGAAAAAAAAAACTGCTTTAACTCTGAAACTACCACACCGATTAAAGTAATGAATTATTTTCCTCTAAAGCTGCTCACCCGCACTATAACCCAGTATATTGGATTTAGTGCAGGTGAACAGACAGTTTCTCTTTTTAAAGATAATGTCCAGTAGTGTAAAATTTGTCCCCTATCCTTGGATAGGGAATAAATATCGGATAGAGAATAAATATCGGATCGGGGGGGGGGTCCAACAGCTGGGACCTACCACTATCTCCCGTACAGGGCACTGGCTTTGCTCTGTTAGTGCGAGTCTTGTACCCAGCATGTCAGCTGATCGAAACACGTCCCCTCCATTCATCTCAATGGGAGAGGCGGTGGCGGTGTTTCGACCAGCTGATGTGCTGGGTACAAAACTCGCTCGCTTTGGTTGCTTTGGGCAACTGGTCAGCTTTTCCTTTGCATAAATCTCCCCACATGTTAATCTTTAGAAATAATAAAAGTTAAAATAGTGTTGGGTAAAAATGGTTTTTAGTCACCTCACCGATAAATAAAAACCCTACCCAAACCGTAGGTAATAGTGCACCAAAAAATTAATAAAAAAATGCAAGACCCAGTATAGTACCAAAAAATGGTGCACTGGACAAATCACATAAAGGCAAATATATCTTTAATGAGACAAATGTATACAAAAATAGGACATACAGAACACATACAGGCACCAGAGCACAAACAGAAGATAGGTGTGAAAGACCCATAGGACATGGATATAAAGCGTAACAATATATGTATAGGGATAACACTGCCAAAAACAGCATGCAGCAAATGAAAAGGCAAAACACAGTATTAGCAAACTCCTGCATTAGCGAGAGGAATAATCCATATAGAGTGCCATACCTACCCAACCCCAACGATCGTTTCACTACTTTTGCGATTTCTCCTGCAGCCCCCCCCCCCACCCCCGAGTCATCAGCTCTCTGGAGCCAAGTTTGCTCCGTGGCTGATGACGGGCCGGCTGTTCGTGACATCATGGCTCGCCCCCTCGTGACATCACGCTCCGCCCCTTAATGGAAGTCTATGGCAGAGGGCGTGGCAACAGTCATGCCCCCTCCCATAGACTTGCATTAAGGGGGCGGGGCGTGACACCATGGGGTGGAGGGGTCGAGCCATGTTGTAACGAACCGCCGTTCCTTGTATCGTGAGTAATCAGCCACTGAGTAAAGCTAGCTTTGGAGAGCTGATGACTCGGGGGTGCTGCAGGAGAGATCGCGGAGGTCCCCAGCAGCGGTACTACTGCGATAAGACCTCTTATCCCCTATCCTTGGATAGGGAATAAGATGTCTAAGGGCGGAGTACCCCTATAATGGGCTGTAATGCTGCTCCTTCTGCTTGTAGCATGACACATGGGCTGTGTAAGCTAAGCATGAAGTTAAGAGGACAAATAATGGGGGAGACTACACAAGACTGACAAGATAAGAGAGGACAAAAAAAAGAATAGAAGATGATGATGGATAGTGGTTAATACGATGTTTTGTATATTACAGGTACAGTAACATTATTCAAGTATTTATACGTATGTCCAAAGAAGAAGGCTGGAAATCTCTGTATCAGGGATTTAATCCTACTATTCTAGGAGTCATTCCCTATGCTGGAATCAGCTTCTTTACTTATGAGACACTAAAGAAGCTACATGCTGGTGAGTAGACTTAAGCTATGGTCACACCTGCATTACTGTTTCTATTATTCTGCTCTGTCCTACAAGCAGTACAACGTGTCACACGGACACTTTCAAAATCTTGTGGAAAGTCTTCCCAGAAGAGTGAACGCTATTACGTCTAAGAGGGGAACAATTTCATATTAATGCCAAAAATTTGGAATGGGATGTCTGTGTGTTATTTTTGTGCATATATTGTATATCATTACATAAGGATATGACAGATCCTGTTCAGTTATTATCCTGGATAATGTCTGCACGAAAACAGGTCAAAAACTGAATTCTTTCATTGATGTACTAGATATAACAATCATTGTTAACCCATCTGTATTTGTCATTTTAGAGCATACTGGCAAAACACAACCATCCCCCATTGAACGGCTGATATTTGGGGCCTGCGCTGGACTACTTGGTCAGTCAGCCTCTTACCCACTGGATGTGGTGAGGAGACGCATGCAGACTGCTGGCGTAACTGGACATACATACAGCTCCATACTTGGAACCATGCAGGAGGTGGTGGCAGAAGAAGGTTTTATTCGTGGGTTGTACAAAGGCCTCAGTATGAACTGGGTCAAGGGGCCGATGGCAGTTGGTATAAGCTTTACTACCTTTGATCTAACACAGATCCTTCTCAAGAAGCTCCAGAAAGTATCTGATGTTCAGCGATAATGTGGAGGGTCATTTCATGGTACTTTAACATGCTTGCTGTTTCAGGAGGATCCTTATGACAGTGAGGATTTTAGAATGGCAAATGTCTCCTTCTCAGTCTAAAGGAAAAGGTTCGCTTTGCATTTTTAAAGAAAGTGTGGTGCTTATTTAGTTAGCCAAAACAATATGGCTACAGAAGAAGTTGCTTTTGCCAAAAGAGGAGTTAACATTGCCATTGTTTTGGAATTGGTGGTATAGTTCAGGGTTGGTGGTATAAGATGAGCACAGCCCCTGTCTGTGTAACTCTTCATATCGCTGTTATTGGCCCTCACCGTTTTCCTGTGTGCCAGAACTGCCTCCGAACAGGATGCCGACTGCCATTTCTTAAGAAAATTCTTCTGGACAGGTGAATCCTAGCAATGTAGATGGTACCAAAATTTAAGAGAGATCAAGGCTTCAAGGGCTGTAGTGCTGATTCCATAAGCAGGAAAGCACAAGCCAAAATGTACTGCAATTTATGACCGTGTTTTTTTTTAGTTTTGTCCACTGAATGAATGTTGTATATTATTATTATTATTATTATTATTTTTTATTTTTTTTTGCCTAGCATTTGTGAGCGAAGATTACAGCATTGGCTTTTGGAATCCAGTTGCTCTCTTTTTTTTTTAATATCAGAATGATGTCAAGTTCCATTGTTTGGTATAATAATACACGCACACACATAAATATATATATATACACACTCTCACATAGTTGTGCACTTTTTGTCTCTGTTACAAAATTATATATATATATATATATATATTTTTTGCAAGTAGACACTTTATAGACATGCAGATGAGGACTTCCAAGGATGGGATGAGGTTCAACGGCGCTGACCAGGAGGAAGCACGTCAGGTAAGATGAAGAAGGTTTATTGAATAAAAGAATGCGGCGTGTTTCACCGCGCTTGCACGGTTTAATCAGGCATCAATGAGGTGCCTGAAACCGCGCAACCGCGTTGAAATGCGTCGCATTCTTTTATCCAATAAACCTTCATCTTACCTGCCGTGCTTGCTCCTGGTCAGGGCCGTTGAACCCCATCCCATCCTTGGAAGTCCTAATCTGCTATTGCTTATTTGGTCGGGGAGGCTGCAGACCGGGCTTATTGCTCATTCATGCTGAACATTGTTGTGTGCGAGTCCACACAACCACCTATGGTAAGAGTTCCTCGTTATATTGGTGGATTACCTACAGGTGGTTTTACGCTATGGAGCGCTCTTCTATTTTTTGTTTTAGTACTTTATAGACTTGGACATTTGATATGTGCCTACATTTTTATGTGAAAAAGATTTCCTGTTAGGGACTAATAATCCCTATTTATTTTATACCAAAATATCTAGCAAGGAAAGGGTGACTGGAGTCTAAGGAGATCATGACAGCCTGCTGTAATCTGAATTGACCTATGTGGCACCTGTTTAATGTTGATAGCATCAGCAGGAGCAGCTATAGGAAATTTGCTTTCTTGGTGCCTACTCTTCTATTAGCTGAATCCTGCTCATAATGCAGCTAATGGATTCGTATTAACCAATGGCTTTTGAGCCAAACTCGCATTGGGCAATTTGCTTTCGTATTGATGCACATAAAGCACACTGCCCAGTGTGAACCTAGCCTTAAACTTTATGCAGTATTTACATGTGAATGTTTAATAAAATATGACTTCTGAGCTTATAACAATTTAAGGCAGATGTTTACACCTTTCACACTGTTGTATGTAGTGTGAACAGTTTCCCTTGATGGTGATACCATGCAGTGGTGCACCACACAAGTGTGGAGACTGTGTCTGGAGACTAACTCCCAAGTCTAATCAATATATTGGGGGACATAGCACAAATAGTGCATAGGAAAACTGGAACAGGTACTTTTTCAAAAGGGTCTCAGAAAAATAAGGGTTGAAATCTGGTTGCTATGGGAAATTGCTCACTCTGTATATTTAGTGCCAAAAAAGGAAAAGATTGGTCCTGGAGAAAGCAGGAAAACCTTTCAGAAGAGCTTTCGGAATGTTTTCCCTGCTTTGCATAAGGGGATCGATATTTTAACTAGACTGCTTTCGTAAGGAGCTGTATTACATAGCAATCAGCAAATGCAGCAGAAGTGTCTAAAATTCCATATAAATAATGTAAGGTCGCTTTTTGGCATCAATTATGCCATAATTTTAGCACATAGTAAATGTTCCCCATTGTATTTTACATCAGGGCTTGATACATTTAAAAATCTAGGAGATAGTATGCCGCACGTCATGTGACATCCTATGATCTGTCATCTCCCCCTTGAGTGTCAGTCGTTGGTGTCCCTTCATCTCCTCACTGTCGTTTATTACTTCCTCTTACCTCTCCATGTAACAGTCATTAGTGTCCTCTTATCTCCCCTGTATGTAACAGTAAGAAATGTATTGTATTATTTTTTTTTTCTTAAACAGTTTTACATTTTTCTGCCTCTGTTCCCATACTGATCCCCGTTGTACCTGCGTAATTCAGCATCAGATATCTTCGGTCGGCGCTGGTGTCATGTGACTGGTGCAGCCAATCAGAAGCCTCGCCATGGCGCTCCGTTCTCCTGAGTACATAGCGTCACTGCTGAGCCAGTGATGGACTGCAGTGGTCACCTGACATTCCACTACTCTGGTAACACTGGAGTGCCTACTAGAGACTGAACGGGGAATCGGCACAGGAACAAAGGTGGAAGTAAGTAAAACTTTATTTATTTATGTATATATATGTGTGTGTGTGTGTGTGTGTGTATATATATATATATATATATATATATATATGTATATGTATATGTATATATATGTGTATGTATATGTATATATATGTGTATGTATATATATGTATATATATATGTATGTATGTATGTATGTATATGTGTATATATATATATATATATATATATATATATATATATATATGAAGAAAATGGACACACTATGAAAAGGGCTGAAAAACCGGAGTGCCACCACAAAATTCTCAGTCGCCCTTGTGCCCGGGATTTATCAAACTGGTTTTAAATGATCTAGCGTAGCTAAGATTTGTCAGACCTAGGGCCGGATTTTGTCTGTTTAATGATGGCTTTTACATAGCTACAGAATGCCTTCCTGTACCTGTATTGAGATGTCTGCTCCAGTGTTGGTTCTTTGGAATAGTGATAAATCTCATGTATTATAGCCTACATACAAACAACTCTCTATGAGAAAGCACATTGCACAGAGACGCACAACTATAGTGTTGCACAAAGCTAAATGGGCAACCTTGCTGCTGTAAGTGTTTCTATGTTCTGGTATCTAACAAGTGAGAGAAGTTGATGCTTTTTGGCCTCTGTTCTGCTTTGTTGCAGTGCCAGCACTTTTGGAAGAAGATTATATATAAATACATATATTTTAAATAACTATTGCCAGAGATTAAATATTTAATAAAACATAATATAAAATGACTGCGTGTATCATTTCATTCTTTCAGACTTTGAATTGTGCGATCTACAGATACAGTTGGGCAAAAAAAGTATTTAGTCAACCAATTGTGCAAGTTCTCCCACTTAAAAAAAAAAGGCCTGTAATTTTCATCATAGGTATACCTCACCTATGAAAGACATGAGAAATAATAAAACAATAAAATTGCATTGTCTGATTTTTAAAGAATTTGTAAATTATGGTGGGAAATAAGTATTTGGTCAATAACAAAAGTTCATCTCAATACTTTGTTATATACCCTTTGTTGGCAATGACAGAGGTCAAACATTTTCTGTAAGTCTTCACAAGGTTTTCACACACTGGTATTTTGGCCCATTCCTCCGTGCAGATCTCCTCTAGAGCAGTGATGTTTTGGGGCTGTCGCTGGGCAACACAGACTTTCAACTTCCTCCAAAGGTTTTTTATGGGGTTGAGATCTGGAGACTGGCTAGGGCACTCCAGGATCTTGAAATGCTTCTTGCAAAGACACTCCTTCGTTGCCCAGGCGGTGTGTTTGGTATCATTGTCATGATGAAAGACACAGCCACGTTTCATCTTCAATGCCCTTGCTGATGGAAGGAGGTTTTCACTCAAAATCTCACGAAACCTGGCCCCATTCATTCTTTCCTTTACACGGATCAGTCGTCCTGGTCCTTTTGCTGAAAAACAGCCCCAAAATATGATGTTTACACCCCCCGTGCTTCACAGTAGGAATGGTTTCCTTTTGATGCAACTCTGCATTCTTTCTCCTCCAAACATGACGTGTTGAGATTTTACCAAAAAGTTCTACATTGGGTTCATCTGACCATATGACAGTCTCCCAATCCTCTTCTGGATCATGCAAATACACTCTAGCAAACTTCAGACAGGCCAGGACATGTACTGACTTAAGCAGGGGGACAAGTCTGGCACTGCATGATTGGAGTCCCTGGTGGCATAGTGTGTTACTGATAGTAGCCTTTGTTACTTTGGTTCCAGCTCTCTGCAGGTCATTCAAGGTCCCCCCGTGTGGTTCTGGGATTTTTGCTCACCGTTCTTGTGATCATTTTGTCACCATGGGGTGAGATATTGCATGGAGCCCCAGACAGGTTGCTGGGTGGGGCTGGAGAAGACCCAGCAGTCATGGTACATATAGGCATCAATGACAAAGTAAGAGGTAGGTGGAGTGTCCTTAAAAATGATTTCAGGGACTTAGGCTGCAAGGCAAGGACCTCCAAGGTAGTATTTTCTGAAAGGGTGGAGGAGTGTTTAAACTAGGGACTGGGGGGGAGGGGACCTACAACATATAGGGGGAATATAGTGTAGATAGAGGGGGGGGACTTAATAATGTACCTGGGGGTGGAGCAGAGGGAGGGGTTAGAATAGTTAATAGTGATAGGCATCATAGAAAAAAAAAAACATACACCATTGAAGTGCATGTTGACTAATGCCAGAAGTTTGACCAATAAAACTGACGAACTGGAGTTGAAAATTTCTGAGGATTATGACATAGTGGGCATAACAGAGACTTGGTTGGATGATAGCTGTGACTGGGCGGTCATCATACAGGGATATAGTCTATTCAGGAAGGATCGGACAAAACAGAAAGGGGGAGGAGTCTGTCTTTATGTAAAGTCCAATTTGAAGGCCGCACAGCTGGAGAATATTTGGGAGGGAAACGATACTGTGGAGTCATTATGGGTAGAAATATATGGAGATAAAAACAAAAAAATTCTGATAGGGGTTTACTATAAGCCACCAAACATAATGTAAGAGGCAGAAGATCAATTATTGAGGCAAATCAGAATGAGGTGATAATAATGGGGGACTTTAAGTATCCTGATATAAATTGGGAGACTGAGACCTGTGAATCTCATAAAGGAAACGGGTTTCTGACTATAATAGCTGAAGACCATTATCTGTCCCAAATGGTGCAGGGCCCGCCCTACTAGACTTAATATTAACAAACGTACCTGACAAAGTAATTAATGTGCAAGTAGATTGACACCTAGGAAATAGTGATCATAATATAATACATTATAACTTGCTCTTCAATAAGGGAATCTCTCGAGGGGCCACAAAAACAATGAACTTTAGGAAGGCAAAGTTCGATCAACTCAGAGAAGCCCTTAATATAAAATGGGATAATGTCCTCAAAAAGAACAATACTGACACTAAATGGGAGACTTTTAATAATATCTTAAATTTTCACTGTAAGATGTATATACCTTTTATTAGAGATGAGCGAACTTACAGTAAATTCGATTCATCACGAACTTCTTGGCTCGGCAGTTGATGACTTATCCTGCATAAATTAGTTCAGCTTTCCGGTGCTCCGGTGGGCTGGAAAAGGTGGATACAGTCCTAGGAAAGAGTCTCCTAGGACTGTATCCACCTTTTCCAGGCCACGGGAGCACCTGAAAGCTGAACTCATTTATGCAGGATAAGTCATCAACTGCCGAGCCGAGAAGTTCGTGACGAATCGAATTTACTGTAAGTTCGCTCATTTCTAACCTTTATGGAAATAAAAGGGTCAGAAATAAAAGAAAACCAATATGGATGAATAAAAATGTTAAGGGGGCAATAAATGACAAAAATAAAGCATTTAAATTACTAAAACAGGACATCAGTGAAGAAGCATTAAAAAGCTATAGAGAAAAATGTAAAATATGTAAAAAAACAGATAAAAGCCATATTAACAAAAAGTTAAAAAATGAAAGTGTTGGCCCTTTAAAAAATGAGGAAGAAATTATAAATGGGGATCTGGAAAAAGCAAATATATTAAACAAATTCTTCTCCACTGTATTTATTGAGGAAACTGAAATGCCAGGTGAAATACAGTGTGATAAGGTAAACTCCCCAGTACAGGTCACCTGTCTAACCCAGGAAGAAGTACAGTGCCTCCTACAAAAAATCTAAATAGACAAATCGCCAGGTCCAGATGGCATTCACCCCCCGTGTTTTAAAGGAATTAAGTAATGTAATAGACAGACCCCTATTTTTAATATTCAGGGACTCTATAGTGACAGGGACTGTTCCCCAGGACTGGCGCATGGCAAATGTGGTGCCAATATTTAACCCCTTAAGGACCGGGGCTTTTTCCGTTTTTTCATTTTCAATTTTTCCTCCTTAACTTTAAAAAATCATAACTCCTTAAAATTTTCACCTAAAATTCTATATGATGGCATATTTTTTGCGCCACCAATTCTACTTTGTAATGACATTAGTCATTTTACCCAAAAATCGACGGCAAAACGGGGAAAAAAAGTCATTGTGCGACAAAATTGAAAAAAAAATTCCATTTTGTAACTTTTAGGGGCTTCCGTTTCTACGCAGTACATTTTTGGGTAAAAATGACACCTTCTTTATTCTCTAGGTCCATACGGTTAAAATGATACCCTACTTGTATAGGTTTGATTTTGTATTACTACTGAAAAAAAATCATAAATACATGCAGGAATATTTATACGTTTAAAATTGTCATTTTCTGAGCCCTATCACTTATTTATTTTGCCATGTTCAGGGGGCTATGAGGGCCGTGATCTGAAGTTTTTGTCGTTACCATTTTTGCATTGATTGGACTTTTTGATCACTTTTTATTCATCTTTTTATGTTGTGACCAAAAATACGCTATTTTGGACTTTGGAATTAATTTGCGCGTACGCCATTGAGCGTGCAGTTTAAAATCGGACATTTTCGCACGTGGCGATACCACATATGTTTATTTTTATTAACAGTTTTTTTTTATTCTTGGAAATGCCGGGTGATTCAAACTTTTATTAGGGGAAGGAATCATTGAAAGGGTTAGCGATTTTTTTTTTACACTTTTCTTATGCCATATTATAGCCCCTAGGGGTCCTTAAGGGGTTAAGAAGGGGTCAAAAGGTGACCCTGGGAATTATAGACCGGTTAGTGTAACCTCGGTTGTATGTAAATTGTTTGAGGGTTTCCTAAGAGATGCTATTTTGGAATATCTAGATAAAAATAAATGTGTGACCCCATATCAGCATGGCTTTATGAGGGATCGATCCTGTCAAACTAACCTGATCAGCTTTTATGAGGAGGAGAGCTCAAGACTGGACCAAGGGCAATCGCTGGATGTCATATATCTGGATTTTTCCAATAGATATGTGCAGAACCAAAAATTTCGTTTCGTTTTCAAAAATTTTCGGTTCTGTGAATATTCAGAATGCTGTTAATTCGTTATATTCTGTTTTCGGATGCATAGGCTAAAAATGTTTCCGTTTTCGGATGTATTCATTAATATCGAATGCATTCGTTAATTTGGATCTTTCATTATATCTGTAAAATTCGTTAAATTTAGCATTCGTTACTAAACGAAATGCACATTAGTTTCACTTGCTGATCCTCTTTAATAATAAATAGCAGGTGTTACCTTAGGATTCTTGTTGTTTTCACCTTTTTTTGCAGTTTTCTCTGTGTAGGAAGGCAAGTTTTCCTCAGGTAAACCCAATGAAAAAAATCTAATTCATTCCTTACATTCAGTTTACTGATAACGAATGCATTCGTTATTCGGTAACATGCATTATTCGTTATGCGTTATTAAAACAAATGCATTCGTTAACTGTATATTCGTATTCTTTTTCGGAAATATTCAAATTTTTTTTTTGTGCATTTGGATTGTAACGAACACCCGAAAACGGGAAAATTCTTCTAGTATTCATTCCGAAACTAATTGCACATGTCTATTTTCCAAAGCATTTGATATGGTTCCACATAAAAGTTTGGTGCATAAAATGAGAAGGTTTGGGCTGGGGGAGAATGTGTGCAAGTGGGTAAGTAACTGGCTCAATGATAGGAAACAGAGGGTGGTTATTAATGGTACTTATTCTGATTGATTGGGTGACTGTTACTAGTGGGGTACCACAGGGGTCCGTCTTGTGTCCTGTCCTATTTAATATATTCATTGATGACCTTGCAGAGGGGTTGAATAGTAAAGTAGCAATCTTTGCAGATGACACTAAACTCTGTAAAGCGGTAAACAATATAGAGGACAGTGCACTGTTAAAAATGAATCTGGATAGGTTGGAGGTTTGGGCTGGGAAGTGGCAGATGAGGTTCAACACTGATAAATGTAAAGTAATGCACATGGGGAAGAAAAATCCGGGCTGGGATTATGTATTAAATGGGAGAACACTTGGGACGACTGACAGGGAAAAAGACTTAGGAGTCTTAGTTAACAGTAAATTTAGCTGTAGTGACCAGTGTCGGGCAGCTTCTGCCAAGGCTAATAAAATCATGGGGTGCATCAATAGGGGCATAGAAGCCCACGACAAGGAAATAATTCTACCGCTGTACAAATCACTAGTCAGACAACACATAGAATACTGTGTACAGTACTGGGCACCAGTGTACAAGAAAGATATAGTGGAGCTGGAGAGTGTTCAAAGACGGGCAACCAGAGTAATACGGGGAATGGGAGGACTACAGTACCCAGAAAGATTATCAGAATTAGGGTTATTTAGTTTAGAAAAAAGAAGGCTTAGGGGAGACCTAATAACTATGTATAAATAAATCAGGGGACAGTACAGAGATCTCTCCCATGATCTATTTATACCCAGGACTGTTTCAATAGCAAGGGGGCATCCTCTACATCTAGAAGGTTCCTACACCAGCACAGACGTGGGTTCTTTACTGTAAGAGCAGTGAGACTGTGGAATTCTCTCCCGGAGGAGGTGGTCATGGTGAACTCTGTAATAGCGTTCAAAAAGGGTCTGGATGCATTTTTGGAGAGTAATAACATTACTGGTTATGTATACTAGATTTATAGGGACAAAAGGTTGATCCAGGGATTTATTCTGATGCCATATTTGGAGTCGGGAAGGAATTTTTACCTCTAGTACGAGGGTTTTTTGCCTTCCTCTGGATCAACTCAATAGGGACTTATTAGGGTTATAGGTTGAACTTGATGGACTCTGGTCTTCTTTCAACCTTATGAACTATGTTACTATATAGATCAAGGGAGATAATCAGTGGTCCTGAATGTCTTCCATTTTCTAATAATTGCTCCCATGGTTGATTTCTTCACACCAAGCTTCTTGCCTATTGCAGATTCAGTCTTCCCAGCCTGGTGCAGGTCTACAATTTTGTTTCTGGTGTCCTTCGACGGCTCTTTGGTCTTGGCCATAGTGGAGTTTGAGGTTGTGGACAGGTCTTTTTTTATACTGATAACAAGTTCAAACAGTTGCCATTAATACAGGAAACAAGGGGAGGACAGAGGAGACTCTAAAAAAGAAGTTACAGGTCTGTGAGAGCCAGAAATCTTGCTTGTTTGTAGGTGACCAAATACCGTACTTATTTTCCACCATAATTAATAAATAAATTCTTAAAAAATCAGACTGATTTTATGGATTTTTTTTTTTCTCATCATGTCTCTCATAGTTGAGGTATACATATGATTAAAATTACAGGCCTTTCTCATCTTTTTAAGTGGGAGAACTTGCACAATTGGTGGCTGACTAAATACTTTTTTTGTCCCACTGTAATAGTGTCTTATGGCCCTGAATAATAGTGAAAAATAGGACATATCAAGCACCATGAAAAAATTCCTTTAAAATCTTAAATCTTTCATTCAAACTGGTTAAAACATGATACACAAAGTCAAAAAAAAATTGTGCTCAAGTGAGGTAAAAATTAATCCAATGCGTTTCAAACCCTTAAAGGAGTACTCTGGTGCAGATTACTCCTTCTCCGTCCTGCCCGGGCTGCAAAAAAAAAAAATGAAAATAATCACTCACCTTCCTGGGTTCCCACGGAGCGCCACTACAGCTGATCTGTCCTCCGGTCCATCATCTTCATACTTCCGTGTGAACAAAGCGTCACATGGCGCTCAGCCTATTATGGGCCGAGGCAGAACATCGCGGTGGCCGACGATAGGCTGAGCGCCATGTGACGCTTCGTTCACACAGAAGTATGAAGAAGATGGACCAATCAGCTGTAGTGGCGCTCCACGGGAACCCAGGAAGGTGAGTGATGGTTTATTTTCATTTTTTTTCGCAGCCCGGGCAGGACGGAGCAGGAGTACTCTGCACCAGAGTACTTCTTTAAGTTCTTAGTCATGGCATTAGTAGTTACTACTAGCTACAACCCTTATATATTACTAATTGTTTGGACTAACGTGACAAAAACGCCCTACTACGAAGCCGAGCATTCGTAATGAATCCATATGTATATTAATTTAAATCTGCTATAAAAAAGAGAAAAAGAACACAAATTAATAAATGTATGCCAAATCATTCTTCTAGTTCATACCCAGTGGAAAACGTGTGTCCAAACATAAAATCCAATAGGCCTCTCTCATAAACAGTCTGTGAACAATCTCCTTCCCTTCGGGTATGGCGGACTCTCTCTATATACCTGTGATTTCCAAGCATGATGCGTCCCAATCATGAACATTTCTAAGATGCTCAGTCAAACCTGATACAGAACGTGAAAGCGACATAAGGTAAATTAGTTTTTTCAATTTACATGCTGTGCATCCCACTTATTGTACGCTGCATGATTTGCACATAGCCAGATATATAACGTGCGATGTCTCACAATTTATAAAGGACCTAAAGGGGTACTCCGGTGGAAAACTTTTTAATTTTTTTATTTTTTTTAAATCAACTGGTGCCAGAAAGTTAAACAAGATTTGTAAATTACTTCTATTAAAAAATCTTAATCCTTCCAGTACTTATTAGCTGCTGAATACTACAGAGGAAATTTATTTTAATTTTGGAACACATTGCTCTCTCCTGACATCACGACCACAGTGCTCTCTACTGACATCTCTGTCCATTTTAAGAACTGTCCAGAGTAGGAGAAAATCCCCATAGCAAACATATGCTGCTGTGGACAATTCCTAAAATGGACAGAGATGTCCGCAGAGAGCACTGTTTTCCAAAAAGAAAAGAATTTACTATGTAGTATTCAGCAGCTAATAAGTACTAGAAGGATTTAAGATTTTTTTTAATAGAAGCAATTTACAAATCTGTTTAACTTTCTGGCACCAGTTGATTTAAAAAAAAAAAAAAAAGTTTTCCACCGGAGTACCACTTTAACCTCTTAAGGACGCAGGGCGTACCTGTACGCCCTGTGCCCGGGCCTGGTATTTAAAATGGGGTCACACCATGACCCTGCGTCAAAACGGGTCGGTCCCGGCGGTTTATGATTGTGCCGCACACTATTAATCCTTTAGATGTGGCGATCAAATTTGATTGCTGCGTCTAAAACGAAAGTAAAAGCTTCCCGGCAGCTCAGTCGGACTGATCGGGACTATCTCGATAAAATCCCGATGTCCCGGTCAGCTGGGACGCGAGCGGAGGTCCCCTTACCTTGCTCCGTCATGTCCGATCAGCGTTTGATTGCTCCAAAGCCTGAGCTACAGGCTTGAGCAATCGGGCCCCTATCTCACTGATCCATGCAAAGCTATGGCTATCAGTGTAGAAGATCAGTGTGTGCAGTGTTATAATCCCCTATGGGAGCTATAACACTTCAAAAAGAAAAGTGAAAAAATAAAAGTTGATAAAGGTCATTTAACCCCTTCGCTAATAAAAGTTTGAATCACCCCCCTTTTCCCATTAAAAAAAAAAACTGTAAATAAAAAATGTGGTATCGCCGTGTGCGGGAATGTCCGAACTATAAAAATATATCATTAATTAAACCGCACGGTCAATGGCGTACGTGCAAAAAAATTCCAAAGTCCAAAATAGCGTATTTTTGGTCACTTTTTATATCATGAAAAATGAATAAAAAGCGATCAAAAAGTCCGATCAAATACAAAAAATGGTACCGATAAATGAGCCCTCATACCGGCCTGTACGCTGAAAAAAAAAAAGTTGTAGGGGTCAGAAAATGAGAATTTTTAACGTATAAATGTTCCTGCATACAGATATGATTTTTTTTTTCCAGAAGTACGACAAAATCAAACCTATATAAGTAGGGTATCATTTTAACCGTATGGACCTACAGAATAAAGATAACGTGTCATTTTTACCGAAAAATGCACTGCGTAGAAACAGAAGCCCCCAAAAGTTACAAAATGACATTGTCGCACAATTAATTTTTTTTCCGTTTCGCCGTGGATTTTTTTGTAAAATGACTGTCACTGCAAAGTAGAATTGGTGGCGCCAAAAAAATAAGCTATAATGTGGAATTTTATGTTCAAAATTTAAAGCGTTATTTTTAGGTGATGAGGAAAAAATTTAAATGCAAAAACGGAAAAACGCTAAGTCCTTAAGGGGTTAATATCATAACTATTATTAACAGATGATTTAAAAGTATGAGCCTTGCTTATAAATTTGCATAGGCCGCATCGAGATTTAGGACATTTAAAACATGGTTTATGTCGCAACCAACTTTCATTACTTTTCCACAAAAATAAATGGTTGCGAAGGGTTTGTCCTCTTTTTGCTGCCACTCTTATACCCGGTTTAAGGATTTTAATTTAGTACATCGTTTTCAAACAAAACAGGTGTTTTCATATGATCCTCTTTATTTGAGTAAATTCAGTGCTGTAAGATGTAGAAAAAACTATTTTGTTTTTGTTTTTTGATGTTTTGGATTTTTTCTCTTGTGATTGGGTGTTAGGAGGTCATTGCAGTTTTTAGATTCAACTATGTTCTGTGCTTGGTTAGAATTGTTTTAGAGTAGCTGCCTTGTTATGTGTGAACGGGCATCAACATAAGCTTGTTTAGTGGATCTTTTAGCTCTAATATAATCTCCCAGTAGGGGAGTATGAACAACATGTTACGGATGACCATTCGATGAATGCAAAATTCTGTTTCCAGAAGTGGATTTATTGTATTGAAAAATACATTTTTCAATAACATTACCTTTTTAAAGTGACACCTAAAAAATTTATTTCATTACCTACCTATTCAAGGGTGAAACCAAGATTCAGATCATTGCAATTAATGTAAAAAACCCTGTTTTTAAATGTTCTAACTGTCGATGTGGCCTATGCTAATTTATAAGTAAGACTCATACTTTTAAATCATCTGTTAATGAGTTATGATATTGAGTCCTTTATAAATTGTGACACATCACACGTGGATACGTGCAAATCATGCAGCGTACAATATGTGGGATGCACAGCACGTAAGTTGAAGCACTTATGTCGCTTCCACGTTCTGTATCGGGTTTGACTAAGCATCTTAGGGATGTTCATGATGGTGACATATCTATCACACTTGGAAATCACAGGTATAGAAAGAGTCCGTGAGGAGATTGGTCACAGACTGCTTATGAGAGAGGCCTATTGGATTTTAGGTTTTCCACTGGGTATGATGTAGAAGAATCATTTGGCATACATTTATTAATTTGTGTTTTTTTCTTTTCCCCCTTTTTTTTTTATAGCAGATTTAAATTAATATACATATGGATTCATTACTAACGCTTGCTTCGTAGTAGAGTCTGTCACTCCCTCTACCACATAATGTCCTTGAGGTTGGAGGGCGTTTTCTTCACATGTGAGTCCAAACAATTAGTAATATATAAAGGGTTGCAGCTAGTAGTCTAATCATGCCATGACTAAGAACCTAAGGGTTTGAAAAGCGTTAGCATCTTTTTTTTTACCTCACTTGAGCACTATATTTTTGTTTGCCATGTTTTAACCAGTTTGAAGTAAAGATTTAAGTGGTGGATATGTCCTATTTTTCACTGTGATTCTGAACTGAAGATGTGGCCCAGCATCTGATCCTGTGCTCCCTGTAATTAAAGGCATTTCCTCGAACTGCAAGAACGGTGAGCTGGTGCAAATCGTTATTGAATTTAATTTTACCTGCATAATAAGTCAGTTTTAGTTTGTGTTTGAGGTGGTGCTCTGAGATGCATAGATGACATATCGATAGGATATGTAATGAATATGTGAGTAGTGTTAGTCTAACTCCTGGCATTCTTATGGTTTCCCCTTAGTGGTAGAGACATCAGTGGTCAGACCCAAGGAGGTAACTATTGAGGATACACCTGACCCAGAAGCCTATTCACATGGCAGAATATCTGCATTCGGAATTCCACACAGATTCCGCATGCCGATTCTGCCTCAAATTAAAGCCCAATAGACTTCTATCGGATTCTGCACTACCATTCACATTTTTGACTTTCCACATGTGGGTTTCGCACCAATTCCGCTCAAAATCTACACAAGCCAGAAACCACCCAAATTTGTGCGGAAGCGGAATTGGTGCGTATGTGCAGAAATTCTGCTGTGTGAATAGACTCTAAGAGGCCCATAAGGTCTGAACCTATATGGGTAGACCAGTACTATGAATGAAGTAGTAAAGCTGGGGGCTCTACTAACAGACTATGCATTGGGGCCCAGCAGCTATACATTACGCTGTGGTGCATGGCGTTGGATGGTGAGTGCAGTCTCATTTCTTTCTCACATTTACAAGTGTTAAAGCCTTGTCGTGGACATTGCACCTCTGGGACCAACTTCATTTCAGGAGATCCCAGTCCTTTCCTGTTAGGGTGGTTTCACACCAAGTGTTTGCAATACAGTTCCCGTATCAGGTTTTTGAATGAAAAAAACGGATTCCTCCAAAACCTGACTAAACTGTATCAAAACATGTGTACACATTTTAATCCGTATACGGTTGAAATGATGTTCTGTTGCATCCGTTTTTGAAGAAAAAAAGTTTTTTTTTACCTTTTTCATTCCATTATGAATAAAGTTTCACTTGTTTGATCACTTGTTCCAAGAAAAAAACTGCAAAGTCAAAAACCGGATGGTGAAAACCGGATGGAACCGTACGCACATACGGTTCTGTACGGTTCCCATTGACTCCCATGTTAAAAAGAAGAAAAAAAACTTACACATTTCAATACATTTTTTTCACCCAGACCAAAAATCGTGGTAGACTACGGTTTTGGGGTAAGGGGAAAAAACGGACAAATCCGTTCAGGATACAAAACTGACAGAACCTGATGCATACGACCTGATGCATACAACCTTTTGGCATACGGTTTTCAATGGAGAGTCAATGCATTTGGTTTTCAATACGGTTCCATGCGGTTTTCAAATTGAAAACATATACGGGAACTGTATTGCAAAAACGTGGTGTGAACCCAGCCTTACTGTATCCCATATACCCTAGTCCTGGTAGGGCTGGGCCACCACTTTCTTCAGTTTACATACCCCCTGGAGATAGTGTCTATGCTCTGATTCAAACAGAGCCCAGTATATCTGGTGACAAAAAAACATGGCTCAACAGTATGCAGGTACAATGTAGCATGTTCTATTGAGGATTGTGATTCAGCTACCAAACACTGAGATAGTTGGGTACCCTTCTGGCCTATAAAAGGCACAAATCTTAATAAACATGTTATCATTTTTGCAAATAAAATGCCAGAATTGTAGTGTTGTACTGAGGAATGGGGAGCGGGGGTTTAAAACAAAAAACCCTACACTACAATATGCTCAGAGATCTTGGGTTAGGAATACAACTCCTAAAATTAGTTCTCATTGACATAATGGTTGGCCTTTCTGTCACATATGTCAACATCCTGTCAACATATACATGCGCGTACTGCCACAAGCCCCATTAACTTTAATAGACCAAATGTAGTTTGGCTAGTGACTACGTTCAGGTCATTTCACACACAGATACCTTTTACTTTGTGGGACTTATCTGTGTGTGAAGAATGATGTGAATGAGGCCATAGATATGTTTTGCTGAAGCTTATTGATAACTCATGGGGCACCCAATGGATGACATGATTGATGCTTTTATGTGCAGTCTCCACTAGAGGGCAACAGTACTTCATTTTGGAGACTGCTACATTTCATGTTCTTTAACAGTATGGATGTACTCTATATTATCACTTATCCTGGTTGAGTAAACCAACCTTAATTATGCGTACATTCAGATCATGTATCATACAGATGGCCTGCAGTGTCTAAATATGATTTGCTTTGCTGTATTTTTGTCTCCATGTGCTTATGTTTTAAAGTACAAGGCATGTAGAAGTACATCATAAATACGCAGCCTGTAATGTACTGTGAAGCTATGATCCATACAATACTGATCCTACATGCTCTTCTGTGTAAGTAAACGTTAATAACTTTTTTTGTAAAGTGGTTTATTATGTAATGAACCAGTTTATACAAGTTGGTAAATAAAAAAAAAAATGAAATGTAGTAATTTGAACAATTTATAAACTCATTTATTGACCTACATCTTTACGGTATGGCCCAACCATGGCGCTACAGACCAGAACTGACGGCATCATAGTGATCTATGATGTTATCAGTTCAGGGCTATAATACAGATGCAAAAAGAAAAAAAAATGCACTTGTATTATTGTACTACACGTGTGCATACTCTGTCAGTGGCTTCATGCCACCCTAACCACAGGCGTTATGAAAAATGCATAGCTCTCCCCCAATACAATACGCAACTAATTACTCTAAAATGCTGCAGAGACACACACAAATCATAATTTAGAAGTAAGCACGAAAAGAGGTGTTAAGTCAGGGACGTAAACCAAGCCTGACTTTGGCAGAGAACATGTGCCCAAGAGCTGCTTCTTGACTTTTCATTACTGGATAGTTTTAAAGGGGGTTTGATCTAGGGTTAGAAAAACACAGCTGTTTCCTTCTAGGAACAACACCAGCTCTGTCCTCAGGTATTTCAGCTCAGTCCAATTGAAGTGAATGGAGCCAAGTTGTAAAACCACAGGAAAGGAGTGGCGCTGTTATGGAAAAGGCAGCTATGTTTTTGTAATCTTTGATAACCTCTTTAAAATAGGATTCTCTGAAATGCCACAGTGTTTTACAGTAAACTATAGCTTACTGTAAAGGGGGAGGGAGCCTGTGCCTAGCTTGACAGTCCCTATCAACCATTTGGAGCAAATGCTTACCTGAGCGGCACAACATCCTACCTTTTCTCAGTGTGAACAAACCCTTTAAGGTGAACTCCAGGGGATAGATATATATGTACACACACATACCTCTACTTGCCTCCTGTGGTGCCTCCAGTGTCCCATTTCTATCCCCTGATGCTCTCGTTTTTCTGAGCTGTAGTGTGACTATGGTCCAGGGAAGCAACCGAGCCCAATGTGTCATACTGCAGCTCAGTGAATTGCTGGCCGAAGCAGTATGAAACACTGGGCCCGGGTGCTGCTGTAGACGACATGTTCCTGGAATAGTGAAAAAAGTATATATAATAAAGAAAATTATATAGACCAGTCCTTGAAGGATCGTAGAAAATGAATACTACATAGAGAAGTGGTGAAAAGAAAGAATAAAGAAAAATATGAAAAACTATACCAGTATGGGTGTGGTACAATTAACTGGTTACATAGATATATAGATGTAAGTAAACTAAAAAAATGATGTAGTTATAGGTGAAAATAGATCAAATGAGCCAAAGATAAAATTAAGCATATTTATTTAGAATAAATCGAATAGAAATCTTTATTAAACTTATTATAAAACATTATAAAAAAAACTAAGAAAAACATAAACCCAGAAAACCAATCCCACCCACACAGAAACTCCCCCCCCCCACCACATCCCAGTGTCCATCCTTCAAAGCAGATTAAACAAAAAGAATCATGTTAGAAACAATACAGTGCGGTATAATGTGTCATCCCCCAGACAAAAGGCAAAAGCTTGTCAACATACATACTCAAATATAAGGCAGGAGCATCGTATGAGAAGAAAGTACAACATCAATCAGTACGGGAGAGGGGGCAGCAACAAGGGGCACACAGAACCCCAACACAGAACAGATACTCAGACAGTGAGCAACATACTAAGAAAAATACAAAATAGGGGCACTGACAAGGTGAGGACAATCAATGAGCAAAACACAGACAAAATCAACGGTTAGCAAACCAGGGGGCCCCATATGGACTCAAATTTACGCATGGCTTTTCTTTTAAGATATACCCCTTTTTCTAGTCTAATATGATTTAATTTTGTTATCAATTCAGAAATAGTAGGCGGCGAAACCCGCAACCAATACTGGGCAATCAACTTATGAGCTTGGTATAAAATTCTGCTGATTCCAATACATAAGCCACTATACTCATCTAAGCCCTCCAGGTATCGCAGCACACATGTCAAAGCAGGCAGACCAAATGGACAACCATACACTCGTCTAATCAGCTGTCCCACTTTGTTCCAGAAGTGCTTCATGTGCCCGATGCTCACATGAAGCAAGTGAGCATTGGGCAAGGAACAAATAAAATAAGAGTAATAAAGTATTAAAGTAAATTTTTTATAGTGTTCCTTGTGTAATTAGCAAACACCTTCCCATTCACTTGCTTTTTAAAATTATCAACATAAATATGTTTAAAATGTAATATAAATAACAGCCACTAGGTGGCTCTGTTCTGTTCCCTGCCACAATTAATACAGTGAGTTTGGTCTTAGCCTGGCCTGGCAGGAGTCTGAACTCAGGAAGTGTTTCTCTGCACTGAGCTTGATTGACAGCTGCACAGAAAGTGAAATCTCCACAGATTCTCACAGAAAGCTGCACAGACTGAAAGCTGCAGGAGAGCCTCACTGATAACAACACAGACCGAAACATGCACAGAGCCTAAGGTCAATGCTTCAACAATGTGAGGGCGGAAGTGGTCCCCCAGCAGGCTTTACTGATGTAGTGAAACTCCCACTTTCTCCTGCTGTGAAATTGCACTGTGTGAGCAAGAAGAAAGGTATGATACCAAGATTTTTGAAGCTCTGAAATAGTTTTTAAGGGCAGGAGGGGTGTTCAGTGCAGTTAGGGAACATAGCTTGAGGTAGTTGAGAACTGTTTATTTGGTGACAGGCACTTTTTAAAGAACTAACATCCAAGCAGGGCCCTTGCTTAAGTTGTAGTAATTTTCTTTATTATATATACTTTTTTCCCTTTTTGAACAGGACACTGGTGGTACAGCGGGAGTGCTATATATATATATATATATATATTTTTTTTTTTTATCCCACACAATGGCCATAGTTGGGAAAAAAAGTAAACATTCTTGGCAAAGCTCTTCATTAAAGTTATTATAAATAAGTGAACTCAAAAGTGAGCAGAATTATGAACAAACCATTATTGTTACTTATACATGAATGTCAGCAACTTATATCATTGATGAGCACTTGTGTTTAACAATTTATCATGGTCTATAAGGACCCTTTAAACTTAGTGGCCAGTTTTCATAAATCTGTCTTGTCTATAACCTTAATCTACATCCTATAGTAGTGCACATTTAGTGGTGAGAAAAAAGGAGCCAAGCCGTAGCTTCATATGTACAATTCAGAGCCCTGATAAACCTGAAGATTGAGGTTTTCATGCCATCAGCTTTGTTACAAATTATTCTCCATCCCAGTAAATGCTTTTGGTATGATTACATTGCCCTTAATAGACATGGGTAAAGATGACCTCTTACAAATGATCATTGGTGTCAGAATCCCAGGGCTGTTAATACTTACTGTGACATCTATGTAGCCCAGACATCCCTCCTTGTCCCCCTTCCCCCTCTCATTAGTTAGTTTCTATAAAGACTGCGTGTGAACATGACTGAGTTGTGTCGTACACGCTCTGTCCCAGCCTTGTGGGTCACGTCTGGGTGAGACCCCCTGAGAGCAGTCAGCCTGCAGCCCTGAATTTATTAGCACCTGAAATATTCTTCTGATGATTAGTCATTGTCACCGGACACTTCCCAGATATCCAGCCCCATTATCTGCCTTTATTAGATCATGCCTTCTTATCCTTGGAGCAGGCTATTATGAACCTCTTATCCCGCATAACTAGAGAAAGGCCTGAGCCTATTAAAATGTTGTGGGAAGAAATTGTATCAAAGCAGAACAATATTCTTACTAGATTCTTTACCTATATTTAGCATAATCAATCATAATTTTTTAAACCTCTTTATACAAACTAAGCTAAATCAATGTATGATAAAGTTCTGCAGCTTTATAATATACTCTTCATTTCTCAGCCATTTAAGCCCAGATTGCTGAATGGAATAGTTCTAGTTTACATATAAAAGATAAAAACTGTCCAGACCGAATACATTTCAACATAGTTCACTACAATTGTATTCTTTCTGAGGAAATCTATGAGCTAAACAACCAGGACTGCAGATAGATTTAACTTGCACAGAATATCTCAACTGGACACATTGGGGGACATGTATCAAAGATTTTACCCCTGTTTTGTGTGTAAATTTTGCGCAAGCCCCTTTTTTTGCGCAATTTTTTTGCGCACGATTTGGTAGAGCATGTCCTCCAGATGTGGCTGAATCAGGGTACCTTGGAGTGACATCTATAGTACACATGGATTTATTAACTGCGTTCTTTTCCTTTGCACCAAAAATTTTGCCGCAAGAGCTGTTTTTTTGCGCAAATATAAGCCATCTTGGACTTAACATAGCAAGATGCTCTAAATCATCGATTCTATTTTCCAAAGAGTGGATTGAGGAGATGACTATATTTACCTGCAATTTATGAAGCTCATTGCACTTGATTGATAAATTTAGCGCTTCTGCACATAATTTAGAATTTGGGAAAAGGCGTAAACTGCTTCTACCATACACAAATAATGATACATGTCCCCCATTTTGTACAAACACTAAACTGGGAAATGGATTTGCGCTATACTTTTTTAAAATTTAATTATTTTTTCATGTATGAAAATTAAGATCTTTGGTGCACTCGGGGCATTCCCAGCACCTTGGAGAACTGTTACTCTTTCCTGGGGGGTTCTGGATGCATATATATATATTTTCCCCTGTTCTTCACTGTGCTGCACATAGCCACTACATGCTGTGATGCATGCACGCTCAGATCTCCAGCATGGCCTGGACTATTGTGTGGGATCGTACAGCACTTAGCTGCTTTGTGCAGAAGTGGGAGAGACTAAATACTATAGGGATACTTCAGAGGAAAAAATAAGTTTTTCCCCTTTTAAGGGGTGTGCATCAGGGATCAGCCAGAAAGGAGTACCAGTGCACCAAGGGGCTGGAAATGCTCAGAGTGTACCAAAGATCCTAATTTACATTATCTTGGCAACAGTGCCATGTAGGAAAATAAAGTACAGCCAATGTGATCAGCATCAAGCAATACCAGCAGGTTAGTGTGGGTGATGCTGTTGTCCCTTTTCAGTGAAAATACTTAAAGCGTAGCTATGATCTCACTCAAAAAAAAATTCTATATATTACTCACTAGGTCAGGCAGATGCTTTGCATGTCATTTTTTAGTGTGTTCGGCTTCTGTATTTGTATACGGTATGAAGAGACAAAAAAAAAGAAAAAATGGTGCTCATCTAGGGAAGCCTGTACAGCTAGGGTATACACATGGAAAGATGGAGGTAGGCTGCTTGCCAAATGATGTTGCGCTGAGAACGCAACACCTGGACTAGCATGTATGGGTATCTTGTGGAAGTCAGCGGCCTTGTGCTTCCCCCGGTTCTAGAAAGGTGCAAGCCAGAACATTCTGGACCTCAACTTAGTGAGCAAGTTTCAATGGAAAAAAGGAACATCTGTAGAAGCGCTTCTCCTATAGCCAAAGACTTTTTGGCTTATGAATTGGAGAAGTGCTCCTACTGATGGTCCTTATTTTCAGTTGTGACTTGCTCACTAATTTGAGGTCTAGCTTCCATATTTGGCTCACAAATCCCACTGTTCTGCTGCCCACTCATTCTGTCAGCCACATCTCAGGAAGGGGTGTGTCCGAGATAAGTACTGAACCTGCCCACACCCACTATGTATTCAGTTCTGCCCTGAGTCTGCTTTGCTGTGTCTCTTTATCCAATCAATACAGGCTGCTCTGTAACTTCCTCCTTTCTGTTTTCAGACAGGAATCTGATAGACAGGACAGGAGTGAGCACAGAGGTGCGCTAGTCCCGCCTTCACTTTCTGGACTTTGTCCCAGCCTGTGCTTTAGCTGGGACAAAGATAATGCTGGATAGGACCATGTTCTGGATGGAAAATGCCCCCTTTTCTATGAAAAGGAAATAAATATGTATTTATTATATAGTATATTAAAAAGATTGTTTCACTAAGATCAACACTGATAAATGTAAGGTAATGCACATGGGGAAGAAAAATCCAAGCTTGGATTATGTATTAAATGGGAGAACACTTGGGACGACTGACGTGGAAAAGGACTTGGGAGGCAAATAAAATCCTGGGGTGCATCAATAGGGGCATAGATGCCCAAGACAAGGAAATAATTCTACCACTGTACAAATCACTAGTCAGACCACACATAGAATACTGTGTACAGTACTGGGCACCAGTGTACAAGAAATATATAATGGAGCTGGAGAGGGTTCAAAGACGGGCAACCAGGGTAATACGGGGAATGGGAGGACTACAGTACCCAGATGATCAGAATTGGGGTTATTTAGTTTAGAAAAAAGAAGGCTTAGGGGAGACCTAATAACTATGTATAAATATATCAGGGGACCGTACAGAGATTTCTCCCATGATCTATTTATACCCAGGACTGTATCTATAACAAGGGGGCATCCTCTATGTTTAGAGGAAAGAAGGTTTTCACACCAGCACAGACGGGTGTTCTTTACTGTAAGAGCAGTGAGACTGTGGAATTCTCTGCCTGAGGGGGTGGTCATGGGGAACTCTGTAAAAGAATTCAAAAGGGGTCTGGATGCATTTTCGGAGAATAATAACATCGCTGGTTATGTATACTAGATTTATAGGGACAGAACGTTGATCCAGAGATTTATTCTGACTGCCATATTTGGAGTCGGGAAGGATTTTTGCCTTCCTCTGGATCAATTCAGTAGGCACTTATTAGGGTTAAAAGTTTAACTTGGACTCTGGTCTTCAATTTTATGAACTATGTTACTATGTATGACATAAAAAAAAATTTTGATTCTGACAGTGCCCATTTAAAAAAATATTAGCACGTTGCATACCTTTTTCATTATATACTGGTTTAGCTTTACTAATTTTACCCTTAAGGCTTGGTTCACACTGCAAAATGTCTGCCAGAGATCCTGCAGGCTGCACTACAACCACACAGACTGCATTGCTGTCCCCATAGATGGCAATTCATTTCTAAGCGGATCCTGAGTGGATTTTGGTGGATCCGCTCAGAAATTCATTGCCGTCTATGAGGGCAACAAAGCAGTCCGTGTGGTCCTAGTAATGGGTGTTCCATTGCTCAATTGATCAATAATCTCTATGCGAGTATGCATCATATAATAGAATGGAGAGGTATGAATTTGGTTCAGGAGCTCCAAATAATCTACCGCCAACAAAAACCATATATATATTTTTATCTCTAGACTATTTTTTAGTACTAACTCTGGCTAAGATCATAGATTCAGCACAAATATAATAAGTGAAGTACTGTGGCATCCAACAATAATGCTAATGAAGCCACCCTGCAAGGTTAGGGGAGTCCCTGTAATTTTAAACAACAAGCTCAGGTGGCGCAGAATACATCAATCTTGCTGATGTCACATCAGCAAGGAGCTTTTCCATGCCTAAGGTTTTGGCAACCGTGAGAAAGTGGCAGCGTATATATATATTTTTCTTTTGATATGTGAAATGAACCCAGGAAGGATCGAAAGGAGGCAGCCCATGTGAGGTGAGAGTCTCAAATAAGATTTATTTTAGCTTCCATTGTCAACCCTGCCTCAGATGACACTAACTCCAACTATAAACATAAGGGGACAATGTTGAATTCTACAAATGGTTCTACTTTTCACAAGCTTTCTCGCCCAAACACTACGGAATTGCCAACCAGAATTCCGCTTCTGAATTTCAGTCAGAAATTCTGCTGCCTGAAGGTAAAATGCAGGTGAATGGGTTTTTCCGTTAACCCATTCACATTGCAGAATTTTCTGGGCAGAATTTCAGTCACAAAATTCCAATCTTAAATTTCTGCCATAACATTAAACTTGCTGAATATTCTGGCAGAATCCATGCTGCAGACATTGCCATGAAATCAAGTAGGTGCTGGCCACACTCAATCTCTGGCCGGAGTGTGATCCACATGTATAGAAATAGACATAACATTTTTTTAATTGATACAAAATTGTATAATACATATATAAGAAGGAACACAGACATCAACAAAAAGGTGACATCACCGGATCTGCATGTTAACATATAAAAAATAACGTCACAGTGGTAGGTTAAAATATAGCTGCTGCGGAGAATTTTGCATAAAAATAGAGCTCAGTAGCAGCACAGTAAAAAAAAAACACTGGGGCAAATGGAATATTAATGTCCACTTTAAGTATAAGCTCAGGGCAGAGCAAGGTTTAAAGTGCCATGTAACAAAAAATAATAATCAAGAAACCTTTGGTCAATCACAGTATACAGACCAAAGAGACCTCACAGGAACAGTAGTAGTGCAGAGCCTTGGAGTGGTGCTATCCAGGTCTCTGCACAACTACTGTACCTGTGATGTCTCTTTGGTCTGTATACTGTGATTGACCAAAGGTTTCTTGATTATTATTTTTTGTTACATGGCACTTTAAACCTTGCACTGCCCTGAGCTTCTACTTAGTGAACAACAAAAATAGAGAAACTGAAACATAGCCGCACATCCACCATTTGTAATTTGATCTACTTGCTTCTCAGCATAAATTCAAAAACTAAAAGGTTGTTGGTATACATTTTACAAGTACAAGCCCACTCTCTACATCAAGGCCACCTAGTCAGAGTAGGTCCCTTACCCAACACTGGTGTAGTGCCAGGTGGTGACCACTGCCTCCGAGACACCATGCCCACAGGGGAACGACCCAGTGGCCAGGCAGCCCCACTGCTGCCCAACCAAGCCCCTTTTTATGTTTTTTTTAAAATGTTTTAATATGTTTTGTTCATGTCAGTGTTTCTCCTTTTATATGTGTGTTTTTATCTCAATAATTGTGTGTATTTTACAATTATGTATCAATAAAGAATTGTCTTATGTCTATTTCTATACAAGTGACTCTCTGGTTCTTTATTCTTTGTTGTATACAACGGTAATTAGTCAAAGTGCTTGTGAAAGAAAAATAAATATGACAATTAACAAAATTGTCTTGCTGGATTTTTTTTTTTTTATAATTCATATGACAGGTCTGTACAGTCTGAGGTAGTCTTATTTTTTTTGGAGTTACCCACTGAATTTTGTCATTGTGGAAGTTAAAGGCATGTTATCTGCCTGTCTGGAAGAGGCGCAATTCTGTTTGGTTCCTGAGATGTCAGCCCGGCTGTTATTAGGGTCTGAGGCAGGAAAGGACTGGCAATAGCCTTCTGACCATCTAGCCAATGGGATTTAACAGCCAGTGCTGTCATCTGCAGGCAACAGCCGGCAGCCACCATTTACGTAGTGGGCTTTTGACTTGCTCCATACCCTGACCCAATATTTGGCATGTATGTACATCAAATGTCACTACAAAAATACATGAGATTAGATTGTGAATGACAAAAATACATGAGATTAGATTTTGAATGACTGACAGCATGTTTTATTGATTGCGGTTTTCCTATGGTGACATTAAAAAGCATTTACATGCAGGACTGTTATGCAGTTTTAACTGGAAAAGTAAGGGCAGGGCTACATGGTGATTTTTTGCCACAACAGGGCTTGCACGATTAGAGATTGCTGTAACTCATTGGCCGACATTTATCATTGTCTTTAGACAGTTTTTTATGTCTACAAAAGGCGCAAAAAGGCGCAAGCAGGGTTTATTTTCGCCTTTTTGTTTACACATTTCTGCTGATTTTGAGTTGCGATCCACTGATTTTGGCAATACACATTATATAGAAGGGATTTATGAACTGCGCCTTTTGTAAAAAGGCACAAAAAAGGCGCAAAGCCACTGAAAAGTGTCTAAAACTACACCATCCCAGACCTGGCATAGCTTTTTGGTGTATGTAAAGAGAGAAATTTTAGAAAATGTGACCTGCACAAAATGTATCAAATGCTCGGTGAACATTTAATAAATTTGATGCTCCTACACATTACCAGCACACACAAAAAAAGGTGTAGAAAAATGCTTCACTTACACCTAAAATCATAAATGTGGGCCATTGTACTTTGTGTAGGGGTTAAGGTCTTTGAATAGGGGTGTACAGCCATGCCCTGACAGTAGCGGGAAATACATATTGCATAGATAGCCTGGGACTGTTGGGTCGAAGCCACTTCTGCGTCACAACACTTCATTTGCTTTGCCACAATGTAGGCAATTTAGGTCCTGTGGCCCCAGTTGTGGCTAAATCATTGTGTAGCCCTAACCTTAGAGTTTAAAAAAAAAAAAAAAAAAAATATTATACATATACAAATATAAATAATAAAATATATATAAACAGGTGAAAGGAATAGGGTGGAAGATATAAAAAAAAAAAAAAAAAAACACAATCTATACTAACAATTCAGCAGCTCCCCATCACCTCCGCAGTTTGTCCCCATATATGAAATATGGAATGGTTTAGGTCACTTACTGACCTAGTCTTTCAAGTGCACTGGCGGACACCAGTGATTGCCTGCAATGTACCTTGCTCTGTGTATGGGGACTCCAAAGTATAGGTTTGGTTTATTTGTATTTTTTTTTACTATTATCTTCCATTCCATTTCTTGCATCTGTGTAAATTTTAAAAAGACCTCTTTAACCCCTAAAGGACCAGGCCAATTTTCACTGTGGTACCAGAGCGTTTTTTGCACATCTGACCACTTTCACTTTAAGCATGAATAACTCTGGGATGCTTTTACCTTTCATTCTGATTCTGAGATTGTTTTTTCATGACATATTCTACTTTATATTAGTGGTAACATTTTGTCAATACTTTTGTCAATTGCATCATTTCTTGGTTAAAAATTCCAAAATGTTATGAAAAAATTGAAAATGTTGCATTTTTCTAACTTTGAAGTTCTCTGCTTGTAAGGCAAATAGACATTCCAAATAAATAATATATATTGATTCACATTTACAATATGTTTAATTTATGTTGGAATCATAAAGTTGACATGTTTTTACTTTCGGAAGTCAGAGGGCTTCAAAGTTCACAGCAATTTTCCAATTTTTCACAAAATTTTCAAAATGAATTTTTCATGGGGCCAGTTCAGGTTTGAAGTGGATTTGAACGGCTTTCTCATTAGAAATACCCCACAAATGACCATTATAAAAACTGCACCCCCCAAAGTATTCAAAATGACATTCAGTAAGTGTGTTAACCCTTTAGATGTTTCACAGGAATAGCAGCAAAGTGAAGTAGAAAATTCAAAATCTTCATTTTTTTACACTCGCATGTTCTTGTAGACCCAGTTTTTGAATTTCTACAAGGGGTAAAAGGAGAAAAATCCTCTCTAAATTTGTAACCCAATTTCTCTCGAGTAAGGAAATACCTCATATGTGTAGGTCAAGTGTACGGCAGGCACAGTAGAGGGCTCAGAAAGGAAGGAGCGACAATGGGATTTTGGAGAGTGAGTTTTTCTGAAATTGTTTTTTGGGGGGGGGGGGGGGGGGGGGCATGTCACATTTAGGAAGCCCCAATGGTGCCAGAACAGCAGAAAAAAAAACACCACATGGCATACCATTTTGGAAACTACACCCCTCAAGGCACGTAACAAGGGGTCCAGTGAGCCTTAACACCCCACAGGTGTTTGACGACTTTTCGTTAAATTTGGATGTGTAAATGAAGAAAAAAAATGTCACTAAAGTGCAGTTTTTTCCCCCAAATTTACCATTTTTATAAAGGGTAATGGGAGAAAATGCCCTCCAAAATTTGTAACCTCATCTCTTCTGAGTATGGGAATACCCCATGTTACGACGTAAAATGCTCTGCCGGCGAACTACAATGCTCAGAAGAAAAGGAGTCACATTTGGCTTTTGGAAAGCAAATTTTACTGAAAGTTTCTGGGGGGCAGGTCGCATTTAGGAAGCCCCTATGGTGCCAGAACAGCAAAAAAAAAAACACATGGCATACTATTTTGAAAACTACACGCCTCAAGGAACGTAACAAGGGGTACAGTGAGCCTTAACACCTCACAGGTATTTCACGACTTTTTGTTAAAGTTGGATGTGTAAATGAAAAAAAAAAATTCACTAAAATGCATTTTTTCCCCAAAATTTTACATGGGATAATAGAAAATTACCCCCAAAATTTGGAACCCCATTTCTTCTGAGTATGGAAATATCCCATGTGTGGATGTCAAGTGCTCTGCTGGCGAACTACAATGCTGAGAAGAGGAGGAGTGCCATTGAAAAATTTGCTGCAGGAAACTTACTGTAAACTCACCCGTGTGAATGTACCCTGTATGTGTACATTCACATGGGGGGGGGGGGGGCAGGCAAACATCCAGCTGTTTCAAAACTACAACTCTCAGAATGGGTAAGTGGACTTCAGCGCCGGCCATCTGTCGGTTTCCCCCCTATTGTGGGTGGGCAGAACGGGGAAACCGAAAGTTAATCCCCCCGTCCCCGATCTCCTATTGGTCATCGCTTCTAGACAACCAATAGCAGGGATAGGAGGGGCGGCACCCCTGCCACCTCCTATCCCTTCAGGGGGATCGTGGGTGTCTTGGACAACCCCGATCCCCCTTATTTTCCGGGTCACCATAGACCCAGAATCTGCGCAAATCGCCGGTGTGAATTCACTGGCGATTTGCGTTGATCGCCGACATGGGGATATGGTTTGGGGGTGATGATTGGGGGCATTTGCGCGGGGTGACTGCTGATCGATATCAGCTGTCACGCCGGTTCGGTCCATGCCCGGTGCGGCAGGGACTGAAATTCCCACGTACGTCCTTATTCCTTAACTACCAGGGAGCTTAGACGTACGCGTACGTCCTTGTTCCTTAAGGGGTTAATTGAACATGTCTGAAGATGATTACTTAAAGCAGATCTCAGCCAGCAAAATCCTGAGAAAAATTGTCTACTTGCACCATTCCATTAATGTAAAGAACATAAAGACATTCTATTTTGATACATTATATAACTCGGTGTGAACTATTTTTTTTATTTTTATTAATTTACACAAAGTAAAAATGTTGCAGATGGGTCAAGAGGACCCAGTTTATTACAATAGCATGTTCAAAACCCAATAAAATCTGTCCTGGATAAAATAAAATTTAAAAAAAGCACTCAAAAAAAAAAATAAAAACAAACCCTATGTAAAAGAAAAACAGATTATAAAGCTTCTCGTTCAGTCCATCTTTCATTACAGTGGGTAACTGATGTGCCTGGTTCCAAGCAGGATAACTACATACAGGCCCACTCATCTTTTAGTATTGCTCTTGTCTCCACATGCTATAATTATTGTTGTCATGGCTTATAAAGTCCTCTTTTCCTTAAGGTTACTTTTGGCTATTTCACTGCAAATGCGCTGAAGATCACAAATGAGGTAGCCACTGAAAGGACTACATTTGGCAAGAGTCTTAGGATCCCCCAGTGATCTTTTTTTCACATTCATCTAAGAGGCTCCTAGGTACTGATGAAAGTACAGACCAAACAGGCTACTGACAATTTGGCACACTGAGACCCACCATGCCAAAAAGCCAAACAAGCCACGGAAGAAAATGGAAGAGAAGATATTTCGAAAAGCACCCAGTGCTCCTATTATCTGCTCAACAGCAATCTGAACATCCTCCGAGTCTTCCTCTTCTTCAGATGTAATGGGTGGTGCAGTAGAGGTCTCTACTACAGGGGTAAAACCAACAGTCTCTGGGTACAGACCCCAAGAATGATCACCTGGAAATAAACACATTATGCACATAAAATAAAGGTAAGAACACATTGCCTTATTCATCAGAACATGGAAATTTTACTGTGCATGAAGTAGGAACATCGGGAAAGATTTCTGAAAACCTGTCAAGGGGGAAAAAGTTGCTGAGTTGCCCATAGCAACCAATCAGATGGCTTCTTTCATTTTTGAAAAGGCCTCTGAAAAATGAAAGAAATGATCTGATTGGTTGCTATGGGCAACGCAGCAAATTTTCCATAAATTTCCCCCATCATTCATAACATTTTCTTGATATAAATAACTAATCATTGCTTTTATCAAACCTCATGAGCCATTCTGGTAAACCTGGTGGTTTTAAGAATTTCAAGTTTAAGCCTACACTTAATAGACAGTATAAGTTCGTTAATCTGCCCCATTATGTCAATGAAGGTGGTTTGAGGTTATGTATCAGAAGAAAATAAAGCTCCAACTGCTATAGTGCTATATCAGGCAAGTTTCTATATACTTAGTGGTTTTCCCTCTAAGTTGGTAAGAGAAGAAGTGTCCCCCATAGCCATCTCAAGTGTATGATGATATTTATGGTCAATACACATTACATAAGAAGTACACTGCACCGCACCATAGAAACGAGGGGAGTTTTATCAAAACCTGTGTAGAGGAAGAGTGGTGCAGTTGCACATAACAACCAGATTACTTTTTTTTTTTTTTTTTTTTTTTTTAAAAGCCAATGAAGAGTAAGTTTCGGCCATGTATTTCATTTTATGCATGCATTTTCGCAAAGAAAATGGTGGACACATTTTTAGTGATTCAGACTGAAGACTAAAGTGTGCAAGTCAAATACACTGCCATATTTTACACTGTGAACATAACCTAACACTGCACTATTATGCAGCACTAATTGGCTCTACTAGCCAATTAGATTGGTTCTACTAGCCCCATTGGGATATGCCAATTGGCTGGTAACAGTCAGGAATTTCCATGTTAAAAACCACATGCTAAGTGACTCCCTACAAACTGTATTGCAGAGTAAGGCAATGGGGGGGTATTTATCAAAGGATATATGTGTTTTTTTTCACGTAACTTTGGTGCAATACTTTGGCGCAGTTTTTTTTTGCGCCAAAGTTTTTGCGCATCTTCTCCACTGTCATTTTTACAACTTTCTCAAAATCACACGGTCCTGTGTGTGATTTTAACTTTAGTCAGTAATTCATCATTTGCGCCAATCGATCTTTGCGCCTTTAGGGTACGTTCCCACACGGCGTATTTTGCTGCGTATTTGCTGCGTATTTGGTGCTGCGTATTTTCCTACCCATTGACTTCAACAGAGAAAATAAAATACACAGCAGCAAATACGCCGTGTGGGAATGTACCCTTAGGGGTTTTGGCGCAAATCACCGGCAAGAAATTTTGCACATGGAAAACACACATAGCAATGTCAGAAAATGTAAAGGCGTCAAAATACATTAAAAAAAAAAATGTTTTGGGTGAAAGCAGCGACGCCTCCAGGGCTGCTCAATACAATCCTGCGACATAGTTGATCCAGCATTGGACACGGCCACATAGGTTCAGGAAAGGTAAGCAATAAAGCAGTGTCTCCAACCTGCGGACCTCCAGATGTTGCAAAACTACCACTCCCAGCATGCCCGGACAGCCAACGGCTGTCCAGGCATGCTGGGAATTGTAGTTTTGCAACATCTGGAGGTCCACAGGTTGAAGACCACTGCACTAAAGTAACCAAAAAAAATAATACTCAAGTTTAAAATAAAATCCATTTCACATGGTGGCTATAAACCCCACAAAAGAAAAGAACTCATGTCGCTTGCTGATATACTGCTGGAGGGACTCCGAAATGGCTGCTCTACAGGGTAAAATACGCGTCCTCTGTGATGGTAAGTTCTGTGTAAAAGGCGATGTGAACAGATTTCAACATTTGCGCCAAAATTACTAACAACTTGCACCAAATGATAAATTTGGTGCATGTCCACAAAAACCAAAGTGAAAAAAAAGGATAAAAAGAAACGGTCAACAGGCAAAATTGATAAATACCCCCATTGTCTTTGGCATTGTTTGTTGAACACGGTTTTCAGTTACAATGGCCCAGGAAGTTCATAGTAAAATAAAAAAAAATTATGCAACCTCAGAGGCCATTTTATATTAATGACTTCAAATTTTACCTACCCATAGTTTTCATTAAGAGAACACAGTGCAGGGTAAACGTAATTGGCGCCAAGTACTGCAGAGCCACCACAGTAAGGTAACAAAAGATTCGTGAAATCTGCACGAGAAAAATTGTTTTGTAAATAGTCACAAGTCATTAAAAACATTTTTCTATTTGAATTTGAAAAAAAAAAAACTTTCTAAATGCAAATTAGGCATAAAATAAATCATGTTAAAAAGAACAGTGGAAGGACAACCGAAAAGTAAATATATTCTTTAAAACAAAATTGTGGACTGTTAGTCCTATAGACTTTACCCCCTGACTACATTGTGATTCTGAAAATCATATCAAACAGATTTTGGAGCCATCTTTTTATACCATGAGAGAAGTGCTTTTACGAGGTCATTGCTTATGTATTATATATATTCTCTCTTTGTGTGTTAATTGATTGAGAAGTGACTGCAGTGCCTACTGTTAGGTCTGACCTCTGTTTTGTTATGTCCTTTGTGCTGAGGGTGGTTTGGGGGATTATGGGTTCATGGGTTTCTCTTATTTGTATAAAAATTTGTGAAAACGTTAATAAACACTACCTGAATAATGATTCTTAATCCCTTATGGACCAGAGCATTTTTTTGCACAACTAACCACTGTCACTTTAAGCATTAATAACTCTGGGATACTTTTCCTAATCATTCTGATTCCGAGAGTTTTTTCGTGACATATTCTACTTCATGTACGAGGTAAATTTTCGTCGATACTTGCATCACTTCTTGGTGAAAAATGTCAAAATTTCATGAAAAATGTTAAACTTTTGCATTTTTCTCACTTTGAAGCTCTCTGTTTGTAAGGAAAATGGATATTCCAAATAAATTATATATTGATTCACATATACAATATGCCTGCTTTATGTTTGCATCAGGAGGTTGAAATGTTTTTACTTTTGGAAGACATCAGAGGGCTTCAAAGTTCAGCAGCAATTTTCCAATTTTTCACAAAATTTTCAAAATCTGAATTTTTCAGGGACCAGTTCAGATTTGAAGTGGATTTGAGGGGCCTTCAAGTTTGTTAACCCTTTAGGTGTTTCACAGGAATAGCAGCAAAGTGAAGGAGAAAATTCAAAATCTCAATTTTTTACACTCGCATGATCTTGTAGACCCAGTTTTTGAATTTTTACAAGGGGGTAAAAGGAGAAAAAGCCCCCTAAAATTTGTAACCCAACTTCTCTTGAGTAAGGAAATACCTCAAATGTGAACGTAAAGTGCTCTGTGGGTGCACTACAAGGCTCAGAAGGGAAGGAGCGACAATGGGATTTTGGAGAGTAAATTTTGCTGAAATGGTTTTTAGGGGGCATGTCACATTTAGGAAGCCCCTATGGTTCCATAACAGCAAAAAAAAAAAAAAAAAAAAAAAAAACACATGGCATACTATTTTGAAACTACACACCTCAAGGAATGTAACAAGGGGTCCAGTGAGCATTAACACCCCACAGGTGTTTGATAAATGTTCATTAAAGTGATTGATTTTTTACACTAAAATGCTGGAGTTACCCCAAATTTTTCATTTTCACAAGTGGTAACGAGAAAATTTCCCCCACAATTTGTAAATGCATTTCTTTGCAGTGAGGACATACCTCATACTTGGATGTAAACTGCTCTGCGGTCTCAGAAGAGCAGGAGCACCATTCAGCTTTTGGAGAATTTTGCTGGAATCGGTCAGGGGCCTTGAACGTTTAGAGTTACCATGGTGCCAGTACAGTGCCATTATTTTGGAAACTACACCCCTCAAGGAACATAACAAGGGGTACAGTGAGTATTTACACCTCACAGGCGTTTTGAACAGTGGGCCATAAAATGACAAAATAGTTGTTTTTTTTTCACAAAAATGCCCCAAATTTTTCATTTGCACAAAAGGTAATACTAGAAAATACCTCCCAAATTTTGTAACCCCATTGCTTCTGAGTATGGATATACCCCATATGTGGATATAAAATGCTGTGCAAGTGCACTACATGGCTCAAGAGTCATAGAGCATTGTTTGCATTTGAGGCATATGGCATATCAGTAGCTGACGGTTACATACATTCAGCGGAAAATAAAGAGAAACACCCACATGTGACCCTGCATGTAACTTTTTTGTACCATACCAGTGTTTTCCGCATGGTGTTATATGGCTTGAGGATTTGATCAGAAAGATCAACTCCCACATATACCGATTGTAGTCCAGAATACAATCAGGCTTGAGGACCGGTGTTGTGGTACCTCGCACAGGGACAGGTGAGCTGCCGTTACCATGAATTGTGGACAGCATAAGGACATCCCTCTTATCCTTATACCTGACCAGCAACAGGTTTTCATGGGTAAGGGCACAGGACTTTGGGCATAGGTGTCTAGAGAAAATTTAGAGGGAGGCCTCTCTGGTTCTTCTGCGCAGTCTCACAAGCGGACATGGATCTGGCGGCAAGGGATGTGAACAGAGGGATGCTGGTATAAAAGTTATCCACGTACACATGGTAACCCTTATCCAGCAATGGGTGCACAAGGTCCCAAACGAGTTTCCCGCTAACACCCAGAGTGGGGGACATTCTGAGGGTTCAATACGGGAATCCTGTCCCTCATTTACTCTAAACTTGTAAGTGTACCTGGAGGTACTCTCACAAAGTTTATAGAGTTTCACGCCATACCGCGTCCGCTTGAAGGGAATATACTGGCGGAAGAGGAGTCTCCCCTTAAAACTGATGAGACTCATCTACAAAGAGCTCCCTTAGGGGTGCATAGGCCTCAAAATTTGGCCCCAAAGTGATCGACGAGTGTCCTCATTTTGTAAAGCCGGTCATAGGCAGGATTACTTTCGGCACTGCAGGCATTTCCGTATGGCCTCGAACCGTCCCTGTGTCATAGCCATACTGTAAAGCGGGGTCTGGTAGAGGACATCCCCATTCCAGTACTGCTTGACACTTTTTTTCTTGACTAGTCCCACATGCAGCACGAGGCCCCAAAATGTCCTCATTTCGGCTGCACTGACGGCGTACCATCCATTGGGCCTAGCCAAAAGTGAATGATGATACACCTCCTCTACATACACTACCAGAACAATCTGTTATCGTATAGTCACCCTGGCACTATACATATATATACTATCCCGGCTACCCACACCTATGCTAGTGGTTCACGTTACTCGCTAGATTCCAGCTGCCATATACTCACCCCCTTATATCCCTGTCACGTGTTATATAGGACCACGTAGTGCGTCAGCATCTTATCCATACTATCTTTAATAATAATTTGTGCAAACTTCTGTGACACCCATATAACTTGTTTAATATATTTTACCCCCTGTATCTTTATACAACACCTTCTACCTGATCCTGGGTTCCCTTTTCAGACTGCTATAATATTATATATTTATTTATTGTGACCTGTTGCCACTAATACCCATTTGAACTATCTGTCGCTCCACTTCCCCTGTGTGATAGTTGCACACTGTATGTTATCACTATACTGCCTATACATTCTTATTAATAACATACAACACAGTCATTGCTACTTGTATTATGTATACAAATCATCCTTATTGTACCCGGGCCTCTACGCCTATACATTCGAATATGCGCATCGCTAGCTTTCAAAAACAGCTTGCACTGACAAACCAGCACAGAGTTTGTTGTCAGCTGATTGGCTGAATGCCGATCACGTGGTCACCAAACATAGCAACGTGTCCTGGGCAACCAGCCCATCGTGGCACGCGCATACAGTGCTGTGTGCTCCACACATGGAGTGTTTGTTTACACTGTCCTTCCGACCCACTGAGGTTCTACAGCAGTTAAGAATTACACCTGTATATAAGGATTCTACACTGTTTTCCTACAAATTTAAAATATGTTTATGTATATGCATAACAGGTATAATGTAATTTTTATAGTTTTTTTTATACTGTGCCTGATTTTTACTTTTTACTGTACAGCCCTCCCTTTGTTTTTGGCGCACTATAAACTATATAAACCTGTTACTGTTGTTACTACTTCACCCTGATCTGAGGAAGGGAGGGATCCTCCTGAAACGCGTAATCCTGTCCATTTTTTTCTCTAATAAAATGTCCTGCTGAGGACTTTTCTCACTACCTCTGGCATTTGCCTCATCCTTCCGACAAGAGTCAGCAGCACCGACTTCAAGGGTTTTTTCCTACCTTGCTTCCACTAAGGCGTTGTCACAGGTTGCCTGCTGAACGATTTCAGCAGGCATCCCAGTCCGGTCCCCAAGTGGAAGGTACGCCCTGGGTCCTTAAAGCGTACCCGTCAGAGCCAACAAAAAACATATATTTTTTTTAAATATATCACTCAGTACCTAATCCATGTACATCTAATTTTTATGTGTCTAGCACCTTTATTTATTTTTTATTACACTTTTAATTTAGCTCGCTAGTCTGAATTCATCTCAAAGGGAGGGGGCGTGGCCTCACTGTGCAGGTCTCCGCCCCCTCCCTCAGTATACTGTCTGCTCACATCTCCCCTAGCATTAGCAAAACTACAACTCCCAGCTTGTCCTCACTGACAGTAACGGGACACAAGCTGACAGTGGGAGGATTTTTCCTCCAGTGTGAGCCCTGCACTCACAGCTGTCAATCAAGGAGATGTGTCCATGACATAGGTGATGACGCATGGACACAGCAGGACTAGTATGTGTCCAAGCAGGCAGGAGGACAGTTGTTTGACTGGCTTTTTCAGTATGAAATACTGAAAATTTTCTAATGAAAGCAATTGCAAAACCTATTGGTTATATATGCTTTACAACATATAAGTTTCTGTATCTTACAGTGCCCATTTAAGTTTCAGGGAGCCAGTGCATACCTTTACATCCTGTGTCCTAGACAGGTTAAAGGCCATGCAACCATTTTTTTTTATATGTTTTAGAAATTAGGCCAGACTGTTGTACAAACAGCTTATTCATAAAGGACTCCCAATATATATTGTGACAGCATACTGAGGTGTTCGCTTAGGTTTCCTTACAGCACTTTAAAAGAACCAACCCGCTGTTTTTAGTAAATCCTTGTATCTCCCCTGAAATCATTCTGGAACATCTTTTCTTATAGCTTTGTGTTGTATGTTTCATCTGGTATTCTTTATAGAAATAGGTGGCTAAATAGACAAGTGGGTGTAACAATTGGGGGGAGGGGGTTGTCCCTACAATGTCTGACACTGTCAGTATTGATTGGATACTATCAGACACACCCGCATCTTGTTAAACCCAGCTGGCCATTTAGAAGTACATTTCTAGAATTAGAACATGAATGACACACAACAGATGAAAAGATGTTCTAGAAATGTTATTTCAAGGGGAATATAAGAATTTACTATAACAGACAGCAGAAGCCACATGTCCTCTTTATTAATTATTTACTTTTTACTTGTCTTCTGTTGGTTACTTACTCTACGCTGAATCTCCAACATGGAAATCCGCCCGGCCTCTCTTTTCATTTGCTCAACCCAACTATGGGCTAACCCAAGGTACGCTTGTAAATGGAAGCGAGTCAAGGAGAGGCGGAGGAGGCACAAAATTACAATGACCCACAGGCGGAACGTGTTGTATGCAGAATCTGACATACTGAAAAGATAAAGATATTGTTTAGTTCTAACAAATCAGACATGTAACACTTTAGAACCAAAGTAAAAATTGAATATATGCGGGATTTGCTTTGGACTTGATAAAGGGAGGCATCCCGAAAGCTTGTCTCTACAAAATTCTGTTAGTCCAATAAAAAAAGTATTACAAGATACTGCAACATTTTTTGATTTGCAAAAAAAGAGAAAGATTTGCCCATACCATTGTATGAACAATAGCGTATATCTTAATAGCTGTTCTTATTCCATTTTGTTTACTTACAGCTGTACAGTCTCTTTACCCACTGGTGCATTTAAAAGAAAGTCCCTGGTGATTGGTCGGATCCACATTACCACCACAATGACCGGAGACAGAAAGCTGGCATGAAGTAGAAGCCTGCATAGAAGAGGTCATATCAGAAATCTCAATAGCCACAAGTTACTTACTTTATAACTTCATATCTTCACCATCCCTTGGGTCACAAACGTCCCCCGGGGATGGTGAGGATAATGATTTTAGCATATATAACGCATTGCCAAGCGTTATATATACTAAAATATGCTGATTGGTTCCCTTTAAACATTAAAACCTAAAGCTTAAATTGAGTTTGACTGCCTAATGCCACCAAAGCAGCTCCGAACTATAGAAACACTGACTCCACAAGGCCTATAAAAAGGTATCCTGTAATATCTGGCACTAAGTCTTTAGCAGACAATTTTAAGTTATGTAAGCTGTGAGGTGGAGCCTCCATTTGTTCTTCCAGCACATCCTAAAAATGGTCAATCAGATTGAGATCTGTGGAATATGGAGAAAAAGTCAACACCTTAAACTTTGTCATGTTCCTCAAACAATTCCTGAACAATTTTTGCCGGTCCTTTAAATCCGCTGACAGGGGCCAGCACCATTAGGGAATACAGTTTCCATGCAAGGGTCTACTTTGTCTCTAACAATGTTTAGGTAGGTGGTATGTGTCAGGGTAACAACCTCATCCCAGGATCCAAGGTTTCCCAGCAGAAAAATGCCCCTAAGCATCAAATTACCTCTGCTGGATTAGCTTCTTCCCATAGGACATCCTGGCCCCTAGGTAAGTGATGCAAACAGCCAGTTATCCACATGTTTCCTCAGACACCAGGCCACCTTCTTCCATTGCTCAATCTTCTAATTCTAATACTTGTATGTCCATTGTAGGCACATTTAATGGTGGAACAGGGGGCAGCATGTGCACTCTGACTGGTTTGCACGTACAGAGTAAGCTGTAATGCACAGTGTGTTCTATTACAGCTAGCGTTTGTTGTTTCCGCAATTTGTGCCATGGTAGCTTTCTGTAGGATTGGACCTAATGGACTAGTGTTCACTACCCAACTTCATAAATGAGCCTTGAGCACCCATGACTCTTTTGTTGGTTCACTGGTCATTCTTCCTAGAACCACGTTTGGTAGGTACTAACCACAGCATACTGGGAACACTCCAAAAGTTTTGGTGATTCTCTTTCTGTCATTCAGACACCACAATTTGGCCCCATTGGTCACTCAGATCTTTACATTTACAAATTTTTATATAAAGAACTGACTGTTCACTTTCTGCCTCATATATAACATCCTTTGACAGATACCACTGTAGCTAGAAAATCTGTCATTTTAATGTTTAAGAGGACCTGTGGCTAACTCAAAAAAGTTGATTATCACTTTGTAGCTTTTGCTCCGTAAATTAAACAGTGTTTTCATATTTGTCTAGCTGCCCCCATTCTCCTGACTATCACTGGCGGCCTCGGAAAACTGGCTGTTTCTTATCTTCCACTGCCCGCTTGTCAGTGACTTCACAACCTGGTATATGATGTTTGTGTGGGCAGCTTCTTTTTCTCTGCTAAGCCATCCATGCTCCCCGGATGAGGCTGCTATTCTTAAAGTGTGATCTTCTGAGGTGAGTCTCATAAGGTTACAATGAAAAGGCCTCTCCAATACTGTCAGTTCTCAAAAAAGGTAAGTAGAGAAACAAAACCATTTTCTAGCTAGTTACAGGTCACCTCCATGTTGGCTACCTCCATGTTGGTTCTTGCACCCCACCCACCTCTATCAGGTGTATATAAGGTGATTTGGATGTTCCAGATCTTGCAATGCCTGCTGATCTGTTCACACAGAGGCATATTCATAGTGTAGGGTCCATCCCAATGAGATCACCTTACCGTGGTGGGACGGTTCAAGCTATTTGGCCGCCAAATTGCAAGCTAAGTATCTCACTATTTCATTACTGCACCATAGCTGAATAGCTTCTCATGTTGTATCTATATACTCATGTTTTATCTATATCTTTGTGCTAGCAGCGTGCTGCTGTATTCTCCTGATGCTGTATATTTAGCCCAGCAGCCTGCACCTGTAAGCCAGGTCCGTATGATAGTTTGGAATCAATAGTGCTGGCCAACTTATTCTTTGTTTGTAGTTACAGGTCATGGTTAAGGCTGATTGGTATAGGTCCACCCTTGCATTAAGCTCACAGCCTCAGCTAATAGAAGGCAGTACCCCTTCATATCCTTAATACGGCACATGAAAAAGCTGTCCTAATGGGAAAAAAATACAACTTCAGAACGGTTTGACAATATACTTACTGGAGCATTGGTCTATCTGCTGCCATCTTAAGAGAATCCAGATGAGTCTGAGCCAAACGCAGGCCAGGAAAAGTCAGACAAGCACCAAGGAATGAGCATAGGGCAACTAATGCAATTTTGATACCCAATTTAATAAAAGGAACTCTGAAAAACAAACACACACCGTCTTATACACAAATTTTATTCTACAAAAGGGTGTTACTACAGCTTGGCATTTCCTATTTATTTACAGAAATAGATTATGCTGCTGTTCACTTACGTTTCATTATTGAAGGAAATGCCCACTTATTGAGGTAAGCGGGCATTTCTTGCACAAACAAAACATTACAGGAACCAGGAAGAAGCGGACCACACTGGGGACTGGGTGTTGTCAAATTACAGTGCCAGGGCGTCAAGGTAAGTGAGCATGCCTTTTTTTATTTTTACTGTATGCAAAGGCATTGAAAAAAAAAAAAAAAAAAAACCTTCCTGCCTTAAAAACACAGAGCAGTAAAAAAAAAAAAGTTAAACTTTCAAAACAAGAGACTTACGGTAACTGCCAGCCTTGCTGTTTTAGTAAGATTTCCAGATTGTGACAGATGCTATTAATTCCTGAAAAAAACAAAGAACAGACATTAAAAAAAAGGAATGGTGGACACAAATGTACTATGTATAGAACTACTCCAGTATTTGGTGCCAGAGCTTAACCATACAATATGGGAGCAGGGGGATTATTGTAACCTGCAGATTACCTGGTTCCAAACCAAATTCCAGATACTCTTCTCTTACAATCATCACTATCATTGCAATGAGAAGAAAGAAGAATGCAAAGGTCAAGCAGACTGAGCGCTCTCCTCCTTCCTCTGATCGGAAGTAGTGCTGCATCATGGTAAACAGGACTTTACTAGAGGTAAGGTTGGTTAAGGAAAGAAATCTCATAAGCAAATCACATTACATAAAGAACAAGGGCCCCCTGGGCTCTTCCAGCTTGGCTGCATCGGCAGAGATGCCAAAAACTGGTGAACAGGCCGATTTATGCAGTTTGCATAACTGCCACTGATTTTAAGAGTGCATCTCCAAGATTACATACATCAAGTATCTCAGGTAGCTAGGATGTTTACTAAACTCCTATTAAAGTCAATGACCGTTCTGCAAGCAAATAATTGCTTGCTCGGCTATTTTCAGCATCCCAGTCTCCACAACCAGACCAGAGGTCCATTAGGCTGCTTTATACTTACAGAATTTATAATCCATCCAGGCTTCAGGCTGACAATCAGGGAGGCGGAGCCCAAGGTCCACTCTGCTCCGGGCCCCATCGCCTCTTTTTGCCTACGTCACGCAGTTGATTGACAGGCAGGGCTCGCGGGCAGCAGAGCAACACAGGGCTACTGCAAGCAGGTGAGCCCTGCCTGACAACCATCTGCACGACGTAGGCATAAAGAGGCGATGTGGCCCGGAGCAGATTGGACCTTGAGCTCCGCCTCCCTGATTGTCAGCCTGACTCCTGAATGGATTATAAAGATTCTGTAAGTATAAAGCAGCCTAATGGACCTCTAAAGGTATGTGTCTAGAATATGCTTGTGAAGCCCTAGTGCACGGTTTCTGCAGCTTCACAAGCATATTCTTGGTGACAGTTGCGCTTTAAGACAGGTGCTGGTCCCTTAAATGGGAATACCTTTTTAAAAGCCAAGACCCTATTTCATGCACATTTCAAACCCTCAAAGGATACATAGAGAAGATGACAGTCATCAGACACCATACGACCCCAATGTTAATTTCATTCTGAGCATCCACAAGACAGTAGTATCCTTCAGTGAACAGGTAGATGATGGTAGAGTATAATGAGAAGTCTATAAACCACTGGTACTCCAGGAAATATCGAAGCACTACATATGGGGGAAATAAAAAAGCGCACAGAATTAGATGTCATTGTAAACATACTAGAATTATTATTAAATATCTGGAAGTGTTCTACTATCAGCAGTTAAGTCCAGTATGTAAGATGCTAGTTTCTGTGGCTAAGATTTCATTCTATCTTGAGTGACACCTTTATACTTTTTGCATAAATTCCCAACAAAGACAACTGTTTGAATGGGGTACTAAGAAATGGACTCGCCTTAGGGCTGAATTTAGACATCTAATCTGAATGTAAGGACAGCTCCACCAGAAAAGTAACACAGTACCCCATCTAACATGACACAGACAATCCTGGAAACATACAGATAAATGTCCACAGGGCAATAATAGATACAAAACTGCTTATACTGTCTCAGATATCTGGCAATGATATCTTTCAATGTATTGCATTCAATCTTTAAGAACCTAAGTGTCAGACAAGTGCTTGAGGGACCTCTCCAGCTCCTTTTTATTTAGAAAATAAATTGTTGGATGGTCACCGCCTTCTAACACAATTGGGTTTTTCACCAGTGTCAGTGATTCATCAGATTCAAATGATGCCAAGTATAAATAAAGCTAATTTGTTAGAATATACTCTTCGGGACCACAGAATATTTCTTCTACACCATGTTGCCAGAACCAATAGTTTTGTGGCTTTTGGGTGTTCCAAACCATTATCTCCAGGTACTGTCTCCTACCCAACTTCAGAAAAGCATTTCTCTGTGCCCTATCCTGATCTGAAGTGTAGGCTGACATTTGTATAGATTATCAATTTCACTAAAGCAAATCTTCCTTTGGAGAAGACCAATTGATGGAGTACAGAAAGGATCTCTTTAGCCTTTCGATAAACTGGCATACAAGAAAATCTCTTAATTTTAGAGGAATTGAGGACAATGTGAAACACTGTCAGCCAAAGAGACTGCAATTGTGTTTAAAACATAACATACTAATTCTGGAACACATATTGCATACTAACATACAGAGATCTCTAGGACAAATGGGTTAAAGCACTCAGTTAAGCGCTTCTCTCCCTGTCTCACTCCTAGTTCACAAGATGGGTTCCTAGAGCTGGGCGGTATGACCAAAAATGTGTATCACGGTATTTTTGTAACTTATGGCGGTTCCACAGTATTTCTCACCTATGTAACTGACCTTCCCCCGTTACTCCGGTAACAGCCTCACCTGCTTCTTGGGGACGGGAACGTCTGAGAGCCATCAGCCTATCACCGGCCGCAGTGATGTTCCGCCTTTGCCGGTGATAGGTTGAGCGCACTGTCATGTAAGAAGCCAGCTTCTTACATAACAGTGCGCTCAACCTATCACCGGCCGAGGCGGAACATCACTGCGGCCGGTGATAGGCTGATGGCTCTCCAACGTTCCTGTCCCCAGGAAGCAGGTAAGGCCAGTACCGAAGGTGAGATGACGTTTATTTTGTTTATCTTTTGCAGCCCGGGCATAGGGATACAGCGTACAGTACAGAGTTCTAGCGCCGGCAGCTTGCAACAAACAGGAGGACGAGGAGGGCAGCGCTTGCGGCTGAAATGTGATTAGTTCCACGATGGGGACCGCGCAGCACTGGGTTGATAATTCATTCATTCCCGAGGGGGAGGGGCCCATCCGGTATTGCGGTATGGGAAAAATTCATATCGTACAGCACAAAAATTCCGGTATTCGGTATGAACCGGTAGAATAAATTCACAAAGAAAGATACGGAAAAAACGGAGCTCACACCTGTAATATCCTGCTGCCATGGCTTTATTCAAAGTTCATGTGGAACATCGGTATGACCTCTCCCCCACAGACACGAGCAAGAGGTACGAGGCAGGAGCGTTCACCTGGATGACAGACGCTGTTTCATGCTGACTGGCATTTCCTCAGGTCCCGTCACTGGGACCTGAGGAAACGACAATCGGCGTGAAACAGCGTCTGTCGTCCAGGTGAACGCTCCTGCCTCGTACCTCTTGCTCGTGTCTGTGGGGAAGATGTCATGCCGATGTTCCACATGAACTTTGAATAAAGCCGTGGCAGCAGGATATTACAGGTGTGTGCTCAGTTTTTCCGTATCTTTCTTTGTGAATTTATTAAATACAAGTTTGTTTCCACAAAATGGCTAGTCAGAAGAAGTATATCAGAAGTACTCTGGCTGATGTGACAGGGCTTTCTGACCCTACACAACCAGATGTGTCTACTGGGTATTAACTGTGTGGAACAATATCCTGTGAGACTTTTTTATGACCATAAATAAATTCACTCAAAGACAATTTTGTTTACATACAGGGGTTGCCAATCCAAATTTAACTGTGGAGCTCATGACGCCCCTTTAAGCTTCACATTATACATACCATAAATATATTTCAACTCTACTGCAAACCTTACATTGCATGCTAAAAGGTAACATCTATTGTGTATTGTACTATGGATATATCATGACTGCTTACTACATCTCATATACAGCATCAGTGTACTGATTTCTTAAACATGTAGAAAAAAAAAATTTACTATAGTTTTATTTTAGCTACATCCATTAAAATGGGTTAATATAACATGTTACCGAGAGAATCAACAGCAGTGATTTGCGTCGCCTCTAAATGCAGGTCAATGTCTTTTGGGACTGTAAGGGGTTTTTCATCTGTAATCCCATTCATTCTTCTAGAAAATTAAAGGTTAGTTTAGGAAATGTTTGTTATAAGTCTTTTTTTTAAATGCCATGGAGCTTGCTGGATTTATTGAAGTAGTATTCTTTTAATAATACAATACATATGATTTATAAACTCTGATCTGGCAATTGTACTAAGGGTGCGTTCACACGGCCGTCTGTCCCCGTTTAGGTTCCATTGTTGCAGCTTGTAAACGGATTACAAAACAGTTGTAAAATAATCCCATGTCAATAGTATATATTTTTTTTTAATAACCCTTTCACATCCGTTTGCACCCGTCTGCGCTCATTTTCGTTTTTTTTTTCAAGGGAGAAGACTGTGCATGCAGTTTTTTTTCTCCCGTCACAAAAACGGAAGAAAAAACGTATACAGTAAATTTAACATTGAAGTCTATGGGAAATGGATGAGCCTTTAATGTCATCCGTTTGCATCCTTTTTTTCAGAAAAATCTCAGAACAAAAAAAAAATCGTTTGGGGAGTTTATTAACTGAACAATAACGGATCCAAACGGATACAAACAAATAACATCCGCTTGCATCCGTTATTGTCCATTTTTTATTTATGACGAGAGTCTAGATGGCCGTGTGAATGCAGCCTAAACTCACAGCTACACAATCCCACATGTGTACCATTTACCTGGATACTGACTGCCACTATTTGGGTACTGTGGGCCCAATGAATTTGCCAGCTATACTTGGGTACGGTGTCAGATCCCCCATAAAATTTTGTGTCCTGTGCATATCTGGACACAGCTAATGAAAAATTGTGCACTTTGTCTGGCTTTGAATGACAAACAGAGATCCAGAGAATTTCTGCACATACTGTTTCTCTGCCTAGCTCAATATCCAGGAGTGGACTGACAGCATAGTAAACTGTGGATTTTTTTTTTCAGTTTCCTTCCTACATTTTTGTACACTGGAGTACCCTATATGTTCATGTTCTCAGAAGACAGATCACTAAGTTTTAAGTTACCTAGCTATAAAGGCTTAACTGGGCACTGTCAGATACAGAAACTTTCTTGATATGTTGTACATCTTGGCAAAACATAAACCTTTCTAATATACTTCATAAAAAAATTGTATTTCCTTTTTATAGAAATCATGGCTTATAAAATCATAGCTTTGTCCAAGCTGAAGCACAGGCATGGACAAAGTCCAGTAAGTGAGGGCGGGCTAGCACTCCCCTGTGCTCTCTCCTGTCCAATAGCACTCCCCTGTGTTCTCTCCTGTCCGATAGCACTCCCCTGTGCTCTCTCCTGTCCCATAGCACTCCCCTGTGCTCTCTCCTGTCCCATAGCACTCCCCTGTGCTCTCTCCTGTCCCATAGCACTCCCCTGTGCTCTCTCCTGTCCCATAGCACTCCCCTGTGCTCTCTCCTGTCCCATAGCACTCCCCTGTGCTCTCTCCTGTCCCATAGCACTCCCCTGTGCTCTCTCCTGTCCCATAGCACTCCCCTGTGCTCTCTCCTGTCCCATAGCACTCCCCTGTGCTCTCTCCTGTCCCATAGCACTCCCCTGTGCTCTCTCCTGTCCCATAGCACTCCACTGTGCTCTCTCCTGTCCCATAGCACTCCCCTGTGCTCTCTCCTGTCCCATAGCACTCCCCTGTGCTCTCTCCTGTCCCATAGCACTCCCCTGTGCTCTCTCCTGTCCCATAGCACTCCACTGTGCTCTCTCCTGTCCCATAGCACTCCCCTGTGCTCTCTCCTGTCCTATAGCACTCCCCTGTGCTCTCTCCTGTCCTATCAGACAGTGCTAGCCCACCCTCATTTACTGGACTTTGTCCATGCTTGTGCTTCACCTAGGACAGAGCCATGATTTCTATAAAAAGGAAATACAATTTTCTTATGAAGTATATTAGGTTAATGTTTTGCCAAGATGTACAACATAACATTTTTTTGTATCCGACAGTGCCCATTTAAAGAGTCACTCCAATGATGCCGCCCCACTGTTTGGCTTGGAGAGATGCTTCTCACGTCAGGCAGCTGGGTGATTATTGACTGAAAAGGCCAATACCACTTTGTGTAATAGGCCCAGCAATCAGACAAAAAAAAGCAAATCCTTCTTCATTGGCCACTCATCTGCCAATGAATTAGGGAAATGTGCTGCCACCAATGAAAAGGGCCTCCCAAATGATCCAGCATGGGTTTATGCAGCCTTGCTCACAATAGAATAGAGTCATATATAAGTGCCGATCAACCTAATTAGTGATCCCATCAGCTATCAGACTGTCCGTGTTATAATAACCTTAATAACATCTCATTCTGTACTACCTATGCTTTATTAATATTTCCAAGTCTAACATACAAAAAGAATGTAAATACTAATATTACCATTGATGAACTTAAAATGCTTAGTAGAGTCAAATATAAAAAGAACAAATGCCTCGTAGACATCATTTCCTGGTCTTACCGCTCTTTCTTGGCTTTAGGTTTTGGCTTTCCAGAGAGTGCTCTTAATTCATCTTCTGTAGGATGTTTGAAGCGGAACAAGCTAGAGAAAAAAGAAAGACACATGAGGGTTAATACTGACAGTGGTTATGTAAGATACTGAAATGTTATGGTCTGTAAAAGCATTGCAGAGACTCAAACTATTCACATAGTCAAGCAGTCTTCTTCTAATGAAGTCAACAGGATGCAATGATAAGATGTCTAAGGGGAGGAGTACCCCTTTAAGGGAAGCTATATATATATATATACCCCTTGCAAGAATAATACCAGTTTTTTTTCTCATGTATGATAGGTCTGTGGGTGAGGTTTTGCTCAAAACATATGCCATGCATTTAAACCTGGATTATCCTGTGATTTAGGTACCCATTATAAGGAATGCACACATGGAATAGACATAGACAAGGATTTCACTCAGAATTTGGTCTAGACCCTAAATGTTGAGCTCAACACGTGGAAACGTTCAGAAGCCCCATAGAGAAGGAATGAAAGTACTGGCCATGAATGCCGCTCTAACTGTTCTGGGAACAATTGTCTTCCATTCTTTGGTTCAGTGTTGGTCCCAGTTGTCGGACCTCCCCCCATCATCTAGTTATCTATCTTATGGATAGATGAGAAGTCCTTTAAGTAAGCTTACCTTCCATTGCATAGAAGCCATCGTGCGAGAGAATAGTGAGGGGACACCTTCTGCATAATACTGGCCAGTAGTAGGGTGACTACCATCTGTACCCCCATGACTGCCTGTAAAGAATAAGAACAAGTGGAGTTGTTACTAGTGAAGTCACTATACATTACAAACACAGAAAACCTCACTAGCATCACAAGACTTTACCTTCATATTTGGACTGAACTATACATATCTTTGTAAGATAGAGGTTGCTCCTTACGAAACAAATGGCACGTCACACCTGTTTTCCCTACATCTTACTAAGGCAGTCTTCTTTACCCAGCTGCCACTGTCCCTCACCTTAGAAGCCATTTCAGAAAGGGAGAAAATAGCCATTTACTATAGACTGACCATACATCCAGTTAGGCCTTGTGCGCACTGAATAATTTCAGGCAGAATGATGGTTATTTTAAAGGCAGAGTCCATCTCAAAATCAGCATGGAGACGGAAATATCTGCCACAGATCAGAGTTTTGCAGGAAGAACTGACATGCCAATTCCTGAGGTGGAATCCACAAGTAAGATCCCATAAAGTCAATGGGATTTTGTATTTCTGCTTCAAATTCCGAGCACCAATAAGCACCAATTTCACTTCATTTTAGGACCGAAATTTTAGTGGGGAAGTTTTCCTTAGTGTGCACAAGGCCTTAGCAGCGGCTTGCACAAAATGGCTTATTGTGGAGTGAAGGCTTCATTTTATGTAATGACATGTAGATGCATCCATATCCACCAGAACATTTAACAAGTCATATTGGCTCTTGTCAAAGGGTGCGATATACTGTATTAGAGTACTTTCACTTGGGCGGGTTTACAACAAGTTTTCCGCTGTGAGTTTGATTTTCTGCAGCGGCAATTAAACTCTGTTGCCATCTATAGTAATGACTAGGGATGTCCCGATACTGGACATTTGCACGAGTACCGGCAGGTATGATGGAGGTTTCCTGTGTACGCTACCTGAACTATGCAGCGCACTGATCAGCTGAGCGTGCGTCATAGCTGCGACCCGCATTAACCCTTTAGATGTCAAAAGTCCTGCGATTAACGGCCCGATACATCAGGGATGCTAATTGGGATAACCGCAGTGAAATTGCGGTTTCCTGATTAGCTCAGAGTACTGCCGGAGGTCCCTTACCATGCTTTGTGCTGTCCAATTGCCGCTCCTATACCAGCAGTAAAGGAGCGCCGGTAACACTGATCAATGTTATGCTATGGCATAGCATTGATCAGTGTATGCAATCTAAGGATTGCATTTAATAGTCCCCTACCAGGGACTGAAAAAAGTGTAAAATAATAATACTCATACAGGCAAGAGAGTGCCCATCTAATGGAAAATGGGATTTTGTAAACCCTATTCAGAAGAGTCAAGTGAAGGCAGCCTAACACTGCATATCTGACATATAGAGGCAAAATGAATAAGAAAGAAACATCTAGAAGCAGAGGGGGAGATTTATCAAAACCAGTGTAGGGGAAGAATGGTGGAGTTGCCCAGAGCAACCAATAAGATCACTTCTTTCATTTTCAAAGAGGCCTGTGAAAAATGAAAGCAGCGATCTGATTGGTTGCTCTGGGCAACTCCACCACTCTTCCCCTACACTGGTTTTGATAAATCTCCCCCTCTGTCTATACTGCCTCTGGATACACTCACTGATCTCCAATCTGTAGCTGTCCAGCTGATGCTAAACTACAAATCCCAGCACGCCCTGACAGCTGGAGAGACACAGGTCAGGGATCAGTGCAGTAGACTAGTGTTTCCCAATCAGGGTGTCTCCAGCGGTTGCAAAACTACAAATCCCAGCACGCCCTGACAGCTGGAGAGACACAGGTCAGGGATCAGTGCAGTAGACTAGTGTTTCCCAATCAGGGTGTCTCCAGCGGTTGCAAAACTACAAATCCCAGCACGCCCTGACAGCTGGAGAGACACAGGTCAGGGATCAGTGCAGTAGACTAGTGTTTCCCAATCAGGGTGTCTCCAGCGGTTGCAAAACTACAAATCCCAGCACGCCCTGACAGCTGGAGAGACACAGGTCAGGGATCAGTGCAGTAGACAAGTGTTTCCCAATCAGGGTGTCTCCAGCGGTTGCAAAACTACAAATCCCAGCACGCCCTGACAGCTGGAGAGACACAGGTCAGGGATCAGTGCAGTAGATCAGTGTTTCTCAATCAGGGTGCCTCCAGCTGTTGAAAAACTACAACTCCCAGCAGGATAGGGCATGCTGAGAGTTGTAGTTTTGCAACAGATGATGGGCACCCGTGTTGGGAAACACTGCATGAGAAAAACAGAAATAGTAGAAAGGGGAGTAGTTGCTTATGGCAACCAGATCGTAGTAGAGTATATTAGGGAATTAAACCAGTGATCTGATTGGTTGGATTGAAGTTAGCAGCACATGAAGAGTTAAGAATGTGTTCACCATCCTTTGCTAGACTTGCGCTGCCTCCATAAGAAGTTATAGAACTACTAATACTGCCATCCATAACTCTATCCATAACTGCGTCATGAAGTAAACCCCACCCGCCCTCCAGAGCCCGCTCACCATGCTGAAATGCCTGCTCCAAGTGTGCCCCAAGAGTAATTCACATCTCCCTAGCCATGTGATGACAGAACAGCTGCAGGAAGGGCATTGCACTGTCCCTTTAAGGAAGTTATAAACGGCTGTAGCTTCTAAACCAATCAAAACACCAAGGCGCTTTGACGGACAGCGGAAAAACCAATAGGCTGCATTAACTCGTGCCGATGGGCGGGAACTCTGTTATTTATATGCTATCAATGTATCCGGGTACTAGAGGGTCATGAGTGGTGCATGCTGGGAGTTGTAGGAAAGGGGCCGGTAACGTTCTGTAACAAGGTTTCGGTACAATGAGCTTCTTATGGGAGTTCACGATAAGTGAGAGGTAGAGGTTGGGAGAAAACATCGCGAGAGAATACACATCTGGTTCCATCTAGAAACCTGTGTGTGTTTCATGAGGCACAGGAGGTACCATGAGAGAAATATTTTCTGTTGTACATTTCTCTCAAACCTTTTTTTAGACAGGAAAGGTATGTCACCTTAGGAAACAAATTATAAGTGGTGTCAAAAATTGTGCTCGAAAAAATAAACGCAATAAATACTCTTTGGCTTTGTTCACACAGCAGGATTTCCTCACTGAATTTCCTCTACTTCTCCATGCACAAACCAAGTAATCTGAGGCAAATTCAAGCAGAATTTCCATGTAAAAAGTCTGCCTGGAGTCAAAGCCCCATTGATGTCAATAGAATGTCCTGACAAGGAGTATTTCCCACTTTAGGGTAAGGCCACATGGCTGCTCTCGGCCTAGCTAAGGGAGCAGGGGGATCGGCCGCAATGTCTGTGAATTTGTGAATAAACTATGCGTGCGTGACTGGCATGTCCCTGTGTGTCTGCTCGTAGTGGTGGAGTGCTGCTATGAGCAGACAATGCAGGACACATGAGCACAGCAGGAGGCTCACCGTCATCAGCACATCCGCAGCATCAAATATGCTACAGATGCGCTACATATGACCCTACCCTCAAGAATTGACATGTCATTTCTGCTTCAGATTACTTGTGTGCCTGGCAGGAGGCTTCCCCAAAAATGCCGACAGTGCTGAAGCGCTTCACTGGTACTGGTGAAACAGAACTGCAGACTGCAGTATTAAAATCCAATAGGTATTTATTAGCTATGATAAAGGTAACAGAAAACAAAAAACGGGGGGGATAGCAATCTTGTACGGGCTACGCGTTTCAAAAGGTATCCCTTTCTTCCTCAGGGCTTCTGAAGACCTGAGGAAGAAAGGGATACCTTTCGAAACGCGTAGTCCATACAAGATTGCTATCCCCCCCCCCCTGTTTTTTGTTTTCTGTTAATTTTATCATAGAGAAGTAGAGGAAAGTCAGTGAGGAAACATAGTCTTAAAGGGGTATTCCCTCCGGCCCCAAGATATCTTATCCTCTATCCAAAGGATAGGGGATGAGATATCTGATCGCTGGGGTCCTGCCACTGGGGACCCCTGCAATCTAGCATGCAGCACCCACTTGTAAGCACTGCAGGAAGCGCTGGAGGTTCTCAGTGTTATGCCTACAGACCAGGGGGAAGGAGTATCGTGACGTCACAACTCCGCCCCCATGTGACATCACGCCCCGCCCCCTCAATGCAAGTGTTTTGGATAGAGGATAAGATGTATTGGGGCCAGAGTACCCCTTTAAGGATGCATTATGGCTATGTTCACACTATGGAAAATAGTTCTCAATGGGATTCTGCTACATCATGCTTAATTAGGGTATAGTCCACATGGACATTCTGCTGCAGCAGAGTCCCATTGATTTCACTGGGATTCTGCTTCACTGTGCACACAGTGGAATTTTCGCGGCAGATATTTTTGCTGTGGAAATCCTGATTCCGATGTCTGCAGAATCAATAGACATGTCTATTCCTTCTGCGGATTCCGCTCGTAAATGCGGCGCGCGTAATTTAAATATCCCCACCCCCTGCATCTCCCTTCTCATTGCAGGGCACGGCAGCTGAGTCCTCCTCTCTGAATGGCACTTGTATAGCTAAACAGAGAGGAGGAGACTGAGAGGCTGCCATCCCTGCCCTGTACTCTGCCTGTATGCGCCCTCCCGAGAGGGAGCGCAGCATACAGGAAGATGGGCGGAAACCGGCCCTGGCAGGCCTCAGATGATGTCACGCCTGCTGGGCCATGCCCACTTCCTGCCCTCACACACAGCTTAACACTGAGCTACCGAAGATGCTATTAAAAAGGTATTTAAATGTGGTTTGACATAAAAATAAATACAGGGATAGAGATAGTGTCAGGGACATATGGGGAGGGGGATTAGGGAAAGTTTAGTTCATAATAGCTACTCTTTAACCCCTTAAGGACCGGGGGTTTTTCCGTTTTTCCATTTTCGTTTTTTGCTCCTTGCCTTTAAAAAATCATAACTCTTTAAATTTTTCACCTAAAAATCCATATGATGGCTTATTTTTTGCGCCACCAATTCTACTTTGTAATGACGTCAGTCATTTTGCCCAAAAATCTACGGTGAAACGGAAAAAAAAATCATTGTGCGCCAAAATTGTAATTTTGGGGGCTTCCGTTTCTACGTAGTAAATTTTTCGGTAAAAATGACACCTTATCTTTATTCTGTTGGTCCATACGATTAAAATGATACCCTACTTATATAGGTTTGATTTTGTCGGACTTCTGGAAAAAATCATAACTACACGCAGGAAAATGAATACGTTTAAAATTGTCATCTTCTGACAATTGTCATCTTCCGTGTATGGGGCGGTATGAGGGCTAATTTTTTGCGCTGTGATCTGAAGTTTTTAACGGTACCATTTTTGCATTGATAGGACTTATTGATCGCTTTTTATTCATTTTTAAATGATATAAAAAGTGACCAAAAATGCACTATTTTGGACTTTGGAATTTTTTTGCGCGCACGCCATTGACCGAGCGCTTTAATTAATGATATATTTTTATAATTTGGACATTTCCGCACGCGGTGATACCATATATGTTTATTTTTATTTACACTGTGGTTTTTTTTAATGGGAAAATGGGGGTGATTCAAACTTTTAATAGGGGAGGGGTTAAATGATCTTTATTCACTTTTTTTTTCACTTTTTTTTTGCAGTGTTATAGGTCCCATAGGGACCTATAACACTGCACACACTGATCTTCATCATTGATCACTGGTTTCTCATAAGAAACCAGTGATTGATTATTCTGCCGCTTGACTGCTCATGCCTGGATCTCAGGCACTGAGCAGTCATTCGACGATCGGACAGCGAGGAGGCATTTTGCCATTTAATTTTGCATTCTAAATTAAAACATTGGAGTACGATAATGGTGATACCGAATTTTTATAGGTTGTTTTACTACACTGCCATAATAAAAACATAAAAAAATATATATGATTTAGTGTTGCTTAGCGGCTTCATTTTGAAACATGTATGACTTTTTGATTGTTTTCTTTTCTGTTTTTTGGGAGGTGGATTTACAAATTACCACAATCATAGGCCTTTGTATTTTTTTTTACAGTGTTCAATTTGCAGAATAAGTAATAAAATTATTTTATTGTGTGGGTCATTAGAGATGTAGCGATAACTTATCTGTGTATTTTTTTTTTTTTATGTTTTATGTATAAAAAGGGGTATAAAGGGAAAATATATGTATGTATGTATATATATATATATATATATATATATATATATATATATATATATCTTTTTAGGGATTATTTTATACCATATCTCTGGTATTATACACTGCACTACTTCTATAGTTCACTAGTTCACAGGCAATGTAACCTGCCATGCTGCATAGCAGGGCCGGGTACACAGACATCTATGACAAACCTGGGGGCCTTCCCAATACTGGAGGTAAGCTGCACTCTTCACATGCAGCAGTTATGATCTGACCGTGGCATGTGAAGGGTTAAGCTATTTGGAACAGATATTTCTCAGCTATATGCAGTTACAGCGGGAGCCCAGCTATCATACTGATCGCCAAGCAAAAACGATCCCTGCATGATCCCAGAGATGCACTGCCTTATTCTAGCACCACTGTGCTAGGTAAACGCCTTTAATGACCGCCATAAAAAGATGTATTGGTTGTCATTAACAGGTTAATGGAAGTTGTATAAACAGTGTTGCACCACAATCTACACTATTAACTTCCATTAAAGTAAATTGGAGTTATGTAAAATGCAAAAACATTTCCTTAAGACTCTTTCTGGCTTTCCAACCAACTCTGGCTGCAGCAAGCAGACTGTAGGGGACAGTGGCCCCCAATCTCAGGGTAGGTTTGGGACCCGCATATATCAGACATTTATTACACATACTGTAAATATGACATGTATGTCCCAGATGGGAATACACCTTTGAGGCTGGGTTCAGACAGAGATTTCAAGGGAGGCTGACACCGACTGAATCAGGCAGCACTAGGACCACAATCTATTCCATGCGGATTCCGCCTAAAGAATGAGCAAGATCAGTTTATCTGTGGCAGAATCTCAGCAGTGGAAGTAGTGTGCACTGCACAGAGTATCATTGACAACAATGGGCCTCTGCTGCACTGGAATTTCCAAGAAGAATTTAGTTGAAAAATTCTGTAGTGTGAACCTAGCCTAAGAGGTCATAAATAAATAAAATCCCATTCTCACACATAACCTGTGCCCCTCACTACAAGGTCCTTCAGTGCGATTACATCTAAAGCCATGTTCACATTCTGTGACAAAGTAGAGTTATAGGCCCAGATTTATCAATCTTTGTAAGAGAAAAACTGATTTTCCTAAAACAACCAATTACAGCTCAGCTTTCATATCTTAACGAGTTCTGGTAAAGTGAAAGCTGAGCCGTGACTGGTTGTTATGGGAAATTTCGCAGCATGCTATTCAGGAATGAGCTGCACAGTCTTGTAAAGCATGCAGCAGTATTTTGTAATGTCAGTATGAGTCATAGCATTTAAAGGGGTACTCTGGTGGAAAACATTTTTTAAATCAACTGGTGCCAGAAAGTTAAATAGATTTGTAAATGACTTCTATTAAAAAATCTTTATCCTTCCAGTACTTTTTAGCAGCTGTACGCAACAGAGGAAATTATTTTCTTTTTTAAATTCTTTTTTGTCTTGTCCACTGTGCTCTCTGCTGACACTTGATGCCCGTATCAGGAACTGTCCAGAGCAGGAGAAAATACCCATAGCAAATCTATGCTGCTCTGGACAGTTCTTGACACAGACTTTTAATAGAAGTCATTTACAAATCTGTTTAACTTTCTGGCACCAGTTGATTTAAAAAAAAAAAAAATTTCCACCGGAGTACCCCTTTAAGATGGGTTAACCATATTATTTGATCAGTGTTTCTAGCAAAAACCAGGAGTGGGGCCATAACATCAAAAAGGGTGAAAATCTTTTCATTTAACTTTTTTGTGTCAGTTCTACTAAAAAAATAATAATAAATAAATACTGACCAAAATGTTATGTGTGAACCAAGTTGACCCACAATTACGAGTTAACGCCTATCCTTAGATAACTATCTGATTACAAGGTTCTGGCCACTGAGGCCCCCCACAATCTTAAAGGAGAAGTATCACGCTAAAAAACGTATCCCCTATCCAAAAGATATGTTTTAGACGAAGCATCTGACTGCTGGGACCCCCGTGATCTCCTGTACGAGGCCCCGGCTCTCTCTGGAAACAGCGTGTCATGACCCCGGCACAAAACCCCCTCCATATATAGAGAGCCGAACGTCTCTCCCATAGAGATACTTGGAGGGGGCATGTCGGCCACTGCTTTGTGGGGGTTAGCACACTCCGCTCATGAGGAGAGCTGGGGCCCCGTACAGGAGATCTAAAACGTATCCCCTATCCTACGGATAGGGGATACGTTTTTTTTAGCGTGACATATCTCCTTTGAGAATGCGGATCCGTCAGTATGGAATGACCATTCATTCTCTATGGCTATCTTATCCATACTCAGCTATCTGAGGGGTCCCAGCAGTGAGACCCCTGCAATTAGATAAAATGGAAGTAGAGTAGGAAGCAGAATAGTTGGTTTCAGCCAGTTTCGTAGCAAGCCTTTCAGAGTAGCTAATAAAGTGACATGTATCCCCTTAGAAGCTATCAGGTTACCCCCAGAGTCACTACATGACAAATCAATATAATGGAAGAGGCAAGCTAAAGGTGGTTTTGGTATTTTAGAATTCTAAGACCTCATCTCAGGATCCCACTACTGACGGACGTGTCCAAAGGGCATAAAAGAGATCAGTCTTAGGTAGGGGGCATTTAGGACAATGTTGTAAATCAGAAGTTCATAAAATTTACCCAATATTTCCAACTGTTGGAAATTGTGTACTACTACAGTACTGTTTCCTACAGTGAACGCTATTTGGTGATATTGAAACAAATGTGAAGTCTGTAAGACAAACTTTGACTGTAATTGTTCCCAGGACAGTAGTTTTCCTTCTTTCATTTCGATTATAGCCCTAACTGTGCCAATCTGCTTATCTTTCTACTCTTTAAACAGTATGCTTTGTTGACATTGTAAGAAAGTAGAAGAGTGCAAGAAGGGCATATATTTAGAGAGGCAATATGCCATCTTATAAAGCTGTCCTACTGCCTTCAAAGCGGCTACAGTATCCCTCGACAACACACTACTTTTGGCCTCCAGGGGGAGGGCACTAAATTTGGAGTGGATCAAGTACATCCCACAGGGCTGCTAGATGAATCTCTAAAATTGTAGTGGAGAAATAAGATGTACCCAAACACTAATTCCAATCATGACGGAAAATTGTCACCAATTTGTATACACGAATATTAGGCAATTGAACACCACCTTCTAAATAAGAGAGACATAGTTTTTCATATGCCATCCGAGGATGTTTGCCCTGCCATAAAAGTTTCACAAAAGCTGATTGCAAATGGTGAATGTTACATGTTGGATAAGAAGTGGGATTGTCTGTAATGGAAAGAGAAGCTTAGAAAAGCTCATAATTTTAATATGGTGAACTTTCCTTATAAATGATAATGGCAATTTGTAGAAAACCAAAATATCCTCTGCAAAGCAGGTGATTTTGATTAGTATACCCCCAACATTAATCCCAGCATAAAGTGGAGAGGTTATAAAGTATCTTGCTAGGGATTCCAGTGCTCAGTTAAAAACTAGAGGTGAGAGTGGGCACCGTTGTCTGGTACCCTTCTGAAGGTATATGGGGACAAGAAGCGTGGAGTGTATATTTTCGCTTTAGGGTCGGAGTAAATGGCATTCACTTGTGCGGAAGAAACCGGTATTTCCTGCTTTGTCTAATACCAGACTCAACTAGTCCTAGTTGCCAGGAGAACTGGGACTATTCGGCCATAGGTACTTTTCTTCACCTAGTCTTATACCACCCAGTATCTTAAAGGGGTACTCCATTCCCTTGCTTTCGGAGCTCCGCTCCCCAGGGTCCGGAAGTTATTGTTCCGAATGATGTGTGTGCGGGCTTCCGTGTTCAGGGCCGCCCCTCGTGATGTTACACCCACCCGCACATGTACCGTACTGATGTTTAAATAAGGTCTTCTGCTATCAAGACCCCCGGGTGAGTGCATCCTTTCTCTTCTACCTGTCTGGTGTACACTCTATAAAATTTTGGTGTCCCAGTACAGGATGTTGTCCTGTGGGCTAAAGTTTGCCTCAGGCATCCCTGCTGCCACTGTGCTGGGCCCACTACTCCAGTGTGTTCCTGTGTTATTTTGTGATAAGGGAATGTGTTTTAAGGGAATGCTGCAGAGTAACCTAGGTGACCCTAATGCCCCAATGGGAGCCCCCCAACATTGTCCCTATATAGTGTAGAGGGGGGGATCAGTGTAGAGTAGTTATAGTATGGGCGTGGTCTCAGAGTACAGTGTTGACAAGTGTGTGAAGAAGTTAGAGGAGGCCTAAGGAGAAGAAGACTCAAATCTGCAGCTACGCCAATCTCAGGAAAACCCCATCGCTCAAGTGAAAGTCAAAGCCTGGCAGTAAGCACAAAGCTCCAGGGGAAAAGTAGTCTTTGGTCAGTCAGTCATTACAAAGTCTCTAAATTCAGTGTGGGCTGTCATTTATCTCAAATTTGCAGTCTCAGCAACTACAAGTCACTGTAAGGCTTCCCGGAATCATTCTGCACTTCCTTCTGCACAAATCTGTACTGTGAGGATTTTAACAACAATTCCTGCCTCAGTAAAGATAGTTATCTGTAACCTTGCATCAGTGTCATCATTGTCCCCGTGCTTGGCCCAGAAGAGCAATCTCAACCTCTGACCGTGTAGGTTAACGGTACCCTGGCATCACAAACCATACATTTTACCCACATTCCACCTGTGGCACCACAAAAGAAGACAAGAAATCTGATTGGTTGCTATGGGCAACTGGTCAACTTTTTCTCTGCACAGGTTTTGATAAATCTCCCTCAGTGTGTCTGATAAACATTTCCCTTTATCCATCTGTAATATATCTCGAAAATATAAAGATTGGTAGTATTCAAAAGATATCTTATTAACCCTAGCCAGTTCTGGATGCTTTTGTTATTCAATACGTTTTTAATATGCGTCCGATGTCATTGTCCCCTAGCCAAGTTAGCTTACATTTTACCAGCTTACATTTTACCAATTGTCAGTGAATTTTGTCTGATCCAGAACTTACTTAAATTTGTGCTTACACAACTTCCACAACTTTGGATTGTCAATCGTAAATTGACGTAGAAGCAAGATAAGTAGTTTAACAGGTTCTAAATTTCTAAGTGAATTTATCAAAATCAGCCAAGGCCTTGTGTTTCCTAGCTGTAAAGTAAGCAATAATGTTACCCCTAAAAAAACAAATTTGCTGTATCCCAAAATAGGAAAAGATCCTCCCTATGTGTGGCATTTGAAGAGGCAAAGTCATGGCAAAGGGTTTTTTGGATTTTTTGTCAAAAATTCTGGTGCACAACACATGTGACAAAATCTACTCAGAAAAGTCTTAAAGGGGTACTCCAGCAAAAAAATCTTATCCCCTATCCAAAGGAAAGGGGATAAGATGTCTGCTCGTGGGGGTCCCGTGGCTGAGGACCCCCGCAATCTCTGGGCCGGCAGCACCAGTGTTCGGAGCACCAGTGTTCGGAAGCATGGAGCTTCCCTGTTCGTGACCTCACGCCACTCCCCCTCCATTCATGGTTATGAGAGGGGGCGTGATGGCCAGTACGTAGCCAACACAACTCCTCCCATAGACATGAATGGAGAGGGCGTGGTGGCTGTAGTTGGCAGTCATCCGGCACGGAGCGGAGTTCGCTCTGTGCATAGATGACCGGGGTGCCGCGCTGGAGATCGCAGGGGTCCCCAGCGGTTGGATCCCCACGATCAGACATCTTATCCCCTATCCTTTGGAAAGGAGATAAGACATTTTTCGCCAGAGTACCTGTTTAATAAATGAGGCCCACTATGTCCGATCACTTAGGAAAATGGTCTTCTAAATGAAGATTAATAGACACATGATCAGACACTAGAATATCATCAATAAAAAGCAATTGGCGGGATAGAAGGAAGCAACTGGCGGGATAGAAGGAAGTTGTCAATTCTCAGGCATTTTGACAGTAGGAATAGTGCGTGTAGTAGTGTCTTGGGGATGCTCATGTCTCTATAAATCTATGAGACCTGAGACCCGCAAAAAAAACAAAAAAAAACAAAGAGCCCTCAGGAGTGGGTAAGGGAGGGACCTGAGTGTGTTTACGATCCTCCCTTATCAAGCATAAAGTATTAAGATCCTCAAAAGGTATCATATTGGATGTGGACTGGTGCATGAGTGTGTGTCCTAGTTGGTAAAGGTAAGCAGCTTGACCTTCTTTTGGGCCATAGATATTAACTTGGTTCAATTTCCCTGCTGGGGTCTCTCTTAACTTGGTTCAATTTCACTGCCGGGGTTTCTCTAAGAATCCTGATGATTCTGCCATCACTATCCATTACACTATCCAAAATGGTGTGCGGTACATTTTTATTACTAAGAATAAGAAACCTGCCCTTCTGAAAACTGCCGAAGAACCAAGTACTTTGTCTACCCATAATTTCTGCATGTGGAAAAAGTCTGGTTCTGTGAGGAGAATTTATTGAAGTAAGGCAACAGCCACCTTTAATTAATGGACATGACTAAGAACATGCATTCTTTTATTGGGGTAATGTTGCCCCTTAACATTCTATTAACATGGACTAATAAAGTGATGTAAAAAGGTGTGGGTATTGAGTGTGTACATCTTAGCAGAAGGGCGGTTGTTGGTCATATTTATATTAATAACAAAAAAGTTATATGTGAATATTATTTTATGACTATTATACAGAACCGTAGAAAGGAGAAGACTGTAGCACTCCAATAAGATGAAAAGTGAATGTGGCTTTATTCCAATTCAAACATCAAGGCAACGTTTCAGCTGCACGCAGGCAGCCTTTATCAAGCAGTTACATAGTGCACATGGTGCGGTATATATATGGTGGAAGGACATGACGTCACGATTACATCACATCATTAGCATATCAAAACAAACATTCAATATACGGTATATTACATCATAACCGTTATATATCAGGCAGTGGTAAACCACAAGTGCATATTCAAGTGTACAGTGGTAATATACGTAAAGAAAAGTGAAAAAACTCACAAGATCAACCTACAGAGGCGGAATCACTGGGCGGGTCCTGCGTGATGTGACAAGAGAACATCGGGCACTCCGTCACGTGGCGGTGTGGCGCACGATGTTCAATACAGCAAGGAAGTGCTTGGACCGCAACCGGAAGATGAGGTTGGAACGCAACCGGAAATGGTGCGATCGCACCAAATCACATGAGTGAGGGAGAACAGAGGAAACTCCAGTGCGGACATGGGGGGACGCCGCGCACGCGCGGTGGATAGATGTCACACGCGCATGCGCAGAGAACCCGCTGTCTGTCAGAGAGCTAAGAAGGGCAAAGAAGACATGTCTGGCCATTATTGTTGAGGGCAACTCAAAAGGCAAAATAAAAGAATGGCAGAGCAGCAGGGGCATATATGAGGGTGCACATTAAGATAGTTATACTGTGTAAGGGAGAAAAAAATCTTGTATATATCGCCTAGCACAGGCAGCAATAAGTGAACGGGGCCACACAAGCAGAACCATGCATACTGGACACTACACTCTGGACCCTCTCTAGGGAGTTGGGAGACCTACCGAAATGATCCCCAACATGCAGATGGAGGAAAGGGACTACCCCTATGTAGATAGGGGAGTCCTGCCCACCAAAACCTAGTCACTGAGGGTGGTCTTTATTTGATGCCCACGCCAGAAGTGTCCATCAAGTACTCGCACACGTCTCTGGCCCACCTGTAATGGAGGTGTAATGAGGCCACCCTCAGTGACTAGGTTTTGGTGGGCAGGACTCCCCTATCTACATAGGGGTAGTCCCTTTCCTCCATCTGCATGTTGGGGATCCTTTCGGTAGGTCTCCCAACTCCCTAGAGAGGGTCCAGAGTGTAGTGTCCAGTATGCATGGTTCTGCTTGTGTGGCCCCGTTCACTTATTGCTGCCTGTGCTAGGCGATATATACAAGATTTTTTTCGCCCTTGCACAGTATAACTATCTTAATGTGCACCCTCATATATGCCCCTGCTGCTCTGCCATTCTTTTATTTTGCCTTTTGAGTTGCCCTCAACAATAATGGCCAGACATGTCTTCTTTGCCCTTCTTAGCTCTCTGACAGACAGCGGGTTCTCTGCGCATGCGCGTGTGACATCTATCCACCGCGCGTGCGCGGCGTCCCCCCATGTCCGCACTGGAGTTTCCTCTGTTCTCCCTCACTCATGTGATTTGGTGCGATCGCACCATTTCCGGTTGCGTTCCAACCTCATCTTCCGGTTGCGGTCCAAGCACTTCCTTGCTGTATTGAACATCGTGCGCCACACCGCCACGTGACGGAGTGCCCGATGTTCTCTTGTCACATCACGCAGGACCCGCCCAGTGATTCCGCCTCTGTAGGTTGATCTTGTGAGTTTTTTCACTTTTCTTTACGTATATTACCACTGTACACTTGAATATGCACTTGTGGTTTACCACTGCCTGATATATAACGGTTATGATGTAATATACCGTATATTGAATGTTTGTTTTGATATGCTAATGATGTGATGTAATCGTGACGTCATGTCCTTCCACCATATATATACCGCACCATGTGCACTATGTAACTGCTTGATAAAGGCTGCCTGCGTGCAGCTGAAACGTTGCCTTGATGTTTGAATTGGAATAAAGCCACATTCACTTTTCATCTTATTGGAGTGCTACAGTCTTCTCCTTTCTACATTGTGAAGTGTCTCCCGTGACCTGGGATTCCGGCCGTGTGCACCCACCTTCGACCTATATCTCACAGAGTGCTGCTCCTTATCCCTTGTTTTATTATACAGAACCTCTATAAGGTGGAATCAAAGGATGTGGGTTACAGGTAAGGTAGAATGGGTAGGGCAACAGACAAACAGTGAAGGTGAAGGGTAGAAAACGAGATAGAGGAACTGTCAGACTGATGGTAGATAGCAGTCAGAGACAATCAAAGGAGAACTGTCAGACTATAGGTAAAACATAGCACTTAAACTGCAGGCATGGTGAAACCTACGTATAGAACCTCAAAGATACATCAACCGTTGATCTGAAGAGGGTGAAATCAATTCAGTAGGAAGTAGATAAACAGCAGGAAATCTTAAAGGGGTTATCCAGGAAAAAACTTTTTTTATATATATCAACTGGCTCCAGAAAGTTAAACAGATTTGTAAATTACTTCTATTAAAAAATCTTAATCCTTTCAGTACTTATGAGCTGCTGAAGTTGAGCTGTTTTTTTCTGTCTAAGTGCTCTCTGATGACACGTGTCTCGGGAACCGTCCAGTTTAGAAGCAAATCCCCATAGCAAACCTCTTCTACTCTGCTCTCTGCTGACATCTCTGCTTGTCTCGGGAACTGCACACTGTTGCCAGACAGAAAACAACAACTCAGCTTCAGCAGTTGATAATTATTGAAAGGATTAAGATTTTTTAGTAGAAGTAATTTACAAATCTGTTTAACTTTCTGGAGCCAGTTGATATATAAAAAATTGTTTTTTCATGGAATACCCCTTTAAACTTGGCTCTAGTTCAAGTGTCCATAGCATCTTGTGAGCTGCTAGGGCTGTTTATTCTACGTCGCTTGTTGGAGTCAGTGGGTGATGATGAAGACGCCTCTCCTTGAAGAAGAGACTCCAGAAACTTTTGGGCAGAAGTGGGCTTATGATAGATATCAGCAGAGGACTTCATGGAACTGAAGAGCAAATTCGATCTTTAATTGCACCAATTGATAGAAGAGAGATGAAAAGGCTTTCCGTGTTTTAGCTACATCAGACGAGTAATTGCTAAACAAGAGGATTTTATGGCACCTCAGAATGACATCTGTGTGAGTTTTCTTAAAAACAGGGAGAATGTTGGTTTTGTCCATGTAATTCAGGAAGTTAACTATAACCTGCCGAGGTCATAGGCAGAGGTGGGTATCCTCTACAGTTGAAGGATCAGGAGGTGGTGGCCCTAAGCAATGTGCCCTTCCCACCATGCATACACTTGTAATCCCCAGGACTTGGGCAGTTTTGTGATGCAGATTTGGACCAGCCATTTTAGCTAGCTGCATAGTATGAGTAGCCAGTTTTTATTTTCAGTTCATTACAATTCATGTTATTCTATGATCACATGATTCTAGGATTTCCATTGAAGAATTTGAAGAAACAAAACACCACAAATAAATATATACTCACACATTTACAGGTGCGTTTTTTTAAGTATTTTTTTTTATACTTATAGAGGCCTATTGGAGAAAAAAAACAATGGTTATCATGCTGCAAATGAATAAAAAACACCACTTAAAAATCGCTAGAAAAAAAAAATATAAAAACCATAGTAGGTATAGTGTTTTACAGTTTCCTTGTTGTCTTCCTGCTAGCATCTGGGCACTGAAAAAAAAAAAAAAAACATCATTCGTCCTTAGAAAAACGCCATGTGTTCAGAAGAACGCCATTTGTCCTAGTAAGAACGCAGTCAGGTTGTGGTTTTCACCCCAACTGTATTCAATAGGGAAATCCATGGACCATCATAACTGCATGTAAAAACTGTAATGGGTTTACAGATGCATTAAATGTAGAAAAATTACATGAGCACATTTCTAACAATTCTTAAAATTGTTGCATAAGTCTTTGTAATTTTGGTCGAGATTAATGGTTGGGAACTGATTGCTGGGCCATATTTATTTTCCTAAGTAGTTGTACCCCCCTCTAATGCTTGTGTCTCACACTACCGAAATGCTGCACATTTTCTGCAGTTAAGTGGATGAAATTTTTCAAAAAAATCTCAGCCACACAATATAATAAAATCCCCCATACTGCCCCCATATATAGTTGTAGGCCCGCATATACAGTTGGAGGCCCACATATACAGTTGGAGGCCCACATATACAGTTGGAGCCCCCCATAATGCCCCATATATAACTGTTGGCCCCCATATATAGTTGTATGCCCCTATAATGCCCAATATGGTTGTATATGAGGGCAGTATAGGGGCCTACAATCCTATATAAGGATGCAGTATGGGAGCATATAACTGTTGTAGCCCCCCATATATACTTAATTGTTCCCCCTGTGCTCTCATATAGCTGTAGACCCCTTCTCCTGTATATGTCCCATGTATAGTTATAGGTGTCTACATATATAGTTGTATGAGTATAGGGGCATACAACTATATATGGGGGCAGTAAGGGGGCCTACACTGTTGTAGGCCTCCAAACTGCCCCAAATATAGTTATTGGTCCTCTCTGTGCTTCCATATCCCAATACGCCATTTTTGTCGGAACATGATGAATTAGCACTGCAACACACACAGTATTTTTACAGCAGTAGCTAATTGTGGGGCCATATCACCAGCTGCCCAGCCAACCAGTCGTACTGCTGCTTCTGTGCGCAACCACGCAATGGAGGCGCAGTGGAGTTGTGAAGCTGACACCAACTATATTTATTTGCTGTCCTGGTGCTGGGTGCCTTTTCCTGCCTACTGTGTCCATGCCAGGGTTCAGGTTTGTTCTCTACAGTCCTGAAATCCCTTGGCATCCTGTTCCACTCCTCAGGATGTGATGACAGGGGGTCACAAGTTACAGGCAGCCACTGCTTACTGACTTAAAGTGTCCATGGCATCAGCTGCGACTTTAAGACCATGCAGTACGGGCCGTGGCTACTTTAAGAAAAGTACTGGAGCTGGATCCCTTACAGATCCATCTCTACCTCTTAAGAAGGCAGACACCTGGTTAAAGGGGTTGCCTAAAGCAGATAACCCTTTTTACCCTTCTTGAACCTTCAAAAAGGCTCAATGTTAGGGGAGAGTAAAGTTGTTAAGCTCAATGTCCTCAGGCGCATCCAAGATGGCATTGATCAGGGCAGAGTGTCCTTGTTTCATGGACTCTTCATTATGACATAAACGACTGTCCATACTGTTGGTATGGTTACTACAGTTGCCTATTACTGTTGCATTCCTCATTCGTAATAAAGATGTTACATGTACAGGCCTTTGTATTTGTGTGGTGTCCCAGTACCGCATTTCATACGGTACTTATCTATTTATGGGTCCCCATAGCCAGAGTCCCTAGGACGTAGGGATCCCTGTAATCTAGTCTACCCCTGGTTCTATGTTAACGTATAATTAGTTAGCGTATAATTAGTAATTTATGCTTAGATAATATAAATAGTATAGTATAAATGTAAATAAATGGTTTATTACTTGTTTCCATGGTGTCGCAGGGCCTTCGGGTCATGTGATGCGTTCCAAGCCTCACTCTGGAATGCGTTCCAGGCCTCACTTTGGTATCTCTAGCCTCGTTTTGGTTTTATAATGTATATAGATCCTGTGACGTAAGCAATCCCATCACACCATGTAAGGTGAATGGCAGATGTTTGGACCAATCAGATTTGCCACGCCCCCTGCCCATATAAGGGAGCGGCGGCCATGTTTATCTCTCTTACCTCGTGGGCTGTCAAGCAAGCAAGATCTGTACAGCAGTAATCGCAGTGAGTTAGGCCCGAGCCTTGCGGCAACGGCTGAACAATTATAATTATAGAGTGTATCACCTCCCAAACACTCTGCAGCATCTCCGGACCTAATACCTCCCCTAAATCCGGACGGATCTGCAAATCTCTTCCTAAATTACGAGACTTATTGTCTAGCTCAATGGTCCGCAACTACTGCCAGTCGCTAAGTAACCAAAGGACTGTTTGTACGAGACTGTTACTGTGCCGTGAATATTGCAAGCACTTCAGTAAACGATATTCAAGTTCAAATCTCCTTGTGGACCTTCAGTTATTTTATGCACCTATCGTTACTGGGAAGGGCAGCGATAGGCCGGAACACTGATTCAGCATACCAGCCCTCAGCCTGGCGTCACGAACTCTTCTAGGGTTAACATTAACCCCTTATATACCTATACCATACCACCACTACCATACACCCCCCAAGGGCTACCACATTTGCAATATGCATCTTTGGGGTCCAAAAATTGCCCAAAAATGTTATAAGGTATTGCATTGTGAGAAGTTTTCTAATATATATTTGTTTAAGTGGTATTCCTATCATATACAAGATATATGACAACTACACAAGCAATATATCATTTTACTTCAAAGAAGTTCATAGGAGACTTCCGGTTCCGGTGCAGGGGATGCAGGACGTGTAAGGGAAGCGCTCCCGTCCATCAGGCCTCGATCTGCATTGTACCGGCACATACCGGCAACTCAGAGGGCTCCGAAGCTCACTCCTCGCCTGCAGATTACACAGCGCATGGACCACGACCTCCAACGCGGTCCTCCGCCATCAGCCGAAAGACCCGCTCCCTATACAGCAAAAGCACGGCGCTCCCAAAATGGCTGCCGAGCCATCTTCCCCGTCACCTGCAGACTCACCTCAGCCTGACTGCGCAGAGAGGGACCTGGGCGCAGCAACAGATATCCAGACTCCGCTCTCCTCCTCCTGCACAAATGTCTCCTCCGGCCCACAGCGCTCCACGGACTTGCAGGTCAGTGACTACCACAACTATACTACAGACATTGATTATCAGCACCTGGCCGCTGAGATGTCTATACGCATGGCGGCCAGCATGAAACTTATAGTTGAGGAGGCTTTAAAAAGTGCACTCCAGCACCTTCAACTGGAGATCTCTGATCACACAGTCAGGATAGGTGAAGCGGAACAGAGAATTTCCTCTATAGAAGACAATGAAACCCGCACTTCCAATAAATTGCGTGCAGCTGAAGTGGAACTTGCTAGACTATCTGATAAAGTGGAGGACTTGGAAAATCGGTCCCGCCGTAACAACATGCGAATTGTGGAGGTTAAAGAATCCATATTGCCACAGGATCTACAACGTTTCTGTGAACGCGACCTGCCAAAGGCACTAGGCATGTCTCACCCCTGTAGGGTGGAACGTGCACACCGCATAGGTCCCGCTCCAATGTCCGTACAAAGGGACTCTGACCCGCTGGCACACCGCCCCGCCAAGTAATTCTCCGATTTTTAGACTTCAATGATAAGGTGGATCTGCTGAGAGCATATCGCAGACTATCCCAACCACTTGTTATACAAGGCATGCGCCTCCTCCTGTTTGAGGATTTTTCGGTGGAAGTGGCGAAAAAAAGGAGGGCATTCAGTACCATTTGTACGTCCCTGCATAAGCGCAACAGACGGTTCCAGCTACAGTACCCGGCCATACTGAGAATATTCCACGCGGACGGGACATCCTCGGTGTATAACACTCCAGAAGCGGCTGTGGCTGCGTTGAACCTATCACGCTCCCCCTCCAGGGGTCATACTTCCCTGCCCAGGAGATCTGGCAGCCGTTCCTGTTCACCTAGAGAATATAGACACCCCAGGTCAAGGGTTGGGGTATCACCTGGCCCACCGGGTCCGACGGACCGTAGAAAAAGACCCCGCTCACCTCGAAGACGTCGCAAGAGCGGTCGCCAGTCTTCACCAGACTGAGGACCTGGACATCCTGGATGTCACATTTTCCACAGATCCCTCCAGAACGCTGACTTGCGATTCATACTCTGCACTCACTCTACAATTGGGACTCCATGGCATTGTGATGCGCCAACTGTCCTCATCATCCTGATAAAAGGAGTGCTACAGTTGCTGACCCTTTTTTTTTCTCTCCTTCTTTCTCACTGCTTTCTTTAGTCCCCTCCCCCTTTTGCCATCCCTCTTACCTTCTCACCTTTTCCTCCCTCCCCCTACTTGCTTATGCCCCGCCGGGTTTTATTCTTTGTTGGTGACTGTTGAAATAAATTTCTTCTTGCCATAGGGAGAGGCCGAGGCACGGGGGTGAGGTGCTGTATTACTATGGGGTTGCATGTCAACTCGTCTGAGTTTTACACTGATCCTGTCTCACCTGAAAAAAGGAAGTCACTTAACCCAATTTATATTGCTTCCTGTGAGAGAGGGACATGTCTAGGGTACTTTGTAATTGCCTTATGTTGTTATACGAGGTTACGGGTTCTGTTTATTGAACACTTATTTTTGTTTTATTTCTATGTTCTAAGTTTAATGATGCCTGCTACATGGAGTGCCAGACCCACTGCTCCTGCTCCTGTGACACACACCATCCCTACCCCCCTATTCAAGACTACCAGCTCTATGACCTCTTCGAGTCAGGTACAATGTTAAGAATTTTATCCTGGAACATCAAGGGGCTGCGCGCACTGCAGAAGCGTGGACTTTTGTTACGTTATATAAAAAAACTGCGCCCTGATATAGTCCTGTTACAAGAGACCCATTTGTCTCAATCTGACTTTTTTAGGATGCAGCAGCAGTGGGTCGGTCATGTTTATGGGTCCTCTGCTGTTGATGGTAAAGCGGGGGTTCTGACATTGTTCCACAGATCATTTACACACACGGTACTTTCCCATACTGCAGACATGGATGGCAGATTGGCCCACCTTTTATTTGAACATAATGGGGAAGCCTATAGTCTATATAATATCTATGCTCCTAATGGGGAAAATAAGTCCTTTTTTGATGCCCTTCATGACCGGGTTCTAGCTGATGATAACGGACGGAAAATCCTGGGGGGAGACCTTAACACTTTATTAGATCCCTTGCTGGATAGGAAAAGTCGAATCCCATCCCAGTCTAACCCCCGCTCTCGTGATCGCATACTCCCGACATTTATGCAAACCTTAGCATTGGTGGATGCCGGGTGTCTTACTAACCCAGACGCAAAAGATTTTACTCACTTCTCTCACGCCCACCAATCTTGGTCTAGAATTGATTACATATTGACAGACCGACGACTCAGTGAACGTATAGAATCTGTGACCATAGGTGATCTCGCCATCTCTGACCATGCTCCAGTAATTCTCACCCTATATCCCACATATCCAAAAGGTACGGCCATCTTGTGGCGCTTCCCGTCCTTCCTGACTAAGGAGGAATCATTTGTTGAACTATTGAGGGTGTGGTGGTTAGAATTCACAAGTAACAACAGTGCACACCGTCCAGACACTACGCTTTATTGGGAATCGGGCAAGGCGGTATTACGAGGAAAATTGATTGCGCACTTATCAGCCCTGAAACGCAAAGCCCACATGCAATTTCAAAAGGCTAGTGACCGTTTACGATCGGTTTATGCAAGTTTTCTGCAATCCCCTAGCAATGCTAACAGAGAGGAATGGCATCAATCCCGTACTAGCTATGAATTATGGCTGGACAGAAAAGAAAGATTTCACCGCTCTCACCTTGAAGCCGACTTATTCCGCTATGGCAACAAAGCGGGTCGTCTCTAGTGTTGAGCGGCATAGGCCATATTCGAATTCGCGAATATTCGCGAATATATGGACGAATATTCGTCATATATTCGCGAATATTCGCATATTCGTTATATTCCCGTTTTATTTTCGCATATGCGAAAATTCGCGTATGCGAAAACTATCATATGTGCATATTAGCATATTCAAAATTAACATATGCGAAAATTAGCATATGCGAATTTTCGCACGCCAGTCTCACACAGTAGTATTAGAGCCTTCTTTACACCACACAAGCTGGAAGCAGAGAGGGGTGATCACTGTGATGTGTACTGTGAAAAAAAAAAAAAGAATATTCGTAATTACGAATATATAGCGCTATATTCGCGAAATTCGCGAATTCGCGAATATTTTCGATATTCGCAAATAATAGTCGAATTGCGAATATTCGTGAGCAACACTAGTCGTCTCATGGCTAGACTGGCGAAAGGTCACATTATCCCGTCCCATAGTACCACACTTAAAGACACCGCTGGCACACTACACCATAATCCCCACCAAATTAATAAACTCTTTGCAAGCTTTTATAAAAAAAACCTCTATGAAGACACCTCCTCTGATCCTTCATTGGGACGCTCCTTTCTCCAGAGCCTGGATTTACCTTGCCTGACGGAGGACCAGAGGGAATCCCTTAATGCCCCTATAACGGAGGAAGAAATCCAGTATACAGTAAAACGCTTACATAATGGAAAGGCTCCAGGTCCAGATGGCTACACAGGGGAATTTTTTAAAGCTCTATTACCCCAATTATCGCCAGTCCTCAAAGATTTATTTAACGGATACATGGATACGGGTCAGATCCCTAAAGAGGCAGCTATTGCACATATCAAGGTTCTGCCTAAACCTGGAAAAGACTTATCGGATCCGGAATCTTATCGGCCTATTTCTTTAATAAACCAAGATATTAAAGTTCTATCTAAGATCTTGGCGGATCGCTTGTCCAGGTTTATGCCGACATTAGTGGGAACTCACCAGGTAGGGTTCATTAGGAACCGCTCCGCTACCATGAATCTGAGGACAGTACTGGCGGTTCTGGATCGAGTCCGGCACCAGCCTCAGCCAGGGGAACAACCCGCTTTGCTTTCCTTAGATGCGGAAAAAGCTTTTGACCATGTGAGATGGGACTTGCTGTGGAGGGTGCTGGACAGGTTTGGAATAAGAGGAAGGTTTAAAGACTTTTTACTGGGAACCTACCGTTCACCAATGGCTAGGGTATATACCACGAGTATTCTTTCTGACCCTTTTCCCCTATATAGGGGCACTCGTCAAGGATGCCCTCTATCACCACTGCTTTTTGATCTAGCATTGGAACCACTGGCCAGACATTTACTTGATTCGGAGGTCTTTTCTGGAATAAAGGTTGGATCATCACAGTTTAAACTAACAATGTTTGCGGATGACGTCCTTCTGTTCCTTGATAAACCTTCCGATTCCCTCCCTAGGATTTTATCTTTCTTACAACATTTTGGCACTATGTCTGGTTATACTATTAATGTGGACAACTCTGAATTACTCCCCTTGGGTACTGCTCCACCTAGATGGTCTGCCCGAGAGTTAGATCTGGGGATACGGGTAGCATCCACATCAATAACATATTTGGGTATAAAAGTAGGTAAGACTATTGACACCCTATATCGCCTTAATTACCCCCCCTGATCTCAAAAATACTGACGGAACTTGGCAGGAAATGGGCAGGTATTCCACTCACTTTTATGGGGAGATGTCATCTCATTAAGATGGTGAGTTTTGCACGTCTTTTATACCCCCTAAAAACCCTTCCCTTACTGCTCCGCCACACTGATGTTCGTGTTCTCCAATAGGCCTTTACTAGGTTTATATGGTGTGGGAAGAGGCCAAGAATAGCCTTGCAGAAACTGACACTGTCTAAAAGAGAGGGTGGTCTTAATTTCCCCAATATCAGGGGATTTAACTTGGCATGCCTTTTTCGCTTTGTGGTTGATTGGCTGCACTGCTCCTCCTTCCATGTGAACTTTGGGTTGGAACGTGATTTAGCAGCTCCGTGGAACTTGGCTGCGTTGTTACATACTAGCTACTCCAAATTGCCTCCACTAATTAAACACTCTACTTTATTAAAGGATACCATTGTGACATGGAAGGAGGTCCGCAAATTACACCATCTGCCTTTCTTGGTCTCCAAACATCTCCCCCTCAATGGCCTACCGGAGCTACCAACAGGGATTTCCCGTCAAACGCTGTCGATTTGGGCAGATCATGGCATTCACATGGTTAGAAATCTTATAGATGTTGAGGGGCGTAGATGGCTTTCTCCGAGATCTTTGCTTGAAACTTATCACCTACCATCGTCTCATCTTCTCCCACTCAATCAAATATTCTCCTTCTTCAGGCATCGCTTAGGTGATCTGTCTAAAGAAGCGGATGACCACCCCCTAGATGATCTGTTAGGTTCCGGCCAGCGCAAATTGTCTATTTCAGAAATATACCCAACTCTTAGGCAAACTCTACTAAAATTTGACCCTTCCTCTCTGTTTGCTTCCTGGGCTAAATGGATACCGGAGGATGATATCTCGGATTGTATATTACAGGGATGGCAGAAGGTACTTACCCATGTAATCAACGAATGTTGGAGGGAAACTTACTTCAAATTTGCACACAGGGCCCTCTATGGATTTAACATATTGCCTTCCGCTGATTTCCCTGATAGAATAACGGCCTGCCCTAAATGTGCGACCCCCCCTAACTGATATGTGACATGGTGTCTGGACGTGTGCTTTCTCTCAGACTTATTGGAAAATGGTCCAAACCTATCTCAAGAATATTTGCCACATTTCACTGCCCCTGCGACCTAGGGTTTTTCTTTTCATCAACTGCGTCCGCCTGAACCAACCCGGGTAGGACTCCCCAAGGTACCCCCGCTAATTCACGTCATCTTATTGGTAGCGCTCCGTTGTATATTTGCCTCCTGGCTATCATCCTCAACACCCACACTTTCTGTTTTGATCCAACAACTAAAGCTCTTTTGCAAAGTGGACAAACTGGACACTGAATGCCTGTCACGATTCGGCTGGCTGGAGGTGGATCCTCTGTGCCAGAGAGGGATTGGCGTGGACCGTGTTGGTGGACCGGTTCTAAGTTGCTACTGGTATTCACCAGAGCCCGCCGCAAAGCGGGATGGTCTTGCAGCGGCGGTAGCAACCAGGTCGTATCCACCAGCAATGGCTCAACCTCTCTGACTGCTGAAGATAAGCGCGGTACAAGGGAGTAGACGAGAGCAAGGTCGGACGTAGCAGAAGGTCAGGGCAGGCAGCAAGGATCGTAGTCAGGGGCAACGGCAGGAGGTCTGGAACACAGGCTAGGAACACACAAGGAAACGCTTTCACTGGCACAATGGCAACAAGATCCGGCGAGGGAGTGCAGGGGAAGTGAGGTATAAGTAGGGAGTGCACAGGGGAACATACTGATTAAGCCTGCTGCGCCAATCAGTGGCGCAGTGGCCCTTTAAATTGCAGAGACCCGGCGCGCGCGCGCCCTAAGGAGCGGGGCCGCGCGCGCCGGGACAAGACAGACGGAGAACGGGTCAGGTACGGGAGCCGGGATGCGCATCGCGAGCGGGCGCCTCCCGCATCGCGAATCGCATCCCGGCTGGGAGTGATATTGCAGCGCACCCGGTCAGCAGGTCTGACCGGGGCGCTGCGAATGAGAGGATGCTGCGAGCGCTCCGGGGAGGAGCGGGGACCCGGAGCGCTCGGCGTAACAGTACCCCCCCCCCCCTTGGGTCTCCCCCTCTTCTTGGAGCCCGAGAACCTGAGGATAAGACTTTTGTCTAGGATGTTGTCCTCAGGTTCCCAGGATCTCTCCTCTGGGCCACAGTTTTCCCAATCCACCAAAAAAAATCTTTTCCCTCTGACAGTCTTGGAGGCCAGAATCTCCTTCACAGAGAAGACGTCAGATGAACTGGAAACAGGAGTGGGAGAAACAACTTTGGGAGAGAAGCGGTTAATGATGAGTGGTTTAAGGAGAGAGACATGGAAGGCATTGGGAATATGAAGAGAAGGAGGAAGAAGGAGTTTGTAAGAGACAGGGTTAATCTGGCACAAGACTTTGAAAGGGCCAAGATAGCGTGGTCCCAGTTTGTAACTGGGGACACGAAAGCGGACATATTTAGCGGAGAGCCATACCTTGTCTCCAGGAGCAAAAATGGGGGGAGTTCTTCTTTTCTTATCAGCAAATCTTTTCATCCGGGATGAAGCCTGTAAAAGAGAATTTTGTGTCTCTTTCCATATGGTGGAAAGATCACGAGTCACTTCATCCACAGCGGGCAAACCAGAGGGCAAGGGAGTAGGGAGGGGAGGAAGATGGTGACGGCCGTACACCACGAAAAATGGGGATTTAGCAGAAGATTCGGAGACTCTGAAGTTGTATGAGAATTCAGCCCATGGTAGAAGATCTGCCCAGTCATCCTGGCGGGAGGAAACAAAATGCCGTAAATAGTCACCCAGGACCTGATTAATTCTTTCTACTTGCCCATTGGATTGGGGATGGTAAGAAGAAGAGAAGTTTAATTTGATCTTGAGCTGTTTACAGAGGGCCCTCCAGAATTTAGACACGAATTGGACGCCTCTATCCGAGACGATATGCGTGGGCAAACCGTGAAGGCGAAAAATGTGTACAAAAAATAGCTTTGCCAACTGAGGCGCTGAAGGAAGACCAGGAAGAGGAATAAAATGTGCCATCTTGGAAAATCGATCAACGACCACCCAAACAACTGTGTTGCCACGGGATGAGGGCAAGTCCGTAATAAAGTCCATACCAATCTGTGACCAAGGCTGTTCAGGAACAGGCAGAGGATGAAGGAGACCAGCAGGCTTCTGGCGAGGAGTCTTATCCCGGGCACAGACAGTACAGGCCCGCACGAAATCAACAACACCAGTCTCCAGAGTCAGCCACCAATAAAATCGAGAGATGAGTTGCAAGGATTTTTTGATGCCCGCATGGACTGCGAGGTGGGAGGAGTGTCCCCATTTGAGAATCCCGAGACGCTGGCGTGGAGAAACGAAGGTCTTCCCTGGAGGAGTTTGCCTGATGGAGGCTGGAGAAGTGGAGATCAGACAGTCCGGAGGAATGATGTGTTGCGGAGAGACCTCTACTTCCGAGGCATCAGAAGAACGAGAGAGGGCATCGGCCCTAATGTTCTTGTCAGCAGGGCGAAAATGGATTTCAAAGTTAAAACGGGCAAAGAACAACGACCACCTAGCCTGGCGAGGGTTCAGTCGTTGGGCAGACTGGAGATAGGAGAGATTCTTGTGATCAGTGTATATGATAATGGGAAATTTTGATCCCTCCAGCAGGTGCCTCCATTCCTCAAGCGCCAATTTAATGGCCAGTAGTTCTCGATCACCAATGGAGTAGTTTCTCTCCGCCGGAGAGAAGGTCCTAGAAAAAAACCCACAAGTAACAGCATGCCCGGAAGAATTTTTTTGTAGAAGGACAGCTCCAGCTCCCACAGAGGAGGCATCTACCTCCAATAGAAAGGGTTTAGATGGGTCAGTGCTGGAGAGCACGAGAGCAGAAGAAAAGGCAGACTTGAGATGTTTAAATGCGTCTTCCGCTTGGGGAGACCAGGACTTAGGATTGGCATTTTTCTTGGTTAAAGCCACGATAGGGGCCACAATAGTGGAGAAGTGTGGAATGAATTGTCTGCAATAATTGGCGAACCCCAAAAAACGTTGGATAGCACGGAGTCTGGAGGGGCGTGGCCAATCTAAGACGGCAGAAAGTTTATCTGGGTCCATTTGTAGTCCCTGGCCAGAGACCAAGTATCCTAGGAAAGGAAGAGATTGACATTCAAAGAGACATTTCTCCATTTTGGCATAAAGTTGATTGTCCCGAAGTCTCTGAAGAACCATGTGGACATGCTGGCGGTGTTCTTCTAAGTTGGCAGAAAAAATCAGAATATCGTCCAGATAAACCACAACACAGGAATATAGGAGATCACGAAAAATTTCATTAACAAAGTCTTGGAAGACGGCAGGGGCGTTGCACAGGCCAAAGGGCATGACCAGATACTCAAAGTGTCCATCTCTGGTGTTAAATGCAGTCTTCCATTCGTCCCCCTCCCTGATGCGGATGAGATTATAAGCACCTCTTAAGTCCAGTTTGGTAAAGATGTGGGCGCCTTGTAGGCGATCAAAGAGTTCCGAGATAAGAGGTAAGGGGTAGCGCTTTTTTACCGTGATTTTATTAAGTCCGCGGTAATCAATGCAAGGGCGTAGGGAGCCATCTTTTTTGGACACAAAAAAAAATCCAGCTCCGGCAGGAGAGGAGGACTTGCGGATAAACCCCTTTTTTAAATTCTCCTGGATGTACTCCGACATGGCTAGAGTCTCTGGAGCAGACAGAGGATAGATTCTGCCCCGGGGTGGAGTAGTACCCGGGAGGAGGTCAATAGGACAGTCATAGGGCCTGTGAGGAGGTAAAGTCTCTGCTTGCTTTTTGCAAAAAACATCAGCATAGTCCATATAAGCCTTAGGAAGACCGGATACCGGGGGAACCACAGGGTCACGACAGGGAGTACAGGGAACCGGTTTAAGACAGTCCCTGAGACAAGAAGTTCTCCTGTGGACCAATCAAGGGTTGGGGAATGGCGTTGAAGCCATGGTAATCCAAGAAGAATTTCTGAAGTGCAGTTGGAGAGGACCAAAAATTCAATTTTTTCGTGATGGGGTCCGATGCACATTAGGAGAGGTTCCGTGCGGTAATGCACGGTACAGTCCAATCTTTCATTGTTAACAGAATTGATGTAGAGGGGTCTGGCGAGACTGGTCACCGGGATGTTGAACCTGTTGATGAGAGAGGCCAAAATAAAATTTCCTGCAGATCCGGAATCCAAGAAGGCCATAGCAGAGAAGGAGAAGGTAGAAGAAGATATCCGTACAGGCACAGTAAGGCGTGGAGAAGCAGAGTTCACATCAAGAACTGTCTCATCTTTGTGCGGAGTCAGCGTACGTCTTTCCAGGCGGGGAGGGCGGATAGGACAATCCTTCAAGAAGTGTTCGGTACCGGCACAGTACAGGCAAAGATTCTCCATGCGGCGTTGTGTCCTCTCTAGAGGTGTCAAGCGAGACCGGTCAACTTGCATAGCCTCCACGGCGGGAGGCACAGGAACGGATTGCAGAGGACCAGAGGAGAGAGGAGCCGGGGAGAGAAACCGCCTCGTGCGAACAAAGTCCATATCCTGGCGGAGCTCCTGACGCCTTTCGGAAAAACGCATGTCAATGCGGGTGGCAAGATGAATAAGTTCATGCAGGTTAGCAGGAATTTCTCGTGCGGCCAGCACATCTTTAATGTTGCTGGATAGGCCTTTTTTAAAGGTCGCGCAGAGGGCCTCATTATTCCAGGATAATTCGGAGGCAAGAGTACGGAATTGGATGGCGTACTCGCCAACAGAAGAATTACCCTGGACCAGGTTCAGCAGGGCAGTCTCAGCAGAAGAGGCTCGGGCAGGTTACTCAAAGACACTTCGAATCTCCGTGAAGAAGGAGTGTACAGAGGCAGTGACAGGGTCATTGCGGTCCCAGAGCGGTGTGGCCCATGACAGAGCTTTCCCAGACAGAAGGCTGACTACGAAAGCCACCTTAGACCTTTCAGTAGGAAACTGGTCCGACATCATCTCCAAGTGCAGGGAACATTGCGAAAGAAAGCCACGGCAAAACTTAGAGTCCCCATCAAATTTATCCGGCAAGGATAATCGTAGGCCGGAAGCGGCCACTCGCTGCGGAGGAGGTGCAGGAGCTGGCGGAGGAGATTGTTGCTGAAGCTGTGGTAATAGCTGCTGTAGTATCACGGTCAGTTGAGACAGCTGGTGGCCTTGTTGCGCTATCTGTTGCGACTGCTGGGCGACCACCGTGGTGAGGTCGGCGACAACTGGCAGTGGGACTTCAGCGGGATCCATGGCCGGATCTACTGTCACGATTCGGCTGGCTGGAGGTGGATCCTCTGTGCCAGAGAGGGATTGGCGTGGACCGTGTTGGTGGACCGGTTCTAAGTTGCTACTGGTATTCACCAGAGCCCGCCGCAAAGCGGGATGGTCTTGCAGCGGCGGTAGCAACCAGGTCGTATCCACCAGCATAGGCTCAACCTCTCTGACTGCTGAAGATAAGCGCGGTACAAGGGAGTAGACGAGAGCAAGGTCGGACGTAGCAGAAGGTCAGGGCAGGCAGCAAGGATCGTAGTCAGGGGCAACGGCAGGAGGTCTGGAACACAGGCTAGGAACACACAAGGAAATTCTTTCACTGGCACAATGGCAACAAGATCCGGCGAGGGAGTGCAGGGGAAGTGAGGTATAAGTAGGGAGTGCACAGGTGAACACACTGATTAAGCCTGCTGCACCAATCAGTGGCGCAGTGGCCCTTTAAATTGCAGAGACCCGGCGCGCGCGCGCCCTAAGGAGCGGGGCCGCGCGCCGGGACAAGACAGACGGAGAACGGGTCAGGTACGGGAGCCGGGATGCGCATCGCGAGCGGGCGCCTCCCGCATCGCGAATCGCATCCCAGCTGGGAGTGATATTGCAGCGCACCCGGTCAGCAGGTCTGACCGGGGCGCTGCGAATGAGAGGATGCTGCGAGCGCTCCGGGGAGGAGCGGGGACCCGGAGCGCTCGGCGTAAAAATGCCATAAGGACACTAAGACACAAATTTTTCGATAAGTGGCATGTGTTCATTGTCAATCATACGGCCTCGGAAATAGCTGATATTGTTCGTCCTTTCAGTCTCACAGAGTGGTATAGCCTGAGTTCTTTGGACAATACCTTGGGGGCCTTGAGACTCCCCCAGTCGTGATTAGATAACCCATCTTCTCTTTCCTCCACAGTCATTGCAGACTTTTCGTGGTTAAAGCACTCCATTATACTACCAATGTATTGTATCTTACCTTATGTGAATCTTGGTTCTGTTACTTTTTATTTGAAAATGTAATAAAATATGTTTGAAAAAAAAAAAAAAAAAGAAGTTCATAGTCTAGTATAAGCATTATGCTATATCCCTTTATACAAGGTCCCACGGGGGGATAAAACACCTTTGGGAATGATAGCCCTCTAGATGGAGACTCACTAAAACTTAACTTTTATTCTACTATTAAAATGATATGGGAATTTATAGAAAAAACCCACGTGAGGTTAAAACTATTAGTGCTGTTCCTTACTATGCGCTGGAGATATAATTATGTGGTTGTTTGTGGACATATATCTAGCGGGTATTGTTTGCCAATACAGGAGACCTCTCACGTCTATCCTGATAGATTTGTGTACTCTCCCACGTATTATCTCCCACTTTATAGGAGGTCTCTCACACCTTTCTTGTGAGATCTCCGACTTTACTGATGTTTGTGTGTGTGTACTCTGATACTTATCAGGTATCACCAGCTACATTTTCCTCTCATTGCATAGATTTTGGAAACAGCACTGTCTAAAACCCTACACCAGCCTCCCCTACATTTCACCAAACAATGGCTTTGTCAAGGGTTCATGAGGCTTGTTGCGGCTTGGACGCCCGTACGGCTTTTTATAATCTTTTAATCTTTTGTTTACTAGTCAAACCCTCCTGTCATGGGATCATCACATGACTCGTTCCATTCTGTGCGTGTTCTCGCGATCTTCCGCCTCGGTCTTACAATCTCGCGCAAACTCTTGCAACTCTGCGCATGACCGTTGACTTCTCCTCTATCCCGTTAGTTCGCTAGTGTGCATGCCCCCAGACTTAACCTAATTTCGCTCTGTTCTATCACCATTGCGCATGATCACTCATACATTTTATTCTCCTCCATATATGTGTTATAGTAGGCTTGGACCTCTGTTTATTGCATCAATTCGCCTGTTGTTGTTTTTCCTCCTCTTCATTTTTGTGTATCCTGCCCTATTGTCCTCTTGTTTATCTTATTCTGTATCATTTATAACCTTGCTTACAGTAATTATGCCACTCAGATATGCCACTATATATGTATACAGTCATTGCTGTTAATGTTGGCACCCCTGAAATTTTTCAAGAAAATTAAGTTTTTCTCACAGAAAAGGATTGCAGTAATACATGTTTTGCTATACAAATGTTTATTCCCTTTATGTGTATTTGAACTAAATCAAAAAAGGGAGGAAAAAAAGCTAATTGTACATAATGTCACACCAAACTCCAAAAATGGGCTGGACAAAATTATTGGCACCCTTTCAAAATTGTGGAAAAATAAGATTGTTTCAAGCATGTGATGCTCCTTTAAACTCACCTGGGGCAAGTAACAGATATGGGCAATATAAAAATCACACCTGAAAGCAGATAAAAAGGAGAGAAGTTCATGTAGTCTTTGCATTGTGTGTCTGTGTGTGCCACACTAAGCATGTACAACAGAAAGAGGACTTGAGAACCAAAATTGTGGAAAAATATCAACAATCTCAAGGTTACAAGTCTGTCTCCAGAGATCTAGATTTGCCTTGTCCACAGTACGCAACATTATCAAGAAGTTTGCAACCCATGGCACTGTAGCTAATCTCCCTTGGCGTGGACAGAAGAGAAAAATTGATGAAAGGTGTCAACGCAGGATAGTCCAGTTGGTGGATAAGCAGCCCCAAACAAGTTCCAAAGATATTCAAGCTGCCCTGCAGGCTCAGGGAGCATCAGTGTCAGCGCGAACTATCCATCAACATTTAAATGAAATGAAACGCTATGGCAGGAGATCCAGGAGCAACCCACTGCTGACACATAAAAAAGCAAGACTACATTTTGCCAAAATGAACTTGAGTAAGCCAAAATCCTTCTGAGAAAACGTCTTGTGGACAGATGAGACCAAAATAGAGCTTTTTGGTAAAGTACATCATTCTACTTTTTACCGAAAACAGAATGAGGCATACAAAGAAAAGAACGCAGTACCTACAGTGAAATATGGTAGAGGTTCAATTATGTTTTGGGGTTGTTTTACTGCCTCTGGCACTGGGTGCCTTGGGTCTTCCAGCAGGACAATGACCCTAAACATATGTCAAAAAGCACCAAGAAATGGATGGCAACAAAGTGCTGGAGATTTCTGAAGTGGCCAGCAATGACTCCAGATCTAAATCCCATTGAACACCTGTGGAGAGATCTTAAAATTGCTGTTGGGAAAAGGTGCCCTTCCAATAAGAGAGACCTGGAGCAGTTTGCAAAGGAAGAGTGGTCCAACATTCCGGCAGAGAGGTGTAAGAAGCTTATTGATGGTTATAGGAAGAGACTGATTTCAGTTATTATTTCCAAAGAGTGTGCAACCAAATATTAAGTTAAGGGTGGCAATCATTTTGTCCAGACCATTTTTGGTGTTTGGTGTGACATTATTAGTGTTGCTCGCGAATATTCGCAATTCGAATTTTATTCGCGAATATCGCATATTCGCGAATTCGCGAATATTCGCGAATATAGCACTATATATTCGTAATTACGAATATTCTTTATTTTTTTTTTTCACAGTACACATCACAGTGATCATCCCTCTCTGCTTCCAGCTTGTGTGGTGTAATTTTCGCTTATGCTAATTTTTGTATATGCTAATTTCCGCATATGTAAATTTTTGCATACGCGAAGTTTCGCATATGCGAAAATAAAACGAGAATATTACGAATATGCGAATATTCACGAATATATTACGAATATTCGTCCATATATTCTCGAATATTCGCGAATTCGAATATGGCCTATGCCGCTCAACACTAGACATTATGTCCAATTTGCTTTTTTTCCTCCCTTTTTTGGTTTAGTTCTGTTACGCTGAGCGCTCCGGGTCCCCCTCCTCCTCCGGTCAGCAGCGCTGACCGGAGACGCTGCTCTGTCGTGCCCGGCGGGGATGCGATCCGTCTAACGGGACGTGCCCGTCCACGGATCGCATCCCGTCCCACTCACCTGTCCCGATCTACTGCTGGGTCCCGGAGCGCGGCCCGCTCTTTAGATTTCAGATTAGGCTCTCAGATTTAAAGGGCCAGCGCACCGCTAATTGGTGCCTGGCCAAATCACCCTAATTAGCTTCCATCTGCTCCATGTGTATTAAAGTCTGCTTCCCCTTCTGTTCCCTGCCGGATCTTGTTGCCCTAGTGCCCTGAGAAAGCGTTTTGTGTATTCCAAGCCTGTGTATCCAGACCCTTGCCGTTGCCCCTCACTACGAACCATTGCTGCCTGCCCAGACCTTCTGCTACATCCGACCTTGCCCTTGCCTTGTCCCTGTGTACCGCGCCTGACTCAGCTGTCAGTGAGGTTGAGTCGCTATCGGGTGGAACGACCTGGGGATTATCTGCCGCTGCAAGTCCATCCCGCTTTGCGGCGGGCTCTGGTGAAAACCAGTAACCCCTTAGATTCCGTTCCCCTGGTACGGCCCACGCCATCACCTCACTGACACAGAGGATCCACCACCTGTGTCCTCTCCGCATACCAGTCCGGATCCTGACAGTAGATCCGGCCATGGATCCCGCTGAGGTCCCGCTGCCTAGTGTCGCTGACCTAACTACCATGGTCACCCAGCAATCACAGCAGATCGCGCAACAAGGACAGCAGCTGACTCAACTGACCTTTATGCTGCAACAGCTTCTGCCGCAACTACAGCAACCATCTCCTCCGCCAGCTCCTGCATCTCCTCCGCAGCGAGTGGCTGCTCCCAGTTTCCGCCTGTCTCTTCCAGACAAGTTTGATGGGGACTCTAAACTGTGCCCTGGATTCTTGTCCCAGTGTTCCCTACATCTGGAGATGATGTCGGACCAATTCCCTACTGAATGGTCTAAGGTGGCATTCGTGGTCAGTCTCCTGTCTGGAAAGGCTTTGTCATGGGCCACACCACTTTGGGACCGCAACGATTCCGCCACTGCTACTATCCAGTCCTTCTTCTCTGAAGTACGTAGTGTTTTTGAGGAGCCAGCCCGGGCTTCCTCAGCCGAGACTGCTTTGCTGAACCTTGTCCAAGGGAGTTCTTCTGTGGGCGAATACGCCATCCAGTTCCGCACCCTCGCCTCAGAGCTATCCTGGAATAATGAGGCCCTCTGCGCGACCTTCAAGAAAGGCTTATTCAGTAACATCAAAGATGTCCTGGCCGCATGAGAAATTCCTGCTAATCTGTCAGAACTATTTGGCCACCCGCATCGACATGCGTTTCTCGGAAAGACACCAGGAACTTCGTCAGGAAAAGGATCTTGTTCACTCCAGGCGGTTTTTCTCCCAGGTTCCTCTCTTCCAACGTCCTTTGCAATCTGTTCCTGTGCCTTCTGCCGAGGAGGCTATGCAAGTGGATCAATCTCGCCTGACCCTACAAGAGAGGACTCGCCGCCGAAACGAGAATTTGAGCCTGTACTGTGCAAGTACCGAACATTTCCTAAAAGACTGTCCTATCCGCCCTCCGCGTCAGGAGAAACGCACGCACCTAGTTCACGAGGGTGAAACGACACTTGGTGTGACTTCTGCCTCTCCACGTCTGACTGTACCTGTGCGGATTTCTCCTTCTGCCAACTCCTCCTTCTCAGCAGTGGCCTTCTTGGTTCTGCAGGAAACTTTATCTTGGCCTCTTTCGTTAATAGGTTCAGTATTCCAGTAACCCGTCTCGTCAGCCGCTCTTCATCTCTTCAGTAAACGGAGAGAAATTGGTCTGCACTGTGCGCTACCACACTGAACCCCTGCCCATGAGCATTGGACTTCACCATGAAAAAATAGAATTTTTTGTTCTGCCTAACTGCACTCCTGAAGTTCTTCTTGGCTTGCTGTGGCTCCAGCGTCATGCTCCTACCCTCGACTGGACCACCGGGGAGATCAAAAGTTGGGGTCCTTCTTGTCACAAGCGATGTCTCAAGTCTGCTTCCACTAGTCAAACCCCTGCGGCTTCTTCTTTTCCGGGACTTCCCAAGGCTTACCAGGACTATTCAGATGTATTCTGCAAAAAGCAAGCAGAGGTCTTACCTCCACATAGACCTTATGATTGCCCTATTGACCTTCTTCCTGGTACCACTCCGCCCCGTGGCAGGATTTACCCTCTTTCAACCCCGGAGACCCAAGCCATGTCGGAGTACATCCAGGAAAACTTAAAGAGGGGTTTTATTCGGAAATCTTCATCCCCTGCTGGAGCGGGGTTCTTCTTTGTTTCTAAAAAGGATGGATCCTTACGCCCATGTATTGACTACCGTGGTCTAAACAAGATCACCATCAAAAAACGCTATCCCCTGCCTTTAATCTCTGAACTCTTTGACCGTCTACGCGGAGCAAATATCTTCACCAAACTGGATCTAAGGGGCGCGTATAATCTTATTCTCATCCGCAAAGGTGATGAGTGGAAAACCGCTTTCAATACCAGAGATGGACATTTTGAATATCTAGTCATGCCCTTTGGGCTCTGCAACGCCCCTGCAGTCTTCCAGGACTTTGTTAATGAGATCTTTCGGGACTTATTGTATACCTGTGTTGTGGTCTACTTGGATGACATCTTGATTTTTTCCTCTAACTTAGAGGAACACCGTCGTCATGACCGTTAAGTGCTCCAAAGACTCAGTGAAAACCACCTATACGCTAAATTTAAAAAATTTCTCTTTGAATACAACAGTCTTCCTTTCCTAGGTTATCTAGTCTCTGGCCAAGGGCTTCAAATGGATCCTGATAAACTGTCTGCGGTTTTGGATTGGCCACACCCTTCTGGACTCCGTGCTATCCAACGCTTCCTGGGATTCGCCAACTATTATCGACAGTTTATTCCCCACTTCTCCACCATTGTGGCTCCTATTGTGGCTCTGACTAAGAAGAATGCTAATCCTAAATCTTGGCCTCCACAAGCGGATGAGGCCTTCAAACGTCTCAAAGCTGCCTTCGCCTCTGCACCAGTTTTGTCCAGACCTGATCCGTTGAAACCATTCTTCCTGGAAGTGGATGCTTCCTCAGTCGGAGCCGGAGTCATTCTTCTACAAAAAAAAAGCTACTGGATGGAACATTACTTGTGGTTTTTTCTCAAAGACTTTCTCTCTGGCAGAAAAGAACTACTCTATTGGAGATCGTGAACTCCTGGCCATCAAATTAGCACTCGAGGAGTGGAGACATCTTTTGGAGGGTTCCAAACGCCCCATTGTCATTTACACTGACCACAAGAATTTGTCTTACCTCCAGTCCGCTCTGCGTTTGAATCCTCGCCAGGCTAGATGGTCGTTGTTCTTTGCCCGCTTCAACTTCGAGATACACTTCCGTCCCGCTGACAAGAATGTCAGAGCCGATGCCCTATCCCGTGCTTCTGATGCCTCCGAGGCTGAAGCCCCTCTGCAGCATATTATACCACCTGAGTGCCTGGTCTCCTCTGCTCCAGCTTTACTGGGGCAAACCCCCCCTGGAAAGGCTTTTGTTCCTCCACGCCTTCGCCTCAGGATCCTCAAATGGGGCATTCTTCTCACCTGGCTGGTCATGCTGGCATTAAAAAGTCCATTCAGCTAATCTCCCATCTGTATTGGTGGCCAACACTGGAGAGTGATGTTACTGATTTTGTTCGGGCTTGTACTGTTTGCGCCCGGGATAAAACTCCTTGCCAGAAGCCTGCTGGACTCCTCCATCCCTTGCCCGTCCCTGAGCAACCATGGTCCCAAATTGCCATGGATTTCATTACAGATCTTTCTGATTCACATGGTAACACAGTCATTTGGATGGTCATTGATTGCTTCTCCAAGATGGCCCACTTTGTTCCTCTGCCAGGTCTTCCTTCCGCACCTCAGTTGGCTAAACATTTTTTCCTCCAAATTTTGCGCCTCCACGGACTTCCCACGCATATTGTTTCTGACAAAGGGCTCTCTGCACCCAGTTGAAGATTAAACAAAATTTTTCATCTGCCTACCATCCACAATCTAATGGACAAGTAGAAAGAGTGAACCAGGTTTTGGGCGGTTATCTTCGGCACTTTGTTTCTTCTCGCCAAGATGATTGGGTCGACCTCCTGCCCTGGGCCGAAGTTTCTTATAATTTTAAAAATTCTGAGTCCTCCGCTAAATCTCCGTTTTTTGTGGTGTACGGCCGTCACCCTCTTCCCCCCCTCCCGTTGCCCACTTCTTCTGGTGTTCCTGCTGTGGATGAGCTGACTCAGGATTTCCCCTCCATCTGGCGTGACACCCACGATTCTCTCCAATTGGCTTCCACCCGGATGAAGAAACATGCTGACAAGAGCAAAAGGGCTCCTCCCGTTTTTTCTCCGGGTGACAGAGTATGGCTCTCAAGCTACAAGTTGGGCCCGCAGTTCTTAGGCCCGTTCAAAGTCCTAAGACAGATTAACCCTGTGTCCTATCAGCTTCACCTTCCTCCCTCTCACCGCATTCCTAACTCTTTTCATGTCTCGTTACTTAAACCTGTTATCCTTAATCGTTTTTCTCCTAAGGTTCGTGTTCCTGTCCCTGTCTCCGGTTCCTCTGATGTCTTTTCTGTCAAACAGATCCTCGCCTCCAAGGTGGTCAGAGGTAAAAAAAATTTTTTGGGGTGGATTGGGAGAATTGCGGTCCTGAGGAGAGATCCTGGGAGCCTGAAGCCAACATCTTAGACAAGGACCTCATTGCCAGGTTTCTTGGCTCCAAAAAGAGGGGGAGACCAAAGGGGGGGGGTACTGTTACGCCGAGCGCTCCGGGTCCCCCTCCTCCTCCGGAGCGCTCGCGGCGTCTTCTGCCCTGCAGCGCTCCGGTCAGCAGCGCTGACCGGAGACACTGCTCTGTCGTGCCCAGCGGGGATGCGATCCGCCTAACGGGACGTGCCCGTCCGTGGATCGCATCCCGTCCCACTCACCTGTCACGATCTCCTGCTGGGTCCCGGTGTGCGTGGCCCCGCCCTCTAGGGCGCGCGCGCGCCGGGGCTCTCAGATTTAAAGGGCCAGCGCACCGCTAATTGGTGCCTGGTCCAATCACCCTAATTAGCTTCCATCTGCTCCATGTGTATTAAAGTCTGCTTCCCCTTCCGTTCCCTGCCGGATCTTGTTGCCCTAGTGCCCTGAGAAAGCGTTTTGTATTCAGACCCTTGCCGTTGCCCCTGACTACGAACCATTGCTGCCTGCCCAGACCTTCTGCTACGTCCGACCTTGCTCTTGCCTTGTCCCTGTGTACCGCGCCTGACTGTCAGCTGTCAGTGAGGTTGAGTCGGGTGGAACGACCTGGGGATTACCTGCCGCTGCAAGTCCATCCCGCTTTGCGGCGGGCTCTGGTAAAAATCAGTAACCCCTCAGATTCCGTTCCCCTGGTACGGCCCACGCCATCACCTCACTGACACAGAGGATCCACCACCTGTGTCCTCTCCGCATACCAGTCCGGATCCTGACAAGTTCCAATGCACACAAAGGGAATAAATATGTGTATAGCAAAACGTGTTACTGTGATCGTTTTCTGTGAGAAATACTTAATTTTCTAGAAAATTTCGGGGGTGCCAACATTTACGGCCATGACTACATACCTATGTCCTACATTGTGGCTATAGATCTTTATATATGTTTTTGGTATATAGCATCTTCCATACAAGGTATATGGGCAAGAATAGACATAATTAAAGGGGTACTCCGGTGGAAAACTTTTTTTTTTTTTTTTTTAAATCAACTGGTGCCAGAAAGTTAAACAGATTTGTAAATTACTTCTATTAAAAAATATTAATCCTTCCAGTACTTATTAGCTGCTGAATACTACAGAGGAAATTCTTTTCTTTTTGAAACACAGAGCTCTCTGCTGAATCACGAGCACAGTGCTTTCTGCTGACATCTCTGTCCATTTTAAGAACTGTCCAGAGTAGGAGAAAATCCCCATAGAAAACAGCTGCTCTGGACAGTTCCTAAAATGGGCAGAGATGTCAGCAGAGAGCACTGTGCTCATGATGTCAGCAGAGAGCACTGTGTTCCAAAAAGAAAACAATTTCCTGTGTAGTATTCAGCAGCTAATAAGTACTGAAAGGATTAAGATTTTTTAATAGAAGTAATTTACAAATCTGTTTAACTTTCTGGCACCAGTTGATTTAAAAAAAAATTAAAGTTTTCCACTGGAGTACCCTTTTAAATACTGGGTTCCTTCACATAGGGGGCTAATTATTAATTCTCAAGTTGTTATGTTTAGGGAATCTCCATCTCATTCTACCTCACATTATATTCCATATTTCTTTTTGTATTCCATAGATATACTTTTTTGCAGGAATGTTGTTGGTATTATAAGATCTTGCAAATGTTTTTATATACTCCCATATGATGTTTTAAGGGGCCTAAGGTCTTGCTTATTACTCACTCTCAAGGTTATACAGAGCAGTTGTTATGCAGTCTATCTTTTATGTCAATCATGTCGGAGACAATTTTATTAGAGCTGGTGTCTGGATAGGATATATGGTTCTTAACAAACTTCTTCTTAACTTTCACTATTGGTGATCATGTGGAATAGTATTTATCTGCTTAATTGTTACCTTAGCTTATTTTGTGTTGATTTGGGTGATTTTTGAAAATGTTCATTTTTTTTAATTTAATTTTTTTTATAGGAAACCACCGCAGTGTTCTCCTGTATCCAACATCCAAAGTCCTCCAGTCCCAATCAGGTAAATATCTGTTCCTTTCATATTTGCTATAGTGCTATTAATTTATTTCAGATTGATTTTTATTTGTGTCTCCTCATATTGTATTACAAGCATCCCTGTGGGTTTATTATTTTCTATTATTGTTGGTTCTTTGTTCGAGTTCTTTTATCTTAAGTCAGAGTATGAGAAGCCTTAATTTAACCCAAATGCTTGTTTACTGTTTAGTCTGAGAATCCATCTTGCTTCTTCCCGTACTAGGGCTTTATCTAAATCTCCTTTTTTCGGACCTGCTTTGAGTTGGCATAACCCCCAAAATGTCATTGCTTCTATGTTGCTATAGTGAAATGAGTTTGTATGCCTTGCTATTGGTGTATCTGCTCTTGTGCATATTGTACTAAGATGTTTATTGACTCTTTTCCTCAATTCTTGGGTAGTTTTCCCCACATATAGTTGGGGACAGGGACATTGTGCAATGTAAATCACATTCCGACTACTACAGTTTATGAATTGTCTTATTTCCATTTGTCCGCTGGATTTTGGAAGGTTTTCATTTTTGGTATCACCTTGTATGTGGAACAGTGACCACATAGGAATGATCCGGTTGGCGGTTTAGGTAGCCATGTGTCCACTTGTTCTTTATCCATCTTCTAATAACTATGTACCAGTAGGTCTCTGAAATTTGGCCCTCTTCTATATGTTATACTCGGTCTTTCTCCTAGTCCCAGATCTGGATCTAGTCTCAGTAAGTGCCAATGAGATTAGAGGATTCTCATTAATTGTGATGGTTCTTCTTTTGGTCTCGTGCTGTTATCTAGCAAGGTGGGTTGTTTGCTGTATTTTACTCTGTGGTAAGCCTTCTTCATCCAATTTTTTTGGGTACCCTCTTTGATGAAACCTCCTCAGTAGGTTATTGCTCTCTTTCATAAAGTTGTCTTCCTCTGAACAGCTCCTATCCCTCAAATTTTGTCCTATGGGGATACTGTGTTTGGGGTGTGGGGGGTAGGGTGCCAGCTCTTCCAATGCAGGAAGATGTTGGTCACTGTTGGCTTACGGTATATGTCAGTCTGTATATGATTGTCGTTATCAATATATATTGTTAGGTCCAGGAAATGTATTGCTCTTCCACCAATCTCCACTGTAAATTTCATTCCGATGCTATTGTTGTATAATGCATCTACAAACTCATGCTTCCCCCGTTCCAGAAAATTAAAATATCGTCTATGTATGTACCCCAGTATAGAATGTGCTGTGTACAGGGCTGGACTGGCCTAGCGGGATACCGGGAAAATTCCCGCTAGGCTGCGCGCCCTCTGGGCCGGCAGTGTCTGGAGGACAGGCTGCCTGAGTCCCGACAAATCAATGTATCAGTCTGTCAGGACCTGTGTGCTCGGCAGCTGCAGCATTACACACAGGTCCTGAGATGCCTGACAGGCTGATACAGTGAGCGGAGGTCCGGAGGACTGGGGGCTACAGAGTCTGTACTGGGAGCTGTACAGACAAGACACTCACCTCGGCCTCTACTCTCTGCCTTCTCACTGCTCCTGGTCCCTCCTCCTGCTCTTCCTGTCGGCACATTGACTGCAGCTGCTCGGGGGAAGATCTACTATGCAGGGTGAGAGGAAAGGGGACCTAATGCTATTACTATGTAAGTGAAAGGGGTGAGAGTCATGTTATGGAGTGTGTGATGTGTGGGGGGGGGGGGGCTGGAGAGGGGGGACCTGTAATGTGGGGGGCTGGAGAGGGGGGACATGTGATGTGGGGTGCTGGAGAGGAGGGACATGTGATGTGGGGGGGGGGACCTGTGATGTGGGGGGGGAGCTTGAGAGGGGGACCTGTGATGTGGGGGGGGGGGGGCTGGAGAGGGGGGGACCTGTCATGTGGGGGCTGTTATGTGGGGTGGGGGGTGGCCTCTAAGGAGAGAAGACCTGCTGTTACTACCTTGTAAGAGAGGGGCACTTTGGTTTTCTTTTATTGCAATTTAAGTTGTTAGTTAATGAAAAATAATAAATATTTTTTTATATTTAACTACAGTTAAGGGGAATGTTTTATCAGTTTTATGCTGCCTAAACAGTGGGCAGCATAAAACTGGTGCAGGCATCACGATCCCAGGACACTAGGAAAAACACTGAGACACTCGGTCAGTCAGAGTAATCTTAGTTTGAAAATCCTGCTGAAACCCCGGAAATTAGTCCCTGGGGCTGGTCCCAGCGGGGCAGGTGACGTATCGCTCCCTATGCCAATGGTCTCCAAACTGTGGACCTCCAGATGTTGCTTAACTAAAACTCCCAGCAAAACTACAATTCCCAGCATGCCCAGACCATTTTTGGAACAACTAGCAGTCCACAGTTTGGAGCCCTAGTCCCTATACAGTTAAATTCCTCACTTCTGCACTACTGCTGGAATTCTGTTCCTGGTATCTGGCACTTCCGGGTTAGGTGACGTGACGTTATACATTGCTTCGGCCCATAACTGAATGAGCAGCTGTGTAACGTCACCTAACCCAGAAGCGCTAGACACTGGGAACTGAATTTCGTGATTCTGGCGGTAGCGCAAGAGCAAGGAAGAAAGGTTTTTTTTTATACTGTCTTCTCCAAGTGGATTTTACATAGCGTTAATACCACATTTCTCTCTTGTATGTTAACTTCAGAGCGCAGCCACAACATAGCTCTCTTATGGAGGCCTGGCAAATCAAATGTCAAGCTTCCCTGTCCCTTCCCTGCAGCCGGCGGCTGCCACAATGACACAATGCTGTGGGGCTGGTATGATCATTTTTCCAGGGTTCGTTTTTAGCCCCAGTTTTGCCCTGGGTGGGGAGAGAGATATAGCTAGCTAAGGCTGCATTCACACCACAATTGTTACATACCGGATCTGGCTGGGAGATGTGAAAACCAGGCGATCCCGTATCTCAGCCGGGCCTGGCCCACATCTCATTTGAATGAGCCGACCGGAGTCAGATAATGACTCCAGTCGGCTCAGTTTTGCCCCGTATCCAGTTTTGTGACCGTACTTAAAACTGTAGTATACCGCGGTTTTAAGTCTGGTCACAAAACCGGATATGGGGCAAAAATAAGCCAACCAGAGTCACTTTTTGACTCCGGTCGGCTCATTCAAATGAATGAGATGGGGGCTGGGATGGGGGCTGAGATAAGGGAGTGCCTGGTTTTCACATGTCCCTATCGGATCCGGTCCCGTATGTAACAATCGTGGTGTGAATGCAGCCTAATGTGGAATGGAGGTAGAAGTGGGAAGAAGCCTGCCTACCTACCTAATATATTAAGGCTGAACATTTACTTAGCTAAGAAGGGGAGAGGGAAGGGGGCACCTTTGTAGTGTTGGTATCTATCTGTATATGATCACTGTATGAAGTTAACCTTGGTCTTTGCCTAGTGGATTTTTTTCAGTAGCAGTGTGGGGATATAAGTCATTCTGCGGTGATACTGGTCATGATGTGGCGGTATTACTTGTCCCTTGTATACTGATATTGATAATTTAAATCTGAGTTCACAGGATTTGGTCAGTAACAGTATGACGGTAATATGTATGGGCATAATATTCCTCCTTGTATACTGGTAATATTGGTCTCAGTATACAGGATTTGGCTAGTAAGAGTATGATGTTAATATGTATGGGGATAATATTCCTCCTTGTATACTTGTATTATTGGTAATATTACTCTCAACATACAGGATTTGGTCAGTAACAGTATCATGGTAATATGTATGGTGATAATTTTCCTCCTTGTATACTGGCATTATTGGTAATATTGCTCTCAATATACCGGATTTTCACATATAACCTTTTAAAAACATTGCTGCCATTTTTCATTATAAGCAGGGCCGGCGTTAGGGCGGGGCAAACCAGGCAATTGCCTAGGGCCCCCATCCCCCAGGGGGCTCCCTGCCGGCTGCTCAGTAGGGGGGGCAACTGTTTTAAAGTGGCCGCAGCATTGGCTTCTTGTTAAAGATTAGCAGTCCGGCCGTGGCCACTTTTAAACAGTGACCAGCTCTGGGCCCCGTGCCCGCAGGGGGCCCCTGTTACATTTGGGACATCCCTGTGTCCCGAAAAATCTTTTCAGGACACAAGGATGCCCCGTTTACCTCATAGCGGCCCCGCGTTACTTTAAAAACGCTGGGGCCGTTGGGAGGAAGCGCACGCAGTGACGTCACTGACGTCACGTGCGTGCGCCCATAGCAACAGTACAGCAGAGCGCAGCAGTGAGGAGGACGCGCGGGTATGGTAAGTGACCTGCGGTCATCTTCAGTGTTCCGACCGCCACTCCCAGGATGGCCCATAGGCCATAGCAGTAGATCGTGATCGGGATGGCCCATGGGCCATAGCAGTAGATCGTGACCCCGGAGCGGTGGTCGGAATACTCAAGTGGGGCAGTAAACAGGCATACAGCCTCCAGCCATACACTGTATATGGCTGAAGGCTGTATGTCTGTAGGGGAACATACTGCACCTAATGTGGTGGAATTATAGTGCACCTAATGTGGGGGAACTGTACTGCACCTAATGTGGGGGAACTATACTGCACCTAATGTGGGGAATTATACTGCACCTAATGTGAGGGAACTATACTGCACCTAATGTGGGGAACTATACTGCACCTAATGTGGGGGAACTACACTGCACCTAATGTGGGGGAACTACTGTATACTGCACCTGATGTGGGGAACTACTGTATACTGCACCTAATGTTGGGGAACTACTGTATACTGCACCTAATGTGGGAAACTACTGTATACTGCACCTAATGTGGGGAACTACTGTATACTGCACCTAATGTGGGGAATTATACTGCACCTAATGTGGGGGAACTAATGTATACTGCACCTAATGTGGGGGAACTACTGTATACTGCACCTAATGTGGGGAATTATACTGCACCTAATGTGGGGGAACTACTGTATACTGCACCTAATGTGGCGGAACTACTGTATACTGCACCTAATGTGAGGAACTACTGTATACTGCACCTAATGTGGGGAATTAAACTGCACTTAATGTGGGGGAACTACTGTATACTGCACCTAATGTGGGGAATTATACTGCACCTAATGTGGGGGAACTACTGTATACTGCACCTAATGTGGGGAACTACTGTATACTGCACCTAATGTGGGGGAACTACTGTATACTGCGCCTAATGTGGGGGAACTACTGTATACTGCACCTAATGTGGGGAACTACTGTATACTGCACCTAATGTGGGGGGACTACTGTATACTGCACCTAATGTGGGGGGGCTACTGTATAATGCAACTAATGTGGGGGGACTACTGTATACTGCACCTAATGTGGGGAACTACTGTATACTGCACCTAATGTGGGGGAACTACTATATACTGCACCTAATGTGGGGGGACTACTGTATACTGCACCTAATGTGGGGGGACTACTGTATACTGCACCTAATGTGGGGGGACTACTGTATACTGCACCTAATGTGGGGGGACTACTGTATACTGCACCTAATGTGGGGAACTAATGTATACTGCACCTAATGTGGGGAACTACTGTATACTGCACCTAATGTGGGGGGACTACTGTATACTGCACCTAATGTGGGGAACTACTGTATACTGCACCTAATGTGGGGCTACTGTATACTGCACCTAATGTGGGAGACTATACTGCACCTAATGTGGGGAACTATACTGCACCTAATGTGGGGAACTATACTGCCAACCTAATGTGGGGGAACTATAATGCACCTAATGTGGAGGAACTATACTGCACCTAATGTGGAGAACTATACTGCACCTAATGTGGAGAGCTATACTGCACCTAATGTGGGGAACCATACTGCACCTAATGTGGGAAACTATACTGCACCTAATGTGTGGGACTATACTGCACCTAATGTGGGGAACTATACTGCAGCTAATGTGGGGAACTATACTGCACCTAATGGGGGGGGACTATATACTGCACCTAATGTGGGGGAACTATACTGCCAACCTAATGTGGGGAGCTATACTGCACCTAATGTGGAGGGAACTGTACTGCACCTAATGTGGGGAACTATACTGCACCTAATGTGGGGGAACTATACTGCACCTAATGAGGGGGGGACTATATACTGCACCTAATGTGGGGGAACTATACTGCCAACCTAATGTGAGGAGCTATACTGCACCTAATGTGGAGGGAACTGTACTGCACCTAATGTGGAGAGCTATACTGCACCTAATGTGGAGAACTATACTGCACCTAATGTGGAGAACTATACTGCACCTAATGTGGGGAACTATACTGCACCTAATGTGGGGGACTATACTGCACCTAATGTGGGGAGAACTATACTGCACCTAATGTGGGGAGAACTATACTGCACCTAATGTGGGGAGAACTATACTGCACCTAATGTGTGGAGAACTATACTGCACCTAATGTGGGGGACTATACTGCACCTAATGTGGGGAGAACTATACTGCACCTAATGTGGGGGAACTATACTGCCAACCTAATGTGGGGAGCTATACTGCACCTAATGTGGAGGGAACTGTACTGCACCTAATGTGGGGAACTATACTGCACCTAATGTGGGGGAACTATACTGCACCTAATGAGGGGGGGACTATATACTGCACCTAATGTGGGGGAACTATACTGCCAACCTAATGTGAGGAGCTATACTGCACCTAATGTGGAGGGAACTGTACTGCACCTAATGTGGAGAGCTATACTGCACCTAATGTGGAGAACTATACTGCACCTAATGTGGAGAACTATACTGCACCTAATGTGGGGAACTATACTGCACCTAATGTGGGGGACTATACTGCACCTAATGTGGGGAGAACTATACTGCACCTAATGTGGGGAGAACTATACTGCACCTAATGTGGGGAGAACTATACTGCACCTAATGTGTGGAGAACTATACTGCACCTAATGTGGGGGACTATACTGCACCTAATGTGGGGAGAACTATACTGCAACTAATGTGGGGGAACTATACTGTACCTAATGTGGGGAGAACTATACTGCACCTAATGTGGGGGAACTATACTGCACCTAATGTGGGGGAGCTATACTGCACCTAATGTGGGGAGAACTATATTGCACCTAATGTGGGGGAACTATACAGCCAACCTAATGTGGAGGAACTATACTGCACCTAATGTGGGGGACTATACTGCACCTAATGTGGGGGACTGTACTGCACCTTATGTGGGGGAACTATACTGCGCCTAATGTGGGGGACTATACTGCACCTTATGTGGGGGAACTATACTGCACCTAATGTGGGAAACTATACTGCACCTAATGTGTGGGACTATACTGCACCTAATGTGGGGAATTATACTGCACCTAATGTGGGGAACTATACTGCACCTAATGTGGGGGAACTATACTGCACCTAATGAGGGGGGGGGGACTATATACTGCACCTAATGTGGGGGAACTATACTTCCAACCTAATGTGGGGAGCTATACTGCACCTAATGTGGAGGGAACTGTACTGCACCTAATGTGGAGAGCTATACTGTACCTAATGTGGGTAACTATACTGCACCTAATGTGGGGGAACTATACTGCACCTAATGAGGGGGGGGGGACTATATACTGCACCTAATGTGGGGAAACTATACTGCCAACCTAATGTGAGGAGCTATACTGCACCTAATGTGGAGAACTATACTGCACCTAATGTGGGGGACTATACTGCACCTAATGTGGGGAGAACTATACTGCACCTAATGTGGGGAGAACTATACTGCACCTAATGTGGGGGACTATACTGCACCTAATGTGGGGAGAACTATACTGCACCTAATGTGGGGGAACTATACTCTACCTAATGTGGGGAGAACTATACTGCACCTAATGTGGGGGAACTATACTGCACCTAATGTGGGGGAACTATACTGCACCTAATGTGGGGAGAACTATACTGCACCTAATGTGGGGGAACTATACAGCCAACCTAATGTGGGGGAACTATACTGCACCTAATGTGGGGAACTATACTGCCAACCTAATGTGAGGAGCTATACTGCACCTAATGTGGAGGGAACTGTACTGCACCTAATGTGGAGAGCTATACTGCACCTAATGTGGAGAACAATACTGCACCTAATGTGGAGAACTATACTGCACCTAATGTGGGGGACTATACTGCACCTAATGTGGGGAGAACTATACTGCACCTAATGTGGGGAGAACTATACTGCACCTAATGTGGGGAGAACTATACTGCACCTAATGTGGGGAGAACTATACTGCACCTAATGTGGGGAGAACTATACTGCACCTAATGTGGGGGAACTATACTGTACCTAATGTGGGGAGAACTATACTGCACCTAATGTGGGGGAACTATACTGCACCTAATGTGGGGAGAACTATACTGCACCTAATGTGGGGGAACTATACAGCCAACCTAATGTGGGGGAACTATACTGCACCTAATGTGGGGAGAACTATACTGCACCTAATGTGGGGGAACCATACAGCCAACCTAATGTGGGGGAGCAATACTGCACCTAATGAGGGGGGGGGGGGGCTATATACTGCACCTAATGTGGGGGAACTATACTGCCGACCTAATGTGAGGAGCTATACTGCACCTAATGTGGAGGGAACTGTACTGCACCTAATGTGGAGAGCTATACTGCACCTAATGTGGAGAACTATACTGCACCTAATGTGGAGAACTATACTGCACCTAATGTGGGGGACTATACTGCACCTAATGTGAGGAGAACTATACTGCACCTAATGTGGGGAGAACTATACTGCACCTAATGTGGGGAGAACTATACTGCACCTAATGTGGGGGACTATACTGCACCTTATGTGTGGAGAACTATACTGCACCATACTGTACCTAATGTGGGGAGAACTATACTGCACCTAATGTGGGGGAACTATACTGCACCTAATGTGGGGGAACTATACTGCACCCAATGTGGGGGAACTATACAGCCAACCTAATGTGGGGGAACTATACTGTACCTAATGTGGGGAGAACAATACTGCACCTAATGTGGGGGAACTATACTGCACCTAATGTGGGGGAACTATACTGCACCTAATGTGGGGAGAACTATACTGCACCTAATGTGGGGGAACTATACAGCCAACCTAATGTGGGGGAACTATACTGCACCTAATGTGGGGAGAACTATACTGCACCTAATGTGGGGGAACCATACAGCCAACCTAATGTGGGGGAACAATACTGCACCTAATGGGGGGGGGGCTATATACTGCACCTAATGTGGGGGAACTATACTGCCGACCTAATGTGAAGATCTATACTGTACCTAATGTGGAGGGAACTGTACTGCACATAATGTGGAGAGCTATACTGCACCTAATGTGGAGAACTATACTGCACCTAATGTGGAGAACTATACTGCACCTAATGTGGGGGACTATACTGCACCTAATGTGGGGAGAACTATACTGCACCTAATGTGGGGAGAACTATACTGCACCTAATGTGGGGAGAACTATACTGCACCTAATGTGGGGGACTATACTGCACCTAATGTGGGGAGAACTATACTGCACCTAATGTGGGGGAACTATACTGTACCTAATGTGGGGAGAACTATACTGCACCTAATGTGGGGGAACTATACTGCACCTAATGTGGGGGAACTATACTGCACCTAATGTGGGGGAACTATACAGCCAACCTAATGTGGGGGAACTATACTGCACCTAATGTGGGGAGAACTATACTGCACCTAATGTGGGGGAACTATACTGCACCTAATGTGGGGGAACTATACTGCACCTAATGTGGGGGAACTATACAGCCAACCTAATGTGGGGGAACTATACTGCACCTAATGTGGGGAGAACTATACTGCACCTAATGTGGGGGAACCATACAGCCAACCTAATGTGGGGGAACTATACTGCACCTAATGTGGGGGACTATACTACACCTAATGTGGGGAACTATACTGCACCTAATGTGGGGGACTATACTGCACCTTATGGGGGGGAACTATACTGCACCTAATGTGGGGGACTATACTCTTTACCTAATGTGGGGGGAACTATACAAAAATATAAAATTTTACTATTCTGATCCCTATAACTCTTTTATTTATTTTCTGTATATGGGGATGTATGAGGGTCATTTTTTGCGCTGTGATTTGTAGTGTTTATCAGTACCATTTTTGTTTTGATGGGACTTTTCAATAGCTTTTTAGATATTTTTTTAATAGTATTTGAAGTGACCAAAAATGTTCAAATCTGGTTAGTGCACTACTACGACTTTTGGGGCCCCACTTTTGATTTTGCCTAGGGCCACGCTAAGCCTAAAACCAGCCCTGATTATAAGGGAGTGTTGTGCCATTTTACTTTTTGAATTTGTGGTGGACTATGATCGGGTCTTGGACGCTGACACCACTTTATTGAAACATTTGGCAAAGTACTGGTGTATTCCTTCTGTGATATATATATATATATGTATAGCCACGCAAAGTGATACGCCTGTGCTCGGTGGCCGTTTGCCGGCACAATGACACAATGCTGTGGGGCTGGTATGCAGTAATTTCCAGGGCTGGTTTTCATCCCCAGTCCGTCCCTGGCTGTGTATAGTGGCAAAAATCATCACCAGAAACAATAGTGTTCTCCCACCACCCTAAAAACAGGTTCGCAAACGTAGGTACACATGCCGTCCCTATTGCTGTACCTTTTACCTGTCCATAAAAGGTACCACCAAAAAGAAAAAAGTTGTGAGTGAGTATATAGTTAAGTAGAGTGATCACAAAATTATTGTGCTCTAAAAAGTGTTTGATCCTGTCACGATGCCGGCTGGCAGGTAGTGGATCCTCTGTGCCAGAGAGGGATTGGCGTGGACCGTGCTAGTGGACCGGTTCTAAGCCACTACTGGTTTTCACCAGAGCCCGCCGCAAAGCGGGATGGTCTTGCTGCGGCGGTAGTGACCAGGTCGTATCCACTAGCAACGGCTCACCTCTCTGGCTGCTGAAGATAGGCGCGGTACAAGGGAGTAGGCAGAGGCAAGGTCGGACGTAGCAGAAGGTCGGGGCAGGCAGCAAGGATCGTAGTCAGGGGCAACGGCAGAAGGTCTGGAAACACAGGAAAGGAACACACAAGGAACGCTTTCACTGGCACTAAGGCAACAAGATCCGGCAAGGGAGTGCAAGGGAAGTGAGGTAATATAGGGAAGTGCACAGGTGATTACCCTAATTGGAACCACTGCGCCAATCAGCGGCGCAGTGGCCCTTTAAATCGCAGAGACCCGGCGCGCGCGCGCCCTAGGGAGCGGGGCCGCGCGCGCCGGGACAGAACAGACGGGGAGCGAGTCAGGTAGGGGAGCCGGGGTGCGCATCGCGAGCGGGCGCTACCCGCATCGCGAATCGCATCCCGGCTGGCAGCGGGATCGCAGCGCCCCGGGTCAGAGGACGTGACCGGAGCGCTGCAGCGGAGAGAGTGAAGCGAGCGCTCCGGGGAGGAGCGGGGACCCGGAGCGCTCGGCGTAACAGTACCCCCCCCCCTTGGGTCTCCCCCTCTTCTTGGAGCCTGAGAACCTGAGGAGCAGACTTTTGTCAAGGATATTGTCCTCAGGTTCCCAGGATCTCTCTTCAGGACCACAACCCTCCCAGTCTACTAAAAAAAAATTTTTCCCTCTGACCTTTTTGGCAGCCAAAATTTCCTTGACCGAGAAGACGTCCGAGGAGCCGGAAACAGGAGTGGGAGGAACAGATTTGGGAGAAAAACGGTTGAGGATGAGTGGTTTGAGAAGAGAGACGTGAAAGGCATTAGGGATACGAAGAGAAGGAGGAAGAAGAAGTTTATAAGAGACAGGATTAATTTGACACAAAATTTTGAAAGGACCAAGATAGCGTGGTCCCAACTTGTAGCTAGGGACACGGAAGCGGACATATTTAGCGGAGAGCCATACCTTGTCTCCAGGGGAAAAAACGGGGGGAGCTCTTCTTTTCTTATCCGCGAACCTCTTCATGCGTGAAGAAGCCTGTAAGAGAGAATTTTGGGTCTCTCTCCATATAATGGAAAGGTCACGAGAAATTTCATCCACAGCGGGCAGACCAGAGGGCAAGGGGGTAGGGAGGGGGGGAAGAGGGTGACGGCCGTACACCACGAAAAATGGGGATTTGGAGGAAGATTCAGAGACCCTGAAGTTATACGAGAATTCGGCCCATGGAAGGAGATCTGCCCAGTCATCCTGGCGGGAGGAAACAAAATGTCGCAAATAATCACCCAAGATCTGGTTAATTCTTTCTACTTGTCCATTGGACTGGGGATGATATGCAGAGGAAAAATTTAATTTAATCTTGAGTTGTTTACAGAGAGCCCTCCAGAATTTAGACACGAATTGGACACCTCTATCCGAGACAATCTGCGTAGGCAACCCGTGAAGACGAAAAATGTGTACAAAAAATTGTTTAGCCAACTGAGGCGCAGAAGGAAGACCAGGAAGAGGGATGAAATGTGCCATTTTGGAGAATCGATCAACGACCACCCAAATAACAGTGTTGCCACGGGAAGGGGGTAAATCAGTAATAAAATCCATACCAATCAGAGACCAAGGCTGTTCGGGGACAGGCAGAGGATGAAGAAAACCAGCGGGCTTCTGGCGAGGAGTCTTATCCCGGGCACAGATAGTGCAGGCTCGCACAAAGTCCCCAACATCCGTCTCCAGAGTCGGCCACCAATAGAAGCGGGAGATGAGTTGCACAGATTTCTTGATGCCCGCATGACCTGCGAGATGGGAGGAGTGACCCCATTTGAGGATTCCGAGGCGTTGGCGTGGAGAAACAAAGGTCTTTCCTGGAGGAGTCTGCCTGATGGAGGCAGGAGAAGTGGAGATCAGGCAGTCAGGTGGAATGATGTGTTGCGGAGGGAGATCAACTTCTGAGGCATCCGAGGAACGAGAGAGAGCATCGGCCCTAATGTTCTTATCGGCAGGACGAAAGTGAATCTCAAAATTAAATCGGGCAAAGAACAGAGACCACCGGGCCTGGCGAGGATTCAGCCGTTGGGCAGACTGGAGGTAGGAGAGGTTCTTGTGGTCGGTGTAGATAATAACAGGAAATCTTGATCCCTCCAGCAGATGCCTCCATTCCTCAAGTGCTAATTTAATGGCTAGAAGCTCTCGATCCCCGATGGAGTAGTTCCTCTCCGCTGGAGAGAAGGTCCTAGAGAAAAAACCACAAGTGACAGCATGCCCGGAAGAATTTTTTTGTAGAAGAACAGCTCCAGCTCCCACTGAGGAGGCATCAACCTCCAATAGGAAGGGTTTGGAAGGGTCAGGTCTGGAGAGCACGGGAGCCGAAGAAAAGGCAGACTTGAGTCGTTTAAAGGCGTCTTCTGCTTGAGGAGGCCAGGACTTGGGATCAGCATTTTTTTTGGTTAAAGCCACGATAGGAGCCACAATGGTAGAAAAATGTGGAATAAATTGCCTGTAATAATTGGCGAACCCCAAAAAGCGTTGGATAGCACGGAGTCCGGAGGGGCGTGGCCAATCTAAGACGGCAGAGAGTTTGTCTGGATCCATCTGTAGTCCCTGGCCAGAGACCAAATATCCTAGAAAAGGAAGAGATTGGCATTCAAACAGACATTTCTCAATTTTGGCATAGAGTTGGTTGTCACGAAGTCTCTGAAGAACCATACGGACATGCTGGCGGTGTTCTTCTAGATTGGCAGAAAAAATTAGGATATCGTCCAGATATACAACAACACAGGAGTATAACAGATCACGAAAAATTTCATTGACAAAGTCTTGGAAGACGGCAGGGGCATTGCACAGTCCAAAGGGCATGACCAGATACTCAAAGTGTCCATCTCTGGTGTTAAATGCCGTTTTCCACTCGTCCCCCTCTCTGATGCGGATGAGGTTATAGGCGCCTCTTAAGTCCAATTTAGTGAAGATGTGGGCACCTTGGAGGCGATCAAAGAGTTCAGAGATGAGGGGTAAGGGGTAGCGGTTCTTAACCGTGATTTTATTAAGACCGCGGTAGTCAATGCAAGGACGTAGGGAGCCATCTTTTTTGGACACAAAGAAAAATCCGGCTCCGGCAGGAGAGGAGGATTTACGGATAAAGCCCTTTTTTAGATTCTCCTGGACGTATTCGGACATGGCAAGAGTCTCTGGGGCAGAGAGAGGATAAATTCTGCCCCGGGGTGGAGTAGTGCCCGGGAGGAGGTCGATAGGGCAATCATAAGGCCTGTGAGGAGGTAGAGTCTCAGCTTGTTTTTTGCAGAAAACATCCGCGAAGTCCATATAGGCCTTAGGGAGACCGGTTACTGGAGGAACCACAGAGTTACGGCAAGGGTTACTGGGAACCGGTTTTAGACAGTTCTTGGAACAAGAGGACCCCCAACTCTTGATCTCCCCAGTGGACCAATCCAGGGTTGGGGAATGAAGTTGAAGCCAGGGAAGTCCAAGGAGAATTTCTGAGGTGCAATTGGGGAGGACCAAAAGTTCAATCCTCTCATGATGAGATCCGATGCTCATAAGAAGGGGCTCCGTGCGGAAACGTATGGTACAGTCCAATCTTTCATTATTTACACAATTGATGTAGAGGGGTCTGGCGAGACTGGTCACCGGGATGTTGAACCTGTTGACGAGAGAGGCCAAAATAAAATTTCCTGCAGATCCAGAGTCCAAGAAGGCCACAGCAGGGAAGGAGAAGGCAGAGGCAGACATCCGCACAGGCACTGTAAGACGTGGAGAAGCAGAGTAGACATCAAGGACTGTCTCACCTTTGTGCGGAGTCAGCGTACGTCTTTCCAGGCGGGGAGGACGGATAGGACAATCCCTCAGGAAGTGTTCGGTACTAGCACAGTACAGGCAGAGGTTCTCCATACGGCGTCGTGTCCTCTCTTGAGGTGTCAGGCGAGACCGGTCGACCTGCATAGCCTCCACGGCGGAAGGCACAAGAACAGATTGCAGGGGACCAGAGGAGAGAGGAGCCGAGGAGGAGAAACGCCTCGTGCGAACAGAGTCCATATCTTGGCGGAGTTCCTGACGCCTTTCGGAAAAACGCATGTCAATGCGAGTGGCTAGGTGAATAAGTTCATGTAGATTAGCAGGAATTTCTCGTGCGGCCAGAACATCTTTAATGTTGCTGGATAGGCCTTTTTTGAAGGTCGCGCAGAGGGCCTCATTATTCCAGGACAATTCTGAAGCAAGAGTACGGAATTGTACGGCATACTCGCCAACGGAAGAATTACCCTGGACCAGGTTCAACAGGGCAGTCTCAGCAGAAGAGGCTCGGGCAGGTTCCTCAAAGACACTTCGGATTTCCGAGAAGAAGGAGTGTACAGAGGCAGTGACGGGGTCATTGCGGTCCCAGAGCGGTGTGGCCCATGACAGGGCTTTTCCGGACAGAAGGCTGACTACGAAAGCCACCTTAGACCTTTCAGTGGGAAACAGGTCCGACATCATCTCCAGATGCAGGGAACATTGGGAAAGAAAGCCACGGCAAAACTTAGAGTCCCCATCAAATTTATCCGGCAAGGATAGGCGTAGACCAGGAGCGGCCACTCGCTGCGGAGGAGGTGCAGGAGCTGGCGGAGGAGATGACTGCTGAAGCTGTGGTAGTAACTGTTGTAGCATAACGGTCAGTTGAGACAGCTGTTGGCCTTGTTGCGCTATCTGTTGTGACTGCTGGGCGACCACCGTGGTGAGGTCAGCGACAACTGGCAGAGGAACTTCAGCGGGATCCATGGCCGGATCTACTGTCACGATGCCGGCTGGCAGGTAGTGGATCCTCTGTGCCAGAGAGGGATTGGCGTGGACCGTGCTAGTGGACCGGTTCTAAGCCACTACTGGTTTTCACCAGAGCCCGCCGCAAAGCGGGATGGTCTTGCTGCGGCGGTAGTGACCAGGTCGTATCCACTAGCAACGGCTCACCTCTCTGGCTGCTGAAGATAGGCGCGGTACAAGGGAGTAGGCAGAGGCAAGGTCGGACGTAGCAGAAGGTCGGGGCAGGCAGCAAGGATCGTAGTCAGGGGCAACGGCAGAAGGTCTGGAAACACAGGCAAGGAACACACAAGGAACGCTTTCACTGGCACTAAGGCAACAAGATCCGGCAAGGGAGTGCAAGGGAAGTGAGGTAATATAGGGAAGTGCACAGGTGATTACCCTAATTGGAACCACTGCGCCAATCAGCGGCGCAGTGGCCCTTTAAATCGCAGAGACCCGGCGCGCGCGCGCCCTAGGGAGCGGGGCCGCGCGCGCCGGGACAGAACAGACGGGGAGCGAGTCAGGTAGGGGAGCCGGGGTGCGCATCGCGAGCGGGCGCTACCCGCATCGCGAATCGCATCCCGGCTGGCAGCGGGATCGCAGCGCCCCGGGTCAGAGGACGTGACCGGAGCGCTGCAGCGGAGAGAGTGAAGCGAGCGCTCCGGGGAGGAGCGGGGACCCGGAGCGCTCGGCGTAACAGATCCGTGTCACCAGAAAGGTTCCTTTTGGTCTAGTGCCCAGTTCATGTGAAATGTTACTGTAAAAACATCTGAACTCATAAGTTGTGTCTCATCATTTACAATGGTCCCAAACAAGTTCCAAAGATATTCAAGCTGTCCTGCAGGCTCAGGGAGCATCAGTATCAGCACAAACTAACCGTTGACATTTAAGGCTGGGTTCACACTAAGATTTGTAACTACGGTTCCCGTATACGGCTGGGAGGAGGGGGCGGGGCTTAATCGCGGCACCCGCACTCAGCCGTATAGGGGAACCGTATTTAATGCATGTCTATGAGCCGACCGGAGTGAACCGCAGCCTCCGGCCGGCTGCTTTTTCGGCCATATGCGGTTTCCCGACCGCAGGCAAAAACGCGGCACAAAGACAGAGCCTGGAGGTGGCATCAGTATGAGGAGACCATATAGTTGCTGAATGACACAGAGTGGAGGTGTTGGCAGCATGAGGAGACCAAATAGTGGCTGAATGACACAGCGTGGAGGTGTTGGCAGCATGAAGAGACAATATAGTGGCTGAGTGACACAGCTTGAGGAGACCATATAGTGGCTGAATGACACAGTGTGGAGGTGTTGGCAGCAGGAGGAGACCATATAGTGGCTGAATGACACAGCGTGGAGGTGTTGGCAGCATGAGGAGACCATATAGTGGCTGAATGACTCAGTGTGGATGAGCCTGAAGCATGAGCAGACCATATAGTGGCTGAATGACACAGCGTGGAGGTGTTTGCAGCATGAGGAGACCATATAGTGGCTGAATGACACAGTGTGGAGGTGTTAGCAGCATGGGGAGACCATATAGTGGCTGAATGGCACAGCCAGGAGTTGGCAGCAGCATGAGTAGACACTAGGCCTTCACAATCCTTAAATTATAAAATGAATTCTGAAATTTAAACCGAAGATTTTATGTAGCTAGTGCTACCTTAAAAGCATCAGTAAACCATTTTTTGCCTGAATAACACAGCCTGGAGTTGGCAGAAGCATGAGGAGACCATATAGTGTCTGAATGGCACAGCTTGTAGTTGGCAGCAGCATGAGTACACACCAGGGCTTCACAATCCCTAAGAAAAAAAGACAAAGTTTGCAATTTAAACCAAAGATTTTGGGTAGTTAGTGCTACCATAACAAATTTTTTATTCCTAGACCCAGTCCTAGCAGCATCAGTAAACCATATATTTCCTGAATTACACAGCCTGGAGTTGGCAGCAGCATGAGTAGACACGAGGGCTTCACAATCCCTAAGAAGAAAAAAAACAGTCTGAAATTTAAACCGAAGATTTTGGGTAGCTAGTGCTACCATAACAATATTTTTATTCCCAGACCCAGGCCCAGCAGCATCAGTAAACCATATATTACCTGAATGGCACAGCCTGGAGTTGGCTGAAGCATGAGGAGACCATATAGGGTCTGAATGGCACGGCCAGGAGTTTGTCAGCAGCATGAGTAGACAATAGGCCTTCACAATCCCTAAGATTATAAAATGAATTCTGAAATTTAAAGCGAAGATTTTGGGTAGCTAGTGCTACCATAACATTTTTATTCCCAGACCTAGGCCCAGCAGCATCAGTAAACCATATATTGCCTGAATGACTCAACCTGGAGTGGGCAAAAGCATTAGGGGACCATTGAAATATAAGAATTTTAAATAGAAATATAAGATTTTGAAATAGAAATTGAGGATTTTGAAATGGAACTTTTAACTCCCAAATTTTAGTGTCCCGGGCCCCGGCGTGTGGGTACAAATGACCTAATTTAACAAGGAGTCACATGTCACATGGCAGCACAATGACAGAGCCTGGAGGTGGCATCAGTAGGAGGAGATCATATAGTGTCTGAATGGCACAGCCTTGAGTTGGCTGAAGCATGAGGAGACCCCAGGGCTTTTAAATTTAAACTGAAAATTTTGGGTAGCTAGTGCTACCATAACAAAAGTTTTTATTCTCAGGCCCAGCAGAATCAGTCAACCATATATTGGCTGAATGACACAGCCTGGAGTTGGCTGAAAAATGAGGAGAAAATATAGTGTCTGAATGGCACAGCCTGGATTTGGCAGCAGCATGAGGAGACCATTGAAATCTATGATTTTTTTAATTTAAATTAAAGTTTTAAATTAAAGTTTTGACATTGAAATTAAGGATTTTGAAAATTTTATTTCACTGCTCTGCCTGACATACTTATTGCGTATATGAGGGGAGTACAATACGCTTTGCTTAAAACAGTATTTGTCTAGAACAGCAGCAGGTGTGTACTATTGGCTGTCCTTTCACAGTATATAGACTTTTGACAGATTAACAGGTACAAAATAGTACACTACTTAGATGTACATATGCGGTATGCACTTATGAGGGCAGAAAAATGCGCTACAATGAGCCTAAAAACTGATTTTTTTTAACCACCAGCCGGTGATTACTTTTGGCTGTCCTTTCACAATATGTAGGCTCTTGACAGATTAACAGGTACAAAATAGTACACTACTTAGATATACATATGCGGTATGCACTGATGAGGGCAGAAAAATGTGCTACAGTACCCTTAAAAAATAAATATTTTTGCAAAACACCAACAGTAGACAACCATGCTGCAGCCAAAAAAATAGCTGTGTTCTAAACACAAAATTGCACTCTGTCACAGACTATTAGGAATGGACTGCTGTGTATTATACCGTCTACAGACTAGTATAACCAGTAGATGATTTTTTGTGGAACAAAGACACTGAATTGCGCTGAAAAATTCTTCCTGCCTCCTCTGCTAAGGTTTATGAAGTTGATGCAGCTTGTTGAAATGTATTAAGCAACACACAGCTATCTGCCCCTCTATGTAATACTATGCTGAAGAAAGTGACTGGGAGGTTAATGGCTGCAGTAAAAATCCTTTTCAGTGAAAAAAAACTATGCTCTCTGTCCACGAGAACGCTGATGTGACTAGGAGGATGTTAAACTCTGCGGTAACACACACAAGCTGTCTGTCCTATCTCTCTGCAGTGTAATGAATGAAGTGGCTGGCCGCAATATGGCTGCCGATGTACTGACATGTGGATCCGCCATTTTAAATGCCCTGGAGCCTAGAACACTGTAAAATGGAGTTTAATGAAGTGATTCGCGCTTTTACCTGTGACATATTCTACTTTATGTTAGTGGTAAAATTTTGTCGATACTTGCATCATTTCTTGGCGAAAAATTCCAAAATTTGATGAAAAAATTGAAAATTTTGCATTTTTTTTACTTTGAAGCTCTCTGCTTATAAGGAAAATTGATATTCCAAATAAATTATACATTGATTCACATATACAATATGTCTACTTTATGTTTGCATCATAAAGTTGACATGTTTTTACTTTTGGAAGACATCAGAGGGCTTCAAAGTTCAGCAGCAATTTTCCAATTTTTCACAAAATTTCCAATATCGGAATTTTTCAGGGACCAGTTCAGATTTGAAGTGGATTTGAAGGGCCTTCATATTAGAAATACCCCACAAATGACCCCATTATAAAAACTGCACCCCTCAAAGTATTCAAAATGACATTCAGTAAGTGTGTTAACCCTTTAGGTGTTTCACAGGAATAGCAGCAAAGTGAAGGAGAAAATTCAAAATCTTCATTTTTTACACTCGCATGTTCTTGTAGACCCAGTTTTTGAATTTTTACAAGTGGTAATAGGAGAAAAGCCCCCAAAATTTGTAACCCAATTTCTCTCGAGTAAGGAAATACCTCATATGTGTATGTCAAGTGTTCGGCGGGCGCAGTAGAGGGCACAGAAGGGAAGGAGCGACAATGGGATTTTGGAGAGTGAACTTTTCTGAAATGGTTTTTGGGGGGCATGTCACATTTAGAAAGCCCCTATGGTGCCAGAACAGCAGAAAACACCACATGGCATACCATTTTGGAAACTACACCCCTCAAGGCAAGTAACAAGGGGTCCACTTAGCCTTAACACCCCACAGGTGTTTGACAACTTTTCGTTAAAATCGGATGTGTAAATGGAAAAAAAAATTTCACACTAAAGAGCAGTTTTTCCCCAAAATTTACCATTTTTACAAAGGGTAATGGGAGAAAATGCCCCCCCAAATTTGTAACCCTATCTCTTCTGAGTATGGAAATACCCCATGTTAGGACGTAAAATGCTTTGCGGGCGAACTACAATGCTCAGAAGAGAAGGAGTCACATTTGGCTTTTTGAAAGCAACTTTTGCTGAAATCGTTTTTTGGGGGCATGTCGCATTTAGAAAGCCCCTGTGGTGCCAGAACAGCAAAAAATACCCACATGGCATACTATTTTGGAAACTACACCCCTCAAGGTAACAAGGGGTCCGCTGAGCCTTAACACCCCACAGGTGTTTGACGACTTTTCGTTAAAGTTGGATGTGTAAATGAAAAAAAAATTTTTTTCTACTAAAATGCAGTTTTTCCCCTAAATTTTACATTTTTACAAGGGGTAATAGGAGAGAATGACCCCCAAAATTTGTAACCCCATTTCTTATGGAAATACCCCATGTTAGGACGTAAAATTCTCTGCTGGCGAACTACAATGCTCAGAAGAGTAGGAGCGCCATTGAGCTTTTGTAAAGAGAATTAGTTTGGAATGGTAGTCAGGGGCCATGTGCGTTTACAAAGCCCCCCGTGGTGCCAGAACAGTGGACCCCCCACATGTGACCCCATTTTGGAAACTATACCCCTCACAGAATTTAATAAGGGGTGCAGTGAGTATTTACACCCCACAGATCTTTGGAACAGTGGGCTATGCAAATGAAAAATGTAATTTTTCATTTTTACGGACCACTGTTCCAAAAATCTGTCAGACACCTGTGGGGCGTAAATTCTCAATGTACCCCTTGTTACATAACGTGAGGGGTGTAGTTTCCAAAATGGGGTCACATGTTTCGGGGGGGTTCATTGTTCTGGCACTATGGGGGCTTTGTAAACACATGTGGCCTTCAATTCCGGACAAATTTTCTCTACAAAATCCCAATGGCGCTCCTTCTCTTCTGAGCATTGTAGTTCGCCTGCAGAGCACTTTAAATTCACATATGGGGTATGTTCTTACTCAGAAGAGATGGGGTTACAAATTTGGGGGGGCTTTTTTCCTATTTTCCCTTGTGAAAATGAAAAATTTAGGGTAACACCAACATTTTAGTGAAAAAATATAATTTTTTTCATTTTCCCATCCAACTTTAATGAAAATTCCTCAAACACCTGTGGGGTGTTCAGGCTCACTATACCCCTTGTCACGTTCGGAGAGGGGTGTAGTTTCCAAAATGGGGTCACATGTGGGTATGTATTTATTTTTGCGTTTGTCAGAACCGCTGTAAATTCAGCCACCCCTGTGCAAATCACCAATTTAGGCCTCAAATGTACATGGTGCGCTCTCACTCCTGAGCCTTGTTGTGTGCCCGCAGAGCATTTTACACCCACATCTGGGGAATTTCCATACTCAGGAGAAATTGTGTTACAAATTTTGGGTGTCTTTTTTCCCTTTTACCGCTTGTGGAAATAAAAAGTATGGGGCAACACCATCATGTTAGTGTAAAATGTTTTCTTTTTTTACACTAACAGGCTGGTGTAGCCCCTAACTTTACCTTTTCACAAGCGGTAAAACGAAAAAAAGACCCCCAAAATTTGTAGTGCATTTTCTCCCGAGTACGGCGATACCCCATATATGGCCCTAAACTGTTTCCTTGAAATACGACAGGGCTCCGAAGTGAGAGAGCGCCATGCACATTTGAGGACCAAATTAGGGATTGCATAGGGGTGGACATAGGGGTATTCTACACCAGTGATTCCCAAAGAGGGTGCCTCCAGCTGTTGCTAAACTCCTAGCATGCCTGGACAGTCAATGGCTGTCCAGAAATGCTAGGAGTTGTTGTTTTGCAACAGCTGGAGGCTCCGTTTTGGAATCCCTGCCGTACAAGACGTTTTTAATTTTTTATTGGGGGGGGGGGGGACAGTGTAAGGGGTGTATATGTAGTGTTTTACCCTTTATTATGTGTTAGTGTAGTGTAGTGTTTTTAGGGTACATTCACACTGGCGGGTTACGGTGAATTTCCCGTTAGGAGTTTGCGCTGCAGCGAAAAATTTGCCGCAGCCCAAACTTGAAGCAGGAAATTTACTGTAAACTTGCATGTGTGAATGTACCCTGTACATTCACATGGGGGGGCAAACCTCCAGCTGTTTCAAAACTACAACTCCCAGCAGCATGTACTGACAGACCGTGCATGCTGGGAGTTGTACTTTTGCAACAGCTGGAGGCACACTGGTTGGAAAACCTTCAGTTAGGTTCTGTTACCTAACTCAGTATTTTCCAACCAGTGTGCCTCCAGCTGTTGCAAAACTACAACTCCCAACATGTACTAATTACCGAAGGGCATGCTGGGAGATGTAGTTATGCAACAGCTGGAGGTACCCAACTACAACTCCCAGCATGCTGAGACAGCTGTTTGCTTTCTGGGCATGCTGGGAATTGCAGTTTTGCAACATCTGGAGAGCTACAGTTTTTAGACCACTGCACAGTGATCTCCAAACTGTGGACCTCCAGATGTTGCAAAACTACAACTCCCAGCATGCCCAGAAAACAAACAGCTATGTCGGCATGCTAGGAGTTGTAGTTTTGCAAGATCTGGAGGGATATAGTTTAGAGACCACTGTATAGTGGTCTCAAACTGCAGCCCTCCAGCTGTTGCAAAACTACAACTCCCAGCATGCACAAACAGCTGTCTGGGCATGCTGGGAGTTGTAGTTTTGCAACATCTGGAGGGCTACAGTTAGAGACCACAGTCTCAGACTGTAGCCCTCCAGATCAACTTACCGGCTTCCGTAAGATCGCGGGAGCCGTCCTCTTCTGACGCAGGTCACGCCGCCCGCCGATCAACGTCGCCGCAGCCTCTGGACGGATAAGTGGACGCCGACGCCCGGTCCCCTTCGGTTCCCCGTTCTGCCCCGCCTATTGTGGGTGAGCAGGACGGGGAAAACGAAAGTTAACCCCCCCGCCCCCGATCTGCTATTGGTCGTCGCCTCTGACGATCAATAGCAGACCAATAGCAGGGATAGGAGGGGTGGCAACCCTGCCACCTCACTCCTATGCTTACAGGGGGATCGTGGGTGTCTTAGACAACCGCGATCCCCCTTCTATTCCGAGTCACCGGGTCACAATAGACCCGTATGACCCGGAATCGGCGCAAATCGCAAGTGTGAATTCACTTGCGATTCGCGCCGATCGCCGACGGGGTGGTCTGAAGACCCCCCTGGGCATTTGCGCGGGGTGCCTGCTGATTGATATCAGCAGTCACCCCGGCCCAGTCCCCGCCCAGCGTGCGGCGGGGACCGAAATTCCCACGGGCATATTGAAAACGCCCTGGGTCCTTAAGTACCAGGACGTCAAGGCGTATCCATACGCCCTAGGTCCTTAAGTGGTTAAGAGCAACAGGAGATAATCAGCGCCTTAAGGACCAAGCCCATTATGACGTTAAGGACCAGAGCATTTTTTGCATATCTGATCACCGTCACTTTAAGCATTAATAACTTTGGGATGCTTTTACTTATTGATTTGATTCCGAGATTGTTTTTTCGGGACATATTCTACTTTATGTTAGTGGTAAATTTTCGTCGATACTTGCATAATTTCTTGGTGAAAAATTCCAAAATGTCATGAAACTTTTGGAAGACATTAGAGGGCTTCAAAGTTGACCCCCATTATAAAAATTGCACCCCTCAAAGTATACAAAATGACATTCAGAAATGACATTCAAAATAACTTGTATTTGTAGACACAGTTTTTGAATTTTTCAGTTTTTGAAGGGGTAAAAGGAGAAAAAGCCCCCAAAAGTTGTAACCCCATTTCTTCTGGGTATGGAAATATCCCATTTGTGGATGTAAAGTGCTCTGCGGCAGAACTACAATGCTCAGAAGAGAAGGAGGGCCATTTGGGCTTTTGGAGAGAGAATTTGTTTGGAATGGAAGTCGGGGGCCATGTGCGTTTACAAAGCCCCCATGCTAACAATAGACCTCCCCACATGGAAACTACACCCCTCACTGAATGTAATTAGGGGTGCAGTGAGCATTTACACCCCAATGGCGTTTGACAGACTTTTGAAATAGTGGGCTGTGTAAATGAAAAATTTTATTTTTCATTTTCATAGACCACTGTTCAAAAAATCTGTCAGACACCAGTGGGGTGTAAATACTCATTGCACCCCTTATTACATTACATGAGGGGTGTAGTTTCCAATATGGGGTCACATGTGGGGGGGGGGTCCACTGTTCTGGCACCATAGGGGCTTTGTAAACGCACATGGCCTTCAATTCCAGCCAAATTCTCCCCCCAAAAACCCAATGGCTCTACTTCTCTTCTGAGCCCTGTAGTGCGCCAGCAGAGCACTCTATGTCCACATATGGGGTATTTATATACCCAGAAGAAATGGGGTTGCACACTTTGGGGGGCTTTTTTTCCCCCCTTTTACCTCTTGTGAAAATGAAAAGTATGGGGCAACACCAGCATGTTAGTGAAATTTTTTTTCAAAGATTTGGCACTAAACTGTTGCCTTCAAATACGACAGGGCTCCGAAGTGAGAGAGCACCATGCACATTTGAGGCCTAAATTAGGGATTTGCATAGGGACGGACCCGGATGCAAGAATTACACTTGCCTCTGATACCAAAATTTCCCTACGGCAGTGTTTCCCAAACAGGGTGCCTCCAGCTGTTGCAAAACTCCCAGCATGCCTGGACAGTCAATGGCTGTCCAGCAATACTGAAAGTTGGTGTTTTGCAACAGCTTGAGTCTCTGTTTTGGAAACAGTGCTGTACCAGACGTCTCTCATTTGTATTGGGGGGGGGGGGGGGGGGGTAACTGTGTAGGTGTATATGTACTGTATTAACCTTTATTTTGTGTAGGTGTAGTGTAGTGTCACCCACGGAGGGGCTTACAGCGAGTTTCCCGCTGGGAGTTTGAGTTGCAGCGGAAAATTTGTTGCAAAACACTGAGAGTTTGTTACTTAACTCAGTGTTCCTGACTTCTTACATCCTGGGCAGCTGAGTTCACATGTATTGTGGTATACCACCTTTTGCTACTCTGAACACTGTTCGGCTGGCTGTAACTTTAACAGTTCTTTCTCTGTTTTATGTCTACCTTTTTAAGTGTATTACAATGCAAATATATTTTTCTGTGTCCTTATATATTGTCCACTTGCACTGAGCCTGACATAACTGTAAGGGTTATCCTTATCCACCCCAAAAGCCTTATCTACAATGTAAAAGTTCTGGTAATACGTCACAAGGAAGATCGAGCATCATTGTCTGAATTCTTCAGCTTCTTAGGGTGCAGTCACGCTATGAAATGTTTGCTCAGAAAAATTCTGGACGTGCACCTTCATTACTGACGGCAATGCATATCCAAGTGGATCCACCAAAATAATTAATATGCTCATTTTTTCAGAGGAGAACAGAATTTGAATTTCCATGGCAGAATTTTTCATCGTGAAAATTTTGCAGTGTGCACGGTGAATTTTCGAGCATAATTTCTAAGCAGAATTACACTTGGAAATTCCATACTATCAACGCGCCCTTAGCCCTGCTGCACCTGAATGACGGAATAGCCTGCATTTCACAAAACAAAATTGACTGGAATGTTTCTTGAGAAAGCTGTTCATTTTTGCTTTTGAACACAGTATAGAAATGAAAAAAATATTATTAAAGATTTCTTACTTATAAACCTATAAGGAACTATTCACGCAAGGTCTTCTCCCCACATTGTTTCTCTGTATGCCAAATGCGGAATTTTTCATCTACTACTGGGAAGACAGCTGCATTGTGAAGGGGACATGGCATTTTCTAGTGGGCAGCACCAGGGGGTTGATTAGCCACCTACTGCCCCTTTTGATTGGCTGTCCGGGAATGCTGAAAGTTTTAGTTTTGCAACAGCTTGAGACACATTGGTTGGGAAACACCAAGTTACATATTTCATAACTAGATTTTTAGTAAAAGTTTCTTGAGTTCAAATCACAACCTGCTTTACCCGATTTAATATAATAGGAATGAGCATGAGTCATGCAAACTGTAACAGCTCCTAAATGTGGTTTGAGGTAGGGTCACACGTGCCATATTTTGCTGCGTATTTGCTGCTGCATATTTACCTTCCATTGAAGTCAATGGGGGAGATTTGTCAAACCTGTCCAGAGTAAAAGTTGCCTATAGCAACCAATCAGCGCGCTTCTTTCATTTTTAACAAGGCCTCTGCAAAATGAAAGAAGCGATCTGATTGGTTGCTCTGGGTAACTGGGCAACTTTTACTTTGCACAGGTTTTGATAAATCTTCCCCCAATGAGTAGCAAAATTAGCTATGCATTTTGCTACCTATTGACTTGAATAGGTAGGAAAATACGCTTCAGCAAATACGAAGCATAATACGGCACGTGTGACCGTACCCTTTACGATATGTTTTTTATTGAAGCATTCTCTCAGCCACTGCCAGTATGATGTGCTTACACCATTTCACAGCCTTACATGAAGTGTTATTTGACACAGATGGCCACTAGGTGTCAGTCACTTACACTAATGTGTTCAGAAAAAAGCTAGGTTCAGTTCATGTTGGATTTCAATAAATTATTTTGCAAGTTTTTTTTTTATGTTTTTGTTTCTATTTTTAAGTTACAGATTATATAGATTACCAGCTCCCTTTATTTCTAATCAAGTCCTGCAGGGAAATAGTTAAAACTAAGGGTGTCACTTTAAGATTACAGCTTCCGTGAAATCTTTCAGACACTCTAATAATTTGCTTCTGGATTTTAGTTAACCCCTGTGCATCTATGATCTCTGATGACCCTTGTGGCATGACTGGTGGCATGTATAGATACGTGCATTTCACAGGAAAGTATGGACTCTGGTCCCCAAAACCAGAGCTAAGACTATGAAGGAGATTTATCATTCTTTTCAAACGTATGGCTTTTATATGAATTTTTTTTTACTTACTTTTGCTTACATACGATCTATTTATCAAATAGTCGCACGGCCTTGATAAATAAATCGCACGTAAGCAAAACCCGGGAAACCCGCTTCCAAAAGCAGTTTTTAAAGCAGAAAAGTTTTCCCTTATGTAAATTGCCGAAGTTCTTTATCTACCCTTTATTACCAGTAGCGTTGCTAGAGAGTGACGGGGAGGGGGAAGGGGGGCGTACCGCATAGGGTGACACACTGACTGGCCTGTCTGGCACTAAATAGCTTCACTCCAACTATCCCGCAAAAACCCATCCACCCTCCTCAGAAATTAAACAATATTAAAAACATACTATGCCGCACCATGAATATCCGTACTCTGGAGGCTTTTTTAATTTTGAGCCTGCATTTTGTGAAGTTGGTGGGCGGAGTCTCGCTGCGCTGAGGCCGTAGTTTACGTCAGGAAGGAAGACAGCGCAGCACCAACAGGCACATAAATAAGAGTGAAACCACAAAAACAAAAACGGCTTGGTACATAACCCACCCCAAAAATTTTAGTGCCACATATGGAGGTTATTTAAGTAGTCTGTAAAAATAATTCTTACACAATTATTTTGTGCCTTATTCTATTTTAACACAACATCAATTTTAAAATTTAGTGGGTACGCCAGTGTCCTAAAATTAACAAGGGGTGCAGTGTGTATTTTCAACCTTAAAATCAATAAAGTTATTAGTTCTATAATTAATTTTTTTCTATAATTAACATTAATGTAGTAGCTTTGTTTCATAATGCAGAATAGGAAGAGTTGTTATAGTGGGTGTTAATATCATTTTCTGCAGACGTATGCACTTTCTGTAAGCCAGGTTGGACCTGGAATACATATGCCACTTTTAAATGGAGATGCAACTTTTTTTCTTCATAAATAGTGACTACTGCATTTGATAAATATATAACCACTGCAAAGTAAAAACAAATGTGCTTTGGAATAAGCAAAAATCAAAAAGTCGCAGCATGTATAGAAAAGTCGCACAAGTATGTGCAACTTTTTTACGCAAAAAAAAAATCTACTACAGAGCCTAATAAATCTCCTTATATGGGGTTATAATTTAATAATACTACTGTTTGGTAAATAAAGAAAAAAGGAAACCATGCCAAACGATTACTTTAAGTTAGGTATATACCTTAGTATGAAGACTTGCATAATCTAATAAAGAAATTATTCATATATATATATATATATATATATATATATATATCATATCTATCTCAGTGTTTTCCAACCAGAGTACCTCCAGCTGTTGCAAAACTACAACTCTCAGCATGCTCGGACAGCCTTTGGCTGTCCGGGTATGCTGAGAGATGTAGTTTTACAACAGCTGGAGGCTTGCAACACTGATCTATCTATCCATTTATTTACCTGTCTATCTAATATCTATCTTTAAATCGGATGGTGTATTCAAAGCATAAACACGCATTAGTACAGACTGTTGGATGCAAAGACTAGCTAGAGTAGAGCTAGAGTATTTTCAGGGAAAATCTCTAGTGTACAATGGTGAATCTATACAAACCTCACCTTAATTCAAAATGAGATAATATGTATGACCTCCAGATTAGACTGCGATAACATACATATATAATAATGGATGCAGATTAAAGTACGAATATAAAAATATTGTAGAGTACAGAGGTTCGCAATATGTCTTAACATAGATTCAAGATGGCCACCAGTCTTTTCTTTTTTTCTTTTCTTCGCAGCAATACGCCTCAGCACATAGCACTGAGGATTCGCAGGCTTTGAATTATGAAGATATCCATCATAATTGTATCCCAGTCACCTGCCATATTTTTATTGCCTCTCTGTGGTCGTCCATATCTCGCCGTTCCCAGGGAATGTTTACCATAAGAGGGGTATGAGGTTAGATGACATCAAAGTCAATAGAAAGAGGGCACATGTGTTACCATCCATGAGCTTGCTGGGGGTTGGGTGGGAAATGACAACGAGAAGTATTACTGGCACACATTCCCTCATTGATATATGATTTTCTGTTCATCATTTACCCCCCCCCCTTTTGTAAATAAGTCATATCATGTATTATTGGATCATGGTTTTAATATTCAGTACAGAACCTCCCCTGTCCCCAACATGAAAGGAGTCTCAGACAGTGGGTGACAGCAGGCCTTTCCTTGGGGACGGTCCCTCTCTCTGGTGAGTCTGAGAGGTGCTGGGAGCTGAATGCCCTGCCTGTTCTCAGGCTCCTGGATGAGTGGAGGGCTGAGGGGAGGAAGGGCAGGTGCACAACAAGAGGCGTCTGCAAATGAGGGAGGCGGGGGGGAGAGATTAGAGCAGAGAAAGGGAAATGACAGAGGGTATGGAATAAATGCATAGAAGAGTGTGCTCAGCACAGAGGGAGAGAAATTGACTGGGAGACAGATAGTCGCAGGAAAAGACACAGAAAAATTGAGCCATGGAGAAATAGAGTGTCCAGTCAATATTACATCTTGAGGTTGTATGTCAAAACATTTCAGGAAGGAAGTACTAGAGATGTAAATAGCAGAATCCCCCCTTAATGGGTGGCAGTCTTTATAATTGCTTAGGCCGTGGCAGTCTTTATAATTGCTTAGGCCTCCATACTAGGCACCAAATCCTTCTTACTTGTACTGTTGTATAAAAACTTTATGTTATCTTGAAGTGTACCTCCAGTGTTTTATTAACTTTTATGAAATACAGTCATGGCTGTAAATGTTCGCACCCGGAAATTTTTCAAGAAAATAAAGTCTCACAGAAAAGGATGCAGTAACATGTTTTGCTATACACATGTTTATTCCCTTTGTGTGTAATGGAACTAAACCAAAAAAGGGAGGTAAAAAAGCAAATTGGACATAATGTCGCACCAAACTCCAAAAATGGTCTGGACAAAATTATTGGCACCCTTTCAAAATTGTTGAGAAATAAGATTGTTTCAAGAATGTGATGCTCCTTTAAACTCACCTGGGGCAAGTAACAAGTGTGGGCAATATAAAAATCCCACCTGAAAGCAGATAAAAAAGGAGAGAAGTGCACTTAGTCTTTGCATTGTGTGTCTGTGTGTGCCACACTAAGCATGGATAACAGAAAGAGGAGAAGAAAACTGTCTGAGCATTTGAGAACCAAAATTGGGGAAAATATTAACAATCTCAAGGTTATATGTCCATCTCCAGAGATCTAGATTTGCTTATGTCCACAGTGTGCAACATTATCAAGAAGTTTGCAACCCATGGCACTGTAGTTAATCTCCCTGGGCGTGGACGGAAGAAAATAATTGATGAAAGGTGTCAACGCAGGATAGTTCGGATGGTGGATAAGCAGCCCCAAACAAGTTCCAAAAATATTCAAGCTGTCCTGCCGGCTCAGGGAGCATCAGTGTCAGCGTGAACTATCTGTCGACATTTAAATGAAATGCTATGGCAGGAGACCCAGGAGGACCCCACTGCTGACACAGAGACATAAAAAAGCAAGACTACATTTTGCCAAAATGAACTTGAGTAAGCCAAAATCCTTCTGGGAAAACATCTTGTGGGCAGTTGAGACCAAGACAGAGCTTTTTGGTAAAGCACATCATTCTACTGTTTACCGAAAACAGAATGAGGCCTACAAAGAAAAGAACACAGTACCTACAGTGAAATATGGTGAAGGTTCAATTATGTTTTGGGGTTGCTTTGCTGCCTCTGGCACTGGGTGCCTTGAATGTGTGCAAGGCATCATGAAATCTGAGGATTACCAACGGATTTTGGGTCTCACTGTACAGCCCAATGTCAGAAAGCTGGGTTTGCGTCCGAGTTCTTGGGTCTTCCAGCAGGACAATGACCCCAAACATATGTCAAAAAGCACTCAGAAATGGATGGCAACAAAGTGCTGCAGAGTTCTGAAGTGGCCAACAATGAGTCCAGATCTAAATCCCATTGAACACCTGTGAAGAGATCTTAAAATTGTTGTTGGGAAAAGGCTCCTTCCAACAAGAGAGACCTGGAGCAGTTTGCAAAGGAAGAGTGGTCCAATATGAGAGGTGTAAGAAGCTTATTGATGGTTATAGGAAGCCACTGATTTCAGTTATTTTTTCCAAAGGGTGTGCAACCAAATATTAAGTTAAGGGTACCAATAATTTTGTCCAGTCCATTTTTGGAGTTTGGTGTGACATTATGTCCAATTTGCTTTTTTCCCTCTCTTTTTTGGTTTAGTTCCAATACACACTAAGGGGGAGATTTATCAAAACCTGTGCAGAGGAAAACTTAACCAGTTGCCCATAGCAACCAATCAGATCGCTGCTTTCATTTTAATGAAGGCCTGTGAAAAATGAAAGAAGTAATCTGATTGGTTGCTATGGGCAACTTGGCAAGTTTTCCTCTGCACAGGTTTTGATAAGTCTCCCCCTAAGGGAATAAACATGTGTGTAGCAAAACATGTGTTACTGCAATCCTTTTCTGTGAGAAATACTTCATTTTCAAGGGTGCCAAATTGCAAGGGTGCCAACATTTACGGCCATGACTGTATGACAACATTGCTGCACTTTGCGTCAAAGTTATTTTTCTAAACAACCTTTATTTTTTAATTTGGTGCTGGAATAATGTACCAAGCACCTGTTCTCCCCCTTCTCCTCCTGTGCATTTGGAGAGGGAGCTTCCCGCTATGGCTCTATAGCACCCATCTTCAGTGCAAGACCCAGCACCATAGTGTCATTTTACACTGGGTCTCACGGTGGAGATGGGTGCTATGGAGACAGGGCGGGAAGCTCCCTCTCATAATGCATAGAGATATAAAAATGACAATCATGCACAGTGCTGGAGGTACACTTTAAGGGTATGTTCACATGAGCGGATCCCCAGAGTATTTTATGCTGCGGATCTGCTGCTTGAAGGACTGCTGTATGCTGCCTTTACATGTGCCTGCTTGAAGCGGCAATACACCGCTTCAAGCAGACACACTGCGATGTGCGAGTCACAGCGGGCATGCGCAGTATACACACACATCGTGGCAGCTCTTGGCCTAGCTCATAGAGCAGGGGGAGCAGCCGCGGTGTGCGAGTACACCGTGCATGCGCGGCGACTCGCACATCGCTTCAGTGTGTCTGCTCGTAGCGGCGCATTGCCGCTCCGAGCAGGCACGTGTAAAGGCAGCATACAGCGGTCCTTCAGTGGCAGATCTGCAGCATAAAATACGCTGGGGATCCACTCGTGTGAAAGTACCCTTAATAATAAGTGGATAGAGCTCCTTCCCACGCAAATTTTTTGTTTAAAATCAAATGCCCTCATAACCACATAATATGATTGTTGGGACACTCAGTATACGGCCATTGGGGCTTTATTTTCAATAAACTTTGGGGCTTACTAGTTTGTGCTTGCAGGGAGCAAGAGCTGCTCACACTGTGCACTGATTTTGTTTACTGTCAACTGTTAGCCTGCCTCAGCCACTTGGAAGCATTGTGCAGGACAATCAATGTGACGTCACAGTCCCGCAAAGACATCTTCAGGCGGACCACAGCCATACTACGGGTGGGTGGAGCTACACCATCATGTTGGCGATGCTGAAACACTCTGCTGCACTCAGTGCAGAGCCTCTCATTAGAGGGTGTTTTCTAAATACAAAATTCCACCAAAATTCAAGACCAATTGACTTCAATGGGATTCCATTGCGGAATTCTGAAAAATAAAAGGTTGATCTTATATTTTTGCGGGATGCAGAAAACGAAATGCCTGCCGTGGAAATTCTGTTGTCTTATTGGGACTCCAGAATCCAATGGAAAACAACAGGCAGTAAATAACGGTGGAATTTTTGGGTGAGTTCTGCATGGAAATTCCACAAGGTGAACATACCTTTAGATGTGTCTTCCATAGAGCCATTACCCAAACAGAGCTATCTGATAAGATAAACTGTATATTTTAAGAAATTATACAGGTAATAAACTTATATGAGGTGAAACATGGATTTAAAAACTGAAGCTACACAAAATTTGCCTGTCGTGGTTAGATAAACACAATGTATTTAACACAATGGAATCCTGTAAAAAAAAAAAAGCCATCATCACTAGTGAACTCCGTACCCACTGGGCCAGTGCAGAGCGCTCCGACCAACTGAAGGGGTGGGGGACCAGTAACTAGTGATCTATTGCGACCCTGTGATTTCGCCACAGTGGTCCTGATCAGCCCATTGAGCTAACCCGCAACTGCATTTTAGCACTTTTAGATACTGCGATCATTTGACGGCTACTCTGGACAGTTCCTAAAATGGACAGAGATGTCAGCAGAGAGTACTGTGCTCGTGATGTCACCAGAGAGCACTGTGTTCCAAAAAGAAATTAATTTCATCTGTAGTATTCAGCAGCTGATAAGTGCTGGAAGGATTAAGATTTTTTAATGGAAATAATTTACAAATCTGTTAAACTTTCTGGCACCAGTTGATAAAAAAAAAAAATGAAGTTATCAACCGGAGTACCCCTTCTATGAAAAAGTGTGCATCCAGCTATTGCATAACTACAACTCCCAACATGCACAGAGTTGTAGTAGTGTGCCTCCAGCTGTTGCAAAACTACAACTCAGCATGCCCTTCGACTGTCAATGCATGCCGATTGTTGCAGTTTTGCAACAGCTGGAGACACATTGGTTGTGAAACCGAGTTTGTTATCTAACTCAGTGTTTCGCAACAAGTGTGCCTCCAGCTGTTGCAATAATACAACTCCCAGCATGCACTGAGAGACTGTACATGCTGGGAGTTGTAGTTTTGCAACAGCTGGAGGCACACTGGTTGCGAAACACTGAGTTAAGTAGCAAACTCTCAGTGTTTCGCAACCAATGTGCCTCCAGCTGTTGCATAACTACAACTCCCAGCATGTATGGTCTGTCAGTGCATGCTGGCAGTTGTAGTTTTGCAACAGCTGGAGGGTACATTCACACGAGCGGGTCTACAGTGAGTTTTCTGCTGCAAGTTTGAGATGCGGCACATTTTCCGCCGCAGCTCAAACTCCCAGCGAGAAACTCGCTGTAAACCCGCCCGTGTGAATGTACCCTAAAAACAGTACACTGCACCTACACAAAATAAAAAGCAAAACACTACATATACACATACCTCTACACAGTCGCCCCCTCCATAACAAAAATGTCTTGTACGGCACGGTTTTCAAAACGGAGCCTCCAGCTGTTGAAAAACAACAACTCCCAGTATTGCCGGACAGCCACTGACTGTCCAGGCATGCTGGGAGTTTGCAACAGCTGGAGACACTTTTGGGAAACACTGCCGTAGCATATTTTTGTGGCGGATTCAAATCCCCAATTCAGGCCTCAAATGCGCATGGCGCTCTCTCGCTTTGGAGCCCTGTCATATTTCAAGGAAACAGTTTAGGGCCACATATGGGGTATCTCCGTACTTGGGAGAAATTCCGTTACAAATTTTGGGGGACTTTTTCTTCTGTTACCCCTTATGAAAAGGTAAAGTTAGGGTCTACACCAGCATGTTACTGTAAAAAAAATTTTTACACTTACATGCTGGTGTTGCCCCATACTTCTAATTTTCACAAGCGGTAAAAGGGAAAAAAAGACCCCCAAGATTTCTAACGCAATTTTTCCTGAGTGCAGAACTACCCCACATGTGGGTGTAATGTGCTCTGCGGGCGCATAACATGGCTCAGAAGTGAGAGCGTGCCATATACATTTGAGGTCTAAATTATTGATTTGCACACGGGCGGCTGATTTTACAGCAGTTCTGACATAAACGCAAAACAGTAAATACCCAGATGTAACCCCATTTTGGAAACTACACCCCTCTCAGAATTTAACAAGGGGTATAGTGAGCCTTAATACCCCACAGGTGTTTGACGAATTTTCGTTAAAGTTGGATGTGAAAATGGAAAAAAAAAATTTCACTAAAATACTGGTGTTACCCTACATTTTTCATTTTCACAAGGGAGAATAGGAAAAAAGCCCCCCAAAATTTGTAGCCCCATTTCTTCTGAGTAAGGACATACCCCATATGTTGATATAAAGTGCTCTGCGGGTGCACTACATTGCTCAGAAGAGAAGGAGCGCCATTGGGCTTTAGCAGAGAGAATGTGTCTGGAATTGAAGGCCACGTGTGTTTACAAATCCCCATAGTGCCAGAACAGTGGACCCCCCCCCCACATGTGACCCCATCTTGGAAACTACACCCCTCACGGAATGTAATTAGGGGTACAGTGAGCATTTACACCCCACAGGTGTCTGACAGATTTTTGGAACAGTGGTCTGTGAAAATGAAAAATTTAATTTTTTATTTGCACAGCACACTGTTCCAAAGATCTGTCAAACGCCAGTGGGGTGTAAATGTAAATTCAGTGAGGGGTGTAATTTCCAAAATGGGGTCACATGTGGGGGGTCCACTGTTTTGGTACCACAGGGGGCTTTGTAAACGCACATGGCCTCCCACTTCTATTCCAACCAAATTATAATGGGGTCATTTATGGGGTATTTCTAATATGAAGACTCCTCAAATCCATTTCAAAACTGAGCTGGTGCCTGAAAAATTCCGATTTAGAAAATTTTGTGAAAAATTGGAAAATTGCTGCTGAACTTTGAAGCCCTTTGATGTCTTCCAAAAGTAAAAACATGTAAACTTTATATAAAGTAGACATATTGTATATGTGAATCAATATATCATTTATTTGAAATGTCCATTTTCCTTACAAGTAGAGAGTTTTAAAGTTAGAAAAATGCTAAATTTTCTAACTTTTTATGAATTTTGGGGATTTTTTTTTTTACTAAGAAAGGATGCAACTAACAACGAAAATTTTCCACTGTGTTAAAGTAGAATATATCACGAAAAAACTTTCTTGGAATCAGAATAATCGGTAAAAGCATCACAAAATTATTAAAGCAAAAAGTGACAGTGGTCAGAATTGCAAAAAAGGGCTCAGTCCTTAATGGGTTAAGGGGTTAAAGCTATGGTCACCTATTTTAATTCTAGCTGTGTACTTTTTTTGGTGCAATATGGTGCAGTATGGGTGTGTAATAAGTCAATATAGTCCAAACTCCAGAATCAGTCACTATGATCGCTGCCACACACAGGTGTCTATGGTTATCCTTCACAACAATAAACTAACACTATCTCTATCTTTTATATCTATGGTATTCATTTGCATTAAAAAAAAAACAAATCAGCAATAAAACAAAAAATCAGTGCAAGGATGTCCATAGCCTTTAAAATGTCATTCACTTTGAGAGGAAACATTTAGGGGCAAGACCATGTGAGGATAAAAATCAGGGCAAGTAAAAAACTAAACAAAACATGGACTTATAATCAGAGGACTGCATTAGGAGCGACGTTTAATATGTCAGAGGAAATGTCTGTCCTGAATCAGCTGACCTGTGAAGTACAGGAGGACATCATCACCTATCAGACGCTCCTGGCAACTCCCAGGCCCCTCCCCCCTCCACCTTTCAGTGCTTAACCCCTTAACGACGCAGGACGTATATTTACGTCCTGCGCCGGCTCCCGCGATATGAAGCGGGATCGCGCCGGGATCCTGCATCATATCGCGTCGGCCCCGATGCTCATCAACGGCCGGGACCCGCGGCTAATACCACACATCGCCGATCGCGGCGATGTGCGGTATTAACCCTTTAGAAGCGGCGGTCAAAGCTGACCGCCGCTTCTAAAGCGAAAGTGAAAGTGACCCGGCTGCTCAGTCGGGCTGTTCGGGACCGCCGTGGTGATATCGCGGCGTCCCGAACAGCTGACCGGACACCGGGAGGGCCCTTACCTGCCTCCTCGGTGTCCGATCGGCGAATGACTGCTCCGTGCCTGAGATCCAGGCAGGAGCAGTCAAGCGTCGATAACACTGATCACAGGCGTGTTAATACACGCCTGTGATCTGTGTAAAAGATCAGTGTGTGCAGTGTTATAGGTCCCTATGGGACCTATAACACTGCAAAAAAAATTTAAAAAAAAAGTGTTAATAAAGGTCATTTAACCCCTTCCCTAATAAAAGTTTGAATCACCCCCCTTTTCCCATAAAAAAATAAAACAGTGTAAAAAAAATTAAAAATAAACATATGTGGTATCGCCGCGTGCATAAATGTCCGAACTATAAAAATATATAATTAATTAAACCGCACGGTCAATGGCGTACACGCAAAAAAATTCCAAAGTCCAAAAAAGCGTATTTTGGTCACTTTTTATACCATTAAAAAATGAATAAAAAGTGATAAAAAAGTCCGATCAAAACAAAAATCATACCGATAAAAACTTCAGATCACGGCGCAAAAAATTAGTCCTCATACCGCCTGTATGTGGAAAAATAAAAAAGTTATAGGGGTCAGAAGATGACATTTTTAAACGTATAAATTTTCCTGCATGTAGTTATGATTTTTTCCAGAAGTGCGACAAAATTTTCGCCGTGCATTTTTGGGTAAAATGACTAATGTCACTGCAAAGTAGAATTGGCGACGCAAAAAATAAGCCATAATATGGATTTTTAGGTGGAAAATTTAAAGAGTTATGATTTTTAAAAGGTAAGGAGGAAAAAACGAAAGTGCAAAAACGGAAAAACCCTGAGTCCTTAAGGGGTTAAATGGGCACTATCAGATACATAAACTTATGATATGTTGTAAAGCAGGTATAACCAATAGGTCTTGCAATTGCTTTCATTAGAAAATGTTCAGTATTTCATAATGAAAAAGCCAGTCAAACAACTGCCCCCCGTCTGCCCAGACACATGCTAGTCCTGCTGTGTCCATGCATCATCACCTATGTCATGGACACACTTCCTTGATTGACAGCTGTGAGCGCAGGGCTCGCAGCTGGAGGAAAAATCCTCCCACTGTCAGCTTGTGTCCCACTACTGTCAGTAAGGACAAGCTGGGAGTTGTAGTTTTGCTAATGCTAGGGGAGATGTGAGGAGACAGCATACTGAGGGAGGGGGCGGAGACCTGCACAGTGAGGCCACGCCCCCTCCATTTGAGAGGAATTCAGACTAGTGAGCTAAACTAAAAGAGTAATAAAAAAATAAATGTGCTAGACACATAAAAAATAGATGTACATGGTCAGGATTAGGTACTGAGTAATATATTTAAAAAACATATTTTTTGTTGGACCTGACGGGTACGCTTTAATGTGTCAGAACAGGATGTCAGTTCTAGGTCAGCTGACTTCCTGTAAACGACAGGTTGATATCATAACCTACCATATCCCTCCTACCAGCTCTCAGATACCTCCCCTCCCAGCTTCATCTCTATGAAATCAGAATATTTAGTAGTTATACACCTCCTATGAGTTATTTATTGCTGTTAATTACCTTAAATTGACGCAAGAAATGTTGCTATTTTATCATAATTGGGCAAATGTGTAATTTTTTTCTGGGATTTTAGAAAACTGCAGCAAGAACAGCCTAAATACATGAAAAAACACGTGAAACATGCAGTAAAACTTGAAGACTGTGAAAACAGCCTAAATACTTCAAATCTTCATAAAACTCCCTAATTGTGATTATAGGTCAAATCAAAAGTCAAAATTTTTTAACCCACTTTGAATAAGAAAATGCATCAAACTGCATGTAGTGTGAACAAACACCAACCTACTTAAGAGTCTCCACAGTTTAGACTTCTGGTTACTGAAGTCTAACCAGGTAAATAAAGGGGTACTCCAGTGGAAAACATTTTTCTTTTTTTAAATCAACTGGTGCCTCAAAGTTAAACAGATTTGTAAATTACTTCATTTTAAAAATCTTAATCCTTCCAGTACTTATCAGCTGTTGTATACGCCACAGGAAGTTATATTTCTTTCTGGAGTTCTTTTCTGTCTGACCACAGTGCTCTCTGCTGCCCTCTGTCCACAGAGGTGTCAGCAGAGAGCACTGTGGTCAGACTGAAAAGAATTCCAGAAAGAAATACAACTTTCTCTGTAGCAATCAGCAGCTGATAACTACTAGAAGGATTAAGATTTTTAAATAGAAGTAATTTACAAATCTGTTTAACTTTCTGACACCGGTTGATTTAAAAAAAAAATAGTTTTCCATCGGAGTACCCCTTTAAGTTGGTGTCTTTAGGTGAATTGCACTGCCTCCTCTCTCTACAGAACCAGAGGATTCATGTGAAATTTAGGCAGCAAGAGAACATAATTTCTGTTCTGAAATAGGGATTAGTATGGCTGCCACATCAGTTAAAACAGGTAAGCACAAGGCATAAATAAGAACCTCTGCATTATTCTCTAATAATAGCTGCATTATATATGCAAAAAAGAGTACAGTGGTTCTTTAACTTTTAAAGCATTACTGTGATTTAAAAAAAAAAAAAAGGTTTCGATCTGTCAGGGTCTGGATGCTGAGATCAGTGATCACTAGAATAAACAAGGCGAAGCACACAGCTGAGCTCTTTCTTTTCCTTCTCTCCTTACTACATGAGACTGACTCATGGGGGGGGGGTTATCAAAAAGTTATCCAATCAGATTGCTTCTTAAAAATTTTTTTTAAAGGGCCTCTAATAAATAAAAGAAGCAATCTGATTGGTTGCTATGGGCAACTATTCCTCTACACGTTTAAAAAAAATCTTCCCATTAGACATACAGTGAGGAGACACTGTAAAGAACCTGCTCAGCTGAGCACTTCTCCCTGTTCTTTTTGAGCAGAACCCAGACCCCAACCCATCAAAAATTACAGTAATGCTTTAAGTATTTCTCACTCACTCCAAAAATGCGTAAAAATTATCAATTTTATTTTTCAATCTATATTTTAATACAGGTTTTTTATTGCTCCCCATGGCCTCTTTTTAACACTCTAACAGTCTTGCCTGTATTGTTGCTTCATTACATTGGGCTGCATAATACATTTCTAATTCTACGATCAAATAATATTCTATTCATGAACACAAAACCTTTCTACCTGCTCTGTTAATTTGATTGATAAATGAGTTGTGTACTATAGCAGGCAGCTTTAATGTGGAGTGGTGATGAGCTTCTTGAGCATTGTCTGTGTACAATGCTCCCCCTGCCACTAGAGCAGATGCTTCCCTGCAGATAATTAGCTGGTTAATTGGGGTTTTTATGTACTAACTACGAATGAGTTTATAGCCTCTTCCCGGTAGTTGATGAATGTTGCTTTCACATCGGGGCCATTAGCTGTGTAGCACTTTGTGTTAACATCTCTTACTGTCTAAAGGTCATTCTTCACATCCCTTTTTACAAGGGCCAGGGCATAATATGGGCTAAGAGTCCACCATATTGTAGCACTGAAAGATATTATACGTTCTCATTTGTGCTTGGCTGGTCATTACCGATTTCTCGACTCTTCTAAATTTCTGTTATTTGCTTTAGCCTGAAAAAGAGTTAAAATCAGCGTAAAACCTTTAATCCTTCTGGAGAGCAGGGCAGGAGTTTTATCCCTAGCTCAGACCCCTTCAAATCCTGAAATCACTTGTAAGCTGCAGCTCCTTTCAGTAGGATGTTGTATGGATGAGTGCTCACATGGTGGGAGGTCCAGGCTGGATTAACATGACAGGGTAAAGTCAGAAAACCTTTCAAGAAGTCAAGTTCCAGCTTTTTGGCTACTGAGAGTCTTCAAAAATGTACAGATAACAGTTCCCATATAAAGTCAAAGATTTTTTTCAATGCTTTAGTGTATCTTTATTAAAAGCCCAATGACCTTACCTTTATTCTCCCACCACTCTTGTTGCTCTATTCTATTACTTGACCAATTCCATACTCTGCCCTATGCCTTTGACTCCTGTTTACATGGCATACATCTCAGACCTGTGCAAAGACCAACTTTGTCTGCATAGTTGTGTGTTTTTAGGGTCTTTACTTGCTTTGCGAAAGGGAATAGCAATTCTGGTCTTGGAGAAGTACTTGACACCCTTTAAGTCAGCAAGGAATTTAAGAGTTTTATCTCCAAATATTAGCTTTAGGGCTAGCATTCCTCGAATGGAAAAAGGAACAAAAATTGGACCTACATTTGCATATTGATAATTTGTAACACAGATCTTTTTACTTTATTGTAGAAATCCTCTAAATAGTGAAAGGGTATGAATTGCCTCCTTTGTCTGGTTTTGACACTTGGATGGACAAATCCCCTAACCCCTTTTACAATAGATATTCAGTGATATCCTGAATTCACTATGAATTATTGAGCCTTTCATACACTTAGTCTTAGAATTCTATGACCGTTAAACTTAACTCTTATGCATATTGGAAATATCACGTGATACTTTTCCAAACATTTCACCCAACTCTTTGAAGATCTAACCTATATCCACTTCTCCTATACAATGTTGTAAATCCTCTTATCTAGTACAATAGCCTCTTCTAGTACCTAGTCCTTCCAATGGGATTTGAATATCTAAGTAAACCATTCCAGTTGTCTCATGCAGTATGGCTATACAGTTTCTTATGTCTGACATTGATTTCCATTGTGATTAGAAGATAAAAAAAAATGCATCATGCATGGTTGTATTGAAAAATGAAGATGATTAACCAATAGAACTTTAAAGACCCTATAACAATTTATGTATAGAACATTTTTCTAGCATATAAACCATTTAACTGCCCAAGTAAAATGTGAGGCTAACCCTAATTTGTTATAAAAATTTCTTGGGGACTGATTACTGGACACTCTCCTAGCACAGAATACATGAATAGGTAATGGGGTGCAATATAGGTGCTAAGCAGAGGGGCTTAGAGGATGGTGCCCATGTTACTAATAGTAGGAATATCACGGCACTCTTTAATGTATTCTCAATCGAAAGTTTATTTCATTGTATTTAATACACTAGCATGTCAAGTAGCAGGTAATGTGTAATGTAATGCTGGCGCATATAGTGCGGCCTGTATGATAGATATGAGACAACATGCCATTCACATGACATATTATTTTGTAAAGGTAATCAAGGCCTGGGAGAGCCAGAACATGCCTAAATGTCTCTGAATGTTGCTGATCAGTGGCAATTTTTGTCCAGTATCTCTCTCATTAGGCATCTGGCATGGTGCACAGGCGGAGCTCCAGGAGCACAATGATGTCACTGCTGCTGCTTTTCACAGTTGGGCCGAGTGAGGAAGCTGCAGCAGTGACATCAGCATGCTCCTGGAGCTCCTCCTCCCGTGCACAAAGCCTGCTGCCTGAATAAGGAAGAGAACGGGTAAATTGTACCACGGATTGGGGGTAGGTAAGTATTATCATCAGTGTCACCCGCATTACCAACAATAGGGTTTTAGGTTGAACTCGATGGACTCTTGTCTTTTTCAACCTTACAAATTATGGTAATATGTATGTTACTATGTTAAAAGCCTGTACCACTAATTACACATTCCCTTTAATATTACTAAAGTTATTGACTACTATCTAATAAACCTTGCATTAAGCATACATAGAATATTCTTCTAGTATAAAACAGATTGTCAAATTACCAAGTCCAGGTGTTCCGGGTCTGGAGGCTGGAAAGAATCTTCATACCAGCACCATCCTGGTGTGTTGTTCATTCTGTGGACAGGGCTGGTGCAAGGATTTTTGCCACCCTAGGCGAAAGCTAATTTTTCCGCCCATTGGCTCCGCCCTTTGGCACTCCCCACCTAACTACTGGGGTGACACACTGTAACAAACCTCCTCCTTATTAGGCGGATGTCTGGAGGTACGCTTAATGTCAGGATGCTGGACGGACCTGACATGCCTGTCTGGCCTCGGAGGTGGCACTGTGCTCCTCCAGCAGGCTTGAGAATGCAGATTATTATGATATCAGGAGGGACGGGGTGTCAAGTGGTGCTGGCTGGGCGGGTGCTTCCGATTAGCGGCAGGTGCTTTGGATGCTGGCTGGCTACTAACTTTCTTGCAGCGGGCAGAACGGCGCCCCCATCAAGAGGGCGCTCTAAGCGGCTGCCTATTTTGCATATAGGCAGAACCGGCCCTGTCTGTGGAATGCTGTATTTGCTTCACACCATGGTGGTTAATATAATATTAGCACATACATTACATTCAGATATTTTTCACCAATGTGTGGAGAAGGATTCCACTGTGTGCTTTGTCTTAGCTGAGGCCAGTTACTGGATTTTTTTCTGGGATGTCAATTGACATTCTGGATAAGTTGCTAGTGCACCCTTGGAGTAATTTTGGCAGACATCCTATTCTGTCAAGTTTTATGGTTGCTCCACATTTTGTCCATTTGGAGAGAATTTACTCCCATGCTTCTTTTGAGTAGCCTTTAAGGTAAGCTGTCATTAGTTTTATGCTGCCCAAACCACGAGTAGTATAAAGCTGGTGCAGGTAGCGCAATGCCAGGACACTATAAATTACTCTAATACGCTTGAGCATTTCAGAGTAATTCGAGTTTAAAAATGTAATATACAGCGCTGAGCACTTTATTTTTGTATATTCACTGATGATATGCGTGTCGATTCCATGATGATCTAATAACATATGGCCCAGACTAACTTATTAACTATTTGTGGCATGTTGGGAAACCAATAAAACACAGCTTTGATAATATTATGGGTCTCCTCGGGTGCTGTGACCTTGGATATTTCATTGTGTTGTGTGTTCCAGTGTGCTATCTGGATAGTCACTTGCACAGTGGATGGATCCCAGTGCTGTCTTGCATCTTTACAAAGATTGCAGGGTGGAGATAAGCTGTCGGGGCCAAATGAGTTTTTCTCAATTTCTGTAGCAGAATTTCTGCCGTGGAATTTCTGCAATCCAGATTCCACAAAAAGATGGTGCATTTCTGAGTGCCGCTTCTGCATAAAGAATTTCCTAGCTGAATTTTTAAGCTGGATTCTACTTGGAAATTCTGCTTTGTGAAAAGCTCCTAAGAGTTGTTTTCATAGGGCACAGCTACTTCTCATGCTTTGCATTTCAGGGGGCCGGGCCAGAGCTGGCATGTTTGCCAGCAATACTCACACATGGATTTTCTTTCCCTAACTTGTCTGACCAGTCACAGCACAGCACCGACTCCTCCCTGCCATGCCATAACATTGTGCTGATGAAAGTGCATTGGACTGAACAGGATGGCACTATGCTTTGGGATGATGGTATGTGGAGGGGAGAAGGGGGATACACTGATGGACTGGGCTTGCATGGTGCTATGTGACCAAAAAAGAAAGAAACAGCAGCAGATAAGCAAAAAGAGGTTACATTAAGTAATGAACTGCTACTGCTAATAATGATGACAAGCCTGTGGACTAAAGGAATATTACATATAATAGACAGCATTGTGTACATATTGGAGTAGAAACACAAGGGGCAGCTGCCCACAACTTTATTCAGACATAAAATAAAAGTCTTAATTAATCTTGGAAGATGTGGAGACAGGCTCAAAGATTGCAGGTACACAGCTCACTCTCTCTGTCTCTTCCCTTCTCCTGCACATAACAGTAGTTAAGCTCTGCCTCTTCTTCTGTTTTACCCTGGTATTTCTGATGCTAAAAAGTAAATCCCCCCTAAGGCTGGGTTCACACGGCAGAATCTCTGGGCAGAATTTCTCAAGCCGGCGGCACTAGGACTGCATGGACTGCATTGGTGTCCCCATAGACAGCAATGCATTTCTGGGTGGATCTTTTGGGAGATCTGCTCAGAAATGCATTGACATCTATGGGGACGGCATTGCCCAGAGATTCCATAGTGTGAACCCAGCCTAACAGGAAGCAGACAACAGATTGCAGGGAAGTGAGACACCTAGTGGCCAAGATTTTAGATATGTTTTTCTGGGGTAAGGAGTCATTATTGGTAAATGAAGTGATTCACAAATATGTTAGAAATCACATTGGCTATTAAATGGAGAGAAGTAGTTTGAAACGACAATGATCATGTAAAGATTACAAATTGTTTAATGATCAATATGTAATAAGAGATAGCTGAGAGATTATATTTAACATAACGCCAATTGTTTAAACAATAATTGCATAGTTACTGCCATCATAGCACAGCTTTGTCATGTAGCACATGTAGAGGAAAGTACAAGTGCTGCTCACATGCAGTGGATTTGTTGCAGACATGTCTGGCAATCTAAATGGTAAAATCCATGTACATGTTGAAGAAGCAGACCCATTCAGGTCTATGGAACATATCCGAGCGAATATGCCCTACATAAAGAAAAAATTATCTGTGCTTACATTTACTCAGATTTGGCTAGTAACTAGTTCAGTCTTAATATGGCTATGCCTAAATTCTGTGTGAGAAGTACCGTGAAGTTTTGCACAAACTGAACAAAGAAATGCAGAAACAGTATGAAATTTCCTTTGTCTTTCCATTTATATAGAAAAATGTGGACTGAGGATGAAAACAACAAAAACAGAAGTCTTAAGTGAGATACTCTGAACAATGAGATTCAATGGAGCGTTTAAAAAGAAGGCAGAGACAAGGAAATAAAGTCATGTCTGCATTATTTTTTAGAAGCAGACGTTTAATTTCATTCAGTCTAACAAAATATTGAGTTTGCTGTGGAAAGTGGATCATAGCAAAATCCCTTTAAGACACTAGAGTTCGTTTGACTACAAGGTATAATGGTACGTTCAGACGAGTGGATCCACAGCATATTTTACGCTTTTGCTTTTAGATGTGCCTGCAATACGCCGCTACGAGCAGACACACTGCGATGTGCGAGTCGCCGTGCCTATGTGCAGTGTACTCGCACATCGCAACTAACTCATGGAGTAGGGAGAGTGGCTGCGACGTGTGCAAGTACACCGTGCATGCGCGGCGAACTGCTCATCGCTTCAGTGTGTGTGCTTGTAGCGGTGTATTGCCGCTCTGAGCAGGCACATCTAAAGCCACCATATAGCGGTCCTTCAGCAGCGGATCCGCAGCGTAAAATATGCTGTAGATCCGCTCGTCTAAACGTACCCTAATAGTGCAAAGACTCATTTGTGAGACACTTTAATCACTCTCCTGAGAACTAGTCCTGTTTAAAGGAATATCACAAAATCCTTAGAATTAAATTGAAAATATAATTATATATTTCTGTATAAATTAGGGATTCCCAGCTAAATCATTTAAAACATTTTTTCAAAATAAGAAGTTTTCTACAACCATCAACACATCTAACTTTAATAAGTTTCAAACATGAATTGTTGAAGTTGAATTTTTTTATTGTACAAATTAAAACAAATTATTGTTTTACATATGAATATGTTTAAGTGTTAAATATTTATTAACCATTTCAAATTTTTTGGGTGTTTTTTCTGTGGTCTCCTTTGTTCATTTCCACCAGAATTACAGTTGTTCACGAATTCCACCTCTTTAGTGTAGGGATGCTTTCAACCTAGACAACAAACACAGAATGCAGTGTTAGTTTGTGTAGATATTTTTTTGACAATGATCGTACAAACAAACAGTAAACTCTATTGCATATGTATCCACTCTAAGGCCCCTTTATGGAAACTAACTTGCAGATATGAGAAAATCACATGTCCTAAACATTCTCCTGCAACTGAAAATGTTCACAAACACTTGTAAAACTTTACTGACACAAACTTACAGGGGTACTCCTGTTTCAATTAAAAAAAAAAAAACTATGAAAAAATTAAAAGCAACTCCTTGTTCCTTTTACGTTGCTGACTGACTATGAACAGCAAACAAACCTACGCGAAAACTATGAGAAATTTATCTATGCAAAATACCTTGTTTGTTGAAACAGGAATATCCCTTTTAATGTATGTGTTGCCCACAAGTTGATTAAAACATTGTAAAGAATTGGTGAGAAAAAGCCCTTTAATTTTTGTATGCACGTAATACATTTTGACATTTAACAGCTTATTTCTTCTTCTCCTAAGGACACAGTCATATTGGCCAAGATTTATCAATCTGTCTGATTTGCTCTTAGCAACCAATCACAGCTTAGCGTCCATGTCTCAAATTGCTCTGGTAAATGAAAGCAGAGCTGTGATTGGTTGCGATGGGTAAATAAGACATTTTTATCTTGTGCTGATTAATAAATCTGGGCCTATATGTTTTCTAAGGAGCATAAGAGGACTGCCTAATCCCCTAACGCCTGTCTATGCATCTGATTTCATACAAAGGCATACATAAGTAATACTTGCCTTTAGACTGTGTAGAGACATATTCTCCCTTAGAACCATGACTTTTAGGGAACAATATCTCAATAGACACATAGTTTAATGAGGCCTGTATGGCTGTGCACAGAGGCTTTACTGATATATAGTAAATAAGCTGCACAGTACAGATGTGTAGGAATAGGAAATGTATGTAATATATTAAATACTTTGTAGAGAGTTCACAGAAGAGCTACTAAACTAGAACATGGACTGCAGGATAAAATGTATCAGGAAAGGTTATAGGACCTTAACATATAAGACGAGACAGAGGGCTTATGATTGTATTCTTGTGGAGACCAATTTATGCAAAGATAGTTTATGAGCAATAACTGTGTTAAATTGATTTTTATTGGGTTTTTCCCAATTCAACACAGAAAAGGAAAAAAAGAGAATTTCCATGTATCAAATACAATTTTGGTTTAGCTATACACTCAGTTTTGGTGCATATCGCTGTAACAATTTAAATATGTCAACATTACTGGGATACAGTGAAATAAGGAAACTAAAAATTAAACATAGAACAAAAAGAGAACTATTAGTAAACTCGTGATGAAGGATTGCTTTCAATTGGGACTACTTTCGTAAGTAAAGAGAGCCTCGAACCAACGATTCTTACTTTGTATGTTTATAGAGTGAAATAGCACTAACTGTATTGGATTGGATGATACTGTCTGGAAGCTATTGCTTTCCTCTTAGTCTTTTTTATTGGGTACAATCTGATTGGTCTCCCTCAGCAATGGCATGCAGTAGTACAATCTGTAGCCAGATAAGTGCCCTTTATTCTTGTACTTCCACACCACTATTTATTGCATATCTTTTTATGACAGCACAAAATGCCACTTCAGTAGGTATTTTACCAAGTGGTACAGCACACCATCACAGACTGTCAGCTGGGATCAGAGTCAAAATATTTACCCCTCTAGAGGTGAAAGCCTCTCCCTTTTACAGCTGAGAACACCCAGCACCAAAAAGCCATTTAAAAAACAAGTGTACTTTTGAGCTTCAATATACATTCAAAATATACTGCATGAACAGAGCTTTAGTTTCAGCACGGCATATTGTATAGGGCAGCGCCACCATGGCAAAGTCCTCCAATAGTAGCCCACTAATTCCAAGAAAGTCTAGAGCGGGCCATTGATGGGCAACATCACCAATACATCAATAGGTAGGACCCAATCCTGGATTAGGACATGTTCCAGACACTCAAAGTCCTTACTGACCAAGTGAAATTTTCTGTGCTTTAACTTCAAACCATATTCTTCCAGTATCACCAGATCCATTCTCTTCATATGTTCAGAAAAGGTGCCGAAAATATGATGATGAGGTAAATCAACAAGTACTAGAAGTTCAGTTAGACTACACATAAACTGCATAAGCTATTGAAAAGTTGTGGAATGTTTGGTAAGGCTAAAAAGCATTTGTAAACACTCAAACGGTTCCATGGGGGCTATAGAGTTTTCTATTGATTCTCTTCAGGGATCAGCACCTGCCTGTACCCACTTTGTAACATTTGCAAAAAATGTAATCAGGGAACGTGGATCCTCTGGACAAACAGCAGCAGGGATGGCTCCAGATGAGACAGAGCTGGAGGGTTTGGAACAGGCAGGAACTTGGCCACTAGATGTGGCACAACAGGAACATCAAAAATGGCTCAGCAGGAACAGGAGATACCTGGGATGGCATAGTAAGATGCATGACACCGAACTTGGCAAAGCAAGGTTTAGGACACACCTGAGTTTGCACAGCAATATACCTTGGACTTGGCACAGCAGGACTGAAAACAGATCAGTATATATGTCTTGGCACACTAGTATTGACTAGATATGACACAGCAGACTTGATAAAGTCATGGACTGGAAGCAGGTCATGGTACTGGAATTGGCACAGCAGGTCTAGAAACAGATCAGAATACCAGACTTGACACGGCAGAACTGAAAACACAACCGAGAGCAAGGCATCAAAATCTAGGAACAGGTCAGATTAGAAGTGGAAGGCACCAGGACTAGAAATCAGGATACAGGAACTGGTCTTAGATACCAGTTTCAGGATCAGCAATATTTTGCATGCTTAGATGCACTGCCTTCATACAGGAGGGCAATAAATTATTTAAAAGGCTAAATGTTCCTTAGAGCTGACTTGTGACCTGGTGTCCACCAAGGCCACTTTATTGAACTTGACAAGACAATGTAGCATTCCCTAAATGTTTTGCTTCCAACAGGGGAACTTAGTGCGTTTCCCCCCACAGTTTGCCCTCTCAACCACAGGCATATTTAGTTTGAATTCTCACATCAGCTATAGACAGGCAAGAACATTATTGGGAAAAGTATCCTACTTGCATTCTAGTGTAATTATATGTATGTATAAACGCATGTATGTATGAATAACATTAATTAATAAATGAATTCATTAATTTATAAATAGACTTCTTGGTACTTCAGAAGTATAGAATTGTCCACAGAAGCCTCTAGAGTGTCAGACTCTTGCTCTCTTTGTCCTATTTAGTCATTTATTCATGTATACTATCGGCAGGTAGTCATTTCTACACTGAACACAAAACAATTATCACATTAAAAACCAGTACTGATCCATTTATTTGTTTTCCATGCAATTTCTATGGAGGTGTGAAATGAAATGATAAAGGTCTACCTGTGTATAAGGGAAAAGTCTCCCTTCTTACAATTGGGAACAAAGCCATGATAAACTAATACATTTATGTTTTCCCACAGAGGAAGTAAAGGAAAGTCAATCTTTACCCTGTCATTTCACCAGTTAGTTGTTGCTATTGTAAATATTTATCTAGAAATGTAGGTAACCACACAATCGGTGAGGTAGTATAAAAATGACACTTGCCTGGCACTTGCTGGTTGTGGGGTGAAATGGTACAGATGAGAAAAACTTCAAGGTAGTTGAAAACAGCAGCGTTTTATTTAATAAAAGGATGACAACGCGTTTCGAGGGGACCTGCTCCCCTCTTCCTCTGACCTGCATTGTCATCCTTTTATTAAATAAAATGCTGCTGTTTTCAACTACCTTGAAGTTTTTCTCATCTGTACCATTTCACCCCACAACCAGCAAGTGCCAGGCAAGTGTCATTTTTCTACTACCTCACCGATTGTGTGGTTATCTACATTTCTACATACCACCCCACCCTGGGTACGGACAGACACGGGCTGCTGCTGATTTGCCAATTTTTTGTTTCTGGGTCTTGGCCATAGTGGAGTTTGGATTGTGACTGTTTGAGGTTGAGGACAGGTGTCCTTTATACTGATAACAAGTTCAAACAGGTGCCATTAATACAGGTAACGAGTGGAGGACAGAGGAGACTCTTAAAGGGTTACTCCGCTCCCCAGCATCCGCAAAATTCCACCTCACACCGGAACATTGAGTTCCTGGATGCTGTGTGCGGGCTTCCGTGTTCAGGCCCGCCCCTCCTGACGTCACGGCCTGCCCCATCAATGAAAGTCTATGGGAAGGGAGCGCTTCGGCCGTCACACCCCTTCCCATAGATTTGCATTTAGGGGGCGGGACCTGACGTCACATGACAGGGCGTGACGTCACAAAGGGGCGGGCGTGAACACGGAAGCCCGCACACAGTGTTCAGGAACTCAATGTTCCGGACGCTGGGGAGTGGAGTAACCCTTTAATCCCTTAAGGACGCAGGACGTAAATGTACGTCCTGGTGCGGTGGTACTTAACGCACCAGGACTTACATTTACGTCCTGTGCATAACCGCGGGCATCGGAGTGATGCCCGTATCATGCGCGGCTGATCCCGGCTACTGATCGCAGCCAGGGACCTGCCGGCAATGGCCGACGCCCGTGATCTCGCGGGCGTCTGCCATTAACCCCTCAGGTGGCGGGATCAATACAGATCCCGGCATCTGCGGCAGTACGCGATTTCAATGAATGATCGGATCGCCCGCAGCGCTGCTGCGGGGATCCGATCATTCAGAACGCCGCACGGAGGTCCCCTCACCTTCCTCCTTCCGGCTCCCGCGGTCTCCTGCTCTGGTCTGAGATCGAGCAGACCAGAGCAGAAGATGACCGATAACACTGATCTGTTCTATGTCCTATACAGAGAACAGATCAGTATTAGCAATCATGGTATTGCTATGAATAGTCCCCTATGGGGACTATTCAAGTGTAAAAAAAATGTAAAAAAATGTCAAAGTAAAAAAAAAGTGAAAAATCCCCTCCCCCAATAAAAAAGTAAAACGTCAGTTTTTTCCTATTTTACCCCCAAAAAGCGTAAAAAATTAATTTAATAGACATATTTGGTATCGCCGCGTGCGTAAATTTCCGAACTATTAAAATAAAATGTTAATGATCCCGTACAGTGAACAGCGTGAACGTAAAAAAAAAAAAAGTCCAAAATTGCTACTTTAATACCTTTTATAAAAAAAAATTATAAAAAATGTATTAAAAGTTTTTTATATGCAAATATGGTATAAAAAAAGTACAGATCATGGCGCAAAAAATGAGCCCTCATACCGGTGCTTATATGGAAAAATAAAAAAGTTAGAGGTCATCAAAATAAAGGGATTATAAACGTACTAATTTGGTTAAAAAGTTTGTGATTTTTTTTAAGTACAACAATAATATAAAAGTACGTAATAATGGGTATCATTTTAATCGTATTGACCCTCAGAATAAATAACACACATCACATCACCGTAAATTGTACGGCGTGAAAACGAAACCTTCCAAAATTAGCAAAATTGCGTTTTTCTTTTTAATTTCCCCACAAAAATAGTGTTTTTTGGTTGCACCATACATTTTATGATATAATGAGTTATGTCATTACAAAGGACAACTGGTCGCGCAAAAAACAAGCCCTCATACTAGTCTGTGGATGAAAATATAAAAGAGTTATGATTTTTAGAAGGCGAGGAGGAAAAAATGAAAACGTAAAAATAAAATTGTCTTGAGTCCTTAAGGCCAAAATGGGCTGAGTCCTTACTTTAAATACTTTTTTGGCCCACTGTAGAATGTGTCGGCAGATAAGAACCATTCTGTTCCATGATGGGAGTAGTAGTACCTGTACTAATAGACATATCACCCCTGGTGTCACTCCTGATACCCGATGCGATCGTTCATAATATAGCAGAGATGTGGAGCGGCTCTATACAGCGCTCACATCTCTGCTCTGTACTCCAGCCAGCCAGTGAGGTGAATAGAAATTCTGCTCTCAGAGGAAAATATGAATCAGTGATGTTCTATTCATATCAGTGGCCGGCCAGAGTATAGTGCAGAAATGTGGAGCGCAGGATAAAGCCACCCCGCATCTCTGATATAGATAGGACGATCGCATCAGGTGTCAGGAGTGACATCCGCTGTGATCTGTCCTTAACTGCAGGTACTACTACACCAACATGGAGCACACTGTGCTCCATGCTGGGAGCTGTAGTACCTGCATTAATAGACAGATCGCAGCGAGTGTAACTTCTGACACCTGTTGTGATCTGTCTATTAATGCAGGACCTACAGCTCCCAGCATTGAGCAGAGTGTGCTCCATGTTGGGAGTAGTAGTACCTGCAGTTAAGGAAAGATCACAGCGGATGTCACTCCTGACACACGCTGTGATCCTCCTGTATAATGTATAGATGCGGGCGGCCACTCTTCTATGGTTCCCTGCACTGCTGCATATATACACCTATTGTGATTGGCTGGAACCATCTGGCTAATCGCAGCTCTCTGCGGGAAATATGAATAGGTGTATATATACGTCAGTGCAGGCGACCATAGAAGAGTGGCTGGCTGCCCGCATCTATACATTATACAGGAGCATCACAACGGACCCGAGGCGATCTGTTAATTAGTACAGGTACTACTACTCCCATCATGGAACAGTGTGTTCCATGCTGGGTGTAGTAGTACTACTTAAAAAATTTAAAAAATAAAGAAAATAAGTGAAAAACACACACACATTACATTTTTATTATTGTCGGCTACATTTTTAGTGCCCTGTTTAAAAATGTATACAAATTTTGTTATATAGAATTTTTTATTATTATTTTTTTAATGGTACCCTACGAAATGTCATTAAAAAAGGTATCTCCATCACTATTTTGGATCGCTAAAGTCCAAAAAAGAATAAAAAACGCCTGCAAAAACGCCAAAATTTAAAACCCACATGGCGTTTTTCTTGGCTTTTTTTGCTCCCATAGACTATTATGGGAGAAAAACGCCACGATTTCAGGGAACAGAACTCCATAGGCTCAACATGCTGAGACTTTGCAAAACCACCAAGGAGCTGAAAAACGCCAAAAAAGAGTGAAAAAATGCCAAAAGGCTAAAAAATACGCCAAACTGAAAAACGCAAAGTGGAAAAAGAATTTGGCATTTTTTCATTGATTTACAGCTAACATCTGGCAACAGCGTTTTTTCAATGAAAAGAACGCCACGGGAGCCGTTTTGCGTTTTTGTGGGCAAAACGCCAAAAAAGAAAAAATACTAAAAAAACAAGTGGAAACTTAGCCATACACCACCACTGTTCTGTTCACCACTTTATGTGCATGAAACAAATCATCAGGAATGTAGCCTTGTCTAACAATGTAGTTCTTACTTTTTTGCTGTGTTTCATAAATCACTATTTATAGTTAGAATAGCCAAGGATAATATAAAAGCATAATAGCTTTTAGTCCAATCCTTTTACTATACACAAAATTCACTGGTCACACCTTTAAAACTACCATGTCATTTGTCATACTAAAAATATTAAATAATTCATGTATAATAGCAATTCTGTATCTTAACCCAGGTGTACAAAAGTACTGATGCCCCTAAAATCGTTCTAAACAGAAATGTTCATAATTAGTAGAATACTCCTATACTAGTGCCACCCTGTACCTACATACTAGTGCCATGCAGTTGTAGTACAGACCAGTAAGTTGTCTTCTTACATTATTAACAGTTTCCTTGTGTTGCACAAACAGTAGTGAAAACCATACAAGCAGTGCCCAATACTTTAACCCGTCTAGGACGAAGGGCGTACAAGTAGCCCTTGCATCCTGGTACTTAAATGGGTACTCCGCCCCTAGACATCTTATCCCCTATCCAAATAAAATCTGCCAATGTCATAACAGAACCAGAATTCCATATATGTCTAGCCTTTTGGAGAGCCCATATAGTATTAGCCTTAGCGTCAAGACAGTTGTGCCCAAGCAAGCAGTAGTGACTGGTCTTGTAGCATCTAACAAACAGTTATAGCATTTTCATATGTGATAGTGATTATAAATTATTCTCTTAATATTAAATATATATCCACACAATATTTACTTGTTCTATAAATCTACTATAATAAGCACAGCTGAGTCTTTAACCTTCTTAGGCCCTTTCACACTGCTGGTATGCTCCGGCAAATTCAGCCACCAAACTATTTTTTTTTTTTTTTGCAGTATACCAGCCATAATAACGGGCTTCCCACTGCCGAAGACAACCGGCAGTGTGAATGTAGCCTAGATATACAATTCTTGGCAGCACTGTAAACCAGCTGTGAATAGGGTTATATACAAGCTATCAGAGTATGTTCAAATGTTTACTGAATACAATAAACATACAAGTCATATAAAAAGCCACCTATAATGTGCTAAATAAAACTTATATATGAAATCTACTGTAGCAAAAAATGAAAATACAGGAATGGGTATATTTGCCAATCCCCCATAATAATGCTATTACTACCATATAAGGTACCAAAGAGCTCAATCACACTTGGGTATGAGAATGGGGATGAAAAACATTTTTGGTTTTGCTTTGTAGCTTTGTTTTGTATGTTATTAGAAATTGTCTTTCATCCATATTTATTCATTTCTTTTCATTAAGCATTAACAAATTTTTTTTTGCTGATTTGTTAATGTTGCCGAAACACAGATGTAAAAAAATGGAATAAGTATGCACATGTGAACAATGCATGAACAGAACTTTATTTTTATTTATTTATTTAAACTATACATTTTTATGGGCTGAAGACAGTACCAAAAAGGATCCATCCTTTGTATTAGAAAAAAACACCATGTTTACAAAAAATTTCAAAACTATTTTAATGAAACCATTTCAATGTATTGGCACAGATCAACAATATAGAAGTGTGAATGAACACTTAGACCCTGCACATATATATCCGTCATTCCAAAGCCATCCATCTGATGCAGCATTGGATTAAATGTGGCACAGTTCTATGCCTATGGACTAGAGTTGCCTTTTGGTGTGGTTTGCACTAGATAAAAAATGCTATATGCAATTTTTTTTTGTTCTGGCCTAACAAACAACAGGTTAACAACTATGCTGGATTGTTGGTCAAAAGTGAATCCTCCTAACACAATTAAAGCAGGTTACATGATAGGTCAGGCTGTGCATAAACCACTGAATATTAGGGTATATCCACATAGGCATGTTTTCTGCTGCGGCAGAATGGCAGAATTTCCGACATAGAATTTACGCAGCGGAAAATCTGCAGCAGATCATATTGACCTCAATGGGATCTCCTGCAGATTTTCCAAACCTGCAGGGGGTAAAACGCGGGTAATCCGCCCGTGTGAATGTACCCTTAAAGGAGTAGTCTAGTGTAGACTATTCCAACTCCGTTGTGCCTGGGCTGAAAATAAAATGAAAATAAACTGTCACTCACCTTCCTGCGTCACCCCGAAGCGTCGCTACAGCTGATCAGTCCTCCGGTCCAGTCTTCTGCCTTCTTACTGTGCACGGATCATCACACTGTGCTCAGCCTATCACTGGCTGCCGCGATGTCCCACCTCGCCTGGTGATAGGCTGAGCACTGTGTGATGATCCGTGCACAAGAAGTTTGCAGTAGACTACTCCTTTAAAGTGAGTTAATCATACTCCATGGCAAAATATAGGACGAAATAGATATGCTGCTGGTTTTCATGCTCTCAACTTAGCAGTAGAAAAATAGCTACTTGTACAAGTTTAGGTTTGGATTTGTTGTTTCACATTTACATAGAAATTAAAATCATACCTTGTGTTTCTTACAAAATATGTCATAAAGTATACCAGTGTGGCTTTAGATCTCTTACCACATTTAAAAGTTTTTGAATCTGACAGTGCCCATTTAAAAGTACTGTAAACATTTTTTTTTACTCTTTTATGTGTCATTAGGAATTCTATGAGGTGTGTATTATGCAGTTATTACACTTTTCCTAGCCAGAAATGCTAAAACACAACACATGGACCACATGAGTTGCAATGATATATAACATCTGTAGAACACAAGGCTAGACACCTCAATACATTGAACTATATTTTGCAGCGTTCACTAGCTGCATTCCCCGCTGTTTGTTCTTATATATGAGCATGCTCAGGCTATTGCTGAGTTTAGCTCTCGCTTTATAGTAGCTACGGGGTATCCTAATCATGAAGGATTTGTTAAATAAAGCTCTACTTGTTCTGCTCTGTAAACAAATGTCTCTAAATCCTTCCTGCTCTGCTTAAAGGGTCATTCAGGGATTCTTTTAACTACATATTTATGTCATATTGAAAACTAGAGAGGACATACTGAACAGTGGTTACTCCTAGTCCACATATTTTAATTTTACTGAAAACAGCAAAATAATATCCAGAAGAAAATCCACCTTAGTATCAAGTAGGTGCTTTGGCTTACAAAATACCACATTAGCGATACCAACTTATTATTACCTTTTACGACAGAATTACACATTAATTGTTGTGGTAAATGTAATAACTTTATTGTCTTTATAGTATTTTTTTAAGATAAAAGATTACATTTAACTGTAAAATGATCCCAAAAGAGGTAAAGCAAAAACAAGCATTCATAGCACTCTTGTTTCACTGTATGTATGACACATATAGTAAGTGTGATATAAATGATGATATGTTTGGAACATGTGGTACTTGTCCTGACTGGATACCCTCAAAGAAAACAATTACTAAACACTTCTTTGAATACAGTGGCACAAAAATCTTGATTCGCAGGTGATGCAATAAAAGCTCAATGGTTACACTAGGTGGCTATGATGTCTGTTTCTAGAATATAACGTTTACAGCAGCATAAGAGTATTTACTAATATAGAACCTGTTTCGGGTGCCTATTCTCTTTACAGGAGCCCTGCCTGGGCTGTTGTTACTTTACACAGGTCTGTGTCAGCTTCACATTTCCCACCATCTATCTAGTTACAGTCTTCCACTCCCTTAGGCCCTGTGCCCATAGGCTCTGTTTTCAAGCCTATATTCTCCATGCCGTCTCCCACAACCAATAGGTTAAGTCTTATTTTTAGGACAACCTCTTACTGTCTACTACTCTGCTTAGCCCAGGCCTGACCCTACTAGGTCATACCTACTTCAAGTCTTATTTTCCAAGCCCCACCCCAGGCTTAATTATCAAGGACACACCACAATCCTGCAGAGCAATCCAGACTCATTATTAGCAGCTCATTAATGGCCTACTAGGGTGGGGATCTTCCTCAACCCCAAACAAAACCCAACTTCCACCTTCTGGGAGTTTGAACATGCTCCTAATGGCCCCCTATCAGTTCAGCATACTGGGCTGACTTTACCTCCACAGAGCTCACAGTTTCCTCAGAGCTCACCACTTCTAGGCTTAAAATACTCTTTTCCAATACTGCCTTAGAGACTGCTCACACAGGACACTATAAGCCACCCTCCTTCATAGCCAGACTCTCCAACCTCAAATTTACTAGTGGTTCACTCTCTACCCTGACACGGTTTTAAAGCCCTACTTATCAAAGCAGCCAAACCAGTTCCCCTTCAAATAATTTTTTTTACACTCAACAGATGACTCTTGTACAGCTATCCACAGATCCAGCACTAGGCTCTTCAATCACCTATGGTGAGAACTGACAGCCCAACAGTCTCTGATTGTGATCCGGGTTGGGTGAGATTGCACAAAAATGTTGCAGTTAATAAATCACTGAAAACAGCAAAAAGTCTAAATGAGTTGTGCAAAAAATGTGAGACCTTTATTTCTAAATTAAAGTGTTTGGGGGCACAGTGCAACATAACAATTATGGGGCAGCCACAGACACAGAATTAGGGGTATCAGCATGATGTAGGGTTGTATGGAAATTACATAAAAATCGTTATTATCTACATAAAACTTTGCATATTAATTCTCCCCATTAGTTTTACAAAAAAATGTTACTGACAAAATATTACACAATAATACAAGAAAGAAAATGTTAACGTCCCTCATTCCTTTCCGTTGTGCTTAATGGTACACCCAGACTATTTGTTCCATAATATAATAATAATTTGTCATTATAGTGTTCCCACTGTTGAAAATATTGTTTATGAGCACTGCCGTATTTTTATTCCCAATAGCCATTTAAACTCTTCAGTCTAACAATTTAGAACGTGAACCTGTCAACTCCAATGCAATACATTTCCATTGGTTGGATCTGATCATAATTATAATTAGGATACATTTACACTATTTTATTCATGTGAATTTCGGCATGTATTCTGCATTAAAATCTATGTGAAATATAACAACAATCAATGCAGTATTGAGCAGTGTAAGATGCGAAGAAAACTACTGGGATGAGATCAGTGGCATAGTGTGGGTTGTCAGCACCCGGGGCAAGGCAAGTAATTTGCGCCTCCTAACCCGTGGATTTTAGCACTCGAGTCTCTTCCACTAGATTAGTTAAAGAAACCCTTACCCCCTAAGCACATGTATTGGTTGTTATGAAAATACTGATGTAATTAAAGTAAAATGCATCTAAATACAAGTTTATTTTCAAACACTTTATTGAGTGCGAACATGCATTACACATTCTCCACATTTTCAGCAGGTCTATGAATACAAATCTACAAATGTAGTAACCTAGTATGGGCCAAGCTATTATATGTCGTCTCACAACCATCGTAAACGACAAAAAATATCAAGATCAAAAACTAAACATCAAAATGGAACCATACCCTGGAAATGATCCAAGGCACATGACTTTGGGTATTATAAGTAAGCGGCAAATGTCAGGGTGGCATTATATGTGCATTATATGGGCACATGACAGGGGGCCCCTGTCATGTGCCCCCACATATAATGCCCCCCTCTCTTGTGCCCCCACATATAATGCCCCCCTCTCTTGTGCCCCTCACATATAATGCCCCCCTGACATGTGCCCCTCACATATAATGCCCCCTGAGGGGGCAGGACAGGGGGCATTTTATGTGAAGGGCACATGTCAGGGGCACAGGACATGTGGTATTATATATGAGGGCCACATGACAGGGGGGGGGGTCCTGTCATGTGCCCCCACATATAATGCCCCCCTGACATGTGACCCTTACTCATCATTTGCCCCTCTCACTTATAATTTGCTCCCCCCTCCCCTTTCTCACACCCGTCACCTTTCTCCCACGCTGCGGCTTCTCCATTCCTGCAGTCAGTGAGAGCCGCGGGGAAGTGATCTCCGGGCGCCGGCACGATGATGTGATGTCATCGCGCCGGCCTGCCGTGAATGGCTCTCACTGACTGCAGGAATGGAGCAGCCGCGGCGTGTGATAGCAAGGTGACGGGCGTGAGAAAGGGGTGGTGGAGTGGGACAGCCGACAGCTCCCGCTCCACCATGCGATAGTTCAGGAAGAGGGGCAACAATCTCGGGGGGGGGGGGGGGGGGGGGGGTAATTGCCCCGTTTCCCCCCCCCCCCCCCCCCTGGATCCGCCACTGCCTCCACAGTGGGCGGCGACCCGGCGGCTCGGATCGGATTCGCACAGCCAGCACTGCAGAGAGAATGAGTGAGCCAGGCAGGGGCAGAGAGCTGCTATCACGCCCCCTCCCGTAGGCTTGCATTGCGGGACGGAGCGTGACGTCACACGCCGGCGCAGGCGTGACGTCACACTCCGCCCGCCCTGTAGTCGCCGGTAATCAGTCCCGGAGCGAACACGCTCCGTGGACTGATTACAAACGGGGTGCCGCGTGCATGATCCCGGGGGTCCCCAGCGGCAGGACTCCCGCGATCAGGCATCTTATCCCCTATCCTTTGGATAGGGGATAAGATGCTTAAGCACCGGAGAACCGCTTTAACCCTTTATATTCTGTAAATAGCGCACTTTAGAAAACTACAGCTACTCAAGCTAAATTCAGTGTAGCAACTGGTACTGCTGTGCTGGGCTACCATAGTAGGAGTTAAAGGGGTACTCCGGTGAAAAACTTTTTTATTTTATTTTATTTTTTTTAATCAACTGACGTCACACTCCGCCCGCCCTGTAGTCGCCGGTAATCAGTCCCGGAGCGAACACGCTCCGTGGACTGATTACAAACGGGGTGCCGCGTGCATGATCCCGGGGGTCCCCAGCGGCAGGACTCCCGCGATCAGGCATCTTATCCCCTATCCTTTGGATAGGGGATAAGATGCTTAAGCACCGGAGAACCGCTTTAACCCTTTATATTCTGTAAATAGCGCACTTTAGAAAACTACAGCTACTCAAGCTAAATTCAGTGTAGCAACTGGTACTGCTGTGCTGGGCTACCATAGTAGGAGTTAAAGGGGTACTCCGGTGAAAAACTTTTTTATTTTATTTTATTTTTTTTAATCAACTGACGTCACACTCCGCCCGCCCTGTAGTCGCCGGTAATCAGTCCCGGAGCGAACACGCTCCGTGGACTGATTACAAACGGGGTGCCGCGTGCATGATCCCGGGGGTCCCCAGCGGCAGGACTCCCGCGATCAGGCATCTTATCCCCTATCCTTTGGATAGGGGATAAGATGCTTAAGCACCGGAGAACCGCTTTAACCCTTTATATTCTGTAAATAGCGCACTTTAGAAAACTACAGCTACTCAAGCTAAATTCAGTGTAGCAACTGGTACTGCTGTGCTGGGCTACCATAGTAGGAGTTAAAGGGGTACTCCGGTGAAAAACTTTTTTATTTTATTTTATTTTTTTTAATCAACTGGCTCCAGAAAGTTAAACAGATTTGTAAATTACTTCTATTAAAAAATCTTAATCCTTCCTGTACTTATTAGCTGCTGAATGCTACAGCGGAAATTATTTTCTTTTTGAAACACAGAGCTCTTTGCTGACATCATGAGCACAGTGCTCTTTGCTGACATCTCTGTCCATTTTAGGAACTGTCCAGAACAGCATATGTTTGCTATGGGGATTTCCTTTTACTCTGGACAGTTCCTAAAATGGACAGAGATGTCAGCAGAGAGCACTGTGCTCATGATGTCAGCAGACAGCTCTGTGTTTCAAACGGAAAAGAATTTCCACTGTAGTATTCAGCAGCTAAAAAGTACAGGAAGGATTAAGATTTTATAATAGAAGTAATTTACAAATCGAGAGGGTTAAGTGCAAACCAGGAGTTAACTTGGATCGGTATTTGCTCCAGAGGGAGACTTACTGAATCATTCACACATCTGCGGCCGGCCCTCTTGGCTTAAATGAGAAGGTGGATTATGCGCCTTGCTTTTAAGATACATGTTTTAAAATACAAGATTTATGTTTATGCACAGTTTTCACAGTGTGAGATATATCGGGTCTTACGACGTGTATTAAGAATGGCGAGTTATAGCCAATGGTGAGAGACTAAACCAGTACCTCCCTACACGCCGTGGTATAGATGCGGTCCTGAGTGATTGGGACTGCCTACTTACCTGTATAAGAACCAGTATTCAGTCCTCACTGTCATGGCCAGATGAAGCTCGTTTAGCGGGCAAAACAGAATCTGTCGCCGGAGGTTTTTACCCCCCCTGTACATCGATCCCTCTCCCCCATTGTCTATTGTATATGTGAGTATTTTGCATTATAGGATTTACCTTGTTGGAGAAGACCGGTGAGTGCCGATTGGGTTTCCATACTTCTTTACCGTTTAATTTACAAATCTGTTTAACTTTCTGGCACCAGTTGATTTAAAAAAAAAAAAAAAGTTTTTCACCGGAGTATCCCTTTAAAACCATTAACTTACATTTGCTTACGTTCACATACACTTTCTGCTCTCTACTTCCATCTCTGGTGGAAGGTATTACTGTAGTTAACCTTCTGCAATTCACCAGAATGCCTTAGAATCTTCTAGTAAAGAGTTGGGGTTAATACAATTAGCCTCTATACAGTGGTCCCTCAAGTTACAATATTAATCGGTTCCAGGACGACCGTTGTATGTTGAAACCATTGTATGTTGAGACCAGAACTCTATGGAAACCTGGTAATTGGTTCTGAAGCCCCCAAAATGTCATCCAAAAATAGGAAAAAGTGAGGATTAAAGAAAAATAAGTAGATAACTAATATAGATAAAGCAAGTCCTTATATATAAAAGTAAGAAAGATCTGCTGGGAGCTGTAATCACTGTCTATGTAAGTGTTTCCCAACCAGGGTGCCTCCAGCTGTTGCAAAATTACAACTCTCAGCATGCCCAGACAGCCGTTGGCTGTCCGGGCATGCTGGGAGTTGTAGTTTTGCAACAGCTGGAGGCACCCTGGTTGGGAAACAATGGTTTATGTAGAGGACAGCTTCTTCAGGGTCCTATACAGTACACACAGTGTCCCAAACGGAGCCGCCCTTACTTGGTGTCCAAAGGAGCAACTAACCCTGGCACAGGTAAGTAGTACAGAACATGTAGTTCCTCCCTGTACTGTAGGGGGCGCTACCAGACATCAGTCAGTGCATGCACTTCAGTAATAGAAGTGATTTACCAGTAAAATGCCCATTCTGATCGGTCAGTTCCTCCAGTTGTGACACGTTTCACAGATCTGGACTGTCTGTAGCATTGTATGTTGAGTCTGGTTTCAAGTTACGATGGACCAGAAAAAGACATTGTATGTTGAAATTATTGTATGTTGAGGCCATTGTAAGTTGAGGGATCACTGTATAAGTTTCTGATCTTTGTCTGTAATATTGATTTATGCAAAGTGTGTGAAAAGGTTATTTTCTTAATGCTGACAGTTCCACAGTGTTTCTGTTCTTAGAGTAAAGAAAACCCTTCCACGCTGGTCATGTATTAAACTTTGGTATATTTATACATAATGGGGGAGATTTATCAAAACCTGTGCAAAGCAAAAGTTGTCCAGTTGCCCATAGCAACCAATCAGCTTACGTCTTTCATTTTTAACAAGGCCTCTGCAAAATAAAAGAAGGGATCTGATTGGTTGCTATGGGCAACTAGGCAACTTTTCCTTTGCACAGGTTTTGATAAATCTCCCCCAATGGCTGACATTTATCATTGTCTTTAGACAGTTTTTTGTGTCTAAAAAAGGGGCAAAAAAGGAGCAAGCAGGGTTTTTTGCGCCTTTTTTTGAGCCTTTTAGTTTACACATTTCTGCTGCAATCCACTGATTTTGACAATACACATGATATAGAAGGGATTTATCAACTGCGCCTTTTTGTGAAAAGGAGCAAAAAAGGTGCAAAGCCACTGAAAAGTCTCTAAAACTACAGCAGCCCAGACATGGTGTAGCTTTTTGGTGTATGTGAAGAGAGAAATTTCAGAAAATGTGACCTGCTCTGTGACCATTTAATAAATTTGGTGCTCCTACACATTATCAGCACACAAAAAAGGTGTAGAAAAATGCTTCACTTACACTACACATAATGTGGGCCAATGACTTGATCAGCCCTAAATGAATGCAAGTGGGGCTACCCCTTACAGAATCAAGCACATGGGTCCATTTGTGTAAGTGCATAGGGGATGTACATACATGGGTTTGTGTGGGTGAATGTATTGGTGAACATTAGAGATGAGTGAACTTCCAGTAATTCAATTTGTCACGAACTTCTCGGCTCAGTGGTTGCTGACTTTAGCCTGCATAAATGAGTTCAGCTTTCTGGTGCTCTGGTGGGCTGGAAAAGGCGAGTCTTCTTGGACTGTATCCACCTTTTCCAGCCCACCGGAGCACCTGAAAGCTGAACTCATTTATGCAGGAAAAGTCATCAACTGCCGAGCTGAGAAGTTTGTGACGAATCAAATTACTGGAAGTTTGCTCATCTCTAGTGAACATTATTCATGTTTGTGAGAAAGTGCATTCAAGATTGTTCATGTAAATATGCAAATTCCCATATCTGTAAGAACATATCATATCTATACTGACATTAATGGATAACTATGTTCACGAATGAGTGCATGGGTAAATGTCTGTGAGCAAGAATAGGTACAAAGATTAATATCAGTATGCATGAGTATGCACATGAGTGGATCTGTATTGACATAATGCACACAGATGCAGACACATTGCCGCGGCTGTTCTGATAAGTAAGCTTACACCTGACTATATTGCATTTGCTGCATTTTTAGACCTGCTGTTGGGATTAGCAAATGTAACGTGGCCCTGTTTGAACTTGACAAAGGTTTGGTCCTGAAATGCCGTGTTGGGTTTGTGTCTCTGTGTACCAAAGCCTGTGTGAAAAGCCTGAGTATGCTGATTTGTACTTTTATCTTTGTATATGCTGTTTAGATTGCATGTTCTCCATGCAATTGTTACTGCAATATGCACTATAACCCTGTGTACATTTTATATTGGGAGGCATTTTTCCAGAACACAGTGGGGGAGATTTAATAAAACCTGTCCAGAGGGAAAGTTGCTGAGTTGCCCATAACAACCAATCAGATTGCTTCTTTCATTTTTCAAAAGGCCTCTGAACAATGAAAGAAGTGATCTGATTGGTTGCTATGGGCAACTCAGCAACTTTCCCTCTGGACAGGTTTTGAGGAGTCTCTCCCAATGTGTCACCAGTTTTTTCTTCCCCACTTGGGTAAGATACCTCCTTCCTATTTTTATGTAATTCTTTGTGTGAGATAACTAATAAAACATTTAGCATTTTTCTAAAAACGTACAACATTTTTCTGGTGTTAGTATATTGTGTATTGGGAGTTTGTCGGGTAGCAACTGTATATATAGGGTATTTACTGTATACTGTATTTTTTGTAGGTTGTTTTATTTTAACCCCAAATTAGGTATATACCAAGGATATATATATTGTCCAGTATTTCTGGTTTGTTATTTTTGACAGTTTGATTGGTTTACAAATATGTCCATATAGGACCTTGCATACTGATTGGTGTTGAACTAATAGAAATATCCCCATGAGTCCCCTTTTAAGCCACGTCCTTTGACAAAGCAGATAGGCAGGTAGCAAAACATAAGCTGAGGTACATATGCACTGATTGTCTCAGTACTATACATGACTGGTATCCTGAGGCTATGTTCACATGTGCAATGTCCGCACAGAAAATTTCCATGCAGACATTGTGAAGAGCCGAACAGAAAGTGAAGAGCCGGCAAAAAGACCGCACGGAAATGTGCCATCTCATAGCTGGCAATGCATTTCTGTGTGGACTCCACAGAAAGACTAGACATGCCTATTCTTTCTGTGGACTCTGCAATTGATATCAATAGGACCTCTTTAGGCTTTTTGTTGAGTATATTTAGTTTGGCATGTATGTTTGCTGCAGTGTATTTTCGTGCTTTGTATATGCAGCTGATACCGCTTCTGTACTCTGCTTTATATAATCTTCTTTGCCATTGTTTTTTTCTGTGTCTTGACTCACACATTGTTATCTGCATATGTACCATGATGTCCATCTTACCATTCTCATGGATTGTTTAAATAAATAAATTAAATAAAGATTGTCCATTTGTACTTATGCTGTTGGTGCATGAGATGTATGGGTCCAGCAGCTATTTGCTTTGTACTGGTTGCCCATTAATGTAAGAACACTCCAGGAACCAACATAAACATTACATTTCATAGTTCTGAAGGTTTAAAATAGGCCAGTCATTAGAGGGTTAAATAGGCAGGATATGACTTATATCCAGTATATGAAAAATAAGTCCTAATGTCAAAGTTTAAGTTTATCCATATTTCTTTTTCCTAAATATCTGGTGATACAATGCATTTAATGTGACATATAAACACACAATGGCAGGGTATTCATGTTTTATGCAGCCTTTACACTGTATTATTCAGGGTTGGATAGTTTCTAGGTCAGTCGGGGGCTGGGGGCATTGAAGGGTCTTTGGTTCTATAGAGTATAAATCTTTTGCTTCTACCCCAGGGGAGGAGGTGGGGGAGACGCCACTTTATATCATGCTAGAAATTTACTCGGTTATGTCGAAAGGACCAGGAATTTTTATTATAGAATGAGTTCATTTCTTTCTTCTAGCAGATTTTTGAGGGGTGAAATAATGTCTAAAATGATCTAAATTCGTAAACATTGCCTGGGCCAACACATCCTAAATACATACAAGTAAATCCATTATATTGTGAAAGGTAAAGATAGCAAACCTATAGATAAACCGCTGTTGCTTAACCACATCTGTTATTATGTTCATCAAACCTATTTACAGTAATAGCTAATAGCATTTCCTTATCAGGTCATTACAATAGGTGTCAGCCCATGCACCCTAAACCCAAAATGTAATACTATTATGTCTAGATCTTTTTTCTGTGGGACACATAAAGGATAAAGGCTACAATTTTCTTTCCATGTATACAAAGGCATGTTTACATTATAACATTATAAAGTAACATTTTAGAAATCGTCAGTTTTACACCTAATGTCTTCTTTAGTATAATTGAGTCTTATTATATAAATAAACAAATGATAACATTTGTTTTTTAAATATTCCCATTGCCTCTCAGTACACTATGGGAAACAGGAAGTAGTCTATGATGCTCATCTGCCCAATCCCCCACCTCTGATAATTGCCCAATCTGACAATGCCCAGTCCCAGCTGATCACTTCCTGGTTAGATAACAACCAGAGCGTGTGATTGGCTAAGCAGGCATTTTTTATGTGTCAGAAGGAAGAACAGGAAGGGGACCAGCTCCTTTAGAAAAGCATCAGCAGGGGATTGGCAGCAGGTGAGTACATATGCTTTTTTTTTTTGCCACACTGAGGAATTTTAAACAAAAAAATAATTATCTTGAAAACTTTTTTGCATTGCCAGTCAACTTTAACCCCTTAAGGACCACGGGTTTTTCCGTTTCTGCACTTTCGTTTTTTCCTCCTCACCTTTTAAAAATCATAACCCTTTCAATTTTGCACCTAAAAATTCATATGATGGCTTATTTTTTGTGCCACCAATTCTACTTTGCAGTGACATCAGTCATTTTATCCAAAAATCTACGGCGAAACGGAAAAAAAAAATCATTGTGCGACGAAATTGAAGAAAAAACGCCATTTTGTAAATTTGGGGGCTTCCGTTTTTTAAATTTTTCGGTAACAATGACACCTTATCTTTATTCTGTAGGTCCATAGGATTAAAATGATACCCTACTTATATAGGTTTGATTTTGTTGTACTTCTGTAAAAAATCATAACTACATACGTACAAAATTTAAAATATATTTAAAATTGTCATCTTCTGATCCCTATGACTTAATTTTTTCGCATATGGGGCGGTATGAGGGCTCATTTTTTGCGCTGTGATCTGAAGTTTTCAGAGGTACCATTTTTGTATTGGTCAGACTTTTTGATCGCTTTTTATTCATTTTTTCATCATATAAAAAGCAGCCAAAAATACATTGTTTTGAACTTTGGATTTTTTTGCGCGTACGCCATTGACCGTGCGGTTTAATTAATTATATATTTTTATAGTTCGGACATTTATGCGATACCACATATGTTTATATTTATTTTTATTTACATGGTGTTTTTTTTTAATGGGAAAAGGGGGGTGATTTGAACTTTTATTAAGGAAAGGGTTAAATCACATTTATTAACTTTTTTTTTACACTTTTTTTTTTGCAGTGTTATAGCTCCCATAGGGACCTATAACACTGCACACACTGATTGCCAGCACTGTTCACTGCAAAGCCATAGCTTTGCAATGATCAGTGTTATCTGCGGTCGATTGCTCAAGCCTGAATCTCAGGCTTGGAGCAATCAATCGCTGAGGGGACACGCCGGAGGCAGGTAAGAGGACCTCCGCTCGTGTCCCAGCTGATCGGGACACCGCATTTTCACTGCGGTAGTCCCGATCAGCTCCGCTGAGCAGCCGGGCAGCTTTTACTTTCGGTTTAGACGCGGTGTTCAACTTTGAACGCCTCGTCTAAAGGGTTAATAGCGCACGGCACCGTGATCGCTGTCGCGCGCTATTAGCCCCGGGTCCCGGCATCAGATACATGCCGGGACCGACCCGATATGACGCGGGGTCACTGCGTTAAGGGGTTAATGAAACTTGTTGCAGAGCTCAACATTTTTCAGCCACTGTACAAATGAAAGCTTAACCACTTAAGGAGAGTAGAACAATGTCCAGCACAAAGCACGATGCAAGATGGAAATTTATTGTAGATACACACAGCAAACAGCAACACGGATCATAGAGTGAAGTGACGCGTTTCAGCAACCTTGGTCGCCTTAGTCACCATTGTATGACTAAGGCGACCAAGGTTGCTGAAACGCGTCACTTCACTCTATGATCCGTGTTGCTGTTTGCTGTGTGTATCTACAATAAATTTCCATCTTGCATCGTGCTTTGTGCTGGACATTGTTCTACTTTCCTATTGTTCGTCTTCGTGGTGTCCGCACGAGTCCGTGCACTGAGGCGGCGGTGGAGAGCTGGATGATCTTTCTATTCCTTAACCACTTAAGGACTCAGGGTTTTGGGGGTTTTCTGTTTTTGCACTTTTGTTTTTTCCTCCTCACCTTCTAGAAATCATAAAGCTTTCAGTTTTCCACTTACAGACCTATATTATGGCTTGTTTTATGTGCTACCAATTTTATTTTGTATTGACATAAGTAATTTCACCTCAAAATCTATGGTGAAACATAAAAAAAAATTTTTGTGGGACAAAATTGAAAAGAAAAACCCATTTAGTAATTTTTTTGCGGGTTCAGTTTCTACGCAGTGAACTTTTTGGTAAAATTGACACCTTATTTATATATATATATATATATATATATATATATATATTCTGTAAGTCCATACAATTACAAGGAAAAGCAATTTATGTAGGTTTTATTTTATTATACTACCGTAAAAAAATTGTAACTTCATGCACCAAAATTAGTATGTTTACAATTGTTATTTTTTATTTTTCCGCATACGAGGCTATATGAAGGCAAATTTTTTGCACCGTGGTCTTAGTTTTTATCGGTACCATTTTTGTTTTGATTGGACTTTTTGATTGCTTTTTATAATAAATATTTTAGGATATACAAAATGACCAAAATAAGCAATTTTGGACTTTGGAATTTTTTTTACGTATATGCCATTGACCATGGGGTTTAATTAACATTATATTTTTATAGCAAACTTCAGTTTCGCTCACTACACCGGTCTAATCCCCCACACCTGCGCACGGACACGCCGGTCCCGCCCTCGGCCCAAAGCAATGCAGAAGAAAGGGATTGTCCAGCGCAAGGCTTGCAGATAAAAGCTCGTTCTTTCTTGGAAAATTCACAGAGATCACTCGACAGAGGACAATGTCTGACGCGTTTCACACATAAGTGCTTAATCGTAGCACTCTGAATTTTCCAATAAAGAACAAGCTTTTATCCGCAAGCCTTGCGCTGGACAATCCCTTTCTTCTGCATTATATTTTTATAGTTCGAACATTTATGCAGGTGGCAATACCACATGTTTGTTTATTTTTGTTTACATATTTCTTATTCAACCCTTACAGGACGCAGCGTGTACCTTTACGCCCCACGCACGCTCCCCCGCTATGTTACGAGCTGACCCCGCATCATAGCGGGGCGGTCCCGGCGGCTATCAACAGCCGGGGCCCGTGTATAAAGCCGGACATCACCGATCGTCACGTCTACACCCTGTTCCCAATTATTCTATTCAAATTCTATTTGATTGTCAGAAAGAGAAAATATTTAGTTTTTCAGTTGAACTCATGGGTGGCATTGTGTCTCAGGGCTCTTTTGATCACTGAAAACAATCTCGGACACCTGTGATAATTAGATTGCCAGGTGAGTCCTATGTAAGGAAAAATTACTAAAGGGGGTGTTCAACATTATTAAACAGAGCACCATTTTCAAGCAATATGGGGAAGAAAAAGGATCTCTCTGCTGCAGAAAAGAGTGAAATAGTTTAATGCCTTGGACAAATTATGAAAAAATTAGATATTTCACGAAAACTTAAGCGTGATCATCGCACTATTATGAGATTTGTGGCTGATTTAGAGCACAGACGGGTTTGTGCAGATAAAGGCACATTGAGGAAGATATCTGCCAGATCCATGCATCGGATCAAGAGAGCAGCTGCTAAAATGCCATTACATAGCAGAAAACTGATATTTGAAGCTGCTGGTGCCTCTGGAGTCCCACGGTCATCAAGGTGTAGAGTCCTCCAGAGTCTTGCAGCTGTGCATACACCTTCTATTTGGCCACCACTAACCAATGCTCACTAGCAGAAACGGCTGCATTGGGCAGAAAAATACATGAAGACAAATTTTTCTGGTCCAGATGTATGGAGTAGTGGATGGTTGGTGGGTGGCCACCCTGTTCCAACAAGACTGCAACATCACCAAGGCGGTGGTGGAGTCATGTTTTGGTCCGGAATCATGGGAAGAGATCTGGTCAGACCCTTTAGGGTCCACTGCAAAGTATGTGGCGTTTCTGACTGACCACTTTCTTCCCTGGTACAGAAGGAAGAACTATGCTTTCCGTAATAAAATCATATTCATGCATGACAATGCACCATCTCATGCTGCAAAGAATTCATCTGCATCAATGGCTGCTATGAGGATAAAAGGAGAGAAAGTCATGGTGTGGCCTCCATCCTCCCCTGACCTCAATCCTATTAAGAACCTTTGGAGCATCATCAAGCAAAAAAATTCTGAGGGTGGGAGACAGTTTACATCCAAACAGCAGCTCTGGGAGGCTATTCTGACATCTTGCAAACAAATTCAAGCAGAAACTGCCCAAAACATGTTCAGTGGATGCAAGACTTGTGAAGCATCAAATAAGGGGTCCTATGTTAACATGTAACGTGACCTGTTAAAATGTTTTAAAAATTAAAATGTAAAAAATTTGATTGAAATAGCGTTTGATTTAATAAATATGCTGCAAACACAACAAATGACAATTTTCAGTTTTTTACAATCTATAAAGTGTTTTGAAACTTACTGGGGGAGATTTATGAAGTAATGTCTATTTTAGATAAAATTTCCACCTTTTTTTTTGTCTATACTTTGACTAGCGTGCGCCTTATTCATCAATAATGCGCAGCATAATGATGAATAAGGCGCAGCTCTCCTTTAGCGTGAAAAGTTGTCTAACGTACACCTTTTCTAAAAAAGAGTCAGACCAACAACCAGAGGCCTGCAAGGGGGGACGGGGTTGCTGTAATACTCTGCAGGGGTGGGGTTCTCTCTTGGTAGGTGTCTGCAAGAAGCATTACAGCACCCCCCCCCCCCGCAGAGCATTACAGCAACCCCCCCCCCCCCCGCAGAGCATTACAGCAACCCCCCTTTGCAAAGCATTACAGCAACCCCCCTTTGCAAAGCATTACAGCAACCCCCCTCTCCTGCAGAACATTACAGCAACCCCCCTCTCCTGCAGAGCATTACAGCAACCCCCCCCTCTCCTGCAGAGCATTACAGCAACACCATCCCCCCTCTCCTGCACAGCATTACAGCAACCCCATCCCCCATCTCCTGCAGAGCATTACAGCAACCCATCCCCCCTCTCCTGCAGAGCATTACAACAACCCCCCCTCTCCTGCAGAGCATTACAGCAACCCCATCCCCTCTCTCCTGCAGAGCATTACAGCAACCCCATCCCCCCTCTCCTGCAGAGCATTACAGCAACCCCATCCCCCCTCTCTTGCAGAGCATTACAGCAACAACTCATAAGACTCTGGGGATATCAACTGTGCTTCTTACAGACTTCAGACTGGCTCTATAGGCTCCTGCAGAGTATTACTTGTCCATACACCGACCAAGAGAAAACCTCACCTGCAACTAAAGGGCTTCTGCCCTTCTCTCACCGGCAAACTACTCATAAGCCCGCAAAATCATTTGTTCTTCTTGCAAACCCCAGACTGGCCTACTCGAGTCTAGTCACATGGCTCGTCACATGGGCATGACATCATCAGAGGTCCTTTAGCTGGCTACGAAATCCCATCTACCGTAAGCCCTCTGGACATATGAACAAAGAAGATGAAAAAAAAATCCTTATTATCGCATCTTGATGCGGTAAGGTATTGTGAAGGGGGGGCTGTGGGTAAACACTACATTAGAGCAACAGGGATTTTGTAAAGCTACCTTTAAAGACGCCGCTGTCAACTTTGACAGCGGCGATCTAAAGAGTTAATAGTTGGCTAAGGCGGGCGCAAAATGACGGTTATTATCGGAGGACAACAGATAATAATTAAAACTGGGGGGATTAGTTAATTGACACAACATAATAGATCCGTCATAGTTCGCAGAGAAGAGGGGCACAAAATTAGGAAAAGGCTCTGCCACTGTGAAGGTGCTACATGGATCCAATGGACCCAGTGGAACCTGTTATAAGTCCGGTATTCTACAGGTGTCGGTTGAAAGATTATTCCTGGCACAGCAAGTTGGTTAATAGGTTAAATAGTAATAATAATGTTTAATAGGTTAAAGGTCACAGTAGACGTGCGAGACGTAGAACTTTTTGTCATGTCTACTGTGAGGTGGTATAGCATAGCGACAAATAATTGTCATTTGCGTGAGCAATAGCGACTTTTCAGGAAAGTCGCAAATAATAAATACGTGACCACTGCATTGTCAAAAATAAAATGGTCTACATTTGGACAGAAAAGTAAAAAGTATCTTTATGTAAAGACGCATGAAAGTAGCTAGAGCCTGAACAGCGCCAAAACATAAACAATAAAAATGGTCTAAAGGCAATGATAAATCTCCCCCACTGTGCATAATAATTTGGAACAGTTTTTTATGTTTAAAAAAATACTGTTATCATTAGGAGGTTTGTTCAATAAATTTGAATTGTACTCTTAATAGTTGATAACATGAGAATTATGCTGACTGTTATTTTACAATTATTATCAATTATTGTCAAATTGTCAATTATTTAGGTAAATGAGAAAAATATAATTTGCATAATAATTTGGAACAGTGTGTAAAGTGAAAGTAAAACCATCCCGGCAGCTCAGTCTGGCTGTTCGGGACCACCACGGTGAAATTGCGATGTCCCGAACAGCTGAGAGGACGGGAGGAGGGTTCCGACCTGCCTTCTCGCTGTCCAATAGGTGATCTGTTGCTCTATGCCTGCTCAGCAGGCTGGAGCAGCAGAGCACTGATAACACTGAAAAATGCTATGCTATTGCCTAGCATTGAACAGTGTATGCAATCAGAAGATTGCATATAATAGTTCCCTATGGAGACTAAAAGATGGTGTAAAAAAAAAAAAAGTTAATAAATGGTATTTAATCCCTTGCATAATAAAAGTTTGAATCACCCCCCTTTGTTCATAAAACAAAAAATATATGTAAACAGAAATAAACATAAACATATATGGTATCGCCGCGTGTCTAAATGTCCGAACTATAAAATTATAACATTAATTAAACCGCACGGTCAATGGTGTATACATTACCCTAAAAAAAAATTTAAAAAGTGATAAAAAAAAGTCCCATCAAAACAAAAATGGTATCGATAAAAACTTCAGATCACAACGCAAAAAAATGTGCCCCGAATGCGGAAAAATGTGCCCCGAATGCGGAAAAATGTGCCCCGAATGCGGAAAAATAAAAAAATTATAGGGGTCAGAATATGACAATTTTAAACATACTAATTTAGGTGCATATAGTACAATAAAACCTGCATAAATTGGGTATCCAAACTTTTGTAAGGGAAGCGGTTCAATCACATTAACTTTTTCTTTTACTTTGTTTTACACCATTTTTTGTCCCATATTTTGTCCCAATCCTCTCATTGCATACTCTGTTCAAAGTTACGCCATAGCATAACACTGATAAGTGTAATCTGTGCTCAATTTCTTCAGCCTGCTGAGGCTGGCTGGGGTAACCTAGCAAAAATCAGACGGTGAGGAGGCGGGTAAGGGCCTTCCCCCCATCCTCTCAGCTGTTCGGGTTGCTGTGATTTCACTGCGGTGGTCCCGAACAGCACAACTGAGCTGCTGGGAAAATTTTTTTTTTCATTTTAGACACGGCGATCAACTTTGATCTAAGGGGTTAATGCCGGGCATCACTGCGATCGGGGATGTCCGGCATTAGACATGGGTCTTGGTGGCTGATAGCTGCCGGGACCACCCGGCTATGATGCGGGGTCAGTTTGTGAGCCTGCATCATAGTAGGGGAGCGGGCGCAGGAGGTACAGGTACGCCCTGCATCCTTAAGGAGTTAAAGGTAATTTATTCTCTCTATATCATGCTCAGAGCAGCAGACAAATGATACCTGGCTTTTGGCTAATGGCAAAGTTATAAAACCATGTTTTCCTTTTGACCACAAAAGTCAGTGCAGCCATGCTGAGCTGCAGCATGCATGCCTCCTCCCATTCTTGGTTTCCACCACTGAGCCCTGAACATCAGGGCAGGAAGGGATGGAGGAAGGAAGAGGAGGCATGTATGCTCAGCACCACCTCTACAACTCTTGAGCTTAGAAGAAACAAATAATGATATACCTCTGCCAACAGCCATCAGCTAAGAGCCAGGTATCATTTGTTTTATCTTTCTAGCTTTTTAACTGCCTTCTAGCAGACCAGAGAAGTAGATTGCCAATAATGATGATCAGTGTTATGTCCTATGCATAGCACTGAACAGTATTAGCAATCTAATGACTGCTTTAAAAAGTCCCCTATGGGGACACAGAAAATGTTAAAGTAATGTTAAAAAAAAGTTTAAAAAAAAACAGTGTTCCAGACACAGAAAGCTCCTTTAGAACCCCTAAAAAGTAAATATTGGTAAAATAGGTTGAACATTTTATGTGAATGGCTGCCTTCAGAGTATTACATAAGTGTGTTCCTTTCTCAGTGTGTACAGAATTAGGCACTGTAAAACATATGCAGATTGAATGCAAACAGGTTTTCTTACCTTTTGAAAGATGACAAGATTTTGCATACGAACTTCTTTTCACAGTCCCTTTTGCATTTCTATCTGTCCTTTGTTGTCTTTCAGACTGAATTTGCTATTCACTTCTGTATTAGGCCTGGCGAGATTTACCTTGATAGGCAGTTGTATTAGTTGTCTGTAACAGTATCTTGTCCATTTTATGTTTTCTCCCAACACAAATCAATGATGCTTTCCAGTCTAGTCATGTTATACTTCGAATTTGGCTGAAATGGCATTGTGGTGCAAGCTACAGTGATGATGATCTTTCCAGACGGTGAAAACATACTAATGCTTGGCATTGCTAGATCAGTGTTTACCTAGAAATACAAATAAAAGTACGTAAATTTATAGTAATCCACAGCACTGGTAGTAGAATTATTACAATAAATACAAAAATACTGCTAGTAACAATATCTCATAAAGTTTATACAATGTAAATAACAAATATTATAACTTATAACTCACTATAAAAAATTTACATTTATGAACAATAATGGTCAGTGTTATTTTTCAGCTATACTGACCGGTTGGCTTTTTCATATTATAGATTAGAAAAATGGGTCTTATGTTTTACAGAAACTGTGCTTTTCACTGCAATACTGGAAAACCCCTTTAAAGGGGTACTCAGATGAAATAAAAATAAATAAATAAATAAACTGGTGCCAGAAAGTTCAACATATTTTAAATTACTTCTGTTTAAAACTCTCAATCCTTCCAGTACTTATCAGCTGCTGTATGCTTCAGAGGAAGTTATTTCTGCTGACACCTCTGTCCATGTCAGGAACTGTCCAGAGCATGATAGGTTTGCTATGGGGATTTGCTTTTACTCCGGACAGTTCCTGACACAGACAGAGGTGTCAGCAGAGAGCACTGTGGTCAGACAGAAAATAACTATATTTCCTCTGTAGCATACAGCAGCTAAGTACTGGAAGAGTTAAGATTTTTAACCTGTTGGGGACGGAGGGCGTACAGGTACGCCCTCGCATCCTGGTACTTAAGGACGGAGGGCATACATCAGCATTCATCCCGTGGCAATGCCTAGGGGGGTCCTGAGACCCCCCTATACTGGCGATCGCCGCAAATCCCTGGTCAATTCAGACCGGCGATATGCCGCAATTCCGGGCAAATCGGGTCACTGGTGACCCAATCGCCTGGAAAATAATAGTGATCAGAGCTCTGACCATCCTAAAGGATAGGAGCGAGGTGCCACCTCCTCTTATCCCCTGCCATTGGTCAGTCAGGACTAAGCAACCAATAGCCACTGGGGGCGGGGGTTAAAGTTAATTTCCCCCGCTCTGCCCAGCGATTGAAGTCCAGGCAGAGCAGGTGGGGAAATGGCGAGGGGAGGGGGGGGGAATGGCCAGCTTACCGGAGCAACGGAGGTGGCAGAGACTTCGGGCATCGGGCGGCAGCAGGAGGAGGCAGGCCGGAAAGTGCGGCTGTGGAGGAGGCTGCAGTGAAGATCGCTGGTAAGTGATGTACTGACTGTCTGGGCATGCTGGGAGTTGTAGTTTTGCAACATCTGGAGGGCCACAAACGGTGGTCCTCCAGATGTGGCAAAACTACAACTTTTAGCATGTACTGACTGTCCAGGCATGCTGGGAGTTGCAGTTTTGCAACATCTGAAGTGGCACAGTTTAGAGACCACTATACGGTGGTCTCCAAACTGTAGCCCTAAAGATGTTGCAAAACTACAATTCCCAGCATTCCCAGACAGTCAGGGATGCTGGGCGGTGTAGTTTTGCAACATCTGGAGGGCTACAGCTTGGAGACCACTACTTAGCTGTCTCCAAACTGTTCTTCCCCAGTTGTTGCATAACTACCACTCCTAGCATGCCTTTCGGCTGTCAGTGCATGCTGGGAGTTATAGTTTTGCAACAGCTGTAGGCACACTGGTTGGGAAACACTGAGCTAGAATCTGTTTCCTAACTCAGGGATTCCAATCCGTGTGCCTCCAGCTGTTGCAAAACTACAACTCCCAGAATGCACTGACAGACCATACATGCTGAGAGTTGTAGTGTTGCAACAGCTGGAGGCCCATGGGTTGGAATCACTGAGCTAGAGTCTGTTTCCTAACTCAGTGGTTCCCCACCAGTGTGCCTACAGTTGTTGCAAAACTACAACTCCCAGCATGTACGGTCTGTCCATTCTGGGAGTTGTACCTGTGCAACAGCTGAAGGTTTGGGGTGCCCCCATGTACAGGGTTCATTCACACGGACGGGGGTTGACAGTGAGTTTCCTTCTACAAGTTTGACCTGCAGCAAATTTTTCGCCGCAGCTCAAACTCCCAGCGGAAAACTCACTGTGAATGCCCGCCTGTGTGAATGTACCCTAAAAACACTACACTACACTATACTAACACAAAATAAAAAGTAAAACACTACCTACGCACCCTGATACGGCAGTGTTTCCTAAACGGAGCCTCCAGCTGTTGCAAAACAACAACTCCCAGTATTGCCGGACAGCCATTGACTGTCCTGGCTGGCTGGGAGTTTTTCAACAGCTGGAGGCACCCTGTTTGGGAAACACTGCCGTAGGGTTTTGGTGGAGACAAGCACCATCCTTGTATCCGGGTTTGCCCCTATTGCAAATTCCTAATTTAGACCTAAAATGCACTTGGCACTCTCTCACTTCGGAGCCCTGTCGTATTTGAAGGAAACAGTTTAGGGCCACATGTGGGGTATTTCCTTTTACCCCTTATGAATAGGAAAAGTTAGGGGCTACACCAGCATGTTAGTGTCAAAATTTTTATACTAACATGCTGGTGTTGCTCCATACTTTTCATTTTCACAAGAGATAAAAGGAGAAAAATACCCCCAAAATTTGTAACGCAATTTCTCCTGAGTACGGAAATACCCCATATGTGGACGTAAAATGCTCTGCGGACACACAACAGGGCTCAGGAGTAAGAGAGTGCCATGTACATTTGAGGCCTAAATTGGTGATTTGCACAGAGGTGGCTGATAGTTACAGCAGTTCTGACATGAATGCAAAAAAAACACCCACGTGACCCCATTTTGGAAACTACACCCCTCAAGGAACGTAACAAGGGGTATAGTGAGCCTTAACACCCCACAGGTCTTTGAAGAGTTCTCGTTAAATTTGGACATGAAAATTAAAAATTTGTTTTTTTCCCCCCTGAAATGCTGGTGTTACCCCAAATGTTTCAGTTTCACAGGAGGTAATAGAAAAAAAAAAGCCCCCCAAAATTTGTAACACCATTTCTTCTGAGTAAGGAAATACCCCATATGTAGATGTAAAATTCTCTGCGGGCGCACTACAGGGCTCAGAAGAGAAAGAGCGCCATTGGGCTTTTGGAGAGAGAATTAGGCTGGAATTGAAGGCCATGTTCGTTTACAAAGCCCCCATAGTGCCAGAAAAATGGACCTTCCCACATGTGACCCCATTTTGGAAACTACACCCCTCACGGAATGTAACAAGGGGTACAGCGAGCATTTACACCCCACAGGTGCCTGACAGATTTTTTGAACAATTGTCTGTAAAAATGAAAAATGTATTTTTTTCATTTGCGCAACGCCCTGTTCCAAAGATCTGTCAAACGCCAGTGTAGTGTAAATGCTCACTGCACCCCTTCTTACATTCTGTAAGCAAAATGGGGTCACATGTTGGGGGGGGGGACCACTGTTCTGGCACCATGGGGCTTTGTAAACACACATGGCCCCCGACTACAACTCCAACCAAATTTTCACTCCAAAAGCCCAGTGGCGCTCCTTCTCTTCTGAGCAGTGTAGTTCGTCCGCAGAGCACTTTATATCCACATATACGGTATTTCCATACTCAGAAGAAATGGGGGTTAAAAATTTTGGGGGGCTTTTTCTCCTATTACCCATTGTGAAAATGAAAAATTTGTGGTAACACCAGCATTTTATTGAAAAAATTTTACGACCCATTTTAACGAAAGTTCGTCAATCACCTGTGGGGTGTTAAGGCTCATTTTACCATTTGTTACATTCCTTGAGGGGTGTAGTTTTCTAAATAGTATGCCATGTGTTTTTTTTTTACTGTTCTGGCATCATGGGGCTTCCTAAATGCGACATGTCCCCCAGAACCATTTCGGCAAAATTTGCTCTCCAAAAGCCCAAGGTCGCTCCTTCCCTTCTGGGCCCTCTAGTGCACCCATAGAGCACTTTACATCCACATATGAAGTATTTCCTTACTTGAGAAGATGGGGTTACAAATTTTGGGGGGCATTTTCTCCTATTACTCCTTGTGAAAATGAAAAGTTTGGGGTAACACCAGCATTTTAGTGTTAAAAATAAAAATTTTAATTTTCACATCCCACTTTAACGAACGTTCGTCAATCACCTGTGGGGTATAAAGACTCAATTTACTCCTTGTTACGTTCCTTGAGGGGTGTAGTTTCCAAAATAGTATGCCATGTGTTCTTTTTTTTTCTACTGTTCTGGCATCATGGTAACTTTCTAAATGCAACATGCCCTCCAAAAACAATTTCAGCAAAAATCGCTCTCCAAAATGCCATTGTCGCTCCTTCCCTTCTGAGCCCTCTAGTGCACCCACAGAGCACTTTACATCCACATATGAGGCATTTCCTTACTCAGGAGAAAATAAATTACAAGTTTTGGGGGGGCCTTTTTACCTTTTAAATTTTGGGGCTACAATAACAATAAAACAATAAAATTTTGGGGCTACAATAACATTTTAGTGTAAAAAATGCAGATTTTGATTTTTCTCCTCCATTTTGCTGCTATTCCTGTGAAACACCTAAAGGGTTAACAAACTTTTTGAATGTCATTTTGAATACTTTGAGGAGTGCAGTTTTCATAATGGTGTCCATTATAGGCGATTTCCAACATAATATTCACTTCAAAACGTAACTGGTCCTTGAAAAATTCTAATTGTGAAATTTTCGTGAAAAACTGGAAAATTGCTGCTATACTTTGAAGGCCTCTGATGTCTTCAAATAGTAAAAACATGTCAACTTTATGATGCAAACATAAAGTAGACATATTGTATATGTAAATCAATATGTAAGTTATTTGACCTTACAAGCAGAGTGCTTCAAAGCTAGAAAAAAGGAACATTTTTGAATTTTTCATGAAATTTTCGAATTTTTCACCAAGAAATGATGCAAGTATCGACGAAAATTTACCAATAACATAAAGTAGAATATGTCACCTATAAGGCAATACAACAAAGAATATGTTGCCGAGGCCACCCACTGGGAAAATCCAACACCAACAACAAAAGCGTCAGCAACAAGAATGTATGAAACATTACAAAAGTTTATTTATTGAAAATCATATAAAAAATGCATCATGGCAATTAAAAAGCACAGTGTACACAGCTGAAAGAAAATGCAGGAACATACAGGCTCAAAGTGAACGGTATTTGAATGAAAAGAACACTGACAAACGTTGCATAAACAGGGGACTCAAATGAAGAAATGCAGACAATGCAGTGAAGCTACATAAACGGAGTACAAATGCAACAACAGTCAGAGAAAAGGACAAGTGTATATTACCACAACAGAGCCATGTAGTTACCTGCACCTACCCCAACGCACGTTTCACGCCAATGCATCCCCTGACGAAGCGCATTGGCGTGAAACGTGCGTTGGGGTAGGTGCAGGTAACTACATGGCTCTGTTGTAATATACACTTGTCCTTTTCTCTGACTGTTGTTGCATTTGTACTCAGTTTATGTAGCTTCTCTGCATTGTCTGCATTTCTTCATTTGAGTCCCCTGTTTATGCAACGTTTGTCAGTGTTCTTTTCATTCAAATACCCTTCACTTTGAGCCTGTATGTTCCTGCCTTTTATTCCAACTGTGTACACTGTGCTTTTTAATTGCTATGATGCATTTTTTATACGATTCTCAATAAATAAACTTTTGTAATGTTTCATACATTCTTGTTGCTGACACTCTTGTTGTTGGTGTTGGATTTTATAAAGTAGAATATGTCACGAAAAAAACTCTCGGAATCAAATATATAAGTAAAAGCATCCCAGAGTTATTAATGCATAAAGTGATAGAGGTCAGATTTGAAAGAAATGGTCCTGTCCTTAGGGTCATAATGGGCTCCGTCTCCAAGGGGTTAAATAGAAGAAATTAGCAAATCTGTTAAACTTTCTGGCACCAGTTGATTTAATAAAATATATTTTCCACTGGAGTACCCCTTTAACACTTATATCCTGCTGTAGTGTAAACCTTATAATGAGAAAACACTGGTTTCCTACACAGTTTTCCAAAAAGTTCTCACAGACATGTCCATTGGTGTAATGATAATAATTCATTAAATAAACGTAATGGGCCAGCTATGGTATATGGTGACATACCCTGCCGTTTGTGGGCCGGTTGGCGGCAGGACCTCCTATACTAAGCAAACTACACCCTGGCGTCACGACAAATCAAGGGTTAATACCACCAGACCCTACAACACCATTGCCTCACCCCGACGCCACAAATGCCAATGACAAAATTTTACCATGTAGATAATACTTAAGAATAGCAACAGATGTGCTAGGACCACTTGACTGATGTTAGCCATACAGGTTATCTTTATATTTGGATCCCATAATTCATTGGGCCTTTGTAGTGTATTTAAAGGCCAAATCTATGTAAAAATTTTTTTTTACATAGATTTGGCCTTTAAATACACTACAAAGGCCCAATGAATTATGGGATCAAAATATAATATATTTGTATCAATAAGTGAAACAAAGCAAATTTGCATAGGTATATATTAAAACATTCCCATTGTTTTATTTTTAAAGCTCCAATGCAAATTATGTGTTGACATAGTAACCCGAAATTCTGTGTAGTGTAATCCTACAATCCCATACTTTCCAATTTTACCCCTACTTTGTGATAGAGCACAGATAAAAGGGTATAGGACTGCAGGATCAGACTACACAGTTTGGTTTGTTGTCTGTTACCATGGAGATGCCAAGTCTGCATAGAAAATATAGAAAGAACAGTAGGAAATGATTAATACCAATTACAACAGTTTCATTTTATATGAATAGAGAAAAATAAAAAATATTGTGCTCAGGTGGACATTTAAAGTTCAAATTACAATCAGTGATGATAAATACAATTAATATCTGACTCTGGGTATTACATTATTAGGCATCTATTAGCTATCATTATGATCCCATTATGCCAACACTCTCATGGCAACTATTTCCTGGGACATGCTTTTTTAACTTCAATTTTTATTTTTCGTATGTATACACGTTATTAATGATTTTATGAATTTATATATATTATATTTTACTACATATGTTGTGGGACCCACTACTTATTTATTTAATTATCAACTAATTATTTATTTATTATTTATCACCACCTACAGATAATTAATTTTATGCTGAGTAATATTTATTTACTTTTTATGCCCCCATTACCAAATATTTATGTCGCAATGTAGTCCCATCCCAACTTTTACTTATATACCTTCTGGACATTCCCGTGTTTTATGCCACCTATCATGTCCATTAATAATGTAAATATATATTTCTACTTATGGTGTGAACTAGCTCATCCACCCTTTTATTGTACTCCATATCCATATACATTGCCACGGTGTACCATTATTTTGTACTGCTACATTTTTATATATGGTTCTATTTCATATTCAGGGTGGGCAATTTTTATGGATACACCTTAATAAAATGGGAATGGTTGGTGATATTAACTTCCTGTTTGTGGCACATTAGTATATGTGAGGGGGAAACTTTTCAAGATGGGTGGTGACCATGGTGGCCATTTTGAAGTCGGCCATTTTTAATCCAACTTTAGTTTTTTCAATAGGAAGAGCGTCATGTGACACATCAAACTTATTGGGAATTGCACAAGAAAATCAATGATGTGCTTGGTTTTAACGTAACTTTATTCTTTCATGAGTTATTTACAAGTATATGACCACTTATAAAATGTGTTCAATGTGCTGCCCATTGTGTTGGACTGTCAATGCAACCCTCTTCTCCCACTTTTCACACACTGATAGCAACACCACAGGAGAAATGCTAGCACAGGCTTCCAGTATCTGTAGTTTCAGGTGCTGCACATCTCGTATCTTCACAGCATAGACAATTGCCTTCAGATGACCCCAAAGATAAAAGTCTAAGGGGGTCAGATTGGGAGACCTTGGGGGCCATTCAACTGGCCCATGACGGCCAATCCACTTTCCAGGAAACTGTTCATCTAGGAATGCTTGGACCTGACACCCATAATGTGGTGGTGCACCATCTTGCTATGGGTGTCAGTTCCGAGCATTCCTAGATGAACAGTTTCCTGGAATGTGGATTGGTCGTGACACCGCAGTGCCCTGCACACATGGTATGCTGGAGGGTCGCTGAGACTTGTCAGTGCAGTGGAGGCTGAGGACACAGTGGGGGATGAGGAGACGGAGTTGCACACTGTCACGGGACCAACGGCTTGAGAATGTGGAGGCAGAAGCCGTGTGACCTGTCCAAGTTGCTGTTGTGGCTGTGTGGGAACCACATTCACCAGTGGGCCATAAAGGACATGTATTGTCCCTGATCGTAGTTATAGCTCCACACAATGGCTCTGCCATACACTTTGGTACACACCGATAGGCTCAAGGACTGGCCTGCCTTTTGTTCCACAAAATTGTGCAGGGCTGGTACTGCCTTCTTCGCAAAGAAATGATGGCTTGGGACTCTCCACCTCAGCTCGGCACAATCCATCAGTTCTCTGAAAGGTGCAGAGTCCACCACTTGAAAAGGTAGGGACTGCAGCACCAGGAACTTGGACACAAGCACATTCAGCTTCTGCGCTGTTCGATGAGTTGGCGCATACTGTTGTCTCTTGGACATGGCTTCACCGATGGATTGCTGGTGGAATGACTGACTCTAAGTAGGAGGTACAGGAGCATCTGGAGTGTCAGAAGATGGGTATGACACACAGCTCCCTTCGGTTGAGGTGGTGCAGCCTTGGCTGGCTGAAACAGGGAGCAGCGTGCCACTGGGTGATGCAGCAGGCTGGAAAACCACATCAGAGCCACAGTTCTCCCAGGCCGCTTTATGGTGACACTGCATATGTTGACGCAGGGCCGTGGTGCCAACATTAGGACCCTGGCCACGTTTTGCCTTCTGCTGACACAGTCTGCACTGACTAACTGCTACGTCTGCCGACTCCAGGAACCCCTGTTCCACTACCTGGGAAAGTAGACTGTCGCGAAGCAGGTGGTCTACCCTGGGCACGTTTGGCTCCAGACTTTCCACTTCTGCCACCATGCCGACTCCCAACCATGCTACCACCTTGCTGGCTCAGCTGCTGCCTCACGGGCAACCTGCAACTCTCTTCTCCTGATGATGATGAAGCCTCTTCTGCACCCGGCTCCCAAGTGCGATCAGCTTCATCATCATAGAGTTGTGTCTGCACGTCACTGATGTCTTCCTCAGGTTCCTCAACAGTGTCTGCTTCAGGAGCCTGAACGCTTGCAAAACCACCTCCCACCACCTCTCCTCAGAACTACTTGCCCGCCTAGCAGAGGAAGCGGCGGATGTCTCCTGCACTTCTTGGCTGGGCAGTAGCTGCTGACTGTCCTCTAGTAGATCGTCCTCACTAAAACGTGGAGCTGAACCCACAGCATAAGATACTTCTCCAGGGCCATGCCAACTGAGGGTTGTGTCCGAGGAACCCACCGACTGTTGACTGGGAGTATTAGATATCACTTGTGATGAAGTGTAAAACCATGTTAACCAATTGATGACAGCAGATGGATTGCTAGTTGAGACACGGCCGCTAGCTGATACCGGGAGCTCAGGCCTCTCGCCTCGACTCCTGCTGCCACTTGCCCCTAGTCTGCTGTGACCTCTGTCTGAGGAATTTAGGCCTCTGCCACTCCTCTGTGCATGTCCTGGCACTCTCTGCCTGACATACTTAGTGCGTATATGAGGGGAGTACCAGCAGGTGTGTACTTTTGGCTGGCCTTTCACAGTATCCAGGACATTAAAGGGGTGGTCCAGTGGTGAAAAACGTATCCCCTATCCTAAGGATAGGGGATAAGTTTGAGATCGCGGGGGGTCCGACCGCTGGGGCCCCCTGCGATCTCTCTGTACGGGGGCCAGGCTCTCCGCCGAGATAGCGGGTGTCGACCCCCGCACGAGGCGGCGGCCGACACGCCCCCTCAATACATCTCTATGGCAGAGCCGGAGATTGCCGAAGGCAGCGCTTCGGCTCTGCCATAGAGTTGTATTGAGGGGGCGTGTCGGACACCGCCTCGTGCGGAGGTCGACACGCCCCCTTCCAGCGGGCTGTCGGGGCTCCGTACAGGAGATCGCGGGGGGCCCCAGGGGTCGGACCCCCCACGATCTGCAACTTATCCCCTATCCTTAGGATAGGGGATAAGTTGCTCACCACTGAATCACCACTGGACTACTCCTTTAAGTCTTTAACAGGAACAAAATGGTACACCACTTAGATGTACGTATGTGGTATGCACTTATGAGGGAAGGACAATGCGCTCCAGTACTCTTAAAAACAGCATTTGTCTACAACATCAGCAGGTGTGTACTTTTGGCTGGCCTTTCACAGTATCTTGGCCCTTAAGACTTTAACAGGAACAAAATGGTACACCACTTAGATGTACGCAAAGGGTAAACTTAATAGAGGACAATGCGCTTTTAGTGCTCTGCTCACCTAACTGGCTGGCTACCATTAGCTTTTCAGTTGCTGTACACGCCAGTGCTGCAGCACCCAGTTGCTGTGTAATACACCAAAAATGCACTCTCTCTCTCTCTCTCAATCTCACTCCCTTCCCTATCAGTGCTTCTAGGCTGGATTTGGGCTTGAGGTGAATTGCTGCTGTAAAAAAGCTGTTTCGCCGAGCGCTCCGGGTCCCTGCTCCTCCCCGGAGCGCTCGCGGCGTTCCTCTCTCTGCAGCGCCCCGGTCAGACCCGCTGACCGGGAGCGCTGCACTGATATTGCTGGCGGGGATGCGATTCGCATAGCGGGACGCGCCCGCTCGCGAATCGCATCCCAAGTCACTCACCTGTCCCGGCCCCCGGCTGTCATGTCCTGGCGCGCGCAGCTCCGCTCCTTAGGGCGCGCGCGCACCAGCTCTCTAAGATTTAAAGGGCCAGTACACCAATGATTGGTGCCTGGCCCAATTAGCCTAATTAGCTTCCACCTGCTCCCTGGCTATATTACCTCACTTCCCCTGCACTTCCTTGCCGGATCTTGTTGCCTTGTGCCAGTGAAAGCGTTTAGTGTTGTCCAAAGCCTGTGTTCCAGATCTTCTGCTATCAACATTGACTACGAACCTTGCCGCCTGCCCCGACCTTCTGCTACGTCTGACCTTGCCTCTGCCTAGTCCTTCTGTCCCACGCCTTCTCAGCAGTCAGCGAGGTTGAGTCATTGCCGGTGGATACGACCTGGTTGCTACCGCCGCAGCAAGACCATCTCGCTTTGCGGCGGGCTCTGGTGAATACCAGTAGCATCTTAGAACCGGTCCACCGACACGGTCCACGCCAATCCCTCACTGACACAGAGGATCCACATCCAGCTAGCCGAATCGTGACAAAAGCTTTTCTGTCCAATAGACACTGCTCTCTGTCCCCCTCTCTCTGCAATAGAACACTGATGTGACTGGGATGTGAATTGCTGCTATAAAAATGCTTTTCTGTGCAACACACACTGCTGTCTGTTCCTCACTCTCTCTCTGTAATAGAACACTTATATGACTGGCCGCAAGATGGTTGCTGATTATATAGGGCTGTAACATCACAGGGGTGGCTGGCTGCTGATAGGCTGCATGTGATTTAGGATCATCCTGCCGACCCTTGTTCCCGCCTTCCCAGGATTCCTTGCCCCATATGCTCACATGTGGATCCGCCATTTTAGAAGCCCGGCCCCTGAAGCCTGGACTGCACTAAATGGAGTTTAATGAAGTGATTCGAGCAATCGAATTGTGGCGATATTCGCATTCGTTACAAGTCAAATTTTTCCTGAAATTTGTAACAAATTCAGATTCGTCAGATTCCATTCGCTCATCCCTACTGTGAATTCTAGACCAAGGTGGGAATTTCTTCCTACCATTCTTCCAACTTTAAGCCACCTGCCCTGTAACTCAGTTTTGTTTTGTTTTTGTCCTTTTTTTACACAGACTACACATTCCTACATTGGAAAAAAAGATGCTATGAACTTTGTATCTGCCTGTTCCAACTGTGACCAAGGTAAATGTTCATGTCATAGTCTCTCTGGTCTCCAGCTCTGATCTGTTCACACACAGACTTGGACATACATCTCTATGGACATTGCTACCAATTTATTGGCGACTCAGAAAGATTTATCTTGTTATATGCCGATATAGGCTACCTATGTTCAACCTTTCTTCTATTGCAATTCCCTTGGATTGTTGTTCTTCTGTGTATTCCCTGGTGTTGAGCCCTAGTCAGAACTCTAATTCTATGTTCACACTGCAGAATTTCCTGCAGAATATGGAAGGAAAATAAAGATTGGAAATTCTGCTACATAAAGTTAACATTGTGGTGAATTGAATTTCCGCTGTCCCATTCATACAACAGATTTTCCGCTGCAGAATTTGTGCATTCAGGATTCTGCAAAATCATTGAACCTGTCAATAATCCATTCTGTCCTGAATCTGAATGTTGAGCGCAAGAAATTCTGCATAAATTCCGTACAATTCCCACACACACACATTGCGCACAAAAGGCCTCATTTACTAAGCTGAAACCGACCAGTTTTTGTCTTGTTATTTTGGCACAGAGTGTCTGAGACATGTCTGCACCAGAGTGCGACAGTGTGCGCCTGGAAAATCCGACAAACCCAACACTGCACTGTGAAAAGCTGAAAAGGGGGTGTGGTTTGTCGCAAAGGAGGCATGGCCGGCCCAAAAAGGGGCGTGGTTTCACAACCCGACCGATTTACTATTGAATTCACAGAAAATCCTGTGGATAAATGGCTGGAAATATCCACCTAGAAAAGCTGGTCAGAAAATGTTCCGGACATTTCCCAGTAGTGAATAGAGAGGAATCCTGCAAGTCTGAAACAACTTTTCCCACTAGTAAAAACCCCACACTCTTAGTAAATGAGGTCCATAATCTGCAAAAACAAAACTGCAAAACATCTGCTCCCAGCTTGGCAGAACGGAACCTGTTCAGAAGCAAAGAGGGGGAGATTTATCAAAATCTGTCCAGAGGAAAAGTTGCTGAGTTGCCAATAGCAACCAATCAGCTGGCTTCTTTCACTTTTAACAAGGCCTCTGCAAAATGAAAGAAGCAATCTGATTGGTTGCTATGGGCAACTTTTCCTTTGCACAGGTTTTGATAAATCTCACCCAGAAATTCCACCCTGTGGTGACATGGCTGGATTTCCTCACTAAAAGTAATACTCATCGGAAACTTCCATTGACATCAATGGGGCTTTGATTCCACAAGGATTCTTGGCAGAATTTTCACATGGAAATTCTACTTGGATCTGCCTCAAATTACTTGTGTGCCATGATTTTTGCATGGAGAAGTAGAGGAAATTCAGTGAGGAAATTCTGCAGTGTGAACCCAGCCTAACCATGTCTTTGTTTGCTCCTTCTGACAACTCTTTGGTTCTGTAATTTTGCTGCCAACCTGTGACTACACTGGATAGTGACTATACTTCCATGCAGGTGTCCCTTGTTGGAGGAAAGTGCCAGTGGTGTTTTTTTTTTCCTTTTTTCAAAATTTTTTATTTTACTATCAGTTTTTTTTTAAATAATTCTATAATTTGCAATCTGCTTTTAGTCTGGCCACTAAGCCTTACATTAGGCTTACCCCTTCTGTTCTGTTGAGAAAGTTTTCATCAGTCTCATCATTATCATGACAGACAAGATTACAGTGAAAGCTGGCTGTGTATAGATATGTGGGATCAGGCCATTTACAATAAGTAATGGTCACAGCTCTGGTAGTAAAAATATCTGAGCCAAATGATAGCGCTGTACAACAAATATAGAATGTTTTACCCACCCTTAAATCGAGATTTTTTTGAGCCAGGAATGACACTAGAGGTTCTCCAGAAGTGAAACATTTAAGGGTTCCTTTGCAGTAATAAGGCTGAGAGAAGAGAAGATGGCTAATTATGCAGTATGGGACTGATCATTAAGTGCTGTTTATGGTGAACATAAACAGCACTTAATGATCAGTCCCATACCGCCTAATAAAAAAAAAAATCAACACCTATCTATCTAAATCCTCAAGGAGAGCAGCACATCCATTTAATAAAAACTAAATAAGTGCAGTCTGTACCCAAGCCAGGTCACAGGTTGTAGTTCAGACAGCAAAATAAATCCTGCAGCACTTGGGGATGCAAAACAATGTGTAGCTTTATTCCTCACAGTGATGTTCTGTGACAAATAAAGCCACGGACTGTTTTACACTTTGGAGTGCTTTGCTCACCTGGATTTGGGGATTTTCTGCTATTCTTCTCTGCAAATACTCTCAAACTCTGTCAGGTTGGAAGAGGACTGTGGGTGGAAGGCCATTCTCGGGTCTCTCCAGAGATGTTCACTTGGGTTTGTGGTGGCCCAGTACGGGATGGTGTTTCCCCGTACCTCTCCTGCCCTGTCAGGCAGTGTCCCTTCATGTCCCCAGGGCTCCCTTCCAGTGTTACCACAGTGTACATATGCTATACATTAAAAGTGTAATGTTTCTTTAAATTACTATGATCATGTGATTGTTACCCAGGAGGCACTAGTGACCAGGTGACCCCCCATTCGTGATCCTGCTGAGGTCCAGTGCAGTCGTCTCAGTGTTTGTGTCCAGAGCATTGAAGGCCTCAAGCCTAAAGTCTGCAGCCACAAGTCAGCTCAACTAAGCTAAAGTCATCGTCTTGTTAGTCACATGTCAGCCATCAGTCAAGTCAATTGTCTAGTCACCGTGACTGCACTAAAGTGTCTCCACCTACTGCAAGTCCCAGTAAACCTGTGAGGTCCCCCTGTATCACTGGTCACCTCCTTGGGATATTGGCTGTACTGCATAGACTGTGTCATCTGTCTACCCTCAGTAAAGCTACCGCGGACCAGCGGTATTACCTTTGGGTGGTTAAGGCTAAACTACGCACTGGCGTCACGACAAGAAGGGGTTAAAAACATCTGCCCCTTGGGTTATAACATCTACCCTGCATTGCACCCCGCTGACACCACAGATTCATGTCAGGGGCATGGCTGGGCCACTCAAGGACATTAACAGAGTTGTCGCTAAGACACTCTTGTGTTGTCTTGGCTGTGTTCTTAGGGTCATTGTCGTGTGGGTATACCTCTGGACCAGTCTGAGGTCCCGAGAACTTTGGCTCAGGTATTAAGAATATCTTTGTACTTTGCTCCATTTAGCTTTCCTTTAATGCTGTCTAGTCTCCATGTCCCAGCCACTGAAAAACACCTGCTACCATCATGCTCCACTATAGGGATGGTATTGGGCAGGTTATGAGCAGTGCCTGGTTTTCTCCAAAATGAGTCAGGCTTTCATGTGTCTTTTACTGACAAGAGGCTTCATTCTGCCATAAGGCCTAGATTGTAGAGTGATGCAGTAATGGTTGATCTTCTGGAACCCAGGATTTTTCGAGCACAGCTAAACTGACTATTGGTCTCTCTTACCAAGACACTTCTCTCCTGATTACTTAGTTTGAGCTCTAGGAATCTTTAGGAAAAGTGCCAGTTGTTTAGTTTATTTTTTCGAGGAATTATGGTGGCCATTGTGCTCTTTGAAACTTTTAGTGTAGCAGACATTTTTTGTACCTATTTCCAAATCTGTGGCTCCACAAAAAAATTGTCGGAGTTCTACAGGCACTTCTTCTCATCTCATGACTTAGTTTATGCTAGTAAGCATTGTCAGCTATGAGGCCTTATGTAGACAGAGGAGTCACCTTTACAAATCATTTCTAATCAACTGAATTTACCATGGGTGACTAATCAAGGTGTAGAAACATCTCAGAGATGATCAAGAGAAATGGAATCTATCTATTTATCATATATACAAATAAAGTTTAAAAAAAATACTGCTTGTGCCATCCAAACCCCACCCTCAGCATCCCCGATCTTTAAGGACCCAGGGCGTACCTGTACACCGGTAGGAATTTAGGTCCCCGCCGCTCGCTGGCCGGAGACAGGACCGTGATGCCTGCTGAAATCATTCAGCAGGCATCCTGTGACAATGCCTGGGGGGGTCCTGAGTCAACTGAGGCAATTCCGGATCAATCGGGTCCCCGGTGACCTGTAAAAATAGGGTGATATGTGCCATCCGAGACAGCACCTATCACCCTTCAGCAGCAGGAGTGAGGTGGCACTGGGGCCACCTCACAGTCATCCTGATTTGTGGACTCCTGCTGTGGGGGTGTCCCTAATGGCACCCGCTCCGCCCCTACTCCGGAGGGCGAGAGCGGGTGCCATGGAGTTAGTTCCTGAGTGGGGGCCCCCGATCCCCGCCATCAGCGGCGGGATCGGGGCCCTAGGAGCGGAGTCAGTAGCGGTGGCAGCCGGGAGGATCCAGCATGCACAGCAGCAGGAGGAAAGGCTGGCTTCCTGCTGTTGCTTAGCAACACCTCCCAGCATGCACAAAAGGGCATGCTGCGAGTTGTTGTTATGCAACAGCAGAAGGCACAACTACAACTCCCAGCATGCTCTTTGGCTGTCAGTGCATGCTGGGAGTTGCAGTAGCCTGCCTTCAGCTGTTGCATAACAAGTCCCAGCATGCCCTTTGGCTGTAAGTGCATGCTGAGATTTGTAGTTTTGCAGCAGCTAGATGCACACTGGTTGCGAAACACAGAGTTTGTTACCTAACTCAGTGTTTTGCACCAGTGTGCCTCCAGCTGTGGCAAACCACAACTCCCAGCATGCAATGAAAGACTGTACATGCTGGGAGTTGTAGTTTTGCAACAGCTGGAGGCACACTGGCTGTGAAACACTGAGTTAAGTAACAAACTCCCAGTGTTTTGCATCCAGTGTGCCTCCAGCTGTTGCATAACTACAAGTCCCAGCATGACCCTCGGCTGTCAATGCACGCTGACACATGCTGTCTGGTTTGCCCCCCCCCCCCCCCCCCAACATGTTAATGTACAGGGTCTATGTACAAGGGTGGGGGTTTACAGTAAGTCTCTTGCTGCAAGTTTGAGATCCAGAAAATTTTCAGCTGCAGCTCAAACTCCCTGTAAACCTCCGCCGTGTGAATGTACCCTAAAAACACTACACAAAATAAAAAGTAAAACACTACATATACATATATCTCTACACAGTTTCACCCCCCCCCCCCCCCCCCCCCCAATGAAAATTAAAAAGTCTGGTACGGCTTTGTTTCCAAAACGGAGCCTCCAGCTGTTGCAAATCTACAACTCCCACTATTGATGGACAACCATTGACTGTCCAGGCATGCTGGGAGTTTAGCAACAGCTGGAGGCACCCTGTTTGGGAAACATTGCCGTAGGGTAATTTTGGTATCGAAGGCAAGTGTATGTAGTTCTGACATAAGCGCAAAAAAATAAATACCCACACGTGACCCCATTTTGGAATATAAAACGTAACGTAACAAGGGGTATAGTGAGCCTTAACACCCCACAGGTGTTTGACGAATTTTTGTTAAATTTGGATGGGAAAATGAAAAAAAAAAATTCACCAAAATGCTGGTGGTACCCCAAATTTTTCATTTTAACAAGGGAAAATAGGGAAAAAGACCCACAAAATTTGTAACCCCAGTTCTTCTGAGTAAGAACATACCCCATGTGTGGATGTAAAGTGCTCTGCGGGCGAACTACAATGCTCAGAAGAGAAGGAGCGCCATTGGGCTTTTGGAGAGACAATTTGTCCGGAATTGAAGGCCACGTGTGTTTACAAAGCTCCCATAGTGCCAGAACAATGGACCCCCCCCCCACATGTGAGCCCATTTTGGAAACTACACCCCTCATGTAATGTAATAAGGGGTACAGTGAGCATTTAGAGCATTTACGCCCTACAGGTGTCTGACAGATTTTTTGAACAGTAGTCCCTGAAAATGAAAAAATAATTTTTTTTAATCTGCACAGCCCACTGTTCCAAAGATCTGTCAAACGCCAGTGGGGTGTAAATGCTCACTGCACCCCTTATTAAATTCTGTGAGGGGTATAGTTTCCAAAATGGGGTCACGTGGGGGGATCTATTGTTAGCATGGGGGCTTTGTAAACGCACATGGCTCACCGACTTCCATTCCAAACAAATTCTCTCTCCAAAAGCTCAATGGTGCTCCTCATCTTCTAAGCATGGTAGTGCACCCGCAGAGCACTTTACATCCACATATGGGGTATGTTCTTACTCAGAAGAAATGGGGTCACGAATTTTGTGGAGCATTTTCTCCTATTCCCCCTTGTTAAAATATAAAATTTGGGGGGGGGGGGGGATTTTTTTATTTACACATACGACTTTAACGAAAAGTTGTCAAACACTGTGTGGGGTGTTATGGCTCACTGTACCCCTTGTTACGTTCCTTGAGGGGTGTAATTTCCAAAATAGTATGCCATGTGTTTTTTTTTTTGCTGTTCTGGCACCATAGGGGCTTTCTAAATGCAACATGCCCCCCCAAAAAAACATTTCAGCTAAATTTGCTTTCCAAAAGCCAAATGTGACTCCCTCTCTTCTGAGCATTGTAGTGCGCCAGCAGAGCACTTGATGTCCACACTTGGGGTATTTCTATACTCTCCTATTGCCCCTTGTAAAAATGTAACATTTGGGGGAAAAACAGCATTTTAGTGAAAAAAAACAAACCATTTTCACTCATACATCCGACTTTAACGATAAGTTGTCAAACACCTGTGGGGTGTTAAGGCTCATTGTACCCCTTGTTACGTTACTTGAGGGGTGTAGTTTCCAAAATAGTATGCCATGTGTTTTGTTCTGGCACTAAATGCGACATGCCCCCCAAAAACCATTTCAGCAAAATTCACTCTCCAAAATCCCATTGTCGCTCCTTCCCCTCTGAGCCCTCTACTACACCCGCAGAACACTTTACATCCACATATGAGGTATTTCTTTACTTGAGAGAAATTGGGTTACACATTTTGGGGGGATTTCTCTCCTTTTACCCCTTGTAAAAATAAAAAAATAATGGCTCTACAAAAAAAATTAAGATTTTGAATTTTCTCCATTTTGCTGCTATTCCTGTGAAATACCTAAAGGGTTAAAAAAAACTTTCAGAATGTCATTTTGAATACTTTGAGGGGAGCAGTTTCTATAATGGGGTCATTTGTTGGGTATTTCTCACAGAATGGCCCCTCAAATCCACTTCAAACTTAACTGGTCCCTGAAAAATTCAGATTTTGAATTCTTTGTGAAAATTTGGAAAATTGCTGCTATACTTTGAAACCCTCTAATGTCTTCAAAAAGTAAAAACATGTCAATTTTATGATGCCAATATAAAGTAAACATATTGTATTTGTGAATCAATATATAATTTATTTGGAATGTCCATTTTCCTTAAAGGGGTTCTCCGGCGCTTACACAACTTTTCCCCTATCCAAAGGATAGGGGATAAAATGCCTGATCGCGGGAGTCCCGCCGCTGGGGACCCCCAGGATCATGCACGCGGTACCCCCTTTGTAATCAGCTATCACGCCCCCTCCCGTAGGCTTGCATTGAGGGGCGGAAGCGTGACGTCACACAGGGGCGGAGGCGTGACGTCACACGCCGCCCGCCCTGTGGTCGCCGGTAATCAGACACAGAGCGAACATGCTCCGGGGACTGATTACAAACGGGGTGCTGCGTGCATGATCCCGGGGGTCCCCAGCGGCGGGACTCCCGCAATCAGGCATCTTATCCCCTATCCTTTGGATAGGGGATAAGATGTCTAAGCACCGGAGAACCCCTTTAAAAGCAGAAAGTTGAAAAGTTAGAAAAATGCTAAATTTTCATGAAATTTGTGGATTTTTCACCAAGAAAGGATGCAAGTAACAATGAAAATTTACCACTATGTTCAATTAGAATATATCACCAAAAAACAAAGAAACAATCTCGGAATCAGTATAAAAGGTAACAGCATCTCAGAGTTATTAATGCATAAAGTGACAGTGGTCAGAATTGCAAAAAAAAAGGGCTGAGTCCCTAAGGGGTTAAAAACAATGTTTTTTGTTTGAGGCAGATACTGATTTCTAATCTGTTTCTATTTTCTAATTGTAAATAGTTTGTATTTAGTTTTTGTACATAATTATGGGGGCAGCCATCTTGCCTGAGCTACTGCTCTGCTAACGGCATTTCAAGGCATGCTTTACAGCAGCCACATGGACTATAAGAAGAATCAGACTGAAGAGGACTCATTGACTTCACAGGAGACTTCTCTAGGCATGCTCTGTGGTGATCAGTGTAGAGCAGGGATGTGGAATTCCTATCTCCCGATGCCTGGGACATGCAGTTTCGGGCGCCGTGCAGGTGAATTTTTCCGGCCCTTAGCTCTGCTTCGGGCAAGCAGGGCCGGGCCTGACAAGTGCTGCGGCGCTCTGCAGTCTGTATGGCGTGGGCTCCCGACTCCTGCCCGCTACATACTCTGCAGCCCGGGCTGTGGAAACTTGCGTCCTCCAAATGCAGAGCAGGGGGAGGGGAGATAAGAAGCTGTGTACATCCTATCTCCTCTGCTCTGCCTTCTTTCTCCCCATGCAGACCTGCGTCTTCTGCCTTCGCTCCACACAGCTCTAGCTTCGGAGAGCTGAGGGGAGGAGCAGACAAAAGTCTGCACGGGGCGCAAGTTTCCACCTCACACCGCCGCTAATAGCCAGCATGCGGCGCTCAGCAGTCAGTCTGCCCGCTCCATACTCTGCAGCCCCTGGCTGTCTTCAGTAGCCGGGGGCTGCCGCTAATAGCCAGCATGCGGCGATCGCCGTGGGTGGCTATTAACCCTTTAGATCGCCGGTATCAAAGCTGACGGCGGCGTCTAAAGGGACATGTGTATGCTCCATGGTGGGCTAGTGTGTGGATCGCCCCCCCCGCAGAGTGATTGCAGGGGGCAATCCACTATAGAGGTAGACGGAGGGCTTACCTCTGTTCCCTGCTGTCCCGCTCTCTCATTGATAGATCCTGGCTGGACCAGGCTCTATCAATGGATCGCAGAGCACACAGATCATTTGAGTTCAACTCTATTCCTCTGTATGAGGAATCTAATGATTCCTCCTAAAAGTCTAATAAAGTGTAAAAAAAAAAAAAAAAGTTTTAATAAAAGTTTAAAAGACACACATTAACCCCTTTTATGTTAAAAGTTCAAATCACCCCCTTTTCCTATATAAAAACATGCAAACATAATAAAAATAAACATATTTGGTATCGCTCTGTGCGTAAATGTACAACCCATTAAAATATAACATTATGTATCCCGTATGGTAAATGTAAAAAAAAAAAATACCAAACCACAGAATTGCAATTTTTATAATACCCCAGAAAAAAGTTAAAAAGTGATTAAAAAGTCAGATCAATACCAAAATGGTACCGATAGAAAAAACTGATGTTATCTCAACCACAAGGTAAATGGCGTAGAAAAGAAAAACCACCAAATCTGCTAAATTATCTTTTACTATTTCAGTTTCACTTCAGCATATATATATATATATATATATATATATATATATTATTATTTTTTTTGGTCCAGAGAATATGTTATGGAAAAATTAAAAGGTATCATTATAGTAGGTATTTATGGCTATTATAGGGCGAGGAGGAAAAAATTAGAGCGTAAAAGCGAAAATTGGCCCGGACAAGTGGATCGTCATGAGGGACAAGTAGATTTTGCTCCATTTTAGTCCCATGGACAAAGTAGTTTTTCATTAAATTTCCACACCCCTGATAGAGGTTTTTAAAACTCTTTAGAGCAAGAAGTGTCAGCTGAATATTCGACTTAGTGGCCACAATGAAAACAACAAGATTTCAGGCTTTTATTATATACTGTAGATAGTTAAATGAAAAACAAGTAAAAAACAACAATTAAACCTCTTTAAATATATGTTTAACATAGGAACTTGAGCAATGAGTCATTTCCCGATTACACTTTTCCTTTAAGCATTTTATTTTACCAGGAAGCTAAGTACCAGCACCCAATATCGCAAAGCAGCAGCTGTTACTGCAAATAAGATGTTAGAATACTTAAAACTAGAGATAAAAAGCTTTAATCCAAATGCTCCCTCACCATGATGTTAGCTTGAATAAAGGGAATTTTTTTTATAGGGAGTTATTGTACATGTGGCAGGTTACTAATAGGGCAATAAGACTTAGGCTGGCTTCACAAAGGTGTATTATGGACAGGTATACACATCCATCTGATGACCTAAACTTTTGATGACCTCCTTTTCTCAAGTAAGCATGTAGCAATAAGGAAAAAATGTTTTGTAAGACTATGTACACAGTTTTTGGGAGCAGTTTTTTTTCTTTTTTTTTGCATTGTTTTAACATTATTTCAGATGTTTTTCCAAATATTTTTTCCCTTTGTGGCAACATAAAAAGTTAATATGCAACCAGCCATTTTGGGGACTTAAATGGTCCACAAAAATGCAAAATAAAAGTGCTATGAATTGACTTTTCATTAGATGAAAATGGACCAACCTGTGGCAATGACAGCTAAATGTGAATTTTTTAACTGATTTATTATGTTCAATTATATGTTGCAAAATATTGTGACCAGCATATCATAAAAGCTAGACCTTTAGAATGATATATATATATATATCCATCCATTAATTTTAGTTTTCGAGACAGATTGTTCCCCAAAATGTGTTGATCTCATGCTACTAACCATATCTTGGCCATCTGATGTAATTTTAATCTGTGGTGTGAAATTTATGCGAACACACCAAAACAGGCTATCATTACTCTCCATGAATTTTACCATGGCCTTTTAAATCATAAAAAATAATATATTTGTTTAAAAGAAAGATAACTTAACCAGATCAGCTCTGCTAAAGGATTTTTCCTTGACAGACATTGTAAGGACAATCTTGTGCGCCCACCTCGCCTCAACCCCCACTCAGACTGCTCATCGTGAGAAAGTGATGAGGATATGTCACTGGGAAACAGGGCTCTTTTCAAATTCATATTAATTTAGCCGTGCACTCCGACTGAGCCGCAAGGAGCCTAGAGAGGGAGAAAAGGGGAGGGGGGTTGGCAGAGGCGGCAGAGGGAAAAGAAAGGGGGAAGGGGGCAAGTGGGGAGAGGTATGAATAGGATCTCAGACACAATAATGGCATTCATAGTTGGATTGGGCAGACACAATAAGAGTGTCCTGTGTGTGTTGGGTGGACAAAATGGCTCCATCCCAATCTTTTTTCTCCCCCTCATTATATAATAGACATGCATTGTGTGCCCTCCTCTCTAAACAGTGAATGAGACTCATGTTTGTGTAACTGTCAGAGGGATGGAGGCTGGAGACGATGGTGCAGCTGAGACATGCCCTGCCTTGTTGTACTATAGCATTGGACTTGTAGAGTGTTATATAAACATTACACGTCATTGGCAGAAAGATTTTTTATTTTTTATTTAAGAAGATGAAAAAATTAAAGTAATAAGATTACCTTATTACCATCAAATCAATAGTGTGAATGAGCAATGACTCTAAAACAATAATATTGGGGATCACTTATAAAAATAATATTACTACTAAATGAGAGCTCCAAGCTGTCATATAAACTTAACATTTAATGACTTAACATTTCCTGGCTTTCTAAGAGGCATTTTGTTCATATTGCAATAAATAAGGGATTTTTGGCTCTGACACACATACACACACACACATATATATATATATATATATATATATATATATATATATATATATATATATATATATAGTGTGTGTATGTGTGTGTATATATATATATGTTTACTATGCATGTTTACTCAGAGCTGATATACAGGGAAACAGCTATCCTCTATGGCTATGGCGACTCTTTTGGCTTTCTGCCTGGTGTAACACGACCTCAGTGTTTATGAGAAAAGCCTGGCTTTTTTTTGTTATGGTCTTCCACAAAATTCTACATCTTCCACTATCTCTTCTACATCAGGAATTGAGTTTTGGCAGGCATAATCAAATATTATACGGTAATACCTGCATCAAATTCTTGAACCTTTCTAGCACATAGCCAATAAAATCACCATAATTAGAAAATCTGCACCAACCATTATTTGTTTGAGTTAATTTTAACTATAAAATACCAGAGAACATTGCAGCCCCTGAAGATCTGACATATTTATAGGGTATATTTCCACATGGCAGATTTATTTCAGTAGCATGTGCATGAGTTCAGCTATCCACATTCAGACAAATGTAACAGTTGCAGTAATTTCTGCAAAAAAAAAAAGAAAGATGATTTAATGTGTAATTTTACCCTTAGGCTATTTAAACTCATAATTTTTTGGACCTTATTTTGACACATAAAGCATTGTTTTTGTCTGTTTATGTTTAAAAAAAATTGGGAGGCTAGCTTATTTTGTCTGCTATAGACTCAACAAACAACTGGTTTTGCTGCTACCCATGCTAAGGTGGCCTTAAGTAGCCTTATTAGCAAAACAGGAAAAATTATGCAAAAAAGGTCCAAATGCAAGAAACGAACGAACACAGGCTGAACCTGTTACTTTTATACTTTAGTGCTATTTTGCTTGTGCAGTTACTTGAAATATAACTGCACTAAAAGAATGTGTAACTGCACAGATATTAAATAAGTCTTATAATTCAGATATTTAGAAAAAAACGCTGACATAACCATAGCCTTATCTAAACATATTTGTACAATAATTATGCCAGAGTTAATGTAAAATGTATTATTCAAATGTATCAACATTCTACGTGGCCAAAATCACTGATTGTTGCTATAGTTACTAGTTGTCTTAGCTCAGGAATTGGCTGTGTATCTACACAAAGGCATTAAATTAGGGGATTTTAACAGGCATCTATGAGAAGTTAACAATATGCTGAGAAATTGCCTAATAGGCAGTAAAAAGGTGTGTCTATTGACTGCAGGAATCCATGTATGTTATCATTTCTTATAGGTCATGGCACATAAAGTAACAAAAAATTATACAGGAAACATCTTAATTCATATGCTGATATTGCTGAATTTTACACTACAAATTATTTGTAAAATGGTAAAATTAATGAATGGATGAGAAATATATCAAAACTGGTGTAAATAATAAGCATACAGATCTCATATTTAGAGGATCTTTAAAAACCATAACAGTAATCTGTTTGGATGCTATGATCAATTTATTCACTTTTTCCTTAAGGCTTGTTCACATGGGCAAAAGCCAAGCTACATGAAAAACTGGATAAAAAGGTTGAGTTTTACCTGCAAATAAAACCGTCAATTAATTTCAATAGTGTATATGAAAAAACACCTAGGTTACAAAAAATGTGCTGAAATAAATGTGATGAAAAAAGATGTGACTTTCAGTGCATCGAATATCCCATTAATAACAATGGAAGTTAAAAAAATAAATAAATAAAAAAACGCATGAGAAGACACATGAAAAACCAAATCATTATCCAAATCCCATACAGCATATTCAACATGGATTTTGAGGGGGCTTTTTAGAGCAGTTTTTCCTGTGTGAACCTTCCCTTACGCAGATTTTAATGAACGTCCCCCATTAATGGGGCTGATCCTTCAGATATCGAATATATTTGAACATACAATAATATTGACAATGAATCTTTACTATGTGTATGATATGTTGAATCAGCTATTTGCATATTGTCCAAATCAGTAGCCAAAAAAAATCAGTCATGTGCCTGAAACTGTCCTGTCCGGTGTAAATTAGGCATTCATACGTCATTCTCAGAAGGTTATTTTAAGACACAGATTTCACAGTACAAGACTTAAACACCTGTTATCTGCCCCTGTGGTTTGTGTTCCACTTCCTAAAAGCAAATAAACACAATAGAGTGTGGAATAGGAGGATGTCTGCAGGTTGTAAAGGACGGACCTTTAGTGTATAAATAAAGCAGCGTCATAATAACGAGACAAGAGCATTAGAGAAGTACAATAAAGAAATGAAGATTACACTGGGAATTGTCTGGAGTTCATTAACAAAGTCCTCGCGATTAACTTACTGCAAAACAACTTGTGTTTTATTGCTCATTATCACATTTACTTTCCGCCTGTCATTATGAGAGACTGGGCTAGGGAAGGAAACCGGCTGGATAACCGCCATCGGCAAAAAGCACACCAAACTACTCTTCAGATGTTTACAAGTCCAAGTAAAGGACTGGATCAATGAATTGGGCCTGGATTCATTGTAAACAGGTTGAAGCATCAGATCTGACTAGAATATTGTTTTGAAGTGAGGGAGACTGAGAAAAGACGCTTTGTGCCGAGTATTTGTCACAAAAGATTTGCGGTTGGGTTGACATTAGTGTCACTTGTCTTTCAACGTATATGCATAAAATGAAGCTGAATATTGGCATTGATATGTGTATATATTAGTGATGTGAGTCGGGCTGACCTCAGCGGGGTGAGATGTCGTTTGGGCGTGAGAAAAACTCTGAAACCCTTTTCACAGCTGTTCAGAGCGTCCCATTGAAGCTGAGGAGAGCATGGTTAACCGTCTCCCCTCCCTACCTCTTCCTATTCATTCTGCAAACCCCCTTTGAGAGATCCTTAAAAATACACCTCATTACTCAGTGCTGGTTGTATTCAAGATCCTGCAGTGCTCCTGGTATCTTAGCGAATCCCTGCAGTTTCCCTGTGTTTTTTATTCTCAGATTTTTTTTTAGAATTGTAGAGTTCAAGTAGAAACTCATCATACAACCAAGGTGTTTTTCCTTCAAATGCTAACACTTTATTGTAGAGTTTTAAACATTTATTTTCCTAATATAAGGTTCCCAAAATATGTAATTGAAGGCATTATTAGGACTAAGAATAACCTTGTTTGAATAACAAAAGGTTGAAGACATATGTCGTTTTGAACTGGGAAAAAAAAAAACACATAGCATTCATTGACATAGTTATGCTAAAGTCATCACCATGAAACAAGCATTGGCATTGAGTCAGGGAAGGAGCATTGTCTTCCCGATAGATCTGGGCCAGCCATATTCCACATTCAAAATGCTACGCCTCAATAACAAAGCACATCTATAATAATTTCATGTTTTAATGTAGAGAAGGTATTCTTTATGGCAAAATATCACTAAGTTAAAATGTTAAGCTTTTTTAAGCCTTTTCATTGCAGTTACTTTGCACTGGTTAAATGTCTAGCCAAGAAAGCTATGTATATAAGACTACATATAAATAGTGGGAAGTAACAGAAATCCAGAAGGAAACATACGCATAAAAAACGCATGCCACCAACAAACATATATGATTGATTTAAATAGAATTTAAAGCCGATGTTATATAGAATTCTAGAGCCTTATGACCGGCACGTTTTTATTTTATTATTTATTATTGGCCAAAACTGGTGGAAAATAGATAGTATTTTTCTTTACATTAAAACGGAAACAATGGTTGAAAAAACAAAACAAAACAGAAAACCTGTTGTAATCCTGACAAGTTAGAAATTGAAATAGAAATAAAAACATATGTTGTGTTTATTAGCCAGGATAGTAAAAAGAAAAATATCTACGGTGAAATAATAACATGTTTAAAAAAAGCAAAAAGAAATGTTCAGGCTAGGATTTCACTGAGGTTTCTCATGCAAAAATGCCCATATTGCGCAAAAACGCTGCAGCCAAATGTTAGCTGCAAGTCAATAGTGAACTGCAAAATGCCAAATCCTCTTGGCGTTTTTCAGTTTGGTGTTTTTTTTTTATCCTTTGGGTTTTTTTCAGCTTATTTTAGCTCCTTGGCAGTTTTTCAAAAACGAACTCTCGTTGAGACTGACGTTTTTTGGGGGAAAATCTTGGCGGTTTTCTCCCATAGAAGTCTATGGGAGTAAAAAAAAAAATGCCAAGGAAAATGACATACGGGTTTTAACTTTGGCGTTTTTGCTGGCGGTTTTTATTCTTTTTTTGGACTTTAGCGATCCAGAAAGTGATGGAGATACCTTTTTTAAATAAAATTTCGTAGGGTACCATTAAAAAATATAATTATAAAAAAGATACAGTAGTGATAAAAAAAATTGTATTTAATGAAATTTATCTTATTTATAACGAAATGTTTATGAATTTTTACACAGGGATCAATTTGTGTGGGTGGGCAGGGAACTAAAAATGTTTTTTTTGTTATAATTATATATTTCTTTAAGCTTTTTATTAATAATGTATTTTAATAATGTGTTGAATAAAGTGTGTGTGTCTTTTTAACTTTTTGTACTTTTTTTCTTTATTTTTTTAAATTTTTTAGGTAGTACTACTACTCACAGCATGGAACAGACTGTTCCATGATGGGAGTAGTAGTACATGTACTAATTGACAGATCGCCCCGGTTGTCACTTCTGACACCCGTTGCGATCCACCTGTATAATGTATAGATGCAGACTGCCAGCCAGCCGCTTGTCTATGCTCCCCTGCACTGCCCTATATTTATCCACCTATTCATATTTCCCGCAGAAAGCTGTAATTGGCCGGATGGTTCCAGCCAATCACAACTCTCTGTGGGAAATATGAATAGGTGTCAGTGCAGGGGACCATAGAAGAGCGGCCGGCCGCATCTATACATTCTACAGGAGGATCGTAGCAGGTGTCAGCAGTGTCACCCGCTGTGATCTTTTCTTAACTGTAGGTACTACTTCTCCCAACATGGAGCAGACTCAAAAAAACTTACATTGCAATAGTATATAATGAAAGGGAGATGGAGTGACTTTTCTAGGCTTTACAATGCCAGCCATCACTGGTGTCCACGTGACCAGGTGCCCAAACTCAAGCAACTATCACAAAATCTGCATTGTGATAGACTTGTTCTTTTTAGCCAAGCAGCTTTTAGGGCAGCTAAAGAAAAAACTAATTCATAATGAAATATTTAATCTGGGGTTTAGGCGGATGGGGCCTGCACTTGGCATAACATAGTGTATCAGTTTTGTCCGTATGTTTTCTTTATTTCATCGTTTTTTTTTTCATTTCAGGTTTACATTTGTACCCTAAATAAATTGTGAAATAGAGATGAATATTATATATAACGCAATCAATTTCCATTCAAGTAAAAGTACTAAAAAAAAAAAAAAAAAAAAAAAAAGGAAAATGCTTGTTGCACGAATCTTTAATAGACTGCTATATGGGATTATATTCTACCATACAGTATAGAATATATACTGAGACATACAATTTTTGTCTTATGGATTATGTGACCTCACGGCATGCTCCATTGCATGCTTTTATGGAGGCATGGCCTCCTAGAAGAATTAAAGGGGTTTATTTATATACAGTAAAATCTCCCTCAGCAGACATCTACCAACAGGGGACACCTACCAATTGTGTACAGCTATTTTTACTCCCCTGCAGAGTCCTATAAGATATGATGTATTTTCATTCTCCCAATAGCGGACGCGGACACACCAGTGCCGAGCAGACAACCAGGCTTATGTATCGGCCCTACCAGGCAATACCCTGTATACAGGGTCACCATCAGGGGGGTACAGTCAATACCTCAATAAGTGGTCTTTGCTTCCAAGGGACCCTGGCCCCGCTGCAACCCCCTGCACGCCCCCCAGCACAAAAGCAGAAGACCTCTGTTTAAACAGTGGTCTCCTGCTTCTGTACATCTGCCGGCCACATAATTCGCCCCCTCTGATCCCCTGTGCCACTTTATTCTACCTGTGTCAAATAATCCCCCCTTGATAACCCCCTGTAACACATCATTTTCCCCTTCCCTCCACCTCTGACCCCCTGTTGTTCTTCTTACCTGGCCAGCAGACTCAGGTGCAGGGGCTTGGCATCTCGAGGGGGGATGTCACAGTGCAGCAGAGTGAACGTCAAGCCCGCTGAGATGCCAAGCCCCTGCACCTGAGCCTACTAGCCAGGTAAGAAGAACAAGAGGGGGTTAGAGGGATGAGGGAAAGGAAAAATTATGTGGCACAATGGGTACTAAAGGGGTTGGATGATTTAGCACAGGGAAATCAGAGGGGGACGAATGATGTGGCACAAGGGGGATAAATAGGGGCAAATAATGTGGCCGGCGGTGCTGGGGGTGGTGCAGGGGATTGAAATGGCAAAGGGGGATAAGGGGGGGGGGGGGAGAAATGGCACAGGGGGAATAATGTGGCACAGGGGGTGGTAAAGAGGGAGGGGTGATGAATTTGCACAGAAGGTAATAAAGGTAATGAATTTGCACAGAATGATGTGGCACAAGGGGGATAAATAGGGGCAAATGATGTGGCTGGCGGTGCTGTGGGTGGTGCAGGGGATTGAAATGGCAAAGGGGGATAAAGGGGGTGGGAAGAAATGGCACGGGGGAATAATGTGGCACAGGGGGTGGTAAAGAGGGAGGGGTGATGAATTTGCACAGAAGGTAATAAAGGTAATGAATTTGGACAGAATGATGTGGCACAAGGGGGATAAATAGGGGCAAATGATGTGGCCGGCATTGCTGGGGGTGGTGCAGGGGATTGAAATGGCAAAGGGGGAGAAAGGGGGGGGGGTAAATGGAACAGGGGGAATAATGTGGCACAGGGGATGGTAAAGAGGGAGGGCTGTTGAATTTGCACAGGAGGGATAAAGAGGAAATTATGTGGCACAGGGCGTTCAAGGAGGAGGAATGAAGTGGCACTGGTGGCATCAAAAGGGGGAATAAATAAAGAAGTGATACTCACTAACCCTGATCCATCATAGCTGCTGTCAGTGACTGGCTGAGCGATGGGTCATGAGAACCATGAGAGAGCTGGAACTGAGAGCATCTGAACAGCAGCTGCAGTGGAATTAGGGTTGGTGAGGATCAATCCTTTTTATTTTAACACTTCCCTCAGCCATATATAAAATACGTGTATCCCCAGAAAACCCCTTTAATTCACAGATGCACCATACAGCTGTAAAAACTGCCTATAAGCCTGTCATTTGCCAGTATGGAGTATGGAGAAGGTAAATAAGATTTACAATTTATCTTTAGGCATAAAGGATATTTTATTTAATCGCAATTTTGTTCTGTCCAGAATTTCTGTCCGGAAAGGGGGGTACATTCTTACCCACTGTCAACAGCACTACAGCTGTGTCTGTATAGAGAAAAGTATCTTCCCTAAACCAGTAGATAATATACACTTGTACATCCATACAACTGTACTCATCGTGTGACAATCTATGACTCATTTATGCAAGTCATTTTGCTTTAAAGGGGTACTCCGGTGGAAACCTTATTTTTTTTTTTTTTTTTTTTTCAAATCAACTGGTGCCGGAAAGTTAAACAGATTTGTAAACTACTTCTATTAATAAATCTTAATCCTTCCAGTACTTATTAGCTGCTGAATACTACAGAGGAAATGCTTTTCTTTTGGGGGATTTTCTCCTACTCACAGTAGGACAGTTCCTAAAATGGACAGAGATGTCAGCAGAGAGCACTGTGCTCGTGATGTCAGCAGAGAGCTCTGTGTTCCAAAAAGAAAAGCATTTCCTCTGTGGTATTCAGCAGCTAATAAGTACTGGTAGGATTAAGATTTTTTAATAGACGTAATATACAAATCTGTTTAACTTTCTGGCACCAGTTGATTTAAAAAACAAAAAACAAAAAAAAGTTTTCCACCGGAGTACCCCTTTAACCCTATCGCTGTTGTACAATAACAATTTTACTAAGGTAAAATTACGTCATGTTAGTATAATAAATTTTATCTTACTTCTAATACTTATTTATCTGAGACCTAGTAATTGACTCTTACAGATCCCAGCTAGACTTATTGGCTTTTACCTTGCATGTTGACAGGGGCTGAATCAACTAGATTTTTTAGACAGTTCCAATTATCAGTCCAACTTTAAAAAGCATTGAAAAACATGTTTTGATATACCACTTTGTTACTTTTTTTTTTTAATATAAATTTAACTGACTTTTTTTTAAACATTAAAGTGGCATTTTGATGGTGTTGTTCATTTAGTGTCATTTTGAACACGTCTTTCATGGCTTTTTTCAAGTATTACGGAGAAGCCCATGGGAAAAACACCAGAAATAAAATCCCATACCCAGAAAATCCTCTGTTTTGACATAAAGCGCCACTGACCTAAGAAATGCTACAAGATCACAAAAAAAAAAAAAAAAAAAAATTGCATCTGGTGCATTTTTTTTACATTTTGCTATAGACTTTAAAGTAAAAGTCTGGTAAAAATGAGTGTATCACAGCTTTCTCTTGTACAAAGCAGCACACCTATGTGAGAGAGACATGTTCTGGACAGAGTTTGGTTTAAACCAGTGTTTTCCTAACAGTACATCCCTAGCTGTTGAAAAACTACAACTCCCAGCATGCTCGGGCAGCCAAATGCTGGGAGTTGTAGTATTTCAACAGCTGAAGACACACTGTTGTTTGGAAAAACCTAGTTTAAACAATCCCTGTTACAATTCACTGACAGCAAGCACAGCTCTACAGAACATTAGCAAGTTGCAGAATTGTTCTTTACACAATGATTTATGCTTATTTTTAAAAAAAACAAAAAAAACTTCAACATTCTACCTTCAATTTCAGACGTTAAATATAATGCTATACAGAAACTATATCCAGTTAAAATAAGCATATTATAAACTCAAGAAAAGAAGATCCACTGTATGTCCACATGCAACCTTATCAGGTATTATACGTTACAAGACTGACTAAAATTAGGAGATGGGTCAATTGAGGATTGGGCTTTCATGGTTTCTAGATTGAGTACTTGCACAACCTGCAGAAATTTGTGACAGTAACCATGCAAGTATTCATTCAACCACATGAATGTGGAATTTTTCTCCACATAGGATTCTTTTTGTGTTTTGGTGTAAGTATTTTTGATTCGATTTTTAAGTGTTCTTCTTTGTGCCCTTTCACGACCTTGAAACTACATGAAGTAATTCCCGGTGATGGGACCTTAGTCAATACTGTCAGTTATTTTCAATTTCCACGCCTACATTTTATAAAATCTGCATCATTTATCACTGTATTACAATATTTCATCTATAACAGTCATGTATTGACATTTTATCACAATTTAGTTCTTTGCCTGCTCGCTGTCAGAAACTTGTAGAAAATCCAGGAAACGAGGAATAAACTCACCTGTTACACTTGATAACACAATATAATGGATGACAACTAGAGATGAGCGAACTTACAGTAAATTCGATTCGTCACGAACTTCTCGGCTCGGCAGTTGATGGCTTTTCCTGCATAAATTAGTTCAGCTTTCCGGTGCTCCGGTGGGCTGGAAAAGGTGGATACAGTCCTAGGAGACTCTTTCCTTGGAATGTATCCACCTTTTCCAGCCCACCGGAGCACCTGAAAGCTGAACTAATTCACGCAGGAAAAGTCATCAACTGCCGAGCCGAGAAGTTCGTGACTAATTGAATTTACTGTAAGTTTGCTCATCTCTAATGACAACGGCACCACTAAAAATGCAATATTCATGCAATACTTTAGCAATATTAATTTCCACAGGTGGGGGGGGGGGGGGCAGATGGGCCCAACCCCTCTAGAGGATGTGCACCCCACCTGTCCCATATGGTACTGCTACCCATACTTACAGGCACAGTTTCAGCAGGGTTGTCTGCTGGACAGAGCCCAGACTACATGTCTTCCTCTTGATATGTGATTCTCTTCTGACCTTTCCCTGCTGATGTGATGTATATTTTTTGACAAAAGCAGGGGGATTACACACCTTTTTAATGCTGATTTCTGCAGAGAAGGTTAGGCAGTGGGCCGCCAGCCAGTAACTGTCATGAAGAATTAGGGGGAACCTTTCTGCATCAGTGCATTCAGCATATAGTTAACACCCCCTTGTCCATGTGACACCCCTTATGGTGAGAGAATTTGAAGGAAGCAGACATATCCCCCAGAGTATTCAATCCCACACAGGCTGCAGGCATAAATCATTTTTTCTTTATTTTTCGTCTATTTCCCACATCTTTTTACTTCTTTCTACATCTTTTTGTTGTCATTTTATTGTTTGTTTTAGTCTTTCAGTGTATTCTTCTACAGTTCTACCTAGATGAATGTCATAATCACAAATCAGGCCTTACTTTTCTGAATTCTAACAATTTACCATGTCAAGATGTAACTAAAACAGATTATATGGAAACATTTTACATACATCTCCTCAGTATACATGAATTAGACTGGGAATCTTATGGCTACATTGCAAACTGTGATGTACAAATCCACTAACATCTGCAACACCATCGCATGAGGGAGAAAGCAATACTATTAATACATTCTAAATATATTCTGAAATAGCCTCTGTCTTTCATTCCCCTGGCCCTGCGGAAGTGCGGAAGACACATTTATACATATAAACTGAGAATGTCTCATTATTGTCAAAGCTTATATATCCTACAGGTGGAGGTAAATAAATATCATTTATATAACTGTAGGAAAATGGTTATAGTTAGCAATATTTTATCACTGGTGGGGAAGTAAAAAATGACTCAATTGGCTTACATACCTAAAGGAGATTTTCATATTTAACTTACCTATGAAATTATGAGCTATGTAAAATTTCTCTTAAGGACAAAATTATTTATTTTTAAAGTGTGTAATTTCCAAACCATGTCAGAAATATTGATCGGTTTGGCCTGGGTGCTGAGACCCCACTGATCTTTGAGATGGAGGGACAGAAGCATGTATGCCCCATGCTTGAGATTGGCTCTGTGCGTCTCTTATTGGAGAGGTAATGTTGGTGGTGTGTGGCTGCATAGACTTACTATCTATAAATCTATATTCACACAGTTCCACACCTTTATTTCAGAAAAAAAAAAAAAGGGACATAGTAATGTCAGGAGTTTTAAGTGGCGGGGAGCTATACTTACCTTGGCTTACCTTGGCCTGCATCACAGCTCTGCTCCGTCTGCTTAGGGAGCAGGGCGTTGACGCGGGCCATCAATCAAGCCAAGGGGGCATCGGAGTAATGATACCCTAGCAAGTACAGCTCCCATTTCAGGGGACTACTTACAGGGCAGCCGGGGAGACTTTATAACTTTATATCCTCACCATCCCTGGGGGCAGAAACATCCCCCGGGCTATGATGAGGATAAGGAGTTTTCCTGTTAAAGAAAATGTGTCATCAGTGTCCTCTGCAGTACAGACAGGTAGTGCAGGTGACACTAATGACAACTATACTCACCAGATCCCGTTCCATGCTATGGTTCTCCTGCTATCTTCTTCAGTATCTTCCGTTACGTGGCCGACTTGGAGCATGGGCGGAGCTTCATGACTTCACCGATCCTGGTTCTCTGCTGGGTCCTGCTGCTAGCAAACAGCAGCAGGGACGTCACAAAGCTCCGCTCATTCTCCAAGTTGCCGCCGCCCCCCCCCCCCCCCCCCCCCCAATGAAGATAGTGGGAGAACCGAAACACAGAACGAGATCAGGTAAATATGGTCGTGAGCAGTGTCACTTGCACTGTCTGTCTGTCCTCCACTGGACATGGCACAATCCCTTTGATGTGATGTCATCCTGGCTTTACTGGCCTAAGGCTGCCTTGTTTAGCAATATTGAGTTTACCCTCAGTCATAAATAAAATTACCAAAATGATTGCAACAATATCATGTTATAATATGAAGAATTGTTTCTATAAACAACTGCACTATTTCTATGTTAGCATTTCGAATGCCAAAACATTTATATAGCAGTTTGTTGTATTATAAGCCTTACAGTTGCCAAATATTATGCAACATGTCAGTGCCCACATCTGATAAGGATACCCTGAAATCTAGAGCATCATTGTCATGAAGGATAGAGAGCATGGATGATACATGAACACTGACAGGCACTGTTGGGTAGCTGCAATGAAGCCTACAGCAATCTTCCATAGGGGATAAATGAACTGTCAGGAACTGGCCTTGTACCACCAGTTTAAGGAAATAGAGATAAGGGATCAGAGATCTTCTTTCTAAAGTAGCTTGCATAGCAAACTGATGTATTTTACTATGTTAAATGAAAGCTATATTACCCTATGCTTGCTGACCATATGCTAAAACATATATATCTATATATATATATATATATATATATATATATATATATATATATATATAAATTCAGGGAAACAAGACTATATATACATATATATATATATATTCAGGGAAACAGGACAGCTGTAAAACAGACACCAAAAAAAGCTTGGAAACCTGTCTGACAGAACTTTGTAAGTTGCATGTCATCTGAACAGGCTGTCAGCCCATTCACTGTCAGAAAGCAGAGAAGCCAAAATCATAGTTCTGAGAAAGATTAGAGAGCAGCTGTGTTTGCTAATATTTCATCCTGTTTTTTTGTTTTTTTTAAAGGGAATTTGTTGCCACTTTTATGCTGCCCGAATCACTTGCAGAATGAAACATGGATAGACTCACTTATTATAATGCCATTTGACTCACTGTGAAACACTGCAGAGAAACGGGGTTCCTAGTCATCAGAGGGGCCTTGGTGGCTTCTGTCTGTTCCATGACTTTGATGGATAGATCCCCACCTACTTTGGTATGAGGAGAGACCTATCAATCAAGGCCGGCGGGTGGAGAGAAGCCACCAGGGACTGCACTGACGAATAATATACCATAGTAAAAAGGGAGACTTTCCATGTTTCATGCTGTCAGTCATTCGGGCAGCATGAAAGTGCTGACAGATTCTCTTTTTTTCCCTTAAAGTCTAGATTTACCTTGATCAGAACAAATATACATTTCTATATAGTTCATGGAGCTATTCTATTACAAATACATTAAATTATATTGCCAGTTGTTCATATAGAAGGAGATGTATCATTCTTTTCAAAGGTATGGCTTTTATATGACAATTTTATTTTTTAACTTACTTTTGCTTATATGCGACCTATTTATCAAATAGTCGCACGACCTTGATAATTAAATCGCACGTAAGCAAAAGCCGGGAAACCCATTTACAAAAGCAGTTTTTAAAAGCAGAAAAGTTTTCCCTTATGTTAATAGCTGAAGTTCTTTATCTACCCTTTATTACCAGTAGCATTGCTAGAGAGTGACGGGGAGGGGGGGGGGATGTACCGCACCCTGACTGGCCTGTCTGGCACTAAATAGCTTCACTCCAACTATCCCGCAACAACCCATCCACCCTCCTCAGAAATAAAAAAATATTGAAAACATACTATGCCGCACCATGAATATTCATACTCTGGAGGCTTTTTTGTTTAATTTTGAGCCTGCATTTCGTGACGTTGGTGGGCGGAGTCTTGCATCAATGCGCTGAGGCCGAAGTTTACGTCAGGAAGGAAGACAGCGCAGCACCAACAGGCACATAAACAATAGTGAAGCCACACAAAAAAAAAACTGCTCAGTACGTTACAGCATGAATCTGTGTTACTATGGATGTTTCTTTTTTTTAAGGAAAAATTTTAGTGCCACATATGGGTTATTTACATAGTCTGTAAAAATATTTACACAATTATTTTGTGCCTTATTCTATTTTAACACAACATTAATTTTAAAGTGTTGTGGGTACGCCAGCATGTACGTGTCCTAAAATTAACAAGGGGTGCAGTGTGTATTTTCAACCTTAAAATGAATAGTTATTAGTTATATAATTCATTTTTTCTATAATTAACATTAATGTAATAGCTTTGTTTCATAATGCAGAACAAGAACAGTTGTTAACATGGGTGTTAATGTCCTTTTCTGCAGACGTATGCACTTTCTGTAAGCCAGGTTGGACCTGGAATACATATGCCACTTTTAAACGGAGATGAGACTTATTTTCTTCATAAATAGTGACTACTGGATTTGATAAATACATGATCACTGTAAAGTAAAAAAAAAAATTGATTGCGTGAGCAAATTTCAGTTATGTGCTTTGAAATAAGAAAAAAATCAAAAAGCCGCAGCATGTATCGAAAAATCGCACTTGCGCAAGTACGTGCAACTCTTTTACGCAAAAGAAATCTACCGAGCTTGATAAATCTCCTTCATAATGTTAGCACAGGTCATTTTGTTAATAGAAAAAGCACCACTAGGGTACATATGCTGTGCCCGCTATTATAGCTAATTCCCATTAAAGTTATATCTAGTTAGAAAATCACTATTTCGAAGTGTCTAAAATAGTATGAATATGGCTATAGTTTTCAGAAATGTGTGTTGCTAAAGAATCATGGTGCAAAAGGAATGCTAATTTTTGTAATGTAAGTGTACTTGGATAAAAGATCTGGTAGGATAAATTCTTCGTCATTTTATCTTTTGTACAATAAAAGCTATTTATCAGACTGAGGGCCTGTTTAACACGTTGACCATATTTCATGCTCTCCCCTTTACATTCTGGCATCTCACCACCTCCAGACAGAATAGGAAACAAAATATTATATTTAATAACTCCCCAGATGACATGTTCTAATGGCTTGACAGGGCAGTCAGAAAGCCCAGCTGATGCATTTTACCTGCACTCTTCCTAATATAAGGTAACCAAATGTTAATTGGTTTGCTAACACATATATGCTACATTTTGGAAGTGCCTTCATGTAAATTGTATGTAAGCACTCTCTACATCGTATGAATCTTTAAGACTAAGACCAACATTCGGGGCATCTTTCACTTGCCAGGGCTGATGCCTTTGCTGGAGGCCTTGTCATTCTGATTGACTGGCCTGTTATCACACATGGATTTGCTTTCTGAGAGCCAAGATTCCTCAGTTACAGACAACTAATGTAACACTAAGAGAACGCAGGATTCCACATAGTGTCTGTATTCAAAATACAAGCTGTTCAGGAGTATAAAGTGTTATTGTTGTCTAGTATACCAACAATATACACCAGTCACTCAAAATTCAGGCCATGAGAAGTGTATGTGTAATATGACGGAATGCAGATGCCATACACAGCCTGGTTCTTTTGAACGTCTGGCCTATTGCTGCAGGATATAGAATACAACAGAGGCTTCCCGGTCTATGAACTACTAGGAATGCAAGAGAAGTTATATTAAAGGTACATTAACATGTGTATTGTGCATGTCATGCAAGGAAATTTTTTTTTATGTATTCCTCATTTAAAAAACAATAAAACAGCACATCATTGCAACATTGTCTGAATATAAAGAGCTGTCAATCAATGAGTAGGACCGCCCACTTGACTACTTAACCCAGAGAAGAAGAGGTTCACATGAATATAGGACAAGTTATACTGGAACTTTACCCACAAATCTACATATTTATCTGCTTAGCTCTTCCAGCTGTATAACACGATACCTGCAGACTGGACGGCATATGCAATGTGACTGGTTCCCTTTAATACTAAATAATCCAATCACTTCATTTCATCTTCACTTACCTAGCATTCTTTCATTTCTATAAAACAGCTGAATTATGATGGGAAGGTTAAGGTAAAAGGAGACTTAATAAACTTGTATGAATATATTAGGGAATATCTCAAACAGAAATTCCTTAAAGGGGTTATCTGGGCAGCAGGGTTATTTTGCATATGCTCAGGGAGTGGGTTACCTTACTTGCTTCTGCACTGTCACCGGCATGCTTCGGTCCATGCTGTGAGGTACTTCCAGGGATGTCACAGGCCCACTCAGACCATCAACGGCTGCAGTGGTGGCCCTACTATAGCCACTGATTGGCATGTGACATCAGGTCCCTAAACACAGTAGGGCAGGGACCAGAGCGAGGAAGATATGTGTGTTTTTTGTTTTTTTTAACTACCCACTCCATGAGCATATGCATAATAATTTTGCTGCCCGCAAAACCCCTTTATTATAGTCTTATTATCAGAATTCCTTCCTTGTCTGGTACAATACTCTTAACACACCACGTAGATCATCTAAAATCTGTGGGGGTTGCAAATGAATGAATGAATGGGCTGTCTATGTAACATATGGACATGCTGGGTGTTTTCTTCAGAGTAAGGGACACTTAATGTTGGTGCTCTGCTCTAGCTTATAGATGAGTGTCCTGAATAAGGGACTGGAGGAAATGTTTTTAAGAGTCATTTTTGTAACCAGACAACCCCCTTAAGCAGTAAGATAATACACATTCATGGGTAATATTCCTACTATTGTATTGTCAATCCCTAATTAAATCTGTAGTAGTCCATACATAGCCTGCTGTACTCCAGCTGGGTGCCTAGTCTCTGTGCTGCCTATAGGTAGTAGGGGCGTCCAGTTGCTGTGAATAACACAGACGCGGAGAAAGAGGGAAAGGGGGACTGACATGTGGCCAATCTTTGATGGCAGTGTATCGGTGTGCTTTACCTCTGGTACAGGTATACTACTGCACCGCTAATTGGATCTTTAGGCATATAAACATTAGCTATATTTGATGTATGGCTCTGATGAAAGATCAATGTCAAGATACAACGTGTTAGATTTATCTAATGGGCTAAATGAATCTGATTCCAAAACTGAAGTTGCGAACTGTCACATCTAACAACAGACCATAAGCAACAAAACACTCTTCTATTCTATCTGTATTTTTATTGTCAGGTATGATATTTGACTGGCTATTTTAAAGTGCAAAATTTAGAAAAATCTGTAAAAACAAGGCCAACAATGTGGCTGTCACATATTGGAGAACACTGATGTTTCTCTTACCATTGAAGGATCTTTTGATAGCTCTCTCATTGATGATATTTCCTAAAAAGAGATGAACAAAAAGTCTTTAGTCATGTCCAGCCATTTACTTTTGTCTATACATATAAAACCAAGATGTCTCTACTATATATCTATGCGTTATCTATCCCATATCTACAGTCATGGCCGTAAATGTTGGCACCCCTGAAATATTTCTAGAAAATGAAGTATTTCTCACAGAAAAGGATTGCAGTAACACATGTTTTGCTACACACATGTTTATTCCCTATGGCCCACATTTATCATTGTCTTTAGACTGTTTTTTGTGTCTATAAAAGGCGCAAAAAAGGCGCAAGCAGGGTTTTTCGCACCTTTTTTTGCCCCTTTTTGTTTACACATTTCTGCTGATTTTGAGTTGCAATCCACTGATTTTGAGTTGCAATCCACTGATTTCAGAAATACACATGATATAGAAGGGATTTATCATTGCGCCTTTTTGTAAAAAGGAGCAAAATAAGGCGCAAAGCCATTGAAAAGTCTCTAAAACTATACCAGCCCAGACATGGTGTAGCTTTTTGGTGTATGTGTAGACAGAAATTTTAGAAAATGTGGACCTGCACAAAATTTATCAAAGCTCTTTTACCTTTTAATAAATTTGGTGCTCCTATACATTATCAAAAAAAATGCTTAACTTGTACTGCAATTATAAATGTGGGCCTGTGTGTGTATTGGAACTAAACCAAAAAAGGGAAGAAAAAAAGCAAATTGGACATAATGTCACACCAAACTCCAACAAATGGGCTGGACAAAATTATTGGCACCCTTTCAAAATTGTCAAAAAATAAGATTAGTTCAAGCAGGTGCTTCTCCTTTAAACTCATCTGGGGCAAGTAACAAGTGTGGGCAATATAAAAATTGCACCTGAAAGCAGATAAAAAAGGAGAGAAGTTCACTTAGTCTTTCCATTGTGTGTCTGTGTGTGCCATACTAAGCATGGACAGCAAAAAGATGAGAAGAGAACTGTCTGTGAACATGAGAACCAAAATTGTGGGAAAATATCAACAATATCAAGGTTAAAAGTCCATCTCCAGAGATCTAGATTTGCCTTTGTCCACAGTGCGCAACATTATCAAGAAGTTTGCAACCCATGGCTCTGTAGCTAATCTCCCTGGGCATGGATGGTAGAAAAAATTGATGTAAGGTGTCAACGCAGGATAGTCTGGATGGTGAATAAGCAGCCCCAAACAAGTTCCAAAGATATTCAAGCTGTCCTGCAGGCACAGGGAGCATCAGTGTCAGCGCGTACTATCCGTCAATATTTAAATGAAACGCTATGGCAGGAGACCAAGGAGGACCCCACTACTGACACAGAGACATAAAAAAAAGCAAGACAAAATTTTGCCAAAACTTGAGTAAGCCAAAATCCTTCTGGGAAAATGTCTTGTGGACAGATGAGACCAAGATAGAGCTTTTTGGTAAAGCACATCATTCTACTGTTTACCATAAACGGAATGAGGCCTACAAAGAAAATAACACAGTACCTACAGGGAAATATGGTGTAGGTTCAATTATGTTTTGGGGTTGTTCTGCTGCCTCTGGCACTGGGTGCCTTGAATGTGTGCAAGGCATCATGAAATCTGAGGATTACCTAGGATATTGGGTCACACTGTACAGCCCAGTGTCAGAAAGTTTGGTTTGCGTCCGAGATCTTGGGTCTTCCAGCAGGACAATGACCCCAAACATACGTCAAAAAGCACCCAGCAATGGATGGCAACAAAGCGCTGGAGAGTTCTGAAGTGGCCAGCAATGAGTCCAGATCTAAATCCCATTGAACACCTGTGCAGAGATCTTAAAATTGCTGTTGGGAAAAGGCGCCCTTCCAATAAGAGAGACTTGGAGCAGTTTGTAAAGGAAGAGTGGTCCAACATTCCGGCTGAGAGCTTATTGATGCTTATTGATGGTTACAGGAAGCAACTGATTTCAGTTTATTTATCCAAAGGGTGTGTTACAAAATATTAAGTAAAGGGTGCCAATAATTTTGTCCAGCCCATTTTTGGAGTTTGGTGTGATATTATGTCCAATTTGGCTTTTTTCCTCCCTTTTTTTCTTGAAAAATTTCAGGGGTGCCAACATTTATGGCCATGATTGTATTTATTTCACATTTCTATCTATCGATCTTGTAACCTGGTTTACCCTCTTTCTTGCACTCATTCCTACAAATGGTGTGCTGTTCTGGATACTAAAATTTGGTAACATTGTCAAGGTGTTGTTACAGATATGTCCTTATTTTTCCTGTAAATTGCGCTCAATAAAGTCAATGGGAATTCCTTCACTATGCTGTAAAGCACATAAACACACAGGTATATTCTTTATTCAACAAGCTGTATGCAGATCTTTATACTCAATCATAAATGTTTCTTGCAAGCCCTGTGCCAGGCAGTGTCCACTTCCAGTGGGTGACGCCATTAAATCTCCATACTCCTCTTGAGATCATGTTGTGTCACTCATATATATATATATATATATATATATATATATACCGTATGTATCATAAAAGTTCCGGTGGCACATATTGATAAATATAAAACCAGTTTAATCTTATCCCTTATCTTGACCTTATAAGGCTTAGGCCTTTTTGAGAGCAGTAACTACAAGAAAATAAAATTTCCAGAGAGTACTGAGTAGGTTGTAAAAATGAATGTTGAATTACATTACATTAGGTCCATTGTATTTTAAGGTCTTCTCAAGCTTTGCTTTGTAAGATCTGAAGCCCCTATCTGTTTACTTGTTATTCTCTTTTGTTAAACCTTGCACAGAGGAACAATAGAGCAGTTTCCCATAGCTACCAATCATATTCCTGATCTCATTTTTTTTTTATTGGTCTCAGAAAGCTGGAATTGGTTGCTATGGGACACAGCACCAATGTTTCTATGTGCAAGGTTTCATAAATCTTCCCCATATATATTTTTTAAAGAATATGTATTTGTTTTTAAGAGATTGGCACAACCTGAGCTTAGTTGGTGAGGTTTTTATAAGCTCAGTGATGAAGATAATACATTTACCAACTATTTCTTCCAATGCAATACATCATATGTATAACATCAACATCTCTAGAAATGCATAGTCATGAATCGCAAGACACATCAAGATTCAAGACTGATTTACATAGTATGTCCCCAAAGCCTTCTATATATGGTTTCTTCACCAATGAGGGCCTTGTAGTCCTGTGGTTCTTCTGTAGAAGAAAGAATCGGTTTGTACGTTCGGTTGTCTAGCTTTATGAATTTAGGTATACTCATACAGCTAGGTAACCAAAGACAGAAACCAATTCATTATGTGGATGATTTCATGGCTTCACAGCTGGGATTCACAATGTCAAGTAGAAAATAACATTTGAGGTTTTCAAACTTCAAGAATTTAATTTTGCAAAACATTTGGCTCATCATTATGTGCAATAGAAAGCTGTTCTAAGGTACAAGGCAAAACAGTATTTAAACCAATTTAAATCAAATTTCTTCTCCCATGTCAGCATACCTTTAAGTATTTGAATAGTTAAGAATTGAGGAGGGAATTTGTAAACCAGGGCCATACTTGGAGGAATGACAATTGAAACCTACTTGAAGGTGCCTACTGTTATTATGCTAACATGCCTTCTGTATGCCATACAACAGTTATACACGTTCTCATGCTTGTCTGTTAAATGGTTTACATGGAATCTACTAGTACAATAGTAGAAAATGAAGGCTACTTGTTATTGTATCTTGAAGGGGATTTCAGAACATTTAGTCAGGCCTAAGCATTGCTGTAGTAGATAACCAGATTTCTACAACTTTATCTATCTATTTCTAAACTTCCTTTTTTTCCCCCACTTTCTCCCAGACATCAGCATCTCGGTAAATCTCTTTTCAGTCATTTTCTCCATCAATCCTCTGTCACATTCCTATCCCCTCTCAATTGTTTCAATGTATCCCTTTCTTTCTCTTAGTTCTCCAATACCATACTCTTTTTAGGTCCCTGCTTCCCATGACCTGACCTTCAGACACTGAAACTCTTTCCCTTTCTCTATGCCAACAGCTCGAAAAAACACTTGAATCTATTGAGGCTGTTTATCATTATATGTTAAATAACTGATTCTTTCACAGCAGGTTTCTGTATAGAAGCATACACTATATAATAATAATAATAATATATATATTCACTAAATATGTCTGCAATAATAACCAAATGTCATATAAGTCATACAAGCATAACCATAAAATGCCTTATTCACTTAAGCATTTATGCATCAAAATAGGTATATGCATATACTATATTTGTAATATATATATATATATATATATATATATATATATATATATATTACACACACATACACAAGGTGCCCTGCTAAGTGTATGTATAGCACTATTGAGACAAAGCAAACTATTGTGCAGTCAGTTAAACACATTAAAGTCTATTATCACAATTATATTTACAGATACTATCAGCTTTCACAAACGAGTAAAGAAAATAAAAGTACATATGGAAGTAAATACCTTTTGGTAGTTGACTATGAAGTTGCCACCTAAGTTGAATGCTGTGGTTGATGAGAGAGAGGAAGATGCAATTCCATGAATGTGGATTCATTTGGGAAACCGGAATGACCCTGAGAAATTATCACTCCTCCTCCTCCCCCACACCCCTAACATTATCATAGCCCCATACCCCCTCCTTCTTTTGGAGCATTTTTTTCAAGAGAAGGGGGCATGGTCAATTTGGTCCATTATGGGAACATGTCCATTCTCCATCTAACTGATAAGATTCTAGTTGGAAGATCAGAAGAAGGTTCTTTCTCCCTCTCCCTCACTCCAGGAGCTGGGAAAGTTTGGTATTCAAAAGAGGTTTTGGGAATAAAGCTGAGCTGAGTGAAACACATGAAAAGACCTCATCCTGGGAAGGGTAACCCAGACAGAGGCTAGGGGTCACTCCACCAACAGAGTGTCATGATTACACCATATCATACATGCTGCCCTTTGCTTCAAAGTCCATGGACAGCCTATTCACACACACACAAATATATGTATGTATATGTGCCATTGTGACTTCTCATACTATCTATTCCTATACTTTATAGCAAGAACTATAAAAAGAATAGTTTATATCAAAAGACCAGTTAAGACTGACTCTTTTCTATTAAAAATAAAAAACACTTTGAGCATATATATATATATATATATATATATATAGTGAGAACATTGACCTAAAAAAGGTTTGCATGTATAAATTGTAGGTTGAGTTTGAGTTATTAAAATGTAGACATTTAAAATTTGTATCTTAAGCTATATTGAAGTATTTAGCTTTGACATATAAACAGAGACACTATCGTATAAATTAAAAATATTTCAATTCTAAATATTTATTACGATGATAGAAATAATTGTTGTTAAAGGGGTACGCCGGTGAAAAACTTTTTTTTTTAAATCAACTTGTGCCAGAAAGTTAAACAGATTTGTAAATTACTTCTATGAAAAAATCTTTACCCTTCCAGTACTTTTTAGCAGCTGTATACTACAGAGGAAATTCTTTTCTCTTTGAATTTCTTTTTTGTCTTGCCCACAGTGCTTTCTGCTGATACCCGATGCCCGTTGCAGGAACTGTCCAGAGCAGGAGAAAATCCCCATTGCAAACCTATGCTGCTCTAGACAGTTCCTGACACAGACAGAGGTGTCAGCAGAGAGCATGGTGGACAAGACAAAGAAATTCAAAAAGAAAAGAATTTCCTATGTAGCATACAGCTGCTAAAAAGTACTGGAAGGGTAAAGATTTTTTAATAGACGTAATTTACAAATCTGTTTAACTTTCTGGCATCAGTTGATTAAAAAAAAATAAAAAAGGTTTTCCACCGGAGTACCCCTTTAATTAAACAATGTATTGTCCTTAAGGGGGTATTCACACACAACATTTGCAGTGGATTCAAAGCTAAAAAATCAGCAGTTGCGGATTTGGATCTGAAGATTATATAAGGCAATTCTTATGTACTTTGACTGCTATGTAAAATCTGCTTATGTCACTTATTTACATGGCTGTAGTTTGTGTCTGTATTTTTACATATTGTGTGCACAGACAACTTCTTTCCCATAGACTTAGAGCACATTAATGTTAAAAATGCTGACACAATTTATCTGTGATTCTGCGGATGCATTTTTACACATGAAATGTCTAAAAAAAAAAACACTGTGAACCTAGCCTTACAACATATTGTTGGAAGAGGAGAAAACAACTTTCTATCTATCTATCTATCTATCTATCTACCTAATTCTATTCGTATCATCAGTAAGAAGGACAACAAATACTCAGTTTATTCATCTACACCTATACAGCTCCTTTTAACCAATATTTTCTCCTTTTGTATATTAGCTCATGATTATATGTTGTTACTTCTGGGTAAATCTTGACTCTTGTCACCATAGTAACAGTCTGGCAATCCTAACAAGTGGAATACTGACAAATGTAGTATTCTATTGTTCTTGCCTTATTCTGGACAGTGTAAAGCAAGGAAATCAAATGAGGCGTAGTTTCATAGTTTACCTATCCTTTCAAAAGTGATGGTTCTATTTTCTCATTTCTATCTCTATTCATGCTGTGGAGGTAACAGAAGTTTAAACTATGCTTTGTTAAATTCAGGGAAAGAGTATATACACCGATAAGCCATAACATTAAAATCATCTGCCTAATATTGTGCTTGTGACCCTCTTGGTGGTAAAAACAGCTCTTGTTGAAGCATGGTCTTCACAAGACCTCTGAAGATGTCCTGTGGTATCTGGAACCAAAACACCACCAGCATATCCTAAAAGCCCAATAAGCTGTTAGGTGCTGTCTTCATGGATCAGATTTGTTTTACCAGCACATCCAACAGATGCTCAATCAGATTGGGAGCTGGGGAATTCAGAGGCTAAGTCAACACCTTGAGCGCGTTATCTTGTTCCTCATAAAATTTCTTAACAATATTGTAGCATGGCAGGGAGCCTTATCCTGCTGAAAGAAGACACTGTCATAAGGGAATACTACTGCTGAAGGAACGTAATTGGTCTGCAACTAAGCTTCTTCTTCCCCAGGTAAGCAACATCTAGGCACTTGACTGTCTGCATAATGAAACTAAAGTTGGATTCACCAGACCAGACAACCTTCCTCCATTGCTCCATTGTTTAGTTCTGATACTTGTTTGATCATTGTAGGCACTTCTCGTGGTGAACAAAGGCCAGTATGGGTACTCTGACCAGTCTGTAGGTATACATCCAGATATTGAGAAAGCTGCAATGTGCTGTGTGCTCTCACACCTTTCTATAATCCTATACTTTTCAGTTTTTCACCAATTCGTACTGCAGTAGCTCTTTTCTGAGGATCAGATATGTCAGACTAGCCTTTTATCTCTACATGCACCATTGGCCTTTACTGGACCATTTTTGATAGCCATAGACTATTGCATACCAGGAACAGACCTGATGTATGGTCGATCAGTGTACATGTAAGTGTCATGATCATTTAACATAGTAGGGTAGTGAGCCATTAGCCTATAATGAAAGAATAAACTTCAGCTTGGCTTCCAGACCATGTTAAGCTGAATCTTAAAAATAATAGACCAGACCAACTGGACAAACTCAATGGGCAGTATGACAAATAAAATATGAAGCAGAGCATATAGAAATTACTACAGAGAAATTATCCAATATACTGTAATTAGTGGTGTTGCTCCTTTAAGTTACTAAAATGTGCATGACTACCAAAGACAGGAAAAATCCTGACAGTTTACCAGTTAGGCTGGGTTCCCATATGTCCGGCATCCGGCATAGGTGAACTCAGCCTAAATCTCGACGCAACTGATGCCACAACTGATGACAACTTGTCATCAGTTGTATGGCATGCGGCGTCCATTGTTTCTGGGCAACGGACAGGGGAACGCAGCAAGCTGTGTTTCCCTGTCCGGTGCCCTCTGGCATGTCCAACCATCCGGCATCAAAATTGAGACGCTGGATGATTGTGAACTGTCCCATTCAAATGAATGGGATCAGTTCTAGCATAAGGAGGGAAACTTTGCCGGACAACTGATATATGTGAACCCAGCCTTAGTTGTTACCCTATAGTCTTGTTTAGGTACTAAATACTCTAAAATACTCATAAATAAGGTTCAGAAGGTTCAGATGTGTTCTACAAGGGAACTAAACCTAAGAACAAGGGAGCAGGATCCTAACTTATTTGGGAGGAATGATCAGAAGAACATGAGAACATATTATTTTACTGAAAGAGTAGTAGATGCTTGGAACAAACTTCCAGCAGATGTGATTGGTAAATCCACCGTAAGTAAATGTATACCTGCCTGACATTCAAATTTAAACTGAGTTTTTTTTTATCCATTGGAAATACCTTATCCTGACTATATATTGGCAAAATTGCATCAGATTGCATCCCATAGATTTTAGGGTGGGTTCACAATGCATTTTTGTCTCCATCTCACCTTTCAGTTACAGTACATTTAGTTATGTTGTATACAAAGACACAGTCAACTATGCTCTTGTGTACAATTAAAAAAGTATATGTTAACATCCTATGTTTATTTTTATTTATTAAATATTGTAAGTGAAAGGGAAACATTTTGCAGTATAGCATACAGCAACATTCATTTTTAGTATATATATATATATATATATATATATATATATATATATATATATATATATATTGTTTTTCTTTTTTATGTAAAACATATATAACGGAAACAAAAATACACATTGAATCCACCCTAAATGGGATTCTCTATTTTACATTTTGATCAAATTGATGTGAATAACATAAAGCCAAACACAATGACATAAAGCCAAACAAGCTTTCTCCTCCCCTCAAATACACACGTAAGCATGTTGCACTCAGGTTTAATATGTTTTTTTTTTATTGTATCTTATTAAAATTGTTTTGTATATTTTAATTTAGTTGTTTATTTACATATTAAAAAATCCCCTCATTTTATATGTTCATTCTCTACAGCTCTAAACTGCAATTCTACAAAAAAAAAAGTGTGTGTGTGTGTGTATATATATATATATATATATATATATATATATATATATATATAAATATACACACACACCAATATACAGGGAAAAAGGGGATAGTAGCTACTTGTCTAGTCTCTGTCTAGTTTCACTGTAACAGAGGTTAATATAAGCAACATTGAAAAATTAAATGTAGTTCTAACCCATAGAAACCAAAATTTAGATTCAGTAATGTCTTTATATCGGAAAAAGTGAAACATCATAGTACCATTTTTCTTTAAACCCTTTAGAATTATGCTGTGGAAGCGGACTGAAGCCAGCTATGCACAAAACGTCATATTTCACTTCATTGGGCAGACTTTCAGCACTTTTACAAGAAATATATAAGGTGAAGTCTCACTCACATGCAGGTATATACATATACTTATATGGGGGTTGTAATGCAGTCTATGGACCCTATGCATGAATTATTTCATGTATTTTAATAAATATGTGCACATGTCACCCATTTAATACAGGTATCATTCATTTAATTAATGTTATCTTTTTAGCAGTCTAAGCTAACTGTGTGATATAGAAGCTAAATCTATTACTATTTTCATGCTTAGAATGTACAAGTCAGGTTTGTGCATACACACAATAATAATATTTTTTGTAATTTTTATAATATTTGTGTACATTGGCAGATGCATACATATATAGTAAAAAAGGGGACAAAATGTAATAAAGTATTGTTCTTTAGCAGACATCTTGGACACATTGGCGATTTGGTTGCAATTAAAAATGAAAGGAAGGTTTCACCATAAAAATACAGAATTATTAGAATTATATTACTTTTATTATATTATTATTATTATTATTATTATTATTAATAATATATTAGAATTAGTGTTATTGGTCAAAGATTTCTCAGTGAATGACATGAAGTGGCTCATTCTTAACTGAATGTGTAATAATTCACAAGAAAAGCTGCCAGCGATTCCTCAGCTCCTATCATGAAAGACGTTTTTTCCCTCTGATTACTATCACAACGACTTGGTCTTGAAGAGGAAGATATGTGAATTCAGCATCAGTGTTCTTACATAAAAGCCATTTTGGAATTCTATTAAAGAATTGTCTTTTTTCTCCAGTGTTCTAATCCAAGGGCAAGATCATGTTCACCATATGGGTAGATGTGAACACTGTGCTCACTATGCTGACGCCTACCAGCCTTCTGCATCATTCTGGAGCTTTTGTAATGGCTCTGCTGCATTCCTGCATTTTCTATGCTTTGTCCCCTATCAGAGTCTGAGCCAGCTTGCTGCTCCATTTTTGAGTCATTATAGTCATGAATCATTTAAACTGAAAGTTCTAGGTCTACAGGGCACTCACTAATCTATTCCATGTATGCGTGGAAAAAGTGTCCTCTATAGGGTGGTTTTTACAAAGGATTTTCCTGACAGTACCCTGCACCCATGTAGACATGGTATGTGAAATGCAAGTTCAAACTGCAAACCATTCCTGCAAGTCAATAATAGAGCTTGTCCCCCAGGAGTGTGCAACTGCAAAGCTCATGGCACTGGGGGTTTCGACTTTCCCTGGATTAGTATTACCACTATAGGGTAATAGGCTTAACAGTATAGGAGAGTTGAAATTGAGGATGGATCGGCGTATGACTTTTTTGAGCCTTACAAATTATGTAACTATTCTGCAGTAGTAAAGGGAGCACAGTGGTAAAATAGCACATAGGCTACCTGCACAGATAGTGATAGGCAGTCACCTCTCACAGCATGGTCTTCTGTGCTGCTCTACACTCTCCAACCTGTCTATTCCTCTTTAGCTACTTGTCTCAAGTTGACCTCCATTTCCCCTCCCCCTCACATGCGCGTGGTGCCTCCTCCACATCCAGTCTAAATGCCAAACCAGCACAATACAGAGTCATCTGCTCCTTCTCCGTTAGAAAATAACATTTTTCCTACAATGATGCCGCTACGCTCTCTGTCATGATCTGAGAGTTGATGCTGGACTGCAGCCAGTGAGCAGTGGACTAGAGCGCTTCAAAAAATAAATTCTAGGGGCATTCTGTAGACTGTGGGAAACATGGGAGAAAGTGAGACATCTGCACCTGGGGCCAGATTATAGGGACTAAAGAGCCTGCACTAGAGGCAAAATATCTGCCCTGCAAGTTTTTACAAATCACCGTTTTGGTGCAATTTGCTAAATAGTCATATGATCACGGCCCTGTACCCAAGCACCAAAGAGGGGAAGGGTCAAACTACCAAGAGTGTGTGTATGTAGTGTATGTTTAATCTATGCAATATGAATATATATATATATATATATATATATATATATATATATATATATATATATATATATATATATATATATTTATGTAGTGCATGTGGTATAAGCCTGGCTCTGGCTGCTATCTATTAGGTTTCATTTGGGTAAGTGTGGCAATGCCTGGAGGTGGATTTACTGCTCCTGGTAGCATTTTTTTTGTCAGTTTTTTCTCTTAGGCAATTTTGGCATTTGAGGCAAAAACATAGAGAGCTAAGCAATAAAGAAAATGGTTATGTCCCTATGCTTTGTGTGAAACAATTTTGAAACTGAACCAGTTATTGAATTATTATGTATTTTTATTACAGCATTATTCTTTCTGCAAGGCCTAGGTTCTTAGAAGTGCTACGCTAAAATACCTGGATTGATATGTAATAGAATCATATAAAGATCAGCCATAACATCCCCACCTGCTTATTATTTCATAAGTCCCCTCATACCACCAAAACAGCTATTAGCTATCCAAGTCTGGCCTCCATAAAAATGGTAAAGTGTTCTTTGGTATCTGACAACAAGACATTAGCAGCAGATCCCTTAAAGGGGTACTCCGGTGAAAACCTTTTTTCTTTTAAATCAACTGGTGGCAGAAAGTTAAACATATTTGTAAATTACTTCTATTAAAAAATCTTAATCCTTCCAGTACTTATTAGCTGCTGAATGCTACAGAGGAAATTCCTTTATTTTTGGAACACTGATGACATCACGAACACAGTGCTCTCTGCTGACATCTCTGTCCATTTTAGCAACCGTGCATAGCAGAAGTGTGCTAAGGGCAGCATGGTGGCTTAGTGGTTAGCATTGCTGCCTTGCAGTGCTGGGGACTTGGGTTCAAATCCCACTAAGGACAACAATAAATAAAGTGTTATTATTATTATAATAACGTCAGCAGAGAGAACTGTGGTCGTGATGTCATCAGAGAGCATTCCAAAAAGAAAAGAATTTCCTCAGTAGTATTCAGCAGCTAATAAGTACAGGAAGGATTAAGATTTTTTAATAGAAGTAATTTACAAATATGTTTAACTTTCTGCCACCAGTTGATTTAAAAGAAAAAAAGGTTTTCACCGGAGTACCCCTTTAAAGCTTTACTGTCATTTGTATGAACTTCAGATGTTTAGATCCACTCAGACCTGCTGCAATTGTGAGTTCTAGCCGGGTGAAGCGTATGTGTATTCCAGCACTACAATTCCTAACAGCACTCAAAATAGTTTTTTTTTTTATAATGTAAGTGATTGAAAGAAACTGCAGTGGTTGCAGGTACCACCTGATGTAGAATTATGGGGGCCTCAATTAGATTTTTGTCTCCCCCCCCCCCCCCCCCCCAAACCATAATCCAGCCCTGTCTACATTCACATGGTTCCCTGACTTTACAAATATTTTTAATAAGTTGCGGCCTTGATTCGGCTTAGTACTGAGTCAGATCACTGCACCTATATGATGGCACCCTCAGGAAAAAGGACTGATAACAAATGATGGTCTATTCCAGTAAAAAAAGGGTATGACAACCCCTTTAATTTCACTACATTGATGTGGGCCAGGCTGGACTGTTAGCACTCTCCATGGTGCTGAAGTGAAAGATTATTTAAACAATTCTTAAAGGGGTTCTCCTATGCTTAGACATCTTATCCCCTATCCAAAGGATAGGGGATAAGATGCCTGATCGCCAGAGTCCCGCCGATGGGGACCCCCGGGATCTTGCACACGGCACCCAGTTTGTAATCAGTCCCCGGAGCGTGTTCGCTCCGGGTCTGATTACCGGCGACCACACGGCCGGCGGTGTGTGACGTCACGCCTCCGCCCCCGTGTGACGTCACGCTCCACCCCCCAATGCAAGCCTACGGGAGGGGGCTTGATAGCTGTCACACGCCGCCGGCCGTGTGGTCGCCGGTAATCAGACCCAGAGCAAACACGCTCCGGGGACTGATTACAATCGGGGTGCCGCATGCAACATCACGGGGATCCCCAGCGACGGGACTCCGGCGATCAGGCATCTTATCCCCTATCCTTTGGATAGGGGGATAAGATGTCTAAGCACCGGAGTACCCCTTTAATAAATTATTAGGAAAAGTGAAGCAAACGTATGCTGGCTTTACACCACGATTTGACCTTCCAATGCATAGATACGATTTCGGAAGCTCTAAAATCGTATCTGTGCAGGGACAGGTACTGACAGATATGGAGCCATTAACTATTATGGGGCTGCGGACCCGATTGTAGTCTGCTAGTGACTACAATTTGGTCATTTTCTCAGCATGTCAGATTTTTGACACGGACTGAAAATCGTGGCAGACCACGATTTTCAGTCTGTGTCAAAAATCTGACATGCTGAGAAAATGACCAGATCATAGTCACCATAAGACTACGATCGGGTCCGCGATTTTGTGGACGCATTTTTGCCAATGAAATATGCCGGGACTGTATGAACATAGCCGTAAAGTAATGCGTTACTTTGGTGAAATGTGTTGGATATCATATCCATTGTGTAGCCACAAAGCCTTTTAGCCATGGCCATAGGTAAGCTATAAATTAAAATTTTGGAAAAGGCAGTGATAACATTATCGTAAGATTACAGTGCTTGTATTATGGGGGATAAAAGAAACAAGAAAAGAAAAACATTTGTTTGCTGCCAATATTCTGAGGTAAAAAAATAGCTTTTCCTTTAGACAGGTTTCATCTGACCACAGCTGTCCCAAAGTCCCAAGTATATATTCTCAGGTGTTGCATGGTACCAGGGCCAGACTGGCCTATCAGGATAATTCCCGGTAGGCCACCTGCCCTGTGGGCTGGCAGTGTCTGGAGCGCAGGCTGCCTGAGTTTCAACAAGTCACTGTGCCAGTCTGTCAGGAGTGTCAGGACCTCCGTGCACTGCAGCTGCAGCATCACACACAGGTCCTAAGACTTCTGACAGCTGACACAGTGAGCGAAGGTCCAGAGGTTCAGGGGCTACCGAGTCTGTACTGGGAGCTGTACAAACAGGAAACTCACCTCTATTCTCTGCCTCCTCACTGCTCCTGGCCCCTCCTCCTGTTGGCACACAGTGACTGCAGCTGCTTGGGGGAAGATCTACTATACTGGGTGAGAGGAAAGGGGAACCTAATGTTATTACTATGTAAGGGAAAGGGGTGAGAGTCTTGTTATGTGATGTGTGTGTGTGTTTGTGTGTGTGTGTGTGGGGGGGGGGGGGGGGGGTCTGGTAAGGGGGCTGCAGAGGGGGAGACCTGTGATGTGTGGGCTGCAGAGGAGGGACTTGTGATAGGTGGGTCTTCAGAGGGAGACCTGTAATATGGGGGGCTGCAGAGGCGGGACTTGTGATGGGTGGGTCTGCAGAGGGAGACCTGTGATGTGGGGGGCTGCAGAGGAGGGACTTGTGATAGGTGGGTCTTCAGAGGGAGACCTGTAATATGGGGGGCTGCAGAGGCGGGACTTGTGATGGGTGGGTCTGCAGAGGGAGACCTGTGATGTGGGGGGCTGCAGATAGGGGAACTTTGATGTTGGGGGGTGCTAGTGGAGAGGGGAGACCACTTATGTGGAGGCTGGAGAGGGGGGACCTGTCATGTGGGGGGCTGAAGAGGGGATACCTTTGATGTAAGAGGCTGGAGACGAGGGACCTGTAATGTGGGGTAGGTTCTGGCGATAGAGACCTGCTGTTACTACTTTGGTTTTCTCTTTCTTTCTTTTTTTTTTGTTGCAATTTTAATTGTTTATTCATTATTTTTAAATAACTATATTTTTTATATTTAACTACAGTTAAGGGGAACCTGTTACTTGTTTTTTGCTGCCCAAACAGCGGGCAGCATAAAACTGGTGCCGGCATCACGATCCCATGAAACTGTGAATTACACTGAGACACTCGGTCATTCAAAGTAATCTTAGTTTGAAAATGCTACCGCAATTAGTCCTCGGGGAGGGTCTCAGCAGGGCAGGTGACGCATCTTTCCCTGTATCTGTGGTCTTCAAACTGTGGATCTCCACCTGTTGCTAAACTAAAACTTCCAGCAACACTACAACTCCCAGCATGTACAGATCATTGTAGGAACACCTAGCAGTCAACAGTTTGGAGATCTAGGGGAGATTTCTTAAAACCTGTGCAAAGGAAAAGTTGCCCAGTTTATTGGTGAGTGCTAGCAATAATTTTCTACTGGGATACTGTTATGCTTACTACTATAAACTATTGGGATTGAGGGAAAAGGAGTTTTCTGTACGTGCATCGGTTAAACAAGTCCCTAGCGGGTAGTGTTGGACTTTGTAGTGCTGACCACTGTGTCTTCCTATACACTGCTAGGGAGAGACGTGTCAATAAAGCCGGCTGGGCTGTGAGCAGCCACCAGAACCCCCCCCCTGTGACTTTTTACCTGTATTCTGGTAGCATTTTTAAACTATGTCTCAGTGTAATTCATAGTGTCCTGGAATCACAATGCCTGCACCAGTATTTTAACCCTATGTAATATCTACTATGGCAGGGGCAGCAGTAAAAAAACTAAAACCCTCTCAAAAATCCCTCACTTCCACACGGCCACTGAAATGACGGAATTCTATTCTTGGTATCTGACACTTTTGGTTAGGTGACGGGATGTCACACAGCCAGTCATCCAATCAGCAGCTGAGGCTGGACATTGCTTTGGTCCGTAATTGAATGAGCAGCCGTGTAAGATAACTTAACCTAACCCAGAAGTGCTAGACATTGGGAACTGAGTTTCGTGATTCTGGCGGTAGCGCAAGAGCAACCAAGAGAGGGTTGCTTTATTTATTTTAATTTTTTTTTTACTGTTTTCCCCAAGTAGATTTTACATAGCGTTAATAACACATTTCTGTCTTGTATGTTGAGCCTGCGCCCCTTTGACTTGAGGGCACAGCCACAACTTAGTTCTCTTATGGAGGCCTGGCAAATCAAATGTCAGGCTTCCCTGTCCCTTCCCTGCAGCCGGCGGCTGCCACAATGACGCAGTGCTGTGGGGCTGGTGTGATAATTTTTCCAAGGCTGGTTATTAGCCCCAGTCTGGCCCTGCATGGTAGCAATTTTAGCATTGGTGCATGATCTGTAGAAAATAAGCCCTTGCCCTATAGGGGGCACTTTGAGACAAAACAATTCTTGTGTCACCATGGAAATGTCACTATTCTGATCATAATTAACCCCCTATTCCTCCATGATATACTATTTCATCATGGTAAGGAGGGTGGTTCACACAAATAATACAAAGCTGCGTTACTTGTTGGTGCTGCCTATACAGCTGTCACCCCTCCAACAGCCAGAGTCAATGTTGACCACAGAATCTAAGGTAGGGTTCACATATATATCAGTTACATTAGGCTCGAAGCAGATTCCACAACTAAGGCCTCCTTTACATATATGCGTTGTCGGTTTTTTCTTCCCTCCAGTGCATTTTCTGAAGCAAGAACTGATCCTATTCATTTGAATGGGACAGTTCACAATCATCCGGTGCCTCAGCTTGGATGCCGGATGAGTGGACTTGCCGAACCAGTACAGACAGGGGAACACATCTTGCTGCATTGCCCCGTCCATCACAAAAAATGGACGCTGGATGATGCACAACTGATGCCAACTGATGTACTTCTGGCATCAGTTGTGGCAATTTTCATACAGTTTTGCTGTAGCCAGATGCCACGTATATGAAAGGACCCCTTTACATATGTCCAGCATCCGTTGTCATACCCCTCCAGCGCTGCAAAAGCTGCTCCGGAGGGAAAATGAAACCAGAACTGATCGCATTCATTTGAATGGGACTGTTCACAATCATCCGGCGTCTCAGTTTAGACCCCAAATGATTTGAACGTTGCAGACAGATGTCAGGCGGCTTCAGATGTTGGACCCACATGTTTCTCTATGGAGCCCCGGAGGCATCGCCGGACAGAACTGAAAGTAGATTGCAAGTATCGGCTTTTGTCTCCGGCGCTCCATCATTGCCGTGAGTGGGTGGTATTTTGGGAGGGATCACTGTACAGGAAGTACAGTTCTCCCAACTTCCTTAATAAAGCCGTGGATAAAAGGTAGGCCTAATCCTGGTGGGCTAGTGGTACTTGTAAAAAATCTCTATTTCCAAACCAGGGTGCTTCCAGCATTATACAGGGTGTCTCCAGCATTAGAACTCCCAGCATGCCCGCTGGGACCTGCAGAGAGTTGTAGTTTTGCAACAGCAAAAGGCACCCTGGTTGTGAGACAATGTAGTATTAATTGTACCAGTCTAGAGCCAGGATTTTCTTCATTTTGGCATGTAATGTTCTTCGCCACTATGCTTTCAATGTCCTACCTACTGACCCATATAAAGGTTTGTTTTTTGCACCACCAATTATACTGTATGACATCACTCATTTTACCACCAAATCTAAAATGATAAGCTGTGTTTTAAAAAAGAAATAGTTAAAAATTAATTTAAAACATTTTGGGGGGGGGGGGGGCAGCTTTAGTTTCCATTCAGTGCACTAAAATGACAAAATCTTTATTCTGTAGGTCCATATGATTACAACAGTTCTTTCTCTTTTTGTCTGGTATGAAGAGACCAAAAATACACAATACAAAAAACAAACACTTACTACCATTTCCCATCATGGAAAAAACTGAGGCTCTGAAAAACTGATGGCTCCTGATGACAAATGATGGCAAATTATGACAACTGATGGCAACTGATGGTTTTGACTGATGACAATTTATGCACTTTTTGAGCATCAGTCGTGCCATCAGTTGTGAAGTTTATGTAAAAAAACTGAGCCTGACACAACTGTCATATGTAAACCAAGTCTAACTTTACTCTAAGGCTGGGTTCACATATATCAGTCGTCCGGCACAGTTTCCCTCCGGCGTGCACCGGAGGGAAACTGATGCTAGAACTGATGCCATTCATTTGAATGGGACAGTTCACAATCATCCAGAGTCTCAATTTTGACGCCGGATGGTTGGACATGCTGCGTTCCCCTGTCCATTGCCCAGAAACAATGGACGCCGCATGCCAGACAACTGATTACAAGTTGTCATCAGTTGTGGCATCAGTTGCGTCGAGATTTAGGCTGAGTTCACCTATGCCGGATGCCAGACATATGTGAACCCAGCCTAATAGCAATGCATCAGTTGTCATCAGGCCTTTTCACCTTTCTCTACTGAAAAACCATCAGTTGTCATCAGTTGCCATAAATTGTTATCAGTTACCATGAGTTGTCATTAGTTGTCGTCAGTTTCCCTCATCAGATTTATAAATAAAAAACACTTTTCCCAAGTATCTTTTTCTGTAGATTTCACTATACCTTTCCGGTATACGTCGGCATAAAAAAAGAATGGCAATTTATACTGCTGCATACACATTGGCCCCATTTACTTTAATGGCCTCAACATAGTCATTCTGTGACTACATTTGGGCCATTTCTGGGCCAATTGTTAATTAGGGCACATTACATATATGTGGTGATCCGGCTTGGCCAAAACGGACTATTGATTCCATAACTGATGGCAAAATGCATCCGTTGTCTATGATCCGGCACATCATTTTATTTTTGTTTACAGCTTTTAAAATTTTAGGGAAATTTGTGATTTCGGAGACAAACATACTGAAAAAAAATAAAAAATAAAAAAGGCCTGAAAGTAATTACCTGTGGTCTTACAGTTCTTATCCCCTTTCCACTGCTGCAATTTTGTTTTTACATTTTATGTTGATTGCTGTGTGAGAGCATTTTTTTTTTTTTTTTTTTTTACAGTTGTACTTTTTTTAATGCCACATTTCACTTTACCATATAATGTATGTATAAACCAAGCCAAAATTATTGATGGTCGGGGATTGAAATAAAACCCCACAATTGCACAAGTTTGAGGGGGGTTTGTACTTTCATCATACGTTATAAAGGTCCTTTATTCTGTGGGTCAGTACAAGTACTGCTATCTCACATGCATATAGTTTTTATTATGTGCTTTGGAAAAAAAATATTTTTCGTATATGTTTAGTTCTCCTACGGGGCATGTACAGTACACCAACTTTTCATTGCCAGACAGGAATGACACCAGACATGTAACTGCCACGGCATCTATGGTGGCCAGGATCTGAGCTAATTCCAATCCTTGTTCTTGATGCAGCATGTCAGCTGCAGATAGTATCTAGCACCAGCCATGCATGGAGCCAGCTAAAATCTGAACCAAACATTCACCATAGATATACAGCAGGGGAGGGGTTAAATATATATTTTTACAGTTATATAAACGTAAAGCCTATTTATTTTCTTTTACTATGCAGTGCAGTTGCAGGCAAACTATTGCACTCTGGGGCCATTTTAGGTTGTTTGGCACACTGAGTGTATGGTTCCTCAATGCTATTACAGGGAATAGTAATCCTACCTGAAAAGTAAACAATACGGCAGCACCAATGACCTCTACTTTATATCTCATAGCTCCAAAAGCATTTATATAAATGATCTGAATAAGCTGCTCTTTTATAAGCAGTGTAGTTATAAGCTTTATAGTTCAGTTTTAAAGGGGTATTCCGGTATCAGAAAATTGTATTTAACCCCTTAAGGACGCAGGGTTTTTCCGTTTTTGCACTTTCATTTTTTCCTCATCAACTTCTAAAAATCATAACGCTTTCAATTTTGCACCTACAGACTCATATGAGGGATTATTTTTTTGTGCCACCAATTATACTTTGTAATGACATCAATCATTTCATGACAAAATTTACGACGAACACAGAAAAAAAAATATTTGTGGGGCAAAATTGGAAAAAAAATGCCATTTTGTCATTTTTGGGGCTCCTGATTCTATGTAGTGCACTTTTCAGTAAAAATTACACCATATATTTATTCTAGTCCATACAGTTACAATGATATCCAATTTATATAGGTTTTATTTATTTTACTACTAATTACCACTAAAATTATTACTACATGCACCAAAATTAGTATGTTTAAAATTCTCCTCTTCTGACCCCTATAACTTTTTTATTTTTCTATATTTGGGGCGGTATGAGGGCTGATTTTTTGTGCTGTGGTCGGAAGTTTTTATCAGTACCATGATTGTTTTGATCTGACTTTTTGATCGCTTTTTCTAAATTTTTTTATGGTATACAAAGTGACCAAAAATATGCAATTTTGGAATTTGGAATTTTCTTACGTGTACGCCATTGACCATGTGGTTTAATTAACCTTATATTTTCATAGTTCGGACATTTACGCACGCGGCGATACCACATATGTTTATTTTTATTATGTTTATATATTTTTTTTGTATGGAATTTGGGAAAAGGGGGGTGATGTGAACTTTTAATAAGGAAGAGGTTAATGTGTGTGTTTTTAAACTTTTTTTTTTTACACTTTTAGTCCTTTTAGGGAACTTTTAGGAGGAATCATTAGATTCCTCATACAGATCAATGTGGTTCCATAGAACCACATTGATCTGTGGGCTCTGTGCTCGATTGATAAAGCCTGGTCCTGCCAGGCTTTATCATTGTCAGAGTCGCAGCCAGCACAGGACGTGAGGTAAGCCCTCCGGCTACCTCAGCAGTGGATCAACCACACCCCCATGGTTGTTAAGGGGTTAATTACAACTATGACCTCAAGATATATAACTCATTAATATAGTGTTATAACAAATTGTACTGGCTTCAGCATGCTTTAGCTTGAGTTATCCCTAATAGAAAGTTGTATAGTCCTTTCGCTGTAAGTGTGGTATTGTCTCAGCAGCTCCCTGGACCCTTTCTCTCCCAACTGCTCAACCAGAAAGCACAGTGATTATCTGACATAGGAAGAGACCCATAGTTACACACAAGAAAGGTTGTTTGGAGGTTTCAGAACTGGGACAGACAGGTAAGTGATGGAGTATCAAAGTACCTCTTTAATTCCCCTTTAAAGGAAATCTGTCATCAGTGTTACCTGCACTACCCTGTTGATACAGGCAGCTAGTGCTGGTGACACTGATGATAACCATACTTACCTGTCCCCTATCTGTGGTCCCGTTCTCCTGCTAAATTCCTCCGTTCCTTCTGTTCCCGCGGCAGGCTTGGGGCACGGGCAGAGCTGTCTGACTTCACTGCTGCTGCTTCTCTGCTGGGTCCTGATGTGAGCAGGCATGGGGAAACAGCAGCAGTGACATCAGAAAGCTCGGCTCATGCCCCTAGCCTGTTGCTGGAATGGAAGGAATGGAGGAAGATAGCGGGAGAATGGGAACACGGATCTACGACAGGTTAGTATGATTCTCATCGTTGTCACCTGCACTACCAAAAAGATTAGTGTGGTGACACTGATGACAGATTTTCTTTTATAGTGATGTACAGTAGTCAACTATGTTCCTATGATCTACATATTACAATTTTTGTGATATGTTGACATGTTGTTGTGGTTATGTTTAGCACATTCATAATTTACAAGCAAAGATTCATGATGAACATTATGGGAAAAAATGTAAGGAATAGGGAAAAAAAGAAAAAGAAAAGAAAATTCTTTATACATCTTATTCTGAAATCAATGGGCAAAGGTTAGAAACAAGGGCCTACTTACTGTATTGAATCATGCATACTATACTAAGCTCTGAACGCCGACTGGAGTAGCCTTGGAATTGGCTACATCTTCGGTGGTTTTTCTGCTTACAATCTGAGGGTTTGGGAATTGCATTATATAAAATACAGGTACAGACCCTTGTGTCTGCTGTGACTACACAACCCAATTCTCCATGATAACCCTCACTCTATAGAAAAAAAGATCATTAGCAAGGGACTTCAATATGATGTGCTACTCGCCAGGGAAACCACATAGCAGTGTCCCAAGAATTCCCCTGCTACAGACTCTCACACTATACACTATCAATGAGCTTTTAGAACTACTGAGGAGACTAGAAAACCCTAGAGAAACAGAAATACATTTCAAGTCAAGTATAAATGAGCCTGTGTACTAATGTTTTCCTTCAGTATGTCAGTTTCATAGAAAATAATACAGGATATTTATTGCTATTATCAGCTTTATTTTTTTACAAAATAAAAAAAAAGAAAATGTTATATTTTGTGAAACTTTTCAAAGAAATAATGTGTTTTTTTTATTATGTTTTAAAAAAATACCTATAAGAGATATTTAAATATTTTTTTTTAAAAAAGCTGTTCAATTATAATTTGCATTATGAAGGTTTTGCCACTTGGGGGCACTGTTCTATTGTGATTTTTCTACAGCTGATTCTTCCACTAGCAAAAATAATACTATTTCTAAAAAATTTAAATTTGCAAGATGACATTTCGGTAAACAATTAGTTATCTGCAAATGTAATACTGAACATCTATTGACATTCATGCTATTATTCTTATTTATACATCTTTTTATCCTGTTAACTTTCATCACAAAAATATCACAAAAATAATCAAAGTGTTTCAAATGAAAATGTTAACGTTTTCAACATACGGACATGGATAGTGACATCATTAACTCATTAATCCACAGAAATCATAAACTAATTAACGATTAGGGTAGTATAATGACAGCTGATCTAAGATGAAAAAAAAAATATATATATATATATATATATAATATGAGTATAAATAAACTACATGCATATATATATATAATATGAGTATAAATAAACTACATGCATATATATATATATATATATATATATATATATAATATGAGTATAAACAAACTACATGCATATATATATATATATGAGTATAAATAAACTACATGCATAAAATAAGTCATAGATCATATACATTCATTGTAACGGCAACCTCTATATTTTAGCTTTGCATTGAGTTCTAAACGTAAAATGGTCACACATCCATAACATGTGCACATCATGAATCCCATCGGAGTGTAAAGCTGAAATTGAAAATTAAAATCAGTCCAGCATCTGTCAAATGAGAGGCCATGGGAACGTATCTTTGATGGCCTTTGTGCAAAACTGAGGCCTAACATCATACATCCACCTTACAGCAAGAACAATAGCCAAACACAGTAGCCAAATCTTCTCCATGTGAAACAAGAAGCAATGGAGAACATTAGGAGCAGAAGGCTGATGCGTTCATGGGTATCAAGCAGAGAATACATATACATGTGCACATCCCAATTTTCCACATAGAGATGCTGACAGTAATGCAGCTACATGTTTTTCTTTACCGAACCCACACAGAGATCTGCATTACACGGTAAAATCTAGGGTCAGTATTAATGTGTTACATAAGCTGTGTAAACATTTCTATTATATATCAATCTAGGAATGGGTGCTATTCTTTTTTGTATGATATTTTATACACAATTTAGAGTGCTTTTCAAATCTGAAGCATATTAACTAGTATTCACGAACAGATAAACATACAATTATGTGTTTATGCGCTTCCAGGCTGTAATATGAAGAAGCCATTGATATATAACTCATATCTCTAATGTCACTACAATTCTTGGCCATTAAATCCTCTTAGAATCCCAGTATCTAAAACAGAGATCAGATCCTGTTGTACAGATGTGGCAATTACTGTTCTTATATAATGTGACATTTTCTGCAGTACAATACATAATATAAATATATTAATATGAAGTCATAATGTAAGTACCCTAATAGAAAGGAAGCCCAATGACATGTCAGATGGTGAGCTGATAAATGTCCAGTGCCAATCGCTCAATTGCCATGTTACTTAAAAACCAGATACAGCAAAGTCAATGAAAACCACTGCAAATACTATTGACTATATAGTGCAGGGAGGCTCTTCAGGTGAACAGAATAATATGGTACTTGGTTAATGGCATATGCCAGTGTTTCCCAACCAGGGTGCCTCCAGCGGTTGCACAACTTCAACTCCCAGCATGCCCGGACAGCCAACGGCTGTCCGGACATGCTGGGAGTTGTAGTTGTGCAACCGGTGGAGGCACCCTGGTTGGGAAACACTGGCATATGGTCTATTCCAGCCTGTGTGAATCATTCAATGGCAAGGTTCAAATATCAAGACTCACTAGGTGTGTTCACACGTTCAGGTATTTACGTGCAATTATTCTATACAAAACCAGGAATGGATCATAAAGAAAGAGACTTCTGTTCTGTTCAGATCCATTCCTGGCTTTGTATTCATTAATTTCAACTAAAAATCTAAACATGTAAAAACAGCCTAAAGCTCCAGTCTCCAATGCAAATGTTGCATCTGGGCCCAACATGCTGTATTCAATTACTCTGTAACTAAGTTAGCATGAGGCCATATAGGTTACATCTCAATAGTAATGTAGCCTGAGAGAGAGAGCGGAATTCAGCACCTGTCAAACATGGGCTTTGAGGGCTCATGGTGATCTGGGTAAACAGGTGCCACACTTGCCAAGCCAAGGGTGGAATAGACAGAGAGCCCACTATGATTCAGTCCCCCAAGTGCCTACATACACCTGGAGCTCTGAGCTTTGGCTAATGTCATTACCTTGTTATCCGATTAGTATAATATACACTGCTCAAAAAAAAATAAAGGGAACACTAAGATAACACATCCTAGAACTGAATGAATGAACTAATCGTATGAAATACTTTCGTCTTTACTTAGTTGAATGTGCTGACAACAAAATCACACAAAAATTATCAATGGAAATCATATTTATCAACCCATGGAGGTCTGGATATGGAGTCACACTCAAAATCAAAGTGGAAAACCACACTACAGGCTGATCCAACTTTGATGTAATGTCTTTAAAATAAGTCTAAATGAGGCTCAGTAGTGTGTGTCCTCCACGTGCCCGTATGACCTCCCTACCATGCCTGGGTATGGTGAGGTGGCGGTCTCCTGAGGGATGTCCTCCCAAACCTGGACTAAAGCATCCGCCAACTTCTGGACAGTCTGTGGTGCAACGTGGTGTTGGTGGATGGAACGAGACATGATGTCCCAGATGTGCTCAATCAGATTCAGGTCTGGGGAACGGGCGGGCCAGTCCATAGCATCAATGCCTTCCTCTTGCAGGAACTGCTGACACACTCCAGCCACATGAGGTCTAGCATTGTCTTGCATTAGGAGAAACCCAGGGCCAACCGCACCAACATATGGTCTCACAAGGGGTCTGAGGATCTCATCTCGGTACCTAATGGCAGTCAGGCTACCTCTGGCAAGGACATGGGGGGCTGTGCGGCCCCCCAAAGAAATGCCACCCCACACCATTACCCACCGCCAAACCGGTCATGCTGGAGGATGTTGCACGGCATCTCCAGACTCTGTCACGTCTGTCACATGTGCTCACTGGGAACCTGCTTTCATCTGTGAAGAGCACAGGACGCCAGTGGGGAATTTTCCAATCTTGGTGTTCTCTGGCAAATGCCAAACATCCTGCATGGTGTTGAGCTGTATGCACAACCCCCACCTGTGGACGTCGGGCCCTCATACCACCCTCATGGAGTCTGTTTCTGACCGTTTGAGCGGACACAAGCACATTTGTGGCCTGCTGGAGGTCATTTTGCAGTGCTCTGGCAGTGCTCCACCTGCTCCTCCTTGCACAAAGGCGAAGGTAGCGGTCCTGCTGCTGGGTTGTTACCCTCCTACGGCCTCCTCCAATGTACTGACCTGTCTCCTGGTAGTGTCTCCATGCTCTGGACACTACGCTGACAGACACAGCAAACCTTCTTGCCACAGCTCGCATTGATGTGCCATCCTGGATGAGCTGCACTAACTGAGCCACTTGTGTGGGTTGTAGACTCCGTCTCATACTACCACTAGAGTGAAAGCACCACCAGCATTCAAAAGTGACCAAAACATCAGCCAGGAAGCATAGGAACTGAGAAGTGGTCTGTGGTCACCACCTGCAGAACCACTCCTTTATTGGGGTGTCTTGCTAATTGCCTATAATTTCCACCTGTTATCTGTTCCATTTGCACAACAGTATGTGAAATTGATTGTCAATCAATGTTGCTTCCTGAGTGGACAGTGTGATTTCACACAAGTGTGATTGACTTGGAGTTACATGGGCTCACATTTACTATTGCATACCCAACATGTTTTGTCAGATTGTGCCCCAGAAATTCTGTCTGATTGAGATATGATTAAGAGCGCTTTTAGCGCTTGAAACGCGTAACCCCTTGTGTTCCTGCATGTCTGCCAATAAATTGGATTTTACTTGCAACTGAGCTGGACTCCATTCTCCATTTTCCACAGAAATTCTGTCTGCGCCAGATTTTGCACCAGAATTGAAAAAAAAACAACTAACTCTCCAAGAAAATCCAAAAATGGGGTGTGGCCGTCAGTGAAAGGGGGCACGGTCACCAAAAAGGGGCGTGTTCCCGACATTTTCACAAAAACCCAACATATTTCCTAAGGTTTCCACAGAAAATGTGATGGATTTGAGCTGAGGAAAACCAGACAGATCAGAGCATGTGTAAAAAAGCAAAATGTAGGGAAACCTTAGTAAATACCATGGAAAATAAATTGTAAGGAATTAAAACCCACAAAGAAACCTACACAACACTCTTACTAAATCAGGGCCACTGTGTTGTTTAAGTGTTCCCTTTAGTTTTTTGAGCAGTGTATATAAGAGCTTCTCGCCTCTGCTCACTTACAGCTTTGTTGTTCTCTTTTGTACCCCTAAGACATAGGGCTAAAGTGTCATGGCAAACACGTGGCCCCAAAGCTGTGGACAATGAGGAGGTTACTTCTACACTGCTATGTTTGCACTCAGATCCATCAAGTTAGATTACTATTTACCGTATAGTTTGAAATATATCAAACACAATAATAAGGAAATGAAAACATTTCAACTTCTCTTTAAATGTTTTAGGTAAAGCGTCATTGTACTTAGTGATACATGTTTTTCTCACCATGCTGTCCACATGGTCTGATGGTTGTATGCCGACTGCATTCATAATGCTCAGTAACTGGGATTTTTTATCTCTATGGTCACCGGGCTTGCTTGTTCACATAGCAACATACATTTAGTCCAATGCACAAAGAATGCTGTATGTGAGCTTCCTGACATCTTGGACTTTAGGATGTGCTTCCTTGTAAATCAAGCATTATGCTGATTAATGGGGTTCGGTAACCCTGAAGTAATTCTTTGTTAGCCATATGATAGACTTCTGGGCCATCGTATTTTTAAATAAAAATAACACAATAAATGGGATTTTGTGTTTTGTTCATTCGTTGCTGATGCGATGTTGTAGAAAGTGTGTGGTATATGCTCCGATCTGTTCCTATGGTAGCAATTAAAGCTAGCATGAAGAGAAAAAACCCTTTCCTTCAATAGCTCAGACGTCATGTAACTTGCCTGGACATCATTCCTGAACTTCTATATGACGTTCTATATGACTATTCATTGTACATTGCTGTAAAATAGTACTACCATTAATGTGATATTGATATCACTTCAGTCACACCCAATGTCATTCATTTTTATTTATTCAAGGGCAAGCCCTCAATGCATTAGGCATGTATTATGTGACGGAAGGAGGGCAGTAGCCTTTACTGAAAACAAGCAAGACCTTACACATGCCCCTAGGCCTAGATCTGGCAAATTATTCAGAATCTTATTATAGCCACTCCAAGCATTCTCACCCTGAAACAAAGCATGGGAGAAATCCAACATGAGGCCTTTTTTATACACACGGGGGAGATTTAAAAAAAAAAAAAAACTCGTGCAGAGGAGGAGTGGTGCGGTTGCCCATAGCAACCAGTTTTGTTTTTTTAAGAGGCCTTTTTAGAAATGAAAGAAGCAATCTGATTGGTTGCTATGGGCAACTGCACCACTCTTCCTCTGCACAGGTTTTGATAAATCTCCCTATGGATATTATAAATCACATCTAACAATGATGTGTCATACAATTACCCTCCCCCACCCTTTTTGTTTATGACGTGCACAGCAAGTGACATCAGAACATTGCCGCTGTGTCAACAAGATGGATCATTTCTTTCTGTCATATTTTCTGATCTTAACAAACATGAGTGGACAGTGGAGCAGATCATTACATCAAAAATTATAGAAAATATAATTCACAAGATTGTATTATCTATGGTAAAATCAGGTGCATTGCTAACATAATATGCAAATTATATATATATACATAGGCCGATTGTATGGAAGATACCACATAATTATCTGGCAAACAATTCTCCCCATGTCTTTACATTACCTTGCTATATTTAGCAACACCCTGCTCTGCTGTTTTTTGCAATTACAGCAAGATAATCTGCTCGACTTGCTGACACATTTAAGAATAAATATCTATCATCTGTCTATAATATCAAATCTTGTAGTCAATAAAAAAACAGATGCTGGTGACATAAGATTGTCACATAATGGGGCAAACACTTTTTTGTTTGTACATTTGTTACCAGTGTCAAGTATTTCAGTTAAAGTGAGTATATATATGTGTTTTATTATTTATCTTACTTTCTATCTATCTATCTATCTGTCTATCTCACCATCCTAGTATCGAACACCTAAGATACTAACACATTTTACTATTGGAATAATGTTGACACTATAATATCCCACCATGCATACGTGTATTTTGGACGATTAAATGTTGAGATTACATTTAGTGATATTAGTATTATAAATAATATGGAATGTCACAACTTCACACACACACACACATATATTAATATATATATATATATATATATATATATATATATATATATATATATATCTTACCATTTATGTATTACAAAAACTATATGTTTGCTATAACTTATAGGAGAAAACATTCATTTTTATGTTAGATTTTCTCATATTTGCCAAATTTTTTTTTATTAAATATGTTGAATACAATTCAGACCAATTGTGCATATAGAGGAAAAGGATAACTTTACAGACTAAGAAATTGAAATCTCATTACGATACAAAATGTTATATCTTACCTTCTTTTCTATAAAATGTCCTCATGAATTCTGAACCTTAAAAAAAAAAAACATATGGTGTTCAGTGTTTTATAGTTTTAAGATTTATGCACATTTTTTTTGCTTTTTGGTACAGAAGTAATTGGTTTATAATGCTGTCTCTCTACATACCTACCATGTTAACTCATTGCTAGGAAATGTGTGTGCCTATATATGTATATGATATTCTTCCTTAGCATGGCTTGGTTCAATGTGACAGTTAAAATCCAAATTCTGTAGCAACGTATGCAAGTAGTAAATTTAGTTGTGTGTGTGATTGCCTATAGATTTCACAGAAATTAGATTGTATTCATTTCCCCACTTATTTGTATAGGTAATAGTCCACTGTTTTCTCCACTCTTTATTTATATCAAAAATATGAAAATGTATATATATATATATATTTCTTGGAATACGATTCAACATTTGAAGCAGGAAGTGACAATAGACCACTATGAATGAATATGTTGTTGGTTGTTGTGACAGTAGTGGGTACTTACTGTCGATAATGTATGTGGGCTTAGGGTAGTGTTAATGTTAGTACTTCAAAAGTTAAGTCTGGCAGAATGCCCTCTTTGTATGCTGCTATAAGGAAGGCCTGATTCATTCATTTCCCACTGTAGCTTCTCCATTTTTCCCACAGCCCGGAATAGAGAGGGGATTCAAAATCAAGTTCAGTTTGTCCAATTAGCATGACAATAATGTCTGGGGGGGAGAGGGTCTCTTGAGGCAGAGGGTCTGCACTGAATAGGCTGGACTCCACTGCACTCAGGACATTTTCCCAGGCTTCAAAACAAGCTTGCCACTGTTTGTCTTGCATGGTAAACGTTTTGTTATGAAGTTTGTCTTCTAATAACATGAAGAATAGATCATTAGCACAGGGGCCAGACTCAAAGGACAAGATGGATTGGGACCTATAGTAGGGAATGTGCGGGATGTATGATCTCTTTATGTATCTACGTATTTGGATATATCTAATAAATTAAATCTATTGCATTAACATTTATGTGCATGTATATAAATACTACTCCTACTACTAATAAAAAGATTATATGTGTATATGTATATATATATATATATATATATATATATATATATATATATATATCACATTCATATATACAGTAGCTACTCCCAAAATCAAGAGACATGTGTCCATACATCCAGGTCACACTCGTGCATGGAGATTTAAAGACAGTTAGAGACACACTTACTTGTATAGATGACTTCCTAGTTTCCATCCTTTATTCTAAGGAAGTAAATGATGGATAAATAGAGAAATCTTGGCAGGATGTGGCATTGGAAGGTCTGTCTGCCTCCTGCATGGTCGGCTGTGAGCTTTAGACAGACAAGAGGTGATTTTGCTGGTCCCAAGTCTGGTGCATAGAAGGCACAGGGTGGTGGGGGAGGGCAGGAGGGAGGCTAATCCCTCTGTTAACTTAGTTGTAATAATGTGATGTCTTGCACTTGTTTTCTCCCACAAGATGTGTCTGGGGTTCAGTGCCTCTGCAGACGTGTGCAGAAATCCTATGAGAGCTCCTATTCATTGTCATATCTATTGTCTGGCCGCTGCATGATCTATTTTGCGTTTTATTCACGCCTTTTAGTTACCCCCTGCTCAATGGCATAGGAATAACTTATGAGATCCCATTTACCTCCAGGAGACAGCGAGAGAGCCAGAATATATCCTTCCAGCAGCCACCGACATAGAAGAACTTCTTTGAAAGGTCTAAGCAATGAGGACTTTGCGTGTTCCAGGCAACGCACACAATATACTGGGCTACAATCCAGGTACAACCTTTTTTGTATCCATGCTGGAAGGAGAGGACCACTGGATCCTGCACTGATATGTCCAAGTCCCATCTGGAAGCACTGCGATCTGAATGGAGGAGAACAAGCAACAGCTGAAGAGAAGACAAGAGATGCTTCTTCTACTGGGGTAAAGAGCTGCTGATGGAGGCACCACAAGCAGTCTAGATCGCTAGAGGGCTGGTGAAGATGGTATAGAGAGTGCTGCCAGGGCAGGGAGTTGGGAAGACTTAGCACACAGAATAATGTGAGAATTTCAGTGGTAGCTAAGTGAGTTACGAGTGCACATACTGGAAATCCCAAGTGCACAGTGCAGTGAGTAGTAGAGTACCTCAAGACTGGAGTCTAGTGCCGACAGTGACTGACAGTGATAGTGATGCAGTGATTGCAGTGACATATGGACCGCTACTTTGGGGTACAGAAGATACTGGGGTGCAAAGAGTTATTGCAGTGACGGTGGAGGAGAGCACAGTGAAGAGTAGAAGTGGCAGTAATACTGAGGTGCTAAGAGTTCAGTGAGGTGTAGTGCAGTGCAAGTGGCAGTGAGAAGCTGAGTACTGTAAGGAGTAGAGTGCAGTGTGCTCTAGAGGTGGCAGTGAGATGCTGAGTGCAGTGAGGAGTAGAGTGCAGTGTGCTCTATAGGTGGCAGTGAGGAGTAGAGGTGGCAGTGAGATGCTGAGTGCAGTGAGTAGAGGTGGCAGTAAGATGCTGAGTGCAGTGAGGAGTAGAGGTGGCAGTAAGATGCTGAGTGCAGTGAGGAGTAGAGGTGGCAGTAAGATGCTGAGTGCAGTGAGGAGTAGAGGTGGCAGTGGAATGCTGAGTGCAGTGAGGAGTAGAGTGCAGTGTGCTCTAGAGGTGGCAGTGAGATGCTGAGTGCAGTGAGTAGAGGTGGCAGTGAGAAGCTGAGTACAGTAAGGAGTAGAGTGCAGTGTGCTCTAGAGGTGGCAGTGAGATGCTGAGTGCAGTGAGGAGTAGAGGTGGCAGTGAGATGCTGAGTGCAGTGAGGAGTAGAGGTGGCAGTGGAATGCTGAGTGCAGTGAGGAGTAGAGGTGGCAGTGAGCAGTGAGGAGTAGAGGTGGCACTGAGCAGTGAAGAGTAGAGATGGCACTGAGAGCAGTGAGGAGTAGAGATGGCACTGAGTGCAGTGAGGAGTAGAGGTGGCACTGAGAGCAGTGAGGAGTAGAGATGGCACTGAGTGCAGTGAGGAGTAGAGATGGCACTGAGTGCAGTGAGGAGTAGAGGTGGCACTGAGCAGTGAAGAGTAGAGGTGGCACTGAGCAGTGAAGAGTAGAGGTGGCACTGAGCAGTGAAGAGTAGAGGTGGCACTGAGCAGTGAAGAGTAGAGGTGGCACTGAGAGCAGTGAGGAGTAGAGATGGCACTGAGTGCAGTGAGGAGTAGAGGTGGTACTGAGAGCAGTGAGGAGTAGAGGTGGCACTGAGAGCAGTGAGGAGTAGAGATGGCACTGAGTGCAGTGAGGAGTAGAGGTGGCACTGAGAGCAGTGAGGAGTAGAGATGGCACTGAGTGCAGTGAGGAGTAGAGGTGGCACTGAGCAGTGAGGAGTAGAGGTGGCACTGAGCAGTGAGGAGTAGAGGTGGCACTGAGCAGTGAGGAGTAGAGATGGCACTGAGTGCAGTGAGGAGTAGAGGTGGCACTAAGAAGTGAGGAGTAGAGGTGGCACTGAGCAGTGAAGAGTAGAGGTGGCACTGAGAGCAGTGAGGAGTAGAGATGGCACTGAGTGCAGTAAGGAGTAGAGATGGCACTGAGTGCAGTGAGTAGAGGTGGCACTGAGTGCAGTGAGGAGTAGAGGTGGCACTGAGCAGTGAAGAGTAGAGGTGGCACTGAGAGCAGTGAGGAGTAGAGATGGCACTGAGTGCAGTAAGGAGTAGAGATGGCACTGAGTGCAGTAAGGAGTAGAGATGGCACTGAGTGCAGTGAGGAGTAGAGGTGGCACTGAGCAGTGAGGAGTAGAGGTGGCACTGAGCAGTGAGGAGTAGAGATGGCACTGAGTGCAGTGAGGAGTAGAGGTGGCACTGAGCAGTGAGGAGTAGAGGTGGCACTGAGCAGTGAAGAGTAGAGGTGGCACTGAGAGCAGTGAGGAGTAGAGATGGCACTGAGTGCAGTAAGGAGTAGAGATGGCACTGAGTGCAGTGAGGAGTAGAGGTGGCACTGAGCAGTGAGGAGTAGAGGTGGCACTGAGAGCAGTGAGGAGTAGAGATGGCACTGAGTGCAGTGAGGAGTAGAGGTGGCACTGAGCAGTGAGGAGTAGAGGTGGCACTGAGCAGTAAGGAGTAGAGATGGCACTGAGTGCAGTGAGGAGTAGAGGTGGCACTGAGCAGTGAGGAGTAGAGGTGGCACTGAGCAGTAAGGAGTAGAGATGGCACTGAGGAGTAAAGGTGGCACTGAGATGCTGAGAGCCCGGTGAGGTGCGGTTACATGTGAAGAGTGCAGTGATCGTTAGATAGAGGCAAATGAAGAAGCGCACAGTGTGGAGTACGGGGAGTTGTTTCGCGCCTGGCAGCTGTGGAGATGGATCATGGAGAGGTAGCGGCGAGGAGAAGTGTGGGTACAGAGCAGGGGGTGCGGTGCCATCCTCCGAGTAGATAGTAGTGGTCCTGGCAGTGTGGTGTATGCAGTGAGCCGCATGCTGGGTCCAGGCAAGCATACTATGTGTACACAGGACATGGTGTATACAGGTAGCGATGCAGTAAGAGGCTGTATACAAAAATATATAGTGCTGGCACTCAGATGTGCATGCTGTGCCCCATTAACCTTCCCCTACCCAACCACCGCCCCCTATGTCTGTAATGTGCACTATGCCCTACAGCCGGCACCTCTGAGGAGCTCAGCCTGCTCCGCGTACATACCTGGGTTCATGTGCACATCCATTTTGGAAATGGAGAAGGACAGAAGGGAAAAATCCCCTTTTTTTGGTTTCTCCTCCACGCAGTGCTGCGTCCTGACGTCACACCCCGGGATAGGTCAGCTGTGTGCACATTCTAATGCAGGTTACTTCTCACTGGGAGCTGGGGAGGGGGCACTCACTATTAACCCCTCAGGCCACACATCATCCACCTACCTACCCGTGCATCTCTCTACGTATCATGTCTATTCATCTCTATCTCTATGTATTATCTATATCCATAGCTCTCTACCTATATACTTACACTGGTTATGCATATCTATATCTATACTATTCATCTATATCTCTATGTATTATCTATATCCATAGCTCTCTACCTATATACTTACACTGGTTATTCATATCTATATCTATATCTATACTATTCATCTATATCTCTATGTATTATCTATATCCATAGCTCTCTACCTATATACTTACACTGGTTATTCATATCTATATCTATATCTATACTATTCATCTATATCTCTATGTATTATCTATATCCATAGCTCTCTACCTATATACTTACACTGGTTATTCATATCTATATCTATGTCTATTCATCTCTATCTCTATGTATTATCTATATCCATAGCTCTCTACCTATATACTTACACTGGTTATTCATATCTATATCTATACTATTCATCTATATCTCTATGTATTATCTATATCCATAGCTCTCTACCTATATACTTACACTGGTTATTCATATCTATATCTATACTATTCATCTATATCTCTATGTATTATCTATATCTATAACTCTCTACCTATATACTTACACTGGTTATTCATATCTATATCTATACCTATTCATCTATATCTCTATGTATTATCTATATCTATAGCTCTCTACTTATATACTTACACTGGTTATTCATATCTATATCTATGCCTATTCATCTATATCTCTATGTATTATCTATATCCATAGCTCTCTACTTATATACTTACACTGGTTATTCATATCTATATCTATACCTATTCATCTATATCTCTATGTATTATCTATATCCATAGCTCTCTACTTATATACTTACACTGGTTATTCATATCTATATCTATACTATTCATCTATATCTCTATGTATTATCTATATCCATAGCTCTCTACCTATATACTTACACTGGTTATTCATATCTATATCTATACTATTCATCTATATCTCTATGTATTATCTATATCTATAACTCTCTACCTATATACTTACACTGGTTATTCATATCTATATCTATACCTATTCATCTATATCTCTATGTATTATCTATATCTATAGCTCTCTACTTATATACTTACACTGGTTATTCATATCTATATCTATGCCTATTCATCTATATCTCTATGTATTATCTATATCCATAGCTCTCTACTTATATACTTACACTGGTTATTCATATCTATATCTATACCTATTCATCTATATCTCTATGTATTATCTATATCTATAGCTCTCTACTTATATACTTACACTGGTTATTCATATCTATATCTATGCCTATTCATCTATATCTCTATGTATTATCTATATCCATAGCTCTCTACTTATATACTTACACTGGTTATTCATATCTATAGCTATACCTATTCATCTATATCTCTATGTATTATCTATATCCATAGCTCTCTACTTATATACTTACACTGGTTATTCATATCTATATCTATACTATTCATCTCTATCTCTATGTATTATCTATATCCATAGCTCTCTACCTATATACTTACACTGGTTATTCATATCTATATCTATGCCTATTCATCTCTATCTCTATGTATTATCTATATCCATAGCTCTCTACCTATATACTTACACTGGTTATTCATATCTATATCTATATCTATACTATTCATCTATATCTCTATGTATTATCTATATCTATAACTCTCTACTTATATACTTACACTGGTTATTCATATCTATATCTATGCCTATTCATCTATATCTCTATGTATTATCTATATCCATAGCTCTCTACCTATATACTTACACTGGTTATTCATATCTATATCTATACTATTCATCTATATCTCTATGTATTATCTATATCTATAACTCTCTACCTATATACTTACACTGGTTATTCATATCTATATCTATACCTATTCATCTATATCTCTATGTATTATCTATATCCATAGCTCTCTACCTATATACTTACACTGGTTATTCATATCTATATCTATATCTATACTATTCATCTATATCTCTATGTATTATCTATATCTATAACTCTCTACTTATATACTTACACTGGTTATTCATATCTATATCTATGCCTATTCATCTATATCTCTATGTATTATCTATATCCATAGCTCTCTACCTATATACTTACACTGGTTATTCATATCTATATCTATACCTATTCATCTATATCTCTATGTATTATCTATATCCATAGCTTTCTACTTATATACTTACACTGGTTATTCATATCTTTATCTATACCTATTCATCTATATCTCTATGTATTATCTATATCCATAGCTTTCTACTTATATACTTACACTGGTTATTCATATCTTTATCTATACCTTTTCATCTATATCTCTATGTATTATCTATATCCATAGCTCTCTACCTATATACTTACCCTGGTTATTCATATCTATGTCTATTCATCTATATCTCTAAATATTATCTATATCCATAGCTCTCTACTTATATACTTACACTGGTTATTCATATCTATATCTATACCTATTCATCTATATCTCTATGTATTATCTATATCCATAGCTCTCTACCTATATACTTACACTGGTTATTCATATCTATTTCTATGCCTATTCATCTATATCTCTAAAATTTTATCTATATCCATAGCGATCTGCCTACCTACCCATGTATTCCTCTATTTTTTATGATCATTCATAGCTATCTCTAAGCTTACTCATCTATATCGCTATGTATTATTTCCATAGGTATCTACCCACCCATGCATTTCTCTACTAATTATGTTCATATATATGCCTTTTCATCTATATCTCTATATATTATCTTTTCCATATCTATCTATCAATGTATCTATCCCATCTCTTTTATTATCTGTATATCTCTATGTTTTATCTATCTACTTCCTATGTATCTCTTTATTATTTGTCTATCTAAACATTTATACCTTTATGTTTTATCTATCTATCAATTATCTATCTATCTCATATCTATCTAATATCTATCATCTCTCTATCAATTATCTATCTATCTCATATCTATCTATCTCATATCTATCTATCTATCTATCTATCTATCTATCTCATATCTATCTATCTGTTCTTCTATCTATCTACCCACCCATGCATCTTATATTTATGTCTCTATCTATTTGTCTTTCCATCTATATCTCTATGTTGTATCTATTTATGTATTTATTTATCTTAATATCTACATACACATATATCTCAGAATTTATTATACAGGTGTGAGAATGAACGTCTGCGGTACACGTCATGGGTTTAACACAACTTTATTGTCAGCTTATGCAGAGCACAGGCTCAGTATTTCAATCTATATCTCTTCTATATATCTGTATTTTCTGTCTATCAATCCTATATTTATCTATCTATCTATCTATCTATCTATCTATCTATCTATCTCATATCCATCCATCTATCTCATATCTATCTATCTCATATCTATCCCATATCTATCTCATATCTATCTATCTATCTATCTATCTATCTATCTATCTATCTCATATCTATCCATCTATCTCATATCTATCTATCTATCTATCTATCTATCTCATATCTATCTATCTATCTATCTATCTATCTCATATCTATCTATCCATCTATCTCATATCTATCTATCCATCTATCTCATATCTATCCATCTATCTATCTCATATCTATCTCATATCTATCTATCTATCTTATATCTATCTATCTATCCATCTATCTCATATCTATCCATCTATCTATCTCATATCTATCCATCTATCTCATATCTATATCTCAAATCTATCTATCCATCTATCTCATATCTATCCATCTATCTCATATCTATCTATCTCATATCTATCTATCTATCTCATATCTCTCTCTATCTCTCATATCTATCTCTATCTATCTCATATCTATCTATCTATCTATCTATCTCATATCTATCCATCTATCTATCTATCCATCTCATATCTATCTATCCATCCATCTCATATCTATCTATCCATCCATCTCATATCTATCTATCCATCTATCTCATATCTATCCATCTATCTCATATCTATCTATCCATCTATCTCATATCTATCCATCTATCTCATATCTATCTATCTATCTATCTATCTATCCATCCATCTATCTATCTCATATCTATCTATATATCTATCTATCCATCTATCTCATATCTATCTATCTCATATATATCCATCTATCTATCTATCTATCTCATATCTATCTATCTCATATATATCCATCTATCTATCTATCTATATATCTCATATCTATCTATCTCATATCTATCTATCTCATATCTATCTATCTATCTATCAATCAAACTATCTCATATTTATCTATCATCTATCTATCTATCTCATATCTATCTATCTATCTCATATCTATTTATCTATCTCATATCTATTTATCTATCTATCTCATATCTATCTATCTATCTATCTATCTCATATCTATCTATCTATCTATCTCATATCTATCTATCTATCTATCTAATCTTCACATTATATCGCCTGCTACTATACAGGATGTGGCTTCAAATGTATTCCGTTTCTAGGGTGCCAGTCCCTTGCACATAGTCCTCACTTTCACACATATACACTTACTGTAATGTATTCATATGCATGGGTGTGTTTGTGCATATATAATTGGGAGTGTGAATCTGTGTGTATGTTTTTTCTATCTATGTACTGAGTACACATCCACACACATCTACACGACCCTTCTGTATACCTATGTGTCGTTGTCATAGACCGCTGGGCTGGTAGCTTGCCAATCCCTTAGTGCCCCGGGCAGCAGCACCATGGACAGCTCCATGAACAGACACACACAGTCCGTTTTGCTGGATTACAACACGTAACAGTATATGATTCTATATAACAGAAATCACACGTCCTATGCATGAATGTAGATGTGGTAAATAACACAAGGAGAAGACAGCTGGATAGGTGTTATTTCATATTTTGTAAAACAGGATTTTTTTTAGGTAATACTCATAAGGATCTATCTTCCACCCCTGTACACATAACATTATACCTAGGAGTGACCTTGAGAAGTTATTGCAGCGTTTACACCAATGCCTGAATTGACTTTTTGCAACTGTTTAATAGTTACCATTGGACAGAGAAAGAATGTGTCGCCAGTAACCATTTGGTTGCAGCATTCATTTCTATTCTACACATATGGAATCAATATTTGAAATCACATTGGGTTACATAACAATTTACATTGGGTTCTATAACAATTTACATTGGGTTCTATAACAATTTACATTGGGTTCTATAACAATTTACATTGGGTTACATAACAATTTACATTGGGTTCTATAACAATTTACATTGGGTTACATAACAATTTACATTGGGTTCTATAACAATTTACATTGGGTTATACCCTCACACTTAAGGCTCATGAACATTCGCATAGGGATATGTTTGATTCAGTAATTTCCCAATATTCCAAGTGCTTTCTGCACTCAGGTGGGAAGAGGTTAATTTTAGCAGCTAGAATATGCAAATAGCTCAGACTGCAGCTTGTCTGGCTGGCTGCACCATGTGACTTCATTATACATGGAAGCACTGCTGATTTGCATAGAGACTCTGGACTGCATAAATTATTCAGCAGGGTTTGCTAGATTTTCTTCATTAGAGTCTGGGGGTTCTTCTGGGGAGATGAGTTAAAATACAGTAAAGCAAATCATTTTGCCGGCTTGTCATGCCCTGACACAGTAAATAAAATATATATACTGTATGCCATTTCCATGCTATTCTACATACTATAGACATTATCATATGTAGACTGACATTGTGAAGCATATCTTTTTTTCTTAGATTACAAATATTAATAATAACAACATATATATATATATATATATATATATATATATAGATATACACACACACCATTATCTATTACACAAATACATAATGCTACTACTCAAACAGCACTGTACAATTGACATAGCCCAGATAAGCATGCATATGAATATACACAGAGAAGTACAAATAATAATAATACAATGTCACATTATATTATAATTTCTAAACAATAATTATATACTATATGCATAGAATTGACACAATATCAAGAGAAGCATGTACTACATTATATACACCAGTCACACGATTATATAAAATGCTTTTAGATTGTTCTTCACTTTATTGTATACTCTGTGCATGCCACAAATAGAACAATGTGCTACAAATAAATATATACTATCCTTCATCTGTATAAGACTACAAATAAATATATACTATCCTTCATCTGTATAAGACTACAAATAAATATATACTATCCTTCATCTGTATAAGACTACAAATAAATATATACTATCCTTCATCTGTATAAGACTACAAATAAATATATACTATCCTTCATCTGTATAAGACTACAAATAAATATATACTACCCTTCATCTGTATAAGACTACAAATAAATATATACTACCCTTCATCTGTATAAGACTACAAATAAATATATACTATCCTTCATCTGTATAAGACTACAAATAAATATATACTACCCTTCATCTGTATAAGACTACAAATAAATATATACTACCCTTCATCTGTATAAGACTACAAATAAATATATACTACCCTTCATCTGTATAAGACAACAAATAAATATATACTATCCTTCATCTGTATAAGACTACAAATAAATATATACTACCCTTCATCTGTATAAGACTACAAATAAATATATACTATCCTTCATCTGTATAAGACTACAAATAAATATATACTATCCTTCATCTGTATAAGACTACAAATAAATATATACTATCCTTCATCTGTATAAGACTACAAATAAATATATACTATCCTTCATCTGTATAAGACTACAAATAAATATATACTATCCTTCATCTGTATAATAAGACAACAAATAAATAAGTTACATTATATCATACTACAACCAATATGCTTAAAAGTGTTAGAAACATAAGCATGCTTCATATACACCATATATATTTACACTACAAATGCACATTCACAGCATGCCCTCTATTTAATGCTACAAATATAGGTACTCCATACTGAATATATGCATATATTATATATTATTATAAATACAAATACACAGCGAAAATAATTAAACTATCTACTATCTAAATAATACTATAAATTTGTATCTATATACATATGCTATATACCATCTTTATGACACTTTAGTATGTATATACTGCATATTTGATATATTTTCATCCATTTTACAAGAAATATAAACAACGTTTGTACTGCTATACATACACATACATTACATTGCATGTGTGTACTATATAGCAATGACAGATTGCTATACATATAGACTACTTTGGATGTATGTACTATATATTTATCTATATTATTATCTATACTATTTTCAGTTTACCACATAGCAGAAATATTGTCTTCAAAAAGAAATGTTTGCAGTCAAAGGTAGATAAGAAAATATGTGTGTGTGTGTATATATATATATATACATAACACTGAACATATACATTGGTGTTGAAATTTTATGTGACTGCACATTATGTATGATATTTGGTTATTGTACATTCTACAGTATATATTCCTATGTAAATTATAACTGGGAAGCAGGAGACTAGGTGTAGCACATATAAGTATAAAAAATATTAGAAATATTGCATTAAGCATTTGAGTGCCTATAAATGTCGCATTCTATCACCTAAATACATGGGCACACAGTGCAGTATGTGACTTTTTACACCTAATTTGTATAAGAATCCTTCAAGCAGGCACTGTACATGAGGACAGGTGTCAGAAAATATAGGAAGCCTTTATGTTCCAATTCTTACCCCAACCACCTAAAACCAATTCCACAAACCCGGTTATGTTTTGTTTGGGATCTCTGTCTATTATAACTGCTCATTCCAAATATATACGAATTTCTATAGAGAATCTGTAATAAACAATATCCCACAGAGGTACATACACCTCTACTGCATGCGGCACCTACATCACCTAGGCGGATACAGCGCCACCTAACGTCAAGTAAATGAACAGCACCGCACAGAAAGCTCAAGTCACTTAATATTCCCATTCGCCAAACGGGATTTATGATTTGTTTTGTACTTGATACTAAAATATTCGACTAATAAAAGAATGTAAAGTCCTGGCGGTAGGATCACACTGCTGCTTGGACATAATCCTCTGTTTATCCCAATTATTTTCTCTACAATAACCTACAGGATCTCATGAATCTAGGTGTAACATGAGGAGCACAAAGCTACATTTCACCTGTATAGTAAATATTTCTTATCTCCTTTTTGTTGTTTATTTATTTTTTTTTTTTATTATATCATTTACTATACAATAAATTGCATGATATATTTCTCTACAATAACCTAAAAGATCTCATGAATCTAGGTGTAACATGAGGAGCACAAGGCTACATTCCACCTGTATAGTAAATATTTCTTATCTCCTTTTTGTTGTTTATTTTTTATTTTTTTTATTATATAATTTACTATACAATAAATTGCATGATATATTTCTCTACAATAACCTAAAGGATTTTATGAATCTAGATGTAACATGAGGAGCACAAAGCTACATTTTACCTGTATAGTAAATATTTCTTATCTCCTTTTTGTTTGTTTTTTTAAATTTATTTTTTTATTATATCATTTACTATACAATAAATTGCATGATATTTAAAGTTAGATTACGGATTTTTCTTTTCTTTTCATATAAAACTAAATTCAGAAACAGCATTCTAATGTATGTACCTGGCATCTATATACCAAACATTGGCGATAATCTAGTACAATTGATTCTAATTATATATAGCTTGATTCTAAAAGATGTTTGTTATCAAAAAATAGAAGAAATACACCAATGATGAAAAAGGGTCACCACTAAAATCGGGGTTTTTATTTTAAGGTCTAATAATGTATATGTGCAGCTTACAGGCATTAAATAGGCATTTAATAGAGTTTAACACTCTACATCTATCCCACAGAAGTCATAAAGACTCTATTTGGAGTTCTTCTTTATCACACTAAAAAGAATAAAGGCTTTGGCAAAATTGTCTGTCTTTCTTTACCATTAATTCGATCCCCCCCCCCCCCCTTATACTATCATATATTTAGTCCATCTATGTAAAGTCAACTACCAAGACATGCATGCTGAATCTAAGAACATAGTAAAGATTAATATTATGCATAACAATAGCAATATACATTAGTATATTTGCTAACACAGGCAGGTACTCGATAGATAGATAGATCAGTGTTTCCCAACCTGGGTGCCTCCAGGTGTTGCAAAACTACAACTCCCAGCATGCCTGGACAGCCTTTGGCTGTCCAGGCATGCTGGGAGTTGTAGTTTTGCAACATCTGGAGGCACCCTGGTTGGGAAAAACTGAGATAGATAAATAGATAAAAATCTCTATATTTATGTTTACAATTATATAATGATATACATATCTCTATACCAATACATTAATGTCATTCAGTTTTGTCTATTGTACATCATTGTAAATAGAATTATTACAATAAAAAGTAAATGCAGCAATCATTTGAGTCCATGTTGTTTATTTGAATTAATCATATTATAAATATATATTTTGTATATTTCCATCTTCCATTCAGCGTGTACATTTCCAGTCACAAGCATCCTGTAAAATACATTTGGAATTCCAGCATATTTTATATCTAGTCCTATATGTTACTAATAATTTGTATAGCCTGCATATTATTAGTTAACCAAGGAGAACATTGGAGGAAATAATGCCATTCATTATAGATTATACAGCAAGAGTAGCAATAAATGTGCACTAAGGGGGAGATTTCTCAAAATCTGTCCAGAGGAAACGTTGCTGAGTTGCCCAAAGCAACCAATCACATCGCTTCTTTCATTTTTCAGAGGCCTTTTCAAAAAAAATGAAAGAAGCGATCTGATTGGTTGCTATGGGCAACTCAGCAACGTTTCCTCTGGACAGATTTTGATAATCTCCCCTATATACCTGTATACATTACATCCATAATTATTTACAAAATACAAATAGTTGTTACCCTTGCCCCCCAGCCTGCAGTCTGTTTGTCAGTCTCTATGGCTTTATTTCCATATATGCATTGGTCTGGCATAATTCTCCACTAGTGAGCTAGTAAAATGCTGGAGGGAAACTGATATCACAACCAATCTTATTGTTTCTTGTATCTGGTGATTCAGTTGTGTTACCGGATTGGAGCACAAGCTGGATTGGGGAACATCTTCTGCATTATTTTCCTGTCCAGCTCTAAAACTTTGGTAGTGTAAAATCGTGAAAAAACCCTATCAGTTAGGGTCAGTTTTTGCATAAAAAAATGATCCAAGTAGATCTGATATATGGGACTCAGCCTAGTGGGCACTGGGGAGCTTCCATAGACAGTTAAAGGGGTACTATGGCCCCAAGACATCTTATCCCCTATTCAAAGGACCCCCACAATCTAGCATGCAGCACCCACCTGTAAGTACTGCCGGAAGCGCTGGTGGTTTGCCTCCTGACCATGGGGATGGATTATTGTGATGTCATGACTCCATCCCCGTGTGACATCACATCCCGCCCCCTCAATGCAAGTGTATGGGAGGGGGCATGATGGCCATCACGCCCCCTCCCATAGACTTGCATTGAGGGGGCGGGGCGTGATGTCACACGGGGCGGAGTCGTGACATCACAATAATCTGTCCCCGTGGTCAGGAGGCAAAAGACTGAGAACATCTAGGCTGAATTCACCTATGCTGTATGTCGGACATATGTGAACCCAGCCAGACATTTCCGGAAATTCTGAAGCCATGAAAAAAACAGTTTTTTGCCCCTGTTTTTTTCTGGGGGGGAAAAAAAAAAAACATCTTCTGAAAAATTGAAAGAAATGCAGAGTGGACTACTTTTACAAACCGAAAATAATTTCAATGCTAGATGTTCTCCTCAATATTTTAATGAGAGGTGGAAAACATTATCTTTGATGGGGAAGAACATTATCTGTGATGGGGAGAACATAATCTTTGATGGGGTAAGAACATTATCTTTGATGGGGGAAGAACATTATCTGTGATGGGGGAGAACATTATCTGTGATAAGGGAGAACATTATCTGTGATGGAGAAGAACATTATCTGTGATGAGGAGAACATTATCTGTGATGGGGAGAACATTCTCAGTGATGGAGAAAACATTATCTGAGATGGGGAGAACATTATCTGTGATGGGGAGAACATTATCTGTGATAAGGGAGAACATTATCTGTGATGGGGAGAACATTATCTGAGATGGGGAGAACATTTTCTGTGATAGGGGAGAACATTATCTGTGAGGAAGAACATTATCTGTGATGGGGAGAACATGATCTGTGATAGGGAGAACATTATCTGTGATAGGGGAGAACATTATCTTTGATGGGGAAGAACATTATCTGTGATGGGGAGAACATTATCTGTGATGGAGAGAACATTATCTGAGATGGAGAAGAACATTATCTGTGATGGGGAGAACATTATCTGTGATAGGGGAGAACATTATCTGTGATGGGGAGAACATTATCTGTGATGGGGAGAACATTATCTGTGATGGGGAGAACATTATCTGTGATAGGGGAGAACATTATCTGTGATGGGGAAGAATATTATCTGTGATGGGGAAGAACACTATCTGTGATGGAGAGAACATTATCTGAGATGGAGAAGAACATTATCTGTGATGCTGGAAAACATTATCTGTGATGAGGAGAACATTATCTGTGAAGGGGAAGAACATTATATGTGATGGGGGAAAACATTTTCTGTGATGGGGGAAAACATTTTCTGTGATGGGGAGACCATTAATAGGAACCAGATAGATAATGGTCAATTAAGGCCGATCTGAGAGGACAGAAATTTCAACTACTGTAATAGCAATAAGATGGAGCCCAGCCACAATTAGTAGTAGTGCCTCCCAGTACTGTAGAGAGATCAAGTCAGTCAGTGCATACGCTTCAGTAATACACATGTTTAACCAGTGAAATGCCCATTGTGATTGGTCAGTTCTTCCAGCCATTGACATGTTTCGCGGATCTGGACTGTCTGTAGCATATTTATGTTGAGTCTGGTTTTACTCATTGTATGTTAAAAATATTGTAACCTGAGGCCATTGGAAGTTGACAGAGCACTGTATAGCTTGAATACCATGTTATAAACATTTATCATTATAAAAGAACATATTCCATACTCCAATTTTTTTTAATATATATATTTCCTATCTCTAGTCCAGCCCACAACAATATTTTTTAAATATTTTCATAGTGGGTGCACTGGCCTACCAAGTATTTCATGTTATACAGTATCTTACATAAGTGAGTACATCCCTCACATTTTTGTAAATATTGTACTATATCTTTTTACTTTACAACACTGAAGAAACGACACTCCACTACAATGTAAAGTAGTGAGTGCACAGCCTGTATAACAGTGTTTAATGTTGTGTCCTCTCAAAATAACTCAACACACAGCCATTAATGTATAAAGCGAGTACACCCCTAAGTGGAAATATCTAAACTAGGCTCAAAGTGTCAATATTTTGTACATTCACCATTATTTTCAGCACTTCCTTAATCCTTTTGAACCTGGAGTTTACCAGATTTTCACAGGTTGCCACTTGAGTCCTCTTCCGCTCCCCCATGATGACATCACGGAGCTGGTAGAGACCTTGCACTCCCCACCTTCTATTTGAGGATGCCCTGCAGATGCTCAATAGAAAGACATACCTGGCCAGTCCATAACCTTTCCCTTCAGATTCTTTAGAAAGGCAGTCGTCATCCTGGAGGTGTGTTTGGGATTATTATCATGTTGGAATACTGCCCTATGCCCAGTCTCCGAAGGGAGAGGATCACACTCTTCAGTATGTCACAGCACATGTTGGCATTCATGGTTACAGTCAATGAACTGTAGCTCCCCAGTGCCAGCAGCACTCATACAGTGTGTGGTGTATGGTCTAAGCACTGACAGGCTGAACCCCCAGCTTTCAACTTCTGCAGCAACGTAATTCAGTACTGAGAACGAGCATATAAAACTTAACTTTTAATAAACCATTCTTAAAATATTATATGGACCTGAAATATAAAATAACATCCATCATAGTGCTAAATACCCAGTGTAAACAAAAAGAGTGCATATACAAAGTGATTGTCACAGATATAAATAATGGACAGGTAGGTGGGACCGATGTTGTCAGGGCAGAGGAGGGTCAATATGAAAATACAATGCCCTATGTACTGTCCCTGGAACACCCTTCTTGGCAAGTGTTGCTTCACCATAAAAAGGACGGCCCCACACAGGAACCTGTCCCTAATATACCCTATTGCAACCTAAAAGCAACCTCCCTACGTGTTTCTTCTGCCTGTGTTGGCAGAGTCCTCAGTGTAGCAGATCTCTATAGGCACATTTCATATTGTATCTTGCAGTGTTTATCTGAAGTATACATCAGGGGATTCCCATACATATACTCCTGAGGAATATCTATGATGATGTCACTTAGTGGCACCTGTCATTTACGGGGGCCCATATAAAAAAATAAATAAAAAAAAAGATGCTATGAGGTATGTTTTTTTTATTTTATTTTATTTTTTCACACTATATGCAGTTTATATGTAAGTATATAAGTATGAACAGAAATTATGGCATAACTATTCTCTTCATTGAATCCTACTAGAATTAACACCATACATCTTTAAGAGCTGCCTGTCCTGAAGAAAGACTGCATGCTACAGTACTTTAGATTGGACCATAAGATTAGAGGTGAGATGAGAGAGAACTGATTCTCCCACCTTATTTACAGTATATGAATGCCCCCTTTTATTTACAATGCTGCGTTTAGTTAATACATGATATTTGGAATATGATGACCAGAAACATGGCTACTGCAGGCAGCATCCATGCACAGCATAGGGGAAAATAAATAAATAAATAAATAAATAAACATTTTAATATACAGGTGAAATTTTAATATTGTGCAAAAGTCCATTGTATTTCAGTAATGCTACTTAAAAGGAAAGGCAGGATGAAGTGCTCCAAAATCTCCTGGTAGACGGATGCGTTGACCCTGGACTTAATGAAATACAGTGACCAACACCAGCAGAGGACAGGACTCCCCAAATCATAATATATTGTGGATTTGGGGTTTTCATGAGCTGTAACCATAATCATCCCAATTATGACAAATCACCGCTTGAACTATCTCGCTTTCCATGTAATGAGTCTCTCATATATTAGTTTCACCTTTTAAGTTGCATTACTGAAATAGATTAACTTTTGCATGATATTCAAATTTTTCGAGTTTTACCTGTAGAGGTCCATGGGGTTTTGGGACAAGGGAGCACATTTGGGCATCCATGATTGCACTGCTGCATGACTTTTCTTTCGCTACCCATGTCATCACATTGCCCGGTGCACTACTGCACAATGGACTTACACTATATATATATATATATATATATATATATATATATATATATATATATCTCATCATTTAAAAAAAAAAAAAAAAAGGGGAGGCCGTATATAACTAACCACAACTGTATTTCCAGGATATTTTATATCCATATTTTAATTACATACGCATACTGTCATATGTTTCTACCACATTACTTGCTCATTATTGCATACTTTTACTGTGTCCTAAATACAATGTCAAAACCCTTTGCAGGGCTAACCCTCCTTGGGGACTAATACCCTTATCTAGGGTCTCATTAAAAGTACTCTTTATTGGTATGCTCTAAAATTAATATGATTGTGAATGGATTTGAAACAGTGGTTAAAAATATCAGAGACTCTCAATAGTGTTGGCTAATAGAGATATGTGCTAATTAGCCTATGGACACACTCCTGATTCTTATTGCAGCCTCTGCTGGTTAATGGGTTTTTGATAAGAGGGGGATTTGTAGGTCTCTCACACCTTGTATCCTGATAGGGGGTCTTTCACACCCTCCATTACATCCCTTGGTGGGTATACCATCCCCTCTATCATCCACCTCTAGTATCAGGAGTTTTTATAAGGTCCAATATAGTCTCATACTTTTCAATAATGTTCTCCTTCCTATGGAGAGTGTCTATCTAAAATATTCACCAGCCTCCCCAATGTTTCGCCAGAGAAACTGGCTTTGTCAAGGGGGTGTGTTTAAAGTTCGGTTCCCCCACTCTGCCCACCCATGGTAGTCCGGGCAGAGCGGGGGCACTGTCCTGTGAGCGGCAGTGGCGGTGACTTACCGATCGGAGATGGGCGGCGATCCTCCTGAAGGTGCGGCAGGTGGCGATCACCCTGGTGACGTGATCCTGCTGGTGAGTAGTCGCCTAGCAACATCTGGAGGGGTACAGTTTGTAGACCCCTATACAGTGTGCGAGGGCCTCTAAACTGTGGCCCTCCAATCTTGCAAAACTACAACTCCCAGCATGCATGAACAGCAAACGGCTGTCTCGGCATTCTGGGAGTTGTATTTGTATGCCTCCAGCTGTTGCATAACTACAACTCCCAGCATGCCCTTCGGCGATCAGTACTTCGGTAACAGAACCTAACTGAAGGCTTACCAACCAGTGTGCCTCCAGCTGTTGCAAAAGTACAACTTCCAGCATGCACGATCTGTCAGTGCATGCTGGGATGTACAAGGTACAGTCACATGGGCAGGGGCTTATAGTGAGTCTCCTGCTTCAAGTTTGAGCTGCAGCAAATTTTCCGCTGCAGCTCAAACTCCTAACGGGAAACTCACCGTAAACCCCCGCCAGTGCGAATGTACCCTAAAAACACTACACTAAACTACATTACACTACACTACACAAAATAAAGGGTAAAACACTACATATACACCCCCTTACACTGTCCCCCCCTTTCCCCCCAATAAAAATGAAAAACGTATTGTACGGCAGTGTTTCCAAAAAAGAGCCTACAGCTGTTGCAAAACAACAACTCCCAGCATTGCGGGACAGCCACGGACTGTCCAGGCATGCTGGGAGTTTAGCAACAGCTGGAGACACCCTGTTTGGGAATCACTGGCATAGAATGTTCGTGAAAATTTTGAAAATTGATGCTGAACTTTGAAGCCCTCTAATGTCTTTAAAAAGTAAAAAAAAATGACAACTTTATGATGCAAACATAAAGTAGACATATTGTATATATGAATAAATAACCTACAAAATTAGCCCAAAGATATAGTCAAAAAATTCTTCTTTATTATATATACAAAAACAGGTAGAAAAAACACCCATAAAATGACCCACCCTTAAAAAACCCCCAACACAAAGCTAAGCAGGATATCACTGGGATATATACAGTAATCGTTAATGCCATATACAGTCTAGTAGTATTAGTTTGGTCAGCACATAAAAACACAATAACTTAAATCAACACAATACCTAATTGTGACATGTTGACGGCTTCCCAGTGATGATCCTGAGGTTGCAGGATCATCACTGGGAAGCCGTCAACATGTCACAATTAGGTATTGTGTTGATTTAAGTTATTGTGTTTTTATGTGCTGACCAAACTAATACTACTAGACTGTATATGGCATTAACGATTACTGTATATATCCCAGTGATATCCTGCTTAGCTTTGTGTTGTTTTTTTTTTAAGGGTGGGTCATTTTATGGGTGTTTTTTCTACCTGTTTTTGTATATATAATAAAGAAGAATTTTTTGACTATATCTTTGGGCTAATTTTGTAGGTTATTGATTAAATTATTAGCCGCGTTGGGCTTGTAGGTAATATATTGTATATATGAATCAATATATCATTTATTTGGAATGTCTATTTTCCTTACAAGCAGAAAGTTTCAAAGTTAGAAAAATGCAACATTTTCATAGAATTTGAGGATTTTTCACCAAGAAAGGATGCAAGTATCGACAAATATTTTCCACTATGTTAAAGTAGAATATGTCACAAAAAACAATTTCGGAGTCCCTAAAGGGTTAAAATAGTATATAGCAATGAATAAAACTGCCACAGACATTCGGGTATTGGCAGCTGCTGCCAGGACAAATGAAATCATGGAAAGTAAAAAAAAGCACAGATTCTGAAGAGAAGAACATGGAACAGATTTACTAATAGGAGGAGATTTACAAAACCTGTGTAGAGGAAGAGTGGTGCAGTTGCCCGTGGCAACCAATCAAGCAGCTTCTTTCATTTTCAAAGAAGCCTGTGAAAAATGAAAGAAGAGATCTGATTGGTGGCTATGGGGAACTTCACCACTCTTCCTCTACACAGGTTTTGATAACTCTCCCCCACAGTGTCTTATTCTCAGACAGTGTGTCATGCTCTTGTAATATCTGGCACATCTTTAGAAGATGTATGTATTACCTGGCTTTTTATATCAAAAAGCCTGCCGGTGACTCCATGATGAAGTAAATAAAGCGTCCAGATTCCTGGTGAGTGCTGTCTTTATTCCAGTCTACATTTGGTCCTGTCTACGCTTCTAGTCCTATACAGACTGAGCACCATCATCTGGCTTCTAGTGCACACAGTGTCCGCTGTTTCACCTGTCTGCTGCCTCGCACTTTTGGATACGTCAGCCAGTTTGAGCAGTGCCGGCATAATCCTCTCTACTCCACATACTGATAGCAAACTACTACATGGACCCGGCATATAGGTGCACACTGCTAGGCTAAATATACATAAACAGGAGAATACAGCAGCGCACTGCTAGCACAAAGATACAGATAAAACATGAAATGCTATATGGCTACAATGAAAAAATTGAGGTGCTTTGCTCACCATTTGGCCATTTGGCCTTATCGCGGTGGGATGGTCCAAACTATTTGGCCAAATGGTGAGCAAAGCACCTCAATTTTTCATTTTTTGCATTGTAGCAATATAGCATTTCATGTTTTATCTGTATCTTTGTGCTAGCAGTGTGCTGCTGTAGTCTACTGTTTATGTATATTTAGCCTAGCAGTGTGCACCTGTATGCTGGGTCCATGCAGTAGTTTGGTATCAGTATGTGCTGGCCAACTTATCCTTGTTTGTATCCTTGTTTCTTTTGGAAAGCAAATTTTGCTGAATTGGTTTTTGGGGGCATGTCGCATTTAGGAAGCCCCTATGGTGCTAGAAGAGCAAAAAAATCCCCACAGGCACACTATTTGGGAAACAACACCCCTCAAGGCACGTAACTAGGGGTACAGTGAGCCTTTACACCCCACAGGTGTTTGACAAATTTGCGATAAAGTTGGATGTGAAATTGAAAAATCTGACTTTTTTCACTAAAATGCTGGTGTTACCCCAAATGTTTCATTTTCACAAGGGGTAACAGGAGAAAAAGACTCCCAAAATGTTAACCCCATTTCTTCTGAGTATGGAAATACCCCATATGTGGATGTAAAGTGCTCTGCGGGCGAACTACAATGCTCAGAAGAGAAGGAAAGCCATTGGGCTTTTGGAGAGAGAATTCGTTTAAAATGGAACTTGGGGGCCATGTGTGTTTACAAAGCCCCCATAGTGCTAGGACAGTGGACCGCCCCACATGTGACCCCATTTTGGAAACTACACCCCTCATGGAATGTAATAAGGGGTGCAGTGAGCATTAGCACCCCACTGTCCTTTGACAGATCTTTGGAACAGTGGGCTGTGCAAATGAAAAATTAAATAAAATAAAAAATCTGTCAGACACCTGTGGGGCGTAAATGCTCACTGCACCCCTTATTACATTCTGTGAGGGGTGTAGTTTCCAAAATGGAGTCACATGTGTGTGTGTGTGTGTGGGGGGGGGGGGGGGTCCACTGTTCTGGCTCCTAGGGGGCTTTGTAAATGCATATGGCCTTCAATTCCAGACACATTCTCTCTCCAAAAGCCCAATGGCGCTCCTTCTATTCTGCGCATTATAGTGCGCCCGCAGAGCCCTTTACATCCACATATGGAGTATTTATATACTCAGAAGAAATGGGGTTACACATTTTGGGGGGCTTTTTTCCTATTACCCTTGTGAAAATGAAAAATTTGGTAGAACATCAGCATTTTAGTGAAAAAATACGAATTTTTCAATTTCACGTCCAACTTTAAGAAAATTCTTCAAACACCTATGAGGTGTTCAGGGTCACTATACCCCTTATTATGTTCCATGAGGGGTGTAGTTTCCAAAATGGGGTCACATGTGGGTGTTTTTTTTTTTGCGTTTATGTCAGAACTGCTGTAACGATCAGCTACTACTGTGCAAATCAACTCAAATGTACATGGCGCTTTCACTTGAGCCTTCTTGTGTGCCCGCAAAGCATTTTACGCCCACATATGGGGTATTTCCTTACAAATTTGCATTACAAATTTTGGGGGTCTTTTTTTCCTTTTACCTCTTGTGAAAATGAAAAGTATGGGGCAACACCAGCATGTTAGTGTAAAAAATAAAAAATTTTTACAATAACATGCTGGAGTAGACCAAAACTTTACTTTTTCATAAGGGATAAAAGGAGAAAAAGCCCCCAAAATCTTAGGCAATTTCTCCCGAGTACAGAAATACCCCATATGTGGCACTAAGCTGTTGCCTTGAAATACGACAGGGCTCTGAAGTAAGAGCGTCATGCACATTTGAGGCGTAAATAAGGGATTTGCATAGGGACGGACCTGGATGCAAGAATTTGACTTGCCTCCGATACCAAAATTACCCTACGGCAGTGTTTGCCAAACAAGGTGCCTCCAGCTATTGTGAAACTCCCAGCATGCCTGGACAGTCAATGGCTTTCTGGCAATAATGGGAGTTGTTTTGCAACAGCTGGAGGCTCCCTTTTGGAAACAGTGCTGAACCAGACGTTTTTTTTAATTTTACTTGGGGGGGGGGGGGGGGACTATGTAGGGGTATGTGTATATGTAGTGTTTTACTTTCTATTTTGAGTAGGTGTAGTGTAGGTTTCTTAGGGTACATTCACACAGGCGGGGGATTACAGCGAGTTTCCCGCTGGGAGTTTGAGCTGCAGCATGGAAAATGGGCTGCATCTCAAACTTGCTGCGAAAAACTCGCTGTAAACCCCCACCTGTGTGAATGTTCCCTGTACATTCACATGGGGGGGGGGGGACCTCCAGCTGTTGCAAAACTACAACTACCAGCATGCCCTTTGGCGGTCCGAGCATGCTGGGGGTTGTAGTTATGCAACAGCTACAGGCACACTGGTTGCAAAACACAGAGTTTGTTACTTAACTGAGTGTTTTGCAGCAAGTGTGCCTCCAGCTGTTGCAGAACTACAACTCCCAGCATGTATGGGAGTTGTAGTTTGCCACAGCTGGAGGCACTCTGGTTGCGAAACACTGACTTAAGTAGGGCCAGATGTTACAAAAATGTTACAAAATGTTACAGAAATACAACTCCCAGCATGCCTGGACGGTCTGGGCATGCTGGGAGTTGTAGTTTTGCAACATCTGGAAGGGCTACAGTTTGGACACCACTGCATAGTGGTCTCCAAACTGTGGCTGACCAGATGTTGCAAAACTACAACTCCCAGCATCCCCAGACAGCCTTTGGCTGTCTGGGCATGCTGTGAGTTGTAGTTTGGCAATTCCTAGAAGGCAGCAGAGAAGATCACTTACCACTGATCTTCACTGCTGCCTCCGACACTGCCTCCACCACCGCCTCCTTACTGTCGCCGGTCCTGCCGCTGCCTGCCGCTGGTCCTGCTGCAATCGCCATTCCCTCGCCACTCCAGCACCCGCCGCCATCTCTCCCCCCCCCGCTCTGCCCGGACACCCAGCTCCGATCATCCCTATTTTCCAGGCTATCGCGTCATCGGAATTGATCGGTGATTTGCAGCGATCACCGACATATGGGGGGGGGGGGGGGGGGTATTGTGTTGTAGCTGGTTTGCACGGTTTGCCTGCTGAATGTTCCCGAAATTCCCACGGGCATACAGGTACGTCCTTTGTCCCCAACAGGTTAAATCTAGATTTAAATTGGTGTGTCCCAGTGGGGTCAGAGATCAAATTGAGTGTACAGCACCATTACATAAGCCCCCCCCCTCCCCCAACTCCCTCTACCCCTAACAGGAACATTTTTTGTCGACCCCAATGTCTGGAGGTCCACAGTATTTAGATCACTGCCCTCGAGGATACTAAGACACTACTCCCAGTTGTGGCCCAAAGCCAAACCAGTGTGTTAGTACAGCAGGTGAACACGCATTGCTTGTTACACAAAATACTAATAATTATTGCATTTGATTTTGATTCACAGTTTGGAAGAGATAGCTGTCAGCTGAACATACATGTTACTGGAGTAATTTTTAGTCTTAGGATGCATTCACATCACGATTTTGCTATACACTTCCTGCATACGGTTTTGTATAGAAAAAACGTACACAACTATAGAAAACCACATACATAGATATTCCATGCAAAAATATATGCAACAAGAAGCACCCAGTTGTGTACGTTTTTGGTCGTGAGCGGTTTTCTGCGCTCTTTAACCATACACAAAACCGCATTCTACTATGGTTTTGTGTCCTGTTTAAAAATCGTATACGAACCATATACGTTTTTTTTTAAAGTTCTTTGTGAAAATTCCCATGATCCCATAGCATATGACTGATAAAAAAAAGTCTATATATAATGTGTCTGCAGTTTATAATTGCATGCTAATTGTGATGTAGATGAGATGCAGACTTGAGGTTAAAAATAAAACACCATAATGCGAGGGCGGTGGGAACTCACTGCTAAAATAGTTTACTCCTGGGTCATATGCCAGCCATTTCATTTTACATGGCACAGTGGTGGCCATTGATCCTTGACATCATGTTTATTCCCTTTTTGCATAAGAACTAGCTATTATTCATGGCTTTAGATTCAATGTTACAATGTCCTTGACCAGGTAAAATGAAGCAAATTATTGAGCCATTCTTATTTAATTGAACCATAACACCCCAGATGCCACCAGGAAATTAACCATTAGTACCCTGAGTTTTGCATTTTTGCATCAGTACATTAGACATGGTCACAGTAAACTGTGGGGCTTGGATGCCAAAGGGCTTTCTGTACAATCAACATTCCTTGTCTTCTACATGTGCAGTGTCCCACTGGGAACCCTGCAGGGCCTGTTAGTTGGGTGTCATTGAGTGGATACCGCATATGTTTTAAACATTTATACTGCTTTGTATTGTTTTTAATAATTGTTTTAGTTCCAGGTTATTGGCCCAGACAGCAGCAGACTGCAGTTCTTAGTCTGGGCCAAAAGACGGATAGGATTGAAAAATGGCCCAATTGCAGTAGATAGCTGACTCTGAAAAATCTTGTACATACGGCAGAGCTTTCTCCATTGTAATCTGTCATGTGTCAATTCACTCTAAGGCCATGTTCACACACAGTAACAAAAAAACTGCTGTGTTTTGATTTGCAGCAATTCTTTCGCCCATTTTTTCAACTTTTTTTTGTGCCGATTGAGCATGGCCTAAAGCTTCAAATTCTGGTATGTCATAGAACTTTTGGCATTTTGTATATTCTTTTTAGGCAATCTATGACTTACGGAAGGGGAGTAGGTAGACTGAAGTTTGCACAAGTCAATAAAGTTTGATGCACACAAGACAGCATGGCATGATAACATATCTTTTTAATAACGCCATCTGTATGAGGCTACAGTCATAGCATTATGCGACTTTTTAATGTGGTATAGTAACCTGTGAGAAAGAATAGACTGTATGTTGCTATGTACCACTCACCGCTCTATGTTGACTGGACTGTCCGGTCTGTCTGGCTTGAGCTGCGACTGCTCTCGGTCTGCACTTTGTGCGTCCGTCTCTGCTGGTGACCTTCAGATTGCATCTGACATAATCTGTCTGCTGATTGTAGAAGCTGAGTAAGGCTGGGTTCACATATGTCCGGCATCCGGCATAGGTGAACTCAGCCTAAATCTCGACGCAACTGATGCCACAACTGATGACAACTTGTCATCAGTTGTCTTGCATGCGGCGTCCATTGTTTCTGGGCAACGGACAGGGGAACGCAGCAGATCCAACCATCTGGCTTCAAAATTGAGACGCTGGATGATTGTGAACTGTCCCTTTCAAATGAATCGGATCAGTTCGAGCATCAGTTTCCCTCCGGTACACGCCGGAGGGAAACTTTGCCGGACGACTGATATATGTGAACCCAGCCTAACAGAGTCTGCCATCTGTTCATAGTTGCAGAATAGTGGAGCAAAAGTTTTTCTTAAAAGGGTACTCCAGTGGAAAACATATTTTTTTTTTAAATCAACTCGTGCAAGAACGTTAAACAGATTTCTAAATTACTTCTATTTAAAAATACAGAGCAGGAGCCAATCCCCATAGCAAACCTCTCCTGCTCTGGACAGTTCCTGACATGGACAGAGGTGTCAGCAGAGAGCACTGTGGTTAGATAGAAAAGAAATGCCGAAAGAAAACAACTTCCTCTATAGTATACAGCAGCTGATAAGGACTGGAAGGATTAAGATTTTTAAATAAAAGTCATTTACAAATCTGTTAAACTTTCTGGCACCAGTTGAGTTAAAAAAAAAAATTCCCACCGGAGTACCCCTTTAAACCCTTAACGACTAAGGACGTATATTTACGTCCTTGGCTGGCTCCCACGATATAACGCGGGGTCACGCGGTGACCCCGTGTCATATCGTGTCGGTCTCGGCATGTATCTGAAGCCGGGACCTGGGGCTAATAGCGCGTGGCAGCTCCCCATGGGAGCTATAACACTGCAAAAAAAAAAGTGTAAATAAAAAAAGTTAAAAAATGGCATTTAACCCTTTCCCTAATAAAAGTCCAAATCGCCCCCCTTTTCCCATAAAAAAAAAAAACATGGAAATAAAAATAAATATAAACATATGTGGTATCGCCGCCTGCGTAAATGTCTGAACTATGGTGGTGCAAAAAATAAGCCTTGATATGGATTTTTAGGTGCAACATTGAAAGGGTTATGATTTTTAAAAGGAGAGGAGGAAAAAAACGAAAGTGCAAAAATGGAAAAACTCGTGGTCCTTAAGGGGTTAAAGGGGTAAATGAACTGGTGCCAGAAAGTTAAACAGATTTGTAAATGACTTCTATTAAAAAATCTTAATCCTTTGAGTACTTTTTAGCAGCTGTTTGCTACAGAGGAAAATCTTTATTGTTTGAATTTCTTTTTTGTGTTGTCCAAAGTGCTCTCTGCTGACACCTGATGCCCATATCAGGAACTGTCCAGAGCAGGAGAAAATCCCCATAGCAAACCTATGCTGCTCTGGACAGTTCCTGACACGGACAGAGGTGTCAGCAGAGAGCACTGTGGACAACACAAAAAAGATATTGAAAAAGTAAAGAATTTCCTCTGTAGCATACAGCTGCAAAAAAGTACTAAAAGGATTAAGATTTTATAATCAAAGTCATTTCCAAATTTGTTTAACTTTCTGGCACCAGTTAATAAAAAAAATAATATTTTTTCCACCGGAGTACCCCTTTAAGTCCATACAAGACCTAGGCCAGTGGTTCTCAACCTTTTTTGCCTAAGTACCCCTTGACAGCCCATTCCCAAAAAGTTGTGCCCCCATATTAGAGACATTTTGTAATGAATATAGTATAATACATATGCTTTACTTTCCTCTATAACAGGCCCCCTGTTCTTCTCCCTATCTCCCCAGTCCCCCGATTTACAGGTGACGTCTTCTCTAACTAGAGTTGTTTACTTTTCTTTTCTTCACTATCCATAGTTCACTATCCCATACAAGACTTCTCCACAGAACCAGCCAAACAAACATTTTAGGCTCCTTTCTGCAGAACAATACCCACCAATTTACAAACTCCCCATGTTTATTATCACACACAGTAATAGTACCCGTTTTGTGTCTCCATAAAGTTGCTAGGCCCCCTCTGTGCCCCCAAATATAGATGTAGGCCCTCAAACTGCCCCCATATATAGTTGTAGGCCATCATACTGTCCTGCTTTGTTGCTCCACTTCTCCTCTGGTCTGGGGACCTATTGCTATGCCCACAGCAGCCCAGTGCCGCACTTCCCCTTTGCTGTCCTCCTGCTCCACTCCTCGGTGCAGGGATGTCATTCTACCATTTTCTTCAAAGTGGTCCAGACCAGTAACCAGTGGCTGTGGCTGCCATTAGTGATTTTTTTCAAGTACCCCCTGGAGAACTGCTAAGTACCCCTGGGGGTACTTGTACCCCAGGTTGAGAACCACTGTCCTAGGCAATGGCAGAATGAATAGATCATACCAATGGTAAAAAAAAGACTAAGTCCATGACATGCAAGCCCTTAGAGTAGAATCCTCCTTGGACATATAAAGCTTCAATGTGAATAGAGTTGTAAGCTAAGTAACATTATCTCTACTTCACCATACCAAACGCGTTTCGGTGTACAAGAGACATGCAGTAAGACCCCTTCTTCATTTACATACTAAAGTATGAAGTACTAAAGTCACCTTATGGTGGATAACCCTTTTAAGTAGTCTGTGTGTGTGTCTGTATTCATTTATGTAGTTTTTGTGTTTTTTTTTCCCCAGGGGGGAAAGGTCTTCAAAAAGATACATCCAGTGAGCTTTGAGTATAAAATTTTCTTCTTCATTTACATGTATTAAATTCCATCATTACAACGGCAACATAGGAAACCAGCATGTTTCAACTGCAGCTATGCAGTCTTCATGGCAACAATTATGGCAAAAAATTTCTATGATGCCCAGGGTGTTTAAGTCGAGTTATCACTCTCAGCTATGATTCTGACTAACCTCTCTTAAAGTTAAACACCTTACATGTGCCCTTTAAGGTGCCCTTTATTACTAATCCAAGGGGTCACTTCCAATCACTATTTTCTTTACGTGCCATATGACACCATGATCCAGCAGTACCATACATCAGGACAATCCACATAAACTTATAAGCACATATGTCTTCTAGGGACATTTTGGCATAATTACAATATATTTATATACCTTATATATAATATACCTAATACATTTACCTTGTAAATGTACACTGTTTCCATGTTGTTCAATCAAGTGTCTGGATCCCATAGGCACATTTCACTGTCTCCCATAATTTTACTTTAGATTTGGTAGAAATCTCTATGTTAACACCACATTTTTTGAGGATCACTTTAAGGATCACATAATGGTAATTATTACAGACAAAAAATGGCTGATATTTTAAGATGTTTCTTTTGCTTTGGTCACATTTTTTGTCCATAAATAAAAATGTGAACAAAAAAGATTTTTTGGTCATATTTTCATACTTTTTTGGTTTAAAGATTTTTTTTACGTTAACATTCAAAAACATCTAAGAACACTGACATATTTTGGCTCATAAAGGGCACAGAAAAAAAGAAATTGCACTTACCATATATACTCGAGTATAAGCCGACCTGGATATAAGCCGAGGCCCCTAATTTCACCCCAAAAACCCAGGAAAAGTTATTGACTCGAGTATAAGCCTAGGGTGGGAAATACAACATCCCCCCTGTCATCATCCAGACCCCCATCATTAACACCCTCATCCTCATCACCCTGTCATCATCCCCCCTTCATCATTACCCTGCCATCATCCCCCCTTCATCATTACCCTGTCATCATCCCCCCTTCATCATCATCCCCCTGTCATCATCCTACACCCCCCCTTCATCATCACCGCCTGTCATCATCCCACACCCCCCCTTCATCATCACCGCCTGTCATCATCCCACCCCCCCCTTCATCATCACCGCCTGTCATCCTCCCACCCACCCTTCATAATCACTGCCTGTCATCATTACCCTGTCATCATCCCACACCACCCCCTTCATCATCACCGCCTGTCATCATCCCACCCCCCCTTCATCATCACCGCCTGTCATCATTACCCTGTCATCATCCCACACCCCCCCTTCATCATCACCGCCTGTCATCATCCCACCCCCCCTTCATCATCACCGCCTGTCATCATTACCCTGTCATCATCCCACACCACCCCCTTCATCATCACTGCTTGTCAATGTCTGATTTAACAGTGGTCTTCAACCTGCGGACCTCCAGATGTTCCAAAACTACAACACCCAGCATGCCCGGACAGCCATCGGCTGTCCGGGCATGCTGGGAGTTGTAGTTTTGAAACATCTGGAGGTCCGCAGGTTAAAGACCACTGCCCGGGCCTTCATCATCATCCAGATCCCCTCCCCCCCCCCTTTAGTTTTGTACTCACCTCCGCTCGGCGGGACGTTAGGGTGAGCTGGTTCGGGCCATCTGTGCTGCAGGGACCGTCTGGTGGGGAGGGATAGTCGTTCCGGGCTGTCCATCTTCACCGGGGGGGCCTCTTCTCCGCGCTTCGCGCCCGGGCCCCGGGGTAATGGCGTTGCATTGACAACGACGCACAGGGATGTTCATGAGCAATGACCCTGTGCGTCGTCATCAAGGAAATGTAACTGTTACGGGGGCCGGGCGCGAAGCGCGGAGAAGAGGCCCCCCCGGTGAAGATGGACAGCCCGGAACGACTATCCCTCCCAATCGGACGGTCCCTGCAGCACAGATGGCCTGGACCAGCTCATCCTAACATCCCGCCGAGCGGAGGTGAGTACAAAACTAAAGGGGGGGGGGATCTGGATGATGACGAAGGCCCGGGCAGTGGTCTTCAACCTGCGGACCTCCAGATGTTTCAAAACTACAACTCCCAGCATGCCCGGACAGCCGACGGCTGTCCGGGCTTGCTGGGAGTTGTAGTTTTGAAACATCTGGAGGTCCGCAGGTTGAAGACCACTGAGGGCGGAGAGTTCACTCGAGTATAAGCCGAGGGGGGGGGGGGGGGGGGGGGGGGGCGTTTTCAGCACGAAAAATCGTGCTGAAAAACTCGGCTTATACTCGGGTATATACGGTAATTTTACAGTTGTAACAAATACTGGGGCAAAATTAAACTGGGGAAACAAAGAGCTGTTTTCCCATTGAACTTATAAAATAAAATTTAATGGAGAAAACAAAAGGTTTTTGGGCATTTTATGAGATAAAATGGCAGTTTTTGGGCCATTTCACCCCCCCCCCCCAAAAAAGATCCAAAACTGTGTATATGAATTTGTGTGTGTTATGTTGATCATAGCATAATGATGCAATACTGTTTATGATAGAGATGAATTGAAAAACTGTAAAAAAAAAACTTAGAGTGCAACGTATTACTATTTCTCTGGGAAGTGTTGTATGTTAATGCACAGTTCGACCTTGTCCTAACAATTCTGAGCAGAAGAATGTTAAAATCCAGTTCTTTCTTCATTTACAAGAAGAATAACCTGAGGAATAGCACACTATAGAATTCTAAAAAACAAAAAACAAAAAAAAACAACGATACTTGTCTGTGCATGTATCCTATTGCTGCAGAATATGTTGGTGCTATATGAATAAAGATTATTCTTGTTTTTATAATTGTTGTCTTTAGATACCTGTATTTATATGTTAGGTATATTCATATGTTAGGTACGTCTGCAAAAAAAGAGTTTGGTCCCTGTATCATTGAAGCAGATACTTTAAATACTGTATACAGTGCTCTATAGAGTTAGTTGTACAGTCATACGACAGGAGGAAGTATTTAATCTGTTTACAATGTATAGATGAGTCCAGTAATGTATAGTGGGAAGTAGAGCCCTCTGTGTAACAAGGTGCTGATTCCATCATTTCTAGTTTATCCAGCTCTGGCAGCTGTTCACAGGAGTTAAAACAATGGTATTATGTGAGAGTACACATTAGTAGTTGTAGTAGTTAAGCCTTTTTTCAATGGACATACTTGGGTATTTATCTCCCTAATCTTCTCTTTGATGCTGAAGCCTTTTTAGACCAAGTAGTCTTATGCTAACCTCTAGTCTGCACTTTACCAGATATGTTAACTAGGGGTCTGGCCGCCTTATGTCACTGTCCTAGAAGTACAATTCTCCAGGGGCAGACAGAAGCAGGAACTACAAGTTAACACATAAGTGAAGCAGATTGTCCAATTGTAATATGAGCCCAGTTAATTACATAGTAAATCATAAATCCAGAAGAAATGAAAACCCCTTCCTCCTCATATGTCCATAACCAAAGGGGACAGCTAATACTGTATTCTGTAATAGCTTCCTGTATCTGTATGGCCAACATAATGTATGCACGTAAAGTTCATACTCGTAGATGAGGAACAAATAGGTTATGTTTATATTGCCTGTGCTACAACTGCAGTTTTTTATGTCATTTCTTAAAGCCAAGCCAGGAGTATATTCAAAGGCATTGATAGTTGGTAAAGTTTGAAACCACCTTTTATCCTGCAGATTTGATGCTTTGGATTTCATATGTATATCAAAATTCAGACACAGCATTTTTCAGTTTTTTTTTTAACACCACTGCCATTTTTAAGAGTCAAACAAAAATGCTTTATTGATAGGCTTACAGATTACATGCAAGGAAAAGCATTAAAATAATGAAAAGGAACCAACGGCCCAACTAGGCCATAACCAAAGCAACAATTGATGCATCAGATATTAACAACACATTAATAATTGGCACAAAATCATAGTGGCAGAAAAAAGGTATACAGTGTTTGACGGCTGGTCATCCCTGACAGTGCACAATAGAGCCCCTCCCTCTCCTCAACATGGAGATCAATAAAGCGATAAACTGCAATGGATGTTAGGACAATGGGCGGAAGATAACCACGGTTCCCACAAACGATCAAAGGAGGACACAGCATCATCTCTAATAGCAGATAACTTTTTGTTGAGCATAATGAGGTTAACTCTGTCCACCACCCTTTCAAAATCTAAGCAGGGTTTCTTCCATTGCGATGCTATATAGATTCTAGTAGCCATCAAGATAAATTGAGCAAGACGAAAGTGACTAAAGGTCATTCTCTGTGGCTTAGTACCAAGCAAGCAAAAAGCCGGGGTACGTGACACATGAGTACCCAAAAGGGAGCCTAAAAGATCTAATACAGTTGTCCAAAGGCCCACCACCACCGGACAACCCCACCATATATGATACATGGTTCCCCTTTGACCACACCCACGGAAACATAGGGGGGAAACTTCGGGGTAAATTGAGTGAAGTCGCGAAGGAACCATGTATACACAGTGCAGAACATTCAACGCTGTCTCCATCAATGTCACTTGCCAACTCCCCTTCCCCAAAACCATACATCCCTCCCTCCATTGAGGCAGAGACAAGGTTTGATGTAAGTCCGCTTCCCACGCTAACATGAAGGGCAGTTTCTGATCAGTAGGGGGGTCATTAATATGAGCAAACACTAAGGAGAGAAGTCCGACATCCATGGGTCTATAGAGAATGAAAGCTTCATGCATAGTAGGGTGTAGTGTAGTCGTGCTACCCAGAACAGTACGATAATAGGAAAATATCTGGCGGGCTCTAAAGCATTCACCGTCTGGCATGTCATATCTTCGTTTAAGAGACGTTAATGTGTGCATCAAGCGGTGGTCAAAAAAGTCATAGAGTCGTAATAGTTTGTTATCAATCCACCAGTGGAAAAGGGAAGGAGTAAGTCCAGGCAAAAAGGGAGGGTTGCAAAGAAAAGGAGTCAGAGGAGAAGCTGAGGATTGCAAGCGGAATTTGAAGCGAACCAGACGCCAGAGAGACGAGTAGAGGGCAATCTGTGCCGACATAGGGACCAGCGTAGCTATAGGGCATGAGGTCCACATCAAGGATGCATAGGAATAAGGGGACAATAAGGAATCCTCCAGTCTCGTCCAGCGAGGTGCTCTATCCGGAGCATTCACCAACGCTAGTTGAGCCAATCGTGCAGCATAATAGTACTTAAGAAAATCGGGTACCGACAAGCCACCCGACTTCCTATTATAGTGCATGATTCCCCTGGAAATACGCGGCCGTTTGTTCGACCAAATATAATTAAAGGCATCCCTATGCAAAGCAAGCAAATCACGCTTTGCTACAGGAATAGGCAGTGACCTAAACAAATACAACAACTTAGGTAAAACTACCATTTTTATCACGTTCACCCTACCCAACTAAGAAATGTAGGGATAATTCCACTTGGTCAAATCAGATCTAATAGATTTATAAAGAGGAACAAAGTTAGTGCTATACAATGACAATATGGATGGAGTAAGTTTCACGCCCAGATAGGGCAAACCTGCATTAGCATTTTTAAAGTGAAAAGTTTGTTCAATGGTGTGTTGCAAGGACACTGATATATTACAATACATAATTTCAGATTTAGTAACGTTGACCCTCAACCCCGACTGCATAGCAATGGAGTCCAGCACCTTAAAAAGATTGGGTAGGGAAATTAGCGGGTTTGTAAGGGTTAACAATAAATCGTCAGCGAATAAGTTCACTTTATATTCTGAAGATCCGATAGTGGTACCTGAAATATCAGGATGATCTCTAATCATTTGCGCCAGTGATTCCATAATTAATGCAAAAAGGGCTGGGGACAAGGGGCAGCCTTGACGAGTACCCCGGCCTATAGAAATCGGACGGGGAGAGGTAGACGGCAACTTCAGATATGCAGTCGGGGTGGAGTACAGAAGGTGTAGAAGAGAAACAAACGGGCCAGCGAAGCAAAACTTGTGTAAAGTGGCGAACAGAAAAGGCCATGATACACAATCAAAAGCCTTCTCTATATATAAGGCGACTACAATGAGAGGGGTTGCGGTAGTCCCTGCCCACTGTATTTGGTCAATAACTTTCCTAACATTATCAGGTGCTTGGCGACCTGGGATAAATCCTACCTGGTCTTGATGCACCAGGGTAGGAAGATAGGCATTTAATCTTTTGGCTAACAAAGATGTCAGGAGCTTCGCATCAATGTTTAACAATGATATTGGGCGATAATTGGCAGTATTTAAATGATCACGGTTCGGTTTAGGAATAACTGTAATGAGTGCATCCAGAAATTCAGAAGGAATATTAGTCTGCGCGCGAAGCGAATTGAAAAATGTGAGTAGATGAGGGATTAACAATGGTGCAATTTTTTTAAAGTATGCCGCCGTCAGGCCATCAGGCCCGGGGGCCTTACCAGACTTCAAGCGGGCAATGGCGTCCGCGATTTCCTCCACTGTAAAAGGTGCGTTTAAAGACTCTCTGGCGTCTGGTGTCAATGACGGTAAAGTAATGAAAGAGAAGAAGTCAGTAATGGAGGAGGAGAGAACGGGAGAAGAAGAGGGTGCTGCATATAGATTAGAGTAATAGGTATGAAAGGCTGTGTAGATTTTATCGGGGTGAGAAGATTGGAGACCCGGTCGGAGCTGCAAGCTGTGTACTCTATTAAAAGAGGAGGTGTTTTTGAGCATTGCCGCCAGTAATTTGTCGGGTTTATTAGCCCACCTATAATAGGTCGCTTTCGTCCAACGGACAGCTTTCTCAACCCTGGTGGATAAGAGCGCATCCAGCTGCAAGCGGGTCTCCTTAAGGGAATGATAAAGATAAAGAGATGGGTCCTGTTGATGAGCATATGTCAGCTTCTGCAATCTACATTCCAAAGCTAATTAGGTAGCAGTGCGGTCTCGTCTCAGTCCACTAGCTAGGGATATGATACGGCCTCTCATGTATGACTTATGGGCTAACCACACCCATACCGGGGAAGACTCTGGGATCATATTGGTATCAAAAAAATGTTTCAGGTCAGTATCTAGTTGTTGGTATACCCTCGGCATGGTCAGCAATGCTTCATTCAAGCGCCATCTAAACGGATATGTAAAGGAGGGCATCAAGTTAAAAGCAGCTAACACCATATCATGATCTGACCACACCGAGGGAACATGACGGGCATACAACATCTGGGGGAGCATACGGTTAAGAACCAATATCCAGTCTATCCTGGTATAGTGACCATGCGCAGGTGAGTAATATGAGTAACCCCTAGATACCCCGTTATGCTCTCTCCAACTATCAGCTAAGTCATGGGATATAAACTATTGTTGTAGAAGGCGGTGATGAGACCCTGACCTACGAAAAGGGGCTGAATTAGATCTATCCAGTTTGCCATTAACTATCATGTTAAAATCTCTGGCCCAAATCAGCATATCGTACGTCAGTGTCTCAAGAAGTGAACATAAACGGGAAAAAAACATTAGAGGGGAGTCCGTTGGAGCGTAACAGTTAACAATACATTAGGATTTGTCATACAATGTACCCAGCAATGTCAGGTATCTCCCCTCACCATCCACCAACTCCCTCTGTACCGTGATGGGGAAAGAGTTATGAAACAAGGTCATGACTACCATTGCCATTTTTATGGTATGATCCCACACAAAATCTGATGCTGCAGCAGGATATACGCTGCAAAATCCCCAATCACTGTCATGTCGGCATGCAGCCTCCTCCTCCACAACTCACTGCACACACAGGGCTGCTGCCAGATAGCCCTGTGTGTATGGTGATCGGGGATTACGCAGTGTATTTCCTGCTGCTGCAGTAGATTTTGCACAGTGTTTACCTTGTGTAAGTGGTACGTGGGACTGTACCCTTAAGGTGTACCTGCTGCTGCTGGACTGGTTTGGCTGGGTTCACATATATCAGGCCGTCACAGTTTCTGGGTTCACATATATGTCCGGCACAGTTTCCCTCAGGCGTGCACTGGAGGGAAACTGATGCTAGAACTGATCTCATTCAATTCAATGGGACAGTTCACAATCATCCAGCATCTCAATTGTGACGCCGGACAGTTGGACACACTGGAGGGCACTGGAGAGTTGAATGCAGCTTGCTGCGTTTCCCTGTCCACCCTTGTCATCAGTCTACAACTTGTCATCAGTTATGGCATCAGTTGCGTACAGATCTAGGCTGAGTTCACCTATGCTGGATAAATATTGGTGGGATTTTAAGGAGCCGTTTTCTTTATTAAATATTTAAACGTTTTTAAACAACCATATTACAAAAGGTCTTTAATTTTCATCAGTGACAACATATAAAAAGTTTTAGATCTGACAGTGCCCATTCGAGGCGTTTTTTTTTTTTTTTTATGTATTTGATGCAATGACTGACAAAAATACTGCTGTGCGAAAGTGGCTATGTGTATATTACTGTATTACAGATTAATAATAATGCATCCATAGTCTACTCTGGGATCAAGCTGAGAATGTGGCATGCTTCATCACATTCTCTATGATGGATATATTCCTGAATTTTAAGGGTGTATTCACATGTACAGTATCCTGTGAATATTTGATTCACAAGATTTGAAGCTGCAGATTTTGTGCTGCAGAGTTCAATGTAAAGGAAATTACTTAACACAGCTTCAAATCCTGCGCATCAAATATGCGCAGGATACTGTACATGTGAAGACCCTGTATGTGTGAAGTACATGTGAAGACCCTAAAGAAGTTTTCCTGGAAAACCCAATAGTCAACCCTATGCCCCCTGTACATTAAAACAACAAAGCCAACATACTTACCTTACCTTCCTCCACACTGCTGCAGCTCTCATATCTTCTTTCTTCCAATGATGTCTCGCTTCCCTGCCCTGCTCTGTGATGGGGGGGAGGTGCAGGATGTCATCGGAAGAACAACACAAGAATGGTGACCAGAAGATATGACAGCAGTAAAATAAGTATGCCGCCTTTTGCTGTTTAACCCCTTCCCGACCTATGACATACCTGTACGTCATGGGTGGCAAGGTGTTCCCGACCCATGACATACAGGTACGTCATGAACATTACTGCCGCTACTCGCGGCATCCCGCAGCGCCCGGAAAGATGGTGGCTATCACTGATAGCCAGCCATCTTACCGTGCGACCACGGGGGGTTTCATCCCCCACCCCCCCCCCCCAGCGATCGCTGCTATCAGCTGGTCAAATCTGACTAGCTGATAGCAGCTTTTCGCTATGAGAATACATGGCAGCGCGGTGTGTGAGTCCGGATCACGGGGATCGGGACATACACCGCTCTGCTAAGTGTCCCTGACCCGTCCCCCGGCGTCACTTACCCGTCCGAGCGGTGTCCCGAGCGGTCCCGGCGGTCCCGGCGTCCTCCATGCGGTCCCGGCTGCGCTGCGTCCCGGAGGTGAGTTTGCAGCAGCAGAGCGGCATCTTCATTGGCAGCAGTGAGATCGCCGTAAAGCGATCTCACTGCTGCCTCTGAGAGTTTCAAAACTGCAACTTCCAGCATGCCCAGACAGCCTTTGGCTTTCTGGGCATGCTGGGAGTTGTAGTTTTGCAACATCTGGAGGCCCACAGTTTGGAGACCACTGTATAATGGTCTCCAATCTGTGCTCTTCCAGATGTTGCAAAACTACAAATCTCAGCATGCTCAGTCTGTCCAGGCATGCTGGGAGTTGTAGTTCTGTAACATCTGGAAGAGCACAGATTGGAGACCATTATACAGTGGTCTACAAACTGTGGACCTCCAGATGTTGCAAAACTACAACTCCCAGCATGCCCAGACTGCCCAAGCATGCTGGAAGTTGTAGTTCGGAAACATCTGATCCTTCAGATATTGCCGAACTACAACTTCCAGCATGCCTGGGCAGTCTGGGCATGCTGGGAGTTGTAGTTTTGCAACAACTGGAGGCACACTAGTTGGGAAACATTGTCCGTTTCCTACCTCAGTGCCTCCAGCTGTTGCAATTGTTGCAAAACTATAACTCCCAGCATGCACTGACAGACCATGCATGCTGGGAGTTGTAGTTTTGCAACAGCTGGAGGCACACTGGTTTGGAAACACTAAGTTTGGTTGCAAAACACTTGAAAGTTTATTACTTAACTTAGTGTTTCCAAACCAGTGTTCCTCCAGCTGTTGCAAAACTACAACTCCCAGCATGCACGGACAGCCAAAGGGCATGCTCGGAGTTTGCAACAGCTGGATGTTTGCCCCCTCCCCCCAATGTGAATGTACAGGGTACACTCACATGGGCGGAGGTTTACAGTGAGTGCTGCAAGTTTGAGATGGCGCAAATTTTGCGCTGCAGCTCAAACTTCCAGCGGCAAACTTGCTGTGAACCTCTGCCCATGTGACTGTACCCTAAAAACACTACACTACACTAACACTAACCTAAAATAAAAAGTAAAAAACACTACATATACACATACCCCTACACAGCCCCCCCTCCCCAAAAAATGAAAAACGTCTGGTACGCTACTGTTTCCAAAATGGAGCCTCCAGCTGTTGCAAAATAATAACTCCCAGTATTGCCGGACAGCCATTGACGGTCCAGGCATGCTGGGAGTTTTGCAACAGCTGGAGGCACCCTGTTTGGGAATCACTGGTGTAGAATACCCCTATGTCCACCCCTATGCAAATCCCTAATTCAGGCCTCAAATGCGCTGTCACGATGCCGGCTGGCAGGAGGTGGATCCTCTGTGCCAGAGAGGGATAGCGAGGACCGTGCTAGTGGACCGGTTCTAAGACACTACTGGTTTTCACCAGAGCCCGCCGCAAAGCGGGATGGTCTTGCTGCGGCGGTAGTGACCAGGTCGTAACCACTAGCAACGGCTCACCTCTCTGGCTGCTGAAGATAGGCGAGGTACAAGGGAGTAGGCAGAAGCAGAGTCGGACGTAGCAGAAGGTCGGGGGCAGGCGGCAAGGTTCGTAGTCAGGGGAGATAGCAGAAGTTCTGGTACACAGGCTTTAAACACACAAAACGCTTTCTCTAGGCACAAGTGCAACAAGATCCGGCAAGGAAGTGCAAGGGAGGAGGATAGATATAGTCAGGGACCAGGTGGAAGCCAATTAAGCTAATTGGGCCAGGCACCAATCATTGGTGCACTGGCCCTTTAAATCTCAGGGAGCTGGCGCGCGCGCGCCCTAGAGAGCGGAGACGCGCGCGCCAGCACATGACAGCAGGAGACGGGAACGGGTAAGTGACCTGGGATGCGATTCGCGAGCGGGCGCGTCCCGCTGTGCGAATCGCATCCCCAACGGCCAGGACAGGGCAGCGCTCCCGGTCAGCGGGACCGACCGGGGCGCTGCGGAGAGAGAGACGCCGTACGCGCTCCGGGGAGGAGCGGGGACCCGGAGCGCTAGGCGTAACAGTACCCCCCCCCTTAGGTCTCCCCTTCCCTTTGTCTGGTAACTGCCTCCCCTGGGATGAGGACACCGGGAAAGGATGGAGGGATTCCTCAACAGCAGGCGGAACAGCAGGAGTAGGGATGGGGAGGGAGGGCAGAGGGCGAGACTTGGCACGGGGCAGTGTGACACCAGGACGAGGGCCAAGAGGGGACACAGAGGTTTGCCTGATGGGACTGGGAGGGGGGGAGAGGTATTTCTTGTGGTAGGCAGAATCCTTAATGACCTTAGGGGGACCGGATACAGGAGGAACCACAGGGTCACGGCAGGGAGTACTGGGAACCGGTTTTAGACAGTTCTTGGAACAAGAGGACCCCCAACTCTTGATCTCCCCAGTGGACCAATCCAGGGTAGGGGAATGAAGTTGAAGCCAGGGAAGTCCAAGGAGAATTTCCGAGGTGCAATTGGGGAGGACCAAAAGTTCAATCCTCTCATGATGAGATCCGATGCTCATAAGAAGGGGCTCCGTGCGGAAACGTATGGTGCAATCCAACTTGGCTCCGTTGACCGCGGAAACGTGGAGTGGCTTGACAAGACGGGTCACCGGAATGCGGAATTTATTCACTAAGGACTCCCGAATAAAATTCCCAGAAGCTCCAGAGTCCAGGCAGGCCACGGCTGAGAGAGAAGAGCTGGCTGAAGTAGAAATCCGAACAGGCACCGTTAGACGTGGAGAAGCCGACTTAGCATCAAGAGACGCCACACCCACGAGAGCTGGGTGCGAGCGTGCGTTTCCCAGACGTGGAGGACGGATTGGGCAATCCACCAAAAAATGTTCAGTACTGGCACAGTACAGGCAAAGATTCTCTTCCTTACGGCGATTTCTCTCTTCCAGGGTCAGGCGAGACCGATCCACTTGCATGGCCTCCTCGGCGGGAGGCCTAGGCGCAGATTGCAGTGGAGACTGTGGGAGAGGTATCCAGAGATCTAAGTCTTTTTCCTGGCGGAGCTCTTGATGCCTCTCAGAAAAACGCATGTCAATGCGAGTGGCTAGATGAATAAGTTCATGAAGATTAGCAGGCATTTCTCGTGCGGCCAGAACATCTTTAATGTTGCTGGATAGGCCTTTTTTGAAGGTCGCGCAGAGGGCCTCATTGTTCCAGGATAATTCTGAAGCAAGAGTACGGAATTGTACGGCATACTCGCCAACGGAAGAATTACCCTGGACCAGGTTCAACAGGGCAGTCTCAGCAGAAGAGGCTCGGGCAGGTTCCTCAAAGACACTTCGGATTTCCGAGAAGAAGGAGTGTACGGAGGCAGTGACGGGGTCATTGCGGTCCCAGAGCGGTGTGGCCCAAGACAGGGCTTTTCCAGACAGAAGGCTGACTACGAAAGCCACCTTAGACCTTTCAGTGGGAAACAGGTCCGACATCATCTCCAGATGCAGAGAACATTGGGAAAGAAAGCCACGGCAAAACTTAGAGTCCCCATCAAATTTATCCGGCAAGGATAGGCGTAGACCAGGAGCGGCCACTCGCTGCGGAGGAGGTGCAGGAGCTGGCGGAGGAGATGGTTGTTGCTGCTGTAGCTGAGACTGAATCTGCTGTAGTTGTGACTGGAGTTGCTGTGTCATGGTGGTCAAGTACGACAGCTGGTGATCTTGTTGGGCGATCTGACGAGCTTGCTGGGCGACCAGCGTAGGGAGGTCAGCGACAACTGGCAGAGGAACTTCAGCGGGATCCATGGCCGGATCTACTGTCACGATGCCGGCTGGCAGGAGGTGGATCCTCTGTGCCAGAGAGGGATAGCGAGGACCGTGCTAGTGGACCGGTTCTAAGACACTACTGGTTTTCACCAGAGCCCGCCGCAAAGCGGGATGGTCTTGCTGCGGCGGTAGTGACCAGGTCGTAACCACTAGCAACGGCTCACCTCTCTGGCTGCTGAAGATAGGCGAGGTACAAGGGAGTAGGCAGAAGCAGAGTCGGACGTAGCAGAAGGTCGGGGGCAGGCGGCAAGGTTCGTAGTCAGGGGAGATAGCAGAAGTTCTGGTACACAGGCTTTAAACACACAAAACGCTTTCTCTAGGCACAAGTGCAACAAGATCCGGCAAGGAAGTGCAAGGGAGGAGGATAGATATAGTCAGGGACCAGGTGGAAGCCAATTAAGCTAATTGGGCCAGGCACCAATCATTGGTGCACTGGCCCTTTAAATCTCAGGGAGCTGGCGCGCGCGCGCCCTAGAGAGCGGAGACGCGCGCGCCAGCACATGACAGCAGGAGACGGGAACGGGTAAGTGACCTGGGATGCGATTCGCGAGCGGGCGCGTCCCGCTGTGCGAATCGCATCCCCAACGGCCAGGACAGGGCAGCGCTCCCGGTCAGCGGGACCGACCGGGGCGCTGCGGAGAGAGAGACGCCGTACGCGCTCCGGGGAGGAGCGGGGACCCGGAGCGCTAGGCGTAACATGCGCATGGCGCTCTCTCACTTTGGAGCCCTGTCGTATTTCAGGGCAACAGTTTTGGGACACATATGGGGTATCGCCGTACTCGGAAGAAATTGCCTTACAAATTTTGGGGGCTTTTTCTTCTTTAACCCCTTATGAAAAGGTGAAGTTGGGGTCTACACCAGCATGTTAGTGTAAAAAAATAAATTTTTTACACTGACATGCTGTTGTTGCCCTATACTTTTCATTTTCACAAGAGGTAAAAGGGAAAAAAGACCCTCTAAATTTGTAATGCAATTTCTCCTGAGTACGGAGATACCCCATATGTGGGCGCAAAGTGCTCTGGGGGCGCACAACAGGGCCCAGAAGGGAGAGTGCGCCATGTACATTTGAGGTGATTTGCACAGAGGTGGCTGATTGTTACAGAAGTTCTGACAAAACAATAAATATCCATATGTGACCCCATTTTGGAAACTACACCCCTCACGGAATGTAATAAGGGGTGCAGTGAGAATTTACACCCCACTGGTGTATGACAGATTTTTGGAACAGTGGTCTGTGAAAATGAAAAATAAAATTTTTGATTTGCACAGTCCACTGTTTCAAATATCTGTCAAACGCCAGTGGGGTGTAAATGCTCACTGCACCCCTTATTAAATTCCATGAGGGGTATAGTTTCCAAAATGGGGTCACATGTGGGGGGGTCCACTGTTCTGGCACCATAGGGGCTTCCTAAATGGGACATGCCCCCCAAAAACCCTTTCAGAAAAACTCACTCTCCAAAATCCCATTGTCGCTCCTTCCCTTCTGAGCCCTCTACTGTGCCCGCCGAACACTTGACATACACATATGAGGTATTTCCTTACTCGAGAGAAATTGGGTTACAAATTTTAGGGTGATTTCTCTCCTTTTACCCCTTGTAAAAATTCAAAAATTGGGTCTACAAGAAAATGCGAGTGTAAAAAATGAAGATTTAGAATTTTCTCCTTCACTTTGCTGCTATTCCTGTGAAACACCTAAAGGGTTAACACACTTACTGAATGTCATTTTGAATACTTTGGGGGGTGCAGTTTTTATAATGGGGTCATTTATGGGGTATTTCTAATATGAAGACCCTTAAAATCCACTTCCAACCTGAACTGGGCCCTGAAAAATTACGATTTTGAAAATCTTGAGAAAAATTGGAAAATTGCTGCGGAACTTTGAAGCCCTCTGGTGTCTTCCAAAAGTAAAAACTTGTCAATTTTTTTATGCAAACACAAAGTAGACATATTGTTTATGTGAATCAATATGTAATTTATTTGGAATATCCATTTTCCTTTCAAGCAGAGACTTTCAAAGTTAGAAAAATGCTAAATTTTCTAAATTTTCATGAAATTTTTAGATTTTTTACCAAGAAAGGATGCAAATATCAGTGAAATTTTACCAATAACATAAAGTAGAATATGTCACGAAAAAACAATCTTGGAATCAGAATGATAAGTAAAAGCATTCCAAAGTTATTAATGTTTAAAGTGACAGTGGTCAGATTTTCAAAAAATGCCCAGGTCATGAAGGTGAAAATGGGCTGTGTCATGAAGGGGTTAAGGGTAGTGTCACACATGCTGTATTTTGCTGTAAATTTTCCTACCCACTGAAGTCAATTGGTAGCAAAATCAGCTGCATATTTTGCCAACAATTCACTTCAATGGGTAGGAAAATTTGCAGCAAAATAAGGCATGTGTGACACTACCTCTAGGGAAGGGTCACATGTGCCGTATTTTGCTGCATATTTTAATGTGTATTTTCTGCAGCTAATTTTGCTATCCATTTACTTCAATGGGTAGAAAAATACTTAGTAGCAACTACGCAGCAAATACGTAACAAAATACGGCACGAGTAACTCTACTCCCAGGGTGTGTTTACATGTACAGAAAACTGCGCAGGATTTGAAGCTGCAGATTTAATGTAAACTAAATGACTGAACAAAGCTTTAAATCTACAGCTTCAAAACCTGTGCAACAAATATGCGAGGGATACTGTACATGTTAATAGACCCTTTATGTACGGAGAATGAACATGCCTAAAGAGGTCTTAGTATGTGATAGAATAAGTTGGGAATCATGGACTCCAACTCCCACCATCCCCATAAGCATAATGGGCAAAAAAATGTCCATAGATTTTTACTTCATCTCTTGCCTATTTATTTATCATTTATTCTGGGCACTGTCTGGTTACTGATGTTTCATTTCAATTATTTAGCACATATTCACTCACTTTGATATTTAGTGCAATGAGGGTCCATTACAATGTAGGGAACGTGTAAATGTACTTACAGTTGGAGTCTTCGAGGTAGAATTTATTGGGACTATTTCCTGATGTTTTTTTATGGGGTTTTTAAGTGTTTTAATGTTGTTAGGGTTTGTAGGATTTATTTGGAGATTACTTTTTGTGCACTAATTCTTTTTAAATTATTAATGCTGCGGGAGAAATTGAGTTAACTATAGTTTATTTTTTGGGAAAACCCCTTTATGTTTGTTGGTCCTTGAGTGTATGGTAGAGGTATAAAGAGGTGTATATATGCATCTAATGTTTGTTGTAATGAATATGTAAATAAATACTGACTCCCTTTAGCATTATGAGTTAGCGCTGGGAGTACCCTGATATCCAGTGGTGAAATCATAATAAACATTTATGTAACATAAATATGAATACTTCTTGCAGACTAGAGATCTTTTGTTGTAATACTTTTAATTCAATAGAGGGGTATAGTATACTGCAGATCTGTTGCAGTTTAGAGTGGTTAGATGCACCAACAAATAGTCGAGAAAAATATTTCCACATATGACTTAACCCCTTAAGGAGATAGGGCGTATCCATACGCCCCCGTTTCCAAGTCCTTAAGGACCGAGGGCGTATGGATACGCCCTGAGCATTTCCGGCCTCCACCGCTAGCCGGAGGGGAGCCGGGGCCGGATGCCTGCTGAAATCGTTCAGCAGGCATCCCGGCATATCGCCCAGGGGGGTCATTATGTCCCCCCATGTCGGCGATTGCTGCAGATCGCTGGACAATTCAGTCCAGCGATCTGCGGCGGATTCCGGGTCAATCGGGTCTCCAGTGACCCGATGACCCGGAATTACTGGCTGATCGGGGCCATCAGAGACGGCCCCGAACAGCCAGAGCCTGCAGGAGTGAGGTGGCACTGGTGCCACCTCACGATCGCCCTGATTCGTCGGCCGGATTACCGGCCGACAAATCCGGGCGCCTGCTGCGGGTGTCACTCCCGCAACCCGCTCCGCCCCTCTTCCGGAGGACGTGAGCGGGTGCGGGAAGACGACCCCGGGTGCTGGGGAACCCGATCCCCGCCGTCCCTGTTGGGATCGGGGCCCCAGGAGCGACGGCGGCAGCGAGGGACAGTCCTGCAGTGTGGATCGTTGGAGGTGACAGCCTCCTGCTGTTGCTTAGCAACAGCTCCCAGCATGCAACAAGGGCATGCTGGGAGCTGTAGTTATGCAACAGCAGGAGGCAGACCACCACAACTCCCAGCATGCCCTTATGGGCATGCTGGGACTTGTAGTTTTGCAACAGCTGGAGGCACATTCTTTCTATGGAAAAGTGTACCTTCAGCTGTTGTGTAACTACAACTCCCAGCTTGCACAATCAGCTAAAGGGCATGCTGGGAGTTGTAGTGGTGCATCTGGTGGTTGCATAACTACAACTCCCAGCATGCCCGTTGGCTGTCGGTGACTGCTGAGAGTTGTAGTTTTGCAACAGCTGAAGGCACACTGAGTTAAGTAGTAAACCAGTGTGTCTCCAGCTGTTGCATAACTACAATCCCCAGCATCCCCAGCCAATGTAGTATGCCTCCGGCTGTTGCATAACTACAAGACCCAGCATGCCCTTCCGCTGTCCGTACATGCTGGGGGTTGTAGCTTTTGCAACAGCTGAAGGCACACTGGTTGCAAAACACTGAGTTTGTTACCAAACTCAGTGTTTCACAACCTGTGTGTCTCCAGCTGTTGCAAAACTACAACTCCCAGCATGCACTGATAGACCGTCCATGCTGGGAGTTGTAGTTTTGCAACAGCTGGATGTTCCCCCCCCAATGTGAACGTACAGGGTACACTCACATGGGCGGAGGATTACAGTAAGTATCCGGCTGCAAGTTTGAGCTGCGGCAAATTTTCCGCTGCAGCTCAAGCTGCCAGCGAGAAACTACTGTGAACCCCCACCCGTGCGACTGTACCCTAAAAACACTACACTACACTAACACAAAATAAAATAAAAAGTAAAAAACACTACATATACACATACCCCTACACAGCCCCCCTCCCCTCCCCAATAAAAATGAAAAACGTCTGGTACGCCACTGTTTCCAGAACGGAGCCTCCAGCTGTTGCAAAACAACTACTCCCAGTATTGCCAGATAGCCACTGACTGTCTAGGCATGCAGGGAGTTTTACAACAGCTGGAGGCCCCCTGTTTGGGAATCACTGGCGTAGAATTCCCCTATGTCCACCCCTATGCAATCAATATTTTAGGGCTCAAATGCGCATGGCGCTCTCACTTTGGAGCCCTGTCGTATTTCAAGGCAACAGTTTAGGGCCACATATGGGGTATCGCCGTACTCGGGAGAAATTGGTCTTCAAATTTTGGGGGGTATTTTCTGCTATTACCCTTTTTAAAAATGTACAAATTTTGGGAAACCAAGCATTTTAGGGAATAAAAAAAATAATTTTCACATATGCAAAAGTCGTGAAACACCTGTAGGGTATTAAGGTTCACATTACCCCTTGTTACGTTCCCCGCGGGGTCTAGTTTCCAAAATGGTATGCCATGTGTTTTTTTTTTTGCTGTTCTGGCACCATAGGGGCTTCCTAAATGCGGCATGCCCCCAGAGCAAAATTTGCTTTCAAAAAGCCAAATGTGACTCCTTCTCTTCTGAGACCTGTAGTGCGCCAGCAGAGCACTTTTCACCCCCATATGGGGTGTTTTCTGAATCGGGAGAAATTGGGCTTCAAATTTTGGGGGGTATTTTCTGCTATTACCCTTTTTAAAAATGTAAAAATTTTGGGAAACCAAGCATATTAGGTAAAAAAAAAATTTTTTTTTACATATGCAAAAGTCGTGAAACACCTGTAGGGTATTAAGGTTCACATTACCCCTTGTTACGTTCCCCGAGGGGTCTAGTTTCCAAAATGGTATGCCATGTGTTTTTTTTTGCTGTTCTGGCACCATAGGGGCTTCCTAAATGCGGCATGCCCCCAGAGCAAAATTTGCTTTCAAAAAGCCAAATGTGACTCCTTCTCTTCTGAGACCTGTAGTGCTCCAGCATAGCAATTTTCACCCCCATATTGGGTGTTTTCTGAATCGGAAGAAATTGGGTTTCAAATTTTGGGGGGTATTTTCTGCTATTACACTTTTTAAAAATTTAAAATTTTTGGGAAACCAAGCATTTTAGGTAAAAAAAAAAAGATTATTTTTTACATATGCAAAAGTCGTGAAACACCTGTAGGGTATTAAGGTTCACTTTACCCCTTGTTACGTTCCCTGAGGGGTCTAGTTTCCAAAATGGTATGCCATGTGTGTTTTTTTGCTGTCCTGGCACCATAGGGGCTTCCTAAAGGTGACATGCCCCCCAAAAACCATTTGTCGCTCCTTCCCTTCTGAGCCCTCTACTGCGCCCGCCGAACAATTAACATAGACATATGAGGTATGTGCTTACTAGAGAGAAATTGGGTTTCAAATACAAGTAAAAATTTTCTCCTTTTTACCCCTTGCAAAAATTCAAAAATTGGGTCTACAAGAACATGCGAGTGTAAAAAATGAAGATTTTGAATTTTCTCCTTCACTTTGCTGCTATTCCTGTGAAACACCTAAAGGGTTAATACACTTACTGAATGTCATTTTGAATACTTTGGGGGGTGTAGTTTTTATAATGGGGTCTTTTATGGGGTATTTCTAATATGAAGACCCTTCAAATCCACTTCAAACCTGAACTGGTCCATGAAAAATAGCGAATTTGAAAATTTTGTGAAAAATTTAAAAATTGCTGCTGAACTTTGAAGCCCTCTGGTGTCTTCCAAAAGTAAAAACTCATAAATTTTTATGATGCAAACATAAAGTAGACATATTGTATATGTAAACCCCAAAATTTTTTATTTTGAATATCCATTTTCCTTACAAGCAGAGAGCTTCAAAGTTAGAAAAATGCAAAATTTTCATTTTTTTCATCAAATTTGGGGATTTTTCACCAAGAAAGGATGCAAGTTACCATAAAATTTTACCACTAAGTTAAAGTAGAATATGTCACGAAAAAACAGTCTCGGAATCAGAATGATAACTAAAAGCATTCCAGAGTTATAAATGTTTAAAGTGACAGTGGTCAGAATTGCAAAAAACGCTCCGGTCCTTAAGGTGAAAAAGGGCTCGGTCCTTAAGGGGTTAAAGAGGATCTTAGGGACAAAATGAAAACTAATATAATAAATACATAAATTAGTGTATGTTTAACCTGTTCAGGACCCATGTCGTACCGGTACGTCATGGGACCCTGGTAGTTAAGGACCCAAGACATACATGTACGTCCATGGGAATTTGGTCCCTGCCGCGCAGTGCGGTCCGGCGCCGAAGTCCACTTACCCATCGGTGGCAGCAGTGACAACGATCAGCTGCGGTGATCGGTGGGCGGCGATCACGTGCGGCTGGCTCCCTGGATCCTACGGAAGCCGGTGAGCTGCCTAGCAACATCTGGAGGGCTACAGTTTGAGACCACTATACAGTGGTCTCTAAACTGTAGTCCTCCAGATGTTGAAAAACTACAACTCCCAGCATGCCCAGACAGCGGTTTGGGTATGCTGGGATTTGTAGTTTTGCAACAGCTGGAGGGCTACAGCTTGAGACCACTATACAGTGGTCTCTAAACTGTAGCCCTCCCGATCTTGCAAAACTACAACTCCTAGCATGCGCACATAGCTGTTTGCTGTCTGGACATGCTGGGATTTGTAGTTTTGCAACATCTGGAGGGCCACAGTTTGGAGATCACTGTGCAGTGGTCTCTAAACTGTAGCTCTCCAGATGTTGCAAAACTGCAAATCCCAGCATGCCTAAACAGCAAACAGCTGTCTCTGGATGCTGGGAGTTGTAGTTGCATACCTCCAGCTGTTGCATAACTACATTTCCCAGCATGCCCTTTGGCGATCAGTACATGCTGGGAGTTGTAGTTTTGCAACAGCTGGAGGCACACTGGTTGGAAAATATTGATTTAGGTAACAGAACCTAACTGAAGGTTTTCCAACCAGTGTGCCTCTAGCTGTTGCAAAAAGTACAACTCCCAGCATGCACGGTTTGTCAGTGCATGCTGGGAGTTGTAGTTTTGAAACAGCTGGAGGTTTGCCCCCCCCCCATGGGAATGTACAGGGTACATTCACAGGGGCGGGTTTACAGTAAGTTTCCTGCTTCAAGTTTGAGCTGCGGCAAATTTTTCGCCGCAGCGCAAACTCCTAGTGGGAAACTCACCATAAACCCCCGCCAGTGCGAATGTACCCTAAAAACACTACACTACACTACACATAATAAAGGGTAAAACACTACATATACACCCCCTTACACTGTCCCCCCCCCAATAAAAATGAAAAACGTATCGGACGGCAGTGTTTCCAAAACGGAGCCTCCAGCAGTTGCAAAACAACAACTCCCAGCATTTCCGGACAGCCACTGACTGTCCAGGCATGCTGGGAGTTTAGCAACAGCTGGAGGCACCCTGTTTGGGAATCACTGGCATAGAATACCCCTATGTCCACCCTTATGCAATCCCTAATTTAGTCTTCAAATGCACATGGCGCTCTCTCACTTCGGAGCCCTGTCGTATTTCAAAGAAACAGTTTAGGGCCACATATGGGGTATTTCCGTACTCGGGAGAAATTGCACTACAAATTTTGGGGGGCTTTTTCTCCCTTTACCCCTTATGAAAAGGAAAAGTTGGGGGCTACATCAGCCTGTTAGTGTAAAAAAATAAAAAAAATTTACACTAACATGCTGGTGTTGCCCCATACTTTTTATTTTCACAAGCAGTAAAAGGAAAAAAAGACCCCCAAAATTTGTACAGCAATTTCTCCTGAATTACCCCATATGTGGGTGTAAAATGCTCTGCGGACACACAACATGGCTCAGGAGGGAGAGTGCACTATGTACATTTGAGGCCTAAATTGGTGATTTGCACAGGGGTGGCTGATTTTACAGTGGTTCTGACATAAACGCAAAAAAATAAATACCCACATGTGACCCCATTTTGTAAACCACAACCCTCATGGAATGTAACAATGGGTATAGTGAGCCTTAACACCCCACAGGTGTTTGACGAATTTTCGTTAAAGTTGGATGGGAAAATGAAAAAAATAAATTTTCACTAACATGCTGGTGTTACCCTAAATTTTTCACAAGGGAAAATAGGAAAAAAGCCCCCCAAAATTTGTAACCCCATTTCTTCTGAGTAAGAACATACCCCATATGTGGATGTAAAGTGCTCTGCGGGCGAACTACAATGCTCAGAAGACAGGGAGTGCCATTGGGCTTTTGAAGAGAAAATTTGTCCGGAATTGAAGGCCATGTGTGTTTACAAAGCCCCCATAGTGCCAGAACAATGGACCCCCACATGTGACCCCATTTTGGAAACTCCACCCCTTTTTATAAGGGGGTCATTTGTGGGGTATTTCTAATATCCACTTCAAAACTGAACTGTTCCCTGAAAAATACAGATTTTGAAAAATTTGTGAAAAATTGGAAAATTGCTGCTGAATTTTGAAGCCCTCTGATGTCTTCCAAAAGTAAAAACATGTCACCTTTATGATGGAAACATAAAGTAGACATATTGTATATGTGAATCAATATATAATTTATTTGGAATGTCTATTTTCCTTACAAGCAGAGAGCTTCAAAGTTAGAAAAATGCAACATTTTCAATTTTTTTCATCAAATTTTGGAATTTTTCACCTAGAAATGATGCAAGTATCGACAAAAATTTACCACTTTCATGAAGTAGAATATGTCACGAAAAAACACTCTCAGAATCACAATGAAAGGTTAAAGCATCCCAGTGTTATTGATGCTTAATGTGACAGTGGTCAGATGTGCAAAAAATGGCAATGTCCTACACTGAAAATTGGCTGGGTCCTTAAGGGGTTAATAGAGATTCGGCGCGAATAAATTTAGACCAAAGCAAATTTTTTCGGAAAATTCGGCAAATCGTCCGAATCAAATTTTTCTAAAATTCGCTCATCTCTAGTCATGACACAACCCATACTGCTGTGTGCTAGAATGGTTTGTGTCAGTGAAAGGAAAGTCAAAGCAACCAATCAGAATAAACTATATATCAGTTCCTAGACAAAACAAACAAAAATAATTAATAAAAGGTATTAAGTATTATTTTTCTGAATATATACTAATGTGTTTTTTATTATACAATAAAAGAGAACTCCTTTAATAATTGCTTTATACAATAGTCCGTGCATGTGTGTGTTCTAGAAAACACCTTACCTTATTTTTCTAGTTAAAAGCAAGCACCTATTGTTAGTATAACATATCTCTGCATGTAGTCATAGCAATATTTGGGTTAACAATTAGTCTGAAGGAAGGGTACTTGAATCATGTAGTCTCATCAATCAAATACACCCCCCTTCGTAACATTCCTCCTAACAGCCAGACATGAGACAGATGTCCCCCTGCTGTCCTGGAGAGTGAGTGGCTGTCTAGACCCTATTTGGAATCCCTATACAAAGGGGATCTTAAGAAGTGTGTCGTACCCCAGACAAAGACGGGGCAAAGGGCACTATCATACTAAATCCTTTAAAAATATTTTGTACATTAGTATGTGGAAAATTTTCTTAACTTTATGAAATAATCTTTCTGTACCCATCACTGGACAAGCAATCGGTATTATTGGGAAAGCAATGGATATGCATTGTTAAAAGTTATTTCCTTGTTTTTTTTTATTTTTTACATATATCATGCACACTCATTATGACTAGTTGTACAGAACTTTATTTTTATTTTATTTCAGCACAGCTGTATCTATGCGTTTCATTAATCTAGTTAAGTCATGTGATCACAATATGACCCACAGAAAGTTACATGGCTTAATGTATCAAAAGGAAGTCATGGGTCAGCTGACTTCCTGTGAACTCCAGAATGACGTCATGAACTATTTTAAAGTGCTCCTGCCAGTTTACAGCCCATCCCCACCCCACTCAGATCAGTACACTACTCTATCTCTATGGGATCATGATATATAATAGATTTACATTTCTCCTGGGGCTGTGTTTGTACATTGGAAAGTGAGTTTTGAAGTCATTTTGTTTTGCTTATGTGCAGCACATTTATCATACCGTACTATCAAGAAGGGTTGATAAATTTGGTGCACATAAGCAAAAAACTAAAAAACTTTTTAAAAGTGCTCTCTAAAGGCAGTTTTATAAGCCAGGTCTGACCAACTTTTTGGAGGTGTTTACGACTCTTTTAGGGGGAGATTTATCTAAACCTGTCCAGATGAAAAGCCACTGAGTTGCCCATAGCAACCAATCAGATCGCTTCTTTTATTTTAGAAAAGACCTCCAAAAAATGAAAGAAGTGATCTTATTGGTTGCTATAGGTAACTCAGCAACTTTTCCTCTGGACAGGTTTTGATAAATCTCCCCCTTAATGCCTATGTGCGACATTCGTACTTCATAAATTTGTGACCACTGCAAAGAAAAAACTGAAAGTTGCTTAAGTAAGTCTGTTTGGTACTTTCTGTGTACCCACAAAAGTCACAAAAAATTGTTCTTACTCAGGGCCAGTCTGGCTAATTCAGGGCCAGTCTAGCTAGGCCATGGTTAGGTCTACCTCTTTTCTCCAGGAAAGGAGGACAGACTTGGAACTGGCTTCTCCACCTAGTGGACAGGCGTCTACATTTGGCAAAATCATTCATTCAGCAGTACAGAAAATGCAATGTGAATAAGTTAAAGGGGTTCTCCACCATAAGATGATTTTAGTACGTACCTGGCAGACAGTAATGGACATGCTTAGGAAGGATATACACTTGTGTTGGTGCTAAATGGCTATGTTGTGATATAACCACAATACTAGCTTTTTGTAAACTGGTATTTCCTGTTTGACTTTTCTTTTTTTGACTACAAATCCCACAATTCCATTTTACTCCCTTCCACACATCAGCCACCCCACCCATTGAAACATAAATGAGCTGCATCCATCATATCACCTGTGATTTTCAATCAGGGTGCCTACAGCTGTTGCATTAGTTGCAGATTGATCTCTCTCCCACCAAGCGATCGCTCCACCCACTGAAGCAGACAGGCTCCCTGTCATCAGCTGACTAGTGAGTCAGGTCTCAGCCGCATTGCAACCTGGGAAAAATCTGAGACAACAGTCATTCTGTATGCTGATAAAAAGAAATATTGGGGTGAAAATCACAGAAGAATTGTGAGAAAACCATCACACACAGGTACAGACACTACCTGTAGCACATTGATAAATTCCTCCACCCCCTCACTACCCTGCCGGATCTTTGTTGCCTTGAGCCTGAGAGAAAGTATTCCTGTTATTGCCTTGCCGTGTATCTGATCCTTTGATCTGTGACCTGACCTTGCTCCTTGCCGCCTGCCTATCCTGACTACATGCTGTCTTATCCCTCCTGTGCCTTGCATCTCCTCAGCCACCTGTGTGGTCGAGCCATGCAAGGGGTAGTGACCTGGGTGCCGCCTGCTGCAGCAAGTCCATCCCGCTTTGCGGCGGGCTCTGGTGAAAATAAGCGACCCCTTAGATTCTGCTCCCTGGTATGGTACAAGTCAATACTGTGGAGGGGGACGGGAAAAGACCCACCTTCCTATATTCTAACACTGTTCAGCTGTACTTATTATTTTAAAACCCCCCCCCCCACAAAATACTAACCTTCCACGCTCCCCAAACACCACTGGTATCACACAGCCCTGGTCCCTGCTGTACCGCTCTTCTAAGTTTCGGGGACATGAAGTCAAAGGGCCACTCAGCTAATCAGATGCCATTGTGGGACACCAATGCAGCCACTGATTGGCTAAGAGGGCCTATGATGTCATGTCACCGGACCTAGAACCAGTGGAGAAACAAGGAAGGTAAGTGTCTGTTTTCTTTTTTTTTTTACCATTTCCCTAATTATAAAAATCGTTGCTGCCCTGATAACTCCTTTAACATTATATAAATAATAAATATAGACAATATCATATTTTATATTTGTCTATACGTTATATTGTATTACAGTAGTTGATTATCTCATATGTCTGAAATGTTTTAGTTATAGAACTTTTAGATGTGTGTAGGCCATTGTCATATATGACTATAGTGGTAGGTAGCTATGAAGTAGAGTATATATACATCTACAGTATATATATATATGTAATAGTAGCTGTAGATTTTTTTTTATTCCATTATTTTTCACATAGGTATGATTTACACTAGCATTGTTTTGCACGTTTTCAAATACATTTTTATGAAAGAAAAAAAAAATGAAAAAACTAAATTTTGATCTGTCCAATCCATTTTATTCAGTTAAAAGTAATAAATAGCCTAAAAAGTCAAGTGTAAATTTAATTGGCTTACCTTCCCATATCCTCCACAGTGGAACACCAGCACCATTAGTATGCTATTTCATGGATGTGTTGCAGGTTATTCCTGAGATGCTTCTGACATCTACTGACCTAAATGCTAAGTGCAGCTGTAATAAAACAGAGTATTACCAACATTTAGTTGATGTATTTTTATGCACTGTAGAAATCAGTCTTAAATGGACGCTGTCATTTAAAACATTGCCTACATTTAATAGTAGATGTTCTTTGTAACATATTTGAAAATCACTTCATTTACCAAAAATGACTATACAAAGCTCTACAGTAATAACCACGTCTCACTTCTCACATCTGCTGTCCCCTGTCTGTTGATAGGCTAAATTTCTCTTTCACGTGACCAGGATGGAAGTGGGCCAAGACATAGCTACTGCTGTAGGAAAAGTGTAGAGCTAGCCTGGACTGTGTATGTACAATCGGTGAGTCTTTCTCCATCATCCAGAGCAGTGGTCTCCAAACCGTGGCCCTCCAGATGTTGCAACAATACAACTCCTACATGTCCAGGACACTAGCGACTGTCCTCACTGTGCCTGAGAGGTAAATCAAGGCTTCCCTCTCATCTCAGCAGCAGTTTGGTGCTTACTGTAACCCCTTCCTTGCTTTGCTGCTACTGTTTCTTTCACTTCACCTCACATACAGTAACTATTTGCAAAACCAGCTCTTTAGAAACCCTTTCTTCATCTACATTCCATCCATAGTAATGTACAGTATAAATCATTCCCCATTGTGTGTACTATTATTAAACAGCTGAGGTCTGGTCCTGTCCCCTGAAATGAAGAAAATAAGAAATAGCTTCTATTATGCTTCTATTACCCGTGTCAACTGCTTTGTCCTGTTTTCCTGCAAGGGACCCACACTTGAAAGTGCTATAGAGCATTTAAAAAAAATATATTTTACTATTGTAAAATAATTTTACAACTTTACAATTTTACTGTTCTGACCTTTCCCAGCATTCCATGTCATAGGTCACATGGTCTCCAGGGGAGCATGGCTATGCTGCAGTGGGTGGATAGCATTACTTCAGTAAATCTCTTCCACCCTACTAGCCCCCACCCACTGCAGCATAGCTGCGCTCTCCTGGAGACCATTTAACATATGACATACTATCTCAGGCAGCATGGAATGCTGGGAAAGGTCAATTATAAATAAAAAGACTTACACTGTTGCACTAACAGTTGTGGATCCAGTGCATGAAAACGGGAAAATGCAGCAGCGTATAGAGGTAACAGATGTACATAACACAGTATTATAACTTGGCATCATGGGCTGAAAGGCTGAAGAAAAAAATCCTAGAATACCCTATATTCTAACATAACCATGCATGTTTTTAAAAATCTATTGATACAACATGAAAGCTTTAAAAGTAGAGTTATCGTTGCAAATCTTTATTCAGTAAAGATGACCTACAAGCTGCATACACTTTAACAAGGGAAAAACAAATGAATAGCCAATTAATAGGTATATAGACTAGTGATAGGATGTACTGTAATCGATGCCAGTCGTTTAAATTGTAATGCTGACACCTAGTGGTCAGGCTTAAATTTTGCAGTCTTTATAGTATGTATATTATAGGGGAAGTGGCCATGACCAGGGCATCTCAGGTACTGGTGCCTCTCCGAAAGGACAGAAGCTTGCCACACGTTAACTGTGAAGGGTAAATGCTTAATGACACAGATGGTGCAGTGCTGGAGGACTTCAAGACATGAGCCGTAAAGATGTGCATCCTATGTTCCCATCCCTAGCAAAGGCTTTAAACCATGTGTTGGGACAGAGAGAAATAGTTGCTTAGCCATGTTGGCACCAGGTAATATGTGACGGTTATTACTTGGCTATTTGCTTATTTTTTCCTTGTTATAGTGTATACAGCTCCAACCAAATACAGTGGGATACAAAAGCTATGTAAGGAGAGGGACCACTGCCCCCCTGTACTCCTAAGCTAGGTAGGAAGAACAATCTAAACCTGCCAAATGCAGCAATATGAAACACTAACCTATAATAAAAAAGGCTGCAGCAAAAATGATATACTTTAATAAAATCTTTATTGACAAGAATGATACACATACAATAAAGATGGTAGCAACTGAGAAAGAGGTGTACTTGGAAAGCACAGAGGTGAGAAAACACATTGCTATGTATATAGACATCTACCACATTGGGTGTATAGATATAAAATCATCACAGGTATGGACTGTTAATGCATGCTATACAAATAAAATGCAAGTGCCGGAACATATGTACAAAGCAAACAGAAACAATACTCACATGTAAACGACACTCTGGTGCTCACAAGGACGCCCGCTCCTAAAATCGTTCTAAAATCTATTTCCTTCTTTCAGGGGTATGTGGTGAGGGTGTGATGAGGGCAGATAGAATTAGAGGTAGATGGCATTAACCTCTTGTGTTTGTGACGCCAGGGTGAAGTTTATCCTCTACACCACCTGAAGGATCCTGAGTCAGACAGGTGTAACAGTCTATACAGCTTGGCTGGGCCCAAGGAAGTGTCCAGTGACTTCAGAGACCTCAGGGCTTGCTGGGACTTGGTGGACTGGGACAATTTGCTGCAGAGCCACGCTGACTGAAAGCAGATTGACTTGGACTTACTTGACTATGGCAGAATATGACTGACTTCACCCTTTCTTTAGCTTACCAGGCCTTTACTTGACCTGTGGGGTACTGGACTTTAGGATCCGTGGCTGCATGGTAGACTTTAGGCCTCTTTAGGACTCCAGACACGACCTTACTTCAACTCAGCAAAGACTTAAAGAGAGAGAGAGGAGGCTCCACCCAGGGCATATATGGGAGAGACTCTGGTGGGGACCCATAGGTCACCCTTAGGTCACATGGTCACTGGTACCTCAATGAGTTACAATCACATGACAACAGGTCTTATAGGCATAACACATTTTATATACAATACTCTATATAACAAGCATAGAAGCAGATATGCAAAAGAACAGGTGCAGGGGGGGGGGGGGGGGGGGGGCCCAGGGGTCACTGTATGGAGGCTGCCTGACAGGGCAGCAAGGGTACAGGGGTGCATCTCCTGTACTGGGCCACCACTGGTATATACAGCTTGTGGATAATGTTTTGGGAATTATTATACCCTGTACAAATACTGAATGTCAAAATTTATGATTGTTGGTCCCATCACATTCAGAAAAAAAGAAATTCAAAGCGATCATAGAGTCCAATATACACATGAATTGTATGAATAAAAACTACAGATCACAACAGAAAAAAAATTGTCTGGTGACAAAAAAAATTACATAAAAAAGAACAAAAGTTATAGAGTTATACAATTTTTAAACAGTACTAAAACATAAGAAACTATACAAACTGGATATTGTTGTAAGTGTACTGAACTGAAGATAAAGATAACAATTCCGTTACAACACAGCTTACCTGCACTCCATTGTTTCTTCTTTTAGTAAAGTTGTTTCTACTAAAAGTTCAGCATTATAAGTGCTAAGATTTCAGATGGGGGTTCCATGTTGAACTTTAAGGGTAAGTTCTGCAACAGTTCTGATAGACTAAGAAGCAGTGGCACAGAGTGCATACGAACTGTCTTTGAAAAAACTGATCCCATAAGGTCCCATAAGGGCATTAATGTATATAAGCGCTGCGGAGGCATAAATACATGGAATCGCTCTGTGCAGCTAATGACAAGTGGGTGCTGCTGGAGAGATTGCGGGGGGGGGGGGGGGGGGGACGGGGGCAATCAGACATCCTATTCCCTATCCTTTGGCTAGGGGATAAGTTGTCTTGGGGCGGAGTGCCCCTTTAACCCGCTAAATAATTTTCTGGGGGTTTTGCATTACATTTTATGGAAAAATGAATGATGCCTTAGAAGGAGGGAAAAAAGAAAACATTGAAACAAACATTTTCCTGAGCATTCAAGTGGACCTGTCAGCAGGTTTTTAGGGTATAAAGTAAGGGCATGGCTGTATATAGCTTTTGACCCTTAATCTGTACATACTTCTTTGTTAGTTGACTCCTCTAGCGCAGAGATACCAGAGTATTAAAAATAATGTAGATTAGACTTCCGAGCTCTTTGGGCCTTCCCCTTGGCTGCTAGAGCTTTTCAAAATTCAGCCCCATAACCAGTCAGTCACTTCCGTCTGTGCACTGGTCACTAGAGATGAGCGAATCGAATCAAAGCTGACGAACCCGAATTTGTTAAAAATTTCATGAAATATTGGATTCGCAACGAATGCAAATATCGCCGCGATTCACAAAAATGCTGGCGTTACCCTAAATTTTTCCTTTTCACAAGGGAAAATAGGAAAAAAAAAGCCTCCCAAAATCTGTAACCCCATTTCTTCTGAGTAAGAACATACCCCATATGTGGATGTAAAAGTGCTCTGCAGGTGGGCTTTTGGAGAGAGAATTAGGCTGGAATAGAAGGCTGTGTGTTTACAAAGCCCCTATAGTTCCAGAACAATGGACCCACTCACATGTGACCCCTCACGGAATGCAAGAAGGGGTGCAGTGAGCATTTACACCCCACAGGTTTTTGGAACAGTGGTCCGTGAAAATGAAAAATTAAATTTAAAATGAAATGCTCACTGCACACCTTATTAAATTCTGTGGGGGGTGTAGTTTCCAAAATGGGGTCCACTTTTCTGGCCCCACGGGGGGCTTTGTAAATGCACAAGGCTCCCGACTTCTATTCCAACCCAATTCTCTCTCCATAAGCTCAATGGCGCTCCTTCTCTTCTGAGCATTGTAGTGCATCAGCAGAGCACTTGACTTCCACACATGGGGTATTTCCATACTCAGAAGAAATGGGTTATGAGAAAATGGAAAGTCGTCCAGCTCACCACCGCCGCCTCAGTGCACGGACTCGTGCGGACACCACGAGGACGGATAAATGGAAAATAGAAGAATGTCCAGCACAAAAGCACAATGCAAGATGATAATTTATTGTGAATTCACACAGCAAATAGCAACACGGATCATGGAGTAGGGTGACGCGTATCAGCAACCTTAGTCGCCTTAGTCATACCAGATGTTGTACCTTAGTCTGGTATGACTAAGGCGACTAAGGTTGCTGATACGCGTCACCCTACTCCATGATCCGTGTTGCTATTTGCTGTGTGAATTCACAATAAATTATCATCTTATATCGTGCTTTTGTGCTGGACATTCTTCTATTTTCCAGAAGAAATGGGGGTAACAAATTTTGGGGGGCATTTTCTCCTATTACCCCTTGTATAAATGTAAAATTTGGGGAAAAGACAGCATTTTAGAGAGAAAAAAATAAAAATTCATTTACACATCCAACTTTAACTAAAAGTCATCAAACACCTGTGGGTTGTTAAGGCTCACTGGACCCCTTGTTACGTTCCCTGAGGGGTGTAGTTTCCAAAATAGAATGCCATGTGGGGGTTTTCTTGCTGTTCTGGCACCATAGGGGCTTCCTAAATGTGACATGCCCTCAAAAACCATCTCAGCAAAATTTGCTTTCCAAAAGCCAAATGTGATTTCTTCTCTTCTGAGCATTGTAGTGCGCCAGCAGTGCACTTGACATCCACATATGGGGTATTTCCATACTCAGAAGAAATGGGGTTACAATTTTTGGGGGGCATTTTCTCCTATTACTCCTTGTAAAAATGTAAAATTTGGGGAAAAAAACAGCATTTTAGTGAAAAAAATGTAAATTAATTTACACGTCCAACTTTAGCGAAAAGTCATCAAACACCTGTGGGCTGTAAAGGCTCACTGGACTGCTTGTTACGTTCCCTGAGGGGTTTAGTTTTCAAAATAGTATGCCACGTGGGGTTTTTCTTGCTGTTCTGGCACCATAGGGGCTTCCTAAATGTGACATCCCCTACAAAAACCATTTCAGAAAAACTCACTCTCCAAAATCCCATTGTCGCTCCCTCCCTTCTGAGCCCTCTAGTGCACCCACAGAACACTTGACATCCACATATGAGGTATTTCCTTACTCGAGAGAAATTGGGTTACAAATTTTAGGAAGATTTTTCTCCTTTTACCCCTTGTAAAAATTCAAAAACTGGGTCTTCAAGAACATGAGAGTGTAATAAATGAAGATTTTAAATTTTCTCCTTCACTTTGCTGCTATTCCTGTGAAACACCTAAAGGGTTAACACACTTACTGAATATCATTTTGAATACTTTGAGGGGTGCAGTTTTTATAATGGGGTCATTTGTGGGGTTTTTCTAATATGAAGGTCCTTCAAATCCACTTAAAAACTGAACTGGTCCCTGAAAAATTCTGATTTTGAAAATGTTGTGAAAAATTGGAAAATTGTTGCTGAACTTTGAAGCCCTCTGATGTCTTCCAAAAGTAAAAACATGTCAACTTTATGATGCAATCATAAAGTAGACATATTGTATATCTGAATCAATATATCATTTATTTGGGATGTCCATTTTCCTTATAAGCAAAGAGTTAAAAAATGCAAATTTTTCAAATTTTTCATCAAATTTAACATTTTTCACCAAGAAATGAAATTTACCGCTAACATAAAGTAGAATATGTCACGAAAAAACTATTTCAGAATCAGAATGAAAGGTAAAAGCATCCCAGAGTTATTAATGCTTAAAGTGATAGTGGTCAGATTTGCAAAAAAGGCCTGCGTCCTTAAGGTGAAAATGAGCTGCGTCCTTAAGAGGTTAAGGGGGTTTGCGATTTTTTTTTTTTGCCTACCTGTGACTTTTGTACTTGAAAACTTCCCAACCACTGCAAAGTGAAAACTCAAAATTGCTTAGGTAGGAAGCACAAAAAAAATGCTTAGGCGCACGTGCAACTTTTTTTGTGACTTTTGTAAGCAAAAAATAAAACCTCCTCTATATCTCTTAATAAATCTTCCTCATAGTTTTCAAGTGGTTTTAAGGCTAAGTTAACCCCTTAAGCCCTTTTTCACCTTAAGGACTGAGCCCTTTTTCGCAATTCTGACCACTGTCGCTTTACGAATTAATAACGCGAAAACACTTTTACCGAATATCCTGATTCCGAGATTGTTTTTTCGTGACATATTCTACATTATTTTGGTGGTAAATTTTCGGCGTTAATTGCATCCTTTTTTGGTGAAAAATCCCAAAATGTCATGAAAATGTTGAAAATTTTGCATTTTTCGAACTTTGAAGCTCTCTAATTGTAAGGAAAATGGATATTCCAAATAAATTCTATTTTTCTTCACAAACACAATATGTGCACTTTATGTTGGTATCATAAAATGGACATTTTTTTGCTTTTTGAAAAAATTAGAGGACTTCAAAGTAGAGCAGCAATTTTCAAAAATGTCATGAAAATTGCTAAATCTGAAGGGACAGATGTTACAGAACTACAACTCCCAGCATGCCTGGGAAGTCGAGGCATGCTGAGAGTTGTAGTTTGGCAACATCTGGAGGGCTACTGTTTGGGCACCACTGTAACAGTGGTCTCCAGACTGTGACCCTCCAGATGTTGCAAAACTACAACTCCCAGCATGCCTAGACAGCTTTTGGCTGTCTGGGCATGCTAGGAGTTGCAGTTTGGCCCCCCTAGTGGTTGCCACAGTTAAGATCGATTTACTTTCACTTTCAATTTACCCCCCTCCCCCCCACTGTCGATTCCCTACCTGATCAGGATCCTGCAGGCTCCAGCGAAGATCCCAGGTCCCCAGGCATCTTCTCCTGCAGGTACGGCCTCCATCTTCTTTCCAGAGCCCCTCGACATCCAGGGGCGAGCAGAACGGGGGGTTGCCATGGCAACCCCCTGTCCTGCGCTGCCATTGGTCAGAACTCCGTTCTGAGTAATGGCAGGGGATAGGAGTAGATCGCAGCTTTGCAACCTCATTCCTATCCTTTAGGCTGATCGGGGCTGTTGCTGACAACTCCGATCAGCCCTATTTTCCGGGTGATCGGGTCACCAGAGACCCGATCAGCCCGGAATTGGAGAAAATCGCATGTCTGAATTGACATGCGATTTTCTCCGATCGCCAACATGGGGGGGTCTCAGGACCCCCCTGGGCAATGTGCCAGGGTGCCTGCTGAATGATTTCAGCAGGCATCCGGCTCCGGTCCCCAACCGGCTAGCGGTGGGGACCGGATTTCCCACGGGCTTATGGATACGCCCTCGGTCCTTAAGGACTCGGAATGCAGGGCGTATCCATACGCCCTGTGTCCTGAAGAGGTTAAGGACTCAGCCCATTGGACAATTTTATTTTTACCTTTTTTTTTTTCCTCCTCACCTTCAAAAAATCATTACTCTTTTATATTTTCATCCACAGACTAGTATGACGGCTTTTTATTGCGCGACCAGTTGTCTGTTGTAATGCCATCACTCATTTTACCATAAAATGTATGGCCCAACCAAAAAATACTATTTGTGTGGGGAAATTAAAAAGAAGACCGCAATTTTGCAAATTTTGGAAGGTTTTGTTTTCACGCCGTAAAATTTACGGTAAAAATTACATGTGTTCGTTATTCTTTGGGTCAATACGATTAAAATGATACCCATGATAACATACTTTTCTAGTACTGTTGCGCTTAAAAAAAATTGCAAATTTTTAACCAAATTTGCACTGCGGGTGATCCGATCGTCCATATTAGCGACCGCAATGCTGCAGATGCTGTGATCTGTATTGATCACGGCATCTGAGGGGTTAATGACGGACACCCGCGCGATCGCAGATGTCAGCCATTACCGGCGGGTCCCTGGCTGCTATCAGCAGCCAGGACCTGCCGCACATGACCCGAAGAAATAGCTTTTGTATGAAAAGAAAAAAAATGTGGCTGTGTATCAAGGGCTGTGTATGTGTAGGCCTGGCTCGTAGTAGCAGCAAGGGGGAGTGTGGACTGGTGGTAGTTGTAGCCAGCAGACAACAGGCTGTGATGGACTTGTTATAGTCGTAATAGCCAGCAGACAGGACAGCAGTCAGTGGAGGACAGGTGGGAGTAGTAGTAGCCAATCAACAGCAGGAAGTGGTGGACTGGTGGGAGTTGTAGTAGCCCATCAACAGCAAGCAGTGGTGGACTGGTGGGAGTTGTAGTAGCCATCGGACAGCAGGCGGTGTGGTGGTAATACTGTCTTATTAGTGGCATCGGGTAAGGAAGTTTTAAAATTCCTTACTGATCCATGCCTGATTAATTTTAACAAATGTACGTTTTCCCACGTTGCTGGCAGATAATCTTGTTCGCTTAAGGGTTACGAAGACTGAACCCTGCTCTGAACTTTCTCTGATGCTATACTAGAGGATGGACAAGACAGACCAACCAGGGCAAACTGGGCAAGTTCTGGCAGTGGTCTATTCTGGTGACCCAGAAGTTTATGGGCTCATGGTATCTGCCAGAAAAAGTGCACAGCTTAGGTATCAGCTGGTTGTTCAGGTGGTGGTGTACATCCCTTTGGTGACGATGTTTAGTATCCAGAGAAACAGAACTCGGCACAGCACATAAACATCCTCACAATTATACCCCGAGACACCCCAAGATAATCTATGCAGACTAACAGCGTAACCCAGAAGATCCTGGGAGCTCAATTCCTAGAAACCAGTCCAAACAATTGAAAAGAAGATGAATGGCACTCACCAGTACTTCAAACGGGTAAAAGGACTTTATTCAAGAAAAGTGCAGGTGAACAAACATAGCATAGTGAGAATTCTGGACGCTTTCTCTCTGTATTGTAGCAGGTGTTCACATGGTGTTTGCAGTGCTGGGTGTATTTTCTGATTAATGGTCCTTGGTTTGTATTTATTGTTTGAATTACTCGGATAGTGTTTGTAGATGCATATCTCTGTCATCAGTGTTGGAGCAGATCCAGTGGTACCTTGTGGCTTGGTTATATATGATGCCTTTCTTAGTGTATGACAGATAGAATTTATGATTTAAGAACAGATGACTTTATGTGGATCTGAGCTTCTTAGCCCATTATCAAAGCTTCCTATAACCTGCGCTGGATTGTCTTCTCTTCTGTATCTCACTGTGTTTTGCCTAATCAACATTCTCACCCCTTCTCCCCCCACCTTTTCTCATCCTTATCCATGTAGTCTATTGTCCTATAGCTGGAAAATGTATAACCCAACTTGATGTAAATTGTCTTGTGAGATGTAGCCTGTGTGTTTTCTGCTTATGTGCTCAGAAATGCTTTTGACTTGGGAGGCCTCCCGAAAGCTTATCTTTACAAAATACTGTTAGTCCAATAAAAAAGGTATTCCAAGATTTCACAACTGTAATGTCCTCATACAGAACTTGGTTCTGTTCTACCCTTAGGCCCTATCAGGTTGAGTCCATCAGTGACCTGGGTGCTCTCCTGCAATGTCTCCCCCTGCTGTTATAGGTGTCATTTATTGTCATAGGATTATATTCAGTGTATTAATGTATAGCTAGTCTAAAGGACCTGTGAGATGTCACATGTTATGTTTATGTTATCACATGATGTTACCCAGAGGGCACCAGCTTAACCTATGACCCGCAGCTTGACCAATTTACAGGGGTTTGTCTACTCGGGAGAAGCACATATCACCCCTCCACCAGCATCTTATACATATATAATAAACAGTATGTGTAGGGCACTAATGTTCACATAATGTACATCTAAAAGTACACAAAGTCATGTACACACAATGTACACATAAGTAATGTACACCACAAGTCACATACAGTAGTACTGTAGCACTCAAAATTTCACAGTCTACTTGATATCATATGTCAAATGTCTCTAATGTCATATATTATTATGTTTGTGTGCAGGATACTTTCCTGGCCAGAAAGTACTCCTGATACTAATCTAATGCACGTAGTCAATATAAGGTAACAGAAATGTCAAAATGTTATCTATATCAGTTGTCTAGCATAAAAGTGTCTAGAATAAACTTAATATAGTGTTCTGTGGAGAAGTGTTTTAAATGTCAAGGGACCCCAGTAGCCAAGGCATTGGGCAGAAAGCCTCAGGCAGCCCAATTCGCAAATGTCTAGTGTAAAGTATTAAGTCTAGTCATGAGTATTATGTTATATGCATAGTCCAAATGCCGTGTTGTGTTTAATCCACTGTTTTGCATAATCAAGTCATCAAATGCATAGTCAAAGGTCCTTAAAGTAAAGTTATATGTATTGGTCCTAGTCATTATTAATCCTGTTCTCGGTTGAAAACCAAAAAAATCAGAGCATGTATGGAAAATATTACAGAGACTCTTATGTTATCAGTTTTTACCAAAGGAAATTTACCAGCCTGGAATGGACATTTGACCACCTCGACCCTCAAACCTGACAGAACCTGCATTGAGGGTGACTTGTGTTGAGTAGGGGGGTTTGTAATGTCCCAGTACAGAACAGGGTTCTGTATTACCCTTAGGCCCTGTCAGGTTGAGTCCCTCAGTGACCTGGGGGCTCTCCTGCAGTGTCTCCCCTGCTGTTATTATAGGTGTCATTTATTGTCATAGGATTATAGTCAGTGTATTAATGTATAGCTGTTCTAAAGGACCTGTGAGATGTCACATGTTGTTTATGTTATCACATGATGTTACCCAGGGGGTACAAGCTTAACCTATGACCTGCAGCTTGACCAATGGGCTTTGGCTCAGCCCCCCTCTATATAAGGGGCGGCCATTACAATTCTCCCTCTTTCTGCTGAGCACAGCAAAGCACAGACATCACACCTGGAGGCCACAAAGTCTTCACACCAGTCACATTGTGTAAGTAAGTCATCTCATCTATGTCTGCTGTCTCTACTACTAAAGTCAAGGCACTGGTCAAGTCTATTCTAGTCTGCGTGGCTGAACTAAAGTCTGTTACAATAACTACAAGTCCCAGCAAGCTGCAGGGCCCTTTCCATGTTACTGGTCGACTCTCTGGGATAGCTGTGAAGATAATAACACCTGTCTTAACTCAGTAAAGCCTCCATTAAACCATAACTTGGTTGTGGACTCTCCTTTCACTGCCTAGCCGTTGGAATAGTGGAGATACTGTTTGTGTGGTTCCGGCACCCAAAAACCACTCTGGCGTCACGAACATTAGGGGTTAACAACACCTTGCCCCTGGGGGCTAATGCCATCTTGCCCCATCCACCTACACCGCTACACCCCGTGGTCCCGCTATACACCATGGGTCACCACACAACATTTAATAATTTTGCATTCACAACACATGATTCGCACGTGATTAATAAGACTACTCCATACTACTATTTTATTTTTGAAAGCTTTCTGGGATCAGTAGTTCCAAAGTGAGTTCTGTGCACTGCTCAATGGTCAGCATTCTCTCCAAGATGGAGGCCACAACACAGTGCATAAGGTTTTATCAGTCTCTTAAACCCACTTCTATGCTGTCTCCTGATTGTCCTGAAGCTGTATGCAGGCAATAATTGGCTAACCTGCGGCCATGTGATCATGCTGCTACCTGCAAAGTTTGTATTTCGGGTCTATTCGTTATATATATCATTCGTTTCACTTTTATTCATTTTAATGCTTATTTCTAACGCTTATTTCTAACGCAGGCCTTGCTGATCCTGTCTTGTAAAAAATAGCAGGTGTTACCTTAGCTTGTTTTGCAGTTGTCTCTCTGCTAATTGGCTAAAAGATATCATGTGACCTACCAAGGACTAATTGAAAAAATCCAATTTATTATTTAATTTTATGGTTAACGAATGCATTCGTTATTTTATGAATGAATTCGTTAATCTGATTTTCGTATCGTCGTGGTTATTCGGAAATGTTCCACATATGTTTTCGTGCATTCGGATCAATCCGAACGCCCGGAAGCGATAAAATTCGTATAAATTAGCATTCGTGCCGAAACTAATTGCACATGTCTTCCTGTAAGCATCTCTGCCACTTACCCTGCACTGCAGCTTACAGACATAGGCCCTCATTAACTAAAGTCCAATCGACTCTTTTTCTTGGTTCTAGCGCCTAAATTTTAGTCGCAACGTCTGTGCGACTATTTATGCGACCAAATTTTACGCCGCACAACCGACACTTTAGAAACCACTCGGAGTGTTTTTTTCCTCTCTAAAATGGGCGTGTTTTATGCAAAAATGGGCATTTTACCGACAAAAACAAAAAAATACTAGGGGTATTTAGAAAATCACTCAAGAAAAAGTGTGTGTTTGTCTCACACAATAACCGACAGCCAAGAGGCCGAGTGAAATTCCAAAAATGCAGTAATTTCTAACAAGGGACTGTTTGCCATTGTGTTTTGTGTGGAAGTAACTTGTTTTATAACCTGAAAACATTTTGTACAGTTCAACACTCACGAATAAAATATTGAATGCTTTTGTGATAGTTTATATATTTATATATATTTTTTCTTTATATATTTTTTTTCTTTTAACACATTTGCAATATTAGGTTTAAATCAATTTAACACCCAAGCTGAAAAACAAGGATAATTAATGTAATGTTTGAAAAATTATAACACATGAATACTTTTGATTCATTAAAACATTTTTAAACAAACAAGTCTAAACCATTTTGACTCACACAACTAATTTCTTTAGCTCGGAGTTTGTGCGACACAATTGACTAGTGCGACACAAAAAAAACGAATGTGCGACAGAATAGTAAATAAGCCTGAAAAAAAAGACAGACAAGTGATATTGAAATCACTCCAGAATAAACACTCCACTCTTAGTAAATCAGGGCCATAGGGTGCAATCTTGGCTTCTTTCTGCTCCCTATTTTGCACTGAACATCTCCTTGCGTCCCTGCTAGGGTGTGCAAAAAAAAGCTAGAGCATATATAAGGGTGAGTGCATAATAGGACTTTAGGGACTGATCAATGTCTCACATGCACGTAGATGTACCCTTGTCAGAAATTATACAGTCCCTGGGACTGGATTTATATATTGTGAGGCTGTCTTACAATTCATTGTCTCTGGGACTTTTTCTGAATTATTAGACTGTCTTGAGTCCCTTTCTATAGTGTATTGTCGCCACCTAGTGCTCCTGGAGAAATCTGCAACGGCCACTTTGCTCCTAATTGTCACTATAGGTTCTGAAAAGTACAATTTCACTTCTCTCAGAGACTCTCCTTTTTTTTTTTTTTTTTTGCCACCTGGTAATAATTTCTATTATACACCAGTGATCCTATTATTTCAGGCAGCATATTCTCTACTTATAAATAAAAACAATTGTGCAGCCAATCATGGACACCAAAGATTCAGGCAAATTGGGCTTATACCCAAAGCCCCTGTAGAAGAACTAAGTTAAAATAAATAAATATGTGTTCACAAAGTATTCAACCAATCAATTCGCTTCTTTAAATGGAAAAAAATTGAAAAAATAAAATATCTGGTTAGTTTCTATGGGCAATTGGTCAAAATTTCCTTTGCACAGGTTTTTATAAATCTTGTAAAATAGCAGTGTGTATCTTTGTAATATCCTTTGAAGAAAATAACTATAGTAGTTGATTAAATGGTAAACGTTCGTGAATAATTAGCTCCCCATGTAGAAATTCAGATAGTATCATATGTATCAATGGTGGTAGTAGTTGTTCTAGTATTATGGAGGTGGTAGTCCTTACATAGGAATTGCACTACATCACTCAAATGATGATCATTTACTGCAGTACATATCGATCTAAATCAGGGGTCTCAAACTCCTGGCCCGTGGGTCATTTGCGGCCCACGGAACGAAATTTTGTGGCCCACACCAGTAATCTGGAATTTGTATCGCCCGACGCCCGGGACATGCAGTTCCAGGTGCCAAACAGGTGATTTCTTCAGGCATTTAGCCCTGCTTCGGGCAAGCAGGGCTAAATGCCGGAAGACTTCACACACTTCGGCAAACACTGCTACATGGGACCCAGTGCACATATGACGGGACAGACAGTCTTGCCCCGTCACTAAACTGCTACTTACATCTGCCTGTGGGGACTTCCTGGAGAAGGTGCACGCGGTGAGTGACGTCATTGCAAGCGCAACATCCTGCACAGTGCGTGTGATGATGTCACTTATAGCGCGCACCTCCACCAGGAAGTCCCCTCAGGCAGATGTAAGTAGCCCTGTCCAGGTGGAGAATCTGTGCTAAGGCTACCTAATGTGAGGAAACTGTGCTGTGCTACCTAATGTTGGGAATCTGTGCTAAGGCTACCTAATGTGGGGAAACTGTGCTGCGCTACCTAATGTGGGGAAACTGTGCTGCACTACTTAATGTGGGGAAACTGTGCTGTGCTACTTAATTTGGGGAATCTGTGCTAAGGCTACCTAATGTGGGGAATTTGTGCTAAGGCTACCTAATGTGGGGGATCTGTGCTAAGGCTACCTAATGTGGGGAATTTGTGCTGCATTACCTAATGTGGGGGATCTGTGCTAAGGCTACCTAATGTGGGGAAAGTGTGCTGCACTACCTAATGTGGGGAAACTGTGCTGTGCTACCTAATGTGGGGAATCTGTGCTGCACTACCTAATGTGGGGAATCTATGCTAAGGCTACCTAATGTGGGGAAACTGTGTTGCGCTACCTTATGTGGGGAAACTGCTGTGGCTACCTAATGTGCGGAATCTATTCTAAGGCTACCTAATGTGGGGAAACTGTGCTGCACTGCCTAATGGGCGAAATCTGTGCTGCGGCTGCCTAATGGGGAATCTATGCTAAGGCTACCTAATGTGGGGAAACTGTGCTACGGCTACCTAATGTGGGGAAACTATGCTACCTAATATGGGGAAGCTGCTACCTTCCTAATGTGGGGAAACTGCTGCCTACATAATACTCCCCCCCCCACCTCCCAGCAGTAGCACCCCCATCATCCATTAGCTCATGCTATTACCACAGGGGGGTAGGGGGAATGGGGGAGGGGGGTGTTGCTGGCGGATTATGGGAGTGCTACTGTTAGTGGGGGGTGTTGCTGGTGGATGATGGGGGTGCTACTGCTGGTGGGGGTGTTGCAGGTGGATGATGAGGTGCGCATGATGGGGGCATTATAAGTGAGGGGCGCATGATGGGGGCATTACATGTGAGGGGCACATGCGGCCCAGCCTCTACCTCCAGTGGCCCCCAGATAATTTGAGTTTGAGACCCCTGATCTAAATAGATAAGGCTAATGATGGAGGTAGTGTTAGTACAACGATGAGGGTAGTAGGTATAGTTACACCATAGGAGTAACAGTTTTGCAATACTTTATTACCGCATATTCTTTATATGTTTAATTCATTTTTTATTATATTTTACTATGTTTTTTCAAGTCCACTCAATAAATTCCAGTTATTTTATATTTTACTTTTCCATCTTCCACAATAACATACAGCTCTGAAAAAAAATTTTGTTTCTCTGATTTTACTATGATATGTCTGAGTTTTTTATTCTATAAACTATGAATAATTCTACTCCTACTCCCAAAATCCAAAATTGATTGTTTTCAGATCTCAAATAATGCAAAGAAAACAAATTTATACTAATTTTTCTTCAGGGATAGAGTGAAGCCCTGATCTTGCCCACACCCTCTGTCCCTGCCTACTTGCATACCCTTGCTAAACAATGGATCCACCACCACGAGGACGGTCCCTTCCAATGTACGTGCAGAGGCAGACAGAGTCAAATCAATAAAATACAAAACAGTTGGAGTTGAGCAACAGCTGGAGGCACACAACACTAACAGAAATAAATCTAGACAAACACACAGTAAAGTGAGGTCAGACTAGCCGGGGTCGATAAAAGGAGTAAGCAGAGTACCAGAACACTAAGCAGGAGAGTAGTAAAAAAAAAAAAGCTGAGCCAAAGATCAAAACCTGAAGTAAGAAACACTATGGGGGAGATTTATCAAAAACTGTGCAGAGGAAGAGTGGTGCAATTAGCCATGGCAGCCAATCAGATTGCTTCTTTCATTTTTAAAGAGACCTATGAAAAATCAGAGAAGCAATGTGATTGGTTGCTTTGGCAACTGGGGAAATTTTCCTCTGGACAGGTTTTAATAAATCTTCCCCTATTAGATTGTTGGTTACTAAGCAGAGTATTTTACTGGCAACTGCAAACAGTTAGCTGGACTTAAAGGGGTGCTCCACTGGAAAACATTTTATATAAAGCAACTGTTGCCAGAAAGTTAAAAGGGGTATTCCAGGCCAAAACTTTTTTTTATATATCAACTGGCTCCGGAAAGTTAAACAGATTTGTAAATTACTTCTATTAAAAAATCTTAATCCTTCCAATAGTTAGTAGCTTCTGAAGTTGAGTTGTTGTTTTCTGTCTAACTGCTCTCTGATGACTCACGTCCCGGGAGCTGTGCAGTTCCTATGGGGATATTCTCCCATCATGCACAGCTCCCGGGACGTGACATCATCATTGAGCAGTTAACAGAAAACTTCAGAAGCTAATAACTATTGGAAGGATTAAGATTTTTTAATAGAAGTAATTTACAAATCTGTTTAACTTTCCAGAGCCAGTTGATATATATAAAAAAAGGTTTTGCCTGGAATACCCCTTTAAACTGATTTGGAAATTTCTTCTATTAAAAAATCGTAATCCTTCCAGGACTTATCAGCTGCTGATCCACAGGAAGTTCTTTTCTTTTTGAATTTCCTTTATGTCTGACCACAGTGCTCTCTGCTGACACCTCTGTCCATCTCAGGAACTGTCCAGAGCAGGATAAGTTTTCTATGGGGATTTGCTCCTATTCTGGACAGTTCCTAAAATAGACATAGGTGTCAGCAGAGAGCACTGTGGTCAGACAGAAAGGAAATTCAAAAAGAAAAGAACTTCCTGTGGATCATACAGCATGCTGATAAGCATTAGAAGGGTTCAGATTTTTTAACAGAAGTGATTTACAAATCTGTTTTTAACTTTTTGGCACCAGTTGATTAAAAAAAATGTTTTCCAGTGGAGTACCCCTTTAAGTAGCTATCCCCACAGGTGCAGGCTCAGTCTGGTCAGCTGCTCGCAGCCCAGATTGGCTAGGGTGTAGCCAAGCAACCAGGCCAAACCAAAATTTAGGGAAGTTTAACCCTTCGGGTCAAACACAACATTCTCCAGGAGCAACTTCTCTCGATGATCCAGGAAGTGGTAAAGAGCAACATGATAGGGTACTATTTCATAAGACAAAAGTGCAAACTAAGTGGCTCGAGAAAAAAACTATGACATTTATGGTCCATAACCAGTGTCTGGAAAATTACCCTGCCCTTCCTGTTATAACCCAGAAGTTTAAATTGTTCAAATTGTGTGTTCTAGCTCGGAGAACATCATATAAGACAAACCAGAGTTTCTAATTAAAATAAATTCTGAATTTTTACTCAAAAAGGTGCGGTTCATATACATGTTTAAAATAATTGCATCCAGTTATGTCACATAAAGCATTGCAGATCAATTTATAGAAATGGAAAATTACCATCTTTGCTAAAAGTCTTGCTGTATGTATTTTTTTTTAAGTATAATGCAAATAAAAAAATTATAATATGAAATATGTTTAAAAAAGAAAAGAAAAAAGAAAAACATATTTATTATTAAAAAAAATGCTATAACAAAAAAGAACATTTTCTGTAAGATGTTCACACTCTGATTTATTTTCCTAAAAATGTTGTCTTCCTATAAGTAAGAAATGGTGAAAGAAGCCCCAGAGTCAAAGGCTATAAATACAGTATATATTGTAGTACTAGACTCAATCACATATACACATGAGCTGCTGTGCCAATGATGGGGAATGTGGCATTTGCTGTAGCTGTCTTCATGCCACTGATCCGCAGGGGCCACAGGTCACATAATGATCAAACATTGAATGAAAATCCTATAGCTAGGCCACATTTTACTGACCTAATTAAGTAATCTTGGTTCACATTACTTAGGATCTGCTGAGTTGACATTAAGTAGCGCTGTAATAAGTCAGTGTTTTTTTTATATGGAGATAGGGTTACATAGCAACTTTTTCAAGAAGACTGCAATCTCATATTACAACATTGCATCTAATTATTGTGAACGTGGTCTCAATGGGACTTGCAAAATCATGCAGCCATGACATGACCAACTTTAGTGGATTTTTGTCGCAAACTGTGGTCCTCAATGCAAGTTAGGTGTGACTGCTACCTGCTTGTGACTGCTCTGTGATTTACTTATTTTTTTCCCCAGTCAAATCACAACTATAATAAGGTTGTGTGACAGGAAATTGCAGGTAAGTCACATAAATATTTTAGTCAGGAGATTATGTCTATGTGTAGCCCTAGACGAAATGTAGAATAAAAATACTTAATAAAATTGCCTTCTCCTCTGGATTCCATCATTTTTGTTATTACCGTAATGAGGAACGTGTGAGCAGGGGCGTACCTAGAGCATTTGGCACCCGGGGCGGACCCTTTGTTTGCCCCCCTCCCCCCCCCCCCACACACACATGCACCCCCCCTTAATTACACACCCTCCCTCCCCTCCCCCCAGGGGGGACTGACAACACTCGGGGCCCCCGGACCAAAAAAAAGGCAAGGGCCCCTGCTAGGCTCTGCAGCTCGTCAATCTTCTGCCACGCTCCTATTCCACCCAAATCCCACACACAATAAATTAAAATTTATAGATGTAAGAAACACTTTAACATAGGTAAATTTCTATGACCAATAATACTGGTATACAAGGAGCAAATATAAACCACCACACAATAACTGGATAATACCGCCATACTGTACTGAATAAGACCACTATACACAGACCAGTATACTATAAAGGATCTGTATACAATATAAGTGATTATATACAGGACCATATGGCTGTAGATATCAGCTGTACACAGGATGTGTATACCATATAAGTGATTACAGTTACATTTTGGGACTCACAATTACGTCTTTTCTGATCAGTGGCGTCCTCTTTCCTTTTCTTCTCTGTCCAGATAAGACCGCCATGTGGATCTCTTAACATCTGCAGGAAAAACATGTCAGACACTGCATTTTTTCAGTGCCCTTCTCTACACAATCTTTCCATCTATAGGCCCACAAACTGTAATAATACCCTCCTTGGTGTCCTGCACAGTAAAAGGGCAGGTAGGTAGGTAGCCAGGTAACCCCCTCTTCCCCATAGGTATAAGCAGAGTTACACCCCCCCTCTTTCCCATAGGTATATGCAGAGCTACAACCCCCCCTCTTTCCCATAGCTATATGCAGAGCTACCCCCCTCTTTCCCATAGGTATGTGCAGAGTTACACTCCCCCCTCCTCTTTCCCATAGGTATATGCAGACCTACAACCCCCATCTTTCCCATAGGTATATTCAAGGTTACCCCCCCCCTCTTTCCCATAGGTATATGCAGAGCTACCCCCCCTCTTTCCCATTAGTATATGCAGAGCTACACCCCCCCTCTTTCCCATATGTATATGCGGAGCTACACCCCCCCTTCCCCAGAGGTCATATACCTATGGGGAAGGGGGGGTGTAGCTCCACATATACATATGGGAAAGACGGGGGGGGTGTAGCTCTGCATATACTTATTGGAAAGAGGGGGGTAGCTCTACATATACCCATGGGGAAGAGGGGGGGTGTAGCTCTGCATATACCTATGCAGAGCTACACCCCCCCCTCTTCCCCATAGGTATATGCAGAGCTACACCCCACCCTCTATACATCTATATAACAATAAAATAATAAATGTAAAAAAAGTGGTTCTGTTTCACAGTGATCTCACCAGCAGAATAGTGAGTACAGCTCTGGAGTATAATACAGTATATAACTCAGGATCAGTACAGGATAAGTAATGTAATGTACACAGTGACCCTCACCAGCAGAATAGTGAGTACAGCTCTGGAGAGAGGTTGGGTGTGTCTGAGCTCCTGTTACTTCCAGACTCTTCCAGTGAAGCAGTGATTTCCATCCGCCCCTCCCCAGGTGTGTGGCAGATACCTGGGTAGAGGGTTTTCCTGCTATGGAGCCCCAGGAGGCATCATCTTGCACTCCCCGTACCCGGCCGGCGGGGGATGCAAAGGAAAATGCGACGGCCAGCAGCCAGGATGGGGTGAGACGATCCACCAGGGCCCATCGCCATGTGGGGCCCCCTCCCCCATCCCCAGCTGGGAGCTGCAAGGCTTCCAGCAAAAGTTCCTCTGGGAAAAGAAGCGCATCCAGGCAGAGGAGTGGAGTGAAGGCTTCTACCTCAGGCTCCTCAGAACCCCAGCAATGGGGGGTCAAGGGGCCAAGGGAATCCCTGGAGACTTTGGTTCAAGAATCCAGGCAAAGATGGCCCAATATGAGCAACTTGGGAAACAGCTTCGTGGTCTAAGAGAAGATATAAAGTTTGCAACTTACCAGGCGGATACAGCAGCCAAGGGCAAGAGAGCAGCATTCACTGCAAAGGTGAGAGCATTAAAGAAAGAGGTGGAGGAGATTGTTCAGCTGAGAGCAGACATTGTGGCTGGAGCCGGCTTCTTCAGTGAGAAGATTCTAAATGAAGAGAGGTTCCCCAAAAAGGGGGTCTCCAGAGGTGCAGAAAAAGAAAGTCACCAAGATGAGAGTGAGGAGGAGGAGGAGATGGAGGAAGGTGAGGAGGGGGATGTGAGTGAGGGGGATATGGACACGGGTTCTGTTTGCACCACCACCACTGTTACCCCAGACCCCCCACTTACCCTCAGTGAGGACTACATAAACCCGGCTCAGGTGGCCTTACCTCCCTCCAGTGAGGACGATGAGGATGGCAGTGACTGTAGTGATTGCAGCGGCTTGGCAGATGGGGGTCTCCTGCGGGCAATTGTTATGCAGGAGTCCCCCACTCGTCTAGAAAATTTTTCTTTCGGGGAGGATTTGGGCCCAGAGGAGAAGAAAAAAGTGAAGGGCAAGAAGAGGAAGAAGACACAGGCAGTGAAGTTTGTCTTTGCTCCCTTCCAGCAGCCTGGGTCGGCTGAAAAGTCGGTTCAGGGTGCTGGGTCCCCCAATCTGCCAGACCCCGTTTCTGTAGTGGAGCGGGGCCAGCATGGGGGATACAGTAGTGCACCCAAAATGGCCGCGGGTGCTATAGAAAAAAAAGGGCACCCTCCTGTGAGGGGGGAGGGTGTCCAGGCACCAGAAAATAGCGGCAGATTTACCAATTTGGGGGGCGGTCCCCCGATTGAAGCTGGCAGTATAGGTCCTGGCACTGCGGGGCACTCCCCTGTGAGGGGGGGGAGTGTCCGGGTGCCGGACCTTGTTGGTTCAGGGGGCGGTCCCCTAGGTTACACAGTTGGTACCAGTTCTGGCGCGTCGGGACTCTCCCCTGTGAAGGGGGAGGTTCTGCGCCCGTCAGCTGCAGTAAGCGGGGCGGGAGTGCATCCGGTGGGACAGCTCCCGCCAAAATCTATGGCGCTGTGCGAGGGGGCGGAGCCTGTGTCCGTGCCCCAGAAGACTGAACGGAGGAGCTGTGCAGCGCTGATCCTTAAGCCAGCAACCCTTGTACACGGAGCTATAGACCAAGCCAGCCCGGCCTCTAATACATCAAGGGACAGTGTAGGCAAGAGTGAAAGTGAGGGAAAAAATGTGACTAAAAATGGTAATGTGCAGAATGTGAGTTATAGTGTGCATGGGAGGAGTTGTGGTAGCAGTGTGGATGAGGGGGGAACTTGTGGGGTGCAAGAGAGGGGTGCAAGTGGAGTGCAAGAGAGGGGTGCAAGTGGAGTGCAAGAGAGGGGTGCAAGCGGAGTGCAAGAGAGGGGTGCAAGTGGAGTGCAAGAGAGGGGTGCAAGTGGAGTGCAAGAGAGGGGTGGTAGTGGAGCGCAAGAGAGGGGTGCAAGTGGAGCGCAAGAAAGGGGTGGTAGTGGAGCGCAAGAAAGGGGTGGTAGTGGAGCGCAAGAGAGGGGTGGTAGTGGAATGCCAGAGAGAGGATTGGTGGCAGACACCTCTGTTAAGAATAAGGGTGCTGGTTTGGGGTCTGGATCAGGTTCTGGTTCGACTGCCCCCCCGGTAGTGGCTGCTTCTCCCAGAAGCTATGCCAGCGTCACTGCCGGGGGATCAGGGGGATCCCCATCTCCGTCTGGCTCTGGTGGTCACTTGCAACAGCGCCTACTGGAGGCTCTACGTAGGGGAGACAGGTCAATCCATGTAGAGGGGAGGGGTGAGGTTGACCTGTCTTTTTGGATAGAAAGACATGGCTTAGGCGCATTCCGAGAACATAATGGGGAGGTGGTCTGGTCCCTCCCGACATCCGGGCAGGAAAGTGGCCGTAGGAATGTGGTCCGTTTAGTGTGGAGGGGCGAAGATGTGTGTCCGCCACGGGGTAAGGTGGTTGAGCTCCTCCTCCAAATGGAATTCAGGGCAAGTGACATCTTTGCCCTGATCCACCCCTACGCTACTTCTGAGTTTGACATCAGCTTTGTTCGGCCGGAGGGTCTTGAACTCTTCTGGTCGAACTATGAGGTGGTGAAAAACGAGCCCGGCTGGCGGGATTTTGCCGTAAAGGCGATATCCCGTCAGAATTTGACCAAGAAAGTGACCGTTTTGACACGTAACAAGTCACTATCTTGCTATGATATCATGACCTGGCTCAGCCGATATGGGGATGTGACGGACATGCCAAAAAAGAACTATGACGAACATGGGATCTGGTCTGGGGCCTGGACGTTTTCCGTCAAACTGAAGCGTTCGGGGAGCACTGTTGCCCACATCCCATCAGCTGCTTTTCTAGGGAGAGACAGAATCCAAATTTTCTACCAGGGGCAGCCCAAGGTCTGTCACAGGTGCGGCAGCCCCACTCACTTTAGCGCAGCCTGTACTGTGCAGGTCTGTGCTCTGTGTGGTGGGGTAGGTCATCTTGCCGCATCCTGTAGGCAGATCAGGTGTCATCTGTGTGGTGTCTTAGGACACCCTTTCAGCCGTTGTCCTAGCGCCTTTGCCCGTGCGACGGTCACCTTGGCTGGAGACAGCAGTAATGTTGCTTCAGCTGGGGAGGGCACGAGTGCGGGTGAAGGTGCAACAGGGTCAGTGAAGAGGAAAAGTCCCGCCAAGCTGAGGCGGGAGGCTAATCGCAGAAGGAGCAGGGAACTGGAGAGTTCCCATGTGGCAGGGGTAGCTTCTGGCCCTGCTCCAGAGGTTAGTCCTGAAACTGCTGAGGCCCTGGAGGAGAATGTGCTGGATGAGGAAATGGGGAGAATCTGTAAAGAAGAGGGCAGCAAGGCCGATCTTTCCGATTCCTCCCACTGTGAAAGTGTGGATGAGGAGGGTGGAGAGAGGCCAAAAAAGAAGGGCAGTAAAGGGAGAAAGAAGAGGTCAGAGCCCTCTAGTCCCCGTGCTACGGACCAGGTCCCAAGCGGAAGCTTACCTGCCCCCCCTCTGATTGATCTGTCTAACCGGTACTCTGTCCTTGAAGACATCTCCTCCCCCTCCATGGAGGGGGGGGTCAAGGATGGGGTGCCTGAAGTGGGGGAGCCTCCAGGGGGAACTGGGCCCTGTCCACATGGGGCAATTTCCTCAGGGGATGGGGCCAAACCAGAGCCAGGCGGAGATGGCGATTTAAAAATGGACCAGTCTGAGTCCAAAAAAAGGTTTAAAGAGAAAGAAGCCTCCTCTTCCGGGGATGAGGGGGTAAAGAAAAAACAGAAATGAGGGGGTTAGGGCTATCTAACTCAATCACCCATGATGGCGGCACTCACCCCATTGACGCTGGCATCTATTAACTGTGCCAGCATAAAGTCTGATACGGCTAGATTCGCAGCCTTTGATTTTCTCGGCCGTGTTGAAGCCGATATTTTGTATCTGCAGGAGACCAGGTTGTCAGATCTTGCCTCTCTGGTAAAAGCCAGGAGAGAGTGGAGGCGTGGCCCCTCCCACTGGTCTCTTGCGGCTGAGCCGTATAGTGGGGTGGCGGTCCTTTTTACCGCTCCTGTTGAATGCAGACGGGTTATTGAGTTAGAAATGGGGAGGTGCCTGATCTTAGATGTCCTCATGAAGGGGCAAGAGCTCCGGCTCATTAACATCTACTCCCCACAAACCAAGTGGGGACAAAAAGATCTCTTTATGAGGATTAAGCCCTTTCTTTTTACAAGCCGACAGGTGATCTTTGGAGGGGATTTCAATACTGTCACGAGATCCAAAGATAGGAGAGGCTCCAATGATCGGTTGGCTTATGATAGCATAGCTCTCAATAGTATAGTTAGGGAAGCTCGCCTAGAGGACGCCCACATCCGGAGCCCCTCAGGCCACGCGGGTTTCACCTATCATCGAGGTAGCTGCAGGTCTAGAATAGACAGGTTTTATTTGAAGGAGGAAGCTGTCTCTTCTGCAGTGTCCGTGGTTGAGGTGGAGTTCTCCGATCACTGTATGATTTTGTTTTCCCTGAATGTTTCAGAGACCCCTCGGATGGGTAAAGGTTATTGGAAGCTGAATTCGGCCCTCCTGGAGGAAGCGGAGGTAAGACAGTCCTTTGAGGATTTTCTTCAGAGTCAGGTACCTTTACTGGGCCTATGTAGTAGTAAGTCAGAGTGGTGGGAGATGTTCAAGAAGCGGGTTGCGGGGTTCTTCCGCCAGCTCTCGAGCCTCAGGTCCCTGAATAGGTATCGCCTGTATCAGGGACTGAGGAGGAAACTCGAGCTTCTCGTCTCGACTGGAGGTAGCCGGGAGGATATCTCCAGAGTGAAGTCCTTGCTGATGAGGTGTCAGTACGATAGGCACGCATCTTTGGTTTTTGAGAGGGATTTCGGGAAGTACCGCTCGCCCGACCCTTACAGAAACTGTAAGATGTCAGTGAGTAGTAAAGTCATTTCAGGACTGATTGATAGTACGGGATCTCTGAATCGGTCCAGATCAGGGATCTTGGAGGTCGTCAGATCCTTCTACTCACACCTCTTGGGAAGGAAGGATCTAGATCGAGACGGGATGTCGGCTTTCCTGGCTGAAACCATTCCTGAGCCAGGGGTAGACCCCTCTCTTGATGTTTTGGCAGGAAAAATCAGGGAAGAGGAAGTGAGACTGGCGATTGAGGGGCTTGCCCCCAAGAAGTCGCCAGGTCCGGATGGCTTAACATCCGAGTGGTACAAGACCTTTAAGGAGTCTTTAGCTCTCCTCTTGACTGAGGTATTCAATGAGTGTCTCTCCTCGGGCACTCTGCCGAAGTCAATGAGGAGGTCAGCCCTGATTCTTCTCTCAAAGGGTAAAGATCCCAGCCGTATTGAGAATTGGAGGCCCATAGCTCTTCTCAATACGGACAGGAAGCTTCTGGCCAAGATACTGTTTAATCGGCTGGTGAAGTTTGCACCCCGGCTCCTTTCGGGGGCCCAGCACTGCTCTGTTCCAGGCCGAAGCACCTTAAGTGCTGTTCTCGGTGTCCGGGAGGCAGTGGAGCGGAGTAGTGCAGGTCTCTGGAAGGGGTACTTGCTGTAACTGGATCAGGCCAAAGCATTTGATCGGGTGAACCACGAGTACCTCTGGTCCGTCCTCCTGAGATATGGCTTACCGTGTGCTTTTATTAATTGGCTTAAGACCTTATATGCAGGGGCAGAGAGTTTCCCGCTGGTGAACGGTTGGTCTGGCCGCTCTTTTGAGGTGGGGTCTGGAGTCCGTCAGGGTTGTCCTTTGAGCCCGCTTTTATACGTGTTCGCAATCGATCCCTTCGTCCGGAGGGTAGATTGTGAGCCGTTGGCGGGAGTCGGGATGAGTCTGGCGGAGCTGGATGTCGCCCAGAGAGTGGTGGCGTACGCTGATGATGTCACCATTTTCGTGTCCTCGAGAGAGGAGGTCGATGTGGTGATGTCGGAGGTGGAACGCTACTCGGAGGCATCCGGGTCTAAGATCAACCGGGATAAGTGTGAAAGTCTCTGGCTGGGAGGGGGAGATCCCACTTTTGATCTCCCGGACACCCTCCCAGGGCCCCAAGACTCAGCAAAAATTCTGGGCATCATATTCGGCAAGGATGATTATCCCACCAAAAACTGGGACGGTAAGCTACAGGATGCCACTCATAGGGTGGATCAGTGGAAGGGTTGGTCTATGACCCTCAGGGAAAGGGTACACCTGATCAAATCGTACCTGCTCCCCTTGTTTATCTATCTGGGCAGTGTATGTATCTTGCCAGAGGCTTACTACACTAGGATCTACAGCCTGTTTTTCCAACTGTTATGGGGGAACAGGATGAACCTAGTCAAGAGAGAGGTTACGTACCGCACAAGGAGACTAGGGGGTTTATCTATGGTAAACCCTGTGGTGTTCTTAACGAACACCTTCTTGAAAGCTAACATCTCAAACCTCTGGTCAGAGAGGGCTCCTCCGTGGGTACTCTCCTGCAGGGAATGGTTTCGGCCTTTCTTCCAGGAATGGGAGACAGGAGGGCAAGTGAAGGACCTCCGTACGCCCCATGGGCATCTTCCGGCTTATGCTACCCCGACTCTGAAGGCGATACGTCGGTGGGGTCTGGGAGTGTGGGAGATCAGGACCCAGTCAAGGCAGTTCCTTGACAAACGGGTTCTGTTGACCCACTTCCAGAAGCCTCTGGCGCTCAGGGACTGCCCAGGTCGGGATCTGAGGGTGGGGTTGTATCTCTTAAATATGAAAAGGATCCCCCAGAAGTTTTGGGACTTGGCCTGGCGCTGCTTTCAGGGGAAGTTATATGTGAGGGACAATTTGAAGTGCAGGAGATCTGATGACCGGGGATGTCCCCGAGAAGAGTGCGGGGACATGCTGGAAAGCATGGACCATTTCCTGCTTCATTGTCCCTTTAATATAAGGGTCTACAACCGGGTGGGCGCTTCCATCTGCTGGAGTCAACTTGCCGGCCTTACCTATCCAGAGTGGGCTTATGGGGCATTCAGGAACCTGGGTGGCCGAGATCGGGGCACTTTGTTTTTAGTCAGCTTAGTGGTTAGGTACTACACGTGGAATGCACGGTGTTTAGTGTCTAATCAGCGCAAAGTCCTCTCCGAGGTGGAGGTCTGTAGGAACATCACCGGTGACCTCGGGAAGATCAGGTCTTTGGAGTATGGCAGTCTTGGTACCAGTAGGGCTTCTCTCCTATGGAGAGGGTTTTCTTTTGATGTGCCCTAGGTACTAGCTAGACCTTTTGGGTAGAGTACCCTTGTTTTTGTTAGGGACAGTGATGCAGAGACAGGGTTAGGGTGATAGTAGGGTCAGTTTATCTTTAGGGATAATGGTAGGGTGAGAGGTAGGGTGCAGTTAGGGAAAGAATATACATTTTGTATGTATCAGGATTGCCATCCTTCTTCCTGGTGGTGGGCTAATGCATGTGCACCCTAGCTTTTTGTTTTGTTTTCAGATGCTATGGTTATGAAGGGCTTACAGGCACCGAACTTGGGCCTAAAGTGGGTTGTATTGTTTGCTTATGTATGTTAAAGCTGGTTATGGTTAAGTTGGTTGGGAGGAGTTCTAGGTTGGGAGGGTATATTTGTGGGTGGTGGTGGTCTTTTCTTTTGGTGGACCTGGCATGGGTCAGTTGTGGACTGGACATTGAGGACTATGAACTGTATGGAAAAAACTCTGACCCATGTACAGGAGGGCGGGTGGTGTGGGTGAAGGGTCAGTTTAGTGTAGAATGTTCTTTTATATTTGTAGGTGTGTTTTCTATTTATTTATAGGTGTATATAGTTTGTGTATAGTATTGTACATAGTAGTGTATATAGTTAGTTATGTATATAGTATGTATAATGTATGTTTTTTAAGTATATAGTATTTATAGTAGAGATAGACATGGCAGTCGAACCAGTTTTGTTTTTGTAGTAATGTTTCTTTAGTATCCCGTTGTGGATTTATTTTCTTTGGTTTATATATGTAGTATGTAGTAAAGATGTGTGTAAGCATGTGTGTATTGTGTTTTCTGAGATATTTTCCCGAGTTTGGGTATTTTGAGTTGAATTTAATTTATTTATTTATTTATTTTTGGTTTCTTGGTTAAATGTAGTTAATATATAGATATATATGTGTGCATGTGTGAGTGTGGTATAGTGTTATTATTATTATTATTAATATTATTATAAAAAAAAATAAAAAAAAATAAAAAAAATAAAAAAACATGGTGTGCAGTGTGAGTGCTTGTTGTGTTTTCTATGTATGATTTTTCCCGAGTTTGGGTGTTTTGAGTTAAAGCGAAATAGTGCTATTTTTTGTTTCTTATGAGTGTGTTGTTTGGCTATGAAAGGTGTAGTTGTAATATTTCTAGTTCTAGTAGGAAAGCTGGGCTGGCCGGTTAGGCAGGATTTTTGTTCTTTTATTTAAATGTAAAGTTTGGGTTTATGTTATTTCATGTTGTTGTTTTCCGTTATGGCAAAGTTGTGCTGATTTATGTTTTGTTATGATTTATATTTTTCTAATAAAAGATTTACAGGATATAACTCAGGATCAGTACAGGATAAGTAATGTAATGTATGTACACAGTGACCTCACCAGCAGAATAGTGAGTACAGCTCTGGAGTATAATACAATACTCTGGGTCCTAAGGCAGTGTTTGCCAACCCAGGCAAAACTACAAAGGCTCTCTGGGCATGCTGGCAGTTGTAGTTTTGCAACAGCTGGAGGCTCCCTGGTTGGGAAACACTGGGTTAGGCCTTAAGGCAGTGTTTGCCAACCCAGGCGCCTCCAGCTGTTGCAAAACTACAACTGCCAGCATGCCTGGAGAGCCTTTGGCTGTCCGGGCATGCTGGCAGTTGTAGTTTTGCAACAGCTGGAGGTACCCTGGTTGGGAAACACTGGGTTAGGCCTTAAGGCAGTGTTTGCCAACGCGGGTGCCTCCAGCTGTTGCAAAACTACAACTACCAGCATGCCTGGAGAGCCTTTGGCTTTCCGGGCATGCTGGCAGTTGTAGTTTTGCAACAGCTGGAGGTACCCTGGTTGGGAAACACTGGGTTAGGCCTTAAGGCAGTGTTTGCCAATCCGGGTGCCTCCAGCTGTTGCAAAACTACAACTTCCAGCATGCCCAGACAACCAAAGGCTCTCCGGGCATGCTGGCAGTTGTAGTTTTGCAACAGCTGGAGGTACCCTGGTTGGGAAACACTGGGGTAGGCCTTAAGGCAGTGTTTGCCAATCCGGGTGCCTCCAGCTGTTGCAAAACTACAACTTCCAGCATGCCCAGACAACCAAAGGCTCTCTGGGCATACTGGCAGTTGTAGTTTTGAAACAGCTGGAGGCACCCGGGTTGGGAAACACTGGGTTAGGCCCTAAGGCAGTGTTTGCCAATCCGGGTGCCTCCAGCTGTTGCAAAACTACAACTTCCAGCATGCCCAGACAACCAAAGGCTCTCTGGGCATACTGGCAGTTGTAGTTTTGAAACAGATGGAGACACCCGGGTTGGGAAACACTGGGCTAGGCCCTAAGGTAGTGTTTGTCAACCCGGGCGTCTCCAGCTGTTGCAAAACTACAACTCACAGCATGCCCGGACAGCCAAAGGGGTTGAAGGGGTAGGTTGAAGGGGGAGGTTGAAGGGGGGAGGTAGAAGGGGGGCAGGCAGGTGGGGGGTTACCTATATGGTGGTGGGTGATGGGAGGGAGGCCATGCAGGTGGGGGGGGGGGTTACCTGTATGGCCACAGTAGTGGGAGGCCTGGCGCTGCAACATTCTGCGGGAACAGACAAAACTGCTGGAGGGCGCATTCTCATCTCCAGCGCGCTCCTCTCTGCCGGCACCACGTCTCACGACGCTTCTCCTAGGCAGCCACAGCGGTGCTGTAGGGCCGCACGCCGCAGGCTGCCTGGGAGGTAAGGAAAGGGGGGCAGGCGTGGGGGTTTGCGGGCAGACACAGAGCGTGGGCGGCTGCAAAGTGTAGAAAAAAAATAAAACTTTCATTTTGCGGCGGCGGCGGGTCAGTCCGCTCCTGGCACCCCCCTTTAGAGTGGCACCCGGGGCGGGCCCCCCCCCCCCCCCCCCAGGTACACCACTGCGTGTGAGGTAACAGTGCAGTGTAGACCAAGCCTGACACTGTATGGGTACGTTCACAGGTACCACAAATAACTTTTTTTTTGTGGATTTCACTGTGAAAAACAGAAAAGCGTCTACTGTAATATATAACCCGGTATACTCCAGTCCCCTGCTGGTGCCAATTCAACACTTCTCTGGTTTCCCATTGGTCTCTATATGCCAGACCACCAGTGATGATGTAGACACAAATGACTGCTGCAGGGTGCCATTGGCTACATTGTTTCAATGGGCACAGTCAGATATAAAAACATTTTTACATGTTGTACATCTTGGCAAAACATTAACCTTTCTAATATACTTCATAAGAAAATGTTATTTCCTTTTTATAGAAATAATGGCTTATAAAATCATGGCTTTGTCCAAGCTGAAGCACAGGCATGAACAAAATCCAGTAAGTGAGGGTGGGCTAGCATTCCACTGTGCTCTCTCCTGTCTGATAGCACTCCTTTGTGCTCTCTCCTGTCCGATAGCACTCCTTTGTGCTCTCTCCTGTCTGATAACACTCCTCTGTGCTCTCTCCGGTCTGATAGCACTCTTCTGTGCTCTCTCCTGTCTGATAGTACTCTTCTGTGCTCTCTCCTGTCTGATAGCACTCCTCTGTGCTCTCTCCGGTCTGATAGCACTCCTCTGTGCTCTCTCCTGTCTGATAGTACTCCTCTGTGCTCTCTCCTGTCTGATAGCACTCCTCAGTGCTCTCTCCTGTCTGATAGCACTCCCCTGTGCCCTCTCCTGTCTGATAGGACTCCTCTGTGCTATCTCCTGACTGATAGCACTTCTCTGTTCTCTATCCTGTCTGATAGCATTCCTCTGTGCTCTCTCCTGTCTGATAGCACTCCTCTGTGCTGTCTCCTGTCTGATATCACTCCTCTGTGCTATCTCCTGTCTGATAGCACTCCTCTGTGCTCTCTCGGGTCTGATATTACTCCTCTGTGCTCTTTCCTTTCTGATATTACTCCCCTGTGCTCTTGTTAATTGATAGTACTCCTCTGTGCTCTCTCCTGTCTGATTGTACTCCTCTGTGCTCTCTCCTGTCTGATAGAACTCCTCTATACTCTCTCCTGTATGATAGGACTCCTATGTGCTCTCTCCTGTCTGTTAGGACTGATCTGTGCTCTCTCCTGCCTCATAGCACTCCTCTGTGCTCTCTCCATTCTGATTGTACTCCTCTGTGCTCTCTTGTCTGATAGTACTCCTCTGTGCTCTCTCCTGTCTGATAGTACTCCCCTGTGCTCTCTCCTGTCTGATAGTATTCCTCTGTGCTCTCTCCTGTCTGATAGCACTCCTCTGTGCTCTCTCCTGTCTGATAGCACTCCTCTTTGCTCTCTCCATTCTGATTGTACTCCTCTGTGCTCTCTTGTCTGATAGCACTCCTCTGTGTGATCTCCTGTCTGATAGTACTCATCTGTGCTCTCTCCTGTCTGATAGCAGTCCTCTGTGCTCTCTCCTGTCTGATAGCACTCCTCTGTGCTCTCTCCTGTCTGATAGCACTCCTCTTTGCTCTCTCCTGTCTGCTAGCATTGCTCTGTGCTCTCTCCTATCTGATAGCACTCCCCTTTGCTCTCTCCTGTCTGATAGCACTCCTCTGTGTGCTCTCCTGTCTGATAGTACTCATCTGTGCTCTCTCCTGTCTGATAGTACTCATCTGTGCTCTCTCCTGTCTGATAGCACTCCTCTGTGCTCTCTCCTGTCTGATAGCACTCCTCTGTGCTCTCTTCTGTCTGATAGGACTCCTCTGTACTCTCTCCTGTCTGCTAGCATTGCTCTGTGCTCTCTCCTATCTGATAGCACTCCCCTTTGCTCTCTCCTGTCTGATAGCACTCCTCTGTGTGATCTCCTGTCTGATAGTACTCATCTGTGCTCTCTCCTGTCTGATAGCACTCCTCTGTGCTCTCTCCTGTCTGATAGCACTCCTCTGTGCTCTCTCCTGTCTGATAGCACTCCTCTTTGCTCTCTCCTGTCTGCTAGCATTGCTCTGTGCTCTCTCCTATCTGATAGCACTCCCCTTTGCTCTCTCCTGTCTGATAGCACTCCTCTGTGTGCTCTCCTGTCTGATAGTACTCATCTGTGCTCTCTCCTGTCTGATAGCACTCCTCTGTGCTCTCTCCTATCTGATAGCACTCCTCTGTGCTCTCTCCTGTCTGATAGCACTCCTCTGTGCTCTCTTCTGTCTGATAGGACTCCTCTGTACTCTCTCCTGTCTGCTAGCATTGCTCTGTGCTCTCTCCTATCTGATAGCACTCCCCTTTGCTCTCTCCTGTCTGATAGCACTCCTCTGTGTGATCTCCTGTCTGATAGTACTCATCTGTGCTCTCTCCTGTCTGATAGCACTCCTCTGTGCTCTCTCCTGTCTGATAGCACTCCTCTGTGCTCTCTCCTGTCTGATAGCACTCCTCTTTGCTCTCTCCTGTCTGCTAGCATTGCTCTGTGCTCTCTCCTATCTGATAGCACTCCCCTTTGCTCTCTCCTGTCTGATAGCACTCCTCTGTGTGCTCTCCTGTCTGATAGTACTCATCTGTGCTCTCTCCTGTCTGATAGCACTCCTCTGTGCTCTCTCCTGTCTGATAGCACTCCTCTGTGCTCTCTCATGTCTGATAGCACTCCTCTTTGCTCTCTCCTGTCTGATAGCACTCCTCTGTGCTCTCTCCTGTCTGATAGCACTCCTCTGTGCTCTCTCTAGTCTGATAGTACTCCTCTGTGCTCTCTCTCCTGTCTGATAGCACTCCTCTGTGCTCTCTCCTGTCTGATAGCACTCCTCTTTACTCTCTCCTGTCTGATAGCACTCCTCTGTACTCTCTCCTGTCTGATAGAACTCCTATGTGCTCTTTCCTGTCCTATCAGACAAGATGTGCAAAATTTCAACACCACATGTCACAAATGGAGGCCAGGTGTGCACAGACCATAAGGAACATGGGAAACATTACCAATGTAGTGATAAAAAATTTGTAAGGAGAATATTTTGGCCCACATTTACTATAGCTCAAGCACCAAAACTGTAGGGCATTGAATGTCCAATCCATTATTATTAAGTTTTCACCAAAATGAATAGTTCACTTTCCATTTTCCCTTACTGAAAAGGATAGGGACTGTCTTGTTTAACCCGCTAAAGGTACTGGATGTAAAAGTATGTTCTGTTCTCTCTAAGAGACTTTGAAGCTGAGCTCACTTTAAAATCAAGGAATAGTGGCTGATACCAGCAGCTGGGACTTGTTGTTTATGTAGAGAAAAAGACAAAAAGAGAGGTGCGCTCCTAGTGCGGATGGTTCAGACAGGTGAGCCCCTTAGGATAATTAGGTAGGCTTACCAGAAGTGGTCATGCTCAGGGCACAACACCTATATCTGCATGTAGTATCGCTCGGTGAAGATGAGGTCAGCAGCTCCTGAAGTCCTCTCTGAGTGAGCTAGTCACTCAGCATTTCTGATACAGTCTGGAATAATGTGAACCAAAGGCCTGGGACACATAAAAGGAGGACTGGGTTCCGGGCGCTTCCCCTCCTAGTAGAGTACTGAATCTTAGGCAGGCAGATCCATAGAATAAAAAGGGAGTTTATGTAGGACATCAGTGATCACGGTAATGTTTAGTGTGGTGTCCCGGTACCGTATTGCATACCGTACCTTGTATGGTGGTCCACAAAGTCAGAGTTACTACGTTCAGGTAGAGTCCCCCAGGTGGGACAGCCCCTAGTCGCCTCCTCCTTCTCTAATTTCATAATGCTATTATGTATATATTTAATAATGTGTATATTTAAAGGGGTTATCCAGGAAAAAACTTTTTTTTAAATATATATATATCAACTGGCTCCAGAAAGTTAAACAGATTTTTATATTACTTCTATTAAAAAATCTTAATCCTTTCAGTACTTATGAGCTTCTGAAGTTAAGGTTGTTCTTTTCTGTCTAAGTGCTCTCTGATGACACGTGTCTTGGGAACCGCCCAGTTTAGTAGAGGTTTGCTATGGGGATTTGCTTCTAAACTGGGCGGTTCCCGAGACATGTGTCATCAGAGAGCACTTAGACAGAAAAGAACAACCTTAAAGGGGTATTCCAGGAAAAACTTTTTTTTTGTATATATCATCTGGCTCCAGAAAGTTAAACAGATTTGTAAATTACTTCTATTAAAAAAATCTTAATCCTTTCAGTACTTATGAGCTTCTGAAGTTAAGGTTGTTCTTTTCTGTCTAAGTCCTCTCTGATGACACCTGTCTTGGGAAACGCCCAGTTTAGAAGCAAATCCCCATAGCAAACCTCTTCTAAACTGGGCGTTTCCTGAGACAGGTGTCATTAGAGAGCACTTATACAGAAAAGAACAACCTTAAAGGGGTAGTCCAGTGGTGAAAAACTTATCCCCTATCCTAAGGATAGGGGATAAGTTTGAGATCGCGGGGGGTCCGACCGCTGGGGCACCCGTACAGAGAGATCGCAGGGGGCCCCAGCGGTCGGACCCCCCGCGATTTCAAACTTATCCCCTATCCTTAGGATAGGGGATAAGTTTTTCACCACTGGACTACCCCTTTAAGGTTGTTCTTTTCTCTTGGCTCTCCGGCCAGATAGCGGGTGTCGACCCCCGCACAAAGCGGCGGCCGACACGCCCCCTCAATACATCTCAATGGCAGAGCCGGAGATTGCCGAAGGCAGCGCTTCGGCTCTGCCATAGAGTTGTATTGAGGGGGCGTGTTGGCCGCCGCTTCGTGCGGAGGTCAACACGCCCCCTCCCCGCGGGCTGCCGGGCCCCGTACAGGAGATCGCAGGGGGCCCCAGCGGTCAGACCCCCCGTGATCTCAAACTTATCCCCTATCCTTAGGATAGGGGATAAGTTGTTCACCACTTGGTCACCACTGGACTACTCCTTTAACTTCAGAAGCTCATAAGTACTGAAAGGATTAAGATTTTTTAATAGAAGTAATTTACAAATCTAATACAAGTGGAACAACAGCCAGCGCCTGTTAAAACTTGACATTTATTAGGTTCTTTAAAAGTCCATATGGATAACAGTGAAGGAACACTGAAAATTAATGTTCTTGACCTGATTGAATTCACAACTGTAAGTCGTCATGAATGTTATAGATTTATCCTGCTTAGGTTCAACTCGTACCTTATCAAGAAGTTTGGAGCGATCCATAGGATCTACTTTTCAGTGTCCACCAAAATTGAAATCCAGGCAAAACTTGGAGAATTACTTCATAACCGACATGTTTCAGGCTCAATGGCCTTTAGCCATGGCATACATTCTTGTACCTTAATCTTACTATTTGTACTGACCAGAGTACCTGCCTCTCCACCACACCCACTCCCACATAGGGGGAGGGGAAGAGGAGGAACCCAGGTGCACAATGCACAAATTCAATTACAATATTCAGTGTGACTAAAATAAACAAAACACATGAAATAAAAACAAAAGAAAAAGAAAAGACAAAAAAACCTTCAATAATGCAGTATCAAATCTGTCCTGTTATTGAGACCATATGGCTGTATATTATTCAAAAGATATATCCACATTGTCTCTTTATTCCGGAGACATTGCACAAGATCACCTCCCCTTTTAGATGGTATTATTCTTTCAATCCCTGAAAATCTTAGAGAAGAAACATTACCTTGATGCTTAACAAAAAAATGTTTAGAAACATTAGACATGCTGCTGGTAAAAGGACCAGCAGCAGGTCTAATATGTTCCCTGGGCTTGACATCACTAACCAGACTAGGTGAAAGCATGGATGATAGTGTGGGTGCCCTGCGACTAGAAAAACGTACCCCTCGCTTTAGTACTCGATCTAAATCAGGGTCGCATGAAAACATAGGTAAATGTCGCCTAATGGCGGTTCAGTTGTTTGTATGAATACGGGCTTATATTTGAAATTAAGTGAGGATATGTTGTCAGATCAGGATACATATTTGCGATTGAGTACAGATCCCACGAGTAGTTTTCAGACAAAACTTGAGAATTTGCTTGTGGAGGGTGAACGTTTGTCCATTATTTCTAAACAAGAAATGGAATACATTTATGTAAAACAACCTGTGGTTCCTATCTTTCATACACTTCCGGAAGTACATAAGAACCAATTCCCGCCACCAATGCGTCCCATTGTGGCGGGGATCGGTTCTCTTAACGAAAGGCTGCGTGAGTGGCTTCACTCTGTCCTTCAGCCTTTAGTTCAGAAATGTCCAAATCACATTAAGGACTCCAAACATCTTCTAAATATTATGTGCAGGTTCACATAGTGCGATTCTTTTTCGTGGCTTACATGCGATATTGAATCGCTATATTCCTCTATTCCCCACCATTTAGCGATCAGGGCTGTGCAACATATTATGGATATGTATTCCAATTATGGCTGCGAATTTAAAAACTATATATTGGATGTATTAACATATGTGTTGCAACACAATTACTTTATGTTTAATGATGTTTTTATCTTCAAAAGACGGGAGCGTCTATGGGGGCTAAATCCTCCCCAGCCCTAGTGAACCTGTTCGTTTTCTGGTGGGAAGAAAGGTACATTTTTTGTGACAGTAACCCCTTCCGTGACTGTATAGCGTGGTTTGGTAGATATATCGACGATGTGGTTGTTGCCTGGAGATCGGATGAGGATGATGCTAAAAGATTCATGGAGTATATAAACAATAATTCATGTAATCTGAGATTTACGAATTCCTGGCAAAAAAATTCTGTTCCATTTCTCGATGTCAGTTTGCCAGCGAGGGGTAATACAGTGAAGATTAACCCTTACCGCAAACCGATCTCAGGCAACACCACGTTGAGAGCTGATTCTTGTCACCCCAGGCACACCATTGAGAGTATACCTGTGGTAGAACTCACACGGATCAAGCGGAACAGCTCAAACAATTATGTGTACCTGGGGGAAGGAGAAGGGGTGTGCAACAGACTCAAACTTAGAGGTTATCCATGGTGGACACTGAAAAGTAGATCCTATGGATCGCTCCAAACTTCTTGATAAGGTACGAGTTGAACCTAAGCCGGATAAATCTATAACATTCATGACGACTTACAGTTATGAATTCAATCAGGTCAAGAACATTAATTTTCCGTGTTCCTTCACTGTTATACAAATGGACTTTTAAAGAACCTAATAAATGTCAAGTTTTAACAGGCACTGGCTGTTGTTCCACTTGTATGGTGTTCGTATTGAGGATTGCCGTGCACCTTGGTTCCAGGTGAGCTGATAACTGATTTTTAATTTACAAATCTGTTCAACTTTCTGGAGCCAGTTGATATATATAAAAAAGTTTTTTCCTGGATAACCCCTTTAATATGGTGTATATTAGTCTACTTACCTTGTTAGCATCACTGGACCTTCGGTCATGTGACCATGTTAATTCCTCTATGGTATGTTGGAGGACCTTTGGAGGTCCTTGGGTCACATGTTTACCCATAACTCTCTGTACAGAAGATTGACAGTTGCATGGACCAGTGAGCTTAAGTCCAGCCCCTGCCCATATAAGGGAGCTGTAGCCAATTATAGCTCTCTTAGGTTGCTGCTCTAGTGGATGCCGGACTAGCAGGACGGATTTGCTCAACTTTCAAAGACAAGCGACGCCTCAGCCTAACCTAAACCGTGAGTTAAAATCTCAATCACCGCTAAAGCTAGCGTGGTTAATGGACCAAATCTAAAACCCTAAATCCAGTGGATCACCGCAACAATTATCTTCCTAAGCTCAATAGTCTCACGAGGTCCCAACCACTTGTCAAGCTCTAATAGACTTTGTTATAGGGACTGTTCCTGTTCATTGTTGCATAAAATCTTCAGTAAAAGTTCCGACAAGTTTCTGCAAATCTCCGGTTGTGGACAATCAATTGTTTCCTATCTCCCTATCGCTCTTGGGAAGGGTGGCGGTAGGACAAGCATACACAGAGAATAGCCCTCACCCTGGCGTCACGAATAGAAAGGGTTAAGCAAGCACCCTTAGTAACCACACAGCTACACTCCCATATACCCTACTCTCCCAGGCTATCACATTAGCATTAACCCTTTAGATGCTGTGATCAGATGTTCCTATACAGTCTGCCTCAGGCAGGCTGTACATGTAGAGGCCCGATAACAATGCTGGTCTACTAGGTAACTGTACCAGTACGGAACCCAGAGCCACATAAATGTAATGACACTGGTACGCTTACCTAGGACACTCAGCACAAGGCTCTAGCTCACCAGCTTTACAGCTCCAATTTTTAGATAAATTACTATTGAGCCGTGGGCTGCGCAATCTAAAAAAATAAAAATAAAAATAAAAAATAATGGAGCTACGCTTTAAGGGGTTAAGCCATATTTATAAACATGACTAGACACTTTTTGATGCACCAAAGTGACGCATTATAAGCCAAGAAAGAATAGGTGCAACTTTTATACATTGAATTTTAATTTCTTCCTCCCACTGCAATTTTTGTTTTGAGGGTTTATTATGCAGTAAAAGTTGTACAATTTACTGGGACTTTTGACAGGGGTCCATCCATTGGGCCTAGCCAAAAAGGTATCCGGGTGCTGGGAGACAAACTGTTGGGCGTATAGATTTGTTTGCTCCACCATTAGATTCACAGAGTCTTCACTGAAAAAATAAGTTCATTTCGGTGAAGGCGACAATGTCAATCCAGCAATCCTGGCCTGATAGTCCTCTGGGGGTACAAGTAAACTTGACTTGGGGGTCGGACAACTAGTACGGGCACCAGGGTTGCTCATACTAGTATGGGGAACTCGGTCACATGGTTTAGGGGTTAGTGGCCTCACACGGCGGTGCCACCGCCTTCTAGGGGGCTCATAGTCACTAGATAATGATGAGGAGGACGAGGAAGACAGCAGAAAAGTGGGGTCTACCTCATCCTCCCTGGCACTTTCAGTTTTGGAGAGCATCATGGCGTATGCCTCCTCCACCAAAAATACCCTGTGGGCTATTGTTTTAAGGGGGGGGGGGGGGGAACGCTTTAATCCCCCCCAAAAATGCCTGCACACCAATAAGTTTTTGTATGGAAAGTCAATGGTCACGACAAGCAATAAGGTTGTATACGGTTTTCCAATACAAAACTGTATACAAAACAGTATTGCAGAAATGTGATGTGAATGTACCCTAACTGCTTAGATGCTACAGCTTCTATTGAGCATGCAATTATAGGGTTAAAATTAGAATTAGCTGACAGCGGATGTCAGCTGTAGTTAAACGAAAACGGTCCCCTGTTCACCCACCCTAAACCCAATACAACGGGTTATAGTGTTTGTTAACAGAAGACCTATGTGGGGTCTCTGAGTAATATACATATCTTCTGTCCGGTGCCCGGTCCCTCTAAAGATCAGCTTCTATCTTCACTGAATTGTGCGCTGGAGGCGAGACCACCGACTGAATTTGAATATTCATGGTCACTAGCTATGTGAGCGCTTGTGCCTACTGAGCGCTCATATACCTTTCTTGATGTAAATGTACATCAGGTTTATGGAATTGTTTAACCTGCCCTTGTATCTATTTTAACCCCTTAAGGACCGGGGTTTTTTCCGTTTTTGCATTTTCGTTTTTTGCTCCTTGCCTTTAAAAAATCATAACTCTTTCAATTTTGCACCTAAAAATCCATATGATGGCTTATTTTTTGCGCCACCAATTCTACTTTGTAACGACGTCAGTCATTTTGCCCAAAAATCTACGGTGAAACGGAAAAAAAAATCATTGTGCGACAAAATTGAAAAAAAAACGAGTTTTGTAACTTTTGGGGGCTTCCGTTTCTACGTAGTACATTTTTCAGTAAAAATGACACCTTCTCTTTATTTTGTAGGTCCATACGATTAAAATGATACCCTACTTATATAGGTTTGATTTTGTCGGACTTCTGGAAAAAATCATAACTACATGCAGGAAAATTAATACGTTTAAAATTGTAATCTTCTGACCCCTATAACTTTTTTATTTTTCCGTGTATGGGGCGGTATGAGGGTTCATTTTTTGCGCCGTGATCTGATGTTTTTAACTGTACCATTTTTGCATTGATAGGACTTGTTGATCGCTTTTTATTCATTTTTAAATGATATAAAAAGTGACCAAAAATGCACTATTTTGGACTTTGGAATTTTTTTGCGCGCACGCCATTGACCGAGCGGTTTAATTAATGATATATTTTTATAATTCGGACATTTCTGCACGCGGTGATACCATATATGTTTATTTTTATTCACACTGTGTTTTTTTTTATTGGAAAAGGGGGGTGATTCAAACTTTTAATAGGGGAGGAGTTAAATGATCTTTATTCAGTTTTTTTTTTCACTTTTTTTTTGCAGTGTTATAGGTCCCATAGGGAGCTATAACACTGCACACACTGATCTTCTATGTTGATCACTGGTTTCTCATAAGAAACCAGTGATCAACGATTCTGCCGCATGACTGCTCATGCCTGGATCTCAGGCTCTGAGCAGTCATTCGGCGATCGGACAGCGAGGAGGCAGGTAGGGGCCCTCCCGCTGTCCTGTCAGCTGTTCGGGATGCCGCGATTAGCCGCGGCTATCCCGAACAGCCCGACTGAGCTAGCCGGCAACTTTCACTTTTAACCGGTTAAAGGGTCAATAGCGCGCGGCGCTGCGCGCTATTAGAGGCGGGTCCCGGCTTCACTATGACGCCGGGCCCGCCGTGATATGACGCGGGGTTACTGTGTAACCCCGCGTTATATCAGGAGAGCAGGACCAAGGACGTACCGGTACGTCCTTGGTCCTTCAGGGGTTAAGTAAGTTTGGTGACATTTTCTTTGATTTGTTTTTGTTGTTAATGTAGGGACTCGAGCGACAATAAGGACCCTTGATACAGGTTGCCTCTCTGCATATTTTGGCCAAAATATCAACTAATACCTCATGTGTATCATATCTTGCAGGATGCAGTCTGATATTAATGTTGGGGAAGAATGAGGTGTCTACATTGTGGAGAGTATTAACCCCTTAATGGCCAAGCCCATTTTCACCTCAAGGACCAGGCCAATTTTATTTTAGCATTTTTGTTTTTTCCTCCTCGCCTTCTAAAATCCTTAACTCCTTTATATTTCCATGTACAGACCCATATAAGGGCTTGTTTTTTGCGTGACCAATTGTACTTTGTAATGAAACCTCTATTTTGAGCGGAATCTCTGCTCACAGATTCCATTTGGTGGCCACCGCTAAAATACTTCGGCGGTAGGACCGCACGGCACTGCGCAGTCATCATTGATGGCTATGCAGTGCTCACAGACTTCTGCGCAAAAAATGAGCATGTTCTTTCTTTGCGCGGATCAATTTCAGCGGTGGAATTGTCCCCCACTGAAATTCCACTGTGTGAACGGGTCCGTGGAAGACCCATTCACACTAATGTTAGGAGTTCACACTGCGGAATTCTGATTTGCAATTCAGCATGCGGAATTCCGTGCTAATTACTAATTGTTAACAAACCCATAATCCTGTATAAGGATCCCCTGCAGAACTGTTGTGAGTGCTTTTATCAGAGGTATCCATCAGCATACTGACAAGAATGGGATGTCAACATATACTGTGGCAGACTGAAGCCAGTGCCATTCATTTCAATAGCCTGAACTGAGTCAAGTGGGGACTAAGCTCAGGCTGCTTTCCCCTAGTATACACTATTTTAACAGGACTCAATATAGCAGCCGACCATGTTATTGAGTCCAGTTAAAATAGCTTATATTATAGGAAAGCTGCCCAAACTAGGCGACTGGGCTCCCACTGCTGCTCACGACAGTATACGTTGGCATCTCTCATTCTTGGTGTGATGATGATGGATTCCTGTAACAGAAGCGCTACATGCAGTGTGTTCCTAGCACTCACTGGTTACTGAACAGGCCTGTCATACAGACAGTACTTGTAACTGTGGGACAGGAATACCTATAAACCAGTGAGTGCTTTCCTTTGCGATGAAGAAAAGCTCTCATTGTCACAATAGGTGTGGTGTCCCAGCACCAAAGGCTGTCCTGTGGGCTTTGGACTTCCTCAGGCAGACCTGCAGCACAGATGTTGGGCCCCCTGATAGACTGGTTGTTATAGTAATTCTGTTCAAGCACTTTTTCAAATGTTTTATTACTGTATTATCTGTCATTTATACATGTTATACCTTTAAGACAGAGGAGCAGTATGGACCCATGTGACCCTGCCTGCCAAAGGGAACCCCTAAATTCAGTATATAGAGTAGTGGAGGACAGGGGCGTACCTAGAGCATTTGGCACCCAGGGCGGACCCTTTGTTTGGCAACCCCCCATCCACACACCCCTCCCTCCCTCCCCCCAATTACACACCCTCCCCCCCCTTAATTACACACCCTCCCCCCCATAATTCCACCCCCTCCTTCCCCCCTTAATTCCACCCCTCCCCCCTTAATTACACCCATCCCCCCCTTAATTACACCCCCTCCCTTCACATAGAACTATTTACTTACATTTCAATGATGCCTCCATCCTATTTACTTACACTTCAATGATGCCTTTAAATGCTCTGTGAAGGCGGCGTCAGCGTCGTGACGCCACGTTGCGCGCTGCCGCAACACTTCTCCCCCTGCTCTGCTCTGAATCCACAGATGCAGACGCCAGGCGGAAAAGCGTCGCTGTCGCGGTGCAGCAGTGGATGGGGGGGGGGGGGGTGTTGGGTGTGCAGGGCCAGACTGGGACAGAAAATAGGCCCGGGCATTTTAGACTAAGCAGCCCACATCGGTCAAGGGTGTGGCTATGTGAAGGCGGAGCCAAAAAGGGGAGGGACCACATGTCAATCATAGTTGGTTATAATAGTGTACATAATGGGAAAAAAAATTATATATATATATATATATATATATATATATACACACACACACACACATTATAAAATTTGCGCACCTAATGTGGGGGAACTGTACTGTGCACCTAATGTGGGGGAACTGTACTGCACAGCTAATGTGGGGAACTGTACTGCGCACCTAATGTGGGGGAACTGTACTGCGTACCTAATGTGGGGGAACTGTACTGTGCACCTAATGTGGTGGAACTGTACTGCCAACCTAATGTGCAGGGACTTATACTGCACCTAATGTGGGGGAACTACAACCTAATGTGGGGGAACTACAACCTAATGCGGGGGAACTATACTGCCAACCTAATGTGGGGGGGGGGGGGAACTGTACTGCCAACCTAATATAAGGGTGGGGGGGGAACTATACTGCCAACCTAATGTGGGGGAACTATACTGCCAACCTAATGTCCTAATGTGAGGGAACTGGGGGTGGGGTTGGTGAAGAAAAGTGTAGTGGACAAGGACCAGAAGGGCGTGGGGGGCTGAAGTGAGGTTGTTTGGGGGGTGGGGGTTGAAGTAAGGTAAGTGAGGGGGGGGGGGTATGGGGTGCAGAAAAGTGGAATAGTCGAGAAGGACCAGGAGTGTTGAAGGGGGGCCTTAAGGACCAGGGGAGGACTAAGGCTAAGTTTCCAGAGAAGGCAAAAGCACAAGAAAAAAATGCCCAAAAATTACCATAACACAGGAAAAAGCAGTAGCAGTTTTTCTGTGTTTTTGCAGGTAAAAAAAGGGGGAAAAATAGCCTTAGGGGTCTCTGGGAGCAGGAGTCTGGAGTTAGGGCTTGTCCACACTACAAACTTCGGCCAGCAGAATTTTGCTTGTTTTCAATGGGATGCTGCTGCTCTGTGCACACTACAGAAGACAGTGTGTGGTAGTATTATTTTTAGACAGTATAATATACAGGGTACACAGGGTTTGGCAGTATAATATACAGGGTACACAGGGTTTGGCAGTATAATATACAGGGTACACAGGGTTTGACAGTATTATATTTAGGAAGCACAGTCTCTTGAAGGGTTATAATGATTGTTGTCTTTATACAGAGGATGAGGATCGGCTGGCAAAGTTAGGAACCAATCATGTCCAGGCGTTGAACTTTAGGCTACTTTCACACTATGGTTCATAAATCCGTTATAAAACATCCGTTATATTCAATTCTATACTGATTTAACGGACGTTATATAACGAATGAATAAAACGATTATAACGGATGAATAGATTTCTAACGTCCGTTAATTAAATGGATAAATGTTTATCCGTTATTATCGGTTAATACCTTATTATTAACGTCCGTTATATTCACCTTTGTTTGATCTCTCCCTACCTGCACATCTTGCAACAACTGAAGCTCCTCCTCCTACCTGAAGGGGAGGGTATAAAAGGATGCCACAATGATCCTGCCGCAGTCTACATTTCAACATTGAGAGGGAGAGTACTATCGGTTGCTTTGCTTGCTATCAGACTATTGTGCATTTCACCATGTTCATGTTCATGCATGCTCCCCTAGCAATAGCATGTTCATGCACGCTCCCTAGCAATAGCATGCCTGCCCCCATACAAAAAGCATGCATAAATAACCGTACACTGCAAAAGCGCAAGCACATGGCAGCGAGAAAAATGTCGCAGAGTGCCACCACACGGTCAAAAATGTTCATGCGCGTTCCGCTAGCAATAGCATGCATGCCCCCATACAAAAAGCATGCATAAACAACCGTGGACTGCAAAAGTGCAAGCACATGGCAGCGAGAAAAATGTCGCAGAGTGCCACCACACTGTCAGAAATGTTCATGCACGCTCCCCTAGCAATAGCATGCATGCCCCCTATGAAAATTTGCTTTATTAAAAAGCACACATATACACAAGCACATGTTCACCAATATAGTGATAAAGACACAAAAAATACACACAAAAACAGCCATCCATGTACCCACCTGCTATACAAAGTTTTTGGTTCGCGGATTGCGGCGGATAGTGGCGAATGGCGGCGGATGAATACAGATACCCAGAACAGACTCCTACTGCGTCCTCCTGCTGTCTGACCAGAAAGTAGAGGGGGTGTGAGCACTACTCAACTTTCCCATGTGACTTCAGGAGTGTGAAGTCTCTACTGAGCATGCTCAGTAGCACTAACGGACTTTAAATTAACGGACAATAACGGGTGTATTTTGTAACGTCCGTTAGGCTTCAATGTTAATAATTAACGGACGTTCAATGATCCGTTAATTATAAATGGAAAAAAAATACTGCATGTCCGTTCTATTCTTCCGTTATAACTAGCGGACGTTAGTTTAACGGAACAAAAAAGGTACAAACGGAAGATTAAAAAATCCCATAGACTTTAATTGGATTTATTAACGCAAGTTTAAGGATCCGTTATAAAAGACTTTATAACGGAATTTCATAACAGATCTTTAAATGGAAGAACTTTATAGTGTGAAAGCAGCCTTACAGAGGAAGATGGAGCTGGAAGAAGACATGGCGTCTGGACCAGATGAAGAAGAAAAGGAAAGACAACAGAAAAGACATCTCCTGTGAGTCATTTTATGTTTATGTATTCTCTTGACTGTCCCATTTGGTCTCTCGTCACTTCTAAGTTTTGCAGTAATAATGGATGAATCTGTACCCCAATTTGAGGCTCCAGCTGTTACATAACTATGTGGTAAGCCTCTGGTGTGGGGGTAAAGTAGTCAGGGTATTGCTTCAGTATATCAGGGGTTAAGGTTCACCCTATAGTTCTGAGGGCTAGTATGCTGAGGTAATTCTCCGGCCTATCGCCGCCCTTCCCAGTAACGATAGGTGCATGCAAATAATGACTGAAGGTCCACAAGGTAGCTGAACTTGAACTTGGATGAACATTACTCAAAGGCTTGCGATACATCCATAGAACAGTAACAGTCTCATTCAAACAGTCTTTATACACTTCAGTGACTGACAGTTGTTGCGTACCTTGACTTGTGCTATAAGTCTCTGAATTCAGGGTTAATTGCGAAGATCAGTCCGGATTTAGGGGATAGATAAGGTCCGGTGATCTTGCAGAGTGTTTAGGGATTGATACACTCACGGTTTAGAAGAGATCAGCCGTCGCCGCAAGGCTCAGGCCTAAACTCACTGATGACAGCAGCGCAGATCCTTCCCTGTCAACAGCCCAGGAACAAGAGAGCGATTAATGGCCGCCGCGCCCTTATATGGGCAGGGGCGGGGCCGTTTTGATTGGTCCGAATATCTGTCACTCACCGTTACAAGGAATGATGGGTGCAATACGTCATAGGGACCTCCAAAGGTCCTTAAGCAAAAACCATAGAGTTTACCTGATCACGTGACCCGCAGGTGACAAGGGGTGGACTAGATCAGAAGGACCCCGACGTCCTAGGAACTCTGGCTATGGGGACCTCTATACAGGTACCGTATAGGATGCGGTACAGGGACACCACAACTACAACTCCTATAATACCTGAAGCTCTCCAGACATAATGGGTGTTGTAGCTTTGCAACAGCTGGAAAGAGTGACTTGAACTGAAGTGATTTTAGACCATGCAGCCCATTTTATTTTAACGGGGGCCTGACTCCTGTGACACCCACAAAAAAAAAAAAAAGGCGATATAGTCTAATATGCCCAGGCGTATTTTTGGTCTCAGTCTGTTCCTTAATTGACAGGCCCACAACAAGTCCCAGAGGAAGTGAAGGGGGACTGCATAATTAAGTGCTCTGTCTTCCAGGCAGCCTTATTTTGGCACTGATAAAGGACCATATAGAGGTACAAACCAGCTGTACACAGGATATATACCATATTGAGTAATTATATACAGGACCATATAGTGGTATATAACAGCTGTACACAGGATATATACCATATAAGTGAATATATACAGGACCATATAGAGGTACATACCAGCTGTACACAGGATATATACCATAAGTGATTACAACTACATGAAGAAACTCACAGGTCCTTCTTTTCTGATTAGAGGCATCCTCTTTCCTCTTCTTCCCAGTCTGACTCAGACCGCCATGATGACTTCTTCCAGCCAAAACTCTATCTCTCTTCATCTGCAGAACAAACATATTAGAATCTGCAGTTTTCAAGAGCTCTCCTTAACGCTACACAATCTCCCCATCTATAGGCCTGTAATAAGGTTCCCCTTGGTGTCCCACTCAGTAAAAGGGCAGGTAGCCAGGTATGTAGGTAGGTCCCCAACCATGGTGCCTCTAGCTGTTGCGAAACTACAGTTCCCAGCATGCCCTGACAGCCTCTGGCTGTGGAGTCTTAGTTTTGCACCCTGGTTGGGAAACACTGATGTAGGTAGTTAGGTAGCCAGGTACATAGCTAGTAGGGCTGCACAATATGGGGAAACTGCAATTGGGATTGTGAACCTAAATATTTCAATTTCGATATAATAAATAAATGGAGAAATTCTCCCATTTCATGTCCAATCTCCCCCCACTTTACATCTATTCCCCCATTTCATGTCCACATCCCATTTCACATCTCCCCCATTTCATTTATATCCCCCCCCAGTCACATTCTCTCCCCCATGTCACATTCTCCCAATATGTCACATGTCCATTTCATGCCACATTCTACCCCCATGTCATGTCACATTCTCCTCCCCCCATGTCTCATCTCCCGATAGTTAGGTTGGAAGGTGTGTAGGCAGGTAGTCCCCTCAGACTAGACCCCCTCCCCTGTAGGCAGGTAGTCCCCCTAGATTAGCCCTCTCAGTAGGCAGGTAGTACCCCAAGATTAGACCCCCCCCCCAGCAAGCAGGTAGCACCCCCAGATTAGACACCATCCCCCCAGTAGACAGGTAGTACTCCCTGATCAATCCCCCCCAGTAGAATGGTAGTACCCCAGATTAATCCCTCCAGTAGGTAGGTAGTACCCCCAGATTAGACCCCAAGTAGACAGGTATTACCCCCAGATTAATCCCCACCCAGTAGACAGGTAGTACCCCCAGATTGTCCCCCTCCCAGTAGGCCGGTAGTACCCCCAGTTTAACCCTCTTCCCTCCCAGTAGGCAGGTAGTACGCCCAGATTAACGCCCTTCCCCCAAGTAGACAGGTAGTACCCCCAAATTAACCCCCTCCCCCAGTAGGTCGGTAGTACACCCAGATTAATCCCCTCCAGTAGACAGGTAGTACCTCCAGATTAATCACCACCAGGAGACAGGTAGTACCTCCAGATTACCCCCCCCCCCCAGAAGGCAGGTAGTACCCTCAGATTAGAACCCCCCCAGTAGACAGGTAGTACGCCCAGATTAGACCCCCTCCCCCAGCAGACAGGTAGTACCCCCAGATTAACTCCCCCCCCAAATAGACAGGTAGTAGCCACAAATTAACCCCCTCCCCCCAGTGGGCAGGTAGTACCCCCAGATTAACCCCCCAGTAGACAGGTAGTACCCCCAGATTAATCCACTCAGTAGGCAGGTAGTACCCCCAGATTAACACCCTCCCCCCAAGTAGACAGGTAGTACCCCCAAATTAACCCCCTCCCAGTAGGCAGGTAGTACCCCCAGATTAATCCCCCCCAGTAAACAGGTAGTACCCCCAGATTAATCCCCCCAGTAGACAGGTAATACCCCCAGATTAATCCCCCCCCAGTACAGGTAGTACCCCAAGATTAGACCCTCCCCCAGTAGGCAGGTAGTACCCCCAGATTAACCCCCTCCCCCCCAGTAGACAGGAAATACCCCCAGATTAATCCCCCCAGTAGACAGGTAGTACCCCCAGATTAATCCCCCTCTAGTAGACAGGTAGTACCCCCAGATTAATCCCCCCCCCCAGTAGACAGGTAGTACCCCCAGATTATCCCCCAGTAGGCAGGAAGTAGCCCAGGATTAGCGCTCTTCCCCCAAGTAGACAGGTAGTACCCCCAAATGAACCCCCTCCCACTAGGCAGGTAGTACCCCCAGATTAATCCACCCCAGTAGACAGGTAGTACCACCAGATTATCCCCCACAGTAGACAGGTAGTACCCCCAGATTGTCCCCCCAGTAGGCAGGTAGTACCCCTAGATTAGACCCCAACCCCCCAGTAGACAGGTCGTACCCCCAAACTAACCCCCTCCCCCCAGAAGGCAGGTAGTACCCCCAGATTAATCCCCCCAGTAGACAGGTAGTACTCCCAGATTATCCCCCCCCCCAGTAGGCAGGTACTACCACCAGATTATCCCTCTCAGTAGACAGGTAGTACCCCCAGATTGTCCCCCCAGTAGGCAGGTAGTACCCCCAGATTAATCCCCCCAGTAGACAAGTAGTACCCCCAGATTATCCCCCCCCCTTAGTAGGCACGTAGTACCCTCAGATTAACCCCCTCCTGTAAACAGGTAGTACCCCCAGATTATCCCCCCCCCCCAGTAGGTAGGTACTACCACCGGATTATCCCCCTCAGTAGACAGGTAGTACCCCCAGATTGTCCCCCCAGTAGGCAGGTAGTACCCCCAGATTAATCCCCCCCAGTAGACAGGTAGTACCCCCAGATTATCCCCCCCCCTTAGTAGGCACATAGTACCCCCAGATTAACCCCCTCCTGTAAGCAGGTAGTACCCCCAGATTAACCCCTCCCCCCAGTAGTCAGGTAGTACCCCCAGATTAACGCCCTTCCCCCAAGAAGAAAGGTAGTACCCCCAAATTAACCCCCTCCCAGTAGGCAGGTAGTATCCCCAGATTAATCCCCCCCCCACCAGTAGACTGGTAGTACCCCCAGATTATCCCCCCCCCCAGTAGGCAGGTACTACCACCAGATTATCCCCCTCAGTAGACAGGTAGTACCCCCAGATTGTCCCCCCAGTAGGCAGGTAGTACCCCTAGATTAGACCCCTCCCCCCAGTAGACAGGTCGTACCCCCAAATTAACCCCCTCCCCCCAGAAAGCAGGTAGGACCCCCAGATTAATCCCTCCCCCCAGTAGACAGGTAGTACCCCCAGATTATCCCCCCCCCCAGTAGGCAGGTAGTACCCCCAGATTAACGCCCTTCCCCCAAGTAGACAGGTAGTACCCACAAATTAACCCCCTCCCAGTAGGCAGGTAGTATTTCCAGATTAATCCCCCCCCCCCAGTAGACAGGTAGTACCCCCAGATTATCCCCCCAGAAGACAGGTAGTACCCCCAAAATTAGACCCCCCTGTAGGCAGGTAGTACCCCTAGATTAGACCCCCCCAGTAGACAGGTAGTACCCCCAGATTAGACCCCCTCCCCCAGTAGACATATAGTACCCCCAGATTAGACCCCCCAGTAGGCAGATAGTACCCCCAGATTAACCCTCTCCCCCCAGTAGACAGGTATAACCCCCAGATGAACCCCCTTCCCCCCCAGTAGACAGGTAGTACCCCAAAATGATCCCCCAGTAGGCAAGTAGTACCCCCAGATTACCCCCCAGTAGACAGGTAGTACCCCCAGATTAACCCCCCCAGTGGACAGGTAGTACCCCAGATTACCCCTTCCCCCAGTAGACAGGTATTACCCCCAGATTAACCCCCTCACCCCCCAGTAGACAGGTAGTACCCCCAAATTAACCTCCTCCCCCCAGTAGGCAGGTAGTACCCCCAAATTAAACCCCCCAGTAGACAGGTAGTACCCCCAGAATAATCCCCACCCCAGTAGACAGGTAGTACCCCCAGATTATCTCCTCCCCAGTAGGCAGGTAGTATCCCCAGATTAACACTCTTCCCCCAAGTAGACAGGTAGTACTCCCAAATTAAGCCCCTCCCCCCAGTAGGCAGTTAGTACCCCCAGATTATCCCACCCCAGTAGACAGGTATTACCCCCAGATTAACCCCCTTCCTCCAGTAGACAGGTAGTACCCCCAAATTAAGCACCTCCCCTCCAGTAGGCAGGTAGTACCCCCCAGATTGATCCCCCCAGTAGACAGGTAGTACCCCCAGATTAATACCCGCCCCAGTAGAAAGGTAGTACCACCAGATTATCCCCCCCCCCCAGCAGACAGGTAGTACTCCCAGAATAACACACTTCCCCCAAGTAGACAAGTAGTACTCCCAAATTAACTCCCTCCCTCCCAGAAGGCAGGTAGTACCCCCAGATTAATCCCCCCCTGGTAGACAGGTAGTACCCACAGTTTAACCCCTTCCCTTCCAGTAGACAGGTAGTACCCCCAGATTAGACCCCCTCCCCCAGTAGACAGGTAGTACCCCCAGATTAACTCCCCCCCAGTAAACAGGTAGTACTCTCAGATTAATCCCCCCCCCCAGTAGACAGGTAGTACCCCCAGATTAATACCCGCCCCAGTAGAAAGGTAGTACCACCAGATTATCCCCCCCCCCCAGCAGACAGGTAGTACTCCCAGAATAACACACTTCCCCCAAGTAGACAAGTAGTACTCCCAAATTAACTCCCTCCCTCCCAGAAGGCAGGTAGTACCCCCAGATTAATCCCCCCCTGGTAGACAGGTAGTACCCACAGTTTAACCCCTTCCCTTCCAGTAGACAGGTAGTACCCCCAGATTAGACCCCCTCCCCCAGTAGACAGGTAGTACCCCCAGATTAACTCCCCCCCAGTAAACAGGTAGTACTCTCAGATTAATCCCCCCCCCCAGTAGACAGGTAGTACCCCCAGATTACCCCCCCCCCCAGTAGGCAGGCAGTACCTCCAGGAAATCCCCCCCAGTAGTAGGCAGGTAGTACCCCCTGATTAACCACCTCCCCCTCCAAGTAGGCAGGTAGTACTCCCAGAATAATCCCCCCCACTAGACAGGTAGTACCACCAGATTAACTCCCACCCCACCCCCCACCCAAGTAGGCAGGTAGTACCCCCAAATTAACCCCCTCCCCCCCCAGTAGACAGGTAGTACCCCCAGATTAATCCCCCCCCAGTAGACAGGTATTACCCCCAGATTACCCCCCCCAGTAGGCAGGCAGCACCCCCAGGAAATCCCCCCCAGTAGGCAGGTAGTACCCCCTGATTAACCACCTCCCCCTCCCAGTAGGCAGGTATTACCCCCAGATTAATCCCCCCGGTAGACAGGTAGTACCACCAGATTATCCCCCCCGCCCGTAGACAGGTAGTACCCCCAGATTATCCCCCCAGTAGGCAGGCAGTACCCCTAGATTAAACCCCAACCCCCCCAGTAGACAGGTAGTACCCCCAAATGAACCCCCTCTCCCCAGAAGGTAGGTAGTATCCCCAGATTAATATCCCCCCAGTAGACAGGTAGTACCCCCAGATTAATCCCTGCCCCAGTAGAAAGGTAGTACCACCAGATTATCTCCCCCAGTAGGCAGGTAGTACCCCCAGAATAACACTCTTCCCCCAAGTAGACAGGTAGTACTCCCAAATTAACCCCCTCCCCCCAGTAGGCAGGTAGTACCCCCAGATTAATCCCCCCCAGTAGACAGGTAGTACCCCCAGTTTAACCCCCTTCCCTCCCAGTAGACAGGTAGTACCCCCAGATTAACTCCCCCCCTAAGTAGGCAGGTAGTACTCCCAAATTAACCCCCTCCCCCAGTAGACAGGGAGCACAGCCAGATTAATCCTCCCCCTCAGTAGACAGGTAGTACCCTCAGATTACCCCCCCCCCCCAGTAGGCAGGCAGCACCCCCAGGAAATCCCCCCCCCCCAGTAGGCAGGTAGTATCCCCTGATTAATGATGCTCGGTCATGTCACACTCTCAGAATACCTGGGGCCGGCGTCAGCCCTTGAATTCTGGGAGCGTGATGAGAGTGTCATTACGTGGCGGCCGACCGACGCGCTTAGCTGTGCTGGCTCTTATTTGGGGGCGGAGCAATTATAGGTGAGCTGGAGAGCAAATGCTAGGAAAAAAATGGGAGTTGGAGGCCGAGCGTTTTTTTACGCTCTGCCTCCTGCTCCGATGCCAGGCTCTCGCACGACAGGGTGAGCGGCCGAACAGGGATATTTCCTAGTTGCCCAATAGGCCAGTCCGGCCCATGTTACTGTACAGGGCAGGAGGACGGCCCGATGTGCCCGATAGCCTGTCCGGACCTGGGGGGGGGCCTGTCCGGCCCTGGCATGGCCCCCACTTGTGAGTGGCACCCGGGGTGGGCCGACCCCCCCTTGGTACGCCACTGTTGGGAGAGGAGTTGCCCCAGTCTAGTTCTTAGTGTGCTGAGTTTAAGTGTGGTAAAGGTGTGAGCTGTGTGTTGAGAAGCTCTGAGGGAAGTCCAGAACAAATCTAATCTCAAGTCTTATCCACCCATTCTGCAAGGATCCCCCATGCAAAGAGAAAATTCAAGCCTGGCGGAGAAAGTCTCAGGACCTTGTCAGAACCCTAGCGACCTGGAACAGTCTTCAGTCTTATATCAAGTCAGTATTAATTAGTTGGGTGAAAGCACCATAAGTCCCAGCAAGGCAACAGGGCTCCCAAGGAGTTACACTGCATCCTCTCCACTCTGCACCATACTGTTGGTGTGTAATACCATCTGCAACCTGCTCAGTAAAAGGCAGTTATCCGTAACCTGACATCGGTGTGTTTCTTTTCTCCCCGTGTCTGGCCCAGGAGAATCTGTCTCCAACCTCGGACCGTGTATAGGATAACGGTGCCCTGGCATCACGAAGTGATCAGGTATTCCTAGCACCCCTGTGGCACTACATAGGAAGGCACATGTAGCAGGGCTATCTTACTGCCATTATATGGAGAAGGCAGGCGAGACATAGAGATTCGTCAAATCTTGTGCCAAGGAACAGTGGAGTAGTTGCCCATAGCAACTTATAGATTGCAGCTTTAATTTTAAAAAAGGCCTCTGAGAAATGAAAGCTTAATATGATTGGTTGCTATGGGCAACTACTCCACTGTTTCTCTGCACAAGAACTGATAAATCTCCTGTCTATGGTCACCCCATGCCCACCACCTGTGTCTTCTGCAGTGATGAGTGTTGTATTCTGCTAACGCCACCTTTTCTCTGTCCGATTGTAACTCTGCTTCCTACCGGTCTATATTTCTCCCCACATATCTTCACCTCGTGTTGCTGGTTATGGATAGCCCTCTCTACCGTTTTACTTTGCTTACACAGGATTGTATTTATAGCATATTTACAGCAGTTCCCTGATACACTTCTGTCATTAGAATCCACAGGGTGATGCCAACTGGTATGGATTGGGCTTTGTTCATATTACATTTCATGTTTCCTTTTGATGTGTCCATTGAAGAATACCTGAGGTGTAACTCTGACATCTGCTTCAATTTGTGCCTTTAAGGGTACGTTCCCACACAGCGTATTTTGCTGCGTATTTGCTGCGTATTTGGTGCTGCGTTTTTTCCTACCCATTGACTTCAACAGAGAAAATAAAATACGCAGCAGCAAATACGCAGCAAATACGCCGTGTGGGAATGTACCCTAAAGCTCCATTATGTGGCTATTTATTAACAAACATTTGACATAAAAGTGGGTGCAGTTGGCAGGGGGCCAGGGAGAATATACTGTATGGAGTGAAGAAAAGCATATCAATATAAATAACAGCAACTATATTACTTACAAACATATTGCTAATATGGGAGGTATTATTTTTAAAATGGGCTACCAAAGGGTACTCAGACAAAAAAAGGTAGGGGACCACTGCTCTATTACATCAAATTTCATTGATATATTTTTCTTTCAAATATGCAGCATTTTAGGAAATGGTGACCTAAACTATGTTGTATAGCATACCTTGATTTAAACTAGTAAATAAATCATCCCCAGTGTGGCTCCACTTTGTGGTAAAACTAAACGTTGCACATAATAAATTATACTACATTTTGCGACAATTCAAAGCAAAGTACACAGAGTATATTAATGATAAATTCCCACTATAGTGTATATGTGCATGTACAAACAAGGATATGCAACATACAAATTTACACATACATATACACACTTACATGTACATCACTTCAAATGACAAGTCTAAATGGGTCCTAGAGGTAGCCAAGATTTGTCCAACATCATGTACCTTTAGGAAAGTAATTCTGTTATACCCTTTGGGGGCATTTATCAATTAAATTGCGGGGAAAATTTTGAAAAAGCTGCACAATGTTTGCGAAAGGAAGGCCCTTGAGCAGAAATGATGTGACTTTTTGGTGAGTGAGGTTGTGTTGTATTTGTGTGGCTTTATATGAATGGGGCGTGGTCAACCGTTTGCCAAATTTAGCAGTTTACGCTTCCTAGCAAACTGTGCTTGAAATTTCTGCCAGAGGTTCTTCCATTTCCACTCTTTCCAAGCATGGTGGTTTATATTGTATGAACATTTGTGTTTCACTTTGTCAGCACCTATAATGCCCCTTATCCTCGACATTTTGTGCGTCACCTGCCCTTTGTCACTAGCCACTGTAGCCGTCTGTCAAGGTAACCCTAGAAGTATACATAGAGTTGATGCCTAGATCTGTGGCTATTTTGCTGCTTCTGATGAAATTTCCTATAGTCTCCTTACGATTTCTGTTGTCTGACTGACACCTTTTCTGTAGGAACAAGTTTCTGGATACACTGAACTGATGGAACACATTTTACAACATTAAACATAATGATTACAGTTTGATTTCCAGTAATGTTCAAAATAAGGCACCAGTTTTTAATCTGCCCATCTGCTATGTGACTTTTACCCGACCTCGGAACCATAGTAATCCTAGTTTATAGATAACTTTCTCTTCCATGTTCTGTGCATAAATACAGGTAATGTTTACTAATGTCGGCCACTTAACACGTTCCTCCATAATGACTTATTAACAGGCTGGTATATTAGAGGATAGAGACATGAAGGTTGCCTAAAGTGAGTTCTTAACATACAAAGCTTTTTATTTAAATAAATGTCTTTGTGTTTCAGCTATCACTGAATGATAGCCTTCATTGTTTATATACGCAAGCTGATAAACACAAAGATATACAGCGTGTAACAGTAAGGCCCCTTTCACACTATAAAAATTAATCCGTAATGAACGTCTGTCATAAAAATCTTGAAAATCGGCACTATTTCTTCCGTTCATTCGCCCGTCACAAAATAAAGGCTGTTATTAATAACAGGCGATAACGGGTTAAAACGGCTATTAGAAAAATCCCATAGACTATAATGGGATTTTCTAGCGGCCGTTTAACGGCCGATTTCCAGGGTTTTTATGACGGGCGTTTATAACAGAGGTATTTTTATAGGGTGAAAAAAGCCTAAAAGTACAGTGTATTAAAACTGTTTGCTGCAATAAGTCAACCAACCCAGGGGTCCTTTACTAGAATAGATTTTAATCCACTGTAAGTAAACAATAAGAATTCCTACTGAAAGCCTGCAAGCAGAGATGTGGAAAATTTAGTTATTTTAACTGTATAACTTAATATTAAACTAAGAATAAACTTTACAGAGTCACCAAAAAGTGTGCTATGATCATCTAAACACAGTTAGACATTGCTACTTGATATAGGTTATATTTATGAAATATACCAGTTACAATCAAAGTTGGAGGCTACCTCTCATTGAAGATCAGTGAAGCTAATCCTTGTCTTTGTGAACAGCAGTGTGATGGATAGGTCAAAAATGGGTTTTTGAAAACAGAAGAAAAGGTAACAGATGGGTAACTGACAATGTGTGCTGGCCCTCAACTTCATCTTCCTTTTGAATAGTCTATTCCATATCATCCAATCATTTCTCCATAAAAGAATATGTTGGTTTTTCAAAATTCAAATGAAAAGAAAAAACAATTCAGATGTCCTAAGAATTCCCTTCCGCTCCCAGTATAAAACTTATGAGGGTCACCAATGAAAAGTTTCCTTTGTGTGCCAAGTTGCAACATTGACAACAACTCTTCCATGTAGCACTGCATTATATGACAGGTCTAGCCTAGAAGACATCATTTTTGGTGTGCATTTGTGTGGTATTTTATTGATACGCATGTTCCAAACATCATTGTTTAGTTGGTAATAAATATGTTCATACTGATACATTTCATAAAGAAAACTAGAACAACAATCTTATATTTAATACTCTGAAGATTCTGGCTTATATGGGATATTTGTCAAATCAACTGAGAATTCTGTACATTGAATTTAGTGTTAGCTTTAACCCCCCCCCCCCCCCCCCCTGTCACCACAATGATTTCTAAATGGGGAAGAGGTTAAAAAAGACGGTTGAAATTCCCGCCCATGCCCCCTCCTTCTGTGCCTGGACCAAACAATTCAGAGATTCCTTCTTTTATCCTGAGTGAAACCCCAGAGTTTCTAAGAATCTGGGAAACGAGGCATACATTTCAGGACTCTCTCCTTTTTTTTGTCCAAATTTTATATATTTTTCTCCCTATAACTGACCACACAATAACAAGAGCTGATTTTTACAAGTCCATCAAGAGGTTAAAAGGCAGGTACTTTTCAGGGGGTAAGATAAAAATGAGGAGTTGTTATTTTCCAATGTTGTAAGCGATATTAATATAAAAGTATAGTAATATGTCTAGGGACGTTCTGTAATTTCAGAGGCTTTCAGATTTTCCCAGGTTACTTCTGGTTGCAGGTTCAGAGACTTAAGGATTTGATGATATGTTAACCCTTACATGTTTTGTGATTATACCCGACATTTAAAGTGATTTTTGTATCTAGCACTATATCTAGGTTTAGCAAATTAGGTTTGTCAGAATGAATATTGTGCAGTCCTAGTTTGTCTTTTTGGCTGTATAATAAGCTTTATGTATATGCTACTTTGTTGCTTGTATCTGTCAGTATGTACAGCAAATACAGCATGGTTTTTATATGCCTTAGACAATAGTAATACTAATTTTGAATTTGTACATTTGTGGGTTTCTGCCAAAGGTTATAGGACAGTATTATCTTGAGTGGCTTAGATCTTTTGATTAATATGGCAATATACTCGGTACTTTATCCTGCTGATAAGTGTATGACATAGCACAGCAATGACTGGTAACACAGCTAATGTTATAGCCATAGACAGTATAATATGTGTTAGGATCCTACTGTACTAGGTATTGCCATTTTAGGAATTTGTATTTCATTGTGTATGATTTTTTATTGTATAGTTAGTATAGAATATTTGTTGGTAAAATTCCCTTGGGGTAAAAGTCAATTGTTGGGTAATTCTGCATAGTCTTTTAAGACACCTCTACAGCAAGAGCAAACATGCCTTCTCACTACAGCCACCAATCCATTATAGTCCTTGCTCTTTTCGGTATTTTGGCTGCCATCATGGCCTCTCTTTCGGTTATCTTAATCTTCCAAGTTCAAACTGCTACAAAACAAGGGGAGCTCACTGCTGGGTTAGGCCCTGCCGCTGGTAGGATCTTACTGCCAGCTTCTGCAGTACTGGCTGCCCTATGTCTTGCACTCAATACCAGTTGCCTATTGCTGTGCCTGCTCCATTCCTATTTCACTGCTGAGGTTTGTCGGGAGGACCCAGATTCCAGGAGGTGAGTACATTAAAGTTGATACACAGATATAATACTATGTAAAATGCACTTGCAGACTTTTTATAGAGAGTGATCATTAGCTTATAGAAGTACAAACTGTGGCATATTTAGACAGAGTTACATGTATACTTGCATAATACATACAATACCACCATTAGAAATTGTTGGAATTTGGTTAATGTAGACTACAAGACAAATTTTTAGTTTCACCACTGTGGCATTGGACAAAAAAATGGGTACTGCCAAATTTCTTTACCAATTTTTACATGTAACCTGTCACTGAGATTCAGTATCTTTTCTTCTTCAACCCAATTCTTCTGAGCAGTCTCCAGAGCAGGGTTCCAACCCTCTTCTATTGAGATATTATAAAATGGATGTGATGCTGAGAACATTGTTTCCCAGCATAGTACGCAGTGGCCTCCATCAACCCCTTCATTACATGTAGCTCACGCTCCAACCATGCATTTTAAGAACCTGCTCTTTGCCTCCATAGTCTCTGCCCCAGTTTTCAGATGCTCACCCTTTGTTCTGAGCAGCTCCTAAAAACAATGTCCCAGCATGGAACTGCTTTCAGCTTGTTAAACTCCACATGACTATTAACTCTTCACAGTCCATAGTTGGGAACAGTCCCAACACAGAGAATATTAGAGGAAGTAGCAGTTTAAATCTAAGGCATATGCCCATGAACACTATATACTGGAAAGCCAGAGAATGCTCGGTTGTGATGCTTCTTGGTGTACAAAAAATTATCCCTTTTACAGACATGGCTGTAGATGTTGGCACCCCTGAATTTTCTCAAGAAAATTAAGTATTTCTCATACAAAAAGGATTGCAGTAACACATGTTTTGCTATACATATGATTATTCCCTTTGTGTGTATTGGAACTAAACCAAAAAAGAGAGGGAAAAAAGCAAATTGGACATAATGTCACACCAAACTCCAAAAATGGGCTGGACAAAATTATAGGCACCCATAACTTAATATTTGGTTGCACACCCTTTGGAAAAAAAAACTGAAATCAGTCGCTTCCTATAACCATCAATAAGCTTCTTACACCTCTCAGCCGGAATGTTGGACCACTCTTCCTTTGCAAACTGCTCCAGGTCTCTCTTATTGGAAGGGCCCCTTTTCCCAACAGCAATTTTAATATCTCTCCACAGGTGTTCAATGGGATATAGATCTGGACTCATTGCTGGCCACTTCAGAACTCTCCAGCGCTTTGTTGCCATCCATTTCTGGGTGCTTTCTGACATATGTTTGGGGTCATTGTCCTGCTGGAAGACCCAAGATCTCGGACGCAAACTCAGCTTTCTGACATGGGGCTGTAAAGTGTGACCCAAAATCCATTGGCAATCCTCAGATTTCATGATGCCTTGCACACATTCAAGGCACCCAGTACCAGAGGCAGCAAAACAACCCCAAAACATCATTGAACCTCAGCCATATTTCACTGTAGGTACTGTGTTCTTTTATTTGTAGGCCTCATTCCGTTTTTGGTAAACAGTAGAATGATGTGCTTTACCAAAAAGCTCTATCTTGGTCTCATCTGTCCACAAGACGTTTTCCCAGAAGGATTTTGGCTTACTCAAATTCATTTTGGCAAAATGTAGTCTTGCTTTTTATGTCTGTGTCAGCAGTGGGGTCCTCCTGGGTCTCCTGCCATAGCATTTCATTTCATTTAAATGTCGTCGGATAGTTTGCGCTGACATGGATGCTCCCTGAGCCTGCAGGACAGCTTGAATACCTTTGGAACTTGTTTGGGGCTGCTTATCCACCATCCAGACTATACTGCATTGGCACTTTTAATCAATTTTACTCTTCCATCCATGCCCAGGGAGATTAGCTACAAAGCCATGAGCTGCAAATGTCTTGATAATGTTATGGACAAAGGCAAATCTAGATCTCTGGAGATGGACTTGTAACCTTGAGATTGTTGATCTCCTCTTTTTGCTTTTTGTTGTCCATGCTTAGTGTGGCACACACAGACACACAGTGAAAAGACTAAATGAACTTCTCTCCTTTTTATCTGTTTTCAGATGTGATTTTTATATTGCCCACACCTGTTGCCCCAGGTGAGTTTAAAGGAGCATCACATGCTTGAAGCAATCTTATTTTTCCACAAGTTTGAAAGGGTGCCAATAATTTTGTCCAGACCTTTTTTGGAGTTTGGTGTGACATTAGGTCCAATTTGCTTTTTTGTCTCCCTTTTTTGGTTTAGTTCCAATTCACACAAAGGGAATAAACATGTGTATAGCAAAACAAGTGTTACTGCAATCCTTTTCTGTGAGAAATACTTCATTTTTTTGAAAAATTTCAAGGGTGCCAACATTTACGGCCATGACTGTATAAGTCCCTCGGGAGTTGTCTTGCATGAGGACATAAAGGGGAGCTCTGGGGACTTGAAATTATGTCTGCTTTTTGCTAAGCAGTGGTGCAAATATGTTTGCATAGTTATTTTCTATGGGTACCACAAAAAAGTGTTAAACATTTGGTGATGTCTGCCTGGTGGAATGCACTGACATAGACCAGCTGCACTTTCAAGTGCAAGTGGTACAAAAAGAGGGTATTATTTGGCTAGTGCATTCAGTAGTCCTAGGGGGAGGGGAGGGGGGTAGAGGTTAGGCTATGTGAACCTTTCATTTTAGGCTGTACTACCACACAAACATTCTATAGCAGTGTTTCTTAACCAATGTGCCTCCAGCTGTTGCAAAACTACAACTTGCAGCATGTCTGGACAGACTATATCCACGAATAGGGTCACAGCTATATGACCAATAAACCACAGAATATCAAACATCAGCCAGAATCTTGGTCTTTTAATTGCAAGTGAGTATGAAATAAATTCCAGAAAATACCTAAAATGTGAAATTCAAACAAATGTGTAACATACCGTAGGCAGGGCCGGCGTTAGGGGTAGGCAAACAGGGCATTTGCCCAGGGCCCCCAGAGGGCCCCCTACAGATACCCTGACTCACATGGGTTGGGCAGAGTGCATCAGCAGCAGCCTGTAGCATTTGGGAGTACACCTCGCTGTAGCTGAATACTGCTAACAGCAGAGGTTCACTCCACAGTGTAGTGTGTGCTGCCAGTGCTCCGCTCCTTTAAGAACCCACCATCCATCCCCTTCCCCGGCTCCTCTCCTCTTCCGTCTTCCTGCTGTCGAGACGAAGAGGACAGGAGGTTGTGTGCAGCACCATGAGGCTTATGGCCCTGCCCCCTAGCTGCTTCTCCAGTGTACACAACTATTTTTTTTTTTGGTAAGCGTATTTATAAGTGGTGCGTAAATGTATTGTGTATGTGTGCAAATTGTGTATGAGTGACCTGTATACTGTATGTTTATACAAATCTATAATGTGTTTATGTATGTGTGAATATCTTTATGTGTTTACAATAGTAGAGCTAGTCTGGCACTATCAGTGTAATCAGGCAGTGTTCACAAATAGGGTGTGCAAAAACTTTCACTACATTCAGGGTGGTGCTCAATAACAGGGCATCAAGCAATCATGAGGCAGATTGAAATAACAGCACTCACCCATCATTACACTTTATTCATCTTCGGTGCATAATAAAAATGCAGCAGGGTGCCGTGTACCAACAGACAGGGGAGCTGCAATCAGCGTACTGCAGCAGCTCTGCCACCTGGAATGCAGCAGTCTCCCTCCATACCCAGTGGAGCGACACTGTACAACCCTGTAAGGCCCATTATAATTACAAATCACACGTATGTGTGTATGTAAATTTAAGAAAAGGCGTAAATGTAAATGTAATAACCCTATTTGAGCAGGGAATCAACTGTATAATACTGCAGACACCTGCGAGTTATGGCGCAGGTGTAATTGCTATTCTCACTCTGCACTGTAATAGTATAGCAGTATGCCAGAACAAACCACTTACTGTAAGGTACTATTACTGCGTCTGCTCTCAAATTTCTGACCATTCTGACCCACCACGTTTGTCCAATCCTGCCCGCTCCCTGCAACCTGTGTCGAATATTGCTCGCTCTTGCTATTATTTATGCAAATAACTTAATTTACATTATCCACCAGCTTTTCTAGGCTTCTGAATGGCACATCTGCTAAGTACAGCAATCACATGGCCACTATTGCAGGGATAATTATATGATTTCTGAAGTTTGCATGTTCATAAAGGGATTCAGCTATAAGCAGATATGCCATTCAGGAGCATGGAAAAGCTAGGTCAGATATTCTCATCTAACTTTTCTATTCTACTGAATTGCATGTCTTCATATACCTGGATCCATTTATTCACATGCAAACTTCAGAAATCATATGATGCCTTAACCCCTTCCCGGAATAGGACGTATGCATTCGTCCAATCATCCGACATGTTCGCGCATTTGGACGTATGCATATGTCATAGCGATCTCCGGCACTGCCGCGGGCAGCGCAGGAGATCGGTGACAGGACCCGGCTGTTAATCACAGCCAGAGTCCTGCCGCAGTTGCCGGAGCCACGATCGCGCCGGTCCCGGCAGCATTAACCCTCTAGATTCTGTGATAAATCCTGATCACGGCATCTATGGTGTTGATAGGGGGAGCGCTCTCCCCCTGTTCTCATATGGCAGCACCGTGATACGATCACGAGTCGCCGTTGGTTGCTATGGCAGCAAGAGGTCAGATCATGACCTCCTCTTTGCCTGCTACGGAAGCCTGTGAGATCCAGCCAGAGGCTGTAGTGTGTGCAGCTCATCAGGTCATACTGTGCTGCAGTACAAATGTATTGCAGCATAGTATAACCTGTAAAAAAATGAAAAGTTCTTCAATGTATGAAGTGTAAAAAAATAAAATAAAAATGCCCCTTTCCCAATAAAAGCCCTGTATTATCACCAAAAAAGATCAAAAACACAAGTCATATACATAATAGGTATTTCCACATCCGAAATGACATGTACTATAAAACTATAATGTATATTATCCCGCACGGTGAACGCCGTAAAAAAAAACATTAAAAAAAGTGCAAAATTCACCAATTTTGGTACAAATAGCAGAATAAAAAAAGATCAAAAGGTAGCATGTAGCACAAAAATGATACCAATAAAAAGTACAGCTCATCCCTCAAAAAATAAGCCCTTACTTAATGGCGTCAGATGAAAAATAAAAAAGTTATGGCTGTTGGAAAATGAATGGCAGAAAAAGAATTTTGCTCAGAAAAGGAAAAAGAACATAGAAAGCTATATAAAATGGGTATCGCTATAATCGTACTGACCCACAGAATAAATATAGCATCACTTTTACCGCACAATGTACACCATAAAAAAAAATTTAAACACCAGAAATTTTCCAGTTTTTCACAATATTTAGAGTTTTTTTTTTTACAAAAGTGTCAATAAAAATGCACCAGTTATATAAAGTACAATATGTCATGAAAAAACAATCTCAGAATCGCTCTGCTCAGAAAAAGCGCTCTAAAGTTATCACCATTTAAAGAGATACATGTCAAAAAAAAAAAAAAGAGCCTGGTCATTGAGGTAAAAAATGGGTCCGTCCTTTAGGGGTTAAATAGCAGTCATATGGTTGCTGTTCTAAGCACTTGTGCCATTTAGGAGCCTGAGAAATGTGTGTGTGACAGTTAAACCCTATAAAGACTGTCAAACACTGCTGTAAGCACATGTGCCATTCAGGAGCCAGAAAAGCTGGGTAAGCCAGCTCCCGCTCCTGAAAGGCAAATCTGCACCACTATAGAAATGTCACTGCTGTAGTGGGTGGTCTGGGCGGTGGGCAGTTGGGCACTGTATATTTATTCATGTCCAGTCAGCGGCCATTGTACAATGTCACATAACATTTTGGTACACTAGTACCAGATGATGGCGGGTAGAGGAGACAGCAAGAAGTTGCGTGTGCACAGTGGACACAGCGTGACGCCAGCCCTGGGTAAGCTCAGTCAGTTGGGACTCTAGATGAAAGTCTGAGGGTGGTACATAACTTATAGATGCCGGTGTGAGGTGGTTTTTTGCGCCCCCGTAGATCCATGCGTCCGCTCCTCCCCCAGCTCTCCGAACATTTCCGAAGCTAGAACTGGGGGAGGGCAGAGCAAGGGCAGAGAGAAGGTTCACGCCCCCTCCCTCATCTCCCCTCCCTGAGCTCGGCTGGACGCAGATCTCTACGACACGCCCCCTCCCTGAGGACATAAATCTCCATGGCAGGTCCCTCCCTCATCTCCCCTCCCTGAGGACGTAAATCTCCACGGCAGGTCCCCTCTCTCATCTCCCCTCCCTGAGGACGTAGAGCAGTGCTCCCAATGAGCTCTCTGTGTAAAGGGGGACATACTGTACGGGCTAAAGGGGGACATTTAGCCCGTGCAGTATGTCCTCCTTTAGCCCGTACAGTATGTCCCCCTTTAGCCCGTGCAGTATGTCCCCCTTTACACATAGAGCTCATTGGGAGCACTGCTCTATGTCCTCAGCTCGGGGAGATGAGGGAGGGGACCTGCCGTGCAGATCTATGTCCTCAGGGAGGGGGCGTGTCGTAGATATCTGCGTCCAGCCGAGCTCAGGGAGGGGAGATGAGAGAGGGGACCTGCCGTGGAGATTTATGTCCTCAGGGAGGGGAGATGAGGGAGGGACCTGCCGTGGCAATCTAAGTCCTCAGGGAGGGGGCGTGTCGTAGAGATCTGCGTCCAGCCGAGCTCAAGGAGGGGAGATGAGGGAGGGGGCGTGAACCTTCTCTCTCCCCTTGCTCTGCCCTCCCCCAGTTCTAGCTTCGGAAATGTTCGGAGAGCTGGGGGAGGAGCGGACGCATGGATCTACGAGGGCGCAAAAAACCACCTCACACCGGGTCTGTGGTGTGGGAATGTGGGTGGAATTTGCAGGACGTTATGCCATGTTACCCTGTGCTACTTAAAGAAACAGGACATATAGTAAATTAACCCCACACATGTTGAACATCACTCCATACCCTCAGGGCCAGTAATTATCTTCTGTGGAGGGGGCACGCAGGGATAGCTGTGGCTGTAAAGCTATATTCACACAGTGTAAAAAATGTCCAGAATAACTGCCTGGAAAACATGTGCTGACTTTTCGCACATTTGAATAATCCACTAGGACCGCTCGGAAATAGTCGACAATGCATTTCCAAGCTAAATCCACATAAAAATAGACACGTCTGTTCTTTGTGTGAACTTCGGAATTGGGATTTCCGTGGCAAAAAGATGTTTTTGTTGTGGAAATTCCACCATGTGAACAGTGCAGCAGAATTCCATTGAAACCAATAAGAAATCTTCTGCAGCCGAATGTCCGTCCAGAATATTCCTGAAGAATTCCGCACAGACATTCCGCTGTGTGAACATACACTAAATATGTTTGGCAGCTGCCACTGCCCTTCTGTCTGGCTCTGCAGCTTGATTGAAGCAGGGCTAAACATGAAACAAATTCACCCTTCCAGTGTCCCGGACGTTAGGTGAGATGAATTCCACACCACTGTAATGTTATTATTTGATAACTATGCATGTATTTAGTGTGTTTTTAGAGGGGACATATTTCTTGTGGTGTGTGCCCCTGATTGTTTAAGACAATAGCAACATTCCTAGCATGCCACTCTACCTGAATTGGCTTAATGTGACCGCATTGTTGTTATAATATTTTAGCATTTGGAGCCCCACTTTTAGTTATGCCCACGCCCACACTTTGCCTAAAACTGGACCTGACCTTAGGGTTAGCCTGCAAAGAAAATACAGTGGGGCAAAAAGTATTTAGTCAGCCACCAATTGTGCAAGTTCTCCCACAAAAAAAAAAGATGAGAGCGGCCTGTAATTTCCATCATAGGTATACCTCAACTATGAGAGACATAATGAGAAGAAAAAATCCATAAAATCACATTGTCTGATTTTTTAAGAATTTATCTGCAAATTATGGTGGGAAATAAGTATTTGGTCACCTACAAACAAGCAAGATTTTTGGCTCTCACAGACCTGTAACTTCTTTTTTTAAGAGTCTCCTCTGTCCTCCACTCATTACCTGTATTAATGACAAGAGCTGTCCAAGGACACCAGAAACAAAATTGTAGACCTACAGCAGGCTGGGAAGACTGAATCTGTGAATCTGCAATAGGCAAGCAGCTTGGTGTGAAGAAATGAACTGTGGGAGCATTTATTAGAAAATGGAAGACATACAAGACCACTGATAATCTCCCTTGATCTGGGGCTCCACTCAAGATCTCACCCCGTGGTGTCAAAATGATCACAAGAACGGTGAGCAAAAATCACAGAACCAGTGAATGACCTGCAGAGAGCTGGGACCAAAGTAACAAAGGCTACCATCAGTAACACACTACGCTGGCAAGGACTCAGATCATGCAGTGCCAGACGTGTCCCTCTTCTTAAGCCAGTACATTTCCGGGCCCATCTGAAGTTTGCTAGAGAATATTTGGATGCTCCAGAAGAGGATTGGGAGAATGTCATATGGTCAGATGAAACCAAAGTAGAACTTTTTGGTAACAACTCAACTCGTCGTGTTTGAAGGAGAAAGAATGCTGAGTTGCAGCCAAAGAACACCATACCTACTGTGAAGCATGGGGGTGGAAACATCCTTCTTTGGGGCTGTTTTTCTGCTAAGGGACCAGGACAACTGATCTGTGTAAAGGAAAGAATGAATGGGGCCATGTATCGTGAGATTTTGAGTGAAAACCTCCTTCCATCAGCAAGCGAATTGAAGATGAAATGGGGCTGGGTCTTTCAGCATGACAATGATCCCAAAGACACCACCCGGGCAACGAAGGAGTGGCTTCGTAGGAAGCATTTCAAGGTCCTGGAGTGGCCTAGCCAGTCTCCAGATCTCAACCCTATAGAAAACCTTTGGAGGGAGTTGAAAGCCCATGTTGCCCAGTGACAGCCCCAAAACATCCCTGCTCTAGAGGAGATCTGCATGGAGGAATGGGCCAAAAAACCAGCAACAGTGTGTGAAAACCTTGTGAAGACTTACAGAAAACATTTGACCTCTATCATTGCCAACAAAGGGTATATAACAAAGTATTGAGATTAACTTTTGTTATTGACAAAATACTTATTTTCCACCATTATTTGCAAATAATTTCTTTAACAATCAGACAATGTGATTTTATGGATTTTTTTTCTCATTATGTCTCTCATAGTTGAGGTATACCTATGAGGCCTCTCTCATCTTTTTAAGTGGGAGAACTTGCACAATTGTTGGCTGACTAAATACTTTTTTTTGCCCCACTGTATGTAAATAGTGTCCACAAAATCCAAACGGGATCCATGTCATATAGTAAGTATAGGGGGGGGGGGGGGGGAAATGGAGTTCAATTTTTTTTCGTGCCCATGTATAAATTCCAGTTACTATGGTTACCTGTGGTATCTCACTGTGTGCAGGTGCATTGCTGAGGTGTGGAAACAGCAGGAAGGATATATATATACACACAAATGACTAGTTCAGAGACACTCAGCCTCTACATCATATAAATTCTCCCATACTATACAGTAAAAAGAGAGACAGTGTCATCCATGGTAAAGATTAAGGATTCTTGTGGGAGTTTCCAGGTCATTACTGAATTTCATACTCGAAATTTATAGAATTTACTGTATACCCTCCTGTCATTAAAAAAATTGTGTAACATTCCCCTATATTCTTTGACTGCTATTCCTTATACATTCAGGTGCTCTGACCTTTGCCACCTACATTTTTTTTTAACTTTATTTCTCCAATGTATCAAAAATAAAATATCACTCAAATTAGGCTTGATTAAAAATATCCTACTGTTCTGTATATACAGTGGTCCCTCAACATACGATGGTAATTGGTTTCAGGTGGACCATCGCTTGTTGAAACCATCATATGTTGAGGGATTCGTACCATGGATGCTTAATCATACTCACATGTCCCCGCCACGCCGGCCTGTCAGTTCGCTGCTCCTCTGATGCTGTATCACTACATCGCCACTGCCATGTGCCATCGCCGCTCACACCACCCCTATTGGATGACGGGGCAGCGTGAGTGGCGACGTGATGTCTGCAACGGTGCATGGCAGCAGCAGTAGAGGATTGGTGAAATGACGGCTGGAGCGGCAGGGATATGTAAGTATGGGGCACATTAAACGGCTATCCAGCAGCAGCTGAAGCAGTCAGTGCTGCCATATAGCCGTTTGTGCAATGGCCCGACACACAGAAGCATCAAATGTTGATGCTACTTTCGAAATACGATGGCCTCTGAGAGGTTACAGATAATCTGTGTTTTAAAGGATATGGGGAGCAGAAAAAGTGCTACCTTTCCTCCTTCCCTAGTGGCTCACTTCTGGCTTGCTGTTGTCTCTGCCAGATACCTTATTATAGTGAGCAGGCTGACATGGTGGGGTGTTACTATATTGTGATCACTGCGTGCTGCCATGCTGCGGAAGCATTATTTGCACTTTGGCAGTCACATTTTGGCCATGGTTTTATCTGCATGTGGTGATCATGATATAGTACCACCTCACTGTCTGGGCAATCTTACTGCAATGGGAACAAGAAAATGCAGTGGAGCACTAATGCATAAAAGTGCCATCAATTCTATCATATTTGGTATTGTTCTCTTATGTATCACACAAAAATACTGGTCTATTCTTCTATTATGCAGGTGTGAATGGTTTCTGCTTGATAACCGGAGTATACGGCAATCCGCAGTCTGCCTGTTCTGTCTTGGACTTTCACTTTACTTGGCAGGTGAGATATTATTGCCATACCTTGTTGTGAACTGGCACATGCTATTAAATGTAACCTGAGCATGCAGCAGGTGCATTGCATTTCAATATAGACCTTTCCTTCTGGAGGAGAGATACTTTGCATGATTTTTATTTTATTTTATTGGAGCACTGCATTTCCTTTAAAGGGAAATCAGACAGTTCTGGCAACAGGATGTGTGTTTACAGTGATCAGGATACAGATTTGACCGAAGTCTCATGCAAGTCTCCAAAAACTGATCTGTCAGTCTCCTCAAGAAGACACACTTGCTATTCAGTCCTATACAAAACTGATAAATTAAGCTAAATTCTATACCGCCCCAGAGAGATTGGAGTGTGAAATAGACTGTAGAATGTTTCTAAATAAAACTTTAAGCTTAAGGGCACGTTCCCACTTGGTGTATACGGAGCGTATTTCAATCTGTGAAAAATCTGCAGAAGCAGCGGGAAATACGCTGCGTATCCCTCGCTCACCATTCACACAGGGCTTTCCAGCGGCAGCCCTATGTGTGCAGTGAGTTTTGGAGGCGGGGCCGTGTGTCGGCATGACTGTGATGCTTGGCTCCACCTCCAAAAATCACTACCCACACAGGGCTGCCGCCGGAAATCCCTGTGTGAATGGTGAGCAAGGGATACGCAGCGCATTTCCCGCTGCTCCTGCAGATTTTGCCCCTGAAATAAGCTGCGTATACGCCAAGTGGGGACATGCCCTAAATGTTTGTTAGTCCAACTGTTATCACTCCCGATCCCTCCATACATTTGAGCTTTCAGCTCGACTAAATGTTTGTTTTCTAAATAAGGGAGAAAAGGGAGAATCCACAGCCAAAGTCCTCTGGTGGCAGCTTATCTCTCTGGGTACAATAGGGTTGTACAGTTGAAATCCAATATGCCTGACTTTACCTGTGGGGAGGAACGTTTTGAGGCCCCCATACACATTAATTATTCAGCCATTTCCACTTAAGTTGGTATTTATTTTTTTTTAGGAATTTGTCAGCTTTAGATCATGCTCAAAGCTAGAGTGTCAATCAGGCTGTGCTCTCCCTCCTCCACCCTCCTTGCCTCGACTGGTTGACATGGCTTAGTGCTAGATGATGAGCCCTGTGCATCCATCCAATCAATCAATGTAGGAAGGATGGGGGAGAAAGGAGGTGTAAATCCTGCAGCTCAGTACAGCCTATTTGACACTTGATCCAGTCACTTCTACTGATCTCTTTTAGTATATACTTGCATTCTTCATTAAAAAAAACAACAACAAAAAAAAAACAACAATAATGGAGCATCGTTTCTGCATTATGCCATTCCTCTTTGAAAGTTATGAATAAATTGACAACAGTTGAGGGAGTGTCCCTAAAGTCCTATATGGTCCAATTAGTGCTGACAATTCCAGTCTATGTTGGGACACCGGTGAAAAAGAATGGTAACACCAAGTAAATCAATTTATAGATTGAACAACAAGAACACAGCACATTGAAGAGTTATAAAAAAAAAATCTATAATTTTTTAATATAAGTTTCATTACATTTTATTAAGAATATACATATTTCCTATGACAGACAAGTCAGAAGACATGACAGGTCCTCTTAAAGGGGTTGTATGATGTTATGATGTGTAGTGCTCAGTATTGTGGCTAAGCCCTATTCATTTTAAATAAGGAACATGTTTCTTACCATCCAAAGTTACATTAAACTACAGTTGGCAATAGAGGAGAACAACATGGTGTGTTTCCTTTTCAGATTGCCAACTCATTTGGTTCTGATTTAAACACATACTACACAGCCAATGGTAGGAAGCTAAAACACCTGGACAAGTCAGAAAACAGGATGCAGCCAACTTAGTCAGTGGAAAGACTGTTGAAATCTACGATATCCACACGTTTACTGCACATACACATAATATGTGTAACTTTTTGTATCTTTTCTTATGTCTCTGCAGCTCTTTCACTCTACATACTAATCCTGTTTGAAATGGAAACAGGAATAGCCAGCTCCTGTATTCTCAGCATGGGTTCTATTTTTATGATAGTAACAGTGGCTCATACACTACATAAAGCTTCACAGATCACCTGCCAGAACCACGACCAGGCAGCAAGTACACTCTATGAAAATGATTCAGCCAACGACGCAGACCTTAATGATTCTACCCCTTCTTCTGACCTCCATAATGATAAAGAAATGACACCAGTACGGCCACATCCGGAGATCCACCGTGAATTCTCCTACCCGCCATTTCTTCAGCAGCAACAACTGAAACCCCAAACTCTTTCTCCACTTTTCAACAATGCACAGCGGGCTGTGAAACAGAGTGAGAGCATGTGCAACAGCAACAGGGACGAGCGCTATAACATTCCTAGAATGCAGCGAACACTTTCTGTTGAATCTGGACTCACACAACCAAACACCAGACCCTGGAATGGTGGAACACAAGAGATGAGAACAATGGTACTAAGAAAACCAGGAGTGATCGGGAAGGACTCCACATTAGTATGAACTCTTTTAGTTGGGCACTATACTCATTATTGTGTCTTATGAATCAACTTTGTTTACTATTGAGAGAGGAAGAAAACTCACTAAATACGGTTTATAACTATGTGTTTAACCAAAGACATCATCAACAAAATGGAACTTTAAATTGAAGAACTGCATAGCAGCAGCTTGTTATCACAATCTAAGCTTACATTCTTTACTGGAACCACCACCATCTCTGAAATGTATCAGGATACAATTCAGCAAGACACATAAATGATACAAATCTATGATTTTTATTTTATTTTTAAAGCTTTTTGTGTTTTAAGTTTTGAAATACCGTATTTATCGGGGTATACCACGCACCGGCCTATAACACGCACCCTCATTTTACCAAGGATATTTGGGTAAAAAAAGTTTTTTACCCAAATATCCATGGTAAAATGAGGGTGCGTGTGTGCGCGTGTATACCCCGATACACCCCCAGGAAAGGCAGCGGGAGAGAGGCCGTCGCTGCCCGCTTCTCTCCCCCTGCCTTTCCTGGGGTCTAGAGCCCTGCTGCCGACCCTTCTCTCCCCCTGGCTATCGGCGCCGCTGCCCGTTCTGTCCCCCTGACTATCGGTACCGGCGCCCCATTGCCGGCGCCGATAGCCAGGGGGAGAGAAGCGGCGCCGACAGCCAGGGGGAGAGAAGGGGCAGCGGCACCCATTGCCGGCGCCGCTGCCCCGTTGCCTCCCCCCATCCCCGGTGGCATAATTACCTGGGTCGGGTCCGCGCTGCTGCAGGCCTCCGGCGTGCGTCCCCTGTGTCGTTGCTATGCACGGCGCGGCGCACTGACGTCATGCGCCGCGCAGCGCATAGCAACGACGAAGGGGACGCACGCCGGAGGCCTGCAGCAGCGCGGACCCGACCCAGGTAATTATGCCACCGGGGATGGGGGGAGGCAACAGGGCAGCGGTGCAACAGGGCAGCAATGGGTGCCGCTGCCCCTTCTCTCCCCCTGGCTATCGGCGCCGCTCCCGATAGTCAGGGGGACAGAACGGGCAGCGGCGCCGATAGCCAGGGAGTGAGAAGGGCCGACAGCAGGGCTCTAGACCCCAGGGAAGGCAGGGGGAGAGAAGCGAGCAGCGACGGCCTCTCTCCCCCTGCCTTTCCTGGGGCGGTATCGGCGTATAACACGCACATAGACTTTAGGCTAAAAATTTTAGCCTAAAAAGTGCGTGTTATACGCCGATAAATACAGTAATATGTTGGAGCATCACTCATTCCTTTTATCGAGTATACAAACAAAAGAATGTTGCTAGAAAAAAAAAAAAAACATCAAGTAAATTAAACTTTTTTTTTAATCAACTGGTGCCCGAAAGTTAAACAGATTTGTAAATCACTTCTATTAAAAATATTAATCCTTCCAGTACTTTTTAGGGGCTGTATACTATAGAGAAATCCAAAAAAGAAATGCATTTCCTCGGATGTCATGACCACAGTGCTCTCTGCTGACATCTGCTGCTCATTTTAGGAACTGTCCAGAGCAGCATATGTTTGCTATGGGGATTTTCTCCTGCTCTGGACAGTTCCTAAAATGGTCAGCAGAGAGCACTGTGGTCATGACATCAGAAGAAATGCATTTCTTTTTTGGATTTCTCTTTAGTATACAGCCCCTAAAAAGTACTGGAAAGATTAAGATTTTTTAATAGAAGTGATTTACAAATCTGTTTAACTTTCGGGCACTAGTTGATTTAAAAAAAAAATAAAAAAGTTTTCCACAGGAGTACCCCTTTAAAATGACTGCCATTGCACCCTTTTTGCTATCTGAATGTACAGGATTAATGTAACAATGTTATGCAGGTCAGATAATTATTTTAGGGAAAGGTGTGTAAAAAAATAATGTAAATAAGTGCACTTGTAGAAATTAGTTTCAACTGTATTTTGAAGGTATGCTAAAACAGGCAAAAAGAAACACCGAAAAAAAGTCAGGTTCTTCCAAGAAGCTCATGTTCAAATCTATTGGAACGTGGAAAAAAAGCTGCTTCAAAATCTGCACAACAAATTCCATGGATTATAGGTGAGATTTATCAAAACCTGTCCAGAGGAAAAGTTGCTGAGTTAGCCAAAGCAACCTTTCAACTAAGATCACCTTTCATTTTTGAAAAGGCCTCTGAAAAATGAAAGAAGCAATCTGATTGGTTGCTATGGGCAACTCAGCAACTTTTCCTCTGAACAGATTTTGATAAATCTCCCTCAGAGTTTTTTCCCAGAGCCATTTTTGCTCATGTGAATAGGGTGTTCACTGCAAATGGTACTATACGTACCATTGAGGCGGGGGTTTACACTAGCCTAACATGAACATATTTTTTCCTCCCTTATTACGACCACAAGTCCCGGCCCAATTGCAGGTCTAATGATAATCTAATAGTTATCAGACCCACGGTTGAGTTGGGACTTAACAGTCCAACTCTATAAGGCTAGCGTGAGCTCAGCCTAAGGGTCTATTCACACGGCAAAATTTCCACACATCCGCACCAATTCCGCATTCATTTGGGTGACTTCTGGCTTGTGCGGATTTTGCGCAAAATTGGTGCGGAATCAGCATGGGTAAATTCAGAAGTGTCAATGGGAGTGCAGAATCCCAAGAAGTCTATTGGGCTTTAATTTCAGGTGGAATCCGCATGTGGAATTCCGCCTGCAGAAATTCTGCCATGTGAATAGACCCTAAGGGTGTTTATTTTAATACAGAAATGTCAGACGTAGTGCTTACTGGTGTTTGCTAGTAAGAACGCTAGAATGGAAAGCCCACTCTGGTCTACTGAGAGCATGCACATTTGGTATGCATCACTAAGTACGAGCAATGTACTATCCAAAACTGGGAACGAACATGAGATTTGTTTCAACTCAAACAAAAAATACGCATGCCCATCTAAGTTATTGTACCGGGGTGGTTGGTGGGGGATCTAGGAGACCCCTATAAACACCTGGACTCCCACATATTTTTTTTTAAATCAGTAGCCTATGTGAGGTTCCATTTGGCTTCATACTGCAGTCTTGAATGTTGGAAGACTTATTGTAAAATATTCATCATCGTTACTACAACTTGAAATCTAAAAGAATGGATCCACAGGCATTATTAGCAAAATGACGAACTGTCGCTAACATATTATGACATGACACAGATTGACATTTTCTTCTTTCCTGTAAGGACACTATAGTCACTTGAAATAAATGACATGAGCCTAAATGAGCTGTAGTATTCTTATAATATGGTCCCGTGACCAAAAATCTATACTGGATGATTGTAAACTACCTGAAGAACAATACTGTACAGAAACAAAAATTAAAAAGCAACAGATAGAAATTAAAAAAAGGAAAATGTGAAATTCTGGTTTATTTACGCCTTCTTGTCTATGATATTGTATGTTGTTTTGTTGTGTTTTTTTACCATCAACTCCTATTTTTAAAGGTCAAGGAAAATGCTCCATATGGAATAATTTTTTTTTTTTAAATAAAATGTATTTTATTCAAATGAGTGGAATACATTTTACACAGTTATACAAGTTCATTGTGTTTAACTGACATTTAATAAAAAAAACATAAAATCATATCACAAAGTTATGCAGTTAGGAATTACCTCTAAAGGGACAGAACCAGACAAATAACATAAAACGCTAAAAGGGGCAGTCTCACTCAGACAATCCCTTTTTTGAAGAGAAGCCAGCTGGTCTATTGTGTCTAAGCCCTGTGTTCACAATGGAAGCCATTCATGGAATTGGACAATTATGTAATGCATGGACACAACAGGCCTGACAGAGCAGGAGGTGCTCTTACACAGAGGCTCTCATTCTGACACATAATGAAAGGGGGGCGGGGGAGGTGTCAGGCAAAACTTCTGCAGCAGTGATGAGGACTTTACAAAATTCTGTTCACTTTACATAGCACAAACCATGTGGACTATTTAGCTAAAACAAGGAGGGGATCCAAAAAACTGCCTTTCCCTCTCATCCCATAAGGATCTACTCTTGATTTTAGCTATCAATAAAAAAAAAAAAAAAAAAAAAACACATTCACCAAACTGCTGTGTGTGACCTTGACCTAAACATCAGTGGGCAAAATGTGTCAAAGGAATGCCAAGGAATCAATTCTAGGAGCATTTACTATACCAACTTTTTTATTCTGTTAAATATGAATAAAGCTTTAAAGGGCTTCCATAGGAATAGACATATATGGCTACCCTTCAAAAAAAGTGCCACAGCTTATGCAAAGGTTGTATGCAGTACTGCAGCCCAGCACCATTCGCATTAATGGAGCTGACCTGCAATGTTAAACACAGTGTATGCACAAGCAGAGTGCTCTTTCTAGGAGAAAGCAACCATTCAAATCCTTTAAGAATAAGTTTCACATGCCAATATTATGGTACTCATAACTGCTTGAAATATTGTATAATCGTCTCCTCATTTGCCGTAACAAAGTATCAAATAAAACGAAATACTATATACCACAAAAATCGGTATGAAGCATCAAGTCCTCACATGCTTCTAACCCATTTTGACACCTTCATAAATGATATCGCTATAGCAGGACAAGTCCCCAACACATGCATAGAGGAATTTAGTCAGGGAGCAAAGGGAATCCTTTGGTAGTCCTCAGATTCTGGAAGGCGGCAGCAGCAGAGCCACTAAGACAGTCCCTATGTGCTACCTGCGGCTCTGAATAGTATTCAGCTGATGCTTTAGATTGATAGCTTGTTTTAGTAGGCCATCAATGCTCTTGAAGTGCACACTGCTGAAAGTCATACTTTTAACAGCACTGGAGGAAAAAAAAAATACATGAAAATGTTATTAACACATTCACTTAACAATTTGCTAACAATTAAAAATACAGGGCATATATGGTGCATGTCAAACAGAAACTGTACAATGTGGGATATAGTAGGTAACATGCAGTAGGGGGTGCAGCGTGAGAAAAGTTATGCCTATCCATAGACTATAGGACTTAGCATCTTCAAGACACTTACATTATTTACAGAGCTCCGAGTTTGCCAGGATTTCCCTCAAAATTGCACCATGTATTTAGCCAATTCAGAGAGTAGGTAAAACCACTGTGCATCCTCTCTAAGTTCAGTTTGGGTGATATTTCACTGTGTGAACTGCTTCCCAATGTCACCGCTGCTGTTTCCCCAAGCCTGCTTGCAATGTGGCCCAGCAGAGAAGCAGCAGCAGTGACCTCAGGAGGCTCCGCCCATGCCCTTAGCCTGCCGCCAGTTTGGAGGAAGATAGTGATACAACCAGGACCACGGATGGGGGGACAGGTAAATATGGTTATCATCAGTGTCACCTGCACTGACTGTCTGTATCAACAGGTTAGCGTGGTGACACTGATGACAGTTTTCCTTTAAAACTGTATTAGGCTTCTTTCACACTGCCGTCATGTTCCTCCATTTTGACAGATGTTTTTCTGCTGAAAGAGGTCATGAAACAATAGACATATTAACTCATAAGGCGTGATAATGGTTGACCAATGTCTGTTATTTTAACGGGCATTCTGTCAAAATAATGGACATGTTCCATCCATTATCACCCGACATTTTATCCGTTATAGTCCATTATTTTATGTCCTTTATTTTTTATCCGTTCTAGTCCATTATTTTATGTCCTTTATTTTATTTCCATGTTCTGAGCATGCGCAGTACAAATAATGGATCATAACAGACGTTAAATTAACAGGCACTAACGGATGTCATATGTGAACATCCGTAACCCATAGACTTCAATGTTAAAATTTTAACGTCTGTTATTCCACCGTCATTTTTGACGGGACGAAAATTACTGCATGCACCGTCTTTTGTGCCATCAAAAATAAAGGCTGTTAGTCATGATGGGAACATAACTGGTGCTGCAGGATGGTCAAAAAATCCCATTGACATGGGATATGTTGACGGCCGTTTTAGGGACTTTCAGAAGGGAGGTTTAGCAGGGTGACAACGGTAGTGTGAAAGGGGCCTTACATATCTGCAGTATTTCTTCTCCTTGAGGCTGCTTTTCAAAATGTAGACAACAATTGCACGCCTGGTATCCAAAGTAGATGTCCGTCATAACATGCCACAGTATAGCATCTGTCGTTATACGCCTGTATTTGTTTTTTGACAGATGTGTTAAATAGAAATGGAGGTAAAGTCACTTATTTTTACTTATCTACCATTTGTATACTAGCACTATGCAAATATAATAGAAACATTTTCTGCTTCAAGAAATGACACCTATAACCAAAATGCTAAAAGTTTATTTCTCAAAGTTATTTTTCCTTAGGCTAAGTTTCTACTTGTTTTTTTGTCCTGCGTTTTTTGGGTTAAAAAAAAAAAAAATGCATGAAAAAATGCAATTTCCTGCATCTGCCTTTTTTCCTGGCCTTTTCTCATTTGTGTGGAAATTGCAACTTGGCAGTTTTTTTTGGTACCCAAAATTTGTTGGGTACCAAAAAAAAAAATTTAAAAAAATAAATAAAAAAAAAAGGATGCCGTAGTCATGGAAAATTTTTTATTTAACAAAATTTATATTTTATAACAAAGTTAATAAAGTGTGTGTGGGTTTCACTTTTTTTTTTTACTCTATTTTTTGAAATTTTTTAAGTAGTACTACTTCTTCCAGCATGGAACAAACTGTTCCATGATGGGAGTAGTAGTACATGTACTAATAGACATATCGCCCCGGGTGTCAGTCGTGACACCTGATGCGACCGTCCATAATACAGCAGAGATGAGGAGCGGCTCTATACAGCGCTCACATCTCTGCTCTGTACTCCAGCCAGTGATGGGAATAGAATCATATTTTCTGCCCAAAGTGATGATTGGTAGGATAGTTGCAGCCAATCACAGCTCTGAGGGAAATATAATGAGTGAGTGGCCGGCCGGAGTATAGTGCAGTGATGTGAGTGAGGTATACAGCCACTCCATCTCTGCATCAGGCAGGACGATCACAGCGGATGTCAGTAGTGATACCCGCTGTAATCTGTTCTCACCTGCAGCTACTACTACTCCCAACATGGAGCACACTCTGTTCCATGCTGGAAGCTGTAGTACCTGCATTAATAGACAGATCGCAGCGAGTGTAACTTCTGACACCTGTTGCAATCTGTCTATTAATGCAGGTACTACAGCTCCCAGCATGGAGCAGAGTGTGCTCCATGTTGGGAGTAGTAGTACTTGCAGTTAAGGAAAGATCACAGCGGATGTCACTCCTGACCATAGAAGAGCGGCCGGCCGCATCTATATATTATACAGGAGGATTGCAACCGGTGATCTGTCAATTAGCACAGGTACTACTACTCCCATCATGGAACAGTGTGTTCCATGCTGGGAGTAGTAGTGTAGTACTACCTAAAAAAAAAAAAAAATGAAGAAAAAAAAAAAGGGAAAAACACACACACTACATTTTTATTATAGTCGGCTACATTTTTAGGTCCCCGCCCGCCCACATAAATTGATCCCTGTTTAAAAATTAATAAAAATTTTGTTATAAAAAAAGATACATTTTGTTAGATACTATTATTTCCTTCTTTTTTATTTTTATTTTTTAATGGTACCCTACGAAATTTTATTAAAAAAAAGGTATCTCCATCACTTTTTGGATCCAAAAAAGAATAAAAACCGCCTGCAAAAACCCCAAAGTTAAAAGACTTGTGTTACTAGGGCTCTTTTTTTTTTTTTTTTTGCCTCAAAGAGTGCGCCACATTTTCAGAAGTGTCTTTGGTCTTTTGGGGCAAATAGCACATCATTTAATACCAGGTATACTTTGAATTAACTGCAACACTTTTGTGCACCGGAAAGTTGTGCTAAACCTTTGAAAATAGGTGTGTTTATAGCTCAAAAAGCCTAGCCACGCCCGTTTAAAAAAAACTGGCTAACCGAGTGCTAAATATCTGAATATTTGGCGCTAATAGCGTGCTTCACATTTTCTGCAAATGTGGATCAGTTAAAGCAGAAAAAAAATCGGTGCTAAATTCTTTAAATATCCCACCCCAATGCTGTAAAGACATGAGGTTATGTAATGGTGCTCACTTGTTTAAAATGGAAGAGAACAAGAAGAAAAAAAAAATCCTACAGCATTCACTTACTGACAAAAAAATAAAAATAATAAATTAGAACACATACCTGCATGCATACTCCACAGTATATACAGACCCCTGACTTTGCTCTTCCCAATTCTGCATATCTGCCTAGACCAAGAAAACAGTCTTTGTTACACAGCAACCCTAAATAAAAAAGGCTATATGCTCATGCCGCAGATTAGCTACGATTGGGTTGCAAATTTTTTGTATGAGATGAGCACTAAAAATTTGCAACTAAAGTATAGTAGAATGCATAAGAACAGGGTTACAAAACCCCAGATGCATACACAAGGAAAAATATCAGTGTGGATTAGAAAAATGTAAAATCAGCCTTAGGACAACAGCCAGCATGACCACCAATAAAGGCCTAATACCACTGAATAATGTTATAGCATTTAGCTTTAAGACATGGCATACCCTTTTGAAAGATGAGGGGCCCTACCTCCATGACCCCCACCAATTCCTGATACTAAGGGAAAGATGTCCCTTCAGCACGTCTTCTGCACAGGGGCACTCCTGACCACCTGTCAGGGCCCCCCCCCCCCCCCATCTCAAATTGGGGTGGGGACACACCAGAACCGAGCCCTTCCCCCATGTTCATTATTTGTTCCTTATCCCTTCCCCCTTTTCACTGTCTTGTCTCTCCCAGTTAACTCCCTCCCATAGTTCCAGGTGTGGTGTCCACGAGTAACATCCTGCTTGGTGGACATTGCAGTGAAGCGAACCGGAGCTCAATTTAAATTTCCGGGGTCCCGTGTGTTAACCCCTTGCAGAGCGACAAATCAAGCCTGTGACCAGTGTGCTGCTCTCCCTTATTGTCTCGGTTCCTATTAGAGGGATTTAGTTGTCCAATATTAAAGGGTGAACTTGGTTTCTAGATCGGATGAGTGGATTTTTGAGTGTTTATGATTAATTCAATTCTTATTCAATTTCATAAATTTGTTTTACTAATCCTTTTAGTAACCCTTAATAAAAACTGCAGCCTAGTTTACCAATCTGGACTTTCTATGTAATTTTTTCTTAGTGTAAGTTTAATATAATTTTTTTTTTTTGCGTAATTTAACTGAACAGGGCTATTATGTCAATCCCTAACACGACCGACCCTGTAGCAGCTGCAGCACGTAACTAGAATTGCAGCCCATTCATGCTAAGGATCAGAGGGGACCCTGCAATTGGGCTCCCACCATTAAGGAATCAATATTTCCTCCAAAACAAACTAAATGGATCAAACAGGCGCTTGGATCTTGTTGGGAGCAATCAGTTTATTTTACCCACAATGCAACGCATTTCGCGGTAAAGACCGCTTCATGACCGCTGATGAAGCGGTCTTTACCGCGAAATGCGTTGCATTGTGGGTAAAATAAACTGATTGCTCCCAACAAGATCCAAGCGCCTGTTTGATCCTGTGGTTCGTTTTGGAGGAAATATTGTGATTGTTTGTATCTATCCCAGGAGCGGCTGCTAGATCAGAGAACTTTCCTTCTCTATATGCCTTTACCATTGTTGTGCTTGGCTGAGTACAACCACCACGGGTGAGCATATTTCATTATCGTTCACCGATTCTCTTTCCTCTGTTTTAAGGAATGATAGTGTAACATAGTGATCACTTCCTCAAGTGGAAAACCCCCTTTTATGTAGGCTTGACAGCTCTCGTATATGGCTGTTTTAGTACATTCTCCATGAAATAATAATTCTGGATCAGCACAATGCAGAGCTACAAGACACGAAGCTCCAGCATTATTACTTCATGTAAATACATACAGGTCAGGAGTTCTCTTATACCCTTTGGAGCCATCTGTCATACATTTACAGTGGAAGGCACAAGAAAGTGTATAGAACAGTCGACACTGTGCTTTAATTCCCCACAATGATCAGAGGGTACATATATATTGTCATGGCAGTTGAGCCTAATAAAGGCCCCCAGGTCTGCCATCTAAGTACTCTTTTTGGCCCCAAAGAAGTAGAGCTTAGCAGGATAATTTAATCAGGTTCATTACACTGCAATATATAGAGATGAGCGAATTTACAGTAATTTGATTCGTCATGAATTTCTCGGCTCGACTGTTGCTGACTTTAGTCTGCATAAATTGGTTCAGCTTTCAGGTGCTTCAGTGGACTGGAAAAAAAGTGGATACAGTCCTAGGAGATGGATACAGTCCTACGATACTCTCTCCTAGGACTGTATCCACCTTTTCCAGCCGACCGGAACACCTGAAAGCTAAACTAATTTATACAGGCTAAAGTCATCAACTGCCGAGCCGAGAAGTTTGGGACGAATCGAATCAATTTAACTTCGCTCATCTCTAGCAATATACATAACATTGCAGTGTATTATGGCACTTACCTAGTGGGAATTGAAAAAAATATATAAAAATTTACTAAGTAAAAAAAAATTTTTAAAAAACCCCAAAAAGCTGTAAAAATTTTCGCACTTATGTAAAAAAAAGTTATACAATAAGAACAAACATTTTTGTATAACTGTGTCCATAAAAGTCAGAATTATTACATTTTTCAAGTATTATATGGTCAGTAAAGGGTGCAATAAAAAAAAAAATACAATTTGCTTGGCAAAACAAAAAAAACAAGCCCCCATATGGCTAGACCAATGGTAAAATAGAGTCATGGCTCTTGCTAGGTTTTGGGGTTTTGTTTCTGTCTTGCTATGTAGACATTTAAAAAAAGTTGTAGCTGTCTCATTATCCAACCCTCTAGCTACGTTATGTTATTACCTGGCAGTGTAAGTGTAAAGGTTGGGGGGGGGAACCAACAAGCAGCCTATGTTGTGGTTAATAGTTAAAGTTGTGCCCCTAGTACAGCAGAGCTAAAAATCTGCAACACAGCCATCAATGAAGAGCACAGCATTACCTAGAGGGTAGGAAGTCTTAATTCTACATAAGGCCCTCTCAGAGGTGCACAGGGAAACCCTGTTATGCAGGTACACCTCAAGCTTATGTTATAGTACCAACCTTGTGCTGAGCCAGTTCTGGAAGAGACCTGCGGACATGTTCTTGAAGCCTATACAAAGCCACAGAAGGCTCATTGGCAAGGACATACATGCTCTCTGTAAACTTGTCCGTTACTAGCAGAAAAAAAAAAGCATAACAATTCACATATAATCTCATCAGGGATGTCAGCTGCAGAACGCTATATAAACCTGGGGACACAAACATACATAATTACTATAGCCAATACGTAACAAGGAAAAAACTCTCAACCAATGGTTACACGTCTAGTAACACTGACCGTCACCTGCATTCTCATAGATGGATACTATCCGGCAGCGGAATTAGGGTAGGTACATGTAGGAAAAGTGTGCAGTGCTGGGTCATGGCTCTCTCTGAGCTGCGGTGTGCATGGCAGGGTCCTGTCATGATGGTCCTACAGATTTCAATGGGAGCTGCAAACTTACTTAGAGGATGTACATCCAGGACTGCACAGACTGGTCTGCAACCTGATTAGCAACTTTTCCATCAGGGACAGTCTGGACGTAGAGGAATAACACCCAGTTCCTTCCCCCTCTCACTTGTGTGTCTTTTGTCTTTCAATAAAGCTTCGGGCTTGTGATCTCCCCTCCCTATCCCATTTTCCCAACCCCCGTTCCCTATCGCGGACCCCTATGCTTTGTTGTTGGATATTGTACATACTGTTGTTTTTAGTAACGCTCTTATAATGTATGCAGGAGTGTTATTGTAGCATGTGGTATGATGTATAGCACAGGGATGCTGTGTATTGCGCTGTCATGCTATGTACGGTGAATGTATTATTTATTGTATAAGTGATTGATGATTGATAATAAAGTAATTTTCAGTAAAAAAATAAATAAATAAAAGTTACTTGGAGATTCCATAGTGTGAAGCTAGCCTTACTCTTGGGCTGCAGAGATTGCCCAGGACTTTTAAACATCCTGTGGGGGGGGGGGGGGGGGGATGGAATATGAGGACAAAAGAGTCATTGTTTCTTTTCCTCTCCCACAAGGTTTAGGTAGGAAGACCAGGCAATGACAGTACTCTGTATCACCCACTGGCATCATGGGGCTTCTAGACCAGTGTTTTCCAATCTGTTGGATGTAGTGCTGCAAGACGGTTTATTCTCCATTCAGACAGAACACTTCAGACTCCCTTCAGCACGGTAGGAGAAGCTGTGACAGCAGTTTGGAGAAATCATATAAACTCTGTACAGACTTCAAGAAAGAACCAGCAGCAGGTTTTATTTTACTCTGGATGTGAATGGTGAACAAAATGCGATATAGCTCAAAATCTTTGTAAGAAGCAACTCAATGAACTTGCAATGTAAGGCTAATTAGAATGGAGAATTATAGTATCCTTACTGTTTTGTGGAAATGGTCATAACTGATGAAGGTCAAGGTAGGTCAAAGAGAAGCGTTACAAAGACACTGCTTATCTATTGTGCTGCAGTGTCCGGTCAGTAATGGTGCTCATTAGAGATGAGCGAACTTACAGTAAATTCGATTAGTCACGAACTTATCAGCTCGGCGGTTGCTGACTTTTCCGGCATAAATTAGTTCAGCTTTCAGGTGCTCCGGTGGGCTGGAAAAGGTGGATACAGTCCTAGGAAAGAGTCTCCTAGGACTGTATCCACCTTTTCCAGCCCACCGGAGCACCTGAAAGCTGAACTCCTTTATGCAGGAAAAGTCATCAACTGCCGAGCCGAGAAGTTCGTGACGAATCGAATTTACTGTAAGTTCGCTCATCTCTAGCGCTCATATAACACTTACAATAGGGCACCATTGTCCAGGTCCAGGCTCACGACATCCATTTTAGGACAAAGTCAACCGTAACTCCGTCCCGTGCCAGGTGAAACGGCATCCCGCCTCCTCCCTCAGACCAATCTCCGTCAGTCGCATCTCCATCCCCCGTCAAGTGAAACAGCTCCCCGCCTCCTCCCTCACACCAAAAGCCATCCTCCTTCAGCCGCAACTCCCTCTTCCAAAACACTGTCATGCCTCAGACGCAACTTCCTGCCGCATAGCAGAGCCGACGCTGCACAGCATGTATAGCAGAGTCGAAACTGTGAAACTTGCACGTGTACTACAGACACTACATGTGCTACAGAGTCTGTATAGCAGAGCCGACACTGAATAGCATATGTATAGCACAACTTGTAAAGCAGAGAGCCGACACTGACTCGGCTTTGCTACGACAGGAAGGTTTTTCATCTGAGGGATGACGGAGTTTCGGATGAGGGAGTTGCGGCTGATGCCTGACGGAGATTGGTCCGAGGCGGGACGCTGTTTCGCCTGACGCGGAACACTTCCCTGTCAATATAAAAAGACCCTACTAATGCCCATCAGATACCACACAAAACCCCTCAGACCCACCCAACCTGTCACCAGTGCACACTGCTCTCTACTGGGTGTTTTACAAACACTTTGGAGGAGATCAGATGCCCAAAGCAACCAATCAGATTGCTCCTTTCACTTTTTTAAAGAAGCCTCTGAGAAATGAAAGAAGCAATCTGATTGGTTGCTATGGGCAACTGCACCACTCTTCCTCTCCCCATTTATCTGCAATGTGGCTGATAAGTGACGTTTTCCTGGACAGCCTAGGAGTTAAAGGTCAAGGGGCAGCAGTGGGCACCCTGGTCTCAGCCACGTTACCTTTCTTCACCTTTATCTGCATCTCCTGCTCCTCCATGACCACCGCTCACACACGGGCAGATCTAATGACAGCACAGGACCGGTCCGTCACCAATACAAGTCCGGGTGCAACAAGGTTCAAAGTTCCGCCTGTAAACGAAAGCAACCCATAAAACATGCGCGCTCAACTATCACATGTATTAGCCCAGCATTCACTAGTTACCGTGGCACTACTGATCCCAGCAGGTCACCATAGACTATCAGGACGCCTGTTCCATGAAAACTATACAGCTAACAAAACTGTGGTATCGACCAATCAGGAGCCGCGTGCTGCTATCCAATCAGAAGGCGCCTCATATCCCAACCAGGAAGAGTGTGCGGACCGACCTGTTAACTCTTGCCATGCCGCCTAGGTGGAGGGAGCTGCGTTTTTAAGAGCCCGGATAACGGACGCTGACCATTCCATTGTACGGGTGGGTGGTGTGGAATGACCTGAGTGTGTTGATAATGTATGCTGCTAGTGTATTATACACTGAGGCAGTGTTTCCCAACCAGGGTGCCTCCAGCTGTTGCAAAACTACAACTCCCAGCATGCCCAGACAGCCGAAGGCTGTCTGGGCATGCTGGGAGTTGTAGTTTTGCAACAGCTGGAGGCACCCTGGTTGGAAAACACTGCACTGAGGCTTACCTACATGCCAGTGTGGTTGGATATATTCTATTGTTCGCTGTTATCAGCCATGCCATTCACATGCCTTCCCTGGTCACTGTTATACATGTATTCCACTGTATACCATGGCGTAGTCGCTCTACAGCGGACTAAATGTAATCTAATTGTAATTTGTGATGTTTCCCTACCGTATATGTTCTATGTGCGGAATACGAAAGGGTGGTAGATGACGCTTTTCTGTCCTTGAAATAAAATGTATAGAACAGACCAAATGTGGTCAAGTATTCTATGATTGGTCTGTTAACGTCTATAGGGGGAATTCCTTTAAAGGGTGGTGTAGGTGAACGAGTTTTCTACAAATTGTTGCCCATAGGAACGCAGGAAAATGTTTGACGTGACAGCAAAGCAGCACTTACTGCAATATGGGGGCAAAGAAGAGATTAGTGTGTTGCAGAGAGACCCTTGTCCAGCCTTATTCTCTCTGTCGAAGATAATAAACTCCCTCTTGAAGAACCTGAGCACTTTATCCTTACAGCATGAACAGAAACAGTGGGGGAGATTTAAAGTTGCTGAGTTGCCAATAGCAACCAATCAGCTTGCTTCTTTCATTTCTGAAAAGGCCTCTGAAAAATGAAAGAAGGAATCTGATCTGTTGCTATGGGCAACTCAGCAATCTTTCCTCTGGACAGGTTTTGATAAATCTCCCCCAGTGACTTGACTGTAGGCAGGACTTTAAGGCCAGTACATCAGGAGATGTGGAGGTGGCCGTAGGAAGGCAACAACCCAGCAGCAGGACTGCTGCTACCTTTGACCTTTGTGCAAGGAGGAGCACTGCCAGAGCCCTGCAAAATGACCTCCAGCAGGCCACAAATGTACATGTGTCCACTCAAACGAGAGCACCAAGTTTGGCAAATTCGCCACTGGCGCCCGGTGTTCTTCACAGATGAAAGCAGGTTCACACTGAGCACATGTGACAGTCTGGAGATGCCATGGAGAACGTTCTGCTGCCTGCAACATCCTCCAGCATGACCGGTTTGGCGGTGGGTCAGTAATGGTGTGGGGTGGCATTTCTTTGGGGGGCCGCACAGCCCTCCATGTGCTTGCCAGAGGTAGCCTTACTGCCATTAGGTACAGAGATGAGATCCTCAGACCCCTTGTGACACCATATACTGGTGCGGTTGGCCCTGGGTGCCTCCTAATGTAAGACAATGCTAGACCTCATGTGGCTGGAGTGTGTCAGTAGTTCCTGCAAGAGGAAGGCATTGATGCTATGGACTGGCCCGCCCGTTCCCCAGACCTGAATCTGATTGAGCACATCTGGTAAATCATGTCTTGCTCCATCCACCAATGCCACGTTGCACCACAGACTGTCCAGGAGTTGGCGGATGCTTTAGTCCAGGCCTGGGAGGACATCCCTCAGGAGACCGCCACCTCATCAGGAGCATGCCCAGGCACTGTAGGGAGGTCATACGGGCACGTGGAGGCCAGACACACTACTATGCCTCATTTTGACTTGTTTTAAGGACATCACATCAAAGTTGGATCAGCCTGTAGTGTGGTTTTCCACTTTGATTTTGAGTGTGACTCCATATCCAGACCTCCATGGGTTGATAATTTTGATTTCCATTGATAATTTTTGTGTGATTTTGTTGTCAGCACATTCAACTATGTAAAAATGAAAGTATTTCATACCATTAGTTCATCCAGTCAGATCTAGGATATGTTATCTTAGTGTTCCCTTTATTTTTTTGAGCAGTTTATGTATCCCTAGCAATAGCAAAAGCTAGGAAATATGCACACTTTGCTGACTGATGTTTCACAACTGTATATGTTTTATTTGCAGAATACAAATTTGTGGTAGATTATGCTTTTGAGTCTTCCAAATAAAACTTATCAAATGTAGTCAAGTATACTATTAACGTCTATGGAGTAAATTTGCAGCCTTATTTTCTCAGTCAAAGACAATAATCTTCCTCTTGTAGATGATAAACATTTTATACTCACTGCCTGAACTGGAACAGTGATTTGATTATAGACTAACCAGCAAGAGCAAAGCTTGGAGATGTTGCTCTGGTATAAGCCAGGCCTAGACTACTGAGTAGGTTTTGTGACCACCCCTTCTCATGGGAGAGGGAGGCTGAACTAGGGACTTCTCCCACAGCCATTGGTTGGAAAGCTTACATGACCAAGACATGTTTCATCTGTATACAGTAAATGCAAAGTTTAAAGGGGTACTCCGGCGCTAAGACATCTTATCCCCTATCCAAAGGGGACCCCCGTGATCTTGCACGCAGCACCCGGTGTAAAAATCAGTCCCCGGAGCATGTTTGCTCCGGGTCTGATTACTGGCGATCACTGGGGCTTTAGCATTGTGACGTCACGATCTGCCCCCTCAATGCAAGCCTATGGGAGGGGGCGCGTCACGCCCCCTCCCATAGGCTTGCATTGAGGGGGCTCCGTGTGGCGTCACACGGCGCTGGACCAATAGTAGCTGGACCAATAGTACTGGGATACTACCACACCTCTATAATGCACACTCAGGAGCTGGTCCTGGCAGCTGTCAGCTGCCGGGATCCATGTCAGACATCACTGAATGCGGTGATACTTAGTATTAACCATTTAGACGCTGCACCCAAAGTTGATCATTGTGTCTACAAATTGGGTAACAATTTGACAAAGGGGTGATGGGGACCACTGCAGTGAAACCGTAGTGTCCCGATCAGCTGAAAGGATGGTGGGAGAGCCCTTACCTGCAACCTCTCCATCCGATTGGTGCTCCAATGCTCGGCCATGGCAGGCTGAAAGTGTACCTGTCATAAACAAAAACTTTTTATAAAATGTAGATAATACCATTATATGTATATTTGTAATATACATTGGTTAAATAATGTGTATTTTTTTTTTTTACCCTGCAACTATTGCATATGTGTCTCTATGAGGAGTCCAAATACAGGAAGTGAAGGTGGACAAGCAGGGCTCTGTGCACTAAGAAAAAGCAGGACAGTGTGACATGCTCCTGGCTCATGAATCAGGATGATTGATCTATAACATGCTCCTTGCTCATACATCACACACACACAGACAATATCTGCAGGGACAGCATTTTTTTCACCAAAAAATATACACAATCTTTTGAAGATTTAATAAAGAAAACTGCTCCTGAAAATCCCACCACTATGGGTCCCCATACCTACTGGGACACTAACCACTTTGCAGCAGCATCAGGCTTGGCCATGAGTCATAGACAAGAGATGACTGATGGACAAGGCTGCATGAGCAGACACACAAATCTCCTCCCACCACCACAAGGGAGGGACACGCCCCCTTCCCCTGACAGGATGTCTAACACTATGAGCTAATGAAAAGAGGTATTTTTATAATAAATATAGGTGATATGGGCATAAAAATTAGATGTACATGGTTAGCATTAGGTACTGAGAAACATTATTGTTTTTGGAATGCTTTAAAAGAAATTGTTCTGATAATAGCCCATATGAGCAAGTGGCTCATGCATGTTGCCAGTGTCTTAAATCTCGGGATTACCTACAGTGGATGCTCAATAGAGCTTAAATTATAGTAGTCAAGTATCTACGGTACTACCTTTTATGGAATTATGCACCCGCAGTTGAATTACACTATAGCAAACAGTTCTCTCAAATCAGAGGTATTACTTGATCTGGTTCTGGCAGAAGGGTTAAAGGAGTTATCCAACATAAGGTGATTTTAGTACTTAACTGCCAGAACTGGGTATTTCCTGTTGCATTTTGTTCTCTAAACTACACATACCACAGTTCCATGCTTGAAAGTTTGAGATCACTTTCCTTCCTCCCACACATCAGCCACCCCACCCATTTGTAACACAGTGTTTTCTAACCAGGGGGCCTACACTGTTGCTAAATTGAAGCAGGACAGGCTCCTTCTGATCACCTAACTAGTGATATCAGGTGTCAAAGCAGTGCAACCTGGGAAATCCCGAGACATGAGTAATTTTGTATGCTGTTAAAAATAAATATTGGGGTGATAATCACAGAAGAATTGCAAGATCAACATCACACACAGGTACAGACACTATATAATGAACTACTCTAACTATACAGCTCCTGTAGCATAGTCAAATAAAAAAAGATCTTGGAATACCCCTTTAAGTTCTCTGGTGTTTGGGTGACGCATCCTGCGTTGTTATGATGACGCCCGGGCCTATTAGAGGACTTGGACATTGAGCCAATCACATCTGGTCTCGGCATCCACACCCTTCTCAGGTGGATAGAAATCCCAGTCAGTGTGTGATTGAGTTGTCTGTTTCAGTCTATCTTTTGTATGACTCCTTTCTTGATTAATCCTGTGTATTCTGACCCTTGGCTAAGTAATTTGACTGTTCTTCTTGTTTCCATATTGGTGCTGCAAGCTTTCTTGGTTTGAATTCGGCCTGTCTTATTATGCTTTTACTGTTTGTCTGTTTCTTGAGTGTTTTTTTTATCTTGTTCTGTGTCTGTTAAATCAGTGTGTCCTGACCTGCTTTCCTGACTTGTGTACAGTGTTGTTTATTGTTTTGGATTTATCTACTCCCCTGCACTTAGTCAGAACAGGGACCGCTGCCTAAGGGCAGTCAAGCCAGTAATTGGTTACAATATCCTAGATTTTTTTTTAGATATGGCTTATCCTGCTGTGAAGTGTGTCAATTTGCAATTCAAACAAAAAATTTTTTGAATCTCAATAAAACGCGCAAATTTCCAATTAAAACCTTTAACAATTGTAATTTCAGCCCATCTATGACATCTTAGCACTTTATAGAGAAACAAGCGTGCTGGGAACATTCAGATTCATCATTGAACAGGTTCAAAAAGAGTTAAATGTGGTGATTTCTCCTGTCATCTTTTAGACAGGGAGGAATTTTGGATATACCATCTCGGAATCAGATTTCCAGCTGGCCTTTATCTGAGATGTGCGTCCCATTACTGAGGTTTTCTGTAATTTGTGAACATATTATTATGGATTATTGACTTGTCACTTATTACTGGGGTGTATATGACTCTGTTTATAGCCATATGTATATTTTCATGATGCGTCATCTTGGCATATATTTTAAAAGTATTTGTATATAATTGTAGCAGAGGAGTGGTTTATCATGTAATTTCTCCTCTTTTATGTAAGCAGATCTTTTAGTTCTGTTTAGAAGCCATGATTAAAGGGGTATTCCAGGCAAAACCTTTTTTTATATACATCAACTGGCTCCGGAAAGTTAAACAGATTTGTAAATTACTTCTATTAAAAAATCTTAATCCTTCCAATAGTTATTAGCTTCTGAAGTTTTCTGTCTAACTGCTCAATGATGATGTCGCGTCCCGGGAGCTGTGCATGATGGGAGAATATCCCCATAGGAGCTGCACAGCTCCTGGGACGCGAATCATCAGAAAGCAGTTAGACAGAAAACAGCAACTCAACTTCAGAAGCTAATAACTATTGAAAGGATTAAGATTTTTTTAATAGAAGTAATTTACAAATCTGTTTAACTTTCCGGAGCCAGTTGATATATATAAAAAAATTTTGGCCTGGAATACCCCTTTAAGACTACACGGTGCGGTTGAAACGCATTGATTTCTTTAAGAAATACAACATTATTTTAAAATACGACATTGCCGGTCTTTTATATGTTCTGAATACAGCATCTTGTTCCTCACTGTGTTGAATTTTCCTTCTTCCTCTGGATTTGCCATGGTCAAAGGCTTCTGATCCATGCTGGAGGTGATGGCGACATTGGGTGGAATAGTACTTTGTTGCCTTTTCTGATAAACAAAATATGTGTGCGGAATTACGTGATAGAGTAACCTTGTTATTAAAGGCAATACCTCAAAGCCAATATTGTAATCTGGAACATGTGATAGATTTGTGTTTAATGAGAAGTAACAATACTGTGAGCGTAAAATATACTGTAATGTAGAATAATCTCATATTTAAACAATATAACATTTTTCTTTTTTTCCTTCTTTTTTTCAGCAATGGCAGACCATATTGCAGATACCGTAGCCTGTCCAACTCTTGATGATCAGAGAATTGTTATCCTAAATATTTATCCTGAAACCCAGGATGGCTCAGACACTGAGGAAGAGGTCACTCAGTTAAATGGTAACGTAAACATGGAATTGTATGACGTAAAGGTTCATTCACACAAGTATTTCCTAACATATACCTCCGATGGAATCTTACAGTGTATTCCACTATTTAGGCATTTGGCATATGTTGTCCGTATACAAAACAATAGACACTGTGCATTATTATTATAATTTTTTTTTTTTACTGTATAGCATAGTTAACAATGAAACATATGTTTTAGACAGTAGTTGACTGTAATTGATCTGAATACTGATTGTTCTCTTCACAGTGGGTCCATTAAAATATTCCACAACCCTAACCAACAGGCAGAGAGGAAACATGGTATCTGTATTACCAGCAACTTTGGACTGTGAGTTACAAATCCAATGCTTAATTGTAGTTATAATTTTAGATATAGTTAAAGTGTATCTGTCACTTAAAAAGATTTTTGACATGGCTCAGAGAAATGTGAAAAGTTTTGAGAAGCCCACTGATCTTCAGAATGAGAGGGGATAAGCACATTGTAGCAATCTTTATCTCACTGCCCCATATACTTTTATGATCGAGCAGCGAGATAGATCAGCATGGGTTTATGAGGGATCGGTCCTGTCAAACTAACCTGATCAGCTTTTATGAGGAGGTGAGCTCCAGGATTTAGGCAAATCGCTGAATGTCATGTCTTGATTTAATACTGTGCCACATAAACAGCTAGTACATAAATTGAGAATGTTTGGGATGGGGGGGGGATGTGTTTATGTGGTAAGTAACTGGTTGAGTGATATAAAACAGAGGGTGGCTATTCATGGTACATGCCCTGTTTGGTTGACTGTTACTAGTGGGATACCACAGGGTTTAGTTTTGGGTCCTGTTATTTTTTATTTATTTGTTAGTGACCTTGTAGAGGGATTTTAAAGTATCAATCCTTGAAGATGTTACTAAACTGTGTAAAGCGGATAACATAAAAGAGGACAGTGCACTGTTACAAATAGATCTGGATTGGTTGGAGGCTTGGACTTTGAAGTGGCAGATGAGGTTCAACACTGATAAATGTAAGGTCATGTACATGGGGAAGAAATATCCGGGCTGGGATTATGTATTAAATGGGAAAACACTGGGGACTACTGACGTGGAAAAGGACTTAGATGTTTTAGTTGAGAGTAAATTTACCTGTAGCAAACAGTGTTAGGCAGCTGCTGCCAATGCAAATAAAATCATGGGGGTGCATCAAGAGGGGCATAGATGCCAACGACAAAGAAAAAATTCTGTCACTGTCCAAATCAGAGACCACACATGGAATACTGTGTACAGTACTGGGCATCAGTGTACAAGAAAGATATAGTGGAGCTGGAGAGCGTACAAAGACGAGCAACCAGGGTAATATATAAAATGGAAGGACAACAGTACCCAGAAGTATTATCAAAATTATTATTATTTTTTTTTTTTAAAGAAAAAAGACTGGGGTTCTTAGCTGTTAGAGCAGTGAGACTGTAACTCTCTGCCAGAGGAAGTGGTCATGGTGAGCAAATAAAATAGTTCAAAATGGGCCTGGATGCATCTGTGGAGAGTAATAACATTACAGGTTATGGATACTGGATTTATGTGGATAGAAAGGAAAGGAATTTTTTTTCCTGTAGTATGGGGCAGTTGACATCAGCCTTATTAGGGTTTTTTGCTTTCCTATTGATGACAGTTTGGAAATAAAATGCACTTCTGCTTGTTTTTTCCTGTTTGTATTGTTAATAGCTGGGGGACTGATTACAATTTTTGACATGTGTCTGTGACTTGTAAAAAAATTTTTTTTTACCTCCTATACTGTGTGACCACCTGTACTGTGTGTGTGTGTGTGTAACACAGTACTCTTCAGTGTGTATTAGGCTTCCACAGCAGGAGGATGTCTCCTGCTTTGATAGCAAAAGCGCTGTGGCTGCCAATTCATTCATTCCCCGCTATGGGGATCGCCCTTGCAGGGGAAAAGCTGACAGTGGGAGGATGTCTCCTCCCGCTGAGAGCCCTGCGACCGTGGGTGACAGTGCATAGAATCCCCGATGTGGGGCAGCGTGTTGGCGGGGGGGGAGAACCTGAGCTGCACCGCGGGTCACTTATCATTGAATCCCCGATGTGGGGAAAGCGCTTGCGGGGGGGGTTGGGGAAGAAGCGGAGCACATCGGGGAATGAATGATATGTGACCTGCGGCGCAGTTCAGCTTTCCCCCCCCCTCCCCCGCAAGTGCGCTGTCTCCACATCGGGGAATGAATGATATGTGACCCGCGGGCGCAGCTTCTCCCCCTTCAAGCGCTGTCCCAACAGCGAGGATTCAATGACATGTGACCCGCGGCCACAGCTAATCTTCTCTCCCCGCAAGCACACTGACCCCACATCGGGGAATTAATGATATGTGACCCGCGGGCGCAGCTCAGCTTCTCCCCCCCCCCCCCCCCCACAAGCGCTGTCCCCACATGGGGGAATGAATGATATGTGACCTGCGAGCACAGCTCAAATTCTCCCCACATTGGGGAATTAATGAACTGCAGCTACAGCGCTACTGTCACCTGTGGGCACAGCGCTCATAGCGGGAGGAGGCCGCCTCCTGCTGTCAGTCTTTCCCCCTCAAACGTGATCCCCATAGCCCCATGTGGGGACAGCGCGCTTGCGAGGGGAGAACCTGAGCTGCGCTGCGGGTCACTTATCATTGAATCCCCAATGTGGGGATAGCGCTTGTGGCGGGAGAAGCTGAGCACATCGGGGAATGAATGATATGTGACTTGCAGCGCAGCTCAGCTTCTCCCCCCCCCCCCCCCCGCAAGTACGCTGTCCACACATCAGGGATTCAATGATACGTGACCCGCGTGCGCAGCTCAGCTTCTTCCCACGCAAGCACGCTGTCCCCACATGGGGGAATGAATGATATGTAACCCGCAGGCACAGCTCAGATTCTCGCCCCCACAAGCGAGATCCCCACATCGGGGAATGAATGAACTACAGCCGCAGCGCTACTGTCACCTGCGGGCTCAGGGCTCATAGCGGGAGGAGACAGCCTCCTGCTGTCAGCTTTTCCCACGCTATCCCCATAGCGGGGAATGAATGAACTGGCTGCCACAGCGCTTGTGCTATCACAGCAGGAGACATCCTCCTGCTGTGGGAGCCTAACACACAGGGCTCAAGTCCTGCAGGAACGCATGGGAACTGAGTTCCTCCACTTTTTCCACAGCAAGGACACCATTCCCATTAGCAGGAGTCTTGCAGAATCAGCCCTTGAGTAGAAATCTTGGGTGAGTTCCCACACTTTTTTTCCCCCAGGACTGAAGTGAACTGTTACACACACAGTATAGGTCACGTGACATGTGCACCCCCCCCCCCCCTAGGAACCAATGGTAGAGGTGCACAAGGGCAGGTGTGCACAAGTCAATAAAGCAGCCTTAGTCCAATACTGAAAAGTGCTGAGTCCTCTATCACATTCTGTATCAAAACACAGAAATTTTCACCACACTGGCATTAACCCAAAGTTCATCGCCACGTCTAAAGTGAAAGTAAAACGTTCCCGGTAGCTCAGTCGGGCTGTTTGGCACCGCCACGGTGAAACGAACATTTGAGAGGATGGGGGGAGGGTCCCTACCTGCCTCCTCGTCATCCGATCGGTGATCTGCTCCATGCCTGCTTAGCAGGCTGGAGCAGCAGAGCGCCAATAACACTGATCAATGCTATGCATTAGCATTGAACAGTATATGCAATCAAAAGATTGCTTGTAATAGTCCCTTACAGGAACTAAAAAATAGTGTAAAAAGGTAAAAAATAAAAAAAAATTATTACATGTTATTCAACCCCTTCCCTAATACAAGTTTGAATCACCCCCCCTTTTCCCATAAAAAAAATGTAAACAAAAGTAATCATAAACATTTGTGGTATCGTTGCGTGCGTAATTGTCCGAAGTATAAAAATAGAATGTTAATTAAACCACACGGTTAATGGAGTACACCTAAAAAAAAATTCCAAGTCCAAAATTGCATATTTTTTGTAATTTTGTATTCTATAAAAAAATTTATAAAAAGCGACCAAAAAGTCCCATCAAAACAAAAATGGTACCAATAAAAACTACAGACCATGGCACAAAAAAATAGCCCTCATATACGGGGAAAAAAAAAGTTATAGGGGTCAGAATATGACAAATATAAACATATTAATTTGGTGCATGTAGTTATTATTTTTTTTTTTTAGTATACAGTGGTCCCTCAACATACGATGGTAATTCGTTCCAAACGAGCCATCGTTTGTCGAATCCATCGTATGTTGAGGGATTCGTGCAATGTAAAGTATAGGAAGCTGTACTCACCTGTCCCCGCTGCTCGAGATGGTGTCCCCGCCGCTCCCGATGGTGACCCCAGCCTCCGCTGGGCTCTCCGCTGTCTTCTCCGGTCCTCTTCTGTCTTCACCGATCCTCTTCTGTCTTCCGCAAGGCCTTACTGGGCCTACGTAGCGACGTCATTACGCCGCTGCGTACGACATTCCTATTGGATGACGTGCGCAGCAGTGTATTGACGTCATCGGAGAGGGCCGAGAAGACACCAGAAGACCAGCGCTGGACCCGGAGGGCACCCCGGAGCATCGTGGAGGGGTAAGTAATACTTACCGCACCACACGGGGAACATTAAGCTGCTATCCGGCAGCAGCTTAAGCATTTGGCGCTGCCGGATAGCACTTAATGCGATGGCCCCGACATAAAAAAGCATCGTATGTCGATGCTGACATCGACATGCGATGGCCTCTGAGAGGTCATCGTATGTTGATTTCATCATATATTAGCCCATCGTAGGTCGGGGGGTCACTGTAATAAAATAAAACCTACATAGATTGGGTATCCTTGTAACCCGTTTCTACGCGGTGCACTTTTCGGTAAAATTTACACCTTATATTTATTCTGTAGGTCCTACAGAATAAATATAAGGTGTCATTTTTACCGAAAATGCACCGCGTAGAAACGGAAGCCGCTAAAAATCACAAATTTTTTTTCAATTTTGTCCCACAAATTTTTTATTTTTTTGTTTCTCCATAGAATTTGTGGTGAAATGATTGATGTTATTACAAAGTCAAATTGTTAGTGCATAAAACAAGCCCTCATATAGGTCAGTAGGTGGAAAACTGAAAGTGTTATTATTTTTAGAAGGGGAGGAGGAAAAAATGAAAGTGCAAAAAAGGAAAAACGCTGTGTCCTGAAAGGGTTTGGTGACAGGTACACTTTAAATCACTTGTTATAATTTGGTAGAGTTAGATTTGCAGTTGGATTTTAGTGTCCCTGTAATAAAAAAAAAAAAGAAATTTGACAAGTCACAGAGACATCTCAAAAGTTTTGATCAGTTAGGGTTTTTCTAATTGTTATTATTTCTTAAAGAAACAAAACAAGAATATTACATGGACATAAGTATACTGATCCGTTTCTCAGTACTACTATTTGGCAGTGTTGACAGCCTCCATTTTTCTTAGGTATGACGTCACAAGGTTTGCACACCTGGATTGCTCTCTGCAGATCTTTTCAAGCCCTGTCAGTTGGATGGGGACCGTTGATGGTCCAGAGATGTTCGATTGAGTTCTAGTCAGGGCTCTGGCTGGGCCATTCAAGGACATTTGCTGAGTTGTCCCAGTCCTGTGTTGTCTTGGCTGTGTGCTTAGGATCATTGGAAGGAAAACCTTTGGCTCAGTCTGAGGTCCAGAGCACTCTGGATCAGGTTTTCATTAAGAACATCACATAATTTAATTTCTACTCTTTAGACTTCACCTTCCTGTTGGCCATCTGATTTGAACACATTTCACCCCTAGCCCTGTTTTACCTATTGGGTTGGTGTTTTTTCAATGTAGTGATGGTATTGGGCAGGGGATGAGCAGTGCCTGGTTTCCTCTATACTTGATACTTAGAACTAAGGCCAAAAGGTTCAATCTTGGTTTCATCAGAGAATCTTGTTTCTCACAGTCTTAGAGTCCTCCGGGTGGGCTCATGTGTCTTTCACTGAGAAGAGGCTTCTCTCTGGCCACTCTGGCTTCAGAAATAGTTGACTTTGACCTTCTGGAAGGTTCTCCTATCTGCACACAGGATATTTGGAGCTCAACTATTGGGTTATTGGTCACCTTACTAAGGCTCTTTGGCTCTTCTTCCCCGATTACTTAGTTTGGTATGTTGGTCAGCTCTAGGAAGAGTCCTAGTTTCTCCAAACTTCTTCCATAGAAGAATTATGGAGGTCACTGTGCTCTTAGGAACTTTAAGCAGAGATTTTTTTTTCCAAATCTGTGCCTCCACCCAATTCTACCTCTGAGCTTTACAGGCAGTTCTTTCCACATCATGGTTTGGTCTTTGCATTGTCAGCTGTGAGACCTTATATAGATAGGGCAGGAATATAAAGCCATATAATGTCCAATCACCTTAATTTACCATAGGTGACTCCCACTAAGGTGTAGAAACATCTCAGAGATAACCAATAAAAATGGGGGGGGGGGGGGGGGGACCAGCGCTATGCGTCATAGCAAAGGGTCTGAATACTTATGTCCATGCAAAATTACATTTTTTATTTTTAATAAATTTGCAAGCATTTCTAAAATTCTGTTTTTACTTTGTCATTATGAAGTATTGAGTGCAGAATAATGGAGGGAAAATTAGATTTTTTAAATTTTATTTTAGCACAAGGCCACAACATAACCAAATGTGAAAAAAGGAAAAGAGTCTGAAAATGTTCCAAATGCATTGTATAACCTCTGTGTCCTGCAATTCATTGCTTTTATTTAAGCAAAATCTAATTTTTGTATACATTTATGAATAAGGGAGTGTTCACATTCTCAGGTTTTTAGATGCAGCTTTTCAATATAAAGCCAGGAATTGGTTTAAAAAGGATAAAAGTCTCAGCCTTTATACTTGTCCTCCTATTATGATATATTCCTGTCTGTGTATAATGGGCTTCTAGAGGGGCTGGCTGTAGCTTCTAAAGCTGGATTGGTGGAGATTAGGTGGTTGTTTGCTGGCTGCATTCTGAAAAGGGGTTGTCTTCATGGCACAACTCTTAAATAGGAAGCAGTTGGAAAACCCTTTAAAGGGGTATTCCAGGAAAAAAAATGTTTTATAGATTAACTGGCTCCAGAAAGTTAAACAGATTTGTAAATTACTTCTATTAAAAAATCTTAATCCTTCCAATAATTATCAGCTTCTGAAGCTGAGTTGTCCTTTTCTGTCTGGCAATAGTGCTCTCTGCTGACATCTCTGCTTGTCTCGGGAACTGCACAGAGTAGAAGAGGTTTGATATGGGGATTTGCTTTTACTCTGGACAGTTCCCAAGACAGGTGTTATCAGAGAGCACAGAAAAGAACAACTCAACTTCAGAAGCTCATAAGTACAGAAAGGATTAATATTTTTTAATAGAAGTAAGTTACAAATCTGTTTAACTCTCTGGAGCCAGTTGATTTATAAAAAAAAAAAAAGTAAAAAAAAGTTTTTTTCCCCTGGATAACCCCTTTAAATTCTGCACTTTTAATGAACAGAAAGACCATTGAGTAATTGTGTATCTTACCTCACTCTAGCCCTTTCTGTGCAACAGCTTGCAGCCCAGGGAGAGCTGACTCAGTTAAAGGAATATCTGCAAAAAGGTATGTGACATAAGCCCAATGATATGTGTCTGTCTACTGTATTTGGACAAACTCCTTTCTTATTGAGCCTTTTGATTTCATCTAGATGATACCTTTTTAAACCGACCGGACGAGCGAGGCTTTACTCCTTTAATGTGGGCGGCTGCTTTTGGTGAGATAGAGACTGTCCGTTACCTCCTGGAAATGGTAAATAAGACAGACATTTACTGCTCTGTTTCTAGAAAGACACTATTATACAGATAAAGACTTAAGGCAGTGGTAAAGTGCATTACACCCTTTACATCCATAATTAATCAGCTGCACATTCTCTATTACACGGGGAGATGTGCAGCCAATGAACTAGGGTTCGTAGTTTCCTAAATTAGCATTAGGAAGCCAAGTAGTTCCAGACATAAGAACTATGGTCTTCAAGTATCAAAACTGTCTCTAAGATGAGTTGTTGACCGATGCAACCAAGCAGTAATTTGCTTTTTCTTTCTTAGCTTAACAAGAAAAATATAAAGTGCATTGGGGTGTATATGACCAACAAGACCATCATTTCTTCGAGACTGTTTTGACATGTGGCTCTATTTGTTTAAAGTGGTACTCTGCTGCTCAGCTTGCATTGAGGGGGCGGGCGTGACATCATGAGGAGGCACGGCTATGGCGCCACAAGCTCCCGGCACCAGCTCCAGCATACGGACCAGTTTGTTCCAAACACTGAGCAGCGGAGTACCCCTTTAAAAGGGTATTTCATTTTCAGCTATTATAAGACATGCTTTTTTTATGTAGTCTACATCATTTTCAAGATCTCTGGTTACTGTTGTTGAATGGGAGCCCTCATTGATTACTTTCAGAGGAAGACATATGATGGACTTAACAGTGTAGACAAGATCTCTGATAACTGTCTTTTTCTCAAACTCTGCATCTGACACTTGTATGAATATTGCTACTGTATAATAAGCACATTGCTGCAATGTTATCTGTCCACAGGGAGCAGACCCCCACATCCTGGCCAAGGAACGAGAAAGTGCTTTGTCTCTGGCAAGCACTGGAGGATATTCCGATATTGTGACTTTACTACTGAATAAGAAAGTAGATATTAATATTTATGACTGGGTAAGGCAATGCATTGTTATATGCAGTAATGACTCGTGTGTCAGAAATGGGGTAAAACAATAAGGTTTTGGGTTTTTTATGCATTCTGACATTGATAAAGAGAAAGCATCATGGAAGTTAAACACTGACTTAAATCTACTACATAGTGATACCTAAAAAAGCCTTCAATGCACATTACCAAAAAACAAACATGGCCTCAAAAATAGCCATATTTAGTCTATGAAAAAACAAACTTAAAGATATCAGAAAGGCTGAAATATAAATGCAAACAAACAAAATACAGCAGCACACATTTGGCCAAATAATGTAAACCATCCCACCATGATAAGGTAACTTCTCCAAAAAAAATCGATTTTAGTAGGCAATGTTCAAATTGGGTTACTATTTTTTTTTTAGGTGGTTTATCCATTTTAGTTTTTCTCTTTTTGAACATAACCAAAGGCCACCTGCACATGAACATGTTTTGCCTCTGTATCACATCTGTTTATTGCAGACCTTAATATGGAGCTAATGTTAATCTTATGGGGCTGTTCACATGGGCGTATTAAAATATGTGCATATTTTGAAAAATGCTACTTACATTCATTTTGCATGAGAAACACCCATTGAAGTCTGTGGAGAAAGTTTAAAATATGGATGCATTAGTATTCGATCCATTTTGCTTCCATATATTAGGAGTATTCTTCCATTTTTCAAAGTGTATTTCGATTGCTTAAAAAATGGCTGTATTGTAAAGAAATATGGATGACCTACTGATGGTATTTTATCTATAACATGTCTGTATTTTGGATCCATATTACAAATGTATTCCCATACACTCGTGTGAAGCAGACCTAAGTCCTACAGTGTATTCTTCAGCCTTACTTTGATTCTGTTATATCATTTGTGCATAGTCACAGCAATAGATCACATTTATTTGTTTCAACAATGAATGAAAACTATTAAAACTGATGCTGTTTGCATAATAACAACTCTTCTACAATCTTAGTCTTTAAAGGGGTACTCCACTGAAAAACTATTTTTTTTAAATCAATTGGTGCCAGAAAGTTAAACAGATTTGTAAATTACTTCTATTAAAAAATCTTAATCCTTCCAATACTTATCAGCTGCTGTTATGATCCACAGGAAGTTTTTATTTTTGAATTTCCTTTCTGCCTGACCACAGTGCTCTCTGCTGACACCACTGTCCATGTAATGAACTCTCCGGAGCAGGAGAGGTTTTCTATGGGGATTTGTTCCTACTCTGTAAAGTTCCTATAATGAACAGAGGTGTCAGCAGAGAGCACTGTGGTGAGGCAGAAAGGAAATTCAAAAAGAAAGAACTTCCTGTGGAGCATACAGCAGCTGATAAGTACTGGAAGAATTAAGATTTTTTTAATAGAAGTAATTTACAAATCTGTTTAACTTTCTGGCAACAGTTGATTTAAAAAAATAAATAAAATAAAGTTTTCAACAAAATCTTTAAACATTTAGCACACTTTTGGCTCAGTTTTTTACAGACTGAAATTAATGGCCGATATGACATGGCATAGATTTTCACAAAAATACATGCCAATTATAGTAAATCTGCTGAGGCACAGGAGGCCTGTCCCCTCCCGCTAACTCCCTCCATCTTTTTGAAAAGTACCGAAAAATTAGAGCTGGGCGGTATGACCAAATATGTGTATCACAGTATTTTTGTAACTTATGGCGGTTCCATGGTATATAACGATATTCCCCCCCCCCTTAAATCATGTGACCTGCGAGCGCTGTTCTGCTCCCCCCCCCAAATTAATCATCAGCACAACGCTGTCCCCATCGGGGTACTACTCACATATGTCACCCACAAATGCTGCCCTCCTCATTCTCCTGTTTGTTGCGGGCCATCTGCGCCGGCTGGAACTGTGTACTGTAAGCTGTATCCCTATGCTGTATCCCTATGCGGCCGTCAGCCTATCACCGGCTGCAGCGATGTTCCGCCTCGGCCGTAGATAGGTTGAGCACACTGTCATGTAAGAAGCCGTCCAGTGCTCCTTACACGACAGTGAGCTCAGCAAGAAACAGGAGAACGAGGAGGGCAGCGCTTGCGGGTAATATCTGAGTAGTACCCCGATGGGGACAGAGCAGAACTGGGCTGATGATTAATTTGGGGGAGAAGCAGAACAGCGCTCGCGGGTCACATATGATTAGTTCCCCGATGGGGGACAGCGCAGCGTTAGGCTGATAATTCATTAATTCCCGAGGGGGAGGGGCCAAAACGGTATTGCGGTATGGGAAAAAAAATCATATTGTGCAGGACAAAAATTTCGGTATTCGGTATGAACCGTTATACCGCCCAGCCCTACGAAAATCAAAAAAAAGTTGCAGATTTTTGCAGAAAACACAAAATGTGCAACTTTTCTCTACCAAAACTGTTGTGGAAAGCCATTGGTACATTCCTCTTGGGGAACGTTCACACAGAGCGATTTTGACATATTTTGCTATCATTGACTTCAATGGGTCAGCAGAAAATCCGCAATAGAGGCAGATTTGCAGATTTTCCTTCGGACCCATTGAAGTCAATGGTAGCAAAATCCACTGCGGATTTTCCGCTGCAAATACGCTGTGGAAATTCCGCAGATAATCTGCCCGTGTGAACGTTCCCTTAGGGTGCGTTCACACGTGCATATTGTCTGCTGCTGATTTGCTTCAGCAGATTTTGCTTCCCATTGAAGTCAATGTGCAGCAGCAAAAATACGCCACAGAATTTCCTTGAGGAATTTCTCTTCGAAATTCTGCTCGGATTTTCCGGTGCGTGATGGAATTTCCATTGTTAAAATTCATCTTATGAAAAAGTGAACTCGATCATTCTTTTGGGGGAATGCCAAGCGGAATACATTGCCGTCTACACTGGAAATTTCGTTATGCAGGTTGCAGAATCCCAGTGTGAAATAAAGCCCATCAGCTTTACAATAACAAAACAGCTGGGTCTGTAGTCATCCCTTTATTTTGGGGAGATGCCTTATTCTACACTGTAATTGAATAAAACTGGGCTTTGACTAAGCAGAAATGTGCCTTTGAATGTGTAAAAATATACGTGAATTAGATGTGATTTTTCTTTTCTTTCTTTGCAGAATGGAGGAACACCATTACTGTATGCAGTCAGAGGGAATCATGTAAAATGTGTGGAGGTGTTGTTAGGTATCTATATATTCCTATTCTCTTTGAGCACTGTTATATTTTATAAGTAAATAAAGAAGTATAAAAACATATATTTGAAAAGTGACAGAGGGCCTAACTCTTGGCTGGGAGATGAGTCAGTAGCCCTTGGGTTTAAAGGTATATTGCCCTTTTTAACCATTAAAAGAATGTGTTTGGTCAACAGATATTGGCTAATATTTTAGAAAATAAGTGCAATGAATGTACATAAATATTATGAATCCACGATTTGTTGTTTCCTAAAGAGGACAGAAATGGTAGGGGGCCAGAACAATAGTCTCAGCATGCAAACTGAAATGTCAATAATATTACAGAATGTGATAGGCTTTCTGTAAGATTTGTCTCTTGTATATGTACAGAGCTGGGAGCTGATTTAACAATGGAGGCAGATTCTGGATATACTCCAATGGATCTTGCTGTTGCACTGGGACATAAAAAAGGTATAGTATAGTATAGTAAGCAGTTATTCTAGTCCACAACAGAAGGAGCAAATGTTGCTTTACAAGCTAAGGGTACGTTCACACGCGCGGATTTTCGCTGCATATTTAGCTGCGGATCCGCTGGTGAAGGCCCCGCTCTATGCTGGCTTTACATGTGCCTGCTGGTAGCGGCAATACGCCGCTACCAGCAGACACAGTGCAGCGATGTGCGCGGCGTACTCGCACATCGCGGCCGCTCTCCCTGCTCTGAGCTAGGCAGAGAGCTATGTATACTGCGACTCGCACATCGCAGTGTGCCTGCTGGTAGCGGCGTATTGCCGGGTCTTCACCAGCGGATCTGCAGCATAAAATACGCTGTAAATCCGCGCGTGTGAACGTACCCTTAGGCTGGATTCACATCTTGTTTTGGGTGTAGACTGTTTCTAGATACTGCGATCCCTTCAAAAAGGGATTCTAATGGATACTGTGGTGTGGCCATAGACTTTACACTTGGACTGTTCTGCAACCATATATGTTTTAATTGTAAAACTCAGAATCATGGTAGACTAGATATTCTGCAAATAAAAATATAAATATATTGGACTGAACATATTCACTAGAGGAATATGTTCTGTCCATTTTGGTGAATGGGTCTGCATTGGCATTCCTTTTTGCAAGTATCCTGTCATATCCCTATGTTGTGCAGCCTGAACGTGGTGTGAACCCAGCTTTATTTGAATTTGCATATTTCATTACAACTTCCTTTTGCATAAATCAGTATTAGGCTGCATATACACTACATTGTCAGGTCTATGTCAGGCTGTAGGTCAGTAAAATGTCAAAAAGGAACACATCAGGTATGTGACATTTTGATGATGTACAGTGCAAGTAATTCCTGAAAACAGGACTTCATTGAGCTTTAGTGGATTTTGTAACTTACAGTTTGTAAATTTATAACATTTATGTTCACAAGGCTGGCTGTGCCAGTCTTCAAAATGGCCGTGGTCGACACACCCCCTCCATCCTTGTCCATAGGAGAGATGGACATACAGCATTCGTGTATCTCCGGATTTCCCATAGGGATATATGCAGGGGATGTGTTGGCCACAACTTTGTACTGTGTTCAACAGTAATCCGGCATGGATTATTCGGGGTCAATTATTGTCCTGTCTAAAAAGCCCAGAGATCAGGCAAGAAACTAGAAAATGCCCTTTCATCTGCTGATCACTGGGATCCTGTAGCACTAAATAGCCCTAAAGTAATTCCTTTGTAAACAGAGGATATGCAGTCAACAATGATGTACAATGCATTCGGAATGTTTTCAGACCTTTTTTTTTTTTTACATTTTGTTACGTTGAGGGCTTGTGCTAAATTTAAAAATTTAAAATTTAAAAATAATCAAGTTTTTTCCCCATCATTCTGCACTCATTACCCCATAATGATAAAGTGAAAACAGAATGTTAGAAATCTTTGCTAATTTATTGAAAAGGAAAGACTAAATATTGCATTGATGTAAGTATTTAGACCCTTTACTTAGTACTTACTTGGAAGCACCTTTGTCAGTGATTACAACCTCCAGTCTTCTTGGAGTATGATACCACAAGGTTTGCTCACCTGTATTAGGGGATTGTCTGACATTCTTCTTTGCAGATCATCTCAAGCCCAGTCTGAAGTCCAATTGTTTGAACAAATAGACTATATCCTACTGGAATGTCAATCACCATATATGTACAAAATCTGATCAATAGAGCAGAAACAAGGACCAATTTCACACACTGGGAAATTGGCCTTTTTTGTACAGTCCAGAGCACTCTTGATCAGATTTTCATTAAGAATATATCTGTTGTTTGCTCCATTCAGCTTTTCCTCAACCCCCATAGCATGATGCTGCCATCACCATGCCTCACTGTAGGGATGGTTGGGCAGGTGATAGTTTGTTCCAGACATGATGCTTGGAATTGAGGCCTAAAAGTTCATCCTTGGTTTCATCAGACCAGAGAATTTTGTTTCTCAGAGTTTGAGATTTGAGATAGAGGTGCTTTTTGTAAGCTCCAGTTGGGCTTCCATGTCTCTTTTACTAAGGAGAGGCTTCTTTCTGGGCACTCTGCTATAAAGTACAGATTGGTGGAGTGCTGCGGTGGGGGTTGGCCTTCTGTAAGTTTCTCCCATCTGCATCTGGAGTGTGCAGATGGGAGAAACCATTGGGTGACCATTGGGTTCTTGGTTACCTCTTTTATCAAAGTTCTTCTCCCCTAATGGTTTAGTTTGGTGGAGTGGCCAGCTCATGGTAGAGTACTAATTGTGTCAAACTTCAACTATTTAAGAATGATGGAGATCACTGTGCTATGAAGAACTTTCAGTTCAGCAGAATTTTTTTGTTCCCTTCTCCAGATCAATAAATTCACATAATCCTGTCTCTGAGCTCTACAGGCAGTTCTTTCCACTTGAAGGCTTGTTTTTTGCTCTGATATACAATGTCAACTGTGATATCTTATATAGTCAGGGGTGTGTCTTTCCAAATCATGTCCAATCAACTGAATTTACCACAGGTGACTCCAATCAACGTGTAGAAACATCCCCCAGAGCTAAATTTCAAGTGTCATAGTAAAGAGTCTGACTACTCATGTCTATGTGAAATTATAGTTTTTTTCCTTTTAGCAAATTAGTAAAATTCTATTTTTACATTCTCATTATGGGGTATTGAGTGCAGAATGGGGAAAATGTAATCTATCAAAACAAAACAAAGAAAAGTGTTGCCTAGTAAAGAACATCTGGACTAACTGGTGCCAGAAAGTTAAACAGATTTGTAAATTATTTCTATTAAAAAAAAATCTTAATCCTTCCAGTACTTATTAGCTGCTGAATACTACAGAGGAAATTATTTTCTTTTTGGAACACAGAGCTCTCTGCTGACATCACGAGCAGAGTGCTCTCTGCTGACTTCTCTGTCCATTTAAGGAACTGTCCCGAGTAGGAGAAAATCCCCATAGCAAACATATGCTGCTCTGGACAGTTCCTAAAATGGACAGAGATGTCAGCAGAGAACACTGTGCTCATGATGTCAGCAGAGAGCACTGTGTTCCAAAAAGAAAATAATTTCCTCTGTAGTATTCAGCAGATAATAAGTACTGGAAGGATTAAGATTTTTTAATAGAAGTAATTTACAAATCTGTTTAACTTTCTCGCTTCTTTCATTTTTAAAAAGGCCTATGAGAAATGAAAGAAACGATCTGATTGGTTGCTATGGGCAACTCAACAACATTTTTTATAGATAAATCTCACCCTAAATGTTCAGGAGTTAATAAAAAAAACTCACTTGTAGAATATACATATTTCCTATTGTGGATGCAAAGCTGAAACTGATAAGCACTATGAGAAGGTGGGGTATGGCCTGTGTAAGTGAAGTCAACCGTATCGAAGCAAACAATAAATCCAGTGCACTGTAGATAGATTGTGGAGATCAGGTCCTCCTTTCTATTCTTTGGGGGCAATCATGTCTTCTCCCTGCTACTCCCCTTAATGCAGTCTTAGAGTTTATTTTAGAGGTAAAGCTATTCCCAATACCAGTGGAATATATTAGATATAAATGATTGTCATCTGAAGTTTTCCCAATTTGTCTTTGGTGCTTTTCCAGTCCATGGTAAACTAATTCTTTTGATTATTTCTTTACTGTAGGAAATAGAGAGCCATTGTGCAGGAGAAATACTATTTTCATGGCTTGGCCTATTATGGGCAAAGCTTAATCGTAGACAACAATACAATCGGTTTTATTAAGAATATATATATTTTTTTGTTTCTTTAGTTCAACAGGTAATCGAAAATCACATCCTGAAACTGTTTCAGAATCAACCATGAAGGGCAGAAGAGAGAAGACTTGGAGACGTTTGTCAGTTCCCTTTCGTTGGATGGAGAGAATAGAATGTGGACAGTTTCTGTAATGCACAGAGGACAATGCAACATTAACACCTGATCTCTAACAATCAAGAATGGTATTTAAGCTTCATCCAAGAAGAGGAAAATGCTTTAGATAAACCTAGTCTGTATTATTCTGCTTGAAGGAGCAGTAGCCAATCATTGCCATTTTCCTTTCTAAATGTGCCTTGTCTAACCTTGAAGGTTTGGGCCTCTGTGAGTGGGAAAACATGATCTCCAGCAGTATTAAGTTTGTAAAATTACAGAATTAAAGATAAAAAAAAATCTCTCATAACAACATATATACATACATGTCATTTTAGTACCTTCAAAGTTGAAGCCAAGAGATCATATATATGACAAACATGTAGGCCCCATCCACACTCCGGACATTCAGCTGGCAGAATACCACTTGCAGCATTGAGTCCCATTGTTTTAAATAAGATTCTGCTTCTCTGTGCATACTGCGAAATTCTGCCAGCAGAAAGGTCATCCATTTAAAGATTGAACATGTTCATTCTTTGGGCAGAATTTCACCAGAATTACCAGAATTACACCTGCTGAATTTCAGCACTGTGTACACGGCCTTACCCTATTTTTAAGATATAGATTATAGTCTTGGCCCTTAGCAAATACCAGTTGTACACCAAATCAGGCAAACTGTGTTCCTGTACTAGGAGTACCCTTCCATATCTAATAGTTGCTAGTAGAGGTAAGCACAACTACAATATGTGGGCCCGAAATCAACAGATACAGAGTGTTATACCTGACAGCATAGGGCAACCTTGGAACAACTTCAGACTTGACATGTCCATGACCGAGCTGTTTTGGTTTCCGGCTTACATAGTGTAGTTTTGCTTACCTCTAGATGCTATTTTAAAGCTCTTTTACATGTTCACTATTGATGTTTGAATGAAATTTCTAGGCAGCTGGTATTTAAAAAGAAAATTCCTCTAAAATTAAATGGGAATGATCTGTCATACAGATCACATTGCTAGGTCTAATTTGATTACATATTGTAGTCTAAAGCCACAAGAAATTATGCTAGGGCTGTGAAAAAAGCACATGTACAGTGCCTTACAAAAGAATTCACCCCCCTTGACTTTTTTGTATTTTGGTACATTACAGCCTTAAGTTCAATGTTTTGTTAACCTGAATTTTATGTGATGGATCAGAACACAATAGTCTAAGTTGGTGAAGTGAAATGAGAAAAATATATAAATAAAACTATTTAGAAATAGAAAACAGAAAATTGCCATGTGCGTTTGTATTCACCCCCTTTGAAGTCACATAATTAGTGAAATGATGTCCACCTGTGTGCAATCTTAGTGTCACATGATCTGTCATTACATATACACACCTTTTCTGAAAGGCCCCAGATGCTGCAACACCTAAGCAAGCAAGAGGCATCCGTAACCAAACACTGCCATGAAGACCAAGGAACTCTCCAAACAAGTAAGGGACAATGTTGTTAAGTACAAGTCAGGGTTAGGTTATAAAAAAATGTACAAATCTTTGATGATCCCAAAGAGCACCTTCAAATCTATCATAACCAAATGGAAAGAACATGGCACAACAGCAAACCTGCCAAGAGACGGCCGCCCACCAAAACTCACGGACCAGGCAAGGAGGGCATTAATCAGAGAGGCAGCACAGAGACCTAAGGTAACCCTGGAGTTCCACAGCAGAGACTGGAGTATCTGTAGAATAAGCTGTACGCTCCATAGAGTTGGGCTTTATGGCCAGAAGAAAGCCATTACTTTCAGCTAAAAACAAAAAGGCATGTTCTGAGTATGTGAAAAAGCATCTGGCAGACTCCCAAAATGTATGGAGGAAGGTGCTCTGGTCTGATGAGACTAAAATTAAACTTTTTGGTCATCAAAGAAAACGCTATGTCTGGCACAAACCAAACACATCACATCACAGCATCAGTTTTTTAGCAGCCGGGACTGGGAAACTGGTCAGAGTTGAGGGAAAGATGGATGGTGCTAAATACAAGGATATTCTTGAGCAAAACCTGTACCACTCTGCATGATTTGAGGCTTGGATGGAGGTTCACCTTCCAGCAGGAAAATGACCCCAAACACACTGCTAAAGCAACACTTGAGTGGTTTAAGGGGAAACATGTAAATGTGTGGGAATGGCCAAGTCATAGCCCAGATCTCAATCCAATCGAAAATCTGTGGTCCGACTTAAAGATTGTGTTCACAAGCGAAAACCATCCAACTTGAAGGAGCTGGAGCAGTTTAGCAAGGAGGAATGGTAAGATGTGGCAAGCTCATAGAGACTTATCCAAAGCGACTTGGAGCTGTGATTGCCGCTAAAGTATTGACTTTAGGGGGGTGAATAGTTATGCACATTGACTTTTTCTGTTATTTTTTCCTATTTGTTGTTTGCTTCACAATAAATAAAAAAATCTTCAAAGTCGTGGGTATGTAAATTGAGAATGATCAAAATCCTCAAACAATCCATGTTAATTCCAGGTTGGGAGGCACTGGAATCCGAAAAAAAGTCAAAGGGGGGGGGGGGGGGGTGAATACTTTTGCAAGGGACTTTATGTATCAGTACTTTTACAGTGCATCTGTTCTAGGTGGACATGCACTTGAAGCTTGTGCCCTGTTCATGAGAACTATTCAAATGACAGATTTTATGATAAGAAGGAAATTGCATTGTGATAGAGCTGGAATTACTGAAGGGTATGACAAATTCATCCTCAGATCAAGGCTTTATTGGAAGGAGATGCAGCAGTTCAGAGTCAGAGGCAAAAGCCATAATATTAAAGATGATGTCCAGCGGTCGGACCCCCGCGATCAGACACTTATTCCCTATCCTGCGGATAGAGATGAGTTTATTACAGCTGGACATCTTCTTTAAATGAAATTGTGCACCCATGACAGTCCATCTGTAGGATACAGACAGCAATATAAAGCTCAGAGGAAATAGGAAGCAGACTTGCTTTATACATAGTTGTACTTTTCAGAAATATGTTCATCCATTCCAGTTTTCTATAGATTAATGAATGCAACTTTCTAATATATTTTATGTTGGTCTCTCTGCTTGCATAGAATGGAAAACATATGATACATGTTAAATGTTACTGTCAAAAATATCTTTTGCTTCATGGGGTCTGGGTGCTGAGACCCCCACAGATTACTAGAATGACTAGGGAGAAGAGTCTTGCTGAGCGATTCCTCTTCCTGCAGGAGACTGATTCTATGGAAAGTCAGCTGAGTGCTTCTCCCCATTCTCAGCACCTAGACTATGACTAAGCAAAACTTTAGACATGTCAAAAGCTTATTGTTTTTTATGACTGAAACACCTGAGATGTTGAAGACCTTTCCTGTTTATTTCTAAGTGACACAGGTGCATGAAGAGGTAAGGCTCTGTTCATATTAGCATTCATAACTGATCCTTTCCACAAATGTTGGCAAACCACATTAAAGGGGTATTCTGGGCAAAAACATCTTATCCCCTATCGAAAGGATAGGGGATAAGATGTCTGATCGCGGGGGCCTGCCGCTGGGCCCCCCCGCGATCTCCCTGCAGCAGCCCGCATTCTATGCGTAGCTGCGTCTGCAGTTTCGGAAACTACCGGGCTTCTGAGATGGTGACGTGACGTCACACCACGCCCCCTCCACTCATGTCTATAGGAGGAGGCGTTGTGACCGCTACGCCCCCTCTCATAGAAAAGAATGGAGGGGGCGTGACGTGATGTCACGTCCCCGTCTCGGAAGCCCGGAGGTTTCCGAAACTTCAGACGCAGCTACGCATAGAATGTGGGCTGCTGCAGGGAGATCGCGGGGGGTCCCAACGGCGGGCCCCCCCGCCATCAGACATGTTATCCCCTATCCTTTCGATAGGGGATATGATATTTTTTGCCCAGAATACCCCTTTATCTTTTAATGGTGTGTCACGTTTTCTTTGGTGTTCTATTTTAACAGCTAGAATAGCACTGTAGACTATACTATTATTGTCAAAAATGCTGGAACAGTGAGGGAAATTTTAAGCAAAAGTCCAATACTTCGATCCTGCATGATCTTCAGCTCCAGTGTGGGGAGATGCTGGCTTAGGCAAGTGCACGCTCAGCAAAGTTCAATGCATGAGTCCCTTTCATAAGAAAAGGGCTTGTGCACATAAAGCGTGACTACTGTGGCAACCACAATACCCAGCGTGGCCTCTGTCTCCCCACAGTGGAGCTGAAGATCGCACAGGATCGAAATATTGGACTATCACATCAGAACATCTATGTTGGTAGCACATTGTGAGAACAGGTTTTCAGCTTGTAGATATAAACAGTGGTTTCTTCTATTGACTGGTACAATTTAGGATAGTTTCAGAGTCACTAAAACACAAAATAGAATAGAAAGTTGTATTTTTATTACAGTGAATAATTTTATCCTTGGAACTAGAATGCCATTTAATATTTGAGTTAGTGTGGTAATTCACAAACACTACCATTTCCACAAGGGGTCCACTAGTGTCAGGTTTACAGCAGCTATTGTATTAGTACATGAAAATCAGGTATTCCAGTTACACAATTCAGGTTTTATGTATAGTTTGTAAGGCAAAAAAAAATTCTAAATGAGATTCAATTGACTTTTCTCCCTGAAAAATAAAGAATTATTTTACGCTTTTAAAATAAAGTAATGGTTTTATATAATTTGTGTTTCACTTGCATTATTGGCCGATAGTTAAAAACTAGAGGCTTTCACTTTACAGTATATGGCCTTCTATATCTGCATTTTATTCATTTGTGACTTTAAAGGGGTACTCCCCTGGAAAAAAAATGTTTTTAACCAACTGGTGCCAGAAAGTCAAAGAGATTTGTAAATTACTTTTATTTAAAAATCTTAATCCTTCCAGTACTTATCAGCTGTTGTATGCTCCACAGAAAGTTTTTTTTATTTTTGAATTTCCTTTCTGTCTGACCACAGTCTCTCTACTGACACCTTTGTCCATTTTAGGAACTGTCCAGGGTAGGAGCAAATCCCCAAAGCAAACCTCTCCTGCTCTGGACAGTTCCTAAAGTGGACAGAGGTGTCAGCAGAGAGCACTGTTGTCAGACAGAAAGGAAAATCAAAAATTAAAAGAACTTCCTGTGGAGCATACAACAGCTGATAAGTACAGGAAGGATTAATATTTTTTTTAATAGAAGTAATTTACAAATCTGTTTAACTTTCTGGCACCAGTTGATTTAAAAAAAAAAGTTTTCCAAGGGAGTAGAAGGCAACAACGGCTCCCATTTACTATTTTGGGTCGCAGGGCGCTGTCCTTTTTTATTTTTTACAGAAATAACAAGAAAAATACAGCATCAAGCAGTAATTTTTCTCCCGCTATTTCCATGGGTTTTCCCGATGGCCGTCACACAGCTGTGTGCGAACGGCAGTGTGAAGGAAGCCTGACAGAGGCTTCATTCGGAGTTGGGAAAAGGTGCCAGCAGGTCTGCTGCATAACAACACCAATGGACCCCAACAGACCCTATCGACTGTAATGGGCAACATCATTTTACTAATTATTAAAAAGGAATTCTGCGCCGGAGGCAATGAACAGAGTTTTCAACACAGATAATAATAGACAGGTGCAGATTTAGCAAAAAAGTTGACCATTGCCAATCGCATCGCTTATTTCTTTCTTTTTGAGAGGCCCTTTTAAAAATGAAAGAAGCAATCTGATTGGTTGCTATGGGCAACTTTTACTCTGCACAGGTTTTGATAAATCTCCCCCATAATATGTAAACCTAGCAATACACATTAGACATGCCAGTTGTACCATTGACCATCTAATGTATATTGGGGCTTTCACATTCACTTCCAGGCAGTGGACGAGAGAGGTGGTGTCTGGTAACTATAAAAGCAAGTACACTAAGCGATTGTTTAAAGGGGTTCTCCGGTGTTTAGACATCTTATCCCCTATCCAAAGGATAGGGGATAAGATGCCTGATCGCGGGAGTCCCGCCGCTGGGGACCCCCGGGATCTTGCACGCGGCACCCCGTTTGTAATCAGTCCCCGGAGCGTGTTCGCTCCGGGTCTGATTACCGACGACCACAAGGCCGGCGGCGTGTGACGTCATGCCTCCGCAGGCTTGCATTGAGGGGTGGAGCGTGACGTCACACGGGGGCGGAGGCGTGACGTCACACGCCGCCGGCCTTGTGGTCGTCGGTAATCAGTCCCGGAGCGAACACGCTCCGGGGACTGATTACAAACAGGGTGCCGCATGCAAGATCCCGGGGGTCCCCAGCGGCGGGACTCCCGCGATCAGGCATCTTATCCCCTATCCTTTGGATAGGGGATAAGATGTCTAAGCACCGGAGAACCCCTTTAAGCTTGTGATTGTGTGTCTGTATCCAAGAGTGTGAAGTATACAAGTGAGTGTAAGTACAAAAGTGAGAGGGACTTAAAATTAAGGGAATACTGTAAGAAGTATTGTGAGCATTGAGTGCATTTCTGTGTTTTTTCTCTCCTCTTTGTCTGGGAGGAATACAGGTGGAGAGTGGGTGGAGTAGTTAAATAATTAGCAGCTGATGAATTGCAGCTCTTTGCAGCCATCTAGCCCTTTGCATTCACTTCCAGGCAGTGGAAGACAGAGGTGATATCTGGTAACTATAAAAGCAAGTACACTAAGCGATTGTTTGAGCTACTGATTGTGTGTCTGTATACAAGTGAGTGTAAGTATAAAAGTGAGAGGGACTTAAAATTAAGGGAATACTGTAAGAAGTATTGTGAGCATTGAGTACATTTCTGTGTTTTTTCCCCCTCTGTCTGGGAGGAATACAGGTGGAGAGTGGGTGGAGAAGTTAATTAGCAGCTGATAAATTGCAGCTGTTTGCAGCCATCTAGCCCTTTTGCATTCACTTCCAGGCAGTGGAAGACAGAGGTGATGTCTGGTAACTATAAAAGCAAGTACACTAAGAAATTGTTTGAAGTATACAAGATAGTGTATAAGTATAAAAGTGAGAGGGACTTAAAATTAAGGGACTTTAAATTCAGGGAGTTTAATTGAAATATTTGTGTTTTTTTTTTTTTTTTTACTGTTAATTCTTGCAATCCCCACATCGAGTATGGCCTCCATGTTGGAAAAGGCAGTCCAGTGTGCATCTTGCACAATGTATGCAATCCTTGAACAACAGTTTGAGGGTGCATATTGTTGTGAGATGTGTGCGAGTTGTTCATTTGGAAGCCCAGATCCTGGATCTAGAGGAGCAACTGGCAACATTGAGACGCATTGACAACTTGGAGAGGAGTCTCCTGCTCACTGAGCAAGTACTCTCTAAGGTAGAGGTGGGGGAAAAAAGGGGGATGGAGGTGCTGGACAGTCAGGCAGCTAGCTGGGTTACAGTTAGAAAACTGGTTAGAGGGAAAAGTGTCAGGGAGGCTAGTCCTGAACTGGCACACCCCAACAAGTTTGCCCGGTTGGCAGATGAGGGGGATGCCATTTCAGAGGTAGTAGTACTGCAGCAGGACTCTGCCTTTGACCACCAGGGGGGTGTCTGCTCCAGTAAGGAGGGAGGGAGGAGTGCAGGGCAGGTCAGACAGATACTGGTAGTGGGGGACTCAATTATTAGGGGGACAGACATGGCGATCTGTCACAAAGATTGGGATCGCTGAACATTGTGTTGTCTTCCTGGCGCTTTAGTTTGGCACATCGCAGATCGGGTTGGCAGGTTACTGGGTGGGGCTGGAGAGGACCCAGCAATCATGGTACATATTGGCACCAATGACAAAGTAAGAGGTAGGTGGAGTGTCCTTTAAAAATTATTTCAGGGACTTAGGCCGCAAGCTTAAGGCAAGGACCTCCAAGGTAATATTTTATGAAATATTCCCTGTACCACGAGCCACACCAGAGAGGCAGCAGGAGATTAGGGAGGTAAACAAGTGGCTCAGAAGCTGGTGTAGGAAGGAGGGGTTTGGGTTCATGGAGAACTGGGCCGACTTTGCTGTCTGATACCGGCTCTACCGTAGGGACTGGCTGAACCTCAATGGGGAGGGTGCAGCTATGCTTGGGGAGAAAATGGCTAGAAGGGTGGAGGAGTGTTTAAACTAGGGACTTGGGGGGAGGGAACCTACAATGTAGAGGGGGAAGATAGTGTAGATAGAGAGGGGGGACTTATTAATATACCTGGCGGTGGAGTGAAGAGAGGGGTTAGAATAGTTAATAGGGATAGGCTTCATAGGAATAAAAAACATACACCTTTTAATTGTATGTTGACTAATGCCAGAAGTCTGACAAAAAAATTGACGTTGATAATATCTGAGAAAAATGTAAACATAATGGGAATAACAGAGACATGGTTTTGTTAGGGATGGATTAATGTGTGGCCTTAATCTGTGAGTGACTACCGCTGTTCTAATTTCCGAGGTAAGAAAATTCAGGCCACGTTGGTATGGGTTCTCTCCTCGGTACCCCAGGGAGTTTTTTTATTACAGGAAGTAAATTTGGTTTTTACAAATGGAGAAAAAGGGGAGGGTGAAAGGTAAAATTATGCATTGTTCTGTATGCTGATTGGTCATTTGAGAGTGGCTTGGCATAAATCATTATCTTGCAAGTCCTCTTAGCTTAAGATTTCCGCATCTTTCCACACAGTCCAATGTTTAAACGTCTTGTATCCATAGTCTCCATCTCAAGGCTCTAGTCTTAGTTACAGGTAAAGCGATAAGATGAAATGTTTTGCATTTAGCATTCTGATGTATCTGGGTTAAAGGGTAAGGGAACAGATATTTTTCCAGCAGCAATGGCATTTTAATATTTATTTATTGATCAATCATTAGAAACATAAGGGTCATCCCCATCAGTTTGACATTAACTTTGCCTGGGCGGTCAACATACAGTGTTTTAGTCTATTCAGGAAGGATCGGACAAAATAGAAAGGGGGAGGAGTTTGTTTTTATGAAAAGTCCAATCAAAGGATAGGGAATAAGTTTCAGATCGCAGGGGGTCCGACCGCTGGGGCCCCCGCGATCTCTCTGTACGGGGCCCCGGCTCGCTGGCCAGATAGCGCGTGTTGACCACCGCACGAAACGGCGGCTGACACGCCCCCTCAATACAACTCTATGGCAGAGCTGGAGATTGCCGAAGGCAATGCCGCTCCGTGCAGTGGTCAACACGCCCTCTTCCCGCAGGCTGTTGGGGCCCCGTACAGGAGATCGCGGGAGCCCCATCGGTCGGACCCCCCCGCGATCTGAAACTTATCCCCTATCCTTAGGATAAGGGATAAGTTTTCCACCACTGAACTATTCCTTTAAGTTCTCACTGAAAAATGTATATACCTTATGGGAATAAAAGGGTCAGAAATAAAAGAAAACCAATATGGATGAATAAAAATGTTAAGGGGGCAATAAATGACAAAAATAAATCATTTTAATTACTAAAACAGGATGACAGTGATGAAGCATTAAAAAGCTATAGAGAAAAATGTAAAATATGTAAAAAAAAACAGATAAAAGCTGCAAAAATAGAGACAGAAAGACTCATTGCCAAAGAGAGTAAAACTAACCCCAAAATGTTCTTTAACTATATAAATAGCAAAAAGGTTAAAAATGAAAGTGTAGGCCCTTTAAAAAAATGATGAGGAAGAAATTATAAACGGGGATCAGGAAAATGCAAATATATTAAACAAATTCTTCTCCACTTTAGTCACAGAGGAAAATGAAATGCCAGGTGAAATACAGTGAGATAAGGCAAACTCCCCTTTACAGGTCACCTGTCTAACCCAGGAAGAAGTACAGTGCCGCCTACAAAAAATCAAAAGACAAATCGCCAGGTCCAGACGGCATTCACCCCCCGTGTTCTAAAGGAATTAAGTAATGTAACAGACAGACCCCTATTTTTAATATTCAGGGACTCTATAGTAACATTGACTGTTCCCCAGGACTACTGGCATTGACTGTTCCCCAGGACTACCCGGGAATTATAGGCCTGTTCGTTTAAAAGGGTACTCCGGTGTAAAACTTTTTTTTTTTTCATAAATCAACTGGTGCCAGAAAGTTAAAGCGTACCCGTCAGATCCAACAAAAAATGTTTTTATTTTTTAAATGTATCACTCAGTACCTAATCCTGACCATGTACATCTAATTTTTGTGTCTAGCACCTTTATTTATTTTTTTATTACACTTTGAGTTTAGCTCACTAGTCTGAATTCCTCTCAAAGGGAGGGGGCGTGGCCTCACTGTGCAGGTCTCCGCCCCATCCCTTAGTATGCTGTCTGCTCACATCTCCCCTAGCATTAGCAAAACTACAACTCCGAGCTTGTCCTCACTGACAATAGCAGGACACAAGCTGACAGTGGGAAGATTTTTCCTCCAGCTGTGAGCCCTGCACTCACAGCTGTCAATCAAGGAAGTGTGTCCATGACGTAGGTGATGATGCATGGACACAACAGGACTAGTATGTGCCCAAGCAGGCAGGGAGGGCAGTTGTTTGACTGGCTTTTTCAGTATGAAACATATCAAAAGTTTTTGTATCTGACAGGGCCATTTAATCCTTCCAGTACTTATTAGCTGCTGAATACTACAGAGGAAATTATTTTCTTTTTGGAACACCGTGTTCTCTGCTGAATCACGAGCACAGTGCTCTCTGCTGACATCTCTGTCCATTTTAGGAACTGTCCAGAGCAGCATATGATTGCTATGGGGATTTGCTCCTAATCTGGACAGTTCTTAAAATGGACAGAGGTATCAGCAGAGAGCTCTGTTCCAAAAAGAAAAGAATTTCCTCTGTAGTATTCAGCAACTAATAAGTACTGGAAGGATTAAGATTTTTTTAATAGAAGTAATTTACACATCTGTATAACTTTCTGGCACCAGTTGATTTAAAAAAAATAAAGGTTTTCCACCGGAGTACCCTTTTAACCTCTTAAGGACGCAGCTCATTTTCACCTTAAGGACGCAGCCCTTTTTTGCAAATCTGACCACTGTCACTTTAACCCCTTAAGGACTCAGGGTTTTTCCGTTTTTGCACTTTCGTTTTTTCCTCCTTACCTTTTAAAAATCATAACCCTTTCAATTTTCCACCTAAAAATCCATATTATGGCTTATTTTTTGCGTAGCCAATTCTACTTTGCAGTGACATTAGTCATTTTACCCAAAAATGCACGGCGAAACGGAAAAAAAAATGCAATTTTGTAACTTTTGGGGGCTTCCGTTTCTACGCAGTGCATATTTCGGTAAAAATTACACCTTATGATTATTCTGACCAAAATACGCTTTTTTGGACTTTGGAATTTTTTTGCGCCTATGCCATTGACCGTGCGGTTTAATTAATGATATATTTTTATAGTTCGGACATTTACGCACACGGCGATACCACATATGTTTATTTTTTTTTTTTTTTACACTGTTTTATTTTTTTTATGGGAAAAGGGGGGTAATTCAAACTTTTATTAGGGACGGGGTTAAATGACCTTTATTAACACTTTTTTTTAACATTTTTTTTGCAGTGTTATAGGTCCCATAGGGACCTATAACACTGCACACACTGATCTCCTATACTGATCACTGGCGTGTATTAACACGCCTGTGATCAGTGTTATCGGCGCTTGACTGCTCCTGCCTGGATCTCAGGCATGGAGCAGTCATTCGTCGATCGGACACCGAGGAGGCAGGTAAGGGCCCTCCCGGTGTCCGGTCAGCTGTTTGGGACGCCGCGATTTCACCGCGGCGGTCCCGAACAGCCCGACTGAGCAACCGGGTCACTTTCAGTTTCACTTTAGAAGCGGCGGTCAGCTTTGACCGCCGCTTCTAAAGGGTTAATACCGCACATCGCAGCGATCGGCAATGTGTGGTATTAGCCGCGGGTCCCGGCCGTTGATGAGCGCCGGGACCGACGCGATATGATGCAGGATCGCGGCGCGATCCCGCTTCATATCGCGGGAGCCGGCGCAGGACGTAAATATACGTCCTGCGTCGTTAAGGGGTTAAGCATTAATAACTCTGGGATGCTTTTAGTTTTCATTCTGATTCCGAGAATGTATTATCATGACATATATTCTACTTCATATTAGTGGTAAATTTTCGTCGATGCATCATTTCTTGGTGAAAAATTCAAAAATTTGATTAAAAATTTGAAAATTTAGAATTTTTTTAAACTTTGAAACTCTCTGCTTATAAGGAAAATGGACTCCCCAAATAAATTATATATTGATTTACATACACAATATGTCTACTTTATATTTTCATCATAAAGTTGACATATTTTTACTTTTGGAAGACATCAGAGGGCTTCAAAGTTCAGCAGCAATTTTCCAATTTTTCACAAAATTTTCAAAATCGGAATTTTTCAGGGACCAGTTTAGGTTTGAAGTGGATTTGAAGGGCCTTCATATTAGAAATACCCCATAAATGACCCATTATAAAAACTGCACCCCTCAAAGTGTGTTAACCCTTTAGGTGTTTCACAGGAATAGCAGCAAAGTGAAGGAGAAAATTAAAAATCTTCATTTTTTACACGCGCATGTTCTTGTAGACCCAATTTTTAAATTTTTACAAGGGGTAAAAGGAGAGAAATCTTCCTAAAATTTGTAATCCAATTTCTCTTGAGTAAGGAAATACCTCATATGTATATGTCAAGTGCTCTGTGGGTGCACTAGGGGGCCCAGAAGGGAAAGAGCGACAATGGCACATGGCATATTATTTTGGAAACTACACCCCTCAAGGAACGTAACAAGGGGAACAGTGAGCCTTAACACTCCACAGATGTTTGATGACTTTTCGTTAAATTTGGATGTGTAAATGAAAAGAAAAAAAAAATCACTAAAATGATGGTTTTTCCCCAAATTTGACATTTTTACAAGGGGTAATAGAAGGAATGGGGTTACAAATTTTGGGGGGCATTTTCTCCTGAGTATGGACCCCATGTGTGGACGTCAAGTGATCTGCTGGCGCACTACAATGCTCAGAAGAGAAGGAGCAACATTGGGCTTTTCGAGAGAGAATTTGGTTGGAATAGAAGTCGTGGGCCATGTGCGTTTTCAAAGCCCCCGTGGTGCCAGAACAGTGCCCCCCCCCCACATGTGACCTCATTTTGGAAACTACACCCCTGACAGAATTTAATAAGGGGTGCAGTGAGTATTTATACCCCACTGGCGTTTGACAGATTTTTGGAACAATGGGCTGAGCAAATGAAAAATTTAATTTTACATTGTAATGGACCACTGTTCCAAAAATCTGTCAGACACCTGTGGGCCGTAAATGCTCACTACACCCCTTGTTACATTACATGAGGGGTGTAGTTTCCAAAATGGGGGTCACATGTGGGGGGGCAGGTCCATTGTTCTGGCACTATGGGGGCTTTGTAAACACATGTGGCCTTCATTTCTGAACAAATTTTCTCTCAAAAAGCCCAATGGCGCTCCTTCTCTTCTGAGCATTGTAGTTCACCATCAGAGCACTTTACATCCACATATGGGGTATGTTCTTACTCAGAAGAAATGGGGTTACACATTTTGGGGGGCTTTTTTTTTCCTATTTTGCAATGTGAAAATGAAAAATTTAGGGTAACACCAGCATTTTAGTTAAATAATTTTTTTTTCATTTTCCCATCCAACTTTAACGAAAATTTGTCAAACACCTGTGGGGTGTTAAGGCTCACTATACCCCTTGTTACGTTCCGTGAGGTGTGTAGTTTCCAAAATGGGGTCACGCATGGGTATTTATTTTTTTGCGTTTATTTTAGAGCCGCTGTAAAATCAGCCACCCCTGTGCATTTAGACCTCAAATGTACATAGTGCGCTCTCACTCCTGAGCCTTGTTGTGCGCTCGCAGAGCATTTTACGTCCACATAAGGGGTATTTCCATACTCAGGGGTCTTTTTTTCCTTTTACTTCGTGAAAATAAAAAGTATGGGGCAACACCAGCATGTTGGTGTAAAAAAAAAAAAAAAAATTACACTAACAGGCTGGTGTAGCCCCCAACTTCTCCTTTTCATAAGGGGTAAAAGGAGAAAAAGCCCCCCAAAATTTGTAACGCAATTGCTCCCGAGTACGGAAATACCCCATATGTGGCCCTAAACTGTTTCCTTGAAATACGACAGGGCTCCAAAGTTAGAGAGCGCCATGCGCATTTAAGGACTGTACAGTAACCCCCCGACCTTCGATGGCCCCGACATATGATGAAATCGACATACGATGGCCTCTCAGAGGCCATCGCATGTCGATGTCAGCATCGACATACAATGCTTTTATATGTCGGGGCCATCGCATTAACTGCTATCCGACAGCGCAAAATGCTTAAGCTGCTGTCGGATAGCAGTTTAGGCATCTCGGACAGGTTCGCTCACCTATTCCCGCTGCTCCAGGTCAACTTCGGGATCCTCCGGCGTCTTCCGCATCTTCTCCAGGGTCCGGGCCTCGCTTTCCGGCATCGTTATTACGTCACTACGCACGCCGTGTCGGCGCAGCAGCGTAATAACATCACCAGAAAGCGAGGCCCGGACCCTGCAGAAGATGGGGAAGAAGCCGGAGGATCCCGAAAAAGACAACGGAGCAGCAGGACAGCATCGGGAGCGGTGAGGATGCGGTCCGGAGCGGCGGGGACAGGCAAGTATAACTTGCTATACTTTACATTGCACGGATCCCTCAACATATGATGGGTTCGACAAACGATGGGTCGTTTGGAAAGAATTACCATCGTATGTTGAGGGACCACTGTATTAGGGATTGCATAGGGGTGGACATAGGGGTATTCTACACCAGTGATTCCCAATGCTAAACTCCCAGCATTCCTGGACAGTCAGTGGCTGTCCGGAAATACTGGGAGTTGTTGCTTTGCAACAGCTGGAGGCTCCGTTTTGGAAACACTGCCGAACGATACATTTTCATTTTTATTGGGGAGGACAGTGTAAGGGGTGTATATGTACTATTTTACCCTTTATTATGTGTTAGTGTAGTGCTTTTAGGGTACATTCACACAGGAGAGTTTACGGTGAGTTTCCCGCTAGGAGTTTGCGCTGCGGCAGAAAACTTGCCGCAGCTCAAACTTGAAGCAGGGGTGGGGCAAACCTCCAGCTGTTTCAAAACTACAACTCCCAGCATGTACTGACAGACCGTGCATGCTGGGAGTTGTACTTATGCAACAGCTGGTGGCACACTGGTTGGAAAACCTTCAGTTAGGTTCTATTACCTAACTGAACCTAATGTTCCAACTAACCTAATGTTCCAACCAGTGTGCATCCAGCTGTTGCAAAACTACAACTCGCAGCATGTACTGATCGCCAAAGGGCATGCTGGGAGATGTAGTTATACAAAAGCTGGAGGTACGCAACTACAACTCCCAGCATGGCAAGTTTGCTGTTCGTGCATGCTGGAAGTTGTAGTTTTGCAAGATTTAGAGGACCACGGTTTAGAAACCACCGCACAGTGATCTCCAAACTGTGGCCCTCCAGATGTTGCAAAACTACAAATCCCAGCATGCCCACACAGCAGTTTGCTGTGTGGGCATGCTGGTATTGTAGTTTTGCAACATCTGGAGGGCTACAGTTGAGAGACCACTGTATAGTGGTCTCCAAACTGTAGCCCTCCAGATGTTGCTAGGCAACATACCGGCTTCTGTAGGATCACTGCACGCCGCACCAGGGGGAGAGAGGATCACCGGTAAGGGACCTCAACCGGCACTGGTCACAGGACCGTTCTGCCCGGATTACCATTGGTGGGCAGAACGGGGGAACTGAACTTTAACCCCCCCTGCCCCCAATCTGCTATTGGTAGGTCGCTTCTGACCCACCAATAGAAGGGATAGGAGGGGTGGCACCCCTGCCACCTATCTCCTATCCCTTCAGGGGGCCAGGGGGTTTCTTGGACACCCCGATCCCCCTTATTTTCCGGGTCACTGGAGACCCGTATGACCCAGAATCAACGCAGATCGCCGATCTGAATTGACCGTCGATTTGCGGCAATCGCCGACATGGGTGGGTCTCAGGACTGGGCAATATGTCGGGATGGCTGCTGTTAGATAACAGCAGCCGCCCCGGACAGATCACCATCCGCTGACATGGCGATCCCGGAACACCACGCCGTAAATGTACGGCGCTGTACGCAAAGATGCGCCATACATTTACGGCACATGTCCTTAAGGGGTTAACCTCTGTTGTTTGTAAATTGTTTGAGGGTTTTCTAAGGGATGCTATTTTGGAGTATCTTGGTAAAAACAAATGTATGAGGGCTTTATGAGGGATCGGTCCTGTCAAACTAACCTGATCAGCTTTTATCAGGAGCTGAGCTGGACCAGGGGCAATTGCTGGATGTCGTATATCTGGATTTTTCCAAAGCATTTGATACAGTGCCACATAAAAGGTTGGTGCATAAAATGAGAAGGATGGGACTGGGGAGAATGTTTGTAAATGGGTAACTGGCTCAGTGAAACAGAGGGTGGTTATTAATGGTACTTATTCTGATTGGGTGACTGTTACTAGTGGGGTACCACAGGGGTCAGTCTTGTGTCCCGTTCTATTTAATATATTCATTAATGACCTTGTAGAGGGGTTGAATAGTAAAGTAACAATCTTTGCAGATGATACTAAACTCTGTAAAGCAGTAAACACTATAGAGGACAGTGCACTGTTACAAATGGATCTGGATAGGTGGGAGGTTTGGGCTGGGAAGTGGCAGATGAGGTTCAGTACTGATAAATGTAAGGTCATGCACATGGGGAAGAAAAATACAGCTGGGATTATGTGTTAAATGGGAGAACACTTGGGATGACTGACATGGAAAAGGACTTAGGAGTCTTAGTTAACAGTAAACTTAGCTGTAGTGACCAGTGTCGGGCAGCTGCGGCCAAGGCATATAAAATCATGGGGTGCATCATAGATGCCCACAACATGGAAATAATTCTACCACTATACAAATCTCTAGTCAGACCACAATACTGTGTACAGTACTGGGTACCAGTGTGCAAGAATTCTATGGGGGGAGTAGGGAGAGAGCGTTGGGATGTACAAACATTTGGCCAACAGCTATTGTATGTTTATGGCTGCCTTAAAGGGAGACTGTCACTAGCTTTTAATTCGTCCCTATTGAGCAGCAGCATAACCTAATGACATTAATGCAGATTGCAATTATGTTTTACTTACATTTTGTAATGCCACCATTCTTCTAATACACAAGTGAGCGAACATGTGCTTTGTTGCCAGGAGAGTGGGTCCTCATTATTATTACAGAGACTACACAGAGTACATGCACATAATAGGAAGAACTACTTCTCTGTCCTTTATATCAATGAGGATATCAGGAGAACAGCTGTACTACACAATATAAGTCATACGGCGCAGTAATCAGTTTCTCTGTCACAAAGGTCTTTAAAGGAAAATCAGTCAGTGTCACCGGCACTAACCTGTCGGTGCAGACTGGTAGTGCAGGTGACACTGATGACCACCATACTTACCTGGTCCTGTTCAGTGTTCTGGTTCTCCTGCAGTCATCTTTTCCAGGGACGATTGGAGCATGGGCGGAGCTTAGTGATGTCACTGCTGCTGTTTGCTAGCAGAGAAGCAGTAGCTGTGACATCACTAAGCTCCGCCAATACTCAAATCTGCTCCGGGACAGAACATACGGTGAGAGAATCAGGGCATGGAACGGGACCAGGTAAGTATGGTTGTCATCAGTGTCACCTGCACTACTTGACTGTAGCGGCAGGTGACACTGTTGACAGATTATCTTTAAGACTACAGCTAATCTAACCCCCCTGAACTTATGCTCGCAGAAACTTAGTTTGTCCAATATATATATATATATATATATATATATATATATATATATATATATATATATATATCTATCTATCTCAACGTGTGTGTGTGTGTGTGTGTGTATGTTCCACAAAAACTTTCAAATGGCTAAAGATTTTAACATGAAACTTGGCACACATGTTACTTATGTCAACAACAAACATAGGATAGGTAATTTAACCCTTACTCACCCCCATTTGCCAGGGGCGGGGCTTATGTTTAACGTCCCATGCAAGTCAATGGGATATATATGTTACTGCATAACTTCCAAACAGCTGGAGATATTTCGATAATACTTGGTCACATGTTACTTATATGTCCACTTAAAATATAGGATAGTTAATTTAACCCTTAACTACCCCCATTTGTGAGGGTCAGGGTTTTTTTTTTTTTTTAAAGTCCCATGCAAATCAATGGGAAATGTATGTTCCCATATAATTTCCGTACGGCTGGAGCCATTTCATTACCTGGTACATATATTACAGGTCGGGATATGAGGATGGGATGGGAGGTCGGGATAGGAGGATGGGATAGGAGGTCAAGATATGAGGACGGGAAAGGAGGTCAAGATATGAGGACGGGATAGGAGGTCGGGACATGACAACAATATATGAGTACTGCATATAAAGTCAAAAGCTTCCTCCTTTATTTTCCTCCCCAAAAAGGATTAGGAAGGAAAAACCGGGCAACGCCGGGTACTCAGCTAGTGTGAAGTAAAGAACAACCAGTGACATCATTTTTTAGCCATTGGCTAAGAACCAATTAGTGGGAAGATATTTCATCCAGATACTTTTTCCTATTTGAATATCTGATAAGTCATGAAATGTTTAATAGAGATGATATCCAGCAAGCCGGCTACAGTATGGGTCAATATGTACATATACATGCAGGGTATATTTTTCTAGGACATAGAAATGTGTTAATGGTTTCACAATATATTTTTGCATTCTAAGTTTTGTAGTAGTGCATATACTGTTATTGAGTGACAGCTTCAGAATTTCCATTGTACTGCTAATGCCTTTTAAAATATTGTCTAGTGTGCCCATAAAGACCAATGATAAACCTATCACTGATCCCAATATTGCAAGCATGAAAATGTTTTATTAAAAAAAGGTGGGTCAAAGCAAAAGGGAGAGTGGAAGCATTAGACATAAGCAAATGGTTCCTGTTTTGTCTTTTTATAATTCTTCTTTTCATTAAAGAAAATTGCACTTAAGTCACCTAAAATTAGACATTAGCAGAGCGACAAAGAGTCCCTGGGTGGCCCCCTCCTCCCAAGCACCCTTAAAAAATAAAATGGTGTCAGTCACATTCAGCCCGTCACTTGGTTTTCCTTTTAGTGCAGCCTTGGGATCAAAACCAGCCAATCTTTAGGATCTGTGTTGGGTCAAAGCAGTCATCTAATACTGACAAAAAACACTAACTAGTCATAACCACTATATTAAAGGACACAAACGCTCATGATGCTTTTTGATCATTTTAATATAAAACATGTTACATTGTTTTGGTTCACCTTAAAACAACATTGTTGCCTTGTTACTGAAGATTTTGCAGTAAATGAAACATAGCTGTGAATAAGATGATAATTTTATGAAAAGAGTAAAAGGTTTGTTTTTGGATGTTAGAGTCTCTAACGTACATGTTCTTTCATGCGTCTGTAAAAGTTCAGTACAGAGGTCCAAGCACAAAAAAGAAGGCACGCGATACTGTCCTTTGTGTTAGTTGTAGATTCTGTAGCACCTTTATTATAAAGGTTTCCTGTATTTTAGAAAATCCACAGCATATGGCACCAATAGCTGAATACTATGCATGCCGTGTTACCATGTATACTGCATTTTCATGTCTTACTGCCAAGCACATCAAGGTGGTAAACCACAATCCTTCCAAAAAAATCTGTACTGTTTGAAAAACATAGACGGAGTTTTTTAACACAGTGCTGTGGAAAATCAAATCTGTGCAGGACCATAGTTAAGGAAAAATACTTGAGCCAAGAACAAATTAAGAAAAAATAAAAATAAAAAAAAATGTAACCCCTTGGGGACAGAGCCCATTTTGACCCCAAGGACCAGAGCATTTTTTGCAATTCTGACCACTGTCACTTTAAGCATTAATAACTCTGGAATGCTTTTACTTAGGAATATGATTCAGAGATAGTTTTTCAGTGACATTCTACTTTATGTTAGTGGTAAATTTTCGTCGATACTTGCATCCTTTCTTGGTGAAAATTCAAAAATTTCATGCAAAATTTTAACATTTTGCATTTTTCTTACTTTGAAGCTCTTTGCTTGTAAGGAAAATAGACTTTCCAGAAAAATTATACATTGATTCCCATAGACAATATGTTTACTTTATGTTGGCATCATAAAGTTGACATGTTTTTACTTTTGGAAGACATAAGAGGGCTTCAAAGTTCAGCAGCAATTTTCCAATTTTTCAAGTAAATTTCAAAATCTGCATTTTTCAGGGACCAGTTCAGTTTTGAAGTGAATTTGAAGGGCCTTCATATTATAAATACCTGATAATGGACCCCATTATGAAAACTGCACCCCTCAACGTATTCAAAATGACATTCAGAAAGTTTGTTAACTCTTTAGGTGTTTCACAGGAATAGCATCAATATGGAGGCGAAAATTCAAAATCTTCATTTCTTACACTAACATGTTCTTGTAGACCCATATTTTTTATTTTTACAAGGGGTAAAAGGAGAAAAAGACCCCCAAAACGTGTAACCCAATTTCTCTCGAGTAAGGATATACTTCATATGTGGATGTAAAGTGCTTTGTGGGTGCACTAGAGGGCTCAGAAGGGAAGGAGCGACATTGGGCTTTTGGAAAGTGAATTTTGGTGAAATGGTTTTTGGGGGCATGTCACATTTAGGAAGCCCCCATGGTGCCACAACAGCAAAAGACACCCCACATGGCACACTACCCACTTAAGGAACATAACAAGGGGTGCAGTGAGCATTTACACCCACTGGCGTTTGACAGATCTTTGGAACAGAGGGCTGTGCAAATGAAAAATTACATTCTTCATTTTCACGGACCACTGATTCAAAAATCTGTCAGTCACCTGTGGGGTGTTAAGGCTCACTATACCCCTTGTTACGTTCCGTGAGGGATGTAGTTTCCAAAATGGGGTCACATGTGGGTATTTATTTATTTTGCGGTTATGTCAGAACCGCTGTAACCAGCCACCCCTGTGCAAATCACCAGTTTAGGCCTCAAATGTACATGGTGCTCTCACTCCTCAGCCTTGTTGTGCACCCGCAGAGCATTTAACATCCACATTTGGGGTATTCCCATACTTGGGAGAAATTGTTACAAATTTGGGAGGGCTCTCTCTCCTTTTACCTTTTATGAAAATGAAAAGAATGGGGCAACACCAGCATGTTAGAGTAAAAAAAAAAATAAAAATTTTTTTTTCACCAACATGCTGGTGTAGACGCCAACTTTACCTTTTCATAAGGGGTAAAGGAGAAAAAGCCCCCCAAAATTTGCAGCGCAATTTCTCCCAAGTACAGAGATACCATATGTGGCCCTAAACTGTTGCCTTGAAATACAGGGCTCTAAAGTGAGAGAGCGCCATGCGGATTTGAGGTCTAAATTAGGGATTTTCATAGGGGTGTACCCGGATGTAAGTGTTACACTTGCCTTCTCCACCAAAAATACTGTACACAAGTTTTCCCCAAACAGGGTGCCTCCAGCTGTTGCAAAACTCCCAACAAGCCTTGACAGTCAATGGCTGTCCGGCAATACTGGGAGTTGTTATTTTGCAACAGCTGAAGGCTCCGTTTTGGAAAAACTGACGTACAGGATGTTTAAAATTTTTTTTTTTTGGGGGGGGGGGGGGGGAAGAAATAGTGTAAGGGTGTAGTGTTTTACTCTTTATTTAGGGTTATTGTAGAGTAATGTAGTGTTTTAGGGTACATTCACACGGGTGGAGATTTACAGGGAGTTTCCCGCAGCAGCGGAAAATTAGCCGCATCTCAAACTTGAAGCGGGAAACTTGCTGTAAACCGGCCCGCATGAATGTACCCTGTAGGGGGGGGGGGGGGGGGGGGGGGGGAAGACAACTCCCAGCATGCACAGACCGTGCATGCTGGGAGTTGTAGTTATGCAACAGCTGGAGGCACACTGGTTGGGAGTGGGAAACACTAAGTTAGGTAACAGACTACCGCAGTGTTTCCGCACTACTGTCTGTTTCCTAACTCCGTGTTTCCCAACCCATGTGCCTCCAGCTGTTGCAAGACTACAACTCCCAGCATGCATGGTCTGACAGCGCATGCTGGGAGTTATAGTTTCCCAACTAGTGCGCCTCCAGTTGTTGCAATAATACAACTCCCAGCATGCCCAGACAGCCGAAGGGCATGTTGGGAGTTGTACTTATGCAACAACTGGAGGAGAACAGTTTGGAGACCACTGTGTAGTGGTCTCCAAACTGTAGCCCTACAGATGTTGCAAGACTTCAACTCCAAGCAAGCCCAGACATGCTGGGAGTTGTAGTTTGGCAACTTCTGAAGGGCCACATGTTGCCGAACTACAACTCCCAGCATGCCTGGACAGTCTTGGCATGCTTTGAATTGACATCTGGAGCACTACAGTTTGGACACCACTGTATAGTGCCCTTCTAGATGTTGCAAAACTACAACTCCCAGCATGCTGAAACTGTCCAAGCATGCTGGGAGTTGTAGTTTTGCAACATCTGGAAGGACAGTGGTCTCAAAACTGTGGCCCTCCAGATGTTGCAAAACTACAACTCCCAGCATGCTCAAAAGGCTGTCTGGGCATTCGCAAAATTGTAGTTTTAAAACTCAGAGATACAGCAGTGAAGATCACTTTACGGCGATCTTCACAGCTGTATCTAGGAAACCGCCGCCTCCACTTGCCTGCGCCTCCTGTCAGCCGGTCCTCTGTCGCCGCGTGAGCCCAGGTAACCGGCGGTCCCCGCAACGGCCCCCGTACTTCGCCGCCATCTTCCCCTGCTCTGCCCCAACATCCAGGGGAAATGAACGTTCCCCCCACCCCTGCGATTCGCCGCATCGGCCAATCGCAGGGGATAGGAGGAGGCACCCTGCCACCTCGCTCCTATCCTCTAGGATGATCGGGGCTGTCTCTGACAGCTCCGATCATCCCTATTTTCCGTGTTATCAGAGATCCGATCAGCCCAGAAAAGTCGCGAATAGCCGATCTGAATTGATCGGTGATTTGCGCCGATCGCCCACATGGCGTTGGTCTCAGGACCCCCCCCCCCAAGCATTTGCACGTGATGTCTGCTGAATGATTTCAGCAGGCATCCCATTCCGATCCCCATCCGGCTAGCGGCGGGGGATCGAAATTCCCACGGGCGTACAGGTACGCCTTGGTCCTTAAGTACCAGGACGCAAGGGGCGTATCCACACGCCCGTGGTTCCCAACAGTGTAGGTTGTTGTCTCAAAATTTTCAACTATAGGATAGTGCCAGTGTCCCTACTATTTGAAGTGTAATAATAATTTAAAACAGTTTTTTAATACATAACAGTGCTATTAAAAAAATTACAACATATTCTGGCAAAAAAGCCCTTAACCCCTAAAGAACATGCGCTGTAAATGTATGGTGCTACAGCGAGGTACTTCTTACACAGCGCCGTACATTTACGGCGCGGCTATGAAGCGATCGCATCTGCTGCAGTGCAGCACTTAAAATGGCTGATCTGATCGCCTGCAACACTGCTGTGGGGATCAGATCAGCCAAGATGGATTAAGGTCCCCTCACCTGCCTCCGTCAGTCTCCCGGAGTCTTCTGCTCTGATCTGCCTTCCAGCAGATCAGAACAGAAGATCACCGATGACACTGATCAGTGCTATTCCCTATGCATAGCACTGAACAGTATTAGCAATCTAACGATTGCTATAGATAGTTCCTTATGGGGACTAACAAAAGTGAAAAAGCCCCTCACCCAATAAAGATTTAAGTCACCCCTTCTCCCCATTTTATTAAAAAAAAAAAAAGCATTAAAAAAAATCATAAATAATAAACATATTTGGTATCACTGCATGCATAAATGTACGAACTATAAAAATATAATGTTAATGATCCCGCACGGTGAAAAATTATTAATCTCTAGGGAGGCAGGGATGAACCATACTGGTTAAAACAATGAATCTCTGTTCTCCTCCCTACAACATTTCACCATGGACCAGTTGTCTTGTTTGGCTCATTTCAAATAGCATCTCACAGTGAAGCTATCACATGCATGGGGGGTTACTGGCATAACTTTTAGTAAGTATGTCATTTCACAGGAGGCCATGTCACCTTTGGCTAAGGCCCACCCACTTTCGTAAAAGTGGCAATAGTCGTATCAGCCTATTTAAAAAAAAAAAAAAAAAAAAAAAATTATGTTTTTGTGCACATGAAACTGGTGTACATGCCCCTAAATGTTAATTTTTTTTTTTATCCAAAACAGAAAAGGTTATAGAAAGTGCAAATAAAGTCACAGTCTTTCTGAAGGAGAGATTACACGTGGTAATGATCTGAATAAAGCTAGACATTATGGGGGAGATTTATCAGTCATTGTGCAGAGGAATAGTGAAGCAGTTGCCTATAGCAGCTTATATATTTTACATTCATTGCTATAGCAACTACTCCAACTTGCCTTTGCAGAAGACAAGATAAATCTCCCCGTGTGTGAATGGGAATAGACTGAAGGGCTTGCGGCATCATGGTGACCATGCTACAAAGGATATCTGAAGAGCATTGTTATCTTCTGGGTAAAATTCAGCAATTTTCACCAATTCACTTTGGCTAAGGCACCCTGCAAATAAGAACAGTCAATGAAAAGATGTTTGTGCTTGCATTTAGGAAAATCCTTTATGTCAATGAAGTCCTTATCCTAATCCTTACCATGTAGAATGAAGCTCCTGCTGGAAAAGCCACCTTGGAACTGGATATGAATTTCTGATACACAGACTTTGTGTGGGAATTCCAGCAAAATCCATTGAGATGATCCCTAGGATAAAAAAAGTACATAAAAAGGGTATTCCAGGAAAAAAAAATGTATTTTTATATATCAACTGGCTCCAGAAAGTTAAACCGATTTGTAAATTACTTCTATTAAAAATGTTTAATCCTTCTAATAATTATCAGCTGCTGAAGTTGAATTGTTGCTTTCTGTCTGGCAACAGTGGTCTCTGCTGACATCTCTGCTTGTCTCGGGAACTGCACATAGTAGAAGAGGTTTGCTATGGGGATTTTCTTCTACTCTGGACAGTTCCCGAGACAGGTGTCATCATAGAAACTTAGAAAAGACTTAGAAAACTTAGAAAAGAACAACTCAACTTCAGCAGCTCATAAGTACTGAAAGGATTACGTTTTTTAATAGAATTTACAAATCTGTTTACAATTCTGGAGTCAGTTGATATATAAAAAAAATAAAGTTTTTCCTGGATAACCCCTTTAAATTACTCAAGTGACTGACTCTGCTGTCAAGATGATGATCAGAACATGTTTTTTCTTTTAGTTTAGTACAGTTTTTTTCCCCAAGATAATACAAAAAAAAAAAAAAAAGTGTACCTAAGCAGCAGTACAGGATTTATTTTGCTTATACAGTACAGCATAGGCCATTAAAAAGAGAAACAGGCAACAGCATCACCCACACTAACCAAAATATACAGATTTCTCAGGAATGGCTGAACGGATAGTGCATCACCTGCACTATTAACCTGTATATTTAGGTTAGCAATGTATCGTGACGTGACGACTCCGCCCCAGCAACGCAAGTCTATGGGAGGGGGCGTGACGGCCACTTTTCCTCTGCACAGGTTTTGATAAATCTCCCACATTGTGCACAGGATAGTAGGCAGCGTTATCTTATTGAGGTTACGGTTTCTCTATGGTTTTAAAGTGTCAAATTGCATTAAAGGAGAACTGCAGCACAAATCTTTTAACTTTTCCTATGCCCGGGCTGCTTTTAACTTTTCCTATGCCCCCCGTTGCGTCGCTGCTGCTCTGCTTCATGCTTCTTAGGCTCAGATAGTCACACTAAGAAGCGGAGAAGGAGGAACGGGATGCCGATATTGGAGCAATGGGGGAATGTAGGAAGGGGAGTTAAAGGGGTACTCCAGTGGAATTTTTTATTTTTTTTTAATCAACTGAAAGTTGAACAGATTTGTAAATGACTTCTATAAGAGAATATTTACTCTTCCAGTATTTTTTAGCAGCTGTATGCTGCAGAGGAAATTCTTTTCTTTTTGAATTTCTTTTTTGTCTTGTCCACAGTGCTCTCTGCTGACACCTGATGTCCGTATCAGGAACTGTCCAGAGCAGGAGAAAATACCCATTGCAAACCTATGCTGCTGTGGACAGTTCCTGTGTCAGCAGAAAGCACTGTGGACAAGACAAAAAAGAAATTCAAAAAGAAAAGATTTTCTTCTGTAGCATACAGCTGCTAAAAAGTACGGAGAGGGTAAAGATTTTTTAATAGAAGTAATTTACAAATCTGTTTAACTTTCTGGCACCAGTTGATTTAAAAAATAAAATAAAATAAGAATTTCCACCGGAGTACCCCTTTGATGATGTTTTTTTTTTTTTTTTTTTCCCCCGTTTTTGCAGCCCGGGCACAGGGAAAGTTAAAAGAGTTCTCCTTCAAAGTTGCTGTCAAGTCTATTGTAAGTCTTTGGTTGCCATATGGCAAATCTTCTATACATGGAGTCAGATTAGTCCATGAGGCAGTACAAATGTGTATGTCTATTTACTACACCAAACAACATATGATATGATTGTACCTGATCAGAGTTCCAGCACGTTTCCTCCTTACGGTCAAAGAGGAACTGTTTGCCAAACTGCTTAACATCCCTTTGTAGAACTGAACTCACTCTGTAGGAAGCAAAGCAAGAAGATTATTATTACCAAATATAAGCACAGTTCTGGATGCCACATGTCGGGAGGTTATATGAAATCATATGATCAGTCATTACTGTCCCCTCATCTCCCCCCCCCCCCCCAAGTGTCCCAGTCATTACTGTCCCCTCATCTCCCCCCCCCCAGTGTCAGTCATTACTGTCCCCTCATCTCCCTCCCTCCCCCCCCCCCCAAGTGTCCCAGTCATTACTGTCCCCTCATCTCCCCCCCCCCAGTGTCAGTCATTACTGTCCCCTCATCTCCCTCCCTCCCCCCCCAAGTGTCCCAGTCATTACTGTCCCCTCATCTCCCCCCCCCCCCCCCAGTGTCAGTCATTACTGTCCCCTCATCTCCCTCCTCCCCCCCCCCCCAAGTGTCCCGGTCATTACTGTCCCCTCATCCCCCCAGTGTCCCAGTCATTACTGTCCCCTCCCCCCCAAGTGTCCCAGTCATTACTGTCCCCTCCCCCCCCCAAGTGTCCCAGTCATTACTGTCCCCTCATCCCCCCCCCCCCAGTGTCAGTCATTACTGTCCCCTCACCCCCCCCCAGAGTCAGTCATTACTGACCCCTCATCCCCCCCCCTCCCCCAAGTGTCAGTCATTGCTGTCCCCTCATCCCACCCACATATCACAGTCCTCACTGTTGCCTCATCTCTCCCCTGTTGGTCAGTTATTACTGTCCCCTCATCTCCCAACTGAGAGTGTCAGTTCTTTAATAGCATAGGAGCTGTGGGGAAACGTTGCTACTTTCATTTAGGCCCCTTTCACACTATGAAGTTTGGGATTTCCACAAGAAACTTCTGAGTGGATTCCTCTCACATCAGTCTATCATTGATCTCAATGGGATTCTGCTGCTTAGTTCACATGTTGGAAGTTCTTTAAACAGAGTACCTTTCATCAAAAATGTTTTTGAAATGTTAGAGCTGATTGTATATAGAACAACTTTTATTGCATTTAATAAATACACATAAAAGGAAGCTTTTTTTATTTTATTTATTTTCATTTAGAAAATGCGGCCATTAGGGGTTTCCCATGGAGTCCCTGGCCGCAAGCTTTTTCATTGATTTCAGACTCACGCTGGCCTAGCAGCGAGTCCGAAAACGCAGTGCTGGCTGAGCACGTGACAATTCAGCACAGCTCTTCACCTGTCATTCAGATAGGCAAGAGCACTGTGCTCACACGCATACCCCGCGGGGCTCCGTGCACCGAGGACTTTTTAAATGGGGTTCTCCGGTGCTTAGACATCTTATCCCCTATCCAAAGGATAGGTGATATGATGCCTGATCGTGGGAGTCCCGCAGCTGGGGACCCCCGTGATCTTGCACGCAGAACCCAGTTTGTAATCAGTCCCCAGAGCGTGTTCGCTCCGGGTCTGATTACTGTCGATCACGGGGCCGGCGGCGTGTGATGTCACGCCTCCACCCTGTGTGACCTCACGCTCCGCCCCCTCAATGCAAGTCTATGGGAGGGGACTATCACGCCCCCTCCCGTAGGCTTGCATTGAGGGGCGGAGCGTGACGTCACACGGGGGCGGAGGCGTGACGTCACACGCCGTCGGCCCTGTGGTCGACGGTAATCAGACCCGGAGTGAACTAGCTCCGGGGGCTGATTACAAACGGGGTGCTGCGTGCAAGATCACGGGGGTCCCCAGCTGCGGGACTCCCACGATCAGGCATCTTATGCTGTTTAAGGGCATGGGGCTAGTGTTAGGAGTAGTTAGGGAACATAGCCTTAGTTTAGAAAAGTTTATTTAGTCACAGGCACCCTACTCGCTATAGGATGTATGCATATGTCCCAGCACCCGATGTGTTCACGCGCTGGGACGTATGTATACATCCGAGCGATCGCCTGCACTGCCGTGGGCAGCACTAGAGATCAGCGGCGGGAGCCAGCTGTCAATCACAGATGGAAGTCCCGCCGCAGCTACCGGGGCAGTCATCGAGCCAGTCTGGGCAGCATTAACCCCATAGATGCCGTGATCAATCCTGATCACTGCATTTATGGTGTTGACGGGGAGCGTGCTACCCCTGTTCACCAAAGGCGGCGGCACCGCAATACGATCGCGGGTCGTCATTGGTTGCTATCACACCAGGAGGTCAGATCATGGCCTCCGGTCTGCCTACTACAGAAGCCTGGGAGAGGCTGGATCATATATATATATATATATATATATATATATATATATATATATATATATATATATTACTGTGTGCAGCTGATCAGGTCATACTGTAGTGCTGCAGTACAAATAAATTCCGACAAGGAACTGGATTTTGCTGTAAGATTGAACATGTTCTCTCTGAGATATATATATATATATATACACATACAAAAGATCACAAATAACAAGTCTCACCTGCTTACTACTCCAGAACAGAGCACTGACTCCACCATGTTGCCGTACACTACATGGCACCAAATGCCGATGTCGTGAAGCAGAGCTTTCTATGCCATGCAGAGTGCCGTAAAGCAATCGGTTGTGCGTTCCAAACCTCGAGTCCAGCATGACTGGTTTATGTGCGGCGTTGTGTTAATGAGGCGCTACCGGCAGGTGGCAGCTCAGAATGACTGATTTATCTGTGCGGCGCTTCGATTAAAAAGGAAGTGCTGCCGGTATGAGGTGATTTTTTCACCTCACACCGGCAGGTGGCAGCAGAGATGTAGCATTGGTTTTGTGTCTTTTTCAGGCGGGAGACTCTCGGTGTCCTGACGTAAACAGTTGTAGCGCTTGGAAATGCACAACACCTCACAAACGCTTTTGTTATTAATTCATTAGAAAGAACTCCGTCCATTACTGTCATTGTAAATGGACGCTACACGGTGTCAGGGGCCTGGGAGAGAAGACTGGAGCTTGCCATGTACTTGCTTCTCTCTGGGGGAGGACGACAGTACCATGGTGTGGTTCTCCTTCAGTGTTTTTACTGTTAGGCTCTGTTCACACAACAGTTTTTCAGGCTCATTTTACAGCATACATCCAATGATGGCTCCGGCAGCAGAATAGGTGTTTAAATTAAATTACCCAGCAATTTCGGAGCCCGAGACTTGCATGAGGCTACAGTGACCAGCACACGGATTTGCTGAGATACAGACCTGCAAGGTAGTTTTTGGCAAATCTGGATCCTGATCACTATTTGGTTCCCCCCCCCCCCCCCAAAAAAAAAAAAGCCCTTTTATTTCTGAAAGAAAAATTGCAGGAAGACCACATGTAAACATGGCTTTGGGGTACATTCACGTGTGAATATTTTGCTGGGGACATTCACATATGAGTATTTTCAATGGAAAGAAAAATCTGTTGCAGAAAATCTACCCTATGGGTCCGTTCACATAGGTGAATTTTCCACAGCTTATTTGCTAAAGAAAGTCTGCTGAGGATTTTTAATACCATTCATTTTTATGGGTCCACATAAAACCTGCAAATCTTCCACTATTGCCGATTTTCTGCTGACTCATTAAAGCCAATGGTAGTAGAATCTGTAATTTTCCGCAGCCACTATGCTGCAGAAAATCCGCATGAAATCTGCCTGTGTGAGCAGCCTTTTAGGGTACGTTTACATGGGCAGATCTATTAGCTTGTTTTTGCTTTAATGTATACTTCTGTGGATTCTTCCATAGCTCAAACTCAGCAGAGAATCTACACTCTGGTCCTTAAGAGGTTAATGAGATATCTTTCACTTTAGGTTTAGTCTCAGTGGGGGAGATTTATCAAAACCTGTGCAGAGGAAGAGTGGTGCAGTTGCCCATAGCAACCAATCAGATTGCTTCTTTCATTTTCCACAGGCCTCTTTAGAGGCCTGTGGAAAATGAAAGAAGCAATCTGATTGGTTGCTATGGGCAACTGCACCACTCTTCCTTTGCACAGGTTTTGATAAATCTCCCCCAGTGTGCCTGTTACTACTGCATATCCCAGGGAGGAAAGCATGAAGTAGATATTTCCTTTAACCCCTTAAGGACATGCGCCGTAAATGTACAGCGCTGCATAGTGTCACAGCGCACAGCACCGTACATTTATGGCACAGCTGTGATTCATTCCCGGTGGATGTCTGCAGCAATTGCACTGATGTCTGCCATTAACCCCTCAGGTGCCTTGATCAATACAGATCATGGCAGTGCGGCACTTATAATGGCTGATCTGATTGCACGCGGCATCAGATCAACCAAGATGGCGGACGGAGGTCCCCTCACCTGCCTCCATCCATCTCCCGTGGTCTTCTGCACTGATCTGCCTTCCAGCAGACCAGAGCAGAAGATCGTCGATAATACTGATCAGTGCTATACCCTATACATAGCACTAAACAGTATTAGCAATCAAATGATTGCTATAAATAGTGCCCTATGGGGACTAAAAAAGTGTAAAAATAAAAGTAAAAAAAGTGAAAAAAAAATGTGAAAAAGCCCCTCCCCCAGTAAAGTTTTAAATCACCCCTTATCCCCATATTAATACAAAAAAGCTTTAAAAAAAACAAACAATAATTAATAAACATATTTGGTATCGTTGCATGCGTAAATGTCGAACTATAAAAATATAATGTTAATGATCCCCTATGGCGAACGGCGTAAACGTAGAAAAAACAAAGGAAAAAATTGCAGCTTTTTTGTCACCTCAAACTGCAAAAAATGTTATAAAAAGCGATGAAAAAGTCACATATACTCAACCATGGTACCAAAACAAACTACAAATCATGGTGCAAAAAATTAGCCCTCACACATCCCTGAATACAGAAAAATGAGAGTTACAGGTGGTCAAAATAGGGCAATTATAAAGATACTGATTTTGTAAAAAAAAGTTTGAGATTTTTTAAAAGTAGTACATCAATAGAAATGTATGTAACCATGGTATCATTGTAATCATATTGACCCAGAGAATAAAGAAAACATGTACTTTGTACCGTAAAGTGTACAGCGTGAAAACGTAACCCCACAAATTTGCTAAATTATAATTTTTGTTTGTTTCCTTACACAAAAAATAATTTTTTTGCGTTTACCATACATTTGAGGGTAAAATAAGTGATGTCATTACAAAGTACAACTGGTCACACAAAAAACAAGCACTCATATGGGTCTGTGAATGGAAATATAAAAGTTATGAATTTTAGAAGGCGAGGAGGAAAAACAAACACAACATTTTAATTGGCTGTGTCCTTAACCCCTTAAGGACCGGGCTTTTTCCGTTTTTTCATTTTCAATTTTTCCTCCTTAACTTTAAAAAATCATAACTCTTAAAAATTTTCACCTAAAATTATATATAATAGTTTAATTTTTGCGTCACTAATTCTACTTTGTAATGACATTAGTCATTTTACCCAAAAATCGACGGTGAAACGGGAAAAAAAATCAATGTGCGACAAAATTGATGAAAAAACACTATTTTGTAAGTTTTGGGGGCTTCTATTTTTACGCAGTACATTTTTTGTCAAAAATGACACCTTATCTTTATTCTGTAGGTCCATACGGTTAAAATGATATCCTACTTGTATAGGTTTGAATTTGTATCACTTCCGAAAAAAATCATGAATACATGCAGGAAAATTTATACGTTTAAAATGGTCATCTTTTGACCCCTATAACTTTTTTATTTTTCTGTGTTCAGGGCGCTTTGAGGACTCATTTTTTGCGCCGTCATCTGAAGTTTTTAGCGGTACCATTTTTGTTCTGATCAGACTTTTTGATCACTTTTTATTCACTTTTTTGTGGTATAAAAAGTGATCAAAAATGCGCTATTTTGGACTTTGGAATTTTTTTGCGCGTACGCCATTGAACGAGCGGTTTAAAAAGAGATATATTTTTATAAATCGGACATTTCCGCACGCGGCGATACCACATATGTTTATTTTTATTATTATTTACATAATGTTTTTTTTATTTTTGGAAATGCCGGGTGATTCAAACTTTTATTAGGGGAAGGGATAATTGAAAGGGTTAATGATTTTTTTACACTTTTCTTATGCAATATTATAGCTCCTATAGGGGGCTATAACATTGCATTTACTGATCTTTTACACTGATTGATCCATCTCCATAGGAATGGATCAATCAGTGTTTTCGGCCTGGATCTCAGGCTTGAAGCATTCATTCGGCGATCGGACAGCACAGGAGAAGGTAAGAAGACCTCCTCCTGTGCTACAGCTGTTCGGGATGCCGCGATTATACCGCGGCTATCCCGAACAGCTCCCTGAGCTAGCCGGGTACTTTTACTTTCGTTTTTAGCCGCGCGGCTCAGCTTTGAGCGCGCGGCTAAAGGGTTAATAGCGCGCGGCACAGCGATCAGTGCCGCGCGCTATTAGAGGCGGGTCCCGGCTTCACTATGACGCCGGGCCCGCCGCGATATGATGCGGGGTCACCGTGTGACCCCGCGTTATATCGCAGGACCGGGACTCATGACGTATGCATACGTCATGGGTCCTTAAGAGGTTAAAGGGGTACTCCCATGGAAAACTTTTTTTTTTTTAAATCAACTGGTGCCAGAAAGTTAAACAGATTTGTAAATCCCTTCTATTAAAAAATCTTAATCCTTCCAGTACTTTTTAGAGGCTGTATACTAAAGAGAAATCCAAAAAAGAAATGCATTTCCTCTGATGTCATGACCACAGTGCTCTCTGCTGACCTCTGCTGTCCATTTTAGGAACTGTCCAGAGCAGGAAAAAATCCCCATAGCAAACATATGCTGCTCTGGACAGTTCCTAAAATGGACAGCAGAGGTCAGCAGAGAGCATTGTGGTCTTTTTTTGGATTTCTCTTTAGTATACAGCCGCTAAAAAGGACTGGAAGGATTAAGATTTTTTAATAGAAGAGACTTACAAATCTGTTTAACTTTCTGGCACCAGTTGATTTAAAAAAAAAAAAGTTTTCCACAGGAGTACCCCTTTAACCCCTTAACGACCAAGGACGTATATTTACGTCCTTGGCCGGCTTCCGCGATATAACGCGGGGTCACATGGTGACCCTGCGTCATATCAGGTCAGTCCCGGCATGTATCTGATGCCGGGACCCGGGGCTAATAGCGCGTGGAAGTGATCGCGGTGCCACGCTATTAACCCTTTAGATGCGGCGTTCAAAGTTGAACGCCACGTCTAAACCGAAAGTGAAAGCTGCCCGGCTTCTCAGCGGGGCTGATCGGGACTACCGCAGTGAAAATGCGGTGTCCCGATCAGCTGGGACACGAGCGGAGGTCCTCTTACCTTCCTCCAGCGTGTCCCCTCAGCGATTGATTGCTCCAAGCCTGAGATTCAGGCTTGAGCAATCGACCGCAGATAACGCTGATCATTGCAAAGCTATGGCTTTGCAGTGAACAGTGCTGGCAATCAGTGTGTGCAATGTTATAGGTCCCTATGGGAGCTATAACACTGCAAAAAAAAAGTGTAAAAAAAAAAAAAGTTAAATGTGATTTAACCCTTTCCTTAATAAAAGTTCAAATCACCCCCCTTTTCCCATAAAAAAAAACACCATGTAAATAAAAATAAATATAAACATATGTGGTATCGCCGTGTGTGTAAATGTCCGAACTAAAAAAATATATCATTAATTAAACCGCACGGTCAATGGCGTACGCGCAAAAAAATTCCAAAGTCCAAAATAACATATTTTTGGTCGCTTTTTATATCATGAAAAAAATGAATAAAAAGCGATCAAAAAGTCCGATCAATACAAAAATGGTACCGCTAAAATCTTCAGATCACGGCGCAAAAAATTAGCCCTCATACTGCCCCATATGAGGAAAAATAAAAAAGTTATAGGGATCAGAAGATGACATTTTTAAACGTATACATTTTTCTGCATGTAGTTATGATTTTTTACAGAAGTACGACAAAATCAAACCTATATAAGTAGGGTATCATTTTAATCGTATGGGCCTACAGAATAAAGATAAGGTGTCATTTTTACCGAAAAATGTACTGCGTAGAAACGGAAGCCCCCAAAAGTAAAAAATATTGCGTCTTTTCTTCAATTTCGTCGCACAATGTTTTTTTTCCATTTCGCCGTAGATTTTTGGGTAAAATGACTGATTTCACTGCAAAGTAGAATTGGTGGCATAAAAAATAAGCCATCATATGGATTTTTAGGTGCAAAATTGAAAAGATTATGATTTTTAAAAGGTGAGGAGGAAAAAATGAAAGTGGAAAAACCCGTGGTCCTTAAGGGGTTAAAGGGGTACTCCGCCCCTAGACATCTTATCCCCTATCCAAAGGATAGGGGATAAGATATCAGATCGCCGGGGTCCCGCTGCTGGGGACCCCGGGGATCGCTGCTGCAGCACCCCGCTATCATTACAGCACAGAACAAGATCGCTCTGCACGTAATGACGGGCAATACAGGGGCCGGAGCAGCGTGATGTCATGGCTCCGCCCCTCGTGACGTCACGGCCCGCCCCGTCAATACAAGTCTATGGGAGGGGGCGTGGTGGTCGTCACGCCCCCTGCCATAGACTTGCATTAAGGGGACGGGCTGTGATGTCATGAGGGGCGGAGCCATGACATCACGCTGCTCCGGCCCCTGTATCACCCGTCATTACGCACAGAGCGAACTCGCTCTGTGCTGTAATGATGGCGGGGTGCCGCAGCGGTGATCCCGGGCCTCCCCAGCAGCGGCACTGCGGCGATCTGACATCTTATCCCCCATCCTTTGGATAGAGGATAAGATGCCAGGGGCGGAGTACCCCTTTAAGGTGAAAATGGGCTGAAAAAGGGATACTTCTGTGAAAAACAAGTGGAAAACTAATGTTTTCAAATCAACTGGTGCCGGAGAGATAAACAGATTTGTAAATTATTTCTATTTAAAAATCTCAAGCTTTCCAGTACTTATCAACTGCTGTATGCTCCACAGGAAGTTCTTTTCTTTTTGAATTTCCTTTCTGTCTGACAACAGTGCTCTCTGCTGACACCTCTGTCCATGTCAGGAACTGTCCAGAGTAGGAGCAAATCCCCATAGCAAACCTATCCTGCACTGGACAGTTCCTGACATGGACTGAGGTGTCAGCAGAGAGCGCTGTGGTCAGACAGAAAGGAAATTCAAAAAGAAAAGAACTTCCTGTGGAGGATACAGCAGCTGATAAGTACTGGAAGGGTTAAGATTTACAAATCTGTTTAACTTTCTCGCACCAGTTGAACCAAAATGTTTTTATTTATTTGAGTACCCATTAAATGTGTTATAGTCAATTCCTGTTCATGTATATTTAATTGCCTGGCAATTTATTTAAAAAGTTGGTAAACCCTTTAATTAATCATGCAAATGTCATTTGGATACTTATTTGACAGAGGCCCTTAAAGAATTTGGCGAATATCCCTCTCAAGATCCCTCTCAGATCACTAATAGTGATGCACTAAAAGAAGTTCCTAGGGTAAGTTATGGTATTATAGTAATGCTTCATGACATTTTTTAATGATATAGCAGCTAGAAATGAGAGCTATATGGGAAAGGTAATAAAGTGCTTTCTGTATTGTTAAAGAGGACCTGTGGCTGAATCATAAATAGCAGTTGTTTTTAGTATGTGCCAATAGGTTGGGGGCTGATCACCTGTTACAGTATGTGGTTCAGCCCCCCTCTTCCTGAGACAGGGGGTTTTACACACGCCTGCAATTTTATATACATGCCCCCCTCATAGCCTGCACTGTGACACATGGCCTCTGTTGTAATGAAGCGCCTGCCCATCTGACGGATTCACAGACCATCAGATAGAAATAAAACCCCCATATCTCGGAACAGGGAGTAAACAGGTATGTAATCATCCCTTCCTAACCTATCTGCAATTAGAAAAAATCACAAATGAACATGTCCACTTGAACAGCAAGAATGTTAGGGTCAGTCCACAGTGCTAAAATTCAGCTTGTCTGCTCTGAATTTAATCCAACACTTTTCAAAGATGAGAGGAATTATTATTTTTTTTTAATTCTTTGCGGAGATGATTTGATGCAGAATTTCAGTGGAAATTCTGCTGGGAAAATTCAGCGAAGAATTCTGGTTCTGACCAGAAAGATCATTTGCATATCTGACCAGACAGTACCAGCAAGAAAAGAGAATGCTAAACGTCCCTAGATGTTGAGACCCTGATTTCTGAGGTTCCTTTTCATGTTTTTTTTTATTATTTTGTTCCTATATGTTTGTTTTATGCATGGACTTTACTGCAAGCAGAATTCTGCTGGTTGAAATTCCGCAGTGTGGATGGGCCCTTATGGTTAGGTTCACACTGAGGAAGCTCTGGACAGAAAAATTCCATCCAGAGATTCTGAGTGCATCCAGGACCGAGGGGACATTGCTATCCCTATAGACGACAATGTCTTTGGTGAGGATTCCGCCTAGAGAATGTGTGATCATTCTTCTGACGGCAGAATACCCAATTTTGTGGTTTGCATTGAGCAGCAGAGTCCCTTTGCCAGCAAAGGGATTCTGCTGCATCGAAATTTCCAAGTGAAATTCCTTAGCAGAATTCCAGACAGAAATTCCGTAGTGTGAACCTATCCTTAGAGTTGACAGAGGGTGGGGGAAATGATTGCTGTCAGTCAAGCATCACCCTATATCACAAAATTCTACTTACCTTGCAGAGATAACTCATTTTAATGTTCTGTTTGGCCACATGCAGGGCAATGAGCCTCCTGCTTGGCTTGGCCGGTTTTTTGAACGGTGGAATGTTGCAGAGCTCTGTATGTGTCAGGATTGTTGATTTTCTCAGAATTGACCACTTGTGGCTGCTTTTTCAGTGTGAAGAGTTTGTGCTACACTTAACCACTTGTTTTTCTCTTAATATTGCCCTAAACAGAGATGGCCAAAGTTGTTGCTAATAGGAACCAGCCTGCTTCCTACAGTATTCTATGTACAGTATTCTGCGCAGATTTGATACGCAGGATTTTCTGCTGCAGATTTCAATGTAAACTAAATGACCGAACACAGCTTTAGATCCTGCGCATCAAATCTGTGCAGAATACTGTACATGTGAATAGACCCTCAAGCTGTTCTTCTGGAAATGTTTACTTAGTCCATCATTGTGGTCTGCTCATTTTTCTTCAGGCCATTGGTTTCCAGAACTGTTTCCCCAGCATCATAACTAACTATTTATGGAATCAACAGGACATTGGACTTGGAGGTTTATCTAAACCTAATGATCTAGATCTCCCTAACATCTGCACTGACAGAGTTTCAACATTTTGGGCAACTAACCAGGATTTTTAAAGTATTGTACAAGATCTAACTCATCGAGTGCCTGAGCAAGGCAGAGCAGAACCGGGAATTTCAAAATCAGTGTACAGCCCCAGCCTTTCATCTCTCTTCCTTCCGCTTCTACCATCCAGTTTTGATGGTGACAGTAACAAGTATTGTGGATTTAAAGGGGTAGAAAGTTAAACAGATTTGTAAATTACTTCTATTTAAAAATCTTAATCCTTCTAGTACTTATCAGCTGCTGTATACTTCAGTGAAAGTTCTTTTCTTTTTCAATTTATTTTCAGTCTGACCACAGTGCTCTCTGCTGACACCTTTGTCCGTTTCAGGAACTGTCCAGAGCAGGATAAGTTTGCTATGGGGATTTGCTCCTGCTCTGGACAGTTCCTGACATGGACAGAGGTGTCAGCAGAGGGCAATGTGGTCAGACAGAAAATAAATTCAAAAAGAAAAGAACTTCCTGTTGAATATATAGCAGCTGATAAGTACTGGAAAAATTAAGATTTTTAACTTTCTGACACCAGTTGATTTAAAAAAAATAAATAAAAAAAATAGTTTTTCACCGAGTACCCCTTTAACAATCTGTGCAATTTATACTTCCTCTATCGGCTCCATTGGGGGACACAAACCATGGGTGTATGCTGCTGTCAATAGGAGGCTCGACACTATGGCAACAAGAGAAGTCGGCTCCTCCCAGCAGGGTATACCTTCCCACAGGCACCTGAGGTAATCCGTTTTAGCTTAGTGTCTGAAGGAGGTGGACATGGTCTGTTTTATTATTTTTCTAGTTATTGATGTGTTAGTTTTTTATTCCTTTTTCTTTCATGTTTTCAGGTGGGGATTCAGGAACTGCCCATTGCGATTGAGGGGGCACAGACATTGCGTATATGCGCTGTTAACCCCCTCTCGCCAACGGTCAGCACCTGGGGTTGTACCTCATGGGTCCGGGTCCCCCTATTTCCCTGCTCGCTTCGCTCGCACATGGTAGCTCGGCGTGATGCAGGTAACAGAAAGCTGACTGAAGACTTCAGAGAAGACTCCATTAGGTAAGTTCTTCTGACTGAGGTGAGTATATTCCCTTTTCACCTTAGGTACAGCCTTGCAACCTCTCGAGACTGGGGCTTGCCTGGACAGGGTTTTTTTCTATATTTATTGCTGGGATGAGCAGGAGCATTTTTGGACTGCTTTTGGGCACAGCTTTATTCATACTTTTAACTTTTTATGTGTGTGTGGTGTGTGTGTTTCTTTAAGCGGCTAACAGCCGCTGCGTTTTTACTATGCGGGCGCATGAAGCGCTGGCTTACTTTCGCTTTCGGCAGCAGTCGGCTGCCAGCTGTGTCTCACTCGCTTCCCCGCAAGCGCATATGCGAATGACAGTGCGCTCGGGGAGAGGAGCGGGCGTGGGCGCCATTACTGACCTTCTTGTCAGAAGCTGAGGGCACTATAGCTCCGCCCCCTCTGTTGGGGCTTCTAAGAAGCGCAAATTAGCCTCCAATCAGCGCTGTGCGCGCGTTTGTGAGAGGCAGGGGCCAATCAGCAGTGCCCTTGCTCCTGGCCTGCCCCTTTTTTGCTATTGGCTGGCATTTCTTCACTAGAACGGAGTTCTCCTCACAGCAGCTGCCCTGGGATCACAGACTAGGGCTGCACAGACAACTGGAGCGTTAGTTCATCATTTTGTCTGTAGAGTTCACACCACATTTTGTAACTACGGTTCCCCTATACGGCTGGGAGGAGGGGGGCGGGGCTTAATCGCAGCGCCCGCACTCAGCCGTATTCGGGAACCGTATTTAATGCATGTCTACGAGCCGACCGGAGTGAACTGCAGCCTCTGATCGGCTTTGTTTTCGGCCGTATGTGGTTTCCCGACCGCAGGCAAAAACGTGGTCGACTGCGATTAAGCCCCGCCCTCCCTCCTCCCAGCCATATATGGGAACAGTAGTTACAAAACGTGGTGTGAACCCAGCCTAAAAGCTGTAATTTCAAAATGCCTGGTTCTGCAGAACCCATTTGCTCCCTCTAAACAGTTAACTGAAGCGCTAGCCACTCATTACATCTGTAAAAGCTGTATCTCAAAAATGTCTAGTTCTGCAGAACCACTTGTTCTGCCTGCTCCACTGCTCCCCCAGACCCCCCTGCTATTCTACCCCGGCTGTTTACCAGACCCGGTGGGTTCGGCCGCCCCTCCAGCCTGGGTTCTCTCCCTCCCCCAGTCTATATCCGACTTGGCTCAGGTCTCCTGTTATGTGGTGACTGCATTGGAGAGGCCCTCCCGGCCCTCCGGAGGGTCCCACTCTCCCCCTATACTGATGCTCTCGCAGCATCATGGGGGTGTTTTTTTCATCTGACTCATCCTCCAAGTCTTCTGGCAGGCATGGGCGCTCCCCTCACAGGCATCGCTCCGTTACTCCGCCCTGTAACAAGCATCGCTCCCCTAGAGGACGCTCCCATGGTCGCCGCTCTGGCTTTCCAGACCCGCGTACCTGGTCAGTCTCCCCCTCTTCCAGGGCCACCTCACACGTTCCCATTCATCTGGAGAACTTGTGGATGCAGTTTCCGATTCGGCCTCTGATTCAGAAGATCACACGGATATGTCGGACATGGTGCACTCATTGGTCTCAGCCACAAGAGACATCTTCCATCTAGAGGACCCAGGAACTTCGGACCCAGGAGTTTCCTCTCATCGTGCCCGACCTCTTCCAGGGTGGCCTCACCTCGTTCCCATTCACCTGGAGAACTTGCGGATGAGGTTTCTTATTCAGCCTCCGACTTAAAGGAACGCACGGATGCCTAATGTGGTGTGCTCATTGGTTTCGGCCATAAGATACACCTTCCAACTAAAGGACCCAGGAACTTCGGACATGGCTCCAGAAGTCTCCTTTTCTTCGTGCCCGACCGGCACTCGAGACCTTCAGCTCTCACGCTGAATTTTACGCCCTGATGGTATCTGCCTGGAGGCACCCTGACAAGAAGTTTCAGGAAACATAGAAGGTTCAAGCGCGGTATCCCTTTGCCAAGGACTTCATTGCTCGGTGGACCTCCTCTCCAACTAGGGATCTGCCGGTCTCCCGCCTCTCTAAGGCGCCTACCAGGCCTTTGGCTGATGCGGCTGCCTTCAAGATCCAGCCGACATGAAGGTGGAGACTTTGGCAAACTTTTGCCTTTGAGACAGCAGGATCTTCCTGCTTTTGCTTCGGCCTGGGGGTCAAGGGCCCTTTCAGTATGGTCTCCCATCTCAGCCAGGGTAGTCTTCAAGATCCCTCTGGAGGATTTATTTAATCTAGCTTCCGATCCTACGCAGCTGGAGATTTTCTGTTCCATGCGCAGCCACTGTGCTGCCTATGCCACAAGTTACCTGGTAGCCACCGTCCCTCCATGTGGCTTAAAGCCTGGAATGTGGACGCCACCTTCAGGAAGTGAGGCGTCGAGCGTAAAAGAGTTCTTTATTACCTTTTGGATACGGCTCACAAAACCGTCGTAAGTCCTTTCCGTCGTAAGTCCTCCTTCGGGTTCTGCGGACCTTTGGTGCCACCACAAGGTGCCAACAAAGGGTCCAGCCAGGCGCCTTCAAGGAAAGAGGGCTCCCTCCTTCCAGGACCTGTCCCTCCCGGAGGTCGGCTATCCGTTCAGGCCGTTTTGCGGCCCCATCAGGCACCTGTAGGCCTTCCTCGATCTGATGGGCCGCCCCCACCCGCCGACCTTTCTCGGGTGGTTGGTCGCCTCTTACTCTTCCGGGTTTCCTGGACCACGCACATTCATTGTCCCGATTCCTTCAGGGGAACGTTTTCAAGGTTTATTCCAACCTCTTTGTGGTCCCCAAGAAAGGCGTTTCTGTTCGCCCAATCTTGGTTCTCGAGTATCTCAGCCAGCATCTTCTGCTTCCCATCCCGAATGGAGTCTCTCCATTCGGTGCTGGCGTTCCTGGTTCATGGGGAATTTTCGTTCCTCGGTGAACATCAAGGATGCCTGCCTCCACATCTTATTGTTCCGGTCATCAGCGGTACCTCCGCTTTGCAGTTCCGGATGGTCATTTTCTATTGTGGCTCTCCATTTTGGTCTGGCCACTTCTCCGCGGACCTTTAACAAAGTCCTGGCGCCTGTGATAGCCCCTTTTACGGACAACAGTTGTTTCCGTAATTCCTTACTTGGACGATCTTCTGATCAGAGCTCCAGCCAGGGCTCAGATCCTGGAGAGTCTTAGTCTCAACCTCCAGACCTTGTCTCTCTTCGGTTGGATGGTCATTCGGGACAAGTCCTACCGCTTTCCTGGGGCTCCAGTTCGACGCGGCCTCTGCCGCTTTCAACTCAGCCGACCAATCGGCTCACTCTCTTATCAAGAGTCCGATGACTTCGGCACCCTGCTCCAGTTTCCATTCGCTTTTGCATGGATGTCCTGGGTCGGTTAGCGGCGGCCGTGGAGGCCGTGCCATTTGCCCAGTTTAATCACCGATCTCTTCAATTGGTGATTCTCTTCCGGTGGGACAGGTCTCCATTGTCACTCGGCAGTCTTGTCGGTCCCTTCTATGGTGGCTTCGTTTCCCCCCTGCTTTTTCGGGGGTGCTCCTTCCTGCCCCTCCCTGCCAGGCTGTCGGGCTAGGGAGGTGTTTTCAAGGACCGGCCGGTCTGGGGCCTTGGTCCCTCGAGAAGCCCTTTTTTCCCTTCAACATGTTGGGGCCTAGGGCAATCCTTTCTTTGCTTGCTTCTTGGGGAATTCCCTTCTGGGCAGAACTCAGGTTTCTGGCCATCTCAGCGCTTTTCATTCCGGGCGTTTCTGGGATGTGGTCTTTTTCAGCTGGTCCTCAGCCATACAAGGCGAGTGGTCCCTACATCCGGAGGTGTTTGCAGTGATCTGCAACCTCTGGGGCGCTCCTCCAACCAAGCGCTCCTCTTTCTTGGTCAGGCTTTGCCCTACCTTATCTGTTTCCTCCCCTTCCTCTCTTTTCGGGGTCCTGAGGAAACTCACAGCAGAGGGCGTTCCCGCCAGACTGGCCCCGGCGGGCGTGGTACATCGTCGTGGTCTGACTCCTGTACTACTTACCTCTGCACATTCCCTATCGTCCAGACCTCCAATATCAGGTCTCCTGTGCCACCCCTATTTACCGTCTCTGCTTTTGACGGCGTGGCGGTTGAGACAGTGGTTCTGAGGACCCGCGGTTTCTCTTCCCAAGTGGTTCACACCATGCTGAGGGCTCACAAGCCTTCCTCTGCAAAGATTTACCATCATACCGGTCGGTCTTATTTCTGTTGGTGTGAAACTCAGCCTTTTTCTCCGGTCGTGGTTGACTTTCAGCTCCCTTAGGGGTCAAAGGTTCGGCCGTTTCCATTCTTTTTCAACGTTCTTTGGCGTTCAATTATCATGTCCGAACCTAGTTCAGGGTGTGGCACAAGCTGCCCCTCCTTATCAGTCCCCTTTTTTCCCTTGGGACGTAAACTTGGTCTTAGGTGCTCTGCAAAATGCCCCTTTTGACCCTCTCAGGGACATTTCTCTTCGCCTCCTTCCCCGGAAGGTGGCGTTCCTTACCTCTGTTAGGAGGTTGTCAGAGCTGGTAGCTCTCTCCTGCCGTTCTCCCTTCCTGGTGGTATACCAGGACAAGTTATTTTCCGTCCAGGTCTGTCCTTCTTACCTGAGATGGTTTTTGACTTTTTCATCTCAATGAGAACATCGTCCTACCGTTCTTGTCCGGCCCCTTCTCATCCCTGGAAGCGTTTGTTCCACATCCTGGTTGTGGTGAGGGCTGTTCGGAGTTATCTCTCAGTCACTCTTTCCTTTCAGCAGTGTGACCCCCTTTTTTTTGTTTTTCCGGAAGGTCGTTGTATAGGACAACCTGCTTCTACGACCACCATTTTTCGGTGGATCCGGTCTGCCCTTTTTGGGAGCTTACCGCTACAAGGGCAAGATCCCACCCTTCAAGGGTATGGCTCATTCCACCCGTTTTTTGGGGCATCCTGGGCTCTCTGCTACGTGGTTTCGGCCTTGCAGTTCTGTAAGGAGTCCGCGTGGTCGTCTTTGTGCACTTTCTCAAGGTGCTACCAGATTCATGTCTTTGCATCAGTTGATGCTACTCTGGCTGTAAGATGTTGCAGACGGCGGTGGTCCAACCATCCACCAGTCTGATTCCTTACCCACCCAAGGGACGGCTTTGGTACGTCCCATGGTCTGTGTCCCCCAATGGAGCCGATGGAGAAAAGGAGATTTTTTATGCTTAACGTAAAATCTCTTTCTCGAAGGATCCATTGGGAGACACAGCTCCTGCACTTTTTTCTGGTGTTCCTATTTCAGTTACCTGTCCGAAGGTGTGTTCAGTTGCCTTTTCTTCTGATTGCTCGGAGAGTTTGTGGTTTTCTCTTGACCTGTTGGCCTTCTCCTATTGCTCTGGGACTAAAACTGATTACCTCAGGTGCCTGTGGGCGGGTATACCCTGCTGGGAGGAGCCGACTTCTCTTGTTGCCATAGTGTCGAGCCTCCTAGGGACAGCAGCATACACCCATGGTCTGTGTCCTCCAATGGATCCTTAGAGAAAGAGATTTCACGGTAAGCATAAAAAATCTCCTTTTGGTGCGCACTCCATTTTTTATTGATCAAAGTTTCTGTGTATTATTATGCTTGTCCTCGGGGCTTGATACTCGTGCTCTTGACTGCAAATGTTACCTGTAAGAAAAACATAGAAACTTAACCAAGCGGTCAGATTTGTGCCTTTTAGGGGGCAAAAGTCAACCTTATAGGATGAATAATAGTATTCATAAATATCATAACCAAAACCACGCACTACCTGCATCGACCATCACAACACCTTATATTAGACTCATTCTAGAGCGACAGACTGTTGCATGTGCCACCTGACAATCACAGGAGGCGGTACCAAAAACTGAGAAGCTACAGTAGGCATGCCTACTCCAAAAAAATGAGCCGACACTGAAACAGGACCAGCCTGACAAACATATACATAAAACTAAATTGCCTGCACTATCGTGGCAATGGAAACTAATAGATACCTGTTAGGCTTAACATAGAGTTAACCCAGCCCCTGTTATTAAGAGGCAAAAATAAACTATTAGCTAAATGATACGCAAGTACCCCAACTACATGACAGACCTTTGGTGACAGGGATCTTGGCCTTATATCACCTGTAGACAAAAATGAGACTCATGTAAGCACCTTACTGAAGATTTAACCGGAGTGTACAGTCAGCCATGCCGTAAATCTTCAACATTCTGACACAACACTGGTATTGAGAGTGAAAACCCGCTACAGTTAACAGATCCTCCGAAACCATTGTGCCTGTAGATGTGACAAGTCTTAGCATAACCATCGTGCCTGTAGATTTGACAGTTCTATACATAACCATCGTGCCTTTAGACGTAACTGGTCTGTGTAAACCATCGTGCCTGTAGACATGACAATTTTTAGAGTAATCATCGTGCCTTAAGACGTAACTGGTCTTTGTGTAACCATCCTGCCTGTAGACGTGACAGGTCTTGCATAACCATTGTGCCTGTAGACCTTGACAGGTCTTTGTATAACCATCATTGTTTTGCAACCACCCGTGTGTCATTAAATTATTACTCTGAAGTGTGTCAGCAACAACAATTACAGTGCATCCCTCTGCAGACAATCACCTATGTTGTGATGTTGCTGCTCTAAAGGCGTGTCAGTAAAACCAACTATGCAGTGTATGCCCCTGCAGACGTGGCAGGTATGATGGGTATACAACCACCTATGTATCGTGATGTTGTTCTGAAGACGTGTCAGTAACAACAAAGTATGCAGTGTATCCCACTGCAGGCGTGGCAGGTATGAAGGGTATACAACCACCTATGTGTTGTGATGTTGTTGATCTGAAGGTGTTGTAAGTAACAATAACTATGCAGTGTAAACCCCTGCAGACGTGGCAGGTTTAAAGGGTTTACAACCGCTTATGTGTCATGATGTTGTTGCTCTAAAGGCATGTCATTAACAACAACTAATCAGTATATCCCCCTGCAGACGTGGCAGGTATGGAGAGTATACAACCACCTATGTGTTGAGATGTTGTTGCTGCAAAGACGTGTCAGCAACAACAACTACTCAGTATATCCCCCTACAGACGTGCACCCTATGAAACGTATCCACATTAAATAAACCATATACATGCTAAATGCTACGAACCGTATGGTCACAAAAAATGCGGACCATACACACTTTAACAACCACCAAATGCTATGAGTCATACTATACTATGGGTCATAACAGCTACAAACTGTATACACACACAAACAAACTAACAGCTATGAAAAATATGCACAATACAACGCTAGGAACATATCCACATTATGGATGCTATGAGTATATACACACTGTGAATGCTGAGAACGAATACACAATATTCATGCTATGAAGATAAATGATAACTGCTGTGAATGTATACTCAATGTAAATGCTATGACTGTGTACATGTAAATGACATGAACACATTTTTATAAAACTGCTATCCTATACATAATAGGTGCTATCAAAGTATACATGAATGTAAAGCTATGACCACCTACATGATACTGTATACCTGCTATGACCACATGCATGATATATTGCCACAACTGTATACCTGACCAAATCCTAACCATGCCTACGACAAATGCTATGACTGTGCACAATGATATAAGCACTATGGGGGAGATTTATGACAACCTGTCCAGAGGAAAAGTTGCTGAGTTGCCCATAGCAACCAATCAGATCGCTTCTTTCATTTCTCAGAGGCCTTTTCAAAAATGAAAGAAGCGATCTGATTGGATGCTATGGGCAACTAAGCCACTTTTCCTATGGACAGGTTTTGATAAATCTCCCCCTATAACCATGTGCGTGGTGCAACGCTATGACCTACAACCCGATATATACTTTGTAAAATAAGACTGGTAAAACTATTAAAAACATGACATAATTACGATGAATGTAATCTATGAAATGTATGCCCAGTATACTCTAATGAACAAATGCCCGAATGCTATGGCCGTATACCCCCATCAGGGGTTCAAACTCTTAACACCAAAAGGCAATTCCCTATCAGTAGCTCACAGGCCTTTCTTTGAAAACTGGCCCTTTGGAACTTATATTTATACCCATTTCCTTATACAATAAATAAAAAATAGGAGCTTTTTAATCTAATTTATAAAGTTTAATGCACTTTATGACACTGAAAGTGGAGGACTTTGTGTCTCCCCCGCTTCCCCACTTTCCTCTTTCCCCTGCCATTTTCAGTTTTTTGATTTAATAAAGAGAAAAAAACCTGTGTTTTAATCACTGGATTCACACAACATTTTAAACCATTTTTTCTTATTGTAATGTTTTCTGTTATAACAATGGCCAATTGCATTTTTAACTGTATTTTCCAGCTGATGTCCCCTTTATATACACCTTTTTTTATACACCTATACTATGCTCTGATTGGCCACACAAACTTACCTGTGTAAACAGGATGTGATGCTGTGGTGCGTTACGTCACTTATCCTGCAAAAATCCTGTTTAAAAAAAAAAATCTTTTATGTATAAAGCATTGTTTGTATGTAATTTCTGTAAAGGACATGAAAAAGACAGCATACCGCTCTCGAAATGCGTTGTCTATGGTAATAAAAGAACTATAATCTAACTAACGGCATCCATGGTTCTTTGAAATTTGTGGTGTGCGCCCCGAAAATTGACTGTTTTTTTTTTCTTCCCCATTCGGCAACCGCCAGCGGAACCTCAAGCATTCTCCAGCCACCCTTCCCAGGTGGACCCGGGTCTGGAGGCAGCCCCGCACTGTATGTTCTATGCTGCTATAGATGTTGAGCTCTGAGCCCAGCATCACCAGATACATTTGAAATCAGCTACCCTGTTTAACCCTCTCACCCCCGGTAATGGCACAAGGCAGCGCCTTCCCCTGTCTGCTTCTTTTTATCTTTGCATATATCTGTATATGAACGTACACACAGAATAAATGCCATGGTCATATAAACGATATGATGGTATGACTGTCTGCATGCATGCTATGAAACGCATGCTAAATATGAATGAATGCAAAGAACACAATATGTTGTGAAGCTACAAACGTATGCACCAAGTAGAAGCTATGACGAATTAAATAAAGTACGACCGTATGCATCATATTAATGCAGAGAATTAAAGCATATACAGTATAAGTGCTATGATCATATATGTAGTATGAAGGGTAAGAATGCTATGTATGAACAAAATAGATGCTAAATTCATATATACAGTACAAAACCATGTACAGTAAATTGTTACGTACAAGAATGCAGTGTATAACAGAAAATACTACAAGCATGTTTACAGTAAAATGCTACAAGCTTATGTCCAGAATAACTGACACAAGCGTGTATACCGTATAAATGTTCTGAGCGTATGTACAGTATACATGGTATAAGCATAAGTACAGTATACAAGCTGATGTACAGTATAACTATTAGCATACGTACATGTACCGTATGAAAGCTATGAGCTTATGTACAAGCTACGTGCTACTGTATAAACACAACTAATAAACGCACAATATAATTGCTATGAATGCACAATATTAAAGGTATGAACATGTACACAGAAACAAAACACAGTCCTATACACACTATGGGGGAGATTTATCAAAACCTGTGCAGAGGAAAATTTGCCTAGTTGCCCATAGCAACCAATCAGATTGCAGAGGCCTTGTTAAAAATGAAAAAAGCAATCTGATTGGTTGCTATGGGCAACTCAGCAACTTTTTTCTAGACAGGTTTTGATAAATCTCCTCCTATGAACCAATATAAAGTGTACATTCTAAAACACTAACCCGTATACCCACTATACACACTATCAAGTATACACACTAAATTCTATGAACGTATATGCACTATAAATGCTATGATCGAATACGCACTGATCGATATGGACGTATAAATACTAAATGCAATGAACATACACACAATAAATGCTATGAAGGTATACGTACTGTAAATGCTGTAACTGCTATGAAACATATACACTAAAAGCTATGAATGTATACCCTTCTAAAGGCATGACAACATATGCACATTGTAATGTTGACTTGTAACATCATAAACACTATGACCGCCTACATATTAAAACGCTATAAACGTATATGCCTTATCAATGCTATAAGCGAAAAACATTTTAAATTCTATGAACAAAACATCATAATGTCATGAAGACCTGTACATATTATACATGCTATGAATGTATGCACCATATGTATGCTATGAGCTTATAAATAGTATAATTGCTATGCTATGATATGCTATGAACAGATACTTAGTAATGCTATAACATGTACACCTTATATATGCTACAAAACCGTATATATCTATACTAAATGCTATGCGCGTATGATCCTTGTAAATTCAATGATGATTTTTATTTTATTTATACAGTATAATAATGTCAACCTGCTATATGTGTATTCATGGATAATAACTTGCATCCTTGTGTCTTTGAGTCATAATAACATAAGTGGGGCATAATAACGCATGCATGGTGAACATGATAGTGAGCGCGTGCGTGGTAAAGTAACTTGTGTGCTAAGTAGCATAGTGAATGTATTTGTAAATGTGTACGTGGAATAATGACATATGTATAACGTGTTATAGTGCACGTATTTGGGGGTGGTAAATACCTTTACCACAGCTGAAGAGATCGTCACAGTGCATTAGGATGTAGATAGTGCACTCTTTCCCTTGGAGATGTATACTGTGAACTGGATGTTACCCCTTCCCACTTCCCAGAACCTTAACCCACACCTACTCGGGAACTAGCAGGAATTGCCTGCTAGCTGGAATCCCATGTTAGAAAGGAGATACTAAGGAAGATATACTAACAGTTAAGGCCACAAAAACAGTGTTTCGGTAGCCTGACAACTGCCAGCTGTACTGCTAAAGCTCGCACGGGTGATTCAAACCAGAACGCAGTGTTTCCAGCTGAGGAACATGTGACCAGGCGCGGGACCCAGCAGAGGTCAGAAGCCGCCAGCAGCACGCAAGATGACGTGCCAAGTGCCAAACAGTGAGTGACCCTATAGATTCATAAGCCAGGCAACTTAGTACTAGTTCTAAGAACGTTACCCCTAAGGAAACAATATCCCATGGGGAACACTCTGCCAGGGGACCAAGCACCAGGTCCAAACCAGCACTTCGCCTCACTAAACCGAGCGCCGCTGACGGACCACTGATCCAGCACCAGAGCACAGCCCCCCCAACTGAAACTCTGAACCGCTGGTTACTCTCAGTAAAATAGTTAATAAGGTTGAAAAAAGACCAGAGTCCATCAAGTTCAACCTATATCCCTAATGAGTCCCTACTGAGTTGATCCAGAGGAAGGCAAAAAACCCTCATACTAGAGGTAAAAATTCCTTCCTGACTCCAAATATGGCAGTCAGAATAAATCCCTGGATCAGTAACCCACTGCGGGAGAAGGAGTTGCTGCCGAGGAAAAGCGGGTCTGTAAGGAGGGAAGAATGTAGCACATCCTGCTCCAGACACCACCCTGGCTGACAAGTGCTGCTCAGCACATCTGTCTCCCCAACCTGAACCTGTGAACAGTGCATTTGCAGGGACCTCATAATTGGAGGTAAGCTACAATCTTACCAGATGGAGGGGGGCAGCCAAGTATCCCAGCCCGACATATTGTTTGATGATCTAGAAGCTTTACTAGCAACCATGAGCCAAGTATTTGATCCTATTTGATGTGCAACAGCAAAAGAAACATCAATGGCTACACATCAGGCCAGGAGCTCTGTTGCAGAATATGTCTCATAATTCAACCCCTTAATGATGCAACCTGTTTTGGCCTTAAGGATTGGGCCTATTTTCATTTTTGTGTATTATTTTTCTCCACTTTGCCTTTTAAGTGACATAACTCTTATTTATTTCAGTCCATAAAGTGACAATGCGGGCTGTACAGACAGGAATGAAAACCGGAAAGGTATAGCATGGTGGCAAGATGGAAAACAGCGGGGATGCAAACACACCTGCAACAATTGTTTTGCGCTCTGTTTGCGCTTCAACGGGCTGGTGAAGCGCAAACAGAGCGCGAAACAATTGTTGCAGGTGTGTTTGTACCCCCGCTGTTTGCCATCCAGCCGCCCGGCTATACCTTTCCGTTTTTTATTCCCATCTGTACAGCACGCATTATCACTTTATGGACTGAAATAAAGAAAAGCTACTAGAATATCTGGTGAGTGAACCATTCTTCTCATTTCTCTTCATTTATGCACTGTATTCTGTATTTATGGGGGCACTGTATTCTTTATTTATTGGGCACTGTATATATGGATATATATACAAAGGCGAATGACCAGGGAGTCAGGAGTTTGTCTGGCGCAGAGAGGAACCATCAGACAGCCAAGTAAAATCAATGGATTTATTAGATGCAACGCGTTTCGCTGCGCATGCGCAGCTTCATCAGGCATCAATTGCCTGATGAAGCTGCGCATGCGCAGCGAAACGCGTTGCATCTAATAAATCCATTGATTTTACTTGGCTGTCTGATGGTTCCTCTCTGCGCCAGACAAACTCCTGACTCCCTGGTCATTCGCCTTTGATTCTACGCCTATCCAGGAGGGCTGCAGTGGACCTGCCTTCATATTTCTTCTGCTCCTAACCTTGTTGTGTGTGGGCGCACAACCAACTTCGGTAAGCGGCTTGGGAATCACTTTCCCCTACCCCCACCTGCAAGATCTGCTGATCCCGCACATGAGGCGCCTTCCTTTCTTTCTATGGATATATATACGGCATGGATATAATATATACAAAATATTATTTGGGTAGCATTATAATTGTATTGACACACATAATAAAAAATACTTTCAGTTTTACAGTGCACTGCATAAAAACTATCCAGCATAACCGGTTTGGCAGTGGGTCAGTAATGGTGTGGGGTGGCATTTCTTTGGGCGGGCGGGGGGCGCACAGCCCTCCATGTGCTTGCCAGAGGTAGCCTTACTGCCATTAGGTACTGAGATCCTCAGACCCCTTGTGAGACCATACGCTGGTGCGGTTGGCCCTGGGTTGGTCCTAATGCAAGACAATGCTACACCTCATGTGGCTGGAGTGTGTCAGCAGTTCCTGCAAGAGGAAGGCATTGATGCTATGGACTGGCCCGCCCGTTCCTCAGACCTGGATCTGATTGAGCACATCTGGTACATCATGTCTCGCTCCATCCACCAACGCCACGTTGCACCACAGACTGTCCAGTAGCATGCCCAGGCGTTGTAGGGAGGGCATGTGGAGGCCACACACAGTACTGAGACTCATTTTGACTTCTTTTAAGGACATTACATCAAAGTTGGATCAGCCTGTAGTGTGGTTTTGAACTTTTATTTTGAGAGTGACTCCATATCCAGACCTCCATGGGTTGATAAATTTGATTCCCATTGATCATTTTTGTGTGATTTTGTTGTCAGCACATTCAACTATGTAAAAACAAAAGTATTTCATACAATAAGCCTTATTTTTTCTAAACTAAATAATCATAATTGTGATAATCTTTCTGGGTACTGTAGTCCTCCCATTCCCTGTATTACTCTGGTTGCCCGTCTTTGAACCCTCTCCAGCTCCACTATATCTTTCTTGTACACTGGTGCCCAGTACTGTACACAGTATTCTATGTGTGGTTTGACTAGTGATTTGTACAGCGGTAGAATTTTTTCCTTGTTGTGGGCATCTATGCCCCTATTGATGCACCCCATGATTTTATTTGCCTTGGCAGCAGCTGCCTGACACTGGTCACTACAGCTAAATTTACTATTAACTAAGACTCCCAAGTCCTTTTCCACATCAGTCATCCCAAGTGTGCTCCCATTTAAAGGGGTTCTCTGGTGCTTAGACATCTTATCCCCTATCCAAAGGATAGGGGATAAGATGCCTGATCGCGGGAGTCCCGCCACTGGGGACCCCCGGGATCTTGCACGCGGCACCCCATTTGTAATCAATCCCGGAGCGTGTTCGCTCCGGGTCTGATTACGGGCGACTACAGGGCCGGCGGCGTGTGACGTCACGCCTCCGCCCCCGTGTGACGTCACGCTCCGCCCCTCAATGTAAGCCTACGGGAGGGGGCGTGACAGCTTTTGATAGGGGATAAGATGTCTAAGCACCGGAGAACCCCTTTAATACATAATCCCAGGCTGGATTTTTCTTCCCCATGTGCATTATCTTACATTTATCAGTGTTGAACCTCATCTGCCACTTCCCAGCCCAAACCTCCAACCTACCTAGATCCATTTGTAACAGTGCACAGTCCTCTATTGTGTTGACCACTTTACAGAGTTTAGTATCATCTGCAGATTGCTACTTTACTATTCAACCCCTCGACAAGGTCATTAATAAATATATTAAGTAGAATAGGACCCAAGACTGACCCCTGTGGTACCCCACTAGTAACAGTCACCCAATCAGAATAAGTACCATTAATAACCACCCTCTGTTTCCTATCACTTAGCCAGTTACTTACCCACTTACACACATTCTTCCCTGTCCCATCCTTCTCATTTTATGCACCAATCTTTTATGTGGCCGTATCAAATGCTTTGGAAAAATCCTGATATACGACATCCAGCAATTCCCCCTGGTCCATTCTGGAGCTCACCTCCTCATAAAAGCTGATCATAAACCCATGCTGATATGGGGTCATTCATTTATTTTTATCAAGATGCTCCAAAATAGCATAGCTTAGAAAACCCTCACACAATTTACATACAACCGAGGTTAAACTAACAGCTCTTTAATTCCCGGGTTCACCTTTTGACCCCTTTTTATGGGACGCACCTCTTAATACAGATTAAGGATTATCGTGAACATGATTTATGCATTAGTTGAATAAAGTGTTAGTGCCGAATACCCATTTCTTTTTTTATATAGATAGAATACGGTGCCCCATAATTACTGTGCCCCCATATAGTGTCCCAAATATACAGTGCCCCCATAAATACAGAATACAGTGTCCCCAAAACGTGTCCCATATCTACAGTGCCCCTCTTTAATACAGAATACAGTGCCCCACTATAAATACAGAATACAGTGCCCCCCATAAATACAGAATATAGTGCCCCAATGTATACAGTGTCCTCATTAATACAGTTCCCCCTATAGCTACAGTGCCCCCATATGGCGTTCCATATATAGTGCCCGTTGAATTTCACAGGATTCTTCTGGTCTGTGCACATGGCAGAATTTTCGTGCCAGATATTTCCAGCACGGAAATTCCATTTTCTGTGTCCGGACAAATAATGAACACGTTCATTCTTTGTGCGGAGTCCACACGGAATGCATAGCCATCTGAGATGGCGTATTCTTGTGCAGTCCTAGCACCAGCATATTATGCAGCAGTATGCGGGATGTCCACACAGAGATTCTCCTCAATACTTTATTTGGTCTTCCAAGAGATTACATGTCATACAACAACTATATAGATTAAGAACTATATGGTTGTAGTATAGGGGACCTAACTACTATATGGGGACACAAAATGGGCTTTATTATTGTGTGGGGCAATATACATAGAGTGGTGCAAAAAAGTATTTAGTCAGCCACCAATTGTGCAAGTTCTCTCACTTTAAAAGATGAGAGAGGCATGTCATTTTCATCATAGGTATACCTCAACTATGAGAGACATAATATACTTTGTTATATACCCTTTGTCGGCAATCACAGAGGTCAAACATTTTTTGTAAGTCTTCACAAGGTTCTTACACACGTTGTTGCTGGTATTTTGGTCCATTCCTCCATGCAGATCTCCTCTAGAGCAGTGATGTTTTTGGGCTGTTGCTGGGCAACACAGACTTTCAACTCCCTCCAAAGGTTTTCTATGCAGTTGAGATCTGGAGACTGGCTAGGCCCCTCCAGGACCTTGAAATGGTTCTTACTAAGCCACTCCTTAGTTGCTCAGGCGGTGTGTTAGGGATCATTGTCATCCTGAAAGACCCAGCCATGTTTCATCTTCAATTCCCTTGCTGTTGGAAGGAGGTTTTCGCTCAAAATCTCACACTACATGGTCCATTCATTCTTTCTTTTAAACGGATCAGTCGTCCTGGTCCCTTTGCTGAAAAACAGCCCCGAAGCATGATGTTTCCACCCCCATGCCTCACAGTAGGTATGGTGTTCTTTGGATGCAACTCTGCATTCTTTCTGCTCCAAACACGACGAGTTGAGTTTTTACCAAAAAGTTTTAGTTTGGTTTCATATAACAATATGACATTCTCCCAATACTCTTCTGGATCATCCAAATGCTCTCTTGCAAACTTCAGATGGGCCCGGACATATACTGGCTTAAGCAGAGGGACGAAATCTTGCTTTTTTGTAGGTGACCAAATACTTATTTTCCACCATAATTTGCAAATAAATTCTTTAAAAATCAGACAATGGGATTTTATGGATTTTTTTTTCTCATTATGTCTCTTATAGTTGAGGTATACCTATAATGAAAATGACAGGCCTCTCTCATCTTTCTTCGGATTTTGCCGAAGCAAAAAGCCTAAAATGCTTGTGTGGAACATTCTGTGAAGACAAGTCGTAACCGGGAGAAATCTTCAATATGCCACTGGACCAAATGGGGAAGAAAAGGAAATGTTGACAACTGCAAATAAAGTAGACTTCACCTGTCATTCACTTATAGAAGATGTCAACTGTGAGTCACTGAATTATATGGTCTGTAGAGCCTGTGTAGTGCTGGTATCTACCTCTATGCGGTCATTATATAGGGGGAGTATTAGTCTTTGCATAGTAAATTTATTTCAGTAGAAATGTGGTGGTAATAGTCATTACCTGATGGTGGTCGTGGTATTTCTGAATTATTGGTAATGTTGGTCTCAGTATACAGGATTTGGTCTGTAACAATATTATGGTAATCTGTATGGTAATAATATTCCTCCTTGTATACTTGTGTTATTGGTTACATTGGTCTAAGTATACTGGATTTGGTCAACAGTATTATGTAATATCTCTTGTGGTAATATTTCTCCTTTTATATTGGTAATAATGGTCTTAGTATACAGGATTTGGCCAGTAACAGTATGAGGATAATATATTTGGAGTATGATGTAATTCTCATTGTATACTGGTGTTATTTGGTAATTACAGGTCTAGTTAGAGGAATATGGGATTAGAATGGAAAATTATCTTTTGTAAAGGGGAGTAGGTAATAATATAGCCACACTCTCTGGGGGGGGGGGGGGGGCAAAAAATACTCCAGCACCCAAGCATCTATGACCTTAGGATAGGTCAGATTTTAGTTATTTAGTCTTATTTAGTATGAGAAGAAATGATTAATGTATTTAAGTATTTGAAGTGGTACTCTGAAGGGAAAAAATGGTAGCAGACAGTTGTGCAGATTAATCTTTCCAGTACTTATCAGCTGCTATATGCTCCAGAGAAGGTTGTGTAGTTCATTCCAATCTTACCACAGTGCTCTCTGCTGCCACTTCTGTCCATGTCAGGAACTGTCCAAAGCAGGAGAGGATTGCTATGGGGATTTGCTCCCACTCTGGACAGGATTGCTATGGGGATTTGCTCCTACTCAGGACAGTTTGTGACTTAAAACAAAAGAAGAACAGGCGCTCCCTTGTGGAGAATCAACGGGATCACAGGTGCGTGAGAAGGGAGGGTAAAAATGAAGGCTCACCCTGCCAGGTTGTGCAAATTCCCACACAACAAGGATCTGCGTTTGTAGTATAGTGAACTGGGTCTGCAGCCTTCCTGGAATCGACAGAAATGCAGAGGCGAAAGCTTCAGGGGTGCAGGAAGCGCGGTGAAACGCGTCACATTGGATTAAAGCTGTTTGATATCTACCTGACTTCACTGGTCCCCTTCTTGGTCAGCGCCTGTATTCCTGCACCCCTGAAGCTTTCGCCTCTGCAGTTTGTGACTTAGACAGAGGTGGCATCAGAGAGCACTTCACAACTTCCTCTGGAACATACAACAGTTAATAAGTACTGGAAGGATTAAGATTGATAAATAGAAGTAATTTCCAAATCTGTATAACTTTCTGCCAGTTGATTTGAAAACATTTGTTTTTCTCCAGCATACCCTTTTAAATTAGCACTGTCATTTGCAAAACATGTTTTATATCATGTAGGTAATAAAAATATATGTATATTTGTAATATACATTGGTTAAAAAATGTGTATATTTTTGGGTGAGTAATTTCTTTTTATTTCGTTCTACTAGGGTCCTTCCATTGTCTTGTGCCTGTAGCAAATGCCTGTGTCTCAGTGCTTAGACAAAATACAGGAAGTGTGGGTGGTACAAGCAGGGCTCTGTGCATGCTCTCAGCTTGTCAATCAGCCTGCTGTGTGAGCCGGGGGCATATCACAGAGCCCCAGTGGACAGAGCAGCCAGTTGTCTGCTCTGAGGAGTGAGGGAGGAGTTATTTATATATCTTTTTATTTTATTTTTAAATCTCTTGACAGGTACACATTAAATGGCCTGTTCAAAAAATATGGTTAAAGGCTGTTCCAGGTAACCCCCCTTCTGCCTTCAAAAGACAAGAGGGTGCTACCTCAGCCTAAAGAAAGAAAGGTTTAATCTCCAAAAGCGACAAGCCTTCTTTATTATAAGAATTGTGAATCTTATGCCGCAAGCTTAAGGCAAGGACCTCCAAGGTAATATTTTCTGAAATATTATCTGTACCACGAGCCACACCAGAGAGGCAGAGGGAGATCAGGGAGGTACAGAAGCTGGTGTAGGAAGGAGGGGTTTGGGTTCATGGAGAACTGGGCTGACTTCGCTGTCGGTTACCGGCTCTACCGTAGGGATGAGCTGCACCTCAATGGGGAAGGTGCAGCTGTGCTTGGGGAGAAGATGGCTAGAAGGGTGGAGGAGTGTTTAAACTAGGGACTGGGGGGGGAGGGAACCTACAACATAGAGGGGGAAGATACTGTAGATAGAGAGGGGGGACTTATTAATGTACCTGGGGGTGGACCGGAGGGAGGGGTTAGAATAGTTAATAGGGATAGGCTTCATAGTAAGAAAAAACATACATCATTAAATTGCATGTTGACTAATGCCAGAAGTCTGATGAATAAAACAGAGGAACTGGAGGGGTTGATGTCTGATGAGAATTATGACATAGTGGGTATAGCAGAGTCTTGGTTGGACAATACCTGTTACTGGGCGGTCAACATACAGAGTTATAGTCTATTCAAGAAGGATCAGACAAAACGGAAAGGGGGAGGAGTCTGTCTTTATGTAAGGTCCAGTCTGAAGGCTACACTGCGGGAGGATATATGGGAGGGAAACGATAATGTGGAGTCAATATGGGTAGAGGTAGAGGTGGAGAGAAAAATAAAAAAATGTAATAGACAGACCCCTATTTTTCATATTCAGGGACTCTATAGTAACAGGGACTATTCCCCAGGACTGGTGCATGTCAAATGTGGTGCCAATATTTAACTCCTTGGGGATGGAGGGCGTACCTATACGCCCTCAGCCCACTCCCTTTGTATAATGCGGGATCATAGCGGGTCGCGCCCGACCTCTAACAACGGCCGGGACCCGGGGCTAATAGCGCACGGCACTGATCGTGGTGCCGCGCTCTATTAACCCTTTAGACGCGGCGTTCAAAGTTGAACGCCGTGGCTAAAGTGAAAGTAAAGCACTGCCGGTTAGCTCAGAAAGCTGTTCGGGATCGCCGCGATGAAATCACGGCATCCCAAACAGCTTACAGGACAGCTGGAGGGTCCCTACCTGCCTCCTTGCTGTCCGATCGCCGAATGACTGCTCAGTGCCTGAAATCCAGGCATGAGCAGTCAAGCGGCAGAATCTTTGATCAATGGTTTCCTATGAGAAACCATTGAACCATTTAAAAGATCAGTGTGTGCAGTGTTATAGCCCCATATGGGAGCTATAACATTACAAAAAAAAAAAAGTGGAAAAAAAAAGTTAATAAAGATTATTTAACCCCTTCCCTAATAAAAGTTAGAATAACCCCCATTTTCCCATTTAATAAAAAAAACTGTGTAAATAAAAATAAATATCAACATATGTAGTATCACCGCGTGCAGAAATGTCTGAATTATAAAAATATATCGTTAATTAAACCGCATATTCAATGACGTACGCGCAAAAAAATTTCTTAGTCCAAAATTGCTTATTTTTTGTCACTTTTTATATAATGAAAAAATGAATAAAAAGTGATCTAAACGGTCGATCAATACATAGATGGAACCGCTAAAAACTCCAGATCACAGTGCAAAAAATTAGCCCTCATATCGACCCATACGTGGAAAAATAAAAAAGTTATAGGGGTCAGAACATGACAATTTTAAACGCATAAATTTTCCTGCATGTAGTTATGATTTTTTCCAGAAGTACGACAAAATCAAACCTATATAACTAGGTTATCATTTTAATCGTATAAACCTACAGAATACAGATAAGGTGTAATTTTTACCGAAAAATGTACTGCGTAGAAACTGAACCCCCAAAAATTTACAAAATTGAATTTTTTCTTAAATTTTGTTGCACATTGATTTTTTTCCCGTTTCGCCATAGATTTTTGGGTAAAATGACTGATGTCATTACAAAGTAGAATTGGTGGCGCAAAAAATAAGCCATCATATGGATTTTTTGCTGCAAAATTGAAAGGGTTATGATTTTTAAAATGTAAGTACAAAAACTGGAAAACCCTCCGTCCCCAAGGGGTTAAAAAGGGGACAAAAGTTGACCCAGGGAATTATAGACCTGTTAGTTTAACCTCTGTTGTATGTAAATTGTTTGAGGGTTTTCTATGAGATGCTATTTTGGAATATCTTGATAAAAATAAATGAATGACTCCATATCAGCATGGCTTTATGAGGGGTCGGTCCTGTCAAACTAACCTGATCAGCTTTTATGAAGAGGTGAGCTCCAGACTGGACCAGGGGGAATCGCTGGATGTCGCATATCTGGATTTTTACTAAATTATTTGATACGGTGCCACATAAACGGTTGGTGCATATAATGAGAGGGATTGGGCTGGGGAGAATGTGTGTAAGTGGGTAAGTAACTGGCTCAGTGATAGGTAACAGAGAGTGGTTATTAATGGTACTTATTCTGATTGGGTGACTGTTACTAGTGGGGTACCACAGGGGCCAGTCTTGGGTCCTATTCTACTTAATATATTTATTAATGACTACACATACAAAGAGGTGAAATCACCGGCACCGCTAGATACATACACAGCTATATATTCATCCGGTCGTACGGCCACATACACGTCCTCTAATCCGGTACATATAGGTACATATATTTAGCACATAAAGTCTATGGCATGAGGGTAGACTGCAATATGACTGTGGGTGGTGCTCCTCTATCAGAAACAAGGTATTACATATGATACATCCAAAGAATTCAGAGCGCACTCACCCGGAGTCAGTGGCCGTACCAGAGATTCCAGCATCGGTTATCCTCGGTCCATCAGGAATATCGCAGGAGATAGAGTGGGGGAGTTCTCAGACGCTGAACACGGTCCGTATCACGCCCTCCGGCGCTTCGTCAGGCCACCTATTTATTAATGACCTTGTCGAGGGGTTGAATAGTAAAGTAGCAATCTTTGCAGATGATACTAAACTCTGTAAACACAATAGAGGACAGTGCACTGTTACAAATGGATCTGGATAGGTTGGAGGTTTGGGCTGGAAAGTGGCAGATGAGGTTCAACACTGATAAATGTAAGGTAATGCACATGGGGTGGAAAAATCCGGGCTGGGATTATGTATTAGGCTGGGTTCACTTCACGTTTTCCCCATACGGGAGCACATACGGCAGGGGAGAGCTAAAACCTCGCTCTCCCGTATGCCTTTGTATGCGCTCCAGTATGTAATTCATTTCAATGAGCTGGCCGGAGTGAAACGTTCGGTCCGGTCGCCTCATTTTTGCACCGTATGCGCTTTTTCCCTGGACCTAAAACTGTGGTCAACCACGGTTTGAGGTCCGGTTGTTAAAGCACATGCGGAGCAAAAATGAGCCGACCGGACCGAACGTTTCACTCCGGCAGGCTCATTGAAAGGAATTAAATACGGGAGTGCAAGGTTTTAGCTCTCCCCTGCCATATGCGCTCCCGTATGGGAGAAAACGTAGTGGGAACCCAGCCTTAAATGGGAGCACAATTGGGACGACTGACGTGGAAAAGGACTTGGGAGTCTTAGTTAATAGTAAATTTAGCTGTAGTGACCAGTGTCGGGCAGCTGCTGCCAAGGCAAATAAAATCATGGGGTGCATCAATAGGGGCATAGATGCCCATAACAAGGAAATAATTCTACAGCTGTACAAATCACTAGTCAGACCACACATAGAATACTGTGTACAGTACTGGGCACCAGTGTACAAGAAAGATATAGTGAAGCTGGAGAGGGTTCAAAGATGGGCAACCAGAGTAATACAGGGAATGGGAGGACTACAGTACCCAGAATGATTTTCAGAATTGGGGTTATTTAGTTTAGAAAAAAGAAGGCTTAGGGGAGACTTAATAACTATGTATAAATATATCAGGGGGCCGTACAGAGATCTCTCCCATGATCTATTTATACCCAGGACTGTATCTATAACAAGGGGGCATCCTCTCCGTCTAGAGGAAAGAAGGTTTCTACACCAGCACAGACGGGTTCTTTACTGTAAGAACTGTGAGACTGTGGAATTCTCTCCCGGAGGAGGTGGTTATGGTGAACTCTGTAAAAGAATTTAACTCCTTAACGACCAAGCGTTTTTCTGTTTTTGCACTTTCGTTTTTTCCTCCTTACCTTTTAAAAATCATAACGCTTTCAATTTTGCAACTAAAAATCCATTTGAGGGCTTATTTTTTGCACCACCAATTCTACTTTGTAATGACATCAGTCATTTTACCCAAAAATCTACAGTCAAACAGAAAAAAAAAATCATTGTGCGACAAAATGTAAGAAAAAACACCATTTTGTAAATTTAAGGGGCTTCCGTGTCTACGCCGTAAATTTTTCGGTAAAAATGACACTTTATCTTTATTCTGTAGGTCCATACGATTAAAATGATACCCTACTTATATAGGTTTGATTTTGTTGTACTTTTGGAAAAAATCATAACTACATGCACGAAAATTAATACATTTAAAATTTTCCTCTTCTGACCCCTATAACTTTTATTTTTTTCCACGTACGGGGGGGTATAAGGGCTAATGTTTTGCGCCGTGATCTGAAGGTTTAATCAGTACTATTTTTGTTTTGATCAAACTTTTTAATCGCTTTTTATTCCTTTTTTATGGTATGAAAAGTGACCAAAAATATGCTATTTTGGACTTTTGAATTTTTTTTTGCGCGTATGCCATCGACCATGTAGTTTAATTTATGATATATTTTTATAGTTCAGACATTTATGCATGTGGCGATACCATATATGTTTATTTTTATTATGGTTATATATTTTTTATATGGGGGTGATTAAAACTTTTAATAAGGAAGGGGTTAATGTGTGTTTTTTTTAACTTTTTTTTTTTTTACACTTTTATACAATCCCAATGATCTGTGTGCTTTGCGCTAGATTGATAAAACCTGGCCCTGCCAGGCTTTATCATTCTGAGCACCGGAGCCACCGCAGCAGGAAAGGTAAGCCCTCAGGCTACCTCAGAAGTGGATCCCCCCCCCCCGCGATCGCGCTGCAGGGTGAGGGGGGTGGTCGATCTACCCCACTGGACCACCAGGGACTGGATACAGGCACCTTTAGACGCCGCTGTCAACTTTGACAGCAGCAATCTAAAGGTTTAATAGCTGGCCGCCAGCTGGTGAGACGTGGGCTCGAGTCGGGAGCCTGCGTCATACCCCGTTAACGGCCATTGGACGAGCATAGACATCCGTGGTCGTTAGCGAGTTAAAAGGGGTCTGGATGCATTTTTGCAGAATAACATCGCTGGTTATGTATACTAGATTTATAGGGACAGAACGTTGATCCAGGGATTTATTCTGACTGCCATATTTGGAGTCGGGAAGGAATTTTTACCTCTAGTATGAAGGTTTTTTTGCCTTCCTCTGGATCAACTCAGTAGGGACTTATTAGGGTTATAGGTTGAACTTGATGGACTCTGGTCTTTTTTCAACCTTATGAACTATGTTACTATGTTACTATGTAATCTGTAATCTGGATTGTTAGTGTAGAATTTTTGTTTATGTCCCCGGGAGAAGTTAAAGGACTTTAGAAGTCAGAAAATATTACTTTGCTGAAATATTAGTGGATACTTGATTCGAAGATTTGCTTGGTAAGTCCACAAAACATTAAAGGGGTACTGCGGTGGAAAACTTTTTTTAAAATCAACTGGTGCCCGAAAGTTAAACAGATTTGTAAATGACTTCTATTAAAAATATTTTTTATCCTTCCAGTACTTATTAGCTGCTGAATACTACAGAGAAAATTATTTTCTTTTTGGAACACAGTGCTCTCTGCTTAATCAGGAGCATAGTGCTCTCTGCTGACATCTCTGTCCATTTTAGGAACTGTCCAGAGCAGCATATGTTTGCTATGGGGATTTTCTCCTACTCTGGACAGTTCTTAAGATGGACAGACATTTCAGCAGAGAGCACTGTGCTTGTGATGTCAGCAGAGAGCTCTGCGTTCCAAAAAGAAAAGAATTTCCTCTGTAGTATTCAGCAGCTAATAAGTACTGGAAGGATTAAGATTTTTTAATAGAAGTCATTTACAAGTCTGTTTAACTTTCGGGCACCAGTTGATTTAAACAAAAAAAAAAAAAAAAGCTTTCCACCAGAGTACCCCTTTAACCCCTTAAGGACCCAGGACTTACTAGAACGTCCTGGCACCCTGGGCTTTAAGGACCCAGGACGTACTAGTACGTCCTTTTGTTTCTACGGTCTCTACCGCGCCCCGGGCAGAGATCGGAAGCGGATGCCTGCTGAAATGCTTCAGCAGGCATCCAGGGCAAACGCCGCAAATCGCAAGGGAAATCGCCCTTGGATCTGCGGCGATACCGGGCTGATCGGGTCTCTGGGACCCGACCGCCCGGTAATTTCGCATGATCCCGACAGCCAGGACCATGCTGGAGCCTAGGAGTGAGGTGGCAAGCCTGCCACCTCCTCCGATCCCCTGCGATCCGTTGGTTAGTTAACCGACCTATCGCAGGGGGGGGGGGCGGTTACTTCCTCCCGTCCTGCCCGGCCCCTTGAAGTCCGGAGAGGATGGGAGGAAGACCGGAGGATGCGGCGGGGGACGGGGGAGTGCTGGGGACGGCCCCGGTACTTACCTCGTCCCTGAAGACCCGGATCCCGGCGATGAAGACGGCGGCGGCGACAGGTGAGTTCCTCTTCAGCCGCGGTCGGGCCCTTTACAGCAATGCACGTCGCCGTAAAGCGACATGCATTGCTGTAATGGGACCCTGTAAACTACAACTCCCAGCATGCCCAGACAGCCCTTGGCATCTGGGCATGCTGGGAGTTGCAGTTTTGCAACATCTGGAGGTCCACAGTTTGGAGACCACTGTGCCCTTCCAGATGTTGCAAAACTACACATCTTCAGCATGCCCTTACTGTCCAGACGTGCTGGGAGTTGTAGTTCTGTAACATCTGGCCCTTCAGATGTTGCAGAACTACAACTCCTAGCATGCCTGGACAGTTTTGGCATACTGGGGGTTGTAGTTTTGCAACATCTGGAGGGCTGCAGCTTGGACACCACTACACAGTGGTCCCCAAACTGTTCTGCTCCAGCTGTTACGTAACCACTACTCCCAATATGCCCTTCGGCTGCCTGGGCATGCTGGGAGTTGTGGTTTTGCAACAACTGGAGACACACTGGTTGGGAAACATTGTCTGTTTCCTAACTCAGTGATTCCCAACCCGTGTGACTCCAGCTGTTGCAAAACTATAACTGCCAGCATGCACTGATAGACTGTGCATGCTGGGAGTTGTAGTTTTGCAACAGCTGGAGGTCCCCCCCCCCCGTGAATGTACAGGGTACATTCACATGGGCAGGGGGCTTACAGTGAGTACCCTTGCAAAAATATGAAATTTTGGGGGAAACACATTTTATTGAAAATAGTTTTTTTTTTTTTTTTTACATATGCAAAAGTCGTGAAACACCTGAGAGGTATTAAGGCTCACTTAATTCCTTGTTACGTTCCTCAAGGGGTCTAGTTTCCAAAATGGTATGCCATGTGGGGGGTTTTAGCTGTTCTGGCACCATAGGGGCTTCCTAAATGCAACATGCCCCCCAAAAACCATTTCAGAAAAACGTACTCTTTAAAATCCCCTTGTCGCTCCTTCGCTTCTGAGCCCTCCGAACAATTAACATAGACATATGAGGTATGTGCTTACTCGAGAGAAATTGGACTACAAATATAAGTAAAAATTTTCTCATTTTACCCCTTGCAAACATTCAAAAATTGGGTCTACAAGAACATGCGAGTGTAAAAAATTAAGATTTTGAATTTTCTCCTTCACTTTGCTGCTATTCCTGTGAAACACCTAAAGGGTTAAAATGCTGACTGAATGTCATTTTGTATACTTTGGGGGGTGCAGTTTTATAATGGGGTCATTTGTGGGGTGTTTCTAATATGAAGACCCTTCAAATCCACTTCAAACCTGAACTGGTCCCTGAAAAATAGTGAGTTTGAAAATTTTGTAAAAAATTGGAAAATTGCTGCTGAACTTTGAAGCCCTCTGGTGTCTTCCAAAAGTAAAAACTTGTCAATTTTATGATGCAAACATAAAGTAGACATATTGTATATGTGAATAAAATAAAATAAATATTTGGAATATCCATTTTCCTTACAAGCAGAGAGCTTCAAAGTTAGAAAAATGCTAAATTTTCAAATTTTTCATCAAATTTGGGGATTTTTCACCAAGAAAGGATGCAAGTTACCACAAAATGTTACCACTATGTTAAAGTAGAATATGTCACGAAAAAACAATCTCGGAATCAGATTGATAACTAAAAGCATTCCAGAGTTATTAATGTTTAACCCCTTAAGGACCCAGCCATTTTACACCTCAGGACCCGGCCTTTTTTTGCACATCTGACCACTGTCACTTTAAACATTAATAACTCTGGAATGCTTTTAGTTATCATTCTGATTCCGAGATTGTTTTTTCGTGACATATTCTACTTTAACATAGTGGTAAAATTTTGTGGTAACTTGCATCCTTTCTTGGTGAAAAATCCCCAAATTTTATGAAAAATTTGAAAATTTTGCATTTTTCTAACTTTGAAGCTCTCTGCTTGTAAGGAAAATGGATATTCCAAATAATTTATTTTTTTATTCACATATACAATATGTCTACTTTATGTTTGCATCATAAAATTGACAAGTTTTTACTTTTGGAAGACACCAGAAGGCTTCAAAGTTCAGCAGCAATTTTCCAATTTTTCACAAAATTTCCAAACTCACAATTTTTCATGGACCAGTTCAGGTTTGAAGTGGATTTGAAGGGTCTTCATTTTAGAAATACCCCACAAATGACCCCATTATAAAAACTGCACCCCCCAAAGTATTCAAAATGACATTCAGTCCGCGTTTTAACCCTTTAGGTGTTTCACAGGAATAGCAGCAAAGTGAAGGAGAAAATTCACAATCTCCATTTTTTACACTCGCATGTGCTTGTAGACCCAATTTTTGAATTTTTACAAGGGGAAAAAGGAGAAAATGTATACTTATGTTTGTAGCCCAATTTCTCTCGAGTAAGCACATACCTCATATGTCTATGTAAAGTGTTCGGCGGGCGCAGTAGAGGGCTCAGAAGCGAAGGAGCGACAAGGGGATTTTGGAGAGTACGTTTTTTTGAAATGGTTTTTGGGGGGCATGTTGCATTTAGGAAGCCCCTATGGTGCCAGAACAGCAAAAATCCCCCACATGGCATACCATTTTGGAAACTAGACCCCTTGAGGTACGTAACAAGGAATAAAGTGAGCCTTAATACCCCACAGGTGTTTCACGACTTTTGCATATGTAAAAAAATAAAAATAAAATTTCACTAAAATGTGTGTTTCCCCCCAAATTTCACATTTTTGCAAGGGTTAATAGCAGAAAATACCCCCCAAACATTGTAACCCCATCTCTTCTGAGTATGAAGGTACCCCATAAGTTGACCTGAGGTGTACTATGGGTGAACTACAATGCTCAGAAGAGAAGGAGTCATATTTGGCTTTTTGAGAGCAAATTTTGCTCGGGGGCATGTCGCATTTAGGAAGCCCCTATGGTGCCAGGACAGCAAAAAAAAAACACATGTCATACCATTTTGGAAACTAGACCCCTCGGGGAACGTAACAAGGAATAAAGTGAGCCTTAATACCCCACAGGGGTTTCACGACTTTTGCATACGTAAAAAAAAAATAAAAAAAAATCACTAAAAGGTGTGTTTCCCCCCCAAATTTCACATTTTTGCAAGGGTTAATAGCAGAAAATACCCCCCAAAATTTGTAACCACATCTCTTCTGAGTATGGAGGTACCCCATAAGTTGACCTGAAGTGCACTACGGGCGAACTACAATGCTCAGAAGAGGAGTAGTCATATTTGGCTTTTTGAGAGCAAATTTTGCTCGGGGGGCATGTCGCATTTAGGAAGCCCATATGGTGCCAGGACATCAAAATAACCCCCACATGGCATACCATTTTGGAAACTAGACCCCTTGAGGAACGTAACAAGGGGTACAGTGAGCATTTACCCCCCACTGGTGTCTGTCATATCTTTGGAACAGTGGGCTGTACAACATTTTTAATTTGCACAGCCCACTCTTCCAAAGATATGACAGACACCAGTGGGGGTGTAAATTCTCACTGCACCCCTCATTACATTCCGTGAGGGGTGTAGTTTCCGAAATGGGGTCACATGTGGGTTTTTTTTTTTTTTTGCGTTTGTCAAAACCGCTGTAACAATTAGTGTTGCTCACGAATATTCGCAATTCGAATATTATTTGCGAATATTGCATATTCGCGAATTCGCGAATTTCGCGAATATAGCGCTATATATTCGTAATTACGAATATTCGTTTTTTTTTTTTTTTTTTTTTTTTTTTTCACAGTACACATCACAGTGATCATCCCTCTCTGCTTCCAGCTTGTGTGGTGTAAAGAAGGCTGTAATACTACTGTGTGAGACTGGCGTGCGCGAAAATTCGCATATACGAAAATTAGCATATGCGAATCTTCGCATATGCGAAATTTCACATATGCGAATTTTCGCGTGTGCTAATTTTGAATATATTCTAATATTCACATATGTTAATTTACGCATATGCGAAAATAAAGCGAGAATATAACGAATATGCGAATATTCGCGAATATATGACGAATATTCGTCCATATATTCGCGAATATTCGCGAATTCGAATATGGCCTATGCCGCTCAACACTAGTAACAATCAGCCACCCCTGTGCAAATCACCTCAAATGTACATGGTGCACTCTCCCTTCTGGGCCTTGTTGTGCGCCCCCAGAGCCCTTTGCGCCCACATATGGGGTATCTCCGTACTCGGGAGAAATTGCGTTACAAATTTTGGGGGGCTTTTTTCCCCTTTACCTCTTGTCAAAATGAAAAGTATAGGGCAACACCAGCATGTTAGTGTAAAAAGTTTATTTTTTTACACTAACATGCTGGTGTAGACCCCAACTTTTTCCTTTTCATAAGGGGTGAAAGGAGAAAAAGACCCCCAAGATTTGTTAGTCAATTTCTCCCGAGTACGGTGATACCCAATATGTGACCCTAAACTATTGCCTTGAAATACGACAGGGCTCCGAAGTGAGAGCGCCATGTGCATTTGAGGCCTGAATTAGGGATTTGCATAGGGGTGGACATAGGGGTATTCTACGCCAGTGATTCCCAAACAGGGTGCCTCCAGCTGTTGCAAAACTCCCAGCATGCTTGGACAGTCAACGGCTGTCCGGCAATACTGGGAGTTGTTGTTTTGCAACAGCTGGAGGCTCCATTTTGGAAAGAGTGGCGTACCAGGCGTTTTTCATTTTTATTGGGGAGGGAGGAGGCTGTGTAGGGGTATGTGTATATGTAGTGTTTTTTACTTTTTATTTTATTATGTGGTAGTGTAGTGTAGTGTTTTTAGGGTACAGTCACATGGGCGGGGGGTTACAGCGAGTTTGAGCTGCTGCGCAAAATTTGCTGCATTGCAAACTTGCAGCCCGATACTCACTGTAAGCCGCCTGCCCATGTGAGTGTACCCTGTACATTCACGGGGGGGGGGGGGACCTTCAGCTGTTGCAAAACTACTACTCCCAGCATGCCTGAGAATGTTTGGGAGTTGTGGTTTTGCAACAGCTGGAGGCACACGGGTTGGGAAACACTGAGTTAGGAAACAATGTTTCCCAACCAGTGTGCCTCCAGCTGTTGCAAAACCACAACTCCCAAACATTCTCAGGCATGCTGGGAGTAGTAGTTCGGCAACATCTTTAGAGCCAGATGTTGCCGAACTACAACTCCCAGCATGCTTGGAGTTGTAGTTTTGCAACATCTGGAGGACTAGTTTGCAGACCACTAATACAGTGGTTCCCAATCTGTGCCCTTCCAGATGTTGCAAAACTACAACCCCCAGTATGCCAAAACTGTCCAGGCATGCTGGGAGTTGTAGTTCTGCAACATCTGAAGGGCCAGATGTTACAGCACTACAACTCCCAGCATGCCTGGACAGTAAGGGCATGCTGAGAATGTGTAGTTTTGCAACATCTGGAAGGGCACAGTGGTCTCCAAACTGTGGACCTCCAGATGTTGCAAAACTGCAACTCCCAGCATGCCCAGACGCCAAGGGCTGTCTGGGCATGCTGGGAGTTGTAGTTTACAGGGTCCTATTACAGCAATGCATGTCGCTTTACGGCGACGTGCATTGCTGTAAAGGGCCCGACCGCGGCTGAAGAGGAACTCACCTGTCGCCGCCGCCGCCATCTTCATCGTCTGGATCCGGGTCTTCAGGGACGAGGTAAGTACCGGGGCCGGGCCCGAGCACTCCCCCGTCCCCCGCCGCGTCCTCCGGTCTTCCTCCCGTCCTCTCCGGACTTTCAGGGGCCGGGCAGGACGGGAGGAAGTAACCGCCCCCCCTCCTGCGATTGGTCGGTTAACTAACCGACGGATCGCAGGGGATCGGAGGAGGTGGCAGGCTTGCCACCTCGCTCCGATACTCCAGCATGGTCCTGGCTGTCTGTGACAGCCGGGATCATGCGAAATTACCGGGCGGTCGGGTCCCAGAGACCCGATCAGCCGGTATCGCCGCAGATCGCAAGGGCGATTTCCCTTGCGATTTGCGGCGATCGCCGACATGGGGGGCCTACATGGCCCCCCTCGGCGTTTGCCCTGGATGCCTGCTGAAGGATTTCAGCAGGCATCCAGTTCCGATCTCTGCCCGGCGAGCGGCAGAGACCGGAAAACGCCAGGACCTACGGGGACGTCCTGGGTCCTTAAGGCCCAGGGTGCGGGGACGTCCCCGTACGTCCTGGGTCCTTAAGAGGTTAAAGTGACAGTGGTCAGATGTTCAAAAAGTGGCCGGGTCCTAAGGTGTAAAATGGCTGGGTCCTTAAGGGGTTAATTTAAAAAATCCTGGGATAAATATATTGTAACTGGCAAGAGGTATAGGACCTGCTGTGCCACCCAACCTGTTTGCTTTGAGCCTCTCTCGAGGGCATTACACATATGTCTATTCTAAGATAATTAAAAGAAAATAATGTAAGGGTAGACTATATGGACCAGGTAGTGTTTTTCTACTGGTGTTTATCTTTCTATATATACACATATTTTCATTTGTTGTAGTTAATCTGCTGTTTCTTTCCATGTTAGGTAGTTTGCCATTGGTGATGCATGAACACTGCATTAATTATCATGTTAGAAGTAGGATCTTGCACGTTTCTTTTGTTTGCCTGAGGATCTTCCTTTGTTCTCTTGTTAATAGACTCTCTGGAAAAATCTATTGCAAATATGTTTTATCAACATGTTTTTATGGAAGAAATATATGCAGCATTTAACTGGCTGCCTGCTGGGATACCACCTGTTTGTGATGGACCTTTAGTGCAAATTATGCAAGCTCACTGGCTCAGTAATTACACTTCACATTTAATCATACTATAACTTCCAAGTTGTTTTCTAGAATGTTTGCAGAAGATGTTACAATGCTCATCCCCAAGCACAATAGACATCTGCACTAAGGCAATATAACAACCAACGAGGGGGACATTTCTCAGTGACCAGTCTCATAAAGCATTGTTTCAATAATAATAAAAAAATATGGTATCCAAAAAAGCACACATCCTTCACTTATATTTTATGTTACATTGGGGGAATTTATCAACGCTGTACAATTAAGGTTAGATGTGAAATTGTCGCAAATATTTTCACAAGCATTTAGGTTAGTAAAAATGTGACTTTTGTTATCAGTATGCTCCCCACAAATGATTTTTATGTTGCCTCACTTTTAGGTATCTAGATTTATAAAAGGTAACCTTAAAAAAAGACTAATTGTTTTGCACAAGTTGACTCCGGCAAACAGTCTGAAGCCATTCACTGTGCACATGGTTTACATTCAGATTTATTATACATCGTGTGCCATTTTGATAAATTTACCAGTATATACACATGATAAATTATCACCAATATCTTTATGACATAACAAAGACTACACTAGTAAAACATACAGAACCAGACAGGTCAAGTGAATGGTGTATACATTTCTATACATTTCTGTTGCAGGACTTGGCAGAAGCTTTGATCGGTCGGGGTATCAATGCTGAGACCCCCACTGACCAGCAGAATGAGCCAGGAAAAGTGCAGGTCATTGCTGTTCAATCCCTGACTTGTAGCGATCTTTGCCTTGCTGCTCCATTATAAATCTATGTAGAGCGAGACAAAGATCACTATAAGCTAGGAAGTAAACAGCAATGCCATACATTTCTCTTGGCTTGTTCTCCTTGAACATTGGGTGTCGCAGCAATGAGACGCCGACTGATGAAAACGTTTGCCATGTCCTTGGGATTTCACTTTACAAGTGCCCATATTTTGGTTAGTGGGCACTGATCCTGTTAGGATAGACCCTTGTCTATAAGTTCTTACAGAGAACCTATCAGTTCCTGAGGCCTAACTTACTGGCCCCAGGAACTGACAGGTCAGGAGGACAGCATTACGATGCTGCTCTCCTGAGCTGTCTGTGATGCTGCAGAGAGCAGAAATGTAACTTTATATGCGGCAGTCATGACTGGTTATACAGTCACAGCATGCTGTTACAGTTGTGTTTGCCATGCCCCTCCCATGCAGACAGGAGCAATTGACAGCCAGAGTTCAGCAGTGATACTTGCACCAACTTTTGAGTGCATCTCTTACTTCAGCTGTACAAGTTTACAGTATATTGTTTAACCTGTATCCTGTTATATGAAGAATATTTAGTGATTGATGACATATTAGTTATGAATAGTTAAGCTAAGCTGTCCAGAAAGAATACAATTACAGCTGTTCCAAAACTCTACTATAAGTTACATATAAGAGAAATAAAGTCTAAACAGTGCATCTTGACCATACTTGGGATAGTAGAAAGCATTTAAACTGTTTGTAATGGTACCACTTTTATGTGTTAACATAAATGTCAACACATAAAAGTGGTACCATTACAAACAGTTCAAATTCAGAGTATTCCTAATGCATTATTCAGATGGCAGGGTCACAATTTGGGGTTAAGAACATGAAGGCATGAATCCATCCTGCCTTGTATCCACAGTTCAGGCTTGTGGTGGTGAAATGGTGTGGGGAACATTTCCTTGGCACACTTTGGGTGCCTTAGTACCAAGTGAGCATTGTTTTAACATGACTGCCTGTTTGAGTAGTGTTACTGACCATATCATCCCTTTATGACCACAGTGTACCCATTTTCTAAAGGCTACTTCCAGCAGAATAACGCACCATGTAAAAGCTCACGTCATCTCAAACTGGTTTCTTGAACATGACAATGAGTTCACTGTACTCCAATGACCTCCACAGTTATCAGATGACTGGTAAAACATACATAAGTGACTGGTGTGACCCAGATAAATGCCTAGGTGGGGTAGGCTGTGGCAGGGTGTGGCCACTCAGAGACTGACAGTGGCACAGATGGTACAAGAAAAAGCTCACAGGCATCTTAAAGAGTTGCTTATGGTTCTCTAGCCCCTAGAAACTGCTATAAAGTGGAAGTTCAAGTTAATGTTATGCAACTGTTCAAGAGAATTAATCCAACAATCTTAAGGTGCAAGTGCTAAGTGTATAACTTAAAGGGGTTATAAAGTGGGAGGGGGTTTCCTAACTATGCCCATTGTGTGGGATATTTAAAATTGTGTGGCAGTATGACACATTGGGCCCAGGTGCTTTCCGGGCTAGACATGTCACGCTGCAGCTCAGGTAGGCGATCACACTGGAGGACCAGAGAAGAACACTGGATGCACTGTGGGAGTGCTGGTGGTAAGTAGAGTTTTTTTTTTTTTTTTTATATCCCACACAATGCCAATGGTTAGGACCCCCCCCCCTTCTGGAAAACCCCTTTAAAGTGGCTGTAACCATCTGTGTGAACATGGAAATGTATTTATCTGTTGGATGAGTCTAGTTACAGTATTTGGCAGATGCAAAATCACTAATCTAGTAAACAGATCTCCCTCTGCTCAATATTATCTCACCTGATTTTTAATACTAACCATTGGATATTTTTTTCCCCTTTGATATACCCCTTTAAAATATTTCTACATTACTAATCAGTTGTTACATTGGTTATGGTCACAATTTAGTATATGATATTTTCACTAAAATTTAAGTTGCAGCTCCAATAATACACAGCTATCATGATCTGAACAGCCATTCAATACACTGCAATAACCCATAAAACAGAATGTACCTGTATTTCCCAATACACTTATTATTATTATTTGAAGTCTCTGGTGATGAATAAAGATTTTCTCAACCTTTCCATTGACTGTGTTGTGGATAGAATATTAACAATTCTATGTAAATGTGATAGGATATGTTACTATCAAATCTGAAATATCCCCTTCCCCCTCACAATCACAGCATTCGAGCCAGTGAAGAATCACTGCATTAATTTACCCATCTTATAGCTACTGATGGTAATTAAAAGCTGTTGGAAAATCTTCATGATGTAAAAAAAATTTAACACCTCTCAACTTCACACACCTCTAACTGTTATCTCTCTCCATCTCTTTCCCATCTCAGGAAACAAGCGGTAACTACAACTGCAGTAAACAGATGCCTTATCAAAGTACAACAGTCATGGCTGTAAATGTTGGCACCCCTGACATTTTTCTAGAAAATTAAGTATTTCTCAAAGAAAAGGATTGCAGTAACACATGTTTTGCTATACACATGTTTATTCTCTTTCTGTGTATTGAAACTAAACTGAAAAAGGGAGGGACAAAAAAAAAGAAAATTGGACATAAAGTGACACCAAACTCCAAAAATGGGCTGGACAAAATTATTGGCACCCTTAACTTAATATTTGGTTGCACACCCTTTGGAAAAAATAACTGTAATCAGTCGCTTCTGTCATGACTTGCTCATGCAGACAGGTGCGGTTGCAGTATAGAGGTACGGAAACAGGACTTTTCAAATAAAAGTTCAGTGTTTTATTCACACGCCATGCGGCATCAAGCAAGTCTTTTCCAAGCCTCCAGGCAGTCTGCTCACCAGCTTCCAAACTCTCAGGGAAGATCTTTACACACTGCTCTCTCTGGCAGTGTGAGCTGCAACTAGCAAATCCTCTCCCAGCTGGTGAAGCAAGCTGCTTTTAAGGCGAACAAAAGGTTGCCTGGATTGTGGGGAATGGCCCCCACCCAACACTTGACCATTCCCAGTAAGAGCCGTATCTGATTAGCTTTGCAGCTATACTACAGCTGCAGTGTCAGTATGCAACATGCAGCACAGACACTGAAATAATTACCGGCTCTCACTTCACCGAGGCCAGGAACCTCGGTGACACACATCGACTGTCCACTATTATCCCTTTCACTTTCTCACATACCTCCCCCTTTGTTCAACCCTGAGGGGGTGGACACATGTGCAACAGTGGACCCGTGAAAGGGCATCGGTGTTGCCTAGCAACTGGCCAGCCCTGTGTTCAACTGTGAACTTAACCACATAGGCACCTAGGGCATACAGGTATGCCTTCGGTCCCTGGTACTTAAGGACCCAGGGCGTACCTGTACGCCCGCGGAAATTTTGGTCCCTGCCGTGCGACTGGCGGGGACCGGACCGGGGGGACTGCTGATATCGATCAGCAGGCACCCCGCGCAAATGCCCCATGTCGGCGATTGGGGCAAATCGCAAGTGAATTCACACCTGTGATTTGCGCCAATTCCGGGTCATACAGGTCTATGGTGACCCGGAATATAAGTGGGATTGCGGTTGTCCATGCCACCCCTCCTATCCCTACTATTGGTCGTCAAGACGCGATGACCAATAGCAGATTGGGGGCGGGGGTTAACTTTCGTTTTCTCCGTTCTGCCCACCCGCAATAGGCGGTGCAGGACGGGGAAACCGACTTACCCATCGGCCACTTACCCATCGGCGATGACTGCGGGCTGCGATCGGGACAGGGATCGGAGGAAGAAGAGGACGGCGATGTGACTCCCTGGATCCTACGGAAGCCGGTGAGTTGCCTAGCAACATCTGGAGGGCTACAGTTTGAGACCACTATACAGTGGTCTCTCTACTGTAGCCCTCCAGATGTTGCAAAACTACAACTCCCAACATGCCCAGACAGCTATTTGCTGTGTGGGCATGCTGGGATTTGCAGTTTTGCAACAGCTGGAGGGCTACAGTTTGGAGATCACTGTGCAGTGATCCAAATGTGGCCCTCTGGATCTTGCAAAACTACAACTCCTAGCATGCCCACACAGCAGTTTGCTGTCTGGGCATGCTAGGATTTGTAGTTTTGCAACATCTGGAGGGCCACAGTTTGGAGATCATTGTGCAGTGGTCCCAAACTGTAGCCCTCCAGATGTTGCAAAACTGCAAATCCCAGCATGCCCAAACAGCAAACAGCTGTCTCGGCATGCTGGGAGTTGTAGTTGAGTACCCCCAGCTGTTGCATAACTACATCTCTCAGAATGCCCTTCGGCGATCAGTACATGATGAGAGTTTTGCAACAGCTGGAGGCACACTGGTTGGAAAATACTGAGTTAGATAACTGAAGGTTTTCAACCAGTGTGCCTCCAGCTGTTGCAAAAGTACAACTCCCAGCCTGGACGGTCTGTCAGTAATGCTGGGAGTTGTAGTTTTGAAACAGCTGGAGGTTTGCCCCCCCCCCCCCCCCCCCATGTGAATGTACAGGGTACATTCACACGGGTGGGTTTACAGTAGGTTTTCTGCTTCAAGTTTGGGCTGCGGCAAATTTTTCGCCTCAGCGCAAACTCCTAGCAGGAAACTCACCTTAAACGCCCGCCAGTGTGAATGTACCCTAAAAACACTACACTAACATATAATAAAGGGTAAAACACAGCATATGCACCCCCTTACACTGTTCCGCCCCCAATAAAAATGAAAAATGTATCATACGGCAGTGGTTCCAAAACAGAGCCTCCAGCTGTTGCAAAACAACAACTCCCAGCATTTCCGGACAGCCACTGACTGTCCAGGCATGCTGGGAGTTTAGCAACAGCTGGAAGCACCCTGTTTGGGAATCACTGGCGTAGAATACCCCTATGTCCATCCCCTATGCAATCCCTATGCTGTCCTCAAATGCGCATGGCGCTCTCTCACTTCAGAGCCCTGCCATATTTCAAGGCAACAGTTTAGGGTCACACATGGGGTATTTCTGTGCTCTGTAGAAACTGCACTTCAAATTTTGGGGGGCTTTTTTCCTTTTACCCCTTATGAAAAGGAAAAGTTGGGGGCTACACCAGTTAGTGTAAAAAAAAAAAAAAATGTTTTTACACTAACATGCTGGTGTTGGCCCATACTTATTTTCACAAGCGGTAAAAGAAAAAAAAGACCCCCAAAACTTGTAACGCAATTTCTCCTGAGTACGGAAATACCCCATATGTGGGCATAAAATGTTCTGTGGACGCACAATAAGGTTCAGGAGTGAGAGCGCACTATGTACATTTGAGGCCTAAATTGGTGATTTGCACAGGGGTGGCTGATTTTACAGCGGTTCTAATATAAATGCAAAAAATTAAATACCCACATGTGACCCCATTTTGGAAACTACACCCCTCACGGAATGTAAGAAGGGGTATAGTGAGCCTTGACACCCCACAGGTTTTTGACAAATTTTCATTAAAGTTGGATGGGAAAATCCTAAACCCTAAATCCTAAATATTTCATTTTCACAAGGGAAAATAGGAAAAAAGCCCCCCAAAATTTGTAACCCCATTTCTTCTGAGTAAGAAAATACCCCATGTGTGGTTGTAAAGTGCTCTGCGGGCGAACTACAATGCTCAGAAGAGAAGGAGCGCCATTGGGATTTTGAAGAGAAATTTTGTCCGTAATTGAAGGCCACGTGAGTTTACAAAGACCCCATAGCGCCAGAACAATGGACCCCCCCACATGTGACCCTATTTTGGACACTACACCCCTCACAGAATGTAATAAGGGGTACAGTGAGTATTTACGCCCCACAGGTGTCTGACAGATTTTTGGAACAGTGGTGCGTGAAAATGAAAAATGAAATGTTTCATTTGCACAGCCCACTGTTCCAAAGGTCTGTCAAACGCCAGTGGCTTTGTAAACGCACATGGCCCACGACTTCCATTCCAAACAAATTCTATTTCCAAAAGCTCAATAGTGCTCCTTCTCTTCTGAGCATTGTAGTGCGCCAGCAGAGTACTTTACGTCCACACATTGGGTATTTCCATACTCAGAAGAAATGGGGTTACAAATTTTTGGGGTCATTTTCTCCTATTGCCCAATGTAAAAATGTAAAAATTTTTGGGGAAAAATGCATTTTAGTAAAAAAATAATAATAATTTTTCATTTACACATCCAACTTTCACAAAAAGTCGTCAAACACCTGTGGGGTTTTAAGGCTCACTGTACCCCTTGTTATGTTCCTTGAGGGGTGTAGTTTCTAAAATAGTATGCCATGTGGTTTGTTTTTGCTGTTCTGGCACCATAGGGGCTTCCTAAATGCGACATGCTCCTCAAAAACCATTTCAGCAAAATTTGCTTTCCAAAAGCTAAATATGACTCCCTCTCGTCTGAGCATTTTAGTTCGCCCGCAGAGCATTTTACATCCTAACATGGGGTATTTATATACTCAAAAGAGATGGGGTTACAAATTTTGGGGGGTATTTTCTCCCATTACGCTTTGTTAAAATGATAAATTTGGGGGGGAGGGAACTGCACTTTAGTAAAAAAATGTTTTTTCATTTACACATCCGACTTTAACGAAAAGTCGTCAAACACCTGTGGGGTGTTAACCTCCTGCGCGGTAATCCCGAGCGTGACTCGGGGTTAATTTTCCCTGCCAGGATCGGTAACCCCGAGTCGGGGTAGAATTGCAGAGTTCCCGGCTGGGCTGCACGATATATCACAAAAGCAATGCGATATGACTTCCGGTTCCGGCGCGGCCTTGTAGTGAGCCAGGAGACGGAGCTCCTGCTCACCACTATCGTACCCGCAAAGTACCAGCACCGGCCCCGCTCCCTGTACGTACCGGACTGCCCCGGGACACGCCAGCACTGCCGGGGACTCTGTATTCGGCCCACCCGGACACCGGGATCGCACGGCAGCAGGGAGTCTCAGGTGCGGCCGCACGCAGCTCCAACCCGCCGCCATCTTCATTATCTACAGCGGGCAGGAGATCGCGCCACAGGAGGGGAGCACAGCAGCTCTACGATCAGGAGTGGATCCCGGAATTACACAGAAGGTATCTCTGGGGTGCACAGCAACTGTACCTACCCTCACGACCTGGTCACCTCTTCCATTATCTGGGTGCCACTGCTGGAACTGTTATATAGCCCTGTTGCGCCTCTGGGTGCTGTGCCCTGCCCTTTGATCAGTCCTGTCCTGGATGAGGACAATATAAGGAACGTTCTCAATTTAAGCTCCTGCTGCCTATTATATCTCTTGGTGGTGATCCACAGCCACTACACAGACTGCATACTTACCTTCAAGGGTCCAGATTACTAGGAGCTATATTCATATATAGATCTGGTGGTTCCTGATCATCTTTATTTTCCTCACTGCTGCAATTCACAGTACTTGCTCTGGAGGGAGCTTTTATCACAACCATCCATTGAACGTTCTCCCACACTGGTAGGATCCTCCTGTCCTCACTCCAGCAATATTGTTGAGCCTATGGACCGCTATATTACCAAGGGTCAAGCACGGGACCCGGTGGGTGGCCTGAAGGCCTCACAAGTTAACCCCCCACTGGCTGTGTCCTCGCAACAGACAATACCTGCGGGTGTAAACTTTCCCTCTGAACGGATGGAGGTGACAGGCAGCCAACTGCTTTTTTCCCAAACCGCACCAGGTCAAGACACCTCTGCCCCGCCTCCACATCACCCCCCAGTCACGGGGGGGGGGGCGGCGGATGCTATATTGAACTGTCCCGCTGACCTTCAATCTCTGGCGGCTGCCCTAATGCAACTGATCGCCCCTACTATACAGAACACTGTGAAGGACACGATTCACTCGTCATTATCTCAATTGCAGTCTGCAGTGCAAGATCATGATATCAGGTTGGGAGAGGCGGAAAAACGTATAACTACCTTGGAAGAAGTGAATGGAGGGCTAGTCGCCAGAGTTCGGCAAGTGGAAAAAGACCTATGCAACGTCAGCGAGAAACTAGATGACTTGGAAAATAGATCCAGGCGTAACAATCTCCGCCTGGTGGGGGTGAGTGAAACTCTCCTACATTCTGATTTACAAGCATTCTGCGAAGGTGACCTCCCTAAAGCTCTGGGATTACAACACAAGTGCCGAGTTGAAAGGGCACATCGTCTGGGAAAATTACAGCCCAGCCGCTCGAAAGCTTCAGATGACGCTGCTTCTCGCCCACGCCAGGTGATCCTGAAGTTGCTGGATTACAACGACAAGATTGAAATCCTAAAGGCTTTCCGAAAGCGCACCTCCCCATTGACTTATCGCAACAAAAAAATTTAGATTTTTGAAGATTTTTCAGCAGAAATTACCAAGCGCCGCAAGGCTTTCAGCACCGTATGCACGGCACTGTACAGGGCGAAGAAGCACTTCTCCTTGCAATACCCAGCCATTTTAAAAGTCTTTTTGCCGGATGGCTCCTACAGATCCTTTCAGACCCCAGAGGATGCTTCGACCATGCTTCGGGAACTGCTAACTCAGACGACTGATCGACCTCAGACTCCCACCCAACGCTCCTCAACACCCCCGGTGGGCAGGGGTGAAACATCTTCCAGGCCGGGACGATAGAGCTCGGTCGCTGTATGACCATGGGAAAAGGAGGAAGTCGCCAAATCGACGCAGCAGGAGCCGCAGCAGCCGATCTTCTTCCCCGGACTGAGGACTGATTGTCTTTCTCTTGTTATGACATTTGCTCAGGGGTGGTGGTACAGGTAGGAGAGGAGACAGATGGGGATCCAGTTATATCAGTTATTAATGTTCATGGGTTATGGGTCCTGTATTCCTGTCATTGCTGTGAGTAGTCCGGGGCAAATTTGCTGATGCGCTGGGTACTCCGGGGACCCAACACTAGGTACTGTCTTTGCAGTGAAAAGTTACTGCTAGTTGAGTTATTCACAAGATATCATGGGGTGGTCACTGTCCATTGTTCAGCGAGGTGGGGGCGGGAGTACTGGCCTCGCTATGTGTCCGAAAAAAGAGAAGTCTCATACCACCCTGATGGCGTCCATAGTGTCATCCTGGACGCCTCTATATGGTGGATTGTTCTTAATATTGTTTATTATTCTGATGTTATTTGTTTCCTATTTCTTTCCTATCTTCCTTCGCATTCTCTGTGCTGATCTGGTTCGATTGTTTCTCCTCTCTGCTGTACCGCACTCTGTTCCACTACTGTCCTCAGTACAACTTCCTGAACTACTCTCATCCTCATCGCACCGCCTGCTACTATGTCTGCCGCTCCCACTCTTTTTCTCCACATGCTGGGATGTCCCTGGTGAGAGGACGAGTATCATCTGTTATCATCTGTCCTCCTGTGCCTATGGGGACAGGGGGCTATTGTAAACATGTGTAGAGTCATTTCATGGAATGTTAAGGGCCTGAAGTCGCCACAGAAACGTATGTCCATTCTGAGGTATCTCAAACGTCTCCGCCCCGATATTGTATTACTGCAAGAGACGCATCTCATGGAGGGTGATTATCAGAGGATGCGCAAACTATGGGTGGGACAGGTAGTAGGCTCGCCCGCAGTAGATGGCAAGTCTGGGGTGTTAACGCTAATACACAAGGCTTTTCCCTGCAGACTGATTTCTCACGTACATGACGCTGAGGGTCGTATATCCCATATCACACTTGAACAGGAGGGTCAGACATATGATGTTTTTAATGTATACGCGCCTAATGATGATAATGCTTCTTTTTTCACCTCTTTAACAGATACTATCAATCGCGTTGCAGGTCCGCTCACTCTACTGGGTGGAGACCTCAACACGGTGGCGAACCCATTGTTGGATAGATCTGGGACATCGAACCCGCCAGTGGTCATCCGTCAAAGTGACAAGGTTCTCCCCCCTCTACTCGACCAAACCAGTATGCAAGACGCCTGGTGTCACATTCACCCTGACGCTCGTGAGTACACTCATTTCTCCCACGCACACAACACGTGGTCCCGGATTGACTACTTTCTGGTGAGCCCATCCCTGTGCTCTAGAATACTGGAGGTACACATCCAGGAGATGGTCTTGTCTGATCATTCTCCTGTGACTTTAGACATCATGCCAACCAGTCCCAAGGGCACTGATTTCCTTTGGCGATTCCCGACCTATTTACACACTGATGACTCGTTCTTGGACCTGCTACGGGGGTGGTGGGTGGAGTTTGAGACTGACAATGCAGCTCACAGGGACACTCCAGTTTTATATTGGGAAACAGCCAAGACAGTGGTCCGTGGAAAAATTATGATGTATTGCTCCTCCTTAAAACGTAAGACCAGGGAGGGTTTCGAGGCTGCTAGTGTGAAGTTATCTGATGCGTACTCTCGCTTTGTTGGCTCCCCCACTCCGCCTAACAAATTGAAATGGCAGGAAGCTTGATCTAACTATGAGTTATGGCTTGATAGGAGGGAACGGATATATAGGTCCCACATAGAAACGGAATTTTTTAAATATGGTAACAAATCGGGACGGCTGTTGGCTAGGTTAGCTAAAGCGACGCTGGCCCCATCCCAAATCCTGGCATTACGTGACCTACAGGGTCAGACTAAACATGGCCCACGTGAGCTGAACCATATCTTGTGTTCTTATTATACCGATTTATATGCGGCACCCCGAGACTCCGATGGAGAGGGCGAACGATTTCTTAATTCACTGACTTTGCCGTCTCTGTCGGACGAACAGCGTCAGGAACTAGACGCTGAGATATCGGAGGAGGAAGTACGTCAGGCAATAGGCTCCCTATCTGGGGGCAAGGCCCCGGGACCTGATGGTTACCCGGGAGAATTTTATAAGGCATTAAAGGACAAACTATCCCCCACCCTGACGGCTTACTTCAACGAAATTTATAGAACGGGAAGTGTTTCCCCGACTGCCAAATTGGCATACATCAAGGTATTGCCCAAGTCGGGGAAAGACCTCCTGGACCCTGGCTCCTACCGTCCCATTTCCCTCATCAATCAGGATGTGAAAATACTCTCTAAGATATTAGCAGATAGATTGGCTCGGTTTTTGCCTCATTTAGTGGGGGATCACCAGGTTGGATTTGTAAAATCCAGATCTGCGGTAACCAATATACGTAAGGTGCTGGCGGTGATGGATGGGATCCGGGGTCAGTCGCAGCCGGACACCCAGCCTTCACTGCTGACGCTTGATGCCGAGAAGGCTTTCGACAATGTTCGCTGGGACTGGCTGGGACTGGTCTTATCTAAATTCGGGATCAGTGGGAAATTTAGCTCCTTTTTATCTGGCCTTTACGATGGTCTAACTGCCAAGGTATCAACCCCAGGCTTCCTATCTCCCCCTATCCCGCTGTTGAGGGGCACGAGACAGGGCTGCCCATTATCCCCCTTATTGTTTGACTTAGCTATCGAGCCCCTGGCTCGAGCACTTTTATCGGGTGATGTATTTGAGGGGATCATGGTAGGCTCCAGGGAATTACGACTTTCCATGTTTGCGGACGATGTCCTACTTTATCTCAATAATCCTGTGAGAGATGTAGTTAAAATATTGGAATTTCTAACGGAAGTAGGTCAATTCACGGGTTATAGGGTAAATGCAAGCAAAAGCATGCTGTTACCTCTGGGTACTGGGACCCCTAGAAACTTACTCTCCACGGGAGACTTGGGGGTGACAGTAACAATGTCTCATATCACCTATCGGGGGATCCGCATAGGGCGCACGTCTGACACCCTGTATAAATTAAATTACGCCCCCATTCTTAAGAAGATTTCATTGGAACTAAAACGCTGGGAAAATTTACCACTATCTTTTCTGGGACGTTGTCACCTGGTCAAGATGATTAGCTTTCCTCGCCTCCTATACCCTCTCCAAACGCTGCCTATACTTTTGCGACATGTTGATATTCGTCAACTTAATGCTGATTTCACCCGCTTTCTATGGCAGGGGAAACGCCCACGAATTGCCCTACAAAAACTCATGCTGAGCAAGGCGGAGGGGGGAGTCAACTTCCCGAATGTGCGGGGATACAATTTGGCGTGCTTATTCCGGCATGTAAGGGACTGGCTGCATGGCACAACCTATTACTCTAATATATTGGTAGAACGAGCATTGGCGGCACCTTGGTCTCTGAGTGCGTTACTTCACACATCGTATGCTAAGTTGCCTCCTATGGTCAAGTCTTCTATCTTGTTACGAGACACTATAGTGGCCTGGAGGGAAGTGCGCAAGCTGTATCGCCTTCCCTTTCTCCTTTCTAAACACATGCCCTTTAGGGGCCACCCCGAACTGCCCCACTGTGTCACCTCTCACTGGTTACGACTTTGGGAATCTAGGGGGGTACTGACGGCGGGTCACCTTATCGACAAGAACAATGCACAATGGCTTTCACCCAGGGATATCTTAAGGACCTTTGGTTTGCCCCAGTCACATTTACTCTATGCCAACCAACTGTACTCCTTCTGCTCGTCCAGGTTGAGAGATCTATCAGGGGAAGCTGTCGATCACCCCCTTGACCATGTTATTGGCCTGGAGCCGAGGAGAGCGTCTATTTCTTCGCTCTACTCCTCTTTTCGGAATAGACTTCTTAAACTGGACCCGCAGAAACTGTTCCCCACATGGGAACGCTGGACGGGGGACACGAATATACACAATATAATTTTGTCGGGTTGGGGTTTAGTGCGCAAACACATCATCAACGAGAGATGAAGGGAGACTTATTACAAATTATCTCACGCAGCTCTTTACGGATTTAATATCCTACCCTCACCCACATTTCCTGATAGACTCACGAGTTGTCCCAAATGTACCACACCCTTGACTAATCTATATCATGGAGTTTGGAGTTGTCCGGACACGGCTGACTACTGGCGGATGGTATGTACTTATATACATGATAAGTGGAGGATTACTCTCCCTTTCACACCTCAGGCCCTGCTCTTTCACCAATTTAGGCCACCGGAGGGAGGGGGGGGGGGAGGGTAGACATATACCGCATATCATTCATGTTGTGCTACTGGTGGCTTTGCGGTGTCTCTTTTTGAGGTGGTTGGAACTGCTGATTCCAGACTTAAGCTTATTGATAACCCAATTGAAGGTTTATATGGGAGTAGACCGTTTAGATGCAGAACGCCATCGCAACTCAGGAACAAAGAAGTTCTTCTCTAAATGGAAGTCCTTTATTGTAACACACTTTGATTCCCAGGGGACAGCTGACATAGTTAGACCATTCAGACACACAGAGTGGTATATTTTGGAGCTCCTAAAGGGCACTTTGGGAGCGCTACAGCTTCCAGACAGTTAGGAGCTGATGGATCAATGACTCTAGATGACAAATGGACTCCCATGGGAGTCGAGGGGTGAAAGAAGGGGATTGTTTGGTTCTTTATTATTGTTACTCTTAGAACAGTTTATTATACTGTCACTTTTTGTATGTTTATAATTTTGTTTTGCAAAATGGTTAATAAAAATATATTATAAAAAAAAAAAAGCAATGCGATATAGCGATGCGGCCCCCGGGAAAACATGCGATTATCTGCTCGGGTTGGCTCCCGTTGCGGGGGCCGGCCAGAGCAGGTAAAGAAAAATACTAAAAGTCCGGGCATGCTGGGAGTAGTAGTTTCACAACAGCTGAAGGCACCCTGTTAGAAAAACACTGAGCTAAGTGTAAAAGGAAAAAGTTATAAAATAAAAAAGCCTTTTGCCTAATCCCGGTCCCTGAAGATGTTGTTCCCCTCCGTGCGCTCTGGTCCCTGCTCTCTTCACTATTCATCTTACAGGACCTTTCACTTTTCAGCCAATCACAGGCCACAGTGGTGTAAAGCCTGTGATTGGCTGAAGGGGAAAGGGCTTGTTCTGCAGCAAATACACTAGATTTGAAATCTGCCTGGCAAACCTAGTGTATGCTGCTGCAGGATAATAATGTGACAAGAGGGGGGAGAATGTGACAGGGGGGGGGGATGTGACAAGGGGGGGAATGTGACAGGGGGGATGTGACAGAGGGGGGGAATGTGACAGGGGGGGAATGTGACGGGGGGAATGTGACGGGGGGGGGAATGTGACAGATGGGGGGAATGTGACAGGGGGAATGTGACGGGGGAATGTGACAGGGGGGGAATGTGACAGAGGGGGGGGGGGATGTGACAGGGGGGGATGTGACGGGGGGGGAATGTGACATGAAGGGGGGATGTGACAAGGGGGGGATGTGACAGGGGGAGGGCAATGTAACATGAAGGGGGAGTATGTGACAAGGGGGGGATGTGACAAGGGGGGAATGTGACAAGGGGGGAATGTGACAAGGGGGGGAATGTGACAAGGGGGGAAGAATGTGACAAGGAGGGGGGAGAATGTGACGGGGGGGATGTGACAAGGGAGAGGGGGAATGTGACAAGGGAGGGGGAATGTGACGGGGGAGATGTGAAATTCAGTGAAAAAATTGTACCACTTTCGGTACAAATTTCCAGACAGAATCATACCGCCAGGGAGGTTAAGGCTCACTGGACCCCTTGTTATGTGCCTTGAGGGGTGTAGTTTCCAAAATGGGGTCACATGTGGGTATGGTATGCCATGTGGGGGTTTTCTGCTTTTCTGGCACCATAGGGGCTTCCTAAATGTGACATGCCCCCCAAAACCCATTTCAGCAAAATTCACTCTCCAAAATCCCATTGTCGCTCCTTCCCTTCTGAGCCCTCTACTGCGCCCGCCGAACACTTGACATCCACATATGAGGTATTTCCTTACTCGAGAGAAATTGGGTTACAAATTTGGGGGGGCTTTTTCTTCTATTACCCCTTGTAAAAATTCTAAAACTGAGTCTACAAGAACATGCGAAAAAACATGCGTGTAAAAAATGAAGATTTAGAATTTTCTCTTTTGATGCTATTCCTGTGAAACACCTAAAGGGTTAACAAACTTTCTGAATGTCATTTTGAATACTTTGAGGGGTGCAGTTTTTATAATGAGGTCATTTATGGGGTATTTTTAATAAGAAAGCCCTTCAAATCCACTTCAAGTCTGAACTGGTCCCTGAAAAATTCCGATTTAGAAAATGTTGTGAAAAATTGTAAAATTGCTGCTGAACTTTGAAGCCCTTTGATGTCGTCCATGCGTAAAAACATGTCACCTTTATGATGAAAATATAAAGTAGACATATTGTATATGTGAATCAAAATATAATTTATTTGGAATGTCTGTTTTCCTTACAAGCAGAGAGCTTCAAAATTAGAAAAATGCAAAATTTTCAATTTTTTCATCAAATTTTGGAATTTTTCACCAAGCAATGATTCAAGTATCGACAAAGTTTTACCACAAACATAAAATAGAATATGTCACGAATGCATCCCAGAGTTATTAATGCTTAATGTGACAGTGGTCAGATGTTCAAAAAATGGCCGGGTCCTTAAGGTATAAATGGGCTGGGTCCTTAAGGGGTTAAAGGACAAAAACCACTGGGTTACCCTGGCATTTTTGTCCTTAGCCTGGCATATCCACTTGACAGGGGAATGAGATGAAACTTCCTCCCCAACAAATAATAGCGGAGAGTCTCGAGTTTCCACTTAATGGCCAGGCACTCTCTCTCCACTATACCATACCTGGTCTCAGCCAGGGTAAGTTTGCGGCTGAGAAAGACAACGGGATGCTCCTCCCCGTTGACTTCCTGTGAAAGTACAGCACCGAGACTTACCTCAGAGGCATCCGAGTGTACTACAAACTCCTTTTTGAAGTCGGGTGTGACCAAAACCGGAGACCCACATGGGGCCGACTTCAAAGCAGAGAAAGCCTGCTCTGCCTGCTCATTCCAATGCACCATTACCGACTTGCGTCCCTTCAAGAGGTCTGTTAAGGGTGCAGCTATTGTAGCAAAGTGGGTGATAAACCTCATATAGTAACCCACCATCCCCTGGAATTACTTCACCTGTTGGGTAGTAACAGGTCATGGCCAATTCCGAATGGCCTTTACTTTGTTTACCTGGGGTTTGACAACTCCACGCCCAATGACATGCCCCAGGTTTTTGGTCTTTTCTAATACAGTTGCACATTTTTTGGGGTTAGCAGTTAACCCAACCTTCCTGAGGGAGTCTACAACGGCCTGCACTTTTGGTAGGTGACTTTCCCAGTCTGTACTGTGAATGATGATATCATCTAGATAAGCTGAGGCCTACCGATGATGAGGCCGAAGCACAATATCCATTAGCCTTTGGAACGTAGCAGGAGCGACATGTAGACCAAAGGGTAACACCTTGTATTGAAACAAGCCTTCTGGTGTGGCGAATGCGGTTTTCTCTTTGGCAGCCTCTGTCAAGGGTACCTGTCAGTACCCTTTTAAAAGGTCCAAACAGAAAAGTACCTGGCTTATCCCAGCTTCTTAATAAGCTCATCAACTCGGGGCATGGGATATGCATTCAGTTTCCGGAAATCGTTACAGAACCGTAACATACCGTCTGGTTTGGGTATTAAGACTATTGGACTGGCCCACTCACTTTTCGATTCTGCGATGACATCCCCTTCACATACATCTTCTCTGTCTTATTTCAGTGCAGACCTGCGTCCTCAGAAGACAAAGCAGGGGGAGGGGAGATGAGGAGCTGTGTAGGAGCTTCTTGCTCTCATGCACACCTGTGTCCTCCAGGAGGGGGAGATGAGGGGGCGTGGCCTATCTCTGTCATGCAGTTCTCAAAGAACAGAGAAAAAAAAAGCTCTGGCATCTTGTCCACAGCCTAATCCTAACCTGTGGACAACAGTCAGAGATCCAACACAGAACTACAGAACTTCCTGGCCCACAAACAGGTAAGAAAAAAAGACACATGCTACACAAACATATAAAACATGTCAATTGCAAAAAACATGACCATTAAAAGAAGATGCAATATAGCCAAAAATCTTAACCACCGGAGTACCCCTTTAAGTCCCCGTGGATACACATGACCCCAGCTTTCCGGTCCTTATACTCAGTGGGCGGCACCAGGTCAGACCTCACCAAAGTAACCATGCTGCCAGAGTCCAACAGTGCTACCACCACAGTATCTCCCACCTTCACCCAACAGAGGTGACCATAGTCCATCGTTTTGGGGATACCCGAGGCACACAGTCTTTGGACATACATGGAGGGGCGGGGGGCAAAGTTAATGTCCATGGGTTCTCCCTGGTGGGGACAATGGTCCCTGACATGTCCCAGCTCCTGACACCCCCAACACAGCAACGGGGCGGGGTCTTTATGGAACACCTCCTGGGGAACTTTAGGGCCTACCAACCGCCTGGGCCGTACTAACAGTCACTTGTCCACAGGATCGTTGCCCCTAGCAACAACTCTGAGGGTTTATCCCAGGCTTGGTTCTTACCAACAGCGTACTGCAACTCAATCGCTAACCTCACTGCGTTGCCCGCATCCTCCACCAAATGTGATGACTGGCTCTTGCAGACAGGTGCGGTTGCAGTATAGAGGTATGGAAACAGGAATTTTCAAATAAAAGTTCATTGTTTTATTCACACTTGGCAAACAGTCTTTAAATGCAGAACAGAGGAAAAAGTATGTATTCCTTAGGTGTTTGTTCACACCTGAGTCCATGCCATGCGGCATCAAGTAAGTCTTTTCCAAGCCTCCAGGCAGTCTGCTCATCAGCTACCAAACTCTCAGGGAAGATCTTTACACACCGCTCTCTCTGGCAGTATGAGCTGCAACTAGCAAATCCTCTCCCAGCTGGTGAAGCAAGCTGCCTTTAAGGCCAACAAAAGGTGCCCTGGATAGTGGGGAATGGCCCCCACCCAACACTTGACCATTCCCAGTAAGAGCTGTCCCGGATTAGCTTTGCAGCCATACTAGAGCTGCAGTGTCAGTCTGCAATATGCAGCACGGACACTGGAAAAATTACCGGCTCTCACTTCACCGAGGCCAGGAACCTTGGTGATACATATCGACCGTCCACTTTTATCCCTTTCACCTTCTCACACTTCCACCATCAATAAGCTTCTTACACCTCTCAGCCAGAATGTTGGACCACTCTTCCTTTGCAAACTGCTCCAGGTCTCTCTTATTGGAAGGGCGCCTTTTCCCAACAGAAATTTTAAGATCTCTCTACAGGTGTTCAATGGGATTTAGATCTGAACTCATTGCTGGCCACTTCAAAACTCTGCAGCGCTTTGTTGCCATCCATTTCTGGGTGCTTTTTGACATATGTTTGGGGTCATTGTCCTGCTGGAAGACCCAAGATCTTGGACACAAACCCAGCTTTCCGACACTGGGCTTTACAGTGCGACCCAAAATCCGTTGGTAATCCTTAGATTTCATGATGCCTTGCAGCAGCAAAACAATCCCGAAACATCATTGAACCGTGCTTTACCAAAAAGCTCTGTCTTGGTCTCATCTGTCCTCAAGTTCATTTTGGCAAAATGTAGTCTTGCTTTTTTATGTCTCTGTGTCAGCAGTGGGGTCCTCCTGGGTCTCCTGCCATAGCGTTTCAGCCTGCAGGACAGCTTGAATATCTTTGGAACTTGTTTGGGGCTGCTTATCCACCATCCAGGCTATCCTGCAGTGACACCTTTCATCGATTTCTATCTTCCGTCCACGACCAGGGAGATTAGCTACAGTGTCAGGGGTTGCAAACTTCTTGATAATGTTGCACACTGTGGACAAAGGCAAATCTAGATCTCTGGAGATGGACTTGTAACCTTAAGATTGTTGATATTTTTCCCCAATTTTGGTTCTCAAGTCCTCAGGACAGCTGGAATAACTTGTCCTTAGATAGTTGTTTCTATTGTCCACACTTAGAGTGACAGACACACAATGCAAAGACTAAGTAAACTTCTCTCCTCTTTATCTGCTTTTAGGTGTGATTTTTATATTGCCCCCACCTGTTACTTGCCCTAGGTGAGTATAAAGGAGCATAACATGCTTGAAACAATCTTATTTTTCCACAATTTTGATAGGGATCCAATAACTTTGTCCAGCCCATTTTTGGAGTTTGGTGTTACATTATGTCCAATTTGCTTTTTTTCCTACATTTTTGGGTTTAGTTCCAATACACACAAAGGGAATAAACATGTGTATAGCAAAACATGTGTTACTGCAATCCTTTTCTGTGACAAATACTTAATATTCTTGAAAAAATTCAGGGGTGCCAACATTCACGGCCATGACTGTAAATAGTGTATTAGTTCCGGAGTCAGGTATGGAATGTAGAGAAGAAATCCCGGCACATACTGTATTCTTCTGCCAAATGCGATGTGTTTATTAAACACAGTGCAAATACACACATAATGCGTTTCGGCCAAAGCTTTGGCCAAAACGCGTTATATGTTTATTTGCACTGTGTTTAATAAACACATCACATTTGGCAGAAAAATACAGTGTGTGCCGAGATTTCTTCTCTACCATTGCTAACTACTCCACGTGCACCACTACGGGACTCGAGTGCTGACCCTTTCCACTTCTATCAGGGATGGAATGTAGACCTTCAAAAGGGAACAATGAAATACATTATGTGCTTTGAAAGAAGCTGGTAATTTCAGTTTACCCTAGAAATCTCTGCAAGGCTTTTAGTAAGGAGGGTCTCACCCACTCAGTCAGAGCCTTGACCTTGGCAGGATCCATCTGGTATCTACCATGCGTCAAAATGTAACCCAGAAACTGCCCCTTTTTAATGGCAAACTCACATTTCTCAAGTTTGACAAATAGTTAATTCTGACGAAGGACCTACAGGACAGCACAGACATGATTAGTGTGTATTAGTGCATATTAAAGGCAATTTTCCACTCATCACCCTTCTTTATGCAAATAATATTGTATGCCCCCGCAGATCAAGCTCAGTAAACCAATTGGTGCCCTGTATCTGATTAAACAAGCCAGGAATTAAAGGAAAAGGATATTGATTTTTCAGTTATTTGATTCAATCCTCTGTAATCAATACATGGTCTAAGACCATTTTTATTTAGAAACAAAGAAAAACCCAGCCCTCATGGGGGGACACCGTGAGTCAAATATGACCTTTCAGTTAATTGGTTATGTGGTGACGCCAGTTGTGGTGTGGATGGGTGTAGGTGGATGGGGCAGATGGTATAGCCCAGGGGCAAGGTGTTATTAACCCCTAATGTTCGTGACGCCAGAGTGGTTTTTCCGGTAACCACCCGAACGGTAGCACCGCTATCCCAAGGATAGGCAGGGCAATAATAGTCCAAGACCAGGTAAGGGTTAACTGTAGCATTTCTGAGGTTAGACAGTTGTTAACCCCTTAATGACCAAGCCCATTTTCACCTTAAGGATCAGGCCAATTTTATTTTTGCGTTTTAGTTTTTTCCTCCTCGCCCTCTAAAATCCATAACACTTTTATATTTGCGTGACCAATTGTACTTTGTAATGAAACCTCTAGTTTTACCATAAAATGTACGGCGAACCCCCGTTTTCCCACTGTACAATTTACGGTAAAAATGAAATGTGTTCTTTATTCTGTGGGTCAATGTGATTCAAATGATACCCATGACTAGATACTTTTATATTTTTCTACCGCTTAAAAAAAATCTAAAATTTCTTGTAAAAAATCAGTAATCTTAAATCGCTCTATTTTGACCACCTATAACTTTTTCATCTTTTTGTATATAGGCCAGTATGAGGGCTCATTTTTGCGCTGTCATCTGTACTTTTTTTAGATACCATATTTGCATGTATAAAACTTTTAGATCATTTTTTATTAATTTTTTTAAAATAAAATGTGACAAAAAAGCAGCATTTTTTTACTTTTTTTTTTATTTTTTACGTTTATGCCATTCACCATACGGGATCATTAACATTATATTTTGATAGTTTGGACATTTACGCACGTGGCAATACCAAATATGTTTATTAAAACGGACAATTTTCATTTTTATTGGGGGAGGGGATTTTTCACTTTTTATTTTTACATTTTTCAACTTTTTTTTAACACTTTTTATGTCCCCATAGGGGACTATCTATAGCAATCCTTTGATTACTAATACTGTGCAGTGCTATGCATAGGACACAGCACTGCTCAGTATTATCGGTGATCTTCTGCTCTGGTCTGCTCGATCGCGGAAGTCGGCCATTACGAGCGGGTCCCCGGCTGCTGCTAGCAGCCGGAACCTGCCGTGTATGACGTGAGCACCCTTCCAATGCTCGCGGTCATACACAGGACGTAAATGTACGTCCTGGTGCGGGAAGTCCCGCCAAACCAGGACGTACATTTACGTCCGTGGTCGTTAAGGGGTTAAAGTCTTTAAAGCTAGGCGAGAGCAGCATGCTGGGACTTGCAGTAATTCTGGGTCCGACTTCAGTAAAGCCACTCTATTATTGACTTGACTAGTGACTTGACTTCGGTAGAGACAGCAGACATAGATGAGTTGACTTACTGACAATGTGGCTGGTGTGCAGGCTTTATGGCCTCCAGGTGTACCGGACACAGGATCTGTGATGTCTGTGCTTTGCTGTTCCTCAGGATGTAAGAGCTAAGACAGAGATTGTAATGGCCCCTCCTCTTATAAAGGGGGGTTGGGCAAGAAGCCCATAGGTCAAGCTGCAGGTCAGGTGGTCAACTGGTACTCTCTGGGTAACATAACACATCATGTGAACATAACAGGTGATACCTCCAAAGGTTCTTAAAGGTATTTTATACTTTATATACCTATACATAACATTATGCACTATATTTACAACACTATACATAACATTAGACTTACTACTATGGGGGAGACGCTGCAGGAGAGCCCCTAGGACAATGAGGGACTCAACCTGACAGGGCCTAAGAACTGTACAGAGGTATATCCTGTACTGGGACATTACAGTTTCAAAATACTCTTTCATGGCCCCTCTTTCGGGACCCAACAAATTGTAAATACGCCCCTTGGGGTATTTAACTCTGGGAATCAACTCTAAAGCACAAACTTAATCTCAATGTGGAGGAAGAGTAGAGGAGGCCTCCTCAGAAAATAGGCAAAAATATTTTAAAATAGTTGTTAGGAGATACCTGTGCACCTGAATAGTCTCTCCTGAAACCACTCAGGCGCTGGCGTTTCCCGGCTGCTCCCATCTAGGACAGGACTGTATCACATGACCTGGATCCCCGCAGTAGAAGCATAAGCCCTGATTAGCCCGCAGCTTCTTCTTTTTCTCTGAATTTTTTTACCCGATTACATGGGTACCTCTGAGGTGAAAGAGAAGGAAGCAAAGTCAGAAAACAGAAAAGCAAGACATAGGGGTATCAGAGCATTCACGCCTCCTTTCTCTTAGTCTTCTGTCCAGGCGAACAGCCAGTGTCATTGCCTGTTCTAATGACTCAGATGGTGGGTAACTAATTAACAAGTCCTTGAGTCTGTAGATCACGCCCAGTCTGAACTGACACCTAAGTGCTGGATCATTTTATCCGGAAGCCACACACCATTTGAGAAACTCAGCACAATAAACTTCTTTAGTATTACGTCCTTGTTTTAACATGGTCAGCTGACTCTCGGCAAAAGCTGTACGGTCGGGTTTGTCATAGAGCAGACTGAGTGAGACAAATAACGCATCCACTGAACTGAGTTCAGGAGCAGATGGGGGAAGAGAGAATACCCACTCCGGGAAATCTCCCTGCAACAAAGACATAACTACACCAACCTACTGAGACTCCATACTTGCAGATAGGGGTCTCAAGCAGAAATATAATTTACAACTCTCCCAGAATACAACAAAGGATTTACGGTCACCAGAAAATCTGTCAGGCAACTTGATTTTAGGCTCCGTTATTATAGAGGTAGAAATCTCAGGAAGCTGACCACAGGCCATCTCCTGAGCCAGAACATGTTCAGCAAGTGTTTGAACAAGATGGGTGAGACCCTGTATTTGTTCCACCAATGCTGTCATGGCATCCATATCAGCAGTGAACAAATGCAAGAGAAAACACAGTTTGCGTCTGTGAAAATGTCACACAGGGGCAGGGAACAGTGAAGCCCTAAGTCACCCACAGTCACTGTCCCTACCTCTTGCCTATACGCCCTAAGTGATGGATCAACAACCACAATGACAAACCCTCCCTGCTAAGTGCCGGGGTAGCGTTGTCAAAATAATAAAATACAAAAACAGTAAGAGTCAGGAAACGGTCAAATCAATGTCAATCTAGCTGAGGTCGATACCAGGAAATAGCAGAGTACAGGAAATCAGCGCAAGAGAAGAGTCAAGGGAAAAGCCAAAGATCGATAAACAAGCAGGTTTCCAGTAAGCAAGAGGTTTCAGCTAAGGTATAACCTTTCACAGACAATGAACTGATCACTGCTGCTATCTTAAATAGGCAGGTGATCAGGGATACACCTTCCTGATAGGTAACAGAGCTGAGAACCACAGCCAGATGACACAGGTGAGCTCCAAGCAGCTCCAGCCCAACTAGAGTCATTTAACTCTTCGTGTTCAGCCAGAGCCAGACATTGCATAATTTTTAGAAGAGACTTCCTTCTGAGACAACAGCCATGCAGACCAATTTGATGCAGTGTAGGGCATATGGTCTGTCAGAGCACTGACAGACTGACCCCACCCCACCCCTTCAGCCTCTGCAGCAATTCACAAAGACAACCTTTGGATATGATGCTGAGCATGTGCACTCAACTTTTTTTTGGTTGACCATGGCAAGGCCTGTTCTGAGTGGAAACTGCTTTATAATCTTGCCAACCATGCTGCAGCTCAGTTTCAAGGTCTTAGCAATCTTCGTATAGCCTAGGCCATCTTAATGTAGAGCAACAATTCTTTTTTCAGATCCTCAAAGAGTTATTTGCCATGAGGTGCTATGTTTAACTTCCAGTGACCAGTATTAGAGAGTGTAAGAGCGATAACACTACATTTAAGACACCTGCTCCCCATTCACAACTGGGACCTTATAACACTAACAAGTCACATGACACCGGGCAGGGAAAATGGCTAATTGGGCCCAATTTGAACATTTACACTTAGGGGTGTACTCACTTTTGTTGCCAAGGTTTAGAAATTAATGGCTGTGTGTTGAGTTATTTGAAGGGAACACAACATTAAACACTATTATACAAGCTGTGCACTCACTACTTTACATTGTAGCAGAGTCTCATTTGTTACATGAAAACACGTGTTGTTACATGAAAAGATTATAATAGTACAATTCTTTTTTTTTTTTTAAGTGAGAGGTGTACTTGTGTGATATACTGTATTTGAATACTAGCAACAGAGCCTAAAAAAGGAAAAAGGCACACGCACCCCCTAGTGCAGTACTTTTAGATACTTGGCAAGTGCAAATAAAGAAATACACTTAGCAAGTGATGTTGTGCTCAGGGCACAACACCATGTAGCGTAGTGCTTTGTAAGCAGCCTAGATCCTCCCGTCAGGTCCTCGCTCACCGGTTCACAACAGTAGAAGCAAAAGCAGAGAAAAATGGATCTTCACCAGGCGCAATTACAGTGTTAAATAGTGGTGACTGGAATCATGGATATAGCATCACAAAGGTTTATTAGGCACAACAAACAACGGGTTTCTTGCCCGGAAAGGGCACTTCATCAGGCAATGTGAACATGGACAGATGTGTCATCAGAGAGCACTGTGGACAGACAGAAAAGAAATTCAAACAGAAAAGAACTTTCTCTGTAGTAAACCACAGCTGATAAGTACTGGAAGGATTGAGATTTTTTTTAATAGAAGTAATTTACAAATCTGAAAAAGAAAAAGAAATTGTGCAGCTCACAATTTTTACACTGTCCGAGGTCTGATGGGCATACACCTATACCCAAGGTGTAAATAATATAAATCTAGATTGCCCGACCTCAAGGAAAGTGTCCGGGATTTTTCTTTAAATATGAAAAATAATACATTTTTTGAAAACCGTGCTTCAATTGTTATATATATTCTTTACTTTATTAAAATTAACAGTATCTAATAAACTATCTTCACACAGGGCCCTTGTGTGAAAAATAGAATAGACAGTTCACAATTATTAATAAAACGTAAAACATATAATAGATATAAAAATTGTTGCCACTAGTGAATAACTGTTCATTTGATCCTGTTGTAAATATTCAGATAATGTTATAGCAACCAGCGTCCATGAATGTCACTAAATGGTTAACACAGGTTGTAGCCTGGTTATTAAATGTTAAATGTTCAGATGTTTCAAAAATGTTTCTGAATGTTCAGATATATCAGAAATATTTCAGTTATGATGGATGTAGCACTGTAGCCTATGTGTAGAGCACTATAGTACAGGTGGCAGAATATTTTACCAGTCTCTGGATAGCTGTCCGCTGTAGGTGGAATTAGGATACCAGCGATCTTCCCAGGGTTGCAGGAATTGAGCGCTGGCTTGCGCTGGCGATGGCAGGTCTGGACTGCGCCGGACCAATGGAGAGCCGCTCGCTGATGGTGGAACTCACTGCTGTAGGTAGTTGGCAAAACCTCGTGGGGTCAGCGTGTGACGTCACTGGTAACCGGCTGGAGGCCAACACTGGAGACAGAGGCTGGAGACTTTCCTCAGTAGTCAAGGGACGTGACCCCAGTGCCCTGAAACGCGTCTAGTTTTGATTTTATCCGCCACTATTGATCCTGAACACAGCGCCAATACACGAATTTGGATTTGTGCCATCATCACAACTATCGCTACCTGGTAGCCCAGCCTATTCCATCAAGTGAGCACGCACAGCCTCTGGTTCCAGCCTCTGTCTTCAGTGTTTGCCTCCAGCCGGTTACCAGTGACGTCACACGCTGACCCCTGGTTTTGCCAACTACCTACAGCAGTGAGTTCCACCATCAGTGAGCGGCTCTCCATCGGTCCGGTCAGTCCAGACCTGCCATCGCCAGCGCAAGCCAGCACTCAACTCCTGCAACCCTGGGAAGATCGCTGGTATCCTAATTCCACCTACAGCGGACGGCTGTCCGGAGACTGGTAAAATATACTGCCACCTCTGCTATAGTGCTCTACACTTAGGCTACAGTTCTACATTAATCATAACTTTTAAATATTTCTGATATATCTGAACATTCAGAAACATTTTTGAAACATCTGAATATTTTACATTTAATAACCAGGCTACAACCTGTGTTAACCATTTAGTGACATTCATGGACGCTGGTTGCTATAACATTATCTGGATATTTACAACAGGATCAAATGAACAGTTATTCACTAGTGGCAACAATTTTTATATCTATTATATGGTTTACGTTTTATTAATAATTGTGAACTGTCTATTCTATTTTTCACACAAGGGCCCTGTGTGAAGATAGTTTATTAGATACTGTTAATTTTAATAAAGTAAAGAATATATATTACAATTGAAGCACGGTTTTCAATAATTTAATTATTTTTCATATTTAAAAAAAAATCCTGTACATTTTCCTTGAGGTCGGGCAAACTAGATTTATTTGTAATTTACAAATCTGTTTAACTTTCTGGCACCAGTTGATTTAAATAAAACTGTTTTCTACCGGAGTAGCCCTTTAACAATGTGGCTCCTTCCGATCCCCACTTCTCTTTCCTGCCTCGTTCTAGGAGGAGAGGTCTGAGCAGGGCCTTCCTGTTCAGCCAGTCAATGACCAAGATGGGACAATGCTTTGGCCAGTAATTGGCTGTGTAATCCTCACTAGTTACACTAATAAAAGAACAGCTGTCAGGGTCCGGACTAGCGGCTGTTGAAGATACTGGAGGTGGATCCTCTGTGCCAGAGAGGCAATGACGCGGGCCGTACTGGGGAATCGGTTCTAAGCAGTTACTGGTGTTCACGAGAGCCCGTCGCAAAGCAGGATGGACTTACTGCGGCAGTAACTACCGGGTCGTGTTCCCCAGTAGCGACTCGACCTCTCTGGCAGCTGAGACTGGCGCTGTACACAAGGACTAGACAGAGGCAAGGTCAGATGTAGCAGAAGGTCAGGGCAGGCAGCGAGGTTCGTAGTCAGGGGCAACAGCAGAAGGTCTGGGTACCCAGGCTTGGGACACACTAAAACGCTTTCTCAGGGCACAAGGCAACAAGATCCGGCAAGGAGAAGAAGGGGAAGTGGGTTTTTATATGTTAGGGAGTGATTGGAAGTGAATGGGCCAGGCACCAATTAGTGGTCCACTGGCCCTTTAAATTTAAGCAAGCCGGCGCACGCGCGCCCAGAGGAAGCAGACGGGGGAGAGAGGTGAGTGAGATGGGGCGCGATCCGAGGGCGGGCACGAGCCGTGCCTCGGATCGCGCCCCCTCCGGGGACCAGGGAGCAGCGCTCACGGTCAGCAATGCCGACTGGAGCGCTGCAGACAGAGGCATGCCGTGAGCGCTCCGGGGAGGCAGCGGGACCTGGAGCGCTCGGCGTGACAGTACCCCCCCCCTTGGGTGTCCCCCTCTTCTTGGAACCGAGGAATCTGTAGATGAGTTATTTGTCTAGAATATTGTCCTCGGGCTCCCAAGACCTCTCTTCGGGGCCACAATTCTCCCAATCAACAAGAATTTTTTTTTTTTACCTCTGACAATCTTTGAAGCGAGGATTTCTTTAACCGAGAAGACGTCAGAGGAGCCCGAGACAGGAGCAGGAACGGTGACCTTGGAGGAAAAGCGGTTAAGAATGAGAGGCTTGAGAAGGGAAACATGAAAGGAGTTAGGAATACGAAGAGAAGGAGGAAGATGGAGCTTGTAAGAGACAGGGTTAATGTGACTTTTGACCCTAAATGGCTTGAGGTAACGTGGACCCAGCTTGTAGCTAGGGACACAGAACCGAATATATTTGGCAGAGAGCCACACTTTGTCACCAGGGGCAAAGACAGGAGGAATTCTTCTCTTCTTGTCCGCATATTTCTTCATACGAGAGGAGGCCAGCGAGAGCGACTTTTGAGTCTCCTTCCAAATAGAGGAAAAGTCCCGGGTCAAATCATCTACGGCAGGAACTCCAGATGAAGTGGGGATGGGGAGGGGGGGAAGCGGGTGACGGCCGTACACCACAAAGAATGGAGACTTGGCGGATGACTCAGAGTCTTTGAATTTGTACGAGAATTCGGCCCAGGCTAACAGGTCAACCCAATCATTTTGGCGGGAGGAGACAAAATGTCGCAGGTACTCACCAAGGATCTGGTTTATTCTCTCCACTTTTCCATTAGATTGCGGGTGGTAGGCGGAGGAAAAATTCAATTTAATCTTTAATTGGGTGCAGAGTGCTCTCCAGAATTTCGAGATGAATTGAACGCCTCTATCGGAGACGATATACGTAGGCAGTCCGTAGAAACGAAAAATGTGCAAAAAAAATTGCTTCGCCAATTGTGGCGCAGAAGGGAGGCCAGGGAGTGGAACGAAATGGGCCATTTTGGAGAATCGATCAACGTCCACCCAAATGACAGTGTTGCCATGGGATACAGGAAGGTCAGTGACGAAGTCCATCGCTATGTGTGACCAAGGCTGTTCGGGTACTGGCAGAGGAAGAAGAAGACCCGCGGGCCTCTGGCGAGGAGTTTTATCACGTGCGCAGACAGTACAGGAGCGTACGAAGTCAGTCACATCTTTTTCAAGGGAAGGCCACCAATAGTGTCTGGCAATCAACTGAGTGGATTTCTTGATTCCAGAGTGACCCGCCAAGTGGGAGGAGTGACCCCATTTGAGAGTCCGGAGGCTAAGACGTGGGGGGACAAAGGTCTTTCCTGGAGGAACTGGCGCCAGAGAAGCAGGAGCAGCAGAGATCAGACACTCAGGGGGAATGATGTGTTGGGGAGAGGTTTCTGCCTCCGTGGCCTCAGTGGAACGAGATAGGGCATCCGCCCTGACATTCTTGTCTGCAGGACGTAAATGTATCTGGAAATTGAAGCGGGCGAAGAACAATGACCACCTGGCCTAGCGAGGATTTAAGCGCTGGGCGGACTGTAGGTATGACAGATTTTTGTGGTCAGTGTAGATTGTGATCGGGTGGAGGGATCCTTCCAGGAGATGCCTCCACTCCTCAAGTGCCATTTTAATGGCCAGCAATTCTCGGTCACCAATAGCTTAATTTTTTTCGGGAGGAGAAAATGTTTTATAGAAAAAAACGCAAGTGATGTTTTTTCCTTTAGCGTTTTTCTGAAGAAGAACCGCCCCGCCGTCCACCTCAAGGAAGAATGGCTTCAGAGGATCAGGCGTAGTCAAGACTGGTGCGGAGGCGAAGGCGGCCTTAAGGCGAGTAAAAGCTTCTTCCGCTTGGGGAGGCCAGGATCTCGGATTCGCATCTTTCTTGGTCAGAGCTACAATGGGAGCCACGATAGTGGAGAAGTGGGGGATAAACTGACGGTAGTAATTAGCTCAGTCAGGGAGGAGGGTATCTCTCGTGCGGCCAGACAATCCTTAATATGGCTGGATAAACCTTTTTTAAAGGTGGCGCAGAGAGCCTCATTGTTCCAGGCCAACTCAGCGGCCAAACTACGGAATTGTATGGCGTATTCGCCCACAGTAAAGTCTCCTTGGACAAGGTTCAGTAAGGCAGTTTCCGCGGTTGAGGCACGGGCAGGTTCCTCAAAGACATTGCGGACTTCAGAAAAGAAGGACTGGACGGAGGCAGTGGCAGGATCGTTGTGGTCCCAAAGCGGCGTGGCCCAGGCCAAGGCCTTCCCAGAAAGTAAACTGACGACGAACGCCACCTTAGACCGTTCTGTGGGGAATTGGTCCGACAACATCTCTAAGTGCAGGGAGCATTGGGACAGGAATCCCTGGCACTTTTTAGAGTCCCCATCAAACTTATCTGGGAGAGACAGGCGGACTCTAAAAGAAGTAGCAGCAGCTCGGAGAGGAGGAGAAGCTGGCGGTTGAGGCTGTGGAGGCAGAAGCTGTTGTATCATGGCGGTCAACTGCGACAGCTGTTGTCCTTGTTGAGCAATCTGCTGGGACTGCTGGGCAACCACGGAGGTGAGATCAGCGAGGCTTGGCAGCGGTACCTCAGCGGGATCCATGGCCGGATCTACTGTCAGGGTCCGGACTAGCGGCTGGTGAAGATACTGGAGGTGGATCCTCTGTGCCAGAGAGGCGATGACGCGGGCCGTACTGGGGAATCGATTCTAAGCAGTTACTGGTGTTCACCAGAGCCCGCCGCAAAGCAGGATGGACTTGCTGTGGGAGTAACTACCAGGTCGTGTTCCACAGTAGCGACTCGACCTCTCTGGCAGCTGAGACTGGCGCGGTACACAAGGACTAGACAGAGGCGAGGTCAGACGTAGCAGAAGGTCAGGGCAGGCAGCGAGGTTCGTAGTCAGGGGCAACAGCAGAAGGTCTGGGTACGCAGGCTTGGGACACACTAAAACGCTTTCTCAGGGCACAAGGCAACAAGATCCGGCAAGGAGAGGAAGGGGAAGTGGGTTTTTATATGTTAGGGAGTGATTGGAAGTGATTGGGCCAGGCACCAATTAGTGGTGCACTGGCCCTTTAAATTTAAGCAAGCCGGCGCACGCACGCCCAGGGATCGGGGCCGCTCGTGCTGGGAGGAAACAGAGGGGGGTGAGAGGTGAGTGAGATGGGGCACGAGCCGTGCCTTGGATCGCGTCCCCTCCGGGGACCAGGGAGCAGCTCTCATGGTCAGCAATGCCGACCGGAGCGCTGCAGACAGAGGCATGCCGTGAGCGCTCCGGGGAGGCAGCGGGACCCGGAGCGCTCGGCGTGACAACAGCCTATGGCATTTGCTGTCTTTGATTATTTTGACGCTTTCTCTGTCTTAACTCCTTCAGGACGAAGGGCGTACCTGTAGGCCCCTCGCCAGGTGTTTAACACGGGGTCACACCATGACCCCACAACACACTGTGTCGGTCCTGGCTGCTAACGATAGCCGGGACCCTGGGCTAATAGCATGCGGCACCAAAGTTGATCACCGCATCTAAAAATGAAAGTAAACACTTCCCGGCAGCTCATTCAGGCTGATCGGGACTATCGTGATAAAATCGCGATGTCCCGGTCTGTTAGGACGCGAGCGGAGACCCCCTTACCTTGCTCCGTCGCGTCCGATCGGCTTTTGATTGCTCCAAGCTTGAGCTACAGGCTTGAGCAATCAAGCCCCTATCTCGCTGATCCATGCAAAGCTATGGCTTTGCAGGGATCAGGGTAAAAGATCAGTGTGTGCAGTATTATAGCTCCCTATGGGAGCTATAGCACTGCAAAAAAAAGTGAAAAAAAAAAAGTTAACAAAGGTAATTTATCCCCTTCCCTAATAAAAGTTTGAATCACCCCCCTTTTCCCATTAAAAAAATAAAAACTGTGTAAATAAAAATAAACATTTATGGCATCGCCGCGTGTGGAAATGTCCAAACTATAAAAATATATCGTTAATTAAACCGCACGGTCAATGACGTACGCGCAAAAAAATTCAAAAGTCCAAAATAGCGTAATTTTGGTCACTTTTTATATCATGAAAAAAGGAATAAAAAGAGATCAAAAATTCAGATCAATACAAAAATGGTACCGCTAAAAACTTCAGAACACTGCCCAAAAAATTAGTCATCATGCCGGCCCGTACACGGAAAAATAAAAAAGTTAGAGCGGTTAGAAGATGAGAATTTTTAACATATAAATTTTCCTGCATGTAGTTATGATTTTTTTCCGTAGTACGACAATATCCAACCTATATAAGTAGGGTTTCATTTTAGCCGTATGGACTTACAGAATAAAGATAAGGTGTTATTTTTACCGAAAAATGCACTGGGTATAAACGGAAGCCCCCAAAAGTTCCAAAATGACATTTTTTCTTCAATTTTGTCACACAATGAATTTTTTTCCCGTTTCGCCATGGATACTTTGGTAAAATGACTAATGTCACTGCAAATTAGAATTGGTGGCGCAAAAAATAAGCCATAATATGGAATTTTATGTGCAAAATTGAAAGCGTTATGATTTCTAGAAGGTGATGAGGAAAAAATGAAAATGCAAAAGCGGAAAAACCCTGCGTCCTTAAGGGGTTAAGGTGCCCATACCCCTTATTCTAAAGCTGGCGGAATTTAGGAACGATAACTGGTCTGCTGTTTACCCCCTTACCCCCCTCCCCCAGCTGGCTGGCATCTGTAAGGACCCATGCAAAGAGAGATTTTTATCACTTTCTGACAATCTGGTGCAGTTTGCATGTGAAAGGAATGCGGAATTGTGTCATATTTTTTTCCTTTAATAATTTTCTGGAAGTTCATATTACTGATGACATTGTTCTTCATAGGATTACATCCTATGCAGAGTGTACAGTGACATCACTGGGGAATTACCCCAGGGACTCCAGAGCAGTGTTGAAACTGGACCGGGAACGACAGAAGGGGTGAGTATAGTATAGTTCCCCCCCTACCCCTCCTAATCCCTAATGCCTTGGTAGTTTATATACCCCTTTAAATGTTTTTCTTTTTTCTTTTAATGAGGACCTTTCATTATGTCTATGCAGTGGTCTGTCCCACAAGACTTAGCCCCTCTCTACAACTGAGAGCACCAATGGGAAACAGTACACTGCATAAAAAGAATGGGCAGGAAATCTACACTACAACTAGTGAAGTTATCAGTTTAATGTATCATATGGGGTACAAAGCAATGCAAAAATAATGAAAAATGTGTAATTCCAACACATACATTTTATGCATACATTCAGCTCTATATAACTACCTATTGTTGCATGAAAGGTTGACCTCCTGTCATTGTAGTGGGCAATCTGTCATTTCCAACTGACATTTTCTGTTGGATTTAAAATTTTCCTTTTTACTCCATGTTGTTTTTAGGTCCATCATTATGTGTCAAATCATTTAAAAATGTATCTTAATAATATTTTTTTATATAGGGAATCGGTTAATAAACTGCCACTAAGTACAGTTTAGAAGCAGTCCACATACAATTATATTATTGATTTTGCGGGAAGAGGTTAAAAGGTACCTCTCATCAAAAAAAACTTTTGATATATTATAGATTAATTTATGCAGAATAACTTTACAATTGCATGTTATTAAAAAATATGCTTCTTTCTATTTAATTTTCCACTTTGAAGAAATGACCACTAGGGGTCTCCCTACCAGTCCTGGCAGCAAGCATTTCAGACTCATGCTGGAGTCCTAAACACTACGAGCTGCCAGTCTGCTTTGTTCACAAAGGAGAACACTCAAGAGCTGCCAGCCTGCTTTGTTCACAGCCTGTTTGGCTGTGAACAAAGCAGGCTGGCAGCTCTGAGTGTTTAGGACTCCAGCATGACTCAGAAATGCTTGCTGACAGGACTGATCTGGAAAAATACAATCGAAAGAAGCATATTTTTCATTAACATGCTATTGGAAAGTTATTCAACATTCATTAATCTAAAATATATCAAAAGTTTATTTGATGAGAGGTACCCTTTAATATGGGAACCTATGATTGTGTCCTAATATATATATAACAATTGTCATATAAAGCAGCACCTCCTTGTATTCAGGTGATTGGGTGCAAGCCCTTGAACCTCGGTGCTCCGGTCCTCTTTAGATATAAATGGATGTAGGCAGCACACCAAAATGGGTGAAAAAATAAGTGCTTTTATTCCAAGGAAAATTGACAACGTTTCAGCGATCTCTCACCGCCATTTTAAAGTGATTTACAAGTGATACAAGCGGGGTTAAATACCTCCCCGAATCAGTGACATCATCAACATTTACATATCATGTGACATCTGACATGTTATAAACAAAGTATAAACTATACAAACCAATAAGTACAAACGTGATCAATTTAGTGTATTTAATTCTGTGGTATAAAGTGTATACATCCCTGTATTCCGATCGCCCATCACTTATAGGATCGAATTGTGATATATATGTACAATTATTACAGTGATCGTGTAAACAAAACAAGTAAAAGAGGGGTTAAAAGACGTTACCCAATCAAGCAAACCCGTTTGCTTAGCCGGCCTCTTAGCAAACGCTAAGACTGAATCAACATAGATATTCTATACGCAAAGGGAGAGTCGATTTACCGGTGTCCAAGCATTTTTTGGAAGCGGGACATCGAGAACAGGATTTGAAGTGTATGGTGGTGGATCATATTCCACCACTAAAGAGAGGTGGAGATAGGGTCGCCGCATTACAAAAAAGAGAATTGAGGTGGATGTATGACCTCAATTCACTTAAACCAAATGGTCTGAACGTAGAATTTGTAGTTACGCCAAGGATGATGATGAGATAATTGTTGTTGAGTCCCAGTGTAAGGTTATGTTCAGTGTGGTTATGTATTCTACAAGTGATATTATTTACTAATACTTGTCGTCTTAAATTTCAGAAATCTTGAAGTATATACCATCAACGTTAAAATCAAGCAACCAGAGAAAAGAACCGAGTACCTCAACATGGATCCGCATTCTATTTTTTATATATATAATTTCCATTTTTTACTTAATTTTTCTATATTTGTTTAATTTTTACCAGTATAGTGACGGTGCCCCTACATTAATATTGATACCGCAAGACACATATCTCTTATGTTTCCTAATTTATCTACTACTAATGTTGTACCCTGGTATGATTGTCATGTGTATGATGGGTTGCCGTTGGACACCTCTGTATTGACAAGAACCGTCTGGTGAAGTATCCTGACAGGCAGAAGGTGAGACTTTTACCAATCTGGTAGGGACAAGCGTACTTTTGGACCCTATGGATTCCATAAGTCGCACCCAGATCCGTGCGGTGCATAACAGAGGGCAAGTGTCCAGGTCCCTTGATTGTTTTCTAGCATGTGTGCAGGGTTACAATATTGGAATAATATGATTCCTACTATACATTTGGTAATTGAGTGAAGTGCTTTGCCAGCAGTTCACTATATGACCTAATATTCATTTGCCCTGAACTAATATGGCGCTGGTGAACACCTATATATACACTGAGCATGCGCTGAGAGCCACGGAGCTTGGCCGCGATGCGCAAGTCACTGTTTATCTGACAGGTCGGGATGTCTCTATGACTACCAGGCACGCCGTTACTATGATTGGTTGAACTCCGGTTACACCGGAAGTAGATCCCGGCGTCCCATGTGGACTCGGGTTTGCAGATCATGGCGCGTTTGCTAAGAGGCCGGCTAAGCAAACGGGTTTGCTTGATTGGGTAACGTCTTTTAACCCCTCTTTTACTTGTTTTGTTTACACGATCACTGTAATAATTGTACATATATATCACAATCCGATCCTATAAGTGATGGGCGATCGGAATACAGGGATGTATACACTTTATACCACAGAATTGAATACACTAAATTGATCATGTTTGTACTTATTGGTTTGTATAGTTTATACTTTGTTTATAACATGTCAGATATCACATGATATGTAAATGTTGATGATGTCACTGATTCGGGGAGGTATTTAACCCCGCTTGTATCACTTGTAAATCACTTGAAAATGGCGGTGAGAGATCGCTGAAACGTTGTCAATTTTCCTTGGAATAAAAGCACTTATTTTTTCACCCATTTTGGTGTGCTGCCTACATCCATTTATATCTAAAGAGGACCGGAGCACCGAGGTTCAAGGGCTTGCACCCAATCACCTGAATACAAGGAGGTGCTGCTTTATATGACAATTGTTGTTTGTGGGTGAACAAGCGAGCACTCCATTAACCAAGAACAATAGTCTTTTTGGACATTTCTAATAGCAACCATACTGGTATGGCTACTCATCCATATTCCTCGGATGTTTTTTCATATTCCACACTGGACGCAGACCGAATACTGGGCAATACAACAAATGATGCATCATTTCTTCATAACCCATCTAAACTGGACCTCCGCAGAATGTATGAAACAGAAACAAAAAAATCTCTGGGACTTGAATTACATGTCACTACTATGTCGGAGTATTACCGGTCACGCAGGATACCTAGAGGTATGCGCATACAACCGAATGGGAATTCCTTTGTTAATGACCCTGAATATAGGGCCCGGTATGAAGCCATATCGAATAAATATTCACTTGATCTCATTTTGTTAAATGTGGAATTTCTACAAAGGGACTTAGCATTGACCCAAACCAAAGTTATGGAGTTGGAAAATACTCTAAAAAACTGCTTTGACCTGGAGGAATACAATAAATTTCTGGAAAAACAGAACAACTTTTTGGTAAAGCAAAGGAACACTATTGAAGAAATTAAACGGAGGAAATGGTTTAGGGATAACCAGGACTATTCTAACAACAGAGTATATTCGTGGGATAGAATCATCCACAATACAAGGAGATTTAATAGGAAAGTGAATTCATCTGAGAACTTGGATGGAGAGATGGAACGCCCAAAAAAACCTGCTACAAGTATTAAGGAGCAACCAGAGAATAAACAACCTTTTTTAGAGTCCGGAGCCTCTCCAGTAGACGGAGAAGGGGAGGCAGTAGACACGACCGCACCCGTAAGAAAACCACAGAGGAATACACGGAATCTGATGAACAAGTATCCTTACTGACAAAGGGACTGAATTTTTGCCCGAACAGACTGAACGATTGGTTCCAACTAGAATTGGACCTCATTCAGTTTGTTCGGAGGGTAAAGCTTAAGATCTGGTTTGCACAACACAAATCTGATATGGTTGTTCCTACCACTATTGGTGATAATGCTGATTTTGTTTTAAAAAAATTGGATGTACATATTCCTAGCAATTTTCAGCCTACTGTAGAATCCCCTGTGGTTACTACATTTATGGAGTGTATGAGGAGAGAATTTACTGTGATTAAACAACAACAAACTAAACTAAAACATCCTAATTTAACACATACCGAATTACTAGCTATGCAGGAACTGGTCCATGATCACAACCTCATCATTAAGGCGGCGGACAAGGGCGGCGGGGTTGTGATCATGGACCGGAGCACCTATCTTAGAGAGGCACATAGACAGCTGTGGGACCCAGATGTATATAAAATGCTGCCCAGAGACCCCAAACGACAGATAATGGACAAATTACAGGTGATTATCACTGATGCACTCGAGCAGGGCCTCATTGATAATAAATTGAGTGAATTTCTTATAGTTGATTTCCCGGTTACTCCTTTACTGTACCTCCTGCCGAAGATACACAAAAGCCTACAGGATCCTCCTGGCAGGCCCATAGTCTCCGGCAGGGGGTCAGTATCCAACAATGTATCCATCTTTTTGGACAAAATTTTACGACAATTTGCTGTGGAAGCACAATCATATCTACGTGATACTGGTGATTTTTTATCAAAAATTTCACAAATCGTTGTACCTACCAATGCCATAATTGCCAGTTTTGACATTGTTAGTTTGTACACATCAATCCAGCATGAGAGGGGAGTAAGAGCCATTAAAAAGACACTGGAGGAGGCACATTTTGATGTAAAACAGATTGACTTTATTTTAAGTCTTTTACTGTTTGTACTACAGAATAACTATTTTCTTTTTGATGAAAAATACTATGTTCAACTACGTGGGACTGCCATGGGCAGCAACATGGCGCGCACGTATGCAAACATAGTGATGAGAGAGTTTGAGGAAAGCCACGTCTATGTAGCCCACCACTCCAGGAAGATCCTGGGGTGGTGGCGCTACATAGATGATATCTTTTTGATCTGGGATGGCACGGGTGAGGAATTAGTGGAATTCCAAACATACCTTAATAGCGTTGACAGGGACCTACAGTTTACCCTGACCTACTCACAAGATAAGGTACAATTTTTGGACACAGAAGTTTCTATTGTAAATCATAGACTCTCTACAGACATATATTATAAGCCCACAGATTGCAATACCCTGCTGCAATTTAATTCTTGCCACCCGAGACAGATGATTGAGTCACTACCATACAGCCAATTTCTACGTGCCAGCAGAATTGTTGACAGTAGTGAGAAATTGGATCAGGCAGTAAATAAAATGGCAACACAATTAATGGCCAGAGGCTATCCCTCCACTCTGGTTAATAGGCAGAAACAGAGGCCAGGCAGTAAATAAAATGGCAACACAATTAATGGCCAGAGGCTATCCCTCCACTCTGGTTAATAGGCAGAAACAGAGGCTGTATGAGGACAGGAGTGGACAGAGGAATTCTAGAACTAAAAGAGACCAGACAACACGTATTCCATTCATTTCCACCTTTAATGAAGTATCAGGACAGATTGCCCAAAAATTAAAAAAACACTGGCACTTGATCAGTGAAAGTTTTCCCAATATTCCTGAATTTAGGGAAATGCCCCTCATGTCCTATCGTAGGGCCAGAAATTTGAAGGATGACCTAGTAAAGGCGGATGTGTCTAAGCAAATTCAAACACAGAAATATGTTTCGGTACAGGCTAAAGGATGCTTTCCCTGTAGGAGGTGCGTGAACTGTAGGTATATGCAAAAGGGGAATACATTCACGCACCCCCAAACAGGCAAAGCTTATCCTATAAAATTCTATCTTAATTGTGAGAGTGATTTTGTGGTCTATATTCTATGGTGTCCCTGTGGGTTCATTTATATTGGAGAGACAAAATGTGAGTTTAAAGTAAGACTGAATCAACATAGATATTCTATACGCAAAGGGAGAGACGATTTACCGGTGTCCAAGCATTTTTTGGAAGCGGGACATCGAGAACAGGATTTGAAGTATATGGTGGTGGATCATATTCCACCACTAAAGAGAGGTGGAGATAGGGTCGCCGCATTACAAAAAAGAGAATTGAGGTGGATATATGACCTCAATTCACTTAAACCAAATGGTCTGAACGTAGAATTTGTAGTTACGCCAAGGATGATGATGAGATAATTATTGTTGAGTCCCAGTGTAAGGTTATGTTCAGTGTGGTTATGTATTCTACAAGTGATATTATTTACTAATACTTGTCGTCTTAAATTTCAGAAATCTTGAAGTATATACCATCGACGTTAAAATCAAGCAACCAGAGAAAAGAACAGAGTACCTCAACATGGATCCGCATTCTATTTTTTATATATATAATTTCCATTTTTTACTTAATTTTTCTATATTTCTTTAATTTTTACCAGTATAGTGACGGCGCCCCTACATTAATATTGATACCGCAAGACACATATCTCTTATGTTTCCTAATTTATCTACTACTAATGTTGTACCCTGGTATGATTGTCACGTGTATGATGGGTTGCCGTTGGACACCTCTGTATTGACAAGAACGGTCTGGTGAAGTATCCTGACAGCCAGAAGGTGAGGCTTTTACCAATCTGGTAGGGACAAGCGTACTTTGGGACCCTATGGATTCCATAAGTCGCACCCAGATCCGTGCGGTGCATAACAGAGGGCAAGTGTCCAGGCGATTTTTCATTTTTGCACTTTTGTTTTTTCCTCTTCACCTTCTAAAAATCATAACACTTAAAATTTTCCGCCTAAAAATACATATGATGGCTTGTTCTTTACTCCAACAATTTTACTTTGTAAAACCATTAATAATTTCACTACAAAATCTACGGTTAAACCAGAAAAAATTATTTGTAGGGCAGAACTGAAATAAAAAAGCCATTTAGTAATTTGCAGCGGCTTCCGTTTCTACGCAGTGCAGTTTTCGGTAAAAATTGCACCTTATATTCGGTAGGTCCATACGGTCACAAGGATACCAATTTATATAGGTTTGATTTTATTTTACTCCTAAAAAAAAATTATAACTACATGCACCAACATTAATACGTTGAAAAATATTTCCTATACCTTTTTTTATTTTTTCATATGAGGGGCTGTATGAGGACTTTTTGCGCCGTCATCTGACGTTTTTATTGGTACCATTTTTGTTTTGATCTGACTTTTTCATCACTTTTTATAAATTTTTTATGGTATAAAAAGTGACCAAAAAAATGCTATTTTGGATTTTAGAATTTTTTTTACGTGTATGCGATTGACCTAGCGGTTTAATTAACAATATATTTTTATAGTCCAGACATTTACGTACGCGGCGATATCACATATGTTTATTTTTATTTACACAATTCTTTTTAAGTGGGAAAAGGGGGGTGATTCAAACTTTTGATTCAAGAGAGGAGTCAGGGAAGGATCCTCCTCGTGTCCTGCAAGCTGTTCAGGATGCCGCGATTTCACCGCGGCAGTCCCGAACAGCACCACTGAGCTAACCGGCAATATTTACTTTAGTTTTAGACGCGGCGATCAAGTTTGATCGCCACGTTTAAAAGGTTAATGCCGGACATCAGCCTGATCAGCGATGTCTGGCATTAGCCGTGGGTCCTGGTTTCCCATAGCAACCGGGACCCACCGGGTATGATGCACGCTCACCTGCTGAGCGCGCATCATACCTTGGAAGCCGCAGATGGACGTTAATGAACATCCATTTGCAGCAAGGTTTTTTTTTGCGACAATGGGGCTTCACAATCCCTAAGATTAAAAGATGAATTTTCTAATTTAAATTGAAGATTTATGGTAGCTAGTGCTACCATAACATTTTTTAGGTAATGTCCCAGCAGCATAAGGAGACCATATGGTGGCTAAATGACACAGCCTGGAGGTGGCAAAAGCATAAGGAACCATATAGTGGCTGAAAGGCACAGCCTGGAGTTGGCGGCAGCATGAGGAGAACATATAGTCGCTGAATGACACAGCGCGGAGGTGGCGGCAGCATGAAGAGACCATATAGTGGCTGAATGGCACAGCCTGGAGTTGGCGGCAGCATGAGGAGAACATATAGTGGCTGAATGACACAGCCTGGAATTGTCTGCAGCATGAGGAGAACATATAGTGGCTGAATGACACAGCTTGGAGTTGGCAGCGGCATAAGGAGAACATATAGCGGCTGAATGGCACAGCGTGGAGGTGGTGGCAGCATGAGAAGACCATATAGTGGCTGAATGGCACAGCATGGAGTTGGCAGCAGCATGAAGAGACCATATAGTGGCTGAATGGCACAGCCTAGAGTAAGCAGCAGCAGGAGAAGAACATATAGTGGCTGAATGGCACAGCCTGGAGATGGTGGCAGCATTAGGAGAACATATAGTGGCTGAATGACACAGCCTGGAGGTGGCGGAAGCATGAGAAGACCATATAGTGGCTGAATGGCACAGCCTGGAATTGTCGGCAGGATGAGGAGAACATATAGTGGCTTAATGACAGTGTGGAGGTGGCGCAGCATGAGGATACTATAGAGTAGTTAAATGGCACAGCCTGGAGGTGGCGGCAGCATGAGGAGAACATATGGTTTCAGAATGAGACAGCCTGGAGATGGCAGCAGCAGCATCAGGAGTCCTGAAAGTGACCCGGTGACAGAGTGGTGCGGTGGGTGGCAATTCCAGTACCCAGTGACAAAGGTAGGTAAAAAAAGGTCTGATGCGGAGGAATGTTTGGAACTGGGGAGCAGCGCCTTAAATCTGTTTGGCACTATCCATATTTGTGAAGTGTTGGTGTGGCACCATGGTCAATCTACTCTAATGCATCAGGTATTGGTGGGTGGAAATCCTGGCTGATCCAGGCCTGATTCATCTTCACAATGGTTAGTCTCTCCACATTTTTCGTGGACAGACAAATTCTCCTTGGCTGGGCCATGGTCCCCACCGCACTAAACACCTGCTCTGATGGCACACTACTGGCCGGGCATGACAGCTTTTCTAGGGCAAACTCTGCTATTTGTAGCCACAAATCAAGTTTGGCGGCCCAGGAGTCCAGCGGATCTTCAAGGTGTGTTGGCATGGGCATGTCAAGGTCTGCCACCACCTGCTGGTTCAGCTCCTGCTCCAGGTTTACTTGCTGCTGATGAGTTGCTTCACTATGCAGGTGAAGAAAGGTACTCATCAGAGACTGTAGACTCAGGCTGCTGCTGATGGAACTGGTACTGCTCCTGCCACCCCACCCCTCCTCAGCAGCCATGGCAGTGGAAGGTGAGCGCAGAGGACCCCCTGAGTCAGACCTGCAAGAGGATGGATGATGGCGCCGATAGGCATCGGCCAACTGACTATATAGGATGTCTCTGTAGTAGGTCAGTTTGTCCTCCCTCTCAGTGGGTGTAAAAAAGACCCCCATTTTGTGCCGGAAGCGATGGTCCAATAAGGTGGAGAGCCAGAATTCATCCCGCTGTCGAATGGTGACAATTCAGTGGTCACAATGCAAGCAAGTGAGTATGCATCGTGCCATTTGTGCAAGTGACTTGGAAGGACTCCCTGCCTCCATCTCCACTGCATACTGCCACGGTGTGTCTGGGTCCTCTGTCTCGCCTTCCTCATAACCCTTTAGCTCCTCTGGCTGCTCCTGCTCCTCCTCTCCTGTCAGATGACTAGAAAAACTGCCCATTTCGCGAAACCTAAACTGTGCTCCACTGTGCCCCTCCCCCTCCTCCTCCTCCAGTTCAGCCCCCACAGGGCTCATGTGGCCATGAGATGTAGGCACCACGTCTCCAGTGCCCTGACCAGCCATCATTTCCAACACGTGTTGCAGGAAATGAATCCTGGCGATTTGACTAATAATGTGGCTTCCTCAAAGGGCCAGATCAAATGGCAGGTGTCACGTATGAGCTGCCATTGGTTGACATTGAAGTTACACAGGGGAATACCCCTATTCGCTTGGATCATCAAGGAATCTGTGATGGCTTTTCTCTGTTCATAGAGTCGGTCCGACATGTGGAGGGTGGAATTCCAAGGTGTGGCAACGTTGCAAATCAGACTCTGTTGGGGGATACCGTTCTGACGCTGCAGCTCAAGGAAGGTGTGCTTTGCATTGTACGAGTGGCTGAAGTATATGCAAAGTTTCCTTCCCATTTTTAGGATGTCTTGCAACCGCTTGACAACCAGATTGAACACGTGTGCCATGCAGGGTGCATGGCTCAGACTTCCTTGTCGCAGCGCAGACAAGATGTTCTTCCCATTGTCCGTCACTAGAGATGAGTAAATCGTAGCTGATGAACCCGAATTCATTACGAATTTCAGGAAATATTCGATTCGCAACGAATGCGAATATCGCCGCAATTCTATAGCGCAAATTGCTTCATTAAACTCCATTTACTGCGGTGCAGGCTCCAGGGCATCTAAATGGTGGATCCACATGTCAGTACATGGGTCAAGGAACATTGGGAAGGCGGAAAGGCAATGCGGGAAGGGAAGTAGGCGGGATGACCCTGAATCACATGCAGGATGCAGCCAGTCACCCCTGTGATGTCACAACCCTATATAATCGGCAGCCATAATTCTGGCTCCTCACTTCATTACAATACACTGCAGAAGGATCATAGGATGCAGAGCCTGTGTGTTACAACAGAGAAAGCGCAGTCCAGCAGCGTTTAACATCCTCCTAGTCACATCAGCGTTCTCATGGACGGAGAGCATTGTTTTTTTCACTTAAAAGGATTTTTACTGCAGCTGCAGGCATTAACCTCCCAGTCAATTTCTTCGGCATAGTATTACATAGAGGGGCAGATAGCTGTGTGTTGCATACATTTCAACAAGCTACTTCAACTTCATAAACCTTAGCAGAGGAGGCAGGAATAATTTTTCAGCACAATTCAGTGTCTTTGTTCCACAAAAAATAATCTGCTGGTTATACTAGTCTGTAGATGGTATAATACACAGCATTCCTAATAGTCTTTGACAGAGTGCAATTTTGTGTTTAGTACACAGCTTTTTTTTGTCTGCAGCACTGTTGTGTACTGCTGGTGTTTTACAAAAATATGTTTTTTTTTTAACTGTACTGTATCGCATTTTTCTGCCCCCATCAGTACATACCGCATTAGTACATCTAAGTAGTGTACTATTTTGTACCTGTTAATCTGTCAAGGGCCTACATACTGTGAAAGGACAGACAAAAGTAATCACCAGCTGGTGTTTTACACAAATACAGAGTTTTTAGGCGTACTGTATGGCATTTTTCTTCCCTCATAAGTGCATACCGCATACGTACATCTAAGTAGTGTACTATTTTGTACCTGTTAATCTGTCAAGGGCCTAGATACTGTGAAAGGCAAATACTGTTTTAAGCGTAGTGAAGCGTATTGTACTCCCCTCAAATACGCACTAAGTATGTCAGGCTGAGAAGTGCCAGGACGTACACAGAGGAGTGGCAGAGGCCTAAATCCTTCAGGCAGAGGTCGCAGCAGACTAGGGGAAAGTGGCAGCAGGAGTTGCAGTGAGAGGCCTGAGCTCCCGTTATCAGCTAGCAGTCGTGTCTCGACCAGCAACCCTTCTGCCATCATCGATTGGTTAACACGGTCATCCACTTAATCACAAGTGACATCTGACACTCCCCAGTCAACAGTCTGTGGGTTCCTCAGACACAACCTTCAGTTGGCATGGCCCGGGAGCAGTCCCTGTCCTACCATTGCCTCTGTCCTATGCTGTTTCCTCCCCTACAGAAGTATCTTATACTGTGGGTTCAGCTCCACTATTCACTGAGGACGATCTAATAGAGAACAGTCAGCAGCTTCTGCCTAGCCAAGAAGTGGAGGAGACATCCACCGCTTCCTCTGCTAGGTGGGCAAGTAGTGATGAGGAGCGTGACATGGGAGGTGGTGTTGCCAGGGTTCAGGGTCCTGAAGCAGACACTGTTGAGGAACCTTGGGAGGACATCAGTGACGTGCAGACACTTGTTAATGATGATGAAGCCGATATCAATTGGGAGCCGGTTGCAGAAGGGGCTTCATCATCATGAGGAGAAGAGAGTTGCAGGTTGCCCGTGAGGCAGCAGCTGAGCCAGCAAGGTGGTAGCATGGTTGTCAGTCAGCATGGTGGCAGAAGTAGAAATTCTGTAGCAAAACGTGCCCGGGGGAGACCACCTGCGTCACGGCAGCCTACCTTCCCGGGAGGTAGTGGAACAGGGGTTCCTAAAGATGGTGGCAGCAGCAGTCAATTAGTGCGGACTGTTGGTGGGAAAGTCAGCTACTCGGCAGTGTGGCAGTTTTTCATCAAGCATCCGGAGGAGGTTAACATAGCCCCATGCAAGATATGTCGGCAGAAGGTGAAGCATAGCCAGGGTCCCAATGTTGTCACCACTGCCCTGCGTCAACATATGCTTTGCCACCATAAATCGGCCTGGGAGAACCGTGGCTCCGATGTAGGGGTCCAGCCTGCTGCATCACCCAGTGGCACACCGCTCCCTCTCTCAGCCAGCCAAGGCTCCACCACCTCAGCCGAAGGACGCTCCATATGCTCCGGCTCCTCATACTTTTTGTCAGCCATTCCGCCAACAATCCATCGGCGAAGCCATGTCCAAGAGACAACAGTATGCGCCCACTCATCCAACGGCGCAGAAGCTGAATGTGCTCCTGTCTAAGTTGCTAGTGCTGCAGTCCCTCCCTTTTCAATTGGGGGACTCTGCACCTTTCTGGCACCTTTTGTGCCAAGCTGAGGTGGAGAGTGCCAAGCATTCATCTCTTTGCGAAGAATGCAGTACCAGCCCTGCACAATTTTGTGAAAGAGAAGGTGGTCCAGTCCTTGGGCCTATCGGTGGGTGCCAAAGTGCATGGCACCGCCGACGTCTGGAGCTGTAATACATGTCCTTTATGTCTCACTGGGGGAATGTGGTTCCTGCACAGCCACAACCCCAACTTGGACAGGTCATGCCGCTTCCTCCTCCACGCTCTCAGGCCATTGGTCCTGTGACAGTGTGCGACTCTAGCTCCTCATCCTCCACTGTGTCCTCAGCCTCCACTGCCCAGACAAGTCTCAATGGCCCTTCAGCATACCACGGTGCAGGGCACGGTGGTGTCACGCTGTTCTTCACATGGTTTGCCTTGGCGAAAAGAGTCCCACAGAAGAGGAACTGCTAAAAGTAATTCGTAAAGAAATCAGAGCCTGGCTTACTCCACGAAAACTGGAAATGGGGACTGACAATGGCAAGAACATCTTGCATACGCTGTATCTGGGAAGGTTGACCCGTGTTCCCCCCCCCATTTGCAAGACATCCTAACAATGGGAAGTAAACTTTGTATGCACTTCAGCCACTTGTAAACTGCAAAGCACACCCTCCTTGAGCTGCAGCGTCAGAACAGTACCCCCCAACATAGTCTGATTTGTGACATTGCCACACGTTGGAATTCCACTCTCCATATGTTGGACCAACTATACAAACAGAGAAAATCCATTACTGATTTCTTGATGATCCAAGCGGATAGGGGTACTCCTCTGTGTAACTTCAATGTGAACCAGTGGCAGCTCATAGTGACACCTGGCGTTTGCTCAGGCATTATTAGTAAGTCGCCAGGATTATGGAAAGAACAACGTCATTCCACTGCTTCATTTCTTACAACACGTGTTGAAAATGATGGCTGGTGAGGGCACTGGATACTTGGCGCCTACATCTCATGGCCACATGAGCCCTTTGGGGGCTGAACTGGAGGAGGAGGGGAGGGGCACATTGGAGCACTGTTTAGGTTTCGCCAAATGGGCGGTTTTTCCAGTAATCTGACAGGAGAGCTAGAGGGTTATGAGGAAGGCGAGACACACCATGGCAGTATGCAGTGGAGATGGAGGCAGGGAGTTCCTCCTTGTCACTTGCACAAATGATACGATGCATGCTCAATTGTCACCATTCGGCAATAGGTTGACTTCTGGATCTCCACCTTATTGGACCCTCACTACCGCCACAAAATGGGTTCCTTTTTTACACCCACTGAGAGGGAGGACAAAATTACCTACTACAGAGGCATCCTATGTAGTCAGTTGGCCAATGCCTATTGGCGCCATCATCCATCCTATCGCAGGTCTGAATCGGGGGACCCCCTGCGCTCACCTTTCACTGCCATGGCTGCTGAGGAGGGGTGGGGTGGCAGGACCAGTACCAGCTCCATCAGCAGCAGCCTGAGTCTTCAGTCGCTGATGAGTAGCTTTCTTCACCCGCATAGTGAAGCATCTAATCAGCAGCAGGTAGACCTGGAGCAGGACCTGAACCAGCAGGTGGTGGCATACCTTGACATTCCCATGCCAACACACCTTGAAGATCCACTGGACTTCTGGGCAGCCAAACTTTATTTGTGGCCACAACTAGCAAAGTTTGCCCTGGAAAAGCTGTCCTGCATGGCCAGTAGTGTGCCATCAGAGCGGGTGTTTAGTGCGGCGGGGGCCATAGTCACCCCAAGGAGAACTCGTCTGTCCACGAAAAATGTGGAGAGACTGACCTTTGTCATGGATCAGCCAAGATTTCCAACCACCAATGCCTGATGCATGAGAGTAGATTGACCATGGTGCCACACCAACACTTTAAGGCGCTGCTCCCCAGTTCCAAACATTCCTCCGCATCAGACCTTTTTTAACCCACCTTTGTCACTGGGTACTGGTATTACCAGGGGCGGACACAGACAGCAGAGGGCCCCTGTGCAAAGAATGTGCCTGGCCCCCCCCCCCCCCCCAGCACTGTGCCCCCTCATGTACCTAGACCCCACCGGAGGGCCTCCACTTACCCCGCGCATGTAGTGTCGCCACTTGCCTTGTCCACCACAGGTGGATGGAACGGCTCCTGAGGTGGGCTCCGGGTGGCCCTTGTCCCTCTCAGTGTGCGGCCCAGTGAGTACCCCCACGGGTCAGCCTGACCCGTATCTAGCTGGGAGGCAGAGGGCAGTGCTCCCCTTTACATTCACACCCCTGGACTTAGCACGACACCCCTTGGCACCCCCTGGTTCCTTGGCTTCTTATCCTTAGTGATAGAAGTGACTTACAGGCAGGGCCAGACTGGGACCAAAAATAGGCTCAGGCATTTTAAAATAAACAGCCCATTTTTATGGTGGGGGTCTGACTCATGGGACCCCCACCAATCACCTTGGTTCAAGTGGCTCCCCAGATGTTGGAAAGCTGCAACTCCCATCATGTCTGAGGTGACTACAGCTGATGGGACAGTCAGGAGACTACACAATGATATCAGTGACTACAGCTCTGATGGGACAGTTAGGAAAATACACAATGATATCACTGACCTGAGTGACGTCTTCTCTGTTGTCTTTACTTTTCTTCTTCATCTGGTCCAGACACCAGGACTTCTTCCATCTTCTCTGCAGAGTCTGACACCTGGACATCATTGGTTCCTTAATTTGTCAGTAGATCCTCATCCTCTGTATGATGACAATAATCATTATAACCTTGTCAAATACTGTACCCCCTGAATATAATACTGCCAACCACTGTACCCCTGAATATAATACTGCCAAATACTGTTCCCCTGAATATAATACTGCCAACCACTGTACTCTATTAATATAATACTGCCAATCACTATACACCACTGAATCACCCCATACACCCCACGCACTCCATCCTCAGTCTCTTCATCACCCCATACACCCCACGCAACCCATCCTCAGTCTCCTCATCTCCCCCATACACCCCATGCACCCCATCCTCAGTCTCATCACCCCATACACCTCACACAACCCATCCTCGGTCTTCTCATCACCCCATACACCCCATGCACTCCATCCTCAGTCTCCTCATCACCCCATGCACTCCATCCTCAGTCTCCTCATCAACCCATGCACTCCATCCTCAGTCTCCTCATCACCCCATGCACTCCATCCTCAGTCTCCTCATCACTCCATACACCCCATGCACTCCATCCTCAGTCTCCTCATCACCCCATGCACTCCATCCTTAGTCTCCTCATCACCCCCATACACCCCACGCACTCCATCCTCAGTCTCCTCATCACCCCATGCACTCTATCCTCATTCTCCTCATCACCCCCATACACCCTATGCACTCCATCCTCAGTCTCCTCATCACCCCATACACTCCATCCTCAGTCTCCTCATCACCCCATACACCCCACCATGCACTCCATCCTCAGTCTTCTCATCATCCCATGCACTCCATCCTCAGTCTTCTCATCATCCCATGCACTCCATCCTCAGTCTCCTCATCACCCCATGCACTCCATCCTCAGTCTCCTCCTCACCCCATGCACTCCATCCTCAGTCTCCTCATCACCCCATGCACTCCATCCTTGGTCTCCTCATCACCCCATACACTCCATGCACTCCATCCTCAGTCTCCTCATCACCCCATACACTCCATCCTCAGTCTCCTCATCACCCCATACACCCCACCATGCACTCCATCCTCAGTCTCCTCATCACCCCATGCACTCCATCCTCAGTCTCCTCATCACCCCATGCACTCCATCCTCAGTCTCCTCCTCACCCCATGCACTCCATCCTCAGTCTCCTCATCACCCCATGCACTCCATCCTCAGTCTCCTCATCACCCCATACACTCCATCCTCAGTCTCCTCCTCACCCCATGCACTCCATCCTCAGTCTCCTCATCACCCCATACACTCCATCCTCAGTCTCCTCATCGCCCCATACACCCCACCATGCACTCCATCCTCAGTCTCCTCATCATCCCATGCACTCCATCCTCAGTCTCCTCTTCATCCCATGCACTCCATCCTCAGTCTCCTCATCACCGCATACACCCCATCCTCAGTCTCCTCATCACCCCATGCACTCCATCCTCAGTCTCCTCATCACCCCATCCTCAGTCTCATCACCCCATACACCCCACGCACTCCATCCTCAGTCTCCTCATCACCCCATGCACTCCATCCTCAGTCTCCTCATCACCCCCATACACCCCATGCACTCCATCCTCAGTCTCCTCATCACCCCATACACCCCATGCACTCCATCCTCAGTCTCCTCATCACCCCATACACCCCATGCACCCCATCCTCAGTCTCCTCATCACCCCATACACCCCACGCACTCCATCCTCAGTCTCCTCATCACCCCATGCACTCCATCCTCAGTCTCCTCATCACCCCATGCACTCCATCCTCAGTCTCCTCATCACCCCATACACCCCATGCACTCCATCCTCTTCACCCCATACAACCCATGCACTCCATCCTCATCACCCCATACAACCCATGCACTCCATCCTCATCACCCCATACACCCCATGCACTCCATCCTCATCACCCCATACACCCCATGCACTCCATCCTCATCACCCCCATACACCCCATACACTCCATCCTCAGTCTCCTCATCACCTCATATACCTTAAGCACCTCATCAGTATTACACAGCTGACACCCCCCCCAGTCCTTCTCATCAACATTAAACCCCCTAATCACTACACCCCTGACCCCCCTTCTGGTCCTCCTTATCAACACTACGCTCTCCCAGACCCACAATCCTTCTTATCATTACACCACCAACCTCTTCAACACCCCTCCTGTCCTCTTCATCATCATTACAATCCCCTCCCCCACCGCCCTGCACCCGACCGTCGCTCTCCTCACCTTATCTGCTCAGCGATGCGGCTGTGAGGCGGGAGGGTTTGCTGCTCCTGTCGCTTCTGCCGGGGTCAGAGGCCATGACATGTGACGTCAGGGACTTGGAACAGACGTGCGTGCCTGCGCGGGGCACGTCTGTTCCCATCAGCCCCTGGCCTGTCCGTCTCGCCCGGCCGGTTTAAAGGCAAATTACTGCTGTCAGCGGCAGGTCCGGGACCTGTTGTTGCAGCATTTAGTATGAAGTACTGGCAGGGGGCCCTGCAGGGGCCCAGACTGTGAGGCCCAGGCTGTGACCTGGGCTACTAGGAGGGCCCCCTAACACGCTGGGCCCATGTGCAGCCGAACCGGCTGAACAAGTGATATGTCCGCCCCTGGGTATTACCACCTGCTGCACCACTCTGTCACCGGGTCACTTTCAGGACTCCTGATGCTGCTGCTGCCACCTCCAGGCTGTCTCATTCAGCCACTATATGGTCTCTTCTCATGCTTCAGCCAACTCCAGGCTGTGTCATTCAGCAACTACATGGTTGAGTGATGCTGCTGGGCCTAGGACATTACCTATTTATATTTATGGTAGCACTAGGTACCATACATCAAAATTCATCTGATATTCTTAAGAGATTATGAGGCCCTATTGTCTCCTCATCTGCCGCCAACTCAAGGCTGTGCCATTCAGACACTATATGGTCTCCCCATGCTGACACAAACTTGAGGCAGTCATTCAGCCACTATATGGTTTCCTCATTCTGATGCCATCTCCAGGCTGTCTCATTCAGCCACTATATGGTCTCTTCTCATGCTTCAGCAAACTCCAGGCTGTGCCATTCAGCCACTATATGGTCTTCTCCTACCTCCAGGCTCTGTCATTGTGATGCCGTGATTGTACCCACACGCCGGGGCCTGCGACACTAAAACGTGGAGTTAAAGGTTCAATTTCAGAATCCTTCATTTAAATTTCAAAATCTTACATTTTAACCCCTTAACGTCCCTATGGGACCTATAACACTGCAATAAAAATGTTAAAAAAAAGTGTTAATAAAGGTCATTTAACCCCTTCCCTAATAAAAGTTTTAATCACCCCCCTTTTCCCATAAAAAAAATAAAACAGTGTAAAAAAATAAATAAATAAACATATGTGGTATTGCCGCGTGCGTAAATGTCCGAACTATAAAAATATATCATTAATTAAACCGCACGGTCAATGGCATACGCGCAAAAAAAATCCAAAAAAGCGTATTTTGGTCACTTTTTATACCATTAAAAAATGAATAAAAAGTGATCAAAAAGTCCGATCAAAACAAAAATCATACCGATAAAAACTTCAGATCACAGCGCAAAAAATGAGTCCTCATACCGCCCTGTACGTGGAAAAATGAAAAAGTTATAGGGGTCAGAAAATGACATTTTTAAACGTATAAATTTTCCTGCATGTAGTTATGATTTTTTCCAGAAGTGCGACAAAATCAAACCTATAAAAGTAGGGTATCATTTTAACCGTATGGACCTACAGAATAATGATAAGGTGTAATTTTTACCAAAATATGCACTGCGTAGAAACGGAAGCCCCCAAAATTTACAAAATGGCGTTTTTTCTTCGATTTTGTCGCACAATGATTTTTTTTTCCGTTTCGCCGTGCATTTTTGGGTAAAATGACTAATGTCACTGCAAAGTAGAATTGGCGACGCAAAAAATAAGCCATAATATGGATTTTTAGGTGGAAAATTGAAAGGGTTATGATTTTTAAAAGGTAAGGAGGAAAAAACGAAAGTGCAAAAACGGAAAAAGTCCTTAAGGGGTTAATTTAAAAATGATAATTTTCAATGGTCTCCTCATGCTTCTGCCAACTCCAGGCTGTGCCATCCAGACACTATAGGTCACCTCATGCTTTAGCCAACTCCAGGCTGTGTCATTCAGCCAATATATGGTTTACTGATGCTTCTGGGCCTGGGTCTGGGCCTAAAAATGTTTTATGGTAGTACTAGCTACCCTAAATCTTCAATTTAATTTTCAAAATTTGTCTTTTATTCTTAAGGATTGTGAAGCCCTGGTGTCAACTAATGCTGCTGCCAACTCCTGGCTGTACCATTCAGACACTATATGGTCTCCTCATGCTTCAGCCAACTCCAGGCTGTGTCATTCAGGCAATATATGGTTTATTGATGCTGCTGGGCCTTGGTCTGGGAATAAAAATGTTGTTATGGTAGCACTAGCTACCCAAAATCTTCAGTTTAAATTTCAGAATTTATCTTTAAAGCTTAGGGATTGTGAAGCCCTAGTGTCTACTCATGCTGCTGCCCACTCCAGGCTGTGCCCTGTGCCATTCAGACACTATATGGTCTTCTCATGCTTCAGCCACCTCCAGGCTGTGTCATTCAGCCAATATATGGTTTACTGATGCTGCTGGGCTTGGACCTAAAAAAAATTTATGGTAGCACTAGCTACCATAAATCTATCATTTAAATTTCAAAATTATTTTTTTAATCTTAGGGATTGTGAAGCCCTAGTGTCTACTCATGCTGCTGCCAGCGCCAGGCTGTGTCATTCAGCCACTATATGGTTTCCTCATGCTGCCCATACATCCACACTGTGTCATTCAGCCACTATATGGTCTCCTCATGCTGTCAACACCTCCACGCTGTGTCATTCAGCCACTATATGGTCTCCTTATGCTTCAGCCTCATCCAAGCTGTGTCATTCAGCCACTATATGGTCTCCTCATGCTGCCAACACCTCCACGCTGTGCCATTCAGCCACTATATGGTCTCCTCATGCTGCCAACACCTCCACGCTGTGTCATTCAGCCACTATATAATCTCCTCATACTTATGCCACCTCCAGGCTCTGTCATTGTGCCGCTCTGCGGCAGTGATTCGCAATGCCTGTAATCTGCATGTCATACTGAATAACAGTATTATTTCACTACCCCAGCATACTCTATATGCGTGTTAGAACACAGCTAAGTGTTCTACACCTCTATTGAGGCTCTCTGTAGGCCAGAAATAGCTGTTTTTAATATAGATTTGCCACGAATAAATTAGTATCAGACCTAATTTTTTTTTTAAATTCGGCAAATCGGCCTAATCACATTTTTCAACAGTTTGCTCATCTCTATCAGTAACCATGGTTCCCATTTCCAGTTTTCGTGGGGTAAGCCATGCTCCGATTTCTTTGTGAATGACTTTTAGCAGTTCCTCCCCTGTGTGACTCGCCAAGGCAAACCATGTAAAGAACAGCGTGACACCGCCGTGCCCTGCACACATGGTATGCTGATGGGGCATTGAGAATTGTCCGTGCAGTAAAGGCTGAGGACATGGAGGAGGATGAGGAGGCGGAGTCGCACACTGTCACAGGACCAATGGCCTGAGAGCCTGGAGAAGGAAGCGGCGTGACCTGTCCAAGTTGGGGTTTTAGTGGAAAGAAATAGCTTCAAGGGCGACACCGGCTCAACGTGGCACTGGACACAGACAGCAAAGGAAGTTAAAAGCAAGGATGTTTTATTTTCCCAGAATGCAACGCTTTTCACTGCATCAACAGCTTCATCAGGCTTAGGTGAGAACAACAACGAGGTGCATTTATCCAAGCACCGATTAGTCACAGCTGAAGAAAAAATTCCGCGGACCAATAAGTGCTGGATAAATACATTTACAAAGAGACCAAAAGATATATGTAGAATCATATAATGACCTTACTATATATAAAATTAGTAAACATATATTAAAACAATTGCAAAAATTACGGGCAAGAAAAATAATAATGTATTTACTGTAAAAAATATACGAATACTGCAACATCGAAGGAAATCAAAAATAATACAATTTAAATAAAACAATAAAAATAAGAAGATAAGACATGAGACCAAAGAGAATGGTCGGTATCATTAACGAGCATTCTCTATGGTCTCATTCAGACCATGCGGTGTTAAAGTAGAAAATGTGAATATCCAATAAGACTCTCTATTTATTAAATATTGAAAACGATTAGATTTTTCGACTGGAATCGATTCGAGAATCACTAAACGTAAGGATGAAATGTCATTCTTATGAACCGTAGTGAAATACTGCGATGCACTATGTAGTGTGAATTGATTCTTATTAGATTGGTGTTTTGACATGCGACACCGCATGGTCTGAATAGTACGTCCAACGTATTGGAGCTTACAACTACAAGACAACAGATATATTGCATACTGGGTACTACAGTTTAAAACTTGATTAATAGTGAACGATTTTTTTGTGTAAGTAGAAATAAACCGATTCATAAAGGAGTCCATCATGTTGCAACATAAACATCTATTTTTCCCACAAGGTGAACAACCAGGATTTAAATTACCGGGGAAGTATTATCAGTACCAATAGTTTTTTAACCTATTTGGGGCTTTCATGTTTTGTATATTTTTGGATCTCCTATAGGTGATACCAGGTTTTGTGGGGACTATATCCTTGAGAATAGGATCATTCAGAACTGCCAGTTGCGTTTAAAAATATTATGTATCTGTGATGCTACTCTATTGTAATTATTTATGAAATTATATTTAAATTGGTTATTGACTTTTTTATCTTTATTTTTTGCTTTTCTATAACCAGATTAATTTGTTTTTTTATTTTTGACACGGTGGTAAGCTTGTGTCAACAAAGGGACCGGTTACCCCTTCGACACGAAACGCTTTTTTAATAATAATGCGTGTGTGGAAAATTCTGAATCTGTAGTGCAATTTTTCTGAATCTGTAGTGCAATTTTTCTCAGATATTGTCCATAAGGGACCCTCTTAAGCCAGCTAGGGTAATGAGCACTGTTGTAATCTAAAAATTGGTTCACATATACTGACTTGAAACGTGTTTTTGTGCGAATGTGTCTGGCTCGATTCGTGATTTTGAGATCCAAAAAACTAATATCATTTGAGGCGAAATTCAGCGTGAACTGTAACCCCCATTTGTTGGAATTTAGGGTATCAACAAATACATGCCTGTTCTTCTGTCCCCGAGAATGAATAAGTCATCTATATAGCTACGAAAATAAAATATTTAAGGTGCATAGATCAGGGACTGTGCTATGTGGAGGGCTTCAAAAGCCCCCATAAATAAATTAGCATAACTGTGGCAAAGCGCATCCCCATAACACAGCCCCTGATCTGTTGATAAATAATATCATTAAAAGAAAAATATTCTGTTTGAGAATGAATTATATAGATTGTAACAAAAATGTGGCTTGATCTATATGTAGAGAAATATCTCCAAAAAGGAGATCCTGAATAACCATCAGACCTAGGTCGGTATCAATATTACAATATAATGAACAAACATCCAAAGTAAGAAAAGAAAAAAATGGGGGTAAATTAACTTGTTGAAGTTCAAAAATTAATTGTGAAGAATCTTTAAGATAGGATGGTAAACGTAGGACATAAGGTTGGAGAAATAGATCCACAAAATGTGATAAATTAGCGGTAAGGAAAGAAACACCCGAGATAATGGGGTGCCCAGGGGGATTAATGGAACTTTTATGAAGTTTTGGTAAATAATAAAAATGAGGAAAAGAAAAATGCTGAATAGTAAGAAACGATAATTCTTTTTAATTAAATATCCCTTTACTTGAAAAATCATTAATGATACCGACATAGGTCTGATGGTAGTCAGGTGAGGGGTCCACAGAAAGAACAACATAGTATTTTTCATCCGATAAAATTCTCTGCTTCGCCCCCAGTTATGCTAATTTATTTATGGGGGCTTTTGAAGCCCTCCTCAAAGCACAGTCCCTGATCTATGCACCGTATATATTTTATTTTCGTAGATATATAGATGACTTATTTATTCTCTGACAGGGGACAGAAGAACAGGCACATGCATTTGTTAATACCCTAAATTCCAACAAATGGGGGTTACAGTTCACGTTGAATTTGAAAACTCAAATAATATTAGTTTTTTGGATCTCGAAATCACGAATCGAGCCGGACACATTTGCACAAAATCCCATTTCAAGTCAGTAGATGTGAAAAGTTTTTTAGATTACAACAGTGCTCATTACCCTAGCTGGCTTAAGAGGGTCCCTTATAGACAATATCTGAGAGTTCATAAAAATTGCACTACAGATTCAGACTTTTCCACACAAGCATTATTATTAATAAAAGTGTTTGGTGTCGAAGGGGTAACCGGTCCCTTTGTTGACACAGGCTTACCACAGTGTCAAAAATAAAAAACAAATTAATCTGGTTATGGAAAAAGCAAAAAATAAAGATAAAAAAGTCAATAAACAATTTAAATATAATTTCATAACTAATTACAATACAGTAGCATCACAGATACATAATATTTTTTAACGCAACAGGCATATAGTTCTAAATGATCCTATTCTGAAGGATGTAGTCCCCATGAAACCTGGTATCACCTATAGGAGATCCAAAAATGTACAAAACATGATAGCCCCAAATAGGTTAAAAAACTATTGGTACTGATAATACTTCCCCGGTTATTTTAAATCCTGGTTGTTCACCTTGTGGGAAAAATAGATGTTTATGTTGCAACATGATGGACCCCTTTAGGAATCGGTTTATTTCTATTTACACAAAAAAATTGTTCACTATTAATCAAGTTTTAACTGTAGTACCCAGTATGCAATATATCTGTTGTCTTGTAGTTGTAAGCTCCAATACATTGGACGTACTATTCAGACCATGCGGTGTCACATGTCAAAACACCGATCTAATATTAGGAATCAATTCACACTGCATAGTGTATCGCGGCATTTCACCACGGTTCATAAGAATGACATTTCATCCTTACGTTTAGTGATTCTCGAATCGATTCCAGTCGAAAAAGTTAATAGTTTTCAATATTTAATAAATAGAGAGTCTTATTGGATATTCACACTTTCTACTTTAACACCGCATGGTCTGAATGAGACCATAGAGAATGCTCGTTAATGATACCGTCCATTCTCTCTGGTCTCATGTCTTCTTATTTTTATTGTTTTATTTTATATTGTATTATTTTCAATTTCGTTCGATGCTACAGTATTCATATATTTTTTACAGTATATACATTATTATTTTTCTTGCCCATAATTTTTGCAATTGTTTAAATATATGTTTACTAATTTTATATATAGTCAGGCCATTATATGATTTTACATATATCTTTTGGTCTCTTGGTAAATGTATTTATCCAGCACTTATTGGTCCGCTGAATTTTTTCTTCAGCTGTGACTAATTGGTACTTGGATAAATGCACCTCCTTGTTGTTCTCACCTATGCCTGATGAAGCTGCTGATGCAGTGAAACACGTTGCATTCTGGGAAAATAAAACATCCTTGCTTTTACCTACCTTTGCTGTCTGTCCAGCGTCACATTGAGCCAGTGTCTCCCTTGAAGCTATCTCTTTCCACTACTGCTACATGCCGGAGGGCTGCGGACACCTCAATACTACACACTCACCATTGTTGTGTATGTGGTTACACAACTACACCAGGTGAGCAGCTCATACAGCTTTTAACTATTCAATATTTTGCTCTTTTATCACACCACGGAGCGCTGTCAATTCCTTTTTCATATACAAGTTGGGATTGTGGCTGTACAGGAACCACATTCACCCGCTTGGCCATAAAGGATATGTATTGTCCCTGACCATAGTTACAGCTCGGCGCTGCTGTGCACTTTGGTACACACCGACAAGCTCAAGGACTGGCCCACCTTCTCTTCCACAAAATTGTGCAGGGCTGGTACTGCCTTCTTCGCAAAGAAATGATGGCCTGGGACTCTCCACCTCAGTTGTCTGAAAGGTCACCACTTGTAAATGGAGGGACTGCACCACCAGTAACTTGGACAGGAGCACATTCAGCCTCTGCGCTGTTGGATGACTGGGCACATACTGATGTCTCTTGGACATGGCGTTGCCGATGGATTGCTGGCGGACTGACTGACTCAATGTAGGGGGAACCAGAGGATCTGGAGTAACAGAAGATGGGTATGATGTACAGCGGCTGAGGTGGTGGAGCCTTGGCAGGCTGAAAGAGGGAGCGGCATGCCACTGGGTGATGCAGCAGGCTGGACAACCCCATCAGAGCCACGGATCTCCCAGGCTGTTTTATGGTGGCACATCACATGTTGACGCAGGGCCGTGGTGCCAACATTGGGACTCTGGCCATGCTTCACCTTCTGCTGACACATCTTACATGTGGCTACGTTAACCTCCTACGGATGCTTGACTAAAAACTGCCACACCGCCGGGTAGCTGATTTTCCCACCAACAGTCTGCACTAATTGAGTGCTACTGCTGCAAACTCCAGGAATCCCTGTTCCACTACCTCCCTGGAAGGTAGGCTGCCACAAAGCAGGTGGTATCCCCCGGGCACGTTTGGGCACAGAATTTCCACTTCTGCCACCATGCTGACTGCCAACCTTGCTACCAACTTTCTGGCTCAGCTGCTGCCTCACGGGCAACCTGCAACCCTCTTCTCCTAATGATGATGAAGCCCCTTCTGCACCCATCTCCCAATTGCGATTGGCTTCATCATCAATTAGTGTCTGTACGTCACTGATGTCCTCCCAAGGTTCCTCAACAGTGTCTGCTTCAGGATCCTGACCACCACCTCCCACATCACTCTCCTCATCACTACTTGCCCGCCTAACGGAGGAAGCGGTGGATGTCAGCTCCACTTCTTGGCTGGGCAGTAGCTGCTGACTGTCCTCTATTAGATCGTCCTCAATTAATAATGGAGCTGAACCCACAGCATAAGATACTTCTGTAGGGAAGGGAACAGCATAGGACAGAGGCAATGGGAGGACAGGGACTGCTTCCAGGCCATGGCAACTGGGGGTGTCAGCTGTTGACTGGGGGTATCAGATGTCACTTGTGATGACGTGGATGACCGTGTTATCCAATCGATGATGGCAGATGCGTTGCTGGTCGAGACACGACTGCTAGCTGATACCGGAAGATCAGGGCTCTCTCTGCGACTCCTGCTGCCACTTGCCCCTAGTCTGCTGCGACATCTACCTGCACATAATGAATTTAGGCCTATGCCACTCCTGTCTGCACGTCCTGGCACTTCTCTGCCTGACATACTTAATGCACATATGAGGGGAGTACAATACGCTTCACTACACTTAAAACAGTGTTTGTCTAGAACAGCAGCAGGTGTGTACTTTTGGATGGCCTTTTACAGTAACTAGGCCCTTAAGACTTTATCAGGAACAAAATGGTACACCACTTAGATGTACGAATGTGGTATGCACTTATGAGGGCAGAAAAATGCGCTGCAGTACGCTTAAAAAAAGTATGTGTACCACACCAGCTGGTCAGTACTTTTGGCTGTCCTTTCACAGTATCTAGGCCCTTTAGACATTATCAAGAACAAAATGGTACAACACTTAGATGTACGTATGTGGTATGCACTTATGAGGGCAGAAAAATGCACTACATTATGCATAAAAAAGCATGTGTACAACACCAGCCGGTGAGTACTTTTGGCTGTCCTTTCACGGTATCTAGGCCCTTAAAACTTTATCAGGAACAAAATGGTACAACACTTAGTTGTACGTATGTGGTATGCAGTTATGAGGGCAGGAAAATGCGCTACAGTACGCTTAAAAAATGTTCTGTGTACAACACCAGCTGGTGAGTACTTTTGCCTGGCCTTTCACAGTATCTAGGTCCTTTAGGCTTTAACAGGAACAAAATAGTACACCAATAAGATGTATGTATGTGGTATGCACTTATGAGGGGAGGAGAATGCGCTACAGTACGCTTAAAAAAGATCGCTGCTGGAAAAAGCTTCTCTGTGTAACTCACAGTGCTGTCTGTCCCTATCTATCTCTCTGCAGTGTAAGGATGAAGTGACAGACCGCAATATGGCTGCCAATTATAGAGGGCTGTGACATCACAGGGGTGACCTGCATGTAATTCAGGGTCATCCTGCCTACCCTTGTTCCCAGAATTCCTTACCCCATGTCCTCACATGTGGATCCACCATTATAAATGCCCTGGAGCCTGAACCACACTATATGGAGTTTAATGAAGCGATTCACGCAATAGAATTGTGGCGATATTCGCATTCGTTGCGAATCTAATTTTTCCTGAAATTCTTGACGAATTTGGATTCGTCAGGCTCGATTCGCTCATCTCTAATTATAATGTGAAGAGAGGCTTACATAGACTATTGAAAAGGAAAATGGAAAGTATGTTTTGTAAAGTATATATTACCTATAATCTTCCTGGGAACATTTCTTTTTTTTCACCAATGGGTGACAACACCAGAACAATTATATAACCTACAATTGTCACCAAAAATTATACAACTATTTATTATCCCAAATAGCCTTTATTTGTAGAAAAAATATATTGTACAACAACACCACAATACATTAGACATGACAAGAAAACCCCTATCCCATAAAAAACGTATACCCCATTAAGCACCAGTATCCCTAGCCTGGTGTAACGGAGCTTCAGAAGGCCATTAAGCACTCCACGGGCATTCTGGGTAGGGGAATATGCAAAGCAGCTCATTACATCACCTTTTCAGGTAATGGTCCCTGGTATCAGCTTAGCTCCTGTTAAGGAATATAAAAAGCTGATCGGGATTTTATGCCAAGCCAGACTACTCCCCAAAAGGGAAGTTTGTACCCATTTGCAGACAGCTGTTTCGTGGTTTGTGCCACTCGTCAGTACAGAACAGGGTGATCTGGCTTGACTGGGGTAAGAGGCCTGAGAGCAGCTAAAGGGGATGAGTATTTGCCTGTCTGCAGATGGGTAGAAACTTCCCTTTTGGGGAGTAGTCTGGCTTGGCATAAAATCCCGATCAGCTTTTTATATTCCTTAAAGGGGTAGTCCAGTGGTGAAAAACTTATCCCCTATCGTAAGGATAGGGGATAAGTTTGAGATCGCGGGGGGTCCGACCGCTGGGGCCCCCTGCGATCTCCTGTACGGGGCCCCGGCTCTCCGCCGAGATAGCGGGTGTCGACCCCCACACGAGGCGGCGGCCGACACGCCCCCTCAATACATCTCTATGGCAGAGCCGGAGATTGCCGAAGGCAGCGCTTCGGCTCTGCCATAGAGTTGTATTGAGGGGGCGTGTCGGCCGCCGCCTCGTGCGAGGGTCGACACCCGCTATCTCGGCGGAGAGCCGGGGCCCCGTACAGGAGATCGTGGGGGGCCCCAGCGGTCGGACCCCCCGCGATCTGCAACTTATCCCCTATCCTTAGGATAGGGGATAAGTTGCTCACCACTGAATCACCACTGGACTACTCCTTTAACAGGAGCTATATATATATATATATATATATATATATATATATATATATATAAATATATTTTTTTTTTTGTAAAGACTATTTAGAAAGTTGCTTTATTTTGCATTATGACACAGAACTATAAAATGTAATCCAATGCAAAGGTGAGGGGTGGTAATTTACCACATATTACATGACTGATAGAAATGCAATTGATTTTACTGCTTAAATTATTTAGATTTTTTTTGTATTCATCCAATAAAAATTATCAACTGCTTATATTAATACCTATTGATTAAGTAAATTTTTTTGTAATATGCAGTAGTGCTGGGAATGGCACTGCATACCAACAACAAAGTCATTATATTAAATGCTGTGCCTACTTGCCTACTGAGCTGAATATATATGAATACATTTTAGATTCTAAATAAATCACTCTAAAAAATGGTTCTTAATATCTTTTCTAGTGATGTTGCAGAAGGTCTTAATGGTAAGGTATTTTTCTGATGACACAAAGATTTGTAACAGGGTTGATATTCAGGTTGGATACGCCAAATGTAAAATAATTTAGGTAAACTAGAGGAATGGTCCGAACTCTGGGAAATGACAATTAATGTGAATAAGTGCAAGATTAGGCACCTTAGGCATAAAAACCCAAGGGCAGAATATAGAATCAGTGATACAATCCTAAAGATATTCATGGCTCATTATTTCATATTATTTCAGTTTATTGAGTTTTATAAGAAAAACATGGGTGTACAATTGCATTTTCAAATTACAATAGTGAGACCAAAGTACAATGTAACAGGAACAAATGCAATGGTCGGACGGAGTAACAATTAACCCCTTAAGGACAAAGCCCATTTTCACCTTAACCTCTTCAGGACATGGGGCGTATGCATACGCCCTGCATCCCGAGTCCTTAAGGATGTAGGGCGTATGCATATGCCAGTGGGAATTCCGGTCCCCGCCGCTAGCCGGTTGGGGACCGTACTGGGATGCCTGCTGGAATCATTCAGCAGGCGTCCCGGCACATCGCCGAGGGGGGTCCTGAGACCCCCCCATGTCGGCGATCTCAGAAAATCGCATGTCAATTCAGACATGCGATTTTCTGCTATTCCAGGCTGATCGGGTCTCTGGTGACCGGATCACCCGGAAAATAGGGATTATCGGAGCTGTCAGTGACAGCCCCGATCCTCTTGAGGGATAGGAGCCAGGTCGCAGTGCTGACCAATGGCAGCGCAGAACAGTGGGTTGCCATGGAAACAGTGGCTTGCCATGATGTTGGGCAGATCGGGGGGGGGAGAAGATGGAGGCCGGGACCTGGAGGAGAAGATGCGTGGGGACCGCCGATCATCGCTGGAGACTGCGGAGATCACGGCGCAGGTAGGGAAGCGACGGTGGGGGGGGGGGGGGGGGGGGGGGGCGTAGGAAAGCTGCAGTAAAGCGATCTTTACTGTGGCAACCACTAGGAAGGCCGAACTGCAACTGGGCATGCTGGGAGGTGTAGTTTTGCAACATCTGGAGGGTCACAGTTTGGAGACCACTGTTACAGTGGTGCCCAAACAGTAGCCCTCCAGATGTTGCCAAACTACAACTCTCAGCATGCCTAGACTGCCCAGGCATGCTGGGAGTTGTAGTTCTGTAACATCTGTCCCCTCAGATTTAGCGATTTTCATGACATTTTTGAAAATTGCTGCTCTACTTTGAAGCCCTCTAATTTTTTCAAAAAGTAAAAATATGTCCATTTTATGATGCCAACATAAAGTGGACATATTGTATTTGTGAATAAAATAAAATGTATTTGGAATATCCATTTTCCTTACAAGCAGAGAGCTTCAAAGTTAGAAAAATTCAAAATTTTCAAGATTTTCTTGAAATTTGGGGATTTTTCATCAAAAAAGGATGCAAGTAACAATGAAAATTTACCACCAAAATAAAGTAGAATATTTCAGGAAAAAACTATCTCAGAATCAGAATATTTGGTAAAAGCGTTTTAGAGTTATTGATGCGTAAAGTGAGGTTGGTCAGAATTGCGAAAAAGGGCTCAGTCCTTAAGGTGAAAAAGGGCTGCGTCCTTAAGGGGTTAAAGGGGTACTCCGGCGCTAAGACATCTTATCCCCTAGCCAAAGGATAGGGGATAAGATGCCTGATCGCGGGAGTCCCGCCGCTGGGGACCCCCGTGATCTTGCATACAGCACCCCCTCCCATAGGCTTGCATTGAGAGGGCGGAACTGTGACGTTACATGGGAGCGGAGCCATGACGTCATAACGCTCTGTCCCTATGATCGCCAGTAATCAGACCCGGAGCGAGCACACTCTGGGGACTGATTCTAACGGGGTGCTGAGTGCAAGATCACGGGGGTCCTCAGCGACGGGACTCCCGTGATCAGGCATCTTATCCCCTATCCTTTGGATAGGGGATAAGATGTCTTAGCGCCGGAGTACCCCTTTAAGGACCAGAGCAATTTTTGTACATCTGACCACTGTCATTTTAAGCATTAATAACTCTGGGGTGTTTTTACTTATGAATTTGATTCTGAGTTTTTTTGTGACTTACTAGCATCATTTCAAAGTTTTCCATTTTTATAAAAATTTCAAAGTTTTCAATTTTTATAACTTTGAAACTATCTGCTTGTTAGGAAAATATACATACCAAATAAATTTTAGAAACTAGACCCCTCACTGAATGTAACAAGGGGTGCAGTGAACATTTACACCCCACTGGCGTTTGACAGATCTTTGGAACAGTGGGCTGTGCAAATGAAAAATTACATTTTTCATTTTCACTGGCCACTGTTCAAAAAATCTGTCAGACACCTGTGTGGTGTAAATGTTCACTGCACCCCTTGTTACATTCGTGAGGGGTGTAGTTTCCAAAATGTTGTCACAGGTCACATGTTGGGGGTCCATTGTTCAGGCAGCATGGGGGCTTTGTAAACGTGCATGGCCTTCAATTTCAGCCAAATTCTCTCTCCAAAAGCCCAATGACGCTTCTTCTCTTCGGAGCATTGTAGTGCACCCGCAGAGCACTTTATATCCACATATGGGGTATTTCTATACTCAGAAGAAATGGGTCACAAATCTTGGGGGGCTTTTTTCCTATTACCCCTTGTAAAAATGAAAAATTTGGGGTAACACCAACATTTTAGTGAAAAAAATCAAATTTTTCATTTTCACTTCCAACTTTAATGAAAATTTGTCAAACATCTGTGGGGTGTTAAGGCTCACTATACCCCTAGTTACGTTCCGTGAGGGGTGTAGTTTAGAAAAAAAAATGTTTGCGTTTATGTCAGAACTGCTGTAACTATCAGCCACCTCTGTGCAAATCACCAATTTAAGCCTCAAATGTACATGGTGCGCTCTCCCTCTTTAGCCCTGTTGTGCTCCTGCAGAGCACTTTACTTCCACATATGGGGTGTTTCCATACTCAGGAGAAATTGCGTTACAAATTTTTGGGGTCTTTTTTTTCCTTTTACCTCTTGTGAAAATGAAAAGCATGGGGTAACACCAGCATGATAGTGTAAAACAATTTAAGTTTTTTTACATTAACATGCTAGTGTAGACCCCAACTTTACTTTTTCATAAGTTAGGGTAGGACAAAAAGAACCCACAGGGTGCCTGATGAATGATTTCATCACAGGTATACCCTTGGCTCTTAAAGGAGTACTATTGTGCAAATTATTTTCATCCTATTGTGCCCGGGCGGCAAAAAACAAACAAAAAACATTAACCCGCTATAGCTCTCTGGTCCCAGTCTCATTCCTTCTTCCGTGTGACCGGATCATCACATTGCAGTACGCGTATCGTCAGCCACAGCGATGTCCCACCTCGGTCAGTGATACGCTGAGCGCAGTGTCATATAAGAAGCTTGGGCCCCGCCTTCTCCCTGCTGCCCAGGCTCCTTACATGACACTGTGCTCATTGTATTACCGGCCGAGGCAGAACATTGCTGCAGCTGGTGATACACTGACTGCGGTGTGACGATCCGGTCACACAGAGGAATGAAGGAGACAGGGACTGGAGGGCCAAAGTGATATAGCGGTGCAATGGGGGAACAGATGAAGGTGAGTTAATGCTTGGTTTTTGTTTGTTTTTTAGCAGCCTGGGCACAATAGGATGAAAAAAATTGCAAAATAGCACTCCTTTAAAGAGGTTAACATTTCAAGGTTAGCAAGGATAAGAACAGTAATTAAATCAAATACCATGGCTTTACAAGGCTGTATAAATGCATTAAAACAGAAGAACTAAAGGGGTAATCATTAAAAAATGCATTAAAACTAAAGGGGTAATCCAGGAGTAGAAAAACAAAGTTGGTTTCTTCCAAAAACAGTGCCACACCTGTCCTCAGGTTTTTTGTGGTATTACAACTTGGCAACATTCACTTTAATGGAACCAATCTGCAATATCACACATAACCTGGGAACAGGTGTGGTGCTGTTTGTAGGAGAAACCAACTTTGTTTTTCAATTCCTGGAAAACCCTTTAAATGTAGGCAGACAATATAATACAGTATAGCAGCAGAAAATGCTAGCAGAATACTTAGGTTTTTAGAGAGAGGTATTAGCACTAGAAAGAGGGAACTACTCATGCCACTGTACAGAGCACTAGTAAGACCTCACTTGGAGTATTGTGCACAGTACTAGAGACCGAATCTCCAGAAAGATATAGTAACTATGGAGAGAGTTCAAATAGGGCTACTAAACTAGTACATGGGCTGCAGTTTTAATTGGTCAGAATTAAAGGGTTACTCTGGTGGAAACCAATTTTTATTTTCAAATCAACTGGTGCCAAAAAGCTAAACATATTTGTAAATTACTTCTATTTAAAAATCTTAATTCTTCCAGTTCTTATTAGCTGCTGTATACTACAGAGTAAGTTGTATTTCATTCTGGAGTTTTTTCCATTCTGACCACAGTGCTCTCTCCTGTCCATGTCAGTAACTGTCCTCTGTCCATGTCAGTAACTGTCCACTGCACTGTCCCATAGCAAACCTATCCTGCTCTGGGCAGTCCCTGAAATGGACAGAGGTGTCAGCAGAGATTAGTGTGGTCAGACTGAAAAGAAATTCAAAAAGAAAAGAACTTCCTGTGGAGTATACAGCAGCTGATAAGTAGTGGAAAGGTTAAGATTTTTAAATAGAAGTAATTTACAAATCTGTTTAACTTTCTGGCACCAGTTGATTTGAATTTTTTTTCCCACCCGAGTACCCCTTTAACCCCTTAAGGACCAACGGCGTGCATGTACGCCCTGAGTCCGGTCCCTTTCTATAACGCGGGGTCATGGCTAAATAGCGCGCCTCACCGATCGTGGTAAAATTTACATCTGGCAGACCAATCTGGAACAGGAGGGAAATTGCCGAAGACAAAGAGCCAAACCACATCATCGTCATAAACCAAATCTCCATAAAGAAAGTTTTATGTCAACCGCTCTGGGCAGCGACTCATCAGATGCACCCATTCCCCACTCTCCCTCTTCTTTTTTAGCCAGGTCTCGGGACACTCCCGGAAAACCAGGCGGGGAGTCCACAAACACAGAAGAGGCAGGCGTCCGCACAGGCAAGAAATACCAACATCGACCACCGAAGGGACCTCGACTTAGAAGACTCTTTGGTGGTAAATATATCTTCGGTATCTCTGTCTTCTGCAAAACTCAATACATTACAAAAAGGGTTATCTTTTTGTCCGACAACGGACACAGATTGGTTTGAACTCATGATTGATCTAGAAGGATTTTTCAGGCGCTTGCGCCTGAAAGGTTTCTTCCAGGAAACTCCTTTGAGTAATATTAATGCTAAGGCTGATATACCTTGTACAACAGAATTGACATTGAGAGAAGTCAATTTATGCCACCTAGAATTAGTAATGGGATTGAAGCATTTGTGGAAGTGGTAACCAAACGGACTGAAATATTAAAGGGGTACTCCGCCCCTAGACATCTTATTCCCTATCCAAAGGATAGGGGATAAGATGTCAGTACGCCGTGGTCTTACTGCTGGGGAGCCCCGGGATCCCCGCTGTGGCACTGCGCTATCATTACAGCACAGAGCGAGTTCGCTCTGCACGTAATGACGCGCAATACAGGGGCCGGAGCATCGTTACGTCACGGCTCCGCCCCTCATGATGTCCCAGCCCGCCCCTTTCAATACAAGTCTACGGGAGGGGGCGCGGCAGTCGTCACGCCCCCTGCCATAGACTTGTATTAAGGGGACGGGCCGTGATGTCACGAGGGGCGGAGCCATGACGTCACGTGGCTCCGTCCCCTGTATCGCCCGTCATTACGCACAGAGCAAACTCACTCTGTGCTGCAATGATAGCGGGGTGCCGCAGCGGAGATCCCGGGGCTCCCCAGCAGCGGCACCGCGGCGATCTGACATCTTATCCCCTATCCTTTGGATAGGGGATAAGATGTCTAGGGGCGGAGTACCTGGGTGGCATAACTTGACCCGTGAGGAATATGAAGTGTTACGCAAATTAAAGAACAATTCAGAGATTACTATAAAATCAGCGGATCAGGGGGTGCCCTAGTTTTAATGGAAACCCCCAATATCTATCTGAAATCACCAGACAACTCTCTGACACAATGGTATGTAGTGAATTAAAGAAAGATCAATTATGCAAAATACAGGCAGGTATTGCATCTTGGTTAAAAAAGGCGGTTGAGGACAATATTATAGGGACATATCTGGTACAAAAACATCCCATAACTCCAGTCATATATTGTTTTCCAAAGATACACAAGAATCTCCAAAACCCTCCCGGAAGACCTATTGTCTCCGGGAGTGGTTTGGTGTTCTAACCCATTGCGATATATTTAGATAAGATTCGTAGATGCCATGCCACTTCTGCTAAATCTTTCATTCGAGATACTGGCGAATTTTATTAACAAAATCCACGATGTACCCTGCCCTCCTGGATCCCTTCTGGTGTCGTTCGACATGGTTAATTTATACACGTCGATCGAAAACTCCAAAGGTATCCAGGCGGTAGTCAATTGTCTTATGACTACCAATCTTTCCACGGGTGCCATTCCCTTGTTCTGGACTTATTGGGAGTCATCCTCAGACAAAATTATTTCCTGTTTGGGCATGACTTCTATTTCCAGAACAGGGGAATGGCCATAGGGTCAAATGTACCACCCACATATGCTAATGTGTATATGACAGAGTTCGAGGAGAAATATATTTATACATCGCAATGGTATCGTCATGTGGGCACTTGGTTCCGTTACATTACATACATTTGTAATTTGGTTAGGCACATTGACGCAACTTCATTTATTTTTGGACGAATTGAATAGGATTGATCCTGAGCTTCAATTCACTATGGTGGCATCAGAGTCCTCAATCCAATTCTTGGACACAATGGTAACAGTTATAAATGGTAAACTCACAATAGACCTATTCACGGAAACAGATAGGAATAATGTTTTTTTATATGATAGTTTCTATCCTAAATCAACTATCAAATCTCTAACCATGGAGTCAAATGTTGCTGGTGAAACGTATATTTTCGGGCCCCAAACAATCTGTTAAACAAATAGATGAGATGCAGAAAACATTAAACAGGCATTGTGGATAACCCCTATGTCTAAGTCAACAGGTGGATAAACTGAAAAATGTTGAGAGATCTGCCCTTCTAAATAGTACCTCTAAACAACCAACAGACAGAATGCCTTTTGTTTCAACATACTCTGTGAACAGTCAGGTAATAGCCAATATAATCAGACGTAACTGGACGTTAGTAAGCAAGACAGTGGCATATCTTAAAGGTCGCAATCTCAAGGATCGTTTAATTCGATCAGATGTGGGCTCTTTTAAAAATAAAAATAAACGTAACGCCTTTCTAGACATAAACAGGGCAATTTCCCATGTTTAAGTTGCAGCCACTGTAATTCTATGATCAAAGGTGATACCTTTAATCGCCCACATACTGGTAAACCATTTAAAGGAAAACTGTCAGATATTTTCTCCCGCACGGATCCGCCTGGCCGTTCGCCGGCAATTTTAGTTTTATTCTATGTATATATCTTGCTGTAACTGGCACGGGCGGAGCTTCTGCACTGACGTCAGCGCCGCTAATGAATATTCATCCCCCCTCCCTCCAGTTCTCCCTCTCTTCGCCGCTCCTAACTGGAGGGAGGTGGGATGAATATGCAGAAGCCCCGCCCATGCCAGTTACAGCAAGATATACACATAGAATAAAACTACAATTGCGGGCGAACGGCCAGGTGGATCTGGGTAAGGTAGGGCTCATTTTAATCAGTGTCTCCCTCACTATCCACCAGTATTGTGGATAGTGCGGGAGAAAATATCTGACAGTTTTCCTTTAAAGTCCATGGCAGGTTTAAATGTCGTTCATCTTTTGTCATTTATTTACTGTCATGCCCATGTGGGCTATATTATGTAGGTGAAACTACAAATGAATGCCGGATAAGACTCAATGGTCATAAATCTTCCATTAAAACAAAAAAAAACCTGACCTCCCTCTACCTAAACATTTTCTAGAATTTGGACATAACATCAGTTAACACCCCCTTGAGGAGAGGAGGCGATAGAGAAAAACGTTTTGTTTTTCAACCCCTTTTTTCCCCTTTCATTCTTTAATTTTTTTCTTTTTTCCCTTCTTACACTTTTTTTTTCTTTTTTTCCCTCCTTTTCTTTTTTTCTTCTTTCTTTTTTAGTTTTTCCTTCTTCATTTATAATTTTATTATTATCTTTTTATATTTTCTTTTTTATTTACATTTTTTCTTCCTCCCCCCCCCTTTTTTTTCCCTTCTCTCTTCCTTTTTTCCCCTTATCTTTCCTTTTTTATTAAAGGGGTACTCCGGTGAAAAACTTTTTTTTTTCAAATCAACTGGTGCCAGAAAGTTAAACAGATTTGTAAATTACTTCTATTAAAAAAATCTTAATCCTTCCTGTACTTATTAGCTTCTGAATACTACAGCGGAAATTCTTTTCTTTTTGAAACACAGAACTGTCTGCTGACATCACGAGCACAGTGCTCTCTGCTGACATCTCTGTCCATTTTATGAACTGTCCAGAACAGCATATGTTTGCTATGGGGATTTCCTTTTACCCTGGACAGTACCTAAAATGGACAGAGATGTCAGCAGAGAGCACTGTGGTCATGATCTCAGCAGACAGCTCTGTGTTTCAAACGGAAAAGAATTTCTACTGTAGTATTCAGCAGCTAATAAGTACAGGAAGGATTAAGATTTTTTAATAGAAGTAATTTACAAATTAACAAAGGAAGGGATGTCCGGCACTGCTTGACTGACTGGTTTGGTAGGACTGTAGAGGGTATAAGGTCCGAGAGAACAAAGGATGGAGATAAAGTGGTGCTCTGACTGTAATAGATAAGTGCAGTAATCCAACGGTGTAAAGATGTAGAAACACAATCGGCACTCACCAAGTCTTCTCCAAAAATGAATCATTTAATGCAAAATACTCACATAGAACGTAAAAAGTGGGGGAGAGGGATACGGTGCAGGGGGGTAAAAAACCTCCGGAGGTTTTTTACCCCCCTGCACCGTATCCCTCTCCCCCACTTTTTATGTTCTATGTGAGTATTTTGCTTTAAAGGATTCATTTTTGGAGAAGACTTGGTGAGTGCCGATTGTGTTTCTACATCTTTACACCGTTTAATTTACAAATCTTTTTAACTTTCTGGCACCAGTTTCTGGCACCAGTCCGGTTGGACTCGTATATTTAGTATGCAATTGCGATTATTATGTGAATGCTGAACTGTGAGGACACTGGCATACAGATTATGACGTTTGCTCATCAGCTGACCTGGATGGATCAGCTGATCAGAGCAACTTCCTGCATACTGAGAAACCACGCAGCCGCAGAATGTTTGTTTACAAGCCATCATACGGCATGGAGACATGTGAAAATGGAAACATCAGCAAGTTGAGGTGGCAATCAGAGACATGGATGGATGTAAATAAAGTCCCAGTAAGCTCATCAGATGCTTATATGCACAATTAATTGATGTAACTTGAATATTTTAGTGTATTTGTATTTTTGTATATGGATCACTATGGTAACATGTTTTAGTCAATGGATGTTAACCAGCCTAGCGGTATTCCCGAGCGTGACTCGGGGTTAATTTTCGCTGCTAGAAGCGGTAACCCCGAGTCACGCTCGTGGTAGAATTGCAGAGTTGCTGTGCGGGCTGCACAGTATATCGCAAAAGCAATCGAATCGTGATTTTTGCTTTTTGCGATATAGTGATGCAGCCCCCGGGAAAATATGTGATTATCTGCTCGGGTCGGCTCCATTGGCGGGGGCCGGCCAGAGCAGGTAAAGACATATACTAAAAGTCAGTGTTTCTCAACCAGGGGGCCTCCAGATGTTGCAAAACTACAACTCTCAGCATGCCAGGACAGCCAAAGGCTGTCCGGGCATGCTGGGAGCAGTAGTTTCACAACAGCTTGAGGCCCCCTGGTAGAAAAACCCTGAACTAAGTGTAAAAGTAAAAAGGAAGAAAATAAAAAAACCTTTTGCTCACCTAATCCCGGTCCCTGCAGATGTTGTTCCCCTCCGTGCGCTCTGGTCCCTGCTCTCTTCACTATGCATCTTACAGGACCTTTCCCTTTTCAGCCAATCACAGGCCGCAGTGGTGTAAAGCCTGTGATTGGCTGAAGGGGAAAGGACTTGTTCTGCAGCAAATACACTAGGTTTGAAATCTGCCGGCAAACCCAGTGTATTCTGCTGCAGGACAAGACAAGGTGACAGAGGGGGGAATGTGACACAGGGGAGAATGTAACAAGGGGGGGGGGATGTGACATAGGGGGGAATGTGACAGAGGGGGGAATGTAACAAGGGGGGGGGGGGGAATGTGACAAGGGGGGGGGATGTGACAAGGGGGGGGATGTGACAAAGGGGGGATGTGACTGGGGGGGGAGTGGAATGTAACATGGAGGGGGGAAAATGTAACAAGGGGGGGGGAGAATGTAACAAGGGGGGGAATGTGACAGGGGGGATGAATGTGCCGGGGGGGGAGAGTGTAACAAGGGGGGAGAATGTGACAGGGGGGGGAATGTGACAAGGAGGGGGAGAATGTGATATGGGGGGGGGGGGGGAAATGTGACCAGGGAGGGGGAATGTGACGGGGGGGAGATGTGGAATTTCAATGCAAAAAATTGTACCGCTTTTGGTACAAATTTCCAGACGGAATCATACCGCCAGGGAGGTTAAAGAGAGTTGTAATGACACATGTGAGACACCTGTTGTTCAACCAATCATTGAATGCTTTGATTCCTATATATATGCACATTGTCACTTTATTTGTCATGCTTGAAAAAGGTAGTTTATTGCCAAAACGTTGCACTTTGGGGAGCGAATTAAGTCACACTGCATCAAGATTTGAGCCTTCTGCTTTTTGGTGCTGTATCCATTACACGTCTTCTCTTAACCCTTTACACGCGGCATTCAAAGTTGATCATGGCGTCTAAAGTTGTAATAAATCACTCCCGGCTGCTCAGTCCTGCTGATTGGGACCACCATCAGGAGGGTCCCTTACCTGCCTCCTGTGCATTCGATCGCTGAATGACCGCTCCGTGCCTGAGATCCTAAGCTATTGCTCATGCCAATTTTATGCAGTAGGCACGAGCGCTCCTGTGACCAGCACTTATGAATATTCAAATCCAGCCGGCGGGCCCGCCTCAAAGCGCAAATCAGCGCTGGAAGAGGGGGATCTTTGGAGGATCGGGGCTCCAGACTGCAGGTAGGTTTAGCAGTCCAAGACCCCGCATCAGTCTCCTGTTCACCCGCACTATAACCTAGTATATCGGGTTATAGTTCAGGGGAACGGGAGACCATTTTCCTTTAAGGATTATTTTATTATTTATATAATTATAATATTGATTTAAAAATATCGATATAAAACATCACCAAAATTCTAAAAAATATTCTTAACATAAAAACTTGACTTAAACAATATGTGATTTTCTGGTGACACAGGTAGTGAAGAAGTAAATCCAATACTTTACAATACAGTACTTCTAATAGGTAATAATAGCTAAAGCTCTTGCATAGTATGCCTATAAAAAAACATTTTGCTTGATATCACTTTCAACTCCTCAACAAAAAGAAACAGCAGGGCTAAGTTTATATTGCTATATTTGTGGCTTTAATGTTAGAGGAGTTTTCATTATGCCTTTCATTTGACTTGTACATAAAAATGCTAAGCATTCTTATTATATTGTAGCTATGAGCATATAGTAGAGTTTTGTGTACCAGTCCTTCTCATTAAGAAAATTTATTTGTAAAAGTAAATAATTTCCTACAGTAGGAATGAGTGATGTAATATGACATTTCACTTCAGACGAGTGCACTAAACTGTCCTTATTCAAATATCTCCAGCAGCAGAGCACTCATTATTTTTATGTATCTCCAATAAATATGATATATATTTGCAATATAGAACTAAGCAATGGGCGGCTATTCATCTGAGACCATGTTATGTCTCCAAGCTAAACTGTAGAGAAATAGTTTTTGACTGCAGAAACAAAATGTTTTCCCATATACTGTAGTGTAGCCAGACTATATTAGTGATGTTTTAAAAATTATTTACTCTATTGTGTTGTGCTGCCATAGCAGAGCAACAGTCAACCCCTTCATGACCCAGCAATTTTTTTTTAACTCATTTTTTTGTCATTGGAAAAATAAAAAAGTTGTATTAGGGGTTATTTTTTGTGTTTTATCTTAAAAAAAAAAAAAAAAAAAGGATACTTAAATAAGCTCCAAAATTTTGTTCGGTGCCACAAATAAGCTTCGTAGAGATCAGAACGTGGCATTGAACAAAATTTTGGAGCTTATTTAAGTATCCTATTTTATTTTTTTTAAGATAAAACACAAAAAATAACCCCTAATACAACTTTTTTATTTTTCCAATGACAAAAAAATGAGTTAAAAAAAAATCTCTACGAAGCTTATTTGTGGCACCATGAGCTGTGTTTTTTAACAGAACCACTTTTGCTTATATTTGACTATTTGATCACTTTTAATAATTTTTTGGGGGGATGTGATGTGACCAAAAATCTGCATTTTTAACGTCCTGGATTTTCAAATTTTTTTTTTTATTTAGCATTCATGCCATTCACCGCACAGGATCAGTAATGTCATAATTTATTAGTTCAGACAATTACATACACGGCGATAACAAATAGGTATATTTTTTACAGTGTTTTATTTGAAAAATTGGAAAGGGGGGTGGGGGTGATTTAAATTTTTATTAGGGAAAGGTTTTCTTTTCTATTTTTAAAAACACTTTTTTAAACTTTTTTTTCACACTTTTTTTTTATCATAGACTATCATTAGATGTCTTAGATAGAGCAATTCTGCGCTCAATTGCTAAGGGCTGCCAAAGGCTGCAGGCTGAAGTGCCTGCAGGTTCTGAGACAGCTCCCTACCCTGCCATTGTATTCAAGTTCATATGCATCTGGAGTATGCAGATACATTTAAAGCAGGTGATAGCCTGGAGATCCAGGGCACAGGGTGAAAAATCCAGGACTTGTGCCACGGTTGCTGATTGCTAGTGACTCCCTTGAGCACTTCATTACCTGTTGTAATAACCAAGATACTCTTGCTTAAATTACACTAAATCTTGTTACAAAAATTCCCTGCTGATAATTCTGAAGCTAGCATGTTTTTTAGTAGGACAATCTGGTCCCTCTCAGCTGTTTACCCTTGTATAAGTCCTGAGCAGGTTTTCCAGTGTAACAAAACCACAAGTGTCCTTGGTAAGCAGTAAGGTTATTAAAATAGTTTCCATCGTTCTTGGTTAATATTTTTGATTGACCTCATTATTATGTTATTATTAGAGATGAGGGAAACTCGCTGGGCTCACCAAACTTTCAGAAAATGTTCTGTTTGCATCAGTGTATAATACTGCCTAAGAGCTCTAAAGCCCTGTGTTACACTGCTAGGAATGAACTCAAGTAGTTTTAAAGTAATTTTAAGGCTAAGTTATGGTAACATGCTGTAACCCATGGTAACTATTAGCTTGTTTAATGTGATAGCAGATTTTGTATGCTTAGTAACAAGAAAATAAAACTGCATAAACTATCCCTGGTTGTTGGCAGATGCACAAAGAGCTATCGGAAGATGCAATGGCTTTTTACGCTGGAGATGGCAGACTGGTGGCAGAGTAGTAGCCAGTTTACAGCAGGAAGGGGTGGACTGGTGGTAGGGTATCCAGCCTACAGCAGGAGGTGGTGGACTGTTGGGGCCTGTAGTATCCAGTGTACAGGAGGAATTGACAGATTGGTGGCAGTTGTAGTAGCCAGCGGACAACAGGTGGGGGTAGTAATACTGTCTAATTAGTGGCATCTGGAATCCATGCCTGATTCATTTTAACAAACTTTTAGTTTTTCTACATTGTTGACAGACAACCTTGTTTGCTTGGGGGTGATGACACTGCCTGCTGTGCTAAGCACTCTTTTTAATGCTACACTGGATAAAGTATGCCTGGTTGCTGGCAGATGCCTGAAGACGCCTACCAGTGTTAAAATGCACACAATAGTATCAGAAGACGCAATTGCTTTTTCCAAGCGTTCCAAAAATTATCCCTTTTTTTGAGTTGCAACAGGATTGGGGACAGTGTCTCAAAATAGTGAAGAACCTGACAACAGTGAAAAAATCCCTTTTGTAAATTTTTAAAATTTGAAAAAATTTTTACAAAATTCAACAGGAACATGTATACCTGTAAACAAATAAGAAAATAAAAACGACACACTTGTTTTTGACGAAATAAAAAAAAGTTTTTTATTAGTTTTTAAAAAAGTTTCTTTTTTAAAAATATTTCAGTAATATTTCAATAATATTTTACAAATTTTAAAAATTGACAGAACTATATAAAATTCTCTTTAGAGGAGTTGCGAAGAACCAGTAGACAGGTAGGCAGAAGTTTTTTTAAATTTTTAAAGAAAAAAAGTGACAAAATTCTTCCTTTCTGGGAATTGCAACAAGTCTGTACACAAGATAAATCACTTTTTGAAAATGTTTATAGCTACTACTCCAATCTACTGTGGCATGCACTGTGCACATACCTATAACTGCATGCAGTGGCCCACCCTTTCCACCACATGATTATGCAAAGTGGGGACTAGTGATGACTGTACCCAGTGGACAGCAGGCAGTGGGAAACTAGTGTAAACTGTAGCCATCAAACAGCAGGCATTGGGGGACTACTGATACTTGTAGCCAGGCCTTGTGATGCCTCTCTGTGTGCTTATGCAGAGCCCTAATTCCTAAAGTCAGAACCTGGCTGTGAATTTCTTTCTTTCTGCAGAGACCACACTGTGTCTGGGTTGCTGTATCTGGTAATAAAAAATAAAAAAAAATCCATGTGACAGGATACCATAAAGTGAAAGGTACACCACCACCTGACTGTGCCCCTTCTCTGCAAGGTTCTTTCTCAAGCCTACAGATGCAGCAGAATCGCTGTCACCTGCTCCTGAGCTGGTAAGACCAATGGGCCTGCTGACATCCTAATCATCTAATGCTCCTCATTGTCCCCACCTGTCCTCTCAGAATGAACTTTTCATGTCTGATCATGGACTCCTTGCCCCCCCTAGGGCATATCAACCTTAACCCCTTAAGGACCAGGGGTTTTTCCGTTTTTGCACTTTCGCTTTTTCCTCCTTATTTAAAAAAAATCATAACCCTTTCAATTTTGCACCTGAAAATCCATATGATGGCTTCACCATCCTTCACCAACAGTGATGGAATAAAGGCACCTTTAGACACCGCTGTCAAAGCTGTCAAAGATCTAAAGGGTTAATCTTGGCCGCTGCGATCTGTCGTCTATTAACGCCAGCCAGGAATCAGCTGGGGGCCGGCCGGTATGACGCGGACTCGAGTCGGGAGCCCGCGTCATACCACCTTAACGGTACATGGACGTGTATACACGTCCATGGTCGTTAAGGGGTTAAGGCCAAAATGGGCTGTGTCCTTAAGGGGTTAGAGGGGTACTCCGGTGGAAAGCATTTTTATTTTTAAACAACTGGTGCTAAAAAGTTAAACAGATTTGTAAATTAAGTCTATTAAAAAAAATCTTAATCCTTCCAGTACTTATTAGCTGCTTTACGCTACAGAGGAAATTCTTTTCTCTTTGGATTTCTTTTCTGTCTGTCCACAGTGCTCTCTGGTGACACCTCTGTCCATTTTAGGAACTGTCCAGAGCAGCATATGTTTGCTATGGGGATTTTCTCCTGCTCTGGACAGTTCCTGATATGGACATTGGTGTCAGCAGAGAGCACTGTGGACAGACAGAAAAGAAATCCAAAAAAGAAAAGAATTTCCTCTGTACTATACAGCCGCTAATAAGTACTGGAAGGATAAAGATTTTGTAATAGAAGTAATTAACAAATATGTTTCACTTTCTGGCACCAGTTGATTTAAAAAAAAAGTTTTCCACCAGAGTACCCCTTTAAAGTAAGTTATAATGAAAAAACCCTGCATTACCATATCGGTTAGTTACAACCTAAACAAAGTGTGTGACTATGCAATAGTGTAATGTCTTTACAATGGACCTCATTTACTATTCTAAACCCGACTTGTTTTGTCGTTTTTTTTTGTCGCATCTTTGTCTGCGACATGTTGCAGACATTGTGCGCCAGTCTGCGACACGATGCAACATTTTTTCCCGACGGACCCGATGTGGATTCTCCCAAACCCGAAAAAGGCGCGTAACCGGCATTTCTGAGTTTTCCCACATATTTATAAAGCTTTCCAACCCGAATTTGTTCAATTGTTGTGGATTTTTTCCCGACAACTCAGAGGAGTTGGAAAACCAATCCAAAAAGACGCACGTGCGACAAACAGGATGCGGCATAATAATAAATACCAGGGGAAAAAAGCAGTCGGGTAAGAAAGCAACATAGAAGTAAATGAGGGCCAATGTCTTTGTCAATACTATATGACAATTTTATAGAAGTCATATATAATAATAACACAGTGAAATGTTACATAAATGGAACATTGCAAAAACTGCTACTCTCATCATGAAAGTTGGAAGATGGAGGTGCATGGTTATACTGTTTTTATCTGGAATGAGTCTCTGTTTTTTAATTGATAAGTACCGCAATAGCTACTAGGATATCACTTGTCAGCTGTGGCATCTGTAAAAAAGTAAAACTGTACTATTTTAACAATATTAGGCTTTAGGAGATACACAATTAAAGGGAATCTGCTCTGGAAATTTAAAAGAGTGTGAGGGTTTCCACTTCTACTTCTACTTATTAGAGAACTTATACAGGAGGAAAGCAAAGTGTCAGAAATGACGTAAGTGATTGGATGCTGTTTTCTACTGATATGTTGGTTTTAGGTACTCCATCCTGGTGTCTAGTATGGCACAGCCAAGAAGTTTGATGCTTTATTTAGCAATATTCTTACCCATTTCATCTATGCCTACTATGCCTCAGTAATAGAGATTGAGTAGCATTGTATTACCAAAAGACAGAAGTGCATTATCAGAACTTGAGAAATATTTGGGAGTTGCTTAAACTCATACTTCATAACAAACATCACCAGTGAAAAATAAGGTCATGGCAAGTGGATCTTGTTGTACTGTGCTTTAGATGAATAAAGCAGCGGGGGGGGGGGGGGGGGGGGGGTGGGTTAGTGTCTAAGCAGGTCTCAGCAACTAAGCCCTAGTGGATGTAAGTGGTCAAAAAGGTTCCTTACCATCTGACGTCATGTTAATTTGAGATGATTTAAATAAAAAGAAAGGATAATACAAAGGGGGCATTTATATGGATACACCTTAATGAAATGGGAATGGTTGGTGATATTAACTTCCTGTTTGTGGTACGGTAGTATATGTGAGGGGGGAGGGGGGACTTTTCAAGATGGGTGGTGACCATGGCGGCCATTTTGAAGTCGTACATTTTGAATCCAACTTTTGTTTTTTCAATAGGAAGAGGGTCATGTGACACATCAAAATTATTGTGAATTTCACAAGAAAAACAATGATGTGCTTGGTTTTAACGTAACTTTATTCTTTCATGAGTTATTTACACGTTTCTGACCACTTATAAAATGTGTTCAATGTGCTGCCCATTGTGTTGGATTGTCAATGCAACCCTCTTCTCCCACTCTTCACACACTGATAGCAACACCGCAGGAGAAATGCTAGCACAGGCTTCCAGTATCTGTAGTTTCAGGTGCTGCAGAATGGGCAAAACAAAAATTGGAACAGGACCCTCAGTTTACGCAGAAGATTTTGTTCAGTGATGAGGCAAACTTATGTGAATGGTGAAGTTAACAAACAAAACCACCACTATTTGTCTGACACTAACCTACATTGGATAGATCTCTCCAAGACTGTTGGAACACAAAAATTTATGGTATGGTGTGATATATGGGGTACAAAGATAGTGGGGACATTCTTCATCAATGGAAACCTCAAGGCCACTGGGTATGCGAAATTGCTACATGATGATGTGTTTCCTTCTTTATGCACTGAAGCTGGCACGTTCCCTGAGTTTTTCCAGCAAGATGGCGCACCACCACCTTAAGGGTGTCAGGTCCGAGCATTCCTAGATGAACAGTTTCCTGGAAAGTGGATTGGTCGTCATGGGCCAGTTGAATGGCCCCCAAGGTCTCCCAATCTGACCCCCTTAGACTTTCATCTTTGGGGTCATCTGAAGGCAATTGTCTATGCTGTGAAGATATGAGATGTGCAGCACCTGAAAATACGGATACAGAACCCTACCTACCAGGATTCATCTACCCATCTTACAAGTCAGTATAAATCCATTTGGTGAAAACACTACAAGTCCCAGTAAGGCAACAGGGCTCCCAAGGGGTTACGCTGCATCCTCTCACCCACAACCAACTGTCCATTTAATACCATCTGCATTCTGCTTAGTAAAGACAGTTATCCGTAACCTGACGTTGGTGTGTTCATTTACTCCCCTTGTATGGCCCAGGAGAAGCTGTCTCCAACCTCCGACCGTGTATAGGATAGCAGTTCCCTTGCGTCATAAAGTGATAAGGTATTTCTCCTAACACCCCTGTGGCTACCACACATGTGTGTCTAATTGGATTCCTGAGTTTTTGTTACAAGTAGATAACTGATACATGTGCCGCGGAATCATTCTCCTCACTCATCCGTTTGGAAAGAGCCTATAGAGAGCAAAGGAAACCAGAGAAATTGTTCTTTAATGATGTGAAAAGTTTTGCATTTTTTTGACTTTTCAAAAGAAACTCAGAAAAAGTGCATGTCATTTATGGAGGTCAAAAAAAGACTTTCAGAAGCGAAAATTTTCTTCTCTTTGTTATTTCAAGGCTGATATTGTGTATAATGATAGAGTGTCTTTTTTTGCCATTGCACAAGAAGTCATCATAGCCTGGTTCGAATTGTCGAATTGGAAGGGATATAATAATTCTGCCTAAATATATATATAAATTATTTCGAGGAAAGAGGAGGGGTAAGCTCTGTGACAAGTGAGGAGTCCTGTGTGATGAAGTGCCACCGGGTCAACTTGGGTACAGGAGGTGGTGGTGTTAGGAAGGTGGGTGGCAGGATTGGGTTGCTAGGATTCTAATTTGGAATGTCAGGGGGAAAGGGGAGAGGGATATTAATTAGAGCATAGACCATAGATCATAGTAACTATCTACTCCATAGACATTAACCCTGCACACCTTTCCTATATAAAATGTACAAACAAGAAAGTTGCACTCTAGGTCAAAAAACAGCACTCTAGGTCAAAAAATGGAGGCTCTCAGCGCACTTTTTGATCAAAATGTGTCCCCCCTTTCCTATATAAGTTTTCATCTGAGGGGAAGTGTAGAGGTCTCTTTATTGTGAAAAACCATTTTATTATATTTAAGTGCTACTTATAAAACAGCATTTCGCATTGACCTTATCCTATGCAGAAGCAGCTCTTTATTTAGGACACTTAGGCTGCCTAAAGCCATGCACTGGTGGTGGTGGTGGTGGGGGGGGGGGGGGGTGTATTATCCCTGTACTGTAACATCACTGTGAATATTAACCCTGTACTGTGACATCACTTTGTGTCCCTGTTCTGTGTCATGCACATTAACCCTGTACTGTGATGTCACCTTGCACATCTATAGAGTGTCGTTTACCAAATTTAAGAACACACAGTAACATGGATAATTTGGAATATATAGAAATAAATATTTCTGCAAGCCCAAGAGACTATGTAAGATGGAACATTTAACTAATTATTCATAAAATTCATAATAAAGTAGAGGTCTGGTTAAATATGCCACTAGTTGTGTCACAGTTGTGATTATCAAAATAGACATCCTTCATCTTTTTCTTTATTACCTAAACACAGCTTCCGTTTTGATACCAGATAAATACTGTAGTTTAAAAGGGTTAAACAGATATTGAATAAGTTAGTATAGGGGAGAAAAGGGGCAAGAATCAATTATCACCTTCTTTTTGCACCAGAAATGAGACTCAAGTGCATACAGAGCTGGGCTATCACCCATCATTTTCATTGCAGAACAAATACTGTCAGTCAATAAAGGAGCAAGCAGGAGGCAAAGAGTAATAGGGAATGAAAAGGCTGGATAATTTAGAAGATCGCCCCACCCTGTGGGCATTGCTGCTCATTTGCATACATACAAAAAGCTGCTTATTCCCCACCCCTAATCGAGAACACATATATACTCATGTATACTCATATTACCCACGTCATAGCGGGTCGGGCCCATCCTCTAACAACATCCGGGACCCGTGGCTAATAACGCGCGGCATGCCGCACTATTAACCCTTTAGACGCGGCGTTCAAAGTTGAACGCCACGTCTAAAGTTAAACTAAATCACTGCCGGTTAGCTCAGGGAGCTGTTTGGGATCGCCACTGCGAAATCGCGGCATCCTGAACAGCTTACAGGACAGCCAGAGGGTCCCTACCTGCCTCCTCGCTGTCCGATCGCCGAATGACTGCTCAGTGCCTGAGATCCATGCATGAGCAGTCAAGCGGCAGAATCATTGATCAGTGGTTTCCTATGAGAAACCACTGATCAATGTAAAAGATCAGTGTGTGCAGTGTTATAGGTCCCTATGGGAGCTATAACATTGCAAAAAAAAAAAGTGAAAAAAAAAAGTGAATAAAGATAATTTAACCCCTTCCCTAATAAAAGTTTGAATCACCCCCCTTTTCCCATTTAGAAAAAAACAAAAAACAGTGTAAATAAAAATAAACATTTGTGGTATTGCCGCGTGCGGAAATGTCTGAGTTATAAAAATATATTGTTAATTAAACCGCACGGTCAATGGCGTACGATCAATAAGGCCTATCAATGCAAAAATGGTACCGCTATAAACTTCAGATCACGGCGCAAAAAAATGAGCCCTCATACCACCCCATACACGGAAAAATATAAAAGTTATGGGGGTCAGAAAGAGGGCAATTTTAAACGTATACATTTTCCTGCATGCAGTTATAATTTTTTCCAGAAGTATGACAAAATCAAACCTATATAAGGTATCATTTTAATCGTATGGACCAACAGAATAAAGATAAGGTGACTTTTTTTCCGAAAAATGTACTGTGTAGAAACGGAAGCCCCCAAAATTTACAAAATGCCGTTATTATTTCAATTTTGTCTCACAATGAATTTTTTTCCATTTTGCAATAGATTTTTGGGTAAAATGACTGATGTCATTACAAAGTAGAATTGGTAGCGCAAAAAAATAAGCCATCATATGGATTTTTAGGTGCAAAATTAAAAGAGTTATGATTTTTTTAACCCCTTAAGGACCGGAGGTTTTTCCGTTTTTGCATTTTCGTTTTTTGCTCCTTGCCTTTAAAAAATCATAACTCTTTCAAATTTACACCTAAAAATCCATATGATGGCTTATTTTTTGCGCCACCAATTCTACTTTGTAATGACGTCAGTCATTTTGCCCAAAAATCTATGGTGAAGCGGGAAAAAAAATCATTGTGCGACAAAATTGAAAAAAAAAACGCTGTTTTGTAACTTTTGGGGGCTTCCGTTTCTACGTAGTACATTTTTCGGTAAAAATGACACCTGATATGTATTCTGTAGGTCCATACGATTAAAATGATACCCTACTTATATAGGTTTGATTTTGTCGGACTTCTGGAAAAAATCATAACTACATGCAGGAAAATTAATACGTTTAAAATTGTCATCTTCTGACACCTATAACTTTTTTATTTTTCCGTGTATGGGGCGGTATGAGGGCTCATTTTTTGCGCCGTGATCTGAAGTTTTTAACGGTACCATTTTTGCATTGATAGGACTTATTGATCACTTTTTATTCATTTTTAAATGATATAAAAAGTGACCAAAAATGCACTATTTTGGACTTTGGAATTTTTTTGCGCGCACGCCATTGACCGAGCGGTTTAATTAATGATATATTTTTATAATTCGGACATTTCCGCACGCGGTGATACCACATATGTTTATTTTTATTTTTATTTACACTGTGTTTTTTTTTTTATTGGAAAAGGGGGGTGATTCAAACTTTTAATAGGGGAGGAGTTAAATGATCTTTATTCACTTTTTTTTTTCACTTTTTTTTTGCAGTGTTATAGGTCTCATAGGGACCTATAACACTGCACACACTGATCTTCTATGTTGATCACTGGTTTCTCATAAGAAACCAGTGATCAGCGATTCTGCCGCATGACTGCTCATGCCTGGATCTCAGGCACTGAGCAGTCATTCGGCGATCGGACAGCGAGGAGGCAGGAAGGGGCCCTCCCGCTGTCCTGTCAGCTGTTCGGGATGCCGCGATTTCACCGCGGCTATCCCGAACAGCCCACTGAGCTAGCCGGGATGCTTTCGGTTTCACTTTAGACGCGGCGTTCAACTTTGAACGCCGCGTCTAAAGGGTTAATAGCGCGCGGCACAGCGATCAATGCCGCGCGCTATTAGCCACGGGTCCCGGCCGTTGTTAGAGGCCGGGCCCGACCCGCTATGACGCGGGGCCACGCCGTGGCCCCGCGTTATAGATCGGGAGTGGACACATGACGTTCCAGTACGTCATGTGTCCTTAAGGGGTTAAGGTAAGGAGGAAAAAACGAAAACGGAAAAGCGGAAAAACCCCAGGTCTCTGTTTGGAAGGGTCTGGAGGAATAGTTGTCAGCCAAACGAGTTCAACAAACAGACTACCTTTAGAAATAGACAAGAGTAAGTGATGGAAACTTTGGCACCCATATAGTTCTTCTGATTAATTTAATTTACCACTGGAAACTAGGCAGACAATGGTTCTATTAGCTTGGATCATAACAGAGAATCTCCAGGCAATGAAACATTTCAAGACAATTCTGTTCTTGGATGGAAATGCTGGGCATTGGTGGTGATTGGCCCTGCCCTGTGGGCACTTTCTGCTCATTCACATCACATAAATGACAACGCGCAAATGCGTATTAATGAGTCCTACCTGGGGAGTTGGCCCTGCTGAAATTGGTGGGTTCAGTCAATGTTAGTCTAATGTGTATGTACACTTAAAAAATTACTAGGTGAAACATAATTTGTGTAAAAGATGTTTGTCTGCAAGGATAAATCATTCTGCAAGGTCATCACCTGATCATATTAGCTTGATGGTAATAGAATTATTGGTATTTTGTTTAGAATATGTCATAAATGTTGCTCAAGTCAATTAAATGAGTACAAATAGAAGGCGTCTATGAAATAAAATACTGCTGAATGACCAATATTTATGTGTCTGACAAAAAGCTCATTTATTTTTATCATAAAACCTACAGCTTTCTTTTGGCAGTTTTGGTGTCAGGTGCTTTTTATTGCATTATTAATCCTGGACATTAAAATATAAACCGCTGTTATCTGCTGTGCCGGGTACTGTAAATGCTAATAAATCCAATTATTGAACCGACTAATTTCTTATATGTTCTCTAATAATTATTGTGAAATCCAAATGCGAAAAAGAAGATGCATATGATGATACATAATGTATAAATATGATATGGCCCCTGGGAACAGCTACTTCAGAATGTAGGACACAAAAGAACAAAACAAACTGGGACATTTCTGTCAGATTCATTCATGGGGCATGGACAATTCATATTGTCAAAGTTATGTTAAAACCTATTCATGTGGCTGGGACTTGTAGATATAGGCCAGGCTCTACATAAACAAAATAAACTACATGTCCATCCAATCCATGATTAAATGTAGTTCTGAATTAAAAATAACACAACTGCCTGATATCTATGAACTGGACAGAAAACAATAAAATGGAACAACAGTTTTCTAGCACTAGGACTTATACCAACCATACAAAGCATTCGGAAAGTCTTCAGACCCTTTCACTATTTTCACATTTTTTTATGTCTTAGTCTTTTGCTAAAGTCAACAAAATTCAAGTCCCCCCCCCCATCATTCTGCACTCAATACCCCATAATGAGAATGTAAACACAGAATTTTAAAAATATTAGCAAATTTAGTCAAAATAAAAAACAAACTTTTTCATTGACATAAGTATTCAGACCCTTTAATCAATACTTAGTTGAAGCACCTTTGGCAGCTATCACAGCACTTCTTGGGTATAATGGCACAAGGTTTGCTCACCTGGATTTGGGGATTTTCTGTAATTTTTCTATGCAGATCCTCTCAAGCTCTATAAGTTTGGATGAGAAGCAGATGTTCGACTTGGTTTAAGTCAGGGCTTTGGCTGGGCTTCTCATATAAGCATAGGCACTATATTAGCAATAAAAATTCCAGTTCTTCTGTAAGTGTACTCAAATGAGGTGTTCTTTGTGCACATATATTGTCAAATCTACTTCCTTTGTTTCTGCCAGTACTGAAAAGACATATCCTAAGTGAAGCAATGCTGTAGTGGTTTTTTTTCTAATGGAATTTTTAAGTCTTTAAGCTGTGTGCACACATTGATTTGCATTTTTCACATGTTTTTCTGTATTTTTACAGTGATTTGAACAACTGCAGTAAAATAACACAATCTATTTTGGTGGTGATTTTGGAAAATCACAACAAAAACCAAGGGGAAGTCCATCAGGGGAGATGTATAATTAATATCTATCCTGACCCCATAGAGATAGTAGCAGCAGTATACAGATGAAGCTGGTAGAGGAGTGGTGGGGAGGAGTCAGAGGTCTAGCAAAAGTGACCTCATAGGTGATGATGTCCTTTTTTTTAGTTCACAGGAAGTCAGCTGACCCAGGGCCGACCACTTCTGCTGACACAATAAGAACTGTCATTTACTGTGGGACAGACTGGTGATCGCATTACCCAGTTACAGTAATGGAACACATGGATGCATCTGTGCTGCAATAAAACAAATGGCACTGTAGGTCTAGTAATGGTGAGTGTGCATGATATGGGCAAAAACATCCACCAAAACATAATACCTAGAGTGCACGATAGAGAAGTAACAGGGACGTCACTCACCGGGATGCAGTAAAAATGTTTCTTTTATTTCAACAGTGCAGACAAACGAGCGCGAACATCGGGAGCCAGGTCTGAAGAAGCATGTGAAGAAACGTGACACAGCTGTTACCCGTCTCGCGGCTGTTTGGCTGTGGCTCCCGATGTTCGTGCTCGTTTGTCTGCACTGTTAAAATAAAAGAAATGTTTTTACTGCATCCCGGTGAGTGACGTCCCTGTTACTTCTCTATCGTGCATGTTTGAAAAGTTTGCTCCAAGGGACTTGGAACCCAGTAGATCAGCAGTGATTCAGTGTTATGCATAGACTGTCTTGCCAATTAACTCCTTGCTTGCCAGCATTAGGAGTGGTCCGTTCACAGGTGTTTCTGAGGTTGCGGTGCCGACCGTACTGTTTCTTCAGTACTTCAGTACTTCAGTACTTCTTCAAAACAACCCACCACTTTGAGCCAATTTTTGGTTCTAGGGGAGAATATGTTACCTTGGAGATTCTCCTTACGAGCTACACAACAAAAACCTGTTGACAAAATGTGAGAAAGTGCTTTATCCTGAGATTCTTCACAGTGTGACATGGATGGCAACTGTAAACCTGGAGTGTGTCTTACCTAAGGTCAGTTTGCACAATAGGGATGGGAATATTCTAGGGAAACATCCAGAAATTAGACACTGGTCTTAGAAGATGCTGCTGAAAATCTCAATTCATTGGAACTAAGAAATCTTACAAAATCATCAATCTCAGAAGATAGATGTTGCCTCAATAGGAGGAAGTTGTCTATATGGGGCCATACCACTTGAATTCGCTGTAAAGATTACTGGGCATTAATTGTGCCCTTATAGGGAAACCTTTTTGAGTTGGAACTAGTTTGGCTCATTGAAAAGGAAGCTCTTTCTGTGTCAAAAAAATCCTGGAGTGTTTACAACTATTGGCTGGAGGCAGGCCTGGTGCATGTGCTGGATGGGCGGGTGCTTTGGATGCTGGCTAACTTTATTGCTGCAGGTAGAGCGGTGCCTCCAATAAGAGTGTGCTCTAGGCTGCTGCGTAATTGCCTATAGGTAGAACTGGCCCTGGCTGGGGGAGATCATACAACCACCCACACAGTTTTTTTTTTTTTTTTTTTGCATAATGATCAAAATCCCAAGACTATTGAATGGAGAGGATTGGAAAGGTGAATCTTTAGAATGATGTTTTATGGCCTCAGTAGGGTCAGAAAATACAGTCTTATATCTGCCTTTGTCTGTTTGACAGACTATAATATATGAATTGATCGAAACTGTAAGTTTTGTAAAGACAAGACATTTCCTTGTGAGGTTGTTCTAAGAATTTTTATTCCTATAATCTTGGGAATCAGGTCATTATACAAAAAAAAATGTACATGTATGGATGATCTGCTTTAGCCTCTTGTTGTATGAACTCCTCCTGGCGTGGCAATATTTTCATACTAAGATTGATAGCTTTGTAAGATTTCTTAATTCAAAAATCCGCAGTATAACCCGACAGTATAAAGAAAGAAAATCCGCAGTATAACCCAGTACCAGTAAAGTTGGTATAATAGTTATACAGTTACCAAATAATACCGCTATTTAAAGGGTAGCTCCCACCATCATGTTTTTTTTTTCTGTCCCTACCCATTGCCCTTCTATCCCTAACACCCTCCCTGCCTTTATTTATTTTTTTACTATTTTAAAAATGGCATTTAGTCTGCCTGGTAGTGTGCTCACATATCAACATACAACATATCAAAAAAAAATTTCATGACAGTGCCCATTTAAGGAACAAATATTACCATATACAGTACAACAGGAGAACATATCAGGTCTGCTGTACACACTTTCCCTGACCTACACTGTTTTAATGAAACAGAAATAAAGCATTGGATTATAAGGAATCAGTGAGTGCTACTATACATTTTTTGTTCTCTCTGCCCTACGAATGTACTTGTTATATATTGATGCTGACAACAGCTGAGTATTACCTTTGACTCATTTGCCTCTGTCTTCATACAGGCAAAAAGGATTTGGACTGTGGTTTGCTGTTCTAGTAGTGCCAACTTCTTCTCTATTTGTGCAAACCATATACTGCTACTGAATAAAGACCCGTATAGTGGTGCTGCTAAGGTAAGTGATACCTGTTGCAATAGAAAATAGTGTAACCCCCCCCCCACCACAAGTAATTGTTTTAGCTATATGACAAGGAATATTACCAGCAGCATATTACTACCATACTGTTACTGACCAAATCCTATATACTGAGACCAATGTTATCAATAATAGCAGTATTAAAGGGGCAGAAATGTCAACAACACGACATCCACATATTACCATCATGTTATAACTATTACCACCACACTGCTACTGAATAAAATCCACTATACAAAGACAAATATTCATCCCCATACAGTAACCATATAGAGGTAGATAACAGCATTAAACAGGCCCTGCAGACCATATAAATGAACACATCTTTAAGTGACTCACCCCCTGCCCCCAGCACCCTCCTTAGCAATGCCACTGGACCACTATGTACAAACCAATATTACCCCCATACCTTGACAAAATAGGGACTATAGTACAGTTAAATCTAGTGACTACCAGGAGATGTCTTCTCTTATCGGAGTGGGTCTCTTTCCTTTTTTTCTCCATCTGGCCCAAACCGCCATGAAGATTTCTTCCAGCCATAACTCTTTTTTGCAGAATTTGTCAGACAAACATCTTAGTCTCCATATTTTTCCAACACCATTATCACTTTTTTCCCACCCAAAGTGTACCAAATGATAATAGTTAGAGATGAGAAAATTAAAGGAGACGAACCCGAATTCATTACGAATTTCAGGATGTATTTGATTTGCAACGAATGCGAATATCGTTGTCATTCTATCACGCAAATTGCTTCATTAAACTCCATTTTACAGCGTTCCAGGCTCCAGGACACCTAAAATGGCATATCCACATGTCAGTACATGGGGCAGGGGATGCTGGGAAGGCAGCAATGCGAGGCAGGAAGCAAGGTAGGCGTGATGACCCTGAATCACATGCGGGATGCAGCCTATCCGCATTCATTCACCCCTGTCACAGCCCTATATAATCGGCAGCCTTTTTGTGGCTGCTCATTTCATGCCATTCGCTGCAGAGAGATAGGACGGACTGCGTGTCTCTGTGTGTTACACAGACATGCTGAATTGATTATACCACAGCGTTCCACTTCCAACTGCTAGTTACATCGGCATTGTGGACAGAGAGAAGTGCAGTGCTTTGCTTGTTGTCACTGAGAATGATTTTGATGCCAGCCATTAAGCTCCCAGTCACTTCATTCAGCATTTTATCAGAGAGGGGCAGATAGCTTTTCGTTGCCTCAAATATATCAAGAAGCTGCCTGAACTTCATCAACCTTATCACAGGGGGCAGAATGATTTTTCAGTGCAATTCTGTGTATTTTTTCCACAAGAAATCATCTTCTGCTTATACTAGCTCTGTCTGCAGCTCTGGAGTAGCAATGCAGTGTGCACAGTGCTGTTCAGGGGTAAAGATGGAGGCAGATGCAGGGGTGGCATGTGAGGTGGCCCCACAGGGGAATTGCTTGTCCTTCTATGTAGCGTGGCAGGAGAGCAATTTGGCTGAAGAGGCAGCCCCTTATCAAGTCTGGAGTTGCCTAGTGGAGGGTAGACTGTCACTGCCCTTTACCTTGCTCTGCTGTGTACCTGGAGAGTGGCTGCAGTGGTCAGTAGAACTTCTGCAGCTGCTTCTGTGTCCCGCTGCACTGAAGCCCTGAAGAAAATGGCAGCCCCGCTAGTGAGGTAGCTCGCGGCTGCCAGAGTCCCGCGGCTCCCGCTGCGAGCGTTTGAGGTGCTGCGGACTTCCCGTGCTCCCCGAGGGCTCCACATCCCCTGAAGGTCTGTTGAGTGGGGAATAAACCCCTCCTGGCTGTCTGTTCAGCGTGGGTACAGGGTCCGAGGTGTGGGAGCTCCGGCTCTGCACTCCTCACATGCCTGCGCCGGAACCGGAAGTATTAATGCATCTTTTGACCAATATAGATACACACTTATAAGTGACCACTTACATGATGTTGTGCATTGTAATAAGAATGGTATGGTAGACACCAGGTTCTAGCTCCAGTCACCCTTGTTTCTAACTGGATAAGAACGGAGAGTTCTTATAATATATTTAACTTAGCTGGTGTGAAAGATTTACCTTGTTATGTGTCAGGATACTCCCATGATTCACGTCTTGCTTAGAATTGTAAGACTGTTCGAACTCTCATGGATTGCACAGCATGTACAATACACCTAATGCAGCCTTTTATCAATATTTAACATATGCCATTTTTTTTGTCAGTGCATGAAACTTACTGTTAAAACAATTGAGATCTGCTAAAGCTCCATTTTATCCTTGCATCTCAGCTGTACTTTATCTGTACCTGTTAGTTATATGTCTGTAGAGCTAAGAATTATTTCAGGAACTTATTATGATTTAATGCCATTTGATTTTAGATTTCCTAACCCATATATCTTTTGTTCTACTATCAAGTCATCTATTTTAAATAGATTTTTTAAGCCATAAATCTTTGGTTTTACTATAATATGCAATTGGTTAGTGTATGTTCAGAACCAATACTACCTGTAAGCAAGGTTAAACCACACAGATAAGCTATCACTATGTTATACATTTGCTTTTTATTTGAATAAAACATAGACATTTATTTTTATTACATACTGTAGACCCCAAAGAAAGCAGACCCCAGAGAAGGCAACATGTAAATTTACATCCAGACGTAAATTAAACTATAAGCTACCTGTCCATGATCATCAGTTTTCACAGAAAGTAAGTCGTATTTGCCCGGAAGACTTCTATACCCCAGTATAGAAATACGGTAGTTCATTTCTGGCTCTTAACTACTTGGAAAACACCTAATTGTCTAGTACGATCTTTTTATTGCAAATTTTGTCTTGTTTTGAAGATTTGTGATTGAACCATAGTATAATCGTGCAAAGCAGTGTAAGGTTGTGGTTGTTGGAAATTATTGTAACATTTGGTATTTAAAGGGTTACTCTGCTGGAATTATTTTTTTTTAAATCAACTGATTCCAGAAAGTCTAACAGATTTGTAAATTACTTCTATATAAAAATCTTAATCCTTCCAGTACTTATCAGCTGCTGTATACTACAGAGGAAGTTCTTTTCTTTTTGAATTTCTTTTCTGTATGACTGAAGTGCTCTATGCCGACACCTCTGTCCATGTCAGGAACTGTCAAGAGCAGGATAGGTTTGCTATGGCAATTTGATCCTACTCTGGGCAGTTCCTAAAATGGACAGAGGTGTCACAGAGAGCACTGTGGTCAGACAGAAAAGAAATTCAAAAAGTACTGGAAGGATTAAGATTTTTTAATAGAAGTAATTTACAAATCTGTTTAACTTTCTGGCACCAGTTGATTTAAAACAAAAAAAAACAAAAAAAAAAAAAACCCTACAGGACCCATGACATACAGGTACGTTATGAGTCCACTCCCGTTCTATAACACAGGGCCACAGCGGGAACGCCGCATCTAAAGTGAAAGTAAATAGTTGCCGGATAGCTCAGGGGGCTATTCGGGATGTCCGCGGCAAAATTGTGGCATCCCGAACAGCTGTGACACAGCAGGAGGGTCCCTTACCTTGCCTCCTCGCTGTCCGATCGCCGAATGACTGTTGAGTGCCGGAGATCCAGGCATGAGTAGTTAAGCGGCAGAATCATCCATCAGTGGTTTCCTATGAGAAACCACTGATTAATGTAAAAGATCAGTTTGTGCAGTGTTATAGCCCCTATGGAAGCTATAACACTGCAAAAAAAAAGTGAATAAAGATCATTTAACCCCTTCCCTAATAAAAGTTTCAATCACCCCCCTTTTCCCATTTAAAAACAAAAACAAAAAAAACAGTGTAAATAAAAATAAACATATGTGATATCGCCGTGTGTGGAAATGTCCGAATTACAAAAATATATAGTTAATTAAACCGCATGATCAATGGCGTACTTGCAAAAAATTTCCAAAGTCCAAAATTGTGTCTTTTTGGTCATGATCAATAAGTCCTATGAATACAAAAATGGTACCGCTAAAAACTTCAGATCACAGCACTAAAAATGAGCCATTATAATGCCCTGTACGCAGAAAAATAAAAAAGTTACAGGGGTCAGAAGATGACAATTTTAAACGTATAAATTTTCTTGCATGTAGTTGTGATTTTTTTCCAGACGTACGACAAAATCAAACCTATATAAGTAGGGTATCATTTTAATCGTATGGACCTACAGAATAAAGAGGTGTCAATTTTACCTAAAAATGTACTGTGTAGAAACGGAGGTCCCCAAAATGTTACAAAATGGTGTTTTTTTTTCCTATTTTTTCTCACAAGGATTTTTTTCCCTGTATGGCCGTATATTTTTGGGTAAAATGACTGATGTCATTACAAAGTAGAATTGGTGGCGCAAACAATAAGCCATCATATGGATTTTTAGGTGCAAAATTGAAAGAGTTGTGATTTTTTTAAAGGTAAGGAGGAAAAAACGAAAATGCAAAAACGGAAAAACCCCGTGTCCATAAGGGGTTAACTGCCAGGCATGGTAGGTGTTTCCTTTTGGATTATGTTCATAGGATCTTAAATGATCACATAGCGCCCAACAGATTTTCCATGTTTTACCACAATCATTGGCCATGTTTTTTGGTTTTGGAGATAACTGTGACTACAGAAATGCTGATGAATTTTTCTATATGCTAGAGATGAGCACATTTTTTAAAAATTCAATTCGGCCGATTCGCCAATTTTTTTTTTTTTTTTTTTGTTTCGGTCCGAATTTATTTGCCCCAAAACGCTATTAACAACGGCTATTTCTAGCCTACAAAGAGCCTCAATAGGGGTGTAGAACACTTTGCCTTGCTGTAACACGCATAGGGTGTGTGCTGGGTTAGTGAAATAATACGGTTATTCAGTATGACATGCAGATCAGAGGCGTCGCTGTTAGAATCACTGTTGCAGAGCGGCAAAATGTTAGAACCTGGAGGTGGCACCAGTGTGAGGAGACCATATAGTGGCTGAATGACACAGCGAGGAGGTGGCGGCAGCATGAGGGGAAAATATAGTGGCTAAATAACACAGCGTGGAGTTGGCGGTAGCATGAGGAGACCACATAGTTTGTGAATGACACAGCGTGGAGTTGGTGGCAGCATATAGTGGCTGAATGACACAGTCTGGAGTTTGTGGCAGCATGAGGAGAACCTATAGTGGCTGAATGGCACAGCGTGGAGGTGGTAGCAGCATGAGGAGACCATATAGGACCTGAATAACACCGCATCGAGGTGGCGGCAGCATGAGGAGAACATGTAATGGCTGAATGACACAGCCTGGAGTTGGTGGCAGCATGAGGAGACCATATAGTGGCTTAATGAAACAGCCTGGAGTTATCGGCAGCATGAAAAGAACATATAGTGGCTGAATGACACAGCCTGGAGGTGGTGGAAGCATGAGGAGACCATATAGTGGCTGAATGACACAGCCTGGAGGTGGCAGCAGCACGAGGAGAACATATGGTGGCAGAATGAGACAGCCTGGAGCGGGCATCAGCATGAGGAGAACATATGGTGGCAGAATCAGAAAGCCTGGAGGTGGCAGCAGCAGCATCAGGAGTCCTGAAAGTGACCCTGTGACAGAGTGATGCAGTGGGTGGCAATACCAATACCCGGTGACGAAGGTGGGTGAAAAAAAGGAGAACTTGGCATCAGATGTGTGGCATCAGGCGAGTGGCAGGATCAGAATAGTAGCTGAGGCAGGTAGGCAGAAGAAAACGGTCTCTTTTGTAAAAGCGTTAGTGTGCACAAGTATTGAGGATATGCATTACGTAAAACTTAACTTTTAATAATATGCTTAGGATAAAATATATGGACCCAATATTTTTTTTTAAATAAAACAAAAGGAAAGGTGTGCAAAAAACACCATGTGCCACCTACACCACCAAGTATTGATGTGATGCAAAGACCTCTAAAAGGTGGAAGGGAACAATGTATGGTCCATTGCAACCAGTGGGGGTAAAAACTTCCCCTGTAAGGCCCTACTCTCGCATTGTTATTTCCCTTCTTGGCAAGTGTTACTCGCCCTAAAAAGGGCAGCCCCACACAGGAACCTCTTCCTATTTCCACCTACAACACTGCCACTTCAAAGGGTTTTTAGCTGGAAATAGGGATTGGTTACTGTGTGGGGCCGCCCTTTTTAGGACAAGTAACACTTGCCAAGAAGTTGTTCCCTTCCACCTTTGCATCACATCAATTATTGATGGTGTAAGTGGCACATGTTTTTTGCACACCTTTCCTTTCGTTTGATTTAAAAAAAAAAAATTTGTGTCCATATATTTTATCCTAAGCATATTATAAGTTAAAGGGGTTGTGCGCTGCCCTGCAGTTCGGAGCTCCGCTCACAGTGTCCGGAAGTTCATTACTCCGAACGCTGTGTGCGGGCTTCCGTGTTCGCTGCCGCTGGGCGTGACGTCACGCCCGGCCCCTTCGTGACGTCTCGCCCGCCCCCTCATGACGTCACGCCCGGCCCCTCTACCAAAGTCTATGGGAAGGGGGAGTAACAACGGTGGCGTCCCCTTCCCATAGACTTTCATTGAGGGGGCGGGCGAGACGTCCCGATGGGGCGAACACGGAAGTCCGCACACAGCGTTCGGAGTAATGAACTTCCGGACGCTGTGAGCGGAGCTCCGAACTGCAGGGCAGCGCACAACCCCTTTAAGTTTTATGTAATGCATATCCTCAATACTTACTTGTGGTCTGATGCAGAGGAATGTTTGGGGAGCAGCTCCTTAAATCTGTTTAGCACTATCCATATTTGTGAAGTGTACTGAAGAGACAAAAAGAACAGGAGGAGCGCGATCCTAGTGTATTATTAAAAACATTAAAAGCAAAGTATTCAACACTTATGTGCTCACCAGAGTTGGTTATGCTCAGAGCATAACATCTACAACAGCGCATCAATAGTGGGTCAGCAGCCCAGGAGAACCCTATCATCCAAGGAGGTCGGCAGGCAGTAGTAAAATAGGCAATTAAAAAGGAAGAAATTTTCTCCAAAGCCAGGCGCTTCTCCCAATAAAAAGTATTCTTTATTCCGTCAGGAAAGGCATAAAAAGTTGGTATAAAAAGCACTTTTATGCCTTTCCTGACATGCTTTTTATACCAACTTTTTATGCCTTTCCTGACGGAATAAAGAATACTTTTTATTGGGAGAAGCGCCTGGCTTTGGAGAAAATGTCTTCCTTTTTAATTGCCTATTTTACATATTTGTGAAGTGTTGGTGTGGCACCATGGTCAATCTACTCTCATGCATCAGGTGGCTGGAAATCCTGGCTGATCCATGCCGGATTCCTCTTCAAAAGGTCAGTCTCTCCACATTTTTCATGGACAGAGGAGTTCTCCTTGGGGTTACTATGGCCCACGCTGCGCTAAACACCTGCTCTGATGGTACACTATTGGCCGGGCAGGACAGCTTTTCCAGGCAAACTCTGCTAGTTGCGGCCACAAATCAAGTTTGGCTGCCCTGTAGTCCAGTGGATCTTCAAGGTGTGTTGGCATGGTCATGTCAAGTTATGCCACTACTTGCTGATTCAGGTCATGCTCCAGGTCTACCTGCTGCTGATGAGTTGCTTCACTATGTGGGTGAAAAAAGCTACTCATCAGCGACTGTATACTCAGGCTGCTGCTGATGGAGGTGGTACTGCTCCTGCCACCCCACCCCTCCCCAGCAGCCATGGCAGTGGAAGGTGAGCGCAGAGGGCCCCCCGAGTCAGACCTGCGAGAGGATGGATGATGGCGCAGATAGGCATCGGCCAACTGACTACGTAGGATGTCTCTGTAGTAGGTCAGTTTGTCCTCCCTCTCAGTGGATGTCAATAAGGCCCTCATTTTGTGCTGGTAGCGAGGGTCCAATAAGGTGGAGAGCCAGAAGCCATCCCGCTGCCGAATGGTGGCAATTTGGCGGTCCCTACGCAACAAGTGAGCATGCATCGTGCCATTTGTGCAAGTGACTTGGAGGGACTCCCTGCCTCCATCTCCACTGCATACTGCCACGGTGTGTCTGGGTCCTCTGTCTTGCCTTCCTCATAACCCTCTAGCTCCTCTAGCTGCTCCTGCTCCTCCTCTACTGTCAGATGACTAGAAAAACGCCCATCTCGCGAAACCTAAACTGTGCTCCCCTCCCCTCCTCCTCCAGTTCAGCCCCCACAGGGCTCATGTGGCCGTGAGATGTAGGCGCCACATCTCCAGTGCCCTGACCAGCCATCGTTTCCAACACATGTTGTAGTAGATGAAGCAGTGGAATGACATTATTCATCCCGTAATCCTGATGACTGGCTAATAATGTGGCTTCCTCAAAGGGCCTGAGCAAATGGCAGGTGTCACGTAGGAGCTGCCACTGGTTGACATTCAAGTTACACAGGGGAGTCCCCCTATCCACTTGGATCATCAAGAAATTGTTGATGGCTTTTTTCTCTTCGTATTGTCTGTCCAACTTATGGAGGGTGGAATTCCAACGTGTGGAAACGTTGCAAATCAGACTATGTTGGGGGATGCCGTTCTGATGCTGCAGCTCAAGGAGGATATCCTATGCGGTGTACAAGTGGCAAAAGTGCATGCAAAGTTTCCTTCCCATTGTTAGGATGTCTTGCAGATGGGGGGAACACTCCAGGAACTGCTTGATAACCAGATTTAATACATGTTGTTACGCCGAGCGCTCCGGGTCCCCGCTCCTCCCCGGAGCGCTCACAGCGTTCTCCTATTCGCAGCACCCCGGTCAGACCTGCCGACCGGGTGCGCTGCAATAATGTTCCCAGCCGGGATGCGATTTGTGATTTGCGATGCGGGACGCGCCCACTCGCGATGCGCATCCTGACTCGCTTCCCAGACTCGTTCCCCGTCTGTGCTGTCCCAGCGCGCGCGGCCCCGCTCCCTAAGGCGCGCGCGTGCCGGGTCTTTGCGATTTAAAGGGCCGTGCGCCATTGATTGGCGCATGGGTTTTAATCAGTACCTTCACCTGTGCACTTCCCTACTTATACCTCACTTCCCCTGCACTCCCTTGCCGGATCTTGTTGCCATTGTGCCAGTGAAAGCGTTTCCTTGTGTGTTCCTATCCTGTGTTACAGACCTCCTGCCGTTGCCCCTGACTACGATCCTTGCTGCCTGCCCTGACCTTCTGCTACGTCCGACCTTGCTCTTGTCTACTCCCTTGTACCTCGCTTATCTCAGCAGTCAGAGAGGTTGAGCCGTTGCCGGTGGATACGACCTGGTTGCTACCGCCGCTGCAAGACCATCCCGCTTTGCGGCGGGCTCTGGTGAATACCAGTAGCAACTTAGAACCGGTCCACTGACACGGTCCACGCCAATCCCTCTCTGGCACAGAGGATCCACCTCCAGCCTGCCGAATCGTGACAGTAGATCCGGCCATGGATCCCGCTGAGGTCCCGCTGCCAGTTGTCGCTGACCTCACCACGATGGTCGCCCAGCAGTCGCAACAGATAGCGCAACAAGGCCACCAGCTGTCTCAACTGACCGTGATGCTACAGCAGCTTCTACCACAGCTTCAACAATCATCTCCTCCGCCAGCCTCCGTTTATCTTTGCCGGACAAATTTGATGGGGACTCTAAATTTTGCCGTGGTTTTCTTTCACAATGTTCCCTGCATTTGGAGATGATGTCGGACCAGTTTCCAACTGAAAGGTCAAAGGTGGCTTTCGTAGTCAGCCTTCTGTCTGGGAAAGCCCTGTCATGGGCCACACCGCTCTGGGACCGCAATGATCCTGTCACTGCCTCTGTACACTCTTTCTTCCCGGAGATTCGAAGTGTCTTCGAGGAACCTTCCCGAGCCTCTTCTGCCGAGACTGCCCTGCTGAACCTGGTCCAGGGTAATTCTTCTGTTGGTGAGTACGCCATCCAATTCCGTACTCTCGCCTCCGAATTGTCCTGGAATAACGAGGCCCTCTGCGCGACCTTTAAAAAAGGCCTCTCCAGTAACATCAAAGATGTGCTGGCCGCACGAGAAATCCCTGCTAACCTGCATGAACTTATTTATCTTGCCACCCGCATTGATATGCGTTTTTCCGAAAGGCGTCAGGAGCTCTGCCAGGATATGGACTTTGTTCGCACGAGGCGGTTTCTCTCTCCGGCTCCTCTCTCCTCTGGTCCATTGCAATCCGTTCCTGTGCCTTCCGCCGTGGAGGCTATGCAAGTTGACCGGTCTCGCTTGACACCTCAAGAGAGGACACGACGCCGCATGGAGAACCTTTGCCTGTACTGTGCCAGTACTGAACATTTCTTGAAGGATTGTCCTATCCGACCTCCACGTCAGGAAAGACGCACTCTGACTCCGCACAAAGGTGAGACAGCTCTTGATGTGAACTCTGCTTCTCCACGTCTTACTGTGCCTGTGCGGATTTCTTCTTCTACCTTCTCCTTCTCAGCTGTGGCCTTCTTGGATTCTGGATCTGCAGGAAATTTTATTTTATCCTCTTTCATCAACAGGTTCAACATCCCGGTGACCAGTCTCGCCAGACCCCTCTACATCGCATCTGTTAATAATGAAAGATTGGACTGTACTGTGCGTTACCGCACGGAACCCCTCTTAATGTGCATTGGACCCCATCACGAAAAGATTGAATTTCTGGTCCTCTCTAACTGCACATCGGAAATTCTTCTTGGACTACCGTGGCTTCAACGCCATTCCCCAACCCTTGATTGGACCACCGGGGAGATCAAGAACTGGGGTACTACTTGCCACAAGAACTGTCTTAAGCCTGCTCCCTGTACTGTCAGTCAAGACCCTGTGGTCCCTCCGATACCTGGTCTCCCCAAGGCCTATCTGGATTATGCTGAGGTTTTTTGCAAAAAACAAGAGACTTTGCCTCTTCACAGGCCTTATGACTGTCCTATTAACCTCCTCCCTGGCACTACTCCACCTCGGGGCAGAATCTATCCTCTGTCTGCTCCGGAAACACAAGCCATGTCGGAGTACATCCAAGAGAATTTAAAAAAGGGGTTTATCCTCAAGTCTTCCTCCCCTGCCGGAGCTGGATTTTTCTTCGTTTCCAAAAAAGACGGCTCCTTACGTCCTTGCATTGATTACCGCGGACTTAATAAAATCACTGTAAAAAAACGCTATCCCCACCTCTTATCTCGAAACTCTTTGATCGCCTACGAGGCGCCCACATCTTTACCAAGCTGGACTTAAGAGGTGCATATAATCTCATCCGCATCAGGGAGGGGGACGAGTGGAAGACCGCGTTTAACACCAGAGATGGACACTTTGAATATCTGGTTATGCCCTTTGGGCTTTGCAACGCCCCTGCTGTCTTCCAAGACTTTGTAAATGACATTTTTCGTGATCTTCTATATACCTGTGTTGTGGTCTACCTAGACGATATTTAGATTTTTTCTGCTAACCTAGAAGAACACCGCCAGCATGTCCGCATGGTTCTTCAGAGACTTCGGGACAATCAATTATATGCCAAAATGGAAAAATGTCTCTTTGAATGTCAATCTCTTCCCTTCCTAGGATACTATATCTCTGGCCAGGGACTCCAAATGGACCCAGATAAACTATCAGCCGTATTGGATTGGCCACACCCCTCCGGACTCCATGCTATCCAACGTTTTTTGGGGTTTGCCAATTATTACAGACAATTTATTCTGCACTTTTCCACTATTGTGGCCCTATCGTGGACCTAACCAAGAAAAACGCCAACCCTAAGTCCTGGCCTCCTCAAGCGGAAGATGCATTCAATCATCTCAAAACTGCCTTTTCTTCTGCCCCCGTACTCTCCAGACCTGATCCATCTAGGCCCTTCTCGCTGGAGGTAGACGCCTCCTTGGTGGGAGCTGGAGCAGTTCTCCTACAGAAAAATTCTTCCGGATATGCTGTTACTTGTGGTTTCTTTTCTAGGACCTTCTCTCCGGCGGAGAAAAACTACTCCATTGGTGATCGAGAACTACTGGCCATAAAATTGGCGCTTGAGGAATGGAGGCACCTGCTGGAGGGATCCAAATATCCAGTTATTATATACACTGATCACAAGAATCTCTCTTATCTTCAGTCTGCCCAACGGCTGAACCCTCGCCAGGCTAGGTGGTCGTTGTTCTTTGCCCGTTTTAACTTTGAAATTCCTTTTCGCCCTGCTGACAAGAACATTAGGGCTGACGCCCTCTCTCGTTCATCGGATGCCTCTGAAGTGGAAGCTTCCCCGCAACACATTATTCCTCCGGACTGTCTGATCTCCACTTCTCCAGCCTCCATCAGACAAACTCCTCCAGGGAAGACCTTCGTCTCTCCACGCCAGCGCCTCAGGATTCTCAAGTGGGGACACTCCTCACACCTTGCAGGCCATGCTGGCATCAAAAAATCCATCCAGCTCATCTCTCGATTTTATTGGTGGCCTACCCTGGAAGCGGATGTTGTTGATTTCGTGCGGGCTTGTACAGTCTGTGCCCGGGACAAGACCCCTCGCCAGAAGCCTGCTGGTCTCCTCCATCCTCTGCCTGTTCCTGAGCAACCATGGTCTCAGATTGGTATGGACTTTATTACTGACTTACCTTTATCCCATGGCAACACAGTTATTTGGGTGGTCGTTGATCGATTCTCCAAGATGGCACATTTTATCCCTCTTCCGGGTCTTCCTTCTGCGCCTCAGTTGGCGAAACAATTTTTTATAGACATTTTTCGCCTTCATGGGCTTCCTACGCATATCGTCTCGGATAGAGGCTTTCAATTTGTGTCAAAATTCTGGAGGGCCCTCTGTAATCAACTTAAAATCAAATTAAACTTCTCGTCTTCTTATCATCCCCAATCCAATGGGCAAGTGGAAAGAATTAATCAGGTTCTGGGTGACTATTTGCGACATTTTGTTTCCTCCCGCCAGGATGACTGGGCAGATCTTCTACCATGGGCCGAATTCTCATACAATTTCAGAGTCTCTGAGTCTTCCGCTAAATCCCCATTTTTTGTGGTGTACGGCCGTCACCCTCTTCCCCCCCTTCCCACTCCCATGCCTTCTGGTTTGCCCGCTGTTGATGAGGTGACTCGGGACTTCTCCACCATATGGAAAGAGACTCAAAATTCTCTCTTACAGGCCTCATCCCGGATGAAGAAACATGCCGATAGGAAAAGAAGAATTCCCCCTATTTTTTCTCCCGGAGACAAAGTATGGCTCTCCGCCAAGTATGTCCGCTTTCGTGTCCCCAGTTATAAACTGGGACCACGTTATCTTGGTCCTTTCAAAATCAAGTGCCAAATCAACCCTGTCTCTTACAAACTCCTTCTTCCTCCTTCTCTCCGTATTCCCAATGCTTTCCATGTCTCTCTCCTTAAACCACTCATCCTTAACCGCTTCTCTCCCAAGGTTGTTGTTCCCACTCCAGTTTCCGGGTCCTCTGACATCTTTTCGGTGAAAGAAATTCTGGCATCCAAGACGGTCAGAGGTAAAAAAAAAATTCCTGTTGATTGGGAGAATTGCGGCCCAGAGGAGAGGTCATGGGAACCTGATGACAACATCCTTGACAAGAACCTTATCCTCAAATTCTCAGGTTCCAAAAAGAGGGGGAGACCCAAGGGGGGGGGGGTACTGTTACGCTGAGCGCTCCGGGTCCCCGCTCCTCCCCGAAGCGCTCAAATCGTTCTCCTATTCGCAGACCTGCCGACCGGGTGCGCTGCGATAATGTTCCCAGCCGGGATGCGATTCGCAATGCGGGACGCGCCCGCTCGCGATGTGCATCCCGACTCGCTTACCAGACTCGATCTCCGTCTGTGCTGTCCCGGCGCGCGCCGGGTCTTTGCGATTTAAAGGGCCGGTGCGCCACTGATTGGCACATGGGTTTTAATCAGTACCTTCACCTGTGCACTTCCCTACTTATACCTCACTTCCCCTGCACTCCCTTGCCGGATCTTGTTGCCATTGTGCCAGTGAAAGCGTTTCCTTGTGTGTTCCTAGCCTGTGTTCCAGATCTCCTGCCGTTGCCCCTGACTACGATCCTTGCTGCCTGCCCTGACCTTCTGCTACGTCCGACCTTGCTCTTGTCTACTCCCTTGTACCGCGCTTATCTCAGCAGTCAGAGAGGTTGAGCCGTTGCCGGTGGATACGACCTGGTTGCTACTGCCGCTGCAAGACCATCCTGGTGAATACCAGTAGCAACTTAGAACCGGTCCACCGACACGGTCCACGCCAATCCCTCTCTGGCACAGAGGATCCACCTCCAGCCTGCCGAATTGTGACACATGTGCCATGCAGGGCGCATGGCTCAGGCTTCCTTGTCGCAGCAGAGACAAGATGTTCTTGTGGTCTAATGCAGAGGAATATTTGTCATGACAGTTTAACATCATTTCCAGTTTTCGTGGAGTAAGCCATGATTCAATTTTTTTTCTTGAATGACTTTTAGCATTTCCTCCCCTGTGTGACTCCACTCACCAAGGCAAACCAGCATGACACCGCGTTGCCCTGCACACATGGTATGCTGGATGGGCACTGAGACTTGTCCGTGCAGTGGAGGATGAGGACATGGTGGAGGATGAGAAGGCAGAGTCGCACACTGTCCCAGGACCAATGGCCTGAGAGCGTGGAGGCTGAAGTGGCATGACCTGTCCAAGTTGCTGTTGTGCTTGTGCAGGAACTACATTTACCCAGTGGGCATTAAAGGACATGTATTGTCCCTGACCGTACTTACACCTCCACACGCCAGCGCTGCCGTGCACTTTGGTACACATAGACAGTCTCAAGGACTGGCCCACCTTCTGTTCCACAAAATTGTGCAGGGCTGGTACTGCCTTCTTCACAAAGAAATGATGGCTTGGCACTCTCCACCTCGGCTTGGCACAAGCCATCAGTTGTCTGAAAGGTGCAGAGTCCACCACTTGAAAATGGAGGGACTGCAGCAGCAGCAACTTGGACAGGAGCACATTCAGCTTCTGCGTTGTTGGATGAGTGGGTGCATACTGTTGTCTCTTGGACATGGCTTCTCCGATGGATTGCTGGCAGAATGACTGACTCAAAGTAGGAGGAGCAGGAGCATCTGGAGTGACAGAAGATGGATATTGCACAAAGCTTGCTTCGGCTGAGGTGGTGGAGCCTTGGCTGGCTGAAACAGTGAGAGGCATGCCACTGGGTGATGAAGCAGGCTGGACCACTACATCCTAGCCATGGTTCTCCCAGGCCGCTTTATGGTGATGCTGCAAATGTTGGCCCAGGGCCATGGTGGCATTGGGACCCTGGCCACGCTTCACCTTCTGCCGACACATCTTGCATGTGGCCATGTTAACCTCCTCCGGATGCTTGATGAAAAACTGCCACACCGTCGAGTAGCTGATTTTCCCACCAACAGTCCGCACTGATTGACTGCTACTGCTGCCGACTCCAGGAACCCCTATTTCACTACCTCCCAGGAAGGTAGGCTGCCACAAAGCAGGTGGTCTACCCTCGGGCACATTTTGCTCCAGACTTTCCACTTCTGCCACCATGATGACTGCCAACCATGCTACTACCTTGCTGGCTCAGCTGCTGCCTCCCAGGCAACCTGCAACCCTCTTCTCCTGATGATGATGAAACCCCTTCTGCACACTGCTCCCAAGTGCGATCAGCTTCATCATCATTCAGTCTGCACGTCACTGATGTCCTCCTCAGGTTCCTCAACAGTGTCTGCTTAACCCCTTAAGGACCAAGGACGTACCGGTACGTCCTTGGTCCTGCTCTTCTGATATGACGCGGGGTTACACAGTAACCCCGCGTCATATCATGGCGGGCCCGGCGTCATAGTGAAGCCGGGATCCGCCCCTGCCTCCTCGCTGTCCGATCGCCGAATGACTGCTCAGTGCCTGAGATCCAGGCATGAGCAGTCATGCGGCAGAATCGTTGATCACTGGTTTCTTATGAGAAACCAGTGATCATTGTGAAAGATCAGTGTGTGCAGTGTTATAGGTCCCTATGGGACCTATAACACTGCAAAAAAAAAGTGAAAAAAAAAAAGTGAATAAAGATCATTTAACTCCTCCCCTATTAAAAGTTTGAATCACCCCCCTTTTCCAATAAAAAAAAAAACACAGTGTAAATAAAAATAAAAATAAACATATGTGGTATCACCGCGTGCGGAAATGTCCGAATTATAAAAATATATCATTAATTAAACCGCTCGGTCAATGGCGTGCGCGCAAAAAAATTCCAAAGTCCAAAATAGTGCATTTTTGGTCACTTTTTATATCATTTAAAAATGAATAAAAAGTGATCAATAAGTCCTATCAGTGCAAAAATGGTACCGTTAAAAACTTCAGATCACGGCGCAAAAAATGAGCCCTCATACCGCCCCATACACGGAAAAATAAAAAAGTTATAGGGGTCAGAAGATGACAATTTTAAACGTATTAATTTTCCTGCATGTAGTTATGATTTTTTCCAGAAGTCCGAAAAAATCAAACCTATATAAGTAAGGTATCATTTTAATCGTATGGACCTACAGAATACATATCAGGTGTCATTTTCACCGAAAAATGTACTACGTAGAAACGGAAGCCCCCAAAAGTTACAAAACAGCGTTTTTTTTTTTCAATTTTGTCGCACAATGATTTTTTTTCCTGCTTCACCATAGATTTTTGGGCAAAATGACTGATGTCATTACAAAGAAGAATTGGTGGCGCAAAAAATAAGCCATCATATGGATTTTTAGGTGTAAATTTGAAAGAGTTATGATTTTTTAAAGGCAAGGAGCAAAAAACGAAAATGCAAAAACGGAAAAACCTCCGGTCCTTAAGGGGTTAAGGAGCCTGAAAGCACGCAACACCACCTCCCACACCACTCTCCTCATCACTACTTGCCCGCCTAGCAGAGGAAGCGGCGGATGTCTCCTCCACTTCTTGGCTGGGCAGTAGCTGCTGACTGTCCTCTAGATCGTCCTCACTAAATAGTGGAACTGAAACTACAGCATAAAATACTTCTTTAGGAGAGGGAACAGCATAGGACAAAGGCAATGGGAGGACAGGGACTGCTCCCAGGTCATGCCAACTGAGTGTTGTGTTTGAGGAACCCACCAACTGTTGACTGGTTGTGTCAGATGACACTTGTGATGAAGTGGATGACCGTGTTAACCAATCGATGACGGCAGATGTGTTGCTGGTCGAGACACGATCGCTAGCTGATACCGGTAGCTCAGGCCTCTCGCTGTGACTCCTGATACCACTTGTCCCTAGTCTGCTGCGACCTCTGCCTGATGAATTTAGGCCTCAGCCACTCCTCTGTGCACGTCCTGGCACTTCTCTGTCTGATATACTTAATGCGTATATGAATGGAGTACAATACGCTCCACTACGTTTAAAACAGTATCTGTGTACACCTCCAGTGGGTGTGTACTTTTGGCTTTCCTTTCACAGTATCTAGGCCCTTAAGAATTTTACAGGAACAGAATAGTACACCACTTAGATGTATGTGGTATGCACTTATGAGGGGAGAACAATGTTCTCCAGTACGCTTAAAAAAAGTATTTGCGTACAACACCAGCCAGTGTGTACTTTTGGCTGGCCTTTCACAGTATCTAGGCCCTAAAGACTTTAACAGGAACAAAATAGTACACCACTTAGATGTACGTATGTGGTATGCACTTATGAGGGGAGGACAATGCGCTGCAGTATGCTTAAAAAAGTATTTGTGTACAACACCAGCAGTACACACCAGTGCTGCAGCACACAGTCACTGTGTACTACACCCAAAATTGCCCCATGTCCTCAAATGTGGATCCCACATCCATTTTAGATCCCCTGGAGCCTGGACCACACTAAATGGAGTTTAATGAAGCGATTCGCAAATCTAATTTTTCCTGAAATTCATAATGAATTCGGATTCGTCAGATTCGATTCGCTCATCCCTAATTATCACATTTACCTTGACTGGATAACACCTATTTGCCATGAAAGTTTAACACTACTATGGAATTACTGGTCAACACCCCAATAAAATGACTGGTTAACAGCACCACCTAGACTAGATAGCACCACCACATCCAGAGATTAAATATTACCACCATATTGTGACTGAAAAATACCAACATATCATGATTGTAGAACACACCAATACTATAGGAATATGAAAATTACCATCATACCGATACTGAATATAGTGACCAGTAATAGTCAGAAATACATTCTGATGCCAGTCCATGACTTCAACATTTGCAGTGTTACTACCAGCAGAATTTTTTCTTTCTCTCTCAATACACTGAACAGTAGCTGATTCCAATATTAGACAGGAGATTGACAGGAGGTGTAAAAAGGATGTGAGACTCTCTTCAACTAACAAGCTTGGATGTCTAAACCTGTGCAAAGCTACAACAGAAGGGAATAAAACTTCTTCAGGCTGCTCTCTTTGCATCTCACAAAATGAAGAGTTCCATAGTAACTTTCTACCTGGCATCAGACCAAGAGGACGATCAGGATTATCACTCCTGCAACTAAGGACACAATGAGCACAATGTTTGGGGACAAAACTTTCCCTCCTTATCCTTCCCTTATCCACTCCACTTTCCCTTATCATTCTTGCTACTGATCTCTAACCAGTCTGCCAGGTTGTCTTGCAACAGATCTATGGGACAAGCCCACTGGATGTACAGCTGTCAGATATGTGTGGTGTCCCAGCACCAAAGGCTGTCCTGTGGGCTTCAGACTTCCTCGGGCAGACCTGTGGCACAGGTGTTCGGCCCACTAAAGGACTGATTGCTACAGTTATTATGTTCAAGCACTTTATCAAATGTTTACTATATTTTTCATAAGTTATGTGTTATCTATATGTGTTACACCTTTAAGAGAGAAGCAGTGCAAGCCCATATGACCCTGCCTGCCAATGGGAACCCCTAAACTGTTAGCTATATAGAGTAGTTGGGGGAGGAGTTGCCCCAATTCATTCCAGAGTTCTGAGCACAAGTGTGGTAAAGGTGTGAACTGTATGTGGAGAAGCTCTGAGGGAATTCCAGAACCAATCTCATCTCAAGTCCTACCTAGCCATTCTGCAAGAAATCCCCCGCATAGAGGAAATTCAAGCACTGACGGAGAAAGTCTCAGGACCTTGTCAGAACCCTAGCAACCTGGAAAAATATTCAGTCCTTTATCAGATCAGTATTGATCAATTGGGTGAAAAGCACCATAAGTCCCAGCAAAGCAACAGAGCTCCCAAAGGGTTACACTGCATCCTCTCCACTCTGCGCCATACTGCTGGGGTGCAATACCATCTTCACCCTGCTCAGTAAAAGGCAGTTATCCGTAACCTGACATTGGTGTGTTTCTTAACGGGGTACTCTGCCCCTAGACATCTTATCCCCTATCCAAAGGATAGGGGATAAGATGTCAGATCGCTACGGTCCCGCTGCTGGGGAGCCCTGGGAGCGGCACCGCGCTCTCATTACAGCACAGAGCTAGTTTGCTCTGTGCAAAATGACGGGCGATACGGGGGACGGAACAGCGTGACGTCATGGCTCCGCCCCTCGTGACATCACAGCCCGTCCCCTTAATGCAAGTCTATGGGAGGGGGCGTGACAACCGCCGCGCCCCCTCCCGTAAACTTGTATTGAAAGTGGCGGGCCGTGACGTCACAAGGGGCAGAGCCGTGACGTAACGATGCTCCGGCCCCTGTACTGCCCGTCATTACGTGCAGAGCGAACTCGCTCTGTGCTGTAATGAGAGCGCGGTGCCGCAACGGGGATCCCAGGGCTCCCCAGCAGCGGGACCGCGGCGATCTGACATCTTATCCCCTTATCCTTTGGATAGGGGATAAGATGTCTAGGGGCGGAGTACCCCTTTAACTCCCCGTGTCTGGCCTAGGAGAAGCTGTCTCCAACCTCGGACCATGTATAGGTTAACAGTGCCCTGGCATCACAAAGCGATCAGGTATTGGAGAGGGTACCTGCTCATACCTAGTGATTTCCTCGCTTGGCTCCTATATTTCAACGTCCATCTCTACAATCTCCTGTGCCTCCTGCTGAAGAGGCTATGCTAGTGGATCGATCTCGCTTGACACCATTAGAGAAATCTCGATGTCGCAGTGAGAATTTGTGCCTGTATTGTGCTAATCCGGAGCAATTCCTCAAGGACTGTACTGTTCGTCCACAATGTCCGGGAAATGCTCGCACCTAGGGTATGTGGGAGAGGCATCTCTGGGTGTGAATACTTCCTCTCCTCGCTTAACCATTACTGTACAAGTCTTCGCTTCTGCCAAGTCTTCCTTCTGCGCTACAGCACTTCTAGATTCTGGATTCGCAGGTGACTTTATTGATGCTTCTTTGGTCCACAAATATCATCTTCCTGTTACTCGGCTTGCCAAGCCTTTGTTCATCTCCTCAGTTAATGGACAAAATCTGGACTGTATGGTGCACTTCCATACCGAATCTCTCCTCATGCAAGTGGGAGTGTTTCATAAGGAAAAGATTGAATTCTATGTACTTCCACACTGCACTTTTGAGCTTCTTCTTGGCCTTCCCTGGCTTCAACGTAATTCTCCGCATCTGGATTGGAGAACTGGAGAAATTGTTCGCTGGGGGGCAATTCTGTCAAAATCATTGTCTCTAACCAGTTCAGCATAAAGTTGTTTCTCATCCCCCTCCTTTTCCTGTCTTTCCGTTACCTTACCAAGATTTCTCTGATGTTTTCTGCAGGAAGCAGGCTAAATCTCTGCCTCCACATCATCCTTACGACTGCCCTATAGATCTTCTGGCTGGTACCACTCCTCCTCATGGAAGGATTTACCCTTTATCGGTTCCTGAGACCAAAGCCATGGCCGAGCATATCCAGGAGAATCTCCAAAAAGGGTTTATCCGTAAGTCCTCTTCTCCTGCCGGAGCAGGTTTCTTCTTTGTAGGAAAGAAGGATGGCTCACTCCGTCCATGCATTGACTACAGGGGACTTAACAAAATCACAATCAAGAATCGTTACCCTCTACCTCTTATCTCAGAACTTTTTGACCATCTCTGTGGTGCCAAGGTCTTCTCCAAGTTGGACTTACGTGGAGCATATAACCTCATTCGTATTCGCAAGGGAGATGAATGGAAAACAGCCTTCAATAATCGTGATGGACATTTTGAGTATCTCGTTATGCCTTTTGGCCTCTGCAATGCTCCAGACGTTTTTCAAGAGTTTGTCTTCCATGATATCTTCCATGATCTACTCTACACCTGTGTAGTCGTATACCTAGATGACATTCTGATCTTCACTTCCAACTTAGGGGAGCATCGAACTCACGTTTGTCTGGTTCTTCAGCATCTATGGAAGAATCATCTCTAGTCTTCGGTTTCTTGGCTACATTGTCTCTCATCGGGGCCTGCAGATGGATCCAGATAAAGTGTCTGCGGTATTGGATTGGCCTCCTTCTGGCCTACGTGCCATACAATGCTTTCTGGGATTCGCTAACTATTATCGTCAATTTATCCCCCATTTTTCTTCCTTGGTTGCTCCAATTGTGGCTTACGAAAAAGGCTTCCAACCCGAAGTCTTGGCCTCCTGATGCCGAATTGGGCTTCTCCCGTTTAAAGTCTGCGTTTGCCTCGGCTCCTGTGCTTACAAGACCTGATCCGGAGAGACCCTTTGCTTTGGAAGTTGATGCCTCTTCAGTTGGTGCCGGTGCTGTTCTTACTCAGAAAAACACCAAGGGTTAGACTGTAACTTGTGGCTTCTTCTCCAAAACCTTCTCTCCTGCTGAGAGGAATTACTCCATTGGAGATCGTGAACTTCTCGCTATCAAGCTTGCTTTGGAGGAATGGCGACATTTATTGGAAGGATCTTTTCATCCGGTCAGCATCTGCTCCGACCATAAGAATCTTCTATACCTTCAGTCTACTCAGCATTTGAACCCCTGCCCGGCAAGGTGGTCATTGTTCTTTTCTAGGTTCAACTTCTTCATTCACTTCCGTCCAGCAGACAAAAACATCAGGGCAGATGCTCTCTCCAGGTCCTCTGACGTCATTGGTTTGGATTCCACGCCTAGGCATATTATTCCTCCTGACCATTTGATTCCTGCCGCTCCTGCTGAAATTCAGCAAGTTCCCCCGGGAAAATTCTTTGTGCCTGCCAGACTGAGACGCAAGGTACTGAAATGGGGTCATTCTTCCTTGACTGCAGGTCATCCTGGAATATGTAAGACTCTACTTTTAATCTCTCAACACTACTGCTGGCCCCATCCTGAACGTGATGTTTCTGATTTTGTCCATTCCTGTGATACTTGGGCCTGGGACAAAACACCTCGGCAGAGACCTGCAGGACTCTTACAGCCTTTACCCATTCCGGAGACTCCCTGGTCCCATATCCCTATGGATTTTATCACCGATCTGCCACCATCTCGTAATAATACTGTAATTTAGGTCGTTGTAGATCAATTTTCCAAGATGGCTCATTTCATTCCTCTACCTGGTCTTCCTTCTGCCCCACAGGTGGCGAAGTACTTCTTTCTGCATATCTTTCGTCTACATGGTCTTCCTCAGCATATTGTTTCGGATCGTGGAGTGCAGTTTGTCTCTAAGTTCTGGTGAGCCCTCTGTACCCATCTGGACATCAATCTGGACTTCTCCTCGGCCTACCACCCTCAGTCCAATGGTCAGGTGGAGAGGGTGGAGAGGGTATCTACGGCATTTTGTGTCAGCTCGCCAAGATGATTAGGTCGACCTTCTCCCCTGGGTTGAATTCTCATATAATCATAAGAGTTCTGAGTCCACAAGGTCATCTCCCTTCTTTGTTGTCTACAGACTCCATCTCCGTTCTCCTCTTCCACTCCCAGTTTCCTCCTGGGTGCCTAACCTCCTCCGTCCTTCTCTCCTGGTGATATGGTGTGGCTTTCCTCCAAATACATCCACTTCAAGATCCCCTGTTACAAGCTTGGTCCTCGCTACCTTGGTCCCTTTTAGTGTTGCTCACGAATATTCGCAATGCAAATTTATTCGTGAATATCACATATTCGCGAATTCGCGAATATTCGCGAATATAGCACTATATATTCGCAATTGCGAATATTTTTTTTTTTTTTTCACAGTACACATCACAGTGATCATCCCTCTCTGCTTCCAGCTTGTGTGGTGTACAGAAGGCTCTAATACTAAAAAGGCAAATTTTAGCATATGTGAATTCTCGCATATGCAAAAATAAGATGCGAATATTACGAATATGCAAATTTAGCGAATATATGACGAATATTCATCCATATATTCGCGAAATATCGTGAATTCGAATATGGCCTATGCCACTCAACACTAGTCCCTTTCAGGTTCTGAAAAAAATTAATTCTGTCCCATACAAACTCCATCTGCCTGCTACGTTATGTATTCTCAATTCCTTCCACGTCTCTCTCCTCAAGTCTCTTGTCATAAATCAGTTTTCTCAAAAAAATCTTGTCCCGACGCCTGTCTCTGGCTCTTCTGATGTCTACAACAAGGTTAAAGAGATTCTTGCCACAAAAACCGTGAGAGGTAAGCATTTTTTTTCTGGTTGACTGGGAGGGTTATGGTCTTGAGGAGAGATCTTGGGAGCCAGAGAAGCATATCCTGGACCGTGACCTTCTCAGGAAATTTCTGAACCATAAAAGGAGGGGGAAACCAAAGGGGGGGGGGGGGGGTACTGTTATGATATGTGTTCCAATCACACACGCCGGCCCTGAGCGCATGGCCCCAGTTTCCTCTGCTGCCGGCGGGGCTGGGATTGGCATGAGAATCCCAGCCCGTCACTCACCTACTTTCCTCCTGCCTCCTCCTCGGTCTCCATGCTCGGGCTCTTGCGTCCCCGTCCCCTAGTGCGCGCGCGCCGGAACTCTGAGATTTAAAGGGCCAGTGCGCCCATTAATTAAGTAACACTTGTGGCCAGTTAATAAATTCCTCCACCTCCCTCACTTCCCTGCCGGATCTTTGTTGCCCTAGTGCCTGAGAGAAAACGTTCCTGAGTATTGCCTTGCTGTGTATAGTACCCTTTGTTTTGTAACCTTACCTTGCTCCTTTGCCGCCTGCCTACTGACCATTTGCTACGTTCCTGACTGTGCTACTGTGCTGCCTGCCCTGGCCTCCTGCTATCCTAACTACGAGTTGCCTTATGCCACTTGTGCCTCAAATTACCTCAGCCGCCTGTGTGGTCAAGCCGTGCCAGGGGTAGCATCCTGGGTGCTGCCTGCCGCAGCAAGTCCATCTCGCTTTGCGGCGGGCTCTGTTGAAATTCTGGTGGAATTCCATTCCCATGCTTTCCTGCAGGACTTGAGCCCTGATTTTAGGCATGCTGCTTATAGGCGTTACAGGAAGAGTTTGCAATAGAAGATGCAATGCAGAACTTGGAATTAAACTTCACTATAAACCAGGTGCAGATTTCTAATTTAAACAGTAGGTCAAAGAATTGAGACCAGGTATGATCTAAACTTATAAATTGTCTGGATGGCATGTTAAAAGTTTATACAAATAAGAGTAACACTTTAGATTCAATGAATTTGGCTTGAGGTTGGAGCTGTACAATGCAGATATTTATTCTCCCTCCAAGGGAAGTTTAAACATACCGTGGTCCCTCAATTTACGATGGTAATCCGTTCTAAACTGACCATCGTTTGTTGAAACCATCGTATGTTGAGGGATCCGTGCAATGTAAAGTATAGGACAGTGGTCTACAACCTGTGGACCTCCAGATGTTGCAAAACTACAACACCCAGCATGCCCGGAGACCTCTGGTAGAGGAAGTTGTACTCACCTGTCCCCACCGCTCCGGACCGTCACCGCTGCCTGGGATGTCACCTTCCATCGCTGTCGCCGCGTCCCCATGGTGTCCCCGATGCTCCGGCAAGGCCTCTGCTTACCCGGCATCCTTGCTCTCCGTCGCCGCTATCACGTCGCTATGCACGCCGCTCCTATTGGATGATGGGACGGCGTGCGCAGCGACGTGATGACGACGATGGAGAGCACCGATGATGCAGGGGATCCCGAAGAGGAAGCGCCGGAGCCCCGAGGACAGGTAAGTGATCATCAACGGACCACACGGGGCACCGTAAACGGCTATCCGGTGGCAGCTGAAGCAGTCAGCGCTGCCGGATAGCCATTTATGCGATGGCCCCGACATACAAAAGCATCACATGTTGATGCTGCCTTCAATATGCGATGGCCTATGGTGCACAGGGAGAAAGTGTAAAAGAGGTAGCCCTTACCAACTCCTACTGTAACACTTACGTTTCAGTAGACAGGAACACTGGTCGTAGTAGATCCGCTGGACCTGTGTGGCAGATGACACAGATCGTACCAGGGAGTAGAGTCTAAGGTGCCACTGGTTTCACCAGATGGACTTGCTATGGCAGGCGGCACCCAGGACGCTACCACTGGCATGGCTCGACCACACAGGCGGCTGAGGAAATTTGAGGCACAGGTGGGATAAGGCAACTCGTAGTCAGGATAGGAGGAGGCCAGGGCAGGCGGCACAGTAGCATAGTCAGGAACATAGTAAATGGTCAGTAGGCAGGCGGCAAGGGAGCAAGGTCAGGTCACAAAACTAAGGGTATCGTACACAGCAAGGCAATACTCAGGAATGCTTTCTCTCAGGCACTAGGGCAACAGAGATCTGACATGGAAGTGAGGGAGGTGGAGGAATTTATTATCTGGCCACAAGTGTTAATTAATGCGCGCACTAGCCCTTTAAATTTCAGAGCTCCGGCGCGTGCCTGTATTGTACAGCTCCAACCTCAAGCCAGATTCATTGAATTTAAAGTGTTACTCTTATTTGTATAAACTTTTAACATGCCATCAAGACATGTTATAAGTTTAGATCACACCTGGTCTCAATCCTTTGACCTACTGTTTAAATTAGAAATCTGCACCTGGTTTATAGTGAAGTTTAATTCCAAGTTCTGCATTGCATCTTCTATTGCAAACTCCTCCTGTAACGCCTATAAGCAGCATGCCTAAAATTAGGGCTCAAGTCCTGCAGAAATGCATGGGAATGGAATTCCTGCGGGCACACTGTTCCCTTTAGCTGGAGTCCTGCAGTACGAGCCCTTGAGTGGAAATCTTGGATGAGTTCCCAAACTTTTTTTTCCCAGGACTTGACCCCTGCCTAAAATATATGCATTTTGGTATTCTTGAAAATAAAATATGTTTTCCTGCTTGGGCTGGGTTCACACATAGTATTTTGGTAAGTACTTGGGTTTTAAACACAAACATGGGTTCAAAACACAGTAAAAACTGTGACTCTTTCCATTATAGTTCTTCTTTGTGTCAGTTCTGTGCTAGTTCTGCCCTTCACTCAAGGGCCTTATGAAGCGCTTGTAGCACGAGACGGATCCGTAGTCCTGTTTGACCTCTCCCGCAACCTCCCCCCCCTGCACCTTGTCACATTGACATGAAATAAAGAACATGGAAGAAGCATCATGAATGGTGAGTGCGCTTGATTCATTTTCTTTTGATTGAATACTGACCAAAATACTGTGTGTGAACCCAGTCCATGACTGCATCTAACAAACTAGATAGACAGGTAGCAATATGTATTGATTATATAAGCCAAAAGTTAAATCATTGTCAGTGCATAGCTTACTTGGTTCCATTTAAGAGGGCTATAACACAACGCAGTTACAACATGAGTTAACAGTTTGTTGTAAATTTTGACTTTTTCTGTAATTTATCAGAACATCATCTGTAGCTACCATAAATTCTCAGCAACTCGTGGTAACTGTTTTACCAGAAATCTTAGGCTGCCGGGAGATGGCAAGGATTCATGGTAACTACAGACAAAGTACTAATAAATAACATAAAGTTGAGTTTTTCTTAAGCAGTTCCCACATGGAGGAAACTCCATAATCCAAAAGTTAACCTCCGATTAGGTGAATTATTTGCATCTTAATATTTGGAGACATATAGACCTTCCACAAGTTGGTTCACAACTTACCAGCCATTAAAGGGGTATTCCAGGCCAAAACTTTTTTTTTACATATCAACTGGCTCCGGAAAGTTAAACAGATTTGTAAATTACTTCTATTAAAAAATCTTAATCCTTCCAATAGTTATTAGCTTCTGAAGTTGAGTTGTTGTTTTCTGTCTAACTGCTCTCCCGGGAGCTGTGCAGTTCCTATGGGGATATTCTCCCATCATGCACAGCTCCCAGGACGTGACATCATCATTGAGCAGTTAGACAGAAAACTTCAGAAGCTAATAACTATTGGAAGGATTAAGATTTTTTAATAGAAGTAATTTACAAATCTGTTTAACTTTCCGGAGCCAGTTGATATATATAAAAAAAGGTTTTGCCTGGAATACCCCTTTAAGATGTAATGCACTCCAAGGAGGCACACTCTTGAAACAATTTAAAAGCACGTACAGTTATTGTTCTATTTTTTTCCCCAGAGATCTCATCCAGGTACAGAACAGAGCTCTTGTGTCTTGTAGATCATCAATAGAATGCTTTTTTAACAGCAGGGCAGAAGGGAAGGTTTCAATACTTCTCGCTTTTTGGCCAGCTTTAGTCTGAGAACCTGTTGGCTTTAGGCCGCAAACTGAGAGCATTACTCTTATGCGGTCTTGTCACATTCCAACAAATAAACTTGTGGTATCAACCTAAGCAACTGCGTCTGCCAAAATTTTTATAAGCTCAAGTCCCACCTACTGGAAAGCATGTGGCCTTTCTAGCCAGAACACTATCTTTATAGGGAAATAACAGGACAAATTACTATTATTAAGGGAACTTCTAACACTTATAGCTATATATGCCATTCCCTTCTCAGTCTGTTTGGCCAGTTAATCTAGACCTGTCTTTCTCTATTCAAGTCCTCCCTATTACTTATAATAGATCATGGATTATGCAGTTTTTGGTTTACATTTTTATAGTTTCAAAGAGTCCTAAGAACCTGAAATATGAGAAATTCCTCACAAGCAAGAGGAAACCATTTAGGCTATGTTCACAATCCAGAATTTCTGCATGGAATTCTTTATGGAATTCTGCATGAAAATTCTCCATGAATTTATAGCCAATACACTTCAATGGGATTACGCTGTCCCATTCACACAGCAGAATTTCTGCTGCAGGAATTCTATTGATATGAATGGGCAATTTATTTCTGCGGAATCTACTGCAGAATTTTCATGCAAAATTCCATGAAGAAATTCTGCTGTGTATACATTCTGCCGTAGATGTTGCCCTGATCTTTTATATATAATTGTAAACCTATGGACTTGCAAGTCCACAAAGTCAATGGAACATATACTTCTCCACAATACTAGGAAATGGTTTCATGCTTTCCATAGTCTCCTTTCATCAGGCCTGAAAACTGGGCATTAGTCACACTGAAGAAATATGTGCTCAAGGCTGCAATGCACACATAAAAGATAAAAGTTATGCAAAACAGAAAAAACTGGGTCACTTTACTGATTTTATATAAACTTCGACTAGGCAATATAAAGTGTACCTGTCATTAGCAAAAACTTTTATATAATGTAGATAATACAATTACAATATATGTATATTTGGAATTGGTTAAAAAATATGTATTTATATGTAAAATAGGTATTTAATACATTGGTTAAAAAATATGTATGTTTTTGTCCCTGCAGCTATTGGCTGTTAGTCTTTGTGAAGTGAGGACAAGCAGGACTCTGTACACTGAGGACAAGCAGGGCTCTGTACACTGAGGACAAGCAAGGCTCTGTACACTGAGGACGAGCAGGGCTCTGTACACTGAGGACAAGCAGGGCTCTGTACAGTGAGAACAAGCAGGGCTCTGTACACTGAGGACAAGCAGGGCTCTGTACACTGAGGACAAGCAGGGCTCTGTACACTGAGGACAAGCAGGGCTCTGTACACTGAGGACAAGTAGGGTTCTGTACACTGAGGACAAGCAGGGCTCTGTACACTGAGGACAAACAGGGCTCTGTGCACTGAGGACAAGCAAGGCTCTGTACACTGAGGAAAAGCAGGGCTCTGTGCACTGAGGACAAGCAGGGCTCTGTGCAGTGAGGCTCTATGACACCCTCCCCCCCAGCTCACAGAGCAGGATGACTGACAAGACAGGATCCTGCACAGAGCCCTTTTTGTCCTGCCCTCACTTCCTGTATTTGGTCTCTTCACAAAGACACCCAGGTAATAGCTGCAGGGACAGCATTTTTCACCCAAAAATATACACATTTTTTAACCAATGTATATTACAAATATACAGATAATAATATTATCTACATTATATAAAAAGTTTTTGCTAATGACAGGTACACTTTAAGGATACATTTCATTTTTCCCAGTGGCTCATGTTATGATAAACTAAGTTTTGCACCAATATTCTATATGAAAATGTAAGTGAAATATTGGCCCCTGCTATTGCTCTTCAAGCCTCACACACCCTTTCGCATTTAAGCCTCATCGAGGACTTTTATTGTGCACATTATTAGATTAAAAAAATGTAATTATTATATTCTTATTTCACTGTGTTATTTTGCTATTCATTTAATGATGTGTGAACATAGCCTAAATGTCTTTGACACGTGATGCAAAATTTTGCACCAAAATTTTTTCAAATATTGGCACATTTTACAATGAGGTCTAGGTGAAAACACATTAGTGAATCTCTCCCAAAATTTCCAATCTGGAAAATCATATTAATAGTTAAATTGTTAGTAACCCAACCCCCTTTTCATTCAAGTGACTGTAATTGATACTATTCTTGGCTGGTAGCTAGAAGCTTTAGAGACAGTAGTGACATATGAATGACACCAAGTAAGAATTTGACTTGCATTGCTATTATGAATTAATTGTAGCGACTCCAGCTGTCAAATGTTCAAAAAGAAATTTACTTGGCTTGCTTGAATGTAAAACTAATTTGCCTGAGCTTTTGTGTCTAAAAAAACAAGGCTCATCTTATATTTGCATACTAAAGAAAGTCTGCACACACACACAAAAAAAAAAAAAAAAAACATTGAAGCTGCAGATGAAGCTGATAAAATGTGCTGGAGAGACACATAATATTAATTCTATTATCAAGTGCATTTTCTGGTTTACACTTCAGTATATTTATATTCCGGGGCTTGGAAATTTGCCTTTGCTTGCTACTGTTGCACAGTATGCAGAATTAGTATCATGACTACAATAAAGCAGCATTTGAAAATGATCTTTTGCATTTTTTTATTACATTTTAATTTGGCATGGATGCGTCTCACTGCAGTACTGTATTGATTTTTAAAGGGGAACTCCGGTGGAAACAAGTTGAAAACAAATGTTTTTTCAAATGAACTTAAGACAGATTTGTAAATTACTTCTATTTCAAAATCTTAATCGTTCCAGTGCTTATCAACTGCTGTATACTACAGAGAAAGCTGTGTAGTTCTTTCCAGTCTGATCACAGTGCTCTCTGCTGACACCTCTGTCTGTGTCAGGAACTGTCCAGAGTACAAGCAAATCCACATAGAAAACCTCTCCTACTCTGGACAGTTCCTGACACGGACAGAGGTGTCAGCAGAAAGCACTGTGGTTATATAGAAAAGACATACAGCTTCCTCTGGAGCATACAGCAGCTGATAAGTACTGGAAGGATTAAGATTTTTTATAGAAGTAATTTACAAATCTGTTTAACTTTCTGGCACCAGTTGATTTGACATAAAAAAAAAAATTCCACTGGAGTTCCTCTTTAAGTATTGTGTTTAATCGTCAAATATTAATTGTCATTACTTAAAATAAAATATTTTTGTATATCCTGTTTGTTTTGATATCTAAAGAACATCTTTTAGTTGGGGTTGGTTTAGAAGTTATATTATGTTGGGGCTTAAATTGTTAAATGTATTGTGTTTCCGTCATTAAAATACATTTTTGACATTACAGAGACATGTCAAAAGTTAGGATTGGTCAGAGTCAACACATTTTTTCAAGGGTTAATAGCAGAAAAGACCCCCCAAAATTTGTAACCCCATCTCTTCTGAGTATGAAGCTACCCCATAAGTGGACCTGAAGTGCACTACGAGCGAACTACAATGCTCAGAAGAGAAGGAGTCATATTTGGCTTTTGGAGAGCAAATTTTGGTCGGGGGTCATGTCGCATTTAGGAAGCCCCTATGGTGCCAGGACAGCAAAATAACCCCCACATGGCATATCATTTTGGAAACTAGACCCCTTGAGGAACGTAACAAGGGGTACAGTGAGCATTTACCCCCCCCCCCCCCACTGGTGTCTGTCAGATCTTTGGAACAGTGGGCTGTACAACATTTTTAATTTGCACAGCCCACTGTTCCAAAGATCTGTCAGACACCAGTAGGGTGTAAATTCTCACTGTACCCCTCATTACATTCCGTGAGGGGTGCAGTTTCCGAAATGGGGTCACATGTGTTTTTTTTTTTTTTTTTGCGTTTGTCAAAACCGCTGTAACAATCAGCCACCCCTGTGCAAATCCCCTCAAATGTACATGGTGCACTCTCCCTTCTGGGCCTTGTTGTGCGCCCCCAGAGCACTTTGCGCCCACATATGGGGTATCTCCGTAGTCGGGAGAAATTGCATTACAAATTTTGGGGGGCTTTTTTCCCTTTTACCTCTTGTCAAAATGAACAGTATAGGGCAACACCAGCGTGTTAGTGTAAAAAATTAATTTTTTTACACTAACATGCTGGTGTAGACCCCAACTTCACCTTTTCATAAAGGGTTAAAGGAGAAAAAGCCCCCCAAAATGTGTTAGGCAATTTCTCCCGAGTACGGCGATACCCCATATGTGTCCCAAAACTGTTTCCTTCAAATACGACAGGGCTCCAAAGTGAGAGCGCCATGCGCATTTGAGGCCTGAATTAGGGATTTGCATAGGGGTGGACATAGGGGTATTCTACGCCAGTGATTCCCAAACAGGGTGCCTCCAGCTGTTGCAAAACTCCCAGCATGCTTGGTCAGTCAACGGCTGTCCGTCAATACTGGGAGTTGTTGTTTTGCAACAGCTGGAGGCTCCATTTTGGAAACAGTGGCGTACCAGACGTTTTTCATTTTTATCGGGGAGGGGAGGGGGGCTGTGTAGGGGTATGTGTATATGTAGTATTTTTTTTACTTTTTATTTTATTTTGTGTTAGTGTAGTGTTTTTAGGGTACAGTCACACGGGCGGGGGATTACAGCGAGTTTCCCGCTGCGAGTTTGAGCTGCCGCGCAAAAACTTGCAGCCTGATACTTACTGTAAGTCCTCTGCCCATGTGAATGTACCCTGTACATTCACAGGGGGGGGGGCCTCCAGCTGTTGCAAAACTACAACTCCCAGCATGCACGGTCTATCAGTGCCAATTGTACAACATCTAAATGGAAAGGCTCTTTTATTGTACAACATCTAAATGGAAAGGCTCTTTTATTGTACAACATCTAAATGGAAAGGCTCTTTTATTGTACAACATCTAAATGGAAAGGCTTTTTTGCCTTTCTGACCTAATCTAGATCAGTTGTAGACTCTATAGGGGGAGATCAATCAAATCCTGTGTAGAGGAAAAGTTGCCCGGTTGCCCATAGCAAACAATCAGATTGCTTCTTTTATTTGCAGAGGAATTGTTAAAAATAAAAGACACAATCTAATTGGTTGCTATGGGTAACTGAGTAGCTTTTCCTCTGCACAGGTTTTGAAACATCTCCCCCTCCCCCCATATATTTCAAGAATATGCCCATTTTCAACTATTTCACTATATCACACACTTCCAGACCCACAATAAAGCACATTCCAAAGACTAAGTCAACTACTATAGGTGCACTAAGAAATAAAAAAACAGATTTACTAGCACAGTGTCCACCTGTGGTAAAGCAAGTGCCTTAGGCATAAAGGGTCAGATAGCAGCAATCTGTAGTGTCACAATGGCTTGAGTGATACTTAGCGTTAATCTTTGGTACCACCTTGAGCAGTCACAGCAATTATAGGAGCTGTACTGCGGAAGTTAGTCTCCAGTTACCTGGGGCACTCTGTGGTAAACAATGTCCCGGTTGATGGCAAATGCCACTCTTGGGGGTAAGTGTCCAGTTAGGAACCAAGACATCAGGACTCGAGAATTTGCTTTAGAACCAGCAACTTTCCTCAAACAGAGAAACTTTAGAGGGGTACTCCGGTGGCAAACATTTTTTTTTTTAATCAACTGGTACCAGAAAGTTAAACAGATTTGTAAATTATATGTAACGAAGGGAGCTCGGCACCACTCTCTGTATCTAAAGGACGGGAAAGGCTGTGACCCTTGATGACTTCTCCCCTTGCAACTGCTGGAGGCACATACAGGTGGTGCTACACTGATAGACGGTATAAACAGATATCCAGTAGGAAAAAAATTTCCGTGTGGTACGTGTAAACAATGTAAGTTTAACAGCAAACAGAATAATTTCCAGTTAGGAGGTTGTTACATCCATGTTCGACAAATGATCACCTGCAAGACAACAAATGTGGTTCATTGTCTTTTTTGTACTTGTGGGCACTATTATGTGGGAAAGAAAATCCGTCCCCTATACCATAGGATCAGCGAACATTTTAGGTCCCTGGTCACTGGTGCAGGGGCCCCCAGATTGATTTCCCACATGAGGGAGTATCACAACAATGATCCAGAAACTCTACGCTTTGCAGGTATAGAACATGTTGTGTCAGCAGCCAGGGGGTTAAACAAACATCAGCAATTGCTGAAATGTGAAGCTAAGTGGATCATCCGGACGGATGCCAACGGCCCCCTTGGAATGAATGAAAAGCAAGAATATAGTGCTTTGATTTAAGAATATACACCTTTGTATCTCATATGTAAAGTTGCTGCTTTTAATATGCACTTTTTTTTTAATGTGTTTTTGTAATGATCGTTACACAATGAAGCCAGCCCACCAATAGTATGTTACTTACCTGTAGCGTCATGGCTCCCTTGATCCCATAAAGCACACCTTTTCCTGTGACCTCATCAGTCCCGGTCTGGAGAAGCGCTTCGGCGCGCAACGGTCCGTCACCGAGAGGATACCCCCGCGTCTCTAAGTCACACTCCCCTGTCTGTACCATCTCCCTCCTGATGTGCCTTTGATCGATCCGGTCAATAAAGTCTATCTGCATTCAAGGTCTGGTGAGTGCTCCGCTTCTTTTTCCTACTGGATATCAGATTTGTAAATTACTTCTGTTAAACAATCTTTATCCTTCCAGTACCTTTTAGCAGCTGTATGCTACAATGGAAGTTCTTTGCTTTCTGAATTTCTTTTTTGTCTTGTCCACGGTGCTCTCTGCTGACACCTGATGCTCGTATCAGGAACTGTCCAGAGCAGGAGAAAATCCCCATAGCAAACATATGCTGCTCTGGACAGAAAAATGCATATTTGGTCACTGTCTCTTTATGTGTTGCTTTCATGGCAGCCTTACTGAATTCACCAATCTTGAGGTGCTTTTTTTTTTAGACATAATTGTGTAATGACTAATGCAGATGTAAATTTTCAATTTAGTGTGTTGTCAGTCCAAAGTTACAGAGGCGACCGAGGAGAAGCATCTCAGGTTGGCTTACTGTAGTTCAATATACTGTAGTTTCTTTACTGTGCTCTGGTTCTGCAATGGAAGGATGTATGCAGGAAAACTTCTTGTCCAAAAGCAAGTATCGGGGGAAGGGACATATGTCTCAGGGTATCTATATCCACCTGGGTGATCATTTTCTGCTTTTCTTGCCTCGTATTTTTTTTAAGAATTATTCATATAAAGAATGTAGAAGCTTTTGCAGTTAAACAGTGTGGGTGAGCTTTTTTCTTATGACTGGAAAACGTCTTGTGCCATGACAGCTAAGCAGCAGTAACTCCGACCAGAGGACAACAAAGAAATTTGTGTATTGCAGAGAAAGCCTTGTTTGCTTTTCTCCACACGCTACACTACACTACTTCTAGCGACCTGTTCCACATGGTAAAGAGCCAAGTTTAGAGCAAGCTCCTCCCTTCAATCTAGAAAGTTTCCTGACTTAGGGTGCTCTTACACACAACTTTACCAGCCGTGGCCAGCACTTGCAATAGCAGAGGCAATTACTAATGTAGCCATTAATAATCAGCGATTCACAAGTGCCAGTTGCAGCTACTAGCTGATAATTGTGGTCTGCACTTGGACTTGGTCACTGTTTAATGCAGCAAGTCCAGATCCTGACTTCAATTATTTTTAATGCAAAAGCCAGTTGAAAGATGCAGGAACTTAATAGGTATTACATTTCAATGCTTAGCAACAAGGATGAAAGTCTGCAGGGAAGCCCACCACAGAGGAAGCCCCAGACATCGGCATACAGTAAGTCCTGGAGGGGCCTTGGACTGGGAGAGGAATATGTCTGGTGACTCTGATGTGCTGTGCCTCCTCACTAAAGGGGGAGCCTTATGAAGTGTTAAAAAGGCTGGGGTCTTGGTGCAAGTGGGGCCAATGAGGAGACATCGTTGTGGCTTGGGCTTAGACATCCAAACACTGGCATGTTCCTCTCAAAGAGAATCAAGTGGACTGGAGGCTGAGAAGATGGTAATGAACTGGGGTCTGAGAGAGACATGGGGGGAGATTTATCATTGACTTCCTGACATTTTATTGGCTGAAATGTAGTGCAAAATTTTTGTGCAATTTAAAATAGACAACTGGCAAAAGTGACTGCGAAATGCAGAGGATGAGATTGATTAACTATGTCTTTTTAAAAAGTCGCAAAAATATTGCGCAAACATAAAAAAAGAATAACCACAAATTTACACCACCTCTGCCTTGTCTTAGAAAAGTGACATCATACAGCAAGTTCCGAGGTGATTTTTGATTTGTGCAAAATTCACCAATGACTTGCACTGTTTATATAAATTTGGCACACATAACCCAAAAATAAAAGAAAAAAAACAAAAAAAGACTGTGAAATGGCTGCACACAGACACATATTGATGAATCTCCCCCAATGTGTACACATATGTGGAGCTGACCAGGATGGTTGCCTGTCGAGTGGTAGTGATTCTTTACAGAAATTATTAAGCTGTTTTGACAAGCAGGTCCTGGCTGTTGAAAAGCAGACAGTACGTCTTGGAAATGGGGGGGGGACTTGCAGAGTGCTGTGATGCAGAGAATTGTCTTTGAAGGCTCTATAGAATAGGTTCATTTGAAGTGTCCTGGTGCCTGTGTTCCAGCTGCCATACATTAGAAGTTGTGTGGCTCGGAAAGTCCTTTTCTACTTCATTATATCTGTGCGTGAGGCACTGTAAGCTAGCTTTCAAAACTGTTTTTGTGGACATGTGGTGAGCCAGAAGGATAGTGATATAGGGGTGTTGCAATGATGCTACAGGGTCTGGTGGTATTAACCCTTGGTTTGTCGTGATGCCAGGGTGCGGTTGTTTTGTATAGAAGGCCCTGCCGACAACCGGTCCACAAACGGCAGGAAAATAAACGGAATGTCCACAGCAGATTTTATGAGATAACTGGAACTTTTACTGAACTTCTTATGCCAACAGTTTTTATAATTAAACAGTTTCTCTTGAGGTAACTGGGATGCAGGTTCCTCACAGGCTTTGCTGGGACTAATAGTCTTGAGCTTTAAGCAGGCCACTGTGCTACTAATTATAGGATTTGAGTTGAATAATAGTCACAAAGAATTTGTAGATAGAGCGTTATAACTCACGGTTTTAGTGGCTGCTGGATCTTTAGGTTTTGGCCTAGTTGAGATGAATTGAGAAATGCTGATTGCGCTTGCTTTGGATCCGGGGGATAAGAGAGTGAATTTAGTGACTACAGCCCCTTATATACTAGGGGGTCTGGACTAATCCCATTGGTTGCAAAGCCTGTAGGTCCTGAACCCAGAGAACTCTGGGTACATCACATGACATCATCACATGTCCTCTATATACATATTGTACAATATACAGGAACACATTCATACAAGGCAACCAAGGGGCAAGCCCTGCAGGAGAGCCCTGTGGAATGGAGGGACTCTAACTGAGGGGACACCACACATTGAAGTGTAAGGGTTACACATTTGCATACTGCTGTGTATACATGAATAATGCCTTGGTCACATCATGTTTTCCAGCTAGTTTCTATACAGATACTCATAGAAAAGCTGTAGGAAGAGTCCCTAGTTCATCTTCTTCTCCCAGAGAGGGCTCATCCTAAACTAGTTGGTCTATCTAGTTTCATCTCCTAGCTCTGAACCTGCTAGGCATACATACTGTACACCTAGGCCAAAGTGTTACTGCAAAGGTTTGTTAACTTTAGGGCAGTTGTTCTGTTCCATCATCTAAGACATATCTGGGCCAAATGCGCAGTGTACAGTGTGTGCCCAAAAAGATTTTCTCCCATCAGTCTGTCAAAAATTGTTGCATCAAATTACTGGACCCATATAGATCCTTGCTAGTCACCATGATGGGAACCCTTACTTCCAAAATGGCAGTCTTTTGAAGGGGATTGCTATAAAATCTCTGCTACCTCTTTAAACTTTACATGATAAACATGACCCACTGACTATTCTACCCTGGTCAGGCACTTTGTCACAATCTACGCTCACACCCTCTTTACAGCTGAGTGGAACATTGCAGGTCTCCCACATTACAGGTCTCACGCCTAGTAGGGGGCAACTGGCACTGTGTGGGTCACAGAATTTCTCCTGTTTATGCCCTACAAATAGGGTATCATGCGCCAAACCTGTAAGTAAAAGTATAAGCATTTGTACCACAGTAAGCCAACCTGTGTGGTGTTTAAGCTAATTGGATGGTATCCTCTCTACAACTGCATCTATATTTGTTACTTCACTTGAGAAAAGCACATTACAGACTTTCCACTCAGCTTAAAGGACATCTGCAGCAAAAGACAACTTATCCCCTATCCACAGGATAGGGGATAAGTGTCTGATCGCGGGGGGGGGGGGGGGGGGGGGTCCAAACACCGGGACCCCCAGAAATCTACTTTAGGGGGCCACGGCTCTGCTGCGGCTCTCCCGTGCAGGAGGCGTGCCGGCCGCAGCGTGACATTGTGGCCGACACGCCTCCTCCATGTATCTCTATGTTAGAGGTGGGGATGCAGCATTCGTGCCTCCCTGCCTCTCCCATTTAACTGTATGGGGAGAGGTCATGGAGGGGGCGTACCGTCGACCACAGAGAGGTCGACGCTACACGCATTAGTCGCTCACATAGAACGGCAATGCGGGGCCCCATTTGGGAGATTGGGTGGGGTCTCAGCGGTCGGACCCCCCACGATCAAACACTTGTCCCTTATCCGGTGGATAGGGGATAAGTTGACTTTTGCTGCAGATGTCCTTTAACTGATGTAAAATCAACTATAGAAGGGACAGTGACCAATTATTCATTCATCTGCTCTAAAGACTCTACCATTCCATTTTATCTACTTCCCCAAGAGAATATTACTGTTAGGTGACCTGCACTGCAACACCCAAATGTTCATGAGTACCAAACATTGTCATCTAGGGGCTCTTCCTGAGCTGTGTGACACAACAAGTCTGGTTTGAGTAACCTGTAGGGAAGTTCCTAATCCTGGTGGACTTTTGAATGGCTACAACTGGAATTGGTGGCCTTAAAGACCTATGATAGGGCTTTGAAAGTTAGGACCAGTTGGCAAAAAAGTTGAAAAATAGTGAGCTTGGTCTAACAGTGGAGTAAGTTGTAAAAGTTGTAAAAGTTGAGTTCACGACAGACTGTGCCTTACTGTGTCGGAAACCCTTGACACAGGAAGTGGTCAGATAACACTACAGGGATGGAGGTTACCTTAACACTCCACATTTGTCCTCCTCCTCCACATTTATGTATGAGGTGCACCCATTGAGAACAGTTCTAACATCAGTTTTCCTCGGCAGGTTACTACCAAGCAGAGGGCACTTGAGCCAGATCACTGGACAAGTAGAACAGGCCTTAAAGGGGTACTCCCGTGGAAAACTTTTTATTTAAAATCAACTGGTGCCAGAAAGTTAAACAGATTTGTAAATTACTTCTATTAAAAAAATCCTTCCAGTACTTATTACCTGCTGAATACTACAAAGGAAATGGTTTTCTTTTTGGAACACAGTGCTCTCTGCTGACATCTCTGTCCGTTTTAAGAACTGTCCAGAGTAGGAGAAAATCCCCATAGCAAACATATGCTGCTCTGGACAGTTCCTAAATGGACAGAGATGTCAGCAGAGAGCACTGTGGTCATGATGTCAGCAGAGAGCTCTGTGTTCCAAAAAGAAAACCATTTCCTCTGTAGTATTCAGCAGCTAATAAGTACTGGAAATATTAAGATTTTTTAATAGAAGTAACTAACGGTCTCCCGGCAACTATACCATCGGCGCCTGCCAGAGCCACCAGCCTGTGACGACCACCACCGCGTTCCATCCGGACTCTGCAAGTCAAAGCCACAGCACCATCTGAGACTGCCGACTGCAGTTCCCATATCCAGGCACAGGAACAACCTTAACTGCCTCAGCGAGAGCTGTCAGAGCCAAATCATCTATTCCACCACAGGACCGGTAACACAGTATTTAACTTGGTACAAAACTGTTATATACAAAAGGACGCTCAAGCAATATATCGCATCATCCTAATATTGTGAGGATACATATAGGATCGAGTTATATTATGTCTATATAGAGCCATCTCATATGCCAGTGATATATACATTTTAAAATATTTCAAAATTCATTCATCTTTTTGTCTGCATCTGTATATTTATTTTATGTGTTCTTCTCACATGGGCCCTGTGAGGAGTAATGCACTGTATTAGAATATATTTTAAATAAAAAATTATTTTGAATTATCATTGGAGCACGACCCAGTAATCCATATTCTATATACAATTGATTACACTACCTTGGAAGGTCCGGGCAACATTTTTTCTATACGTAATTTACAAATCTGTTTAACTTTCTGGCACCAGTTGATTTAAAAATGAAAGTTTTCCACAGGAGTACCCCTTTAAATAAATTGTTGGGCTCCGAGCTGGGTGGGATTGGAGGAGGCGTTGGTAGCACCACAATCTTTGACAGTCCTAATGTGGACTAATCTGCCAATTGCGTCGGTTCTGCCTTCCTCAGCTCAGGTCACCATGTATGCTCTTTCCCTGTGGCGTCAGGTCCGTTTTAAATTTCACCTGCAGTCAGTTCCCTCTCCCTTAACACCCTTCCTCTCTAACTCCTCTTTTCTGCCTGGTCTAACTTCTGCTTCTTATCGCTGGTGGCGGAGTAAGGGCTTGTATTGTATGCATAATTTTCTGTCAGCGACCACTTTGCATAATTTAGACTCTTTGTGCCAACGCTATGAGATTCCCAGACAAAAGTGAACACTTTTGGGCCCGTCAGATTCTCTCTTTTTATACGTCTTGTGCCCCGCATAACATGCGAGTTAGCCCTACTTCCTTTGAAAGACATATGCTCTATTCCCCAAACTTGACCGGACTACTCTCTCTTTTATATGCTCATTTCAACTCGCCTCCCTCAGAGATGAAGTTGAAATTTATGACTGATTGGGAGAGTGATATTAATTCAACTTTGTCGCTGACACAGTGGAGAGAGTGTTGTGAAGTGATTAGCAGGGGAAGTTGGCAGGTTTCTCTGATGGAGACGTCCCTGAAAATTCTTCACCGTACTTATAGGGTTCCCGTACATCTGAATAGGGTATTCCCCACTGTCTCGCCATTGTGTTTTCGAGAGTGTGGGGCAAGGGGTACCATTTATCACACATGGTGGATTTGCCCAGTGGTTAAGGTGCTTTGGTCGCAAGTTCTCACTTTACTTACCTTGATCTGTAATGTCAAGATACCACATACGCCAATGTTTTGCTTGTTCAGCCACAGACCATCTAGAATGCCGTTTTGCACCTTCAAGCTCACCCAACATGTGTTAATGGCAACGAGAATACACATAGCGGCTCAATGGAGGAAGCCGAATTTACATTTCGCTATGGTAGTGGATAGGATTAATACTATTCTGTTAACCTCTTAAGGACCCAGCCATTTTACACCTTAGGACCCGGCCATTTTTTGAACATCTGACCACTGTCACTTTAAACATTAATAACTCTGGAATGCTTTTAGTTATCATTCTGATTCCGAGATTGTTTTTTCGTGACATATTCTACTTTAACATAGTGGTAAAAAAATTTTGTAACTTGCATCCTTTCTTGGTGAAAAATCCCCAAATTTTATGAAAAATTTGAAAATTTTGCATTTTTCTAACTTTGAAAATATTCAAAATATTTTTTTTTTCACATATACAATATGTCTACTTTATGTTTGCATCATAAAATTTACAAGTTTTTACTTTTGGAAGACACCAGAGGGATTCAAAGTTCAGCAGCAATTTTCCAATTTTTCACAAAATTTCCAAACTCACTATTTTTCAGGGACCAGTTCAGGTTTGAAGTGGATTTGAAGGGTCTTCATCTTAGAAATACCCCACAAATGACCCCATTATAAAAACTGCACCCCCAAAGTATTCAAAATGATATTCGGTCAGCCTTTTAACCCTTTAGGTGTTTCACAGGAATAGCAGCAAAGTGAAGGAGAAAATTCACAATCTTCATTTTTTACACTTGCATGTTCTTGTAGACCCAATTTTTTAATTTTTACAAGGGGTAAAAGGAGAAAATGTTTACTTATATTTGTAGCCCAATTTCTCTCGAGTAAGCACATACCTCATATGTCTATGTAAAGTGTTCGGCGGGTGCAGTAGAGGGCTCAGAACCGAAGGAGCGACAAGGGGATTTTGGAGAGTACGTTTTTCTGAAATGGTTTTTGGGGGGCATGTTGCATTTAGGAAGCCCCTATGGTGCCAGAACAGCAAAAAAAAAAAACACATGCCATACCATTTTGGAAACAAGACCTCTTGAGGAACGTAACAAGGAATTAAGTGAGCCTTAATACCCCACATGTGTTTCACGACTTTTGCATATGTAAAAAAATTAAATAAAATTTCACTAAAATGTGTTTCCCCCCAAATTTCACATTTTTGCAAGGGTTAATTGACCTGAAGTGCACTACGGGCGAACTACAATGCTCAGAAGAGAAGGAGTCATATTTGGCTTTTTGAGAGCAAATTTTGCTCGGGGGGCATGTCCATTTAGGAAGCCCCTATGGGGCCAGAACAGCAAAAAAAAACCCACATGGCATACCATTTTGGAAACTAGACCCCTTGAGGAACATAACAAGGGGTACAGTGAGCATTTACCCCCACTGGTGTCTGTCAGATCTTTGGAACAGTGGGCTGTACGAAATTTTTAATTTGCACAGCCCACTGTTCCAAAGATCTGTCAGACACCAGTGGGGTGTAAATTCTCACTGCACCCCTCATTACATTCCGTGAGGGGTGTAGTTTCCGAAATGGGGTCACATGTGGTTTTTTTTTTTTGCGTTTGTCAAAACCGCTGTAACAATCAGCCACCCCTGTGCAAATCACCTCAAATGTACATGGCGCGCTCTCCCTTCTGGGCCTTGTTGTGCGCCCCCAGAGCACTTTGTGCCCACATATGGGGTATCTCCGTATTTTGGGGGGCTTTTTTCCCTTTTACCTCTTGTCAAAATGAAAAGTATAGGGCAACACCAGCATGTTAGTGTAAACAATTTATTTTTTTACACTAACATGCTGGTGTAGCCCCCAACTTCACCTTTTCATAAGGGGGGAAAGGAGAAAAAGCCCCCCCAAAATTTGTTAGACAATTTCTCCCGAGTACGGCGATACCCATATGTGGCCCTAAACTGTTGCGTTGAAATATGACAGGGCTCCGAAGTGAGAGAGCGCCTGAATTAGGGATTTGCATAGGGGTGGACATAGGGGTATTCTATGCCAGTGATTCCCAAAAAGGGTGTCTCCAGCTGTTGCAAAACTCCCAGCATGCTTGGACAGTCAACAGCTGTCCAGCAATACTGGGAGTTGTTGTTTTGCAACAGCTGGAGGCTCCATTTTGGAAACAGTGGCGTACCAGACGTTTTTCATTTTTATTGGGGAGGGGGGCTGTGTAGGGGTATGTGTATATGTAGTGTTTTTTACTTTTTATTTTATTTTGTGTTAGTGTAATGTAGTGTAGTGTTTTTAGGGTACCGTCACATGGGCGGTGGGTTACAGCGAGTTTCCCACTGCGAGTTTGAGCTGCCGTGCAAAATTTGCTGCATCGCAAACTTGCAGCCTGATACTCACTGTAAGCCCCTGACCATGTGAATGTACCCTGTACATTCACTGGGTGGGGGGGGGGGTACCTCCAGCTGTTGCAAAACTACAACTCCCAGCATGCACAGTCTATCAGTGCATGCTGGTAGTTATAGTTTTGCAACAGCTGGAGGCACATGGGTTGGGAAACACTGAGTTAGGAAACAGACAATGTTTCCCAACCAGTGTGCCTCCAGTTGTTGCAAAACCACTACTCCCAAACATTCTCAGGCATGCTGGAAGTAGTAGTTCGGCAACATATTTAGAGCCAGATGTTGCCGAACTACAACTCCCAGCATGCTTGGAGTTGTAGTTTTGCAACACCTGGAGGACTACAGCTTGCAGACCACTAAAACAGTGGTTCCCAATCTGTGCCCTTCCTGATGTTGCAAAACTACAACTCCCAGTATGCCAAAACTGTCCAGGCATGCTGGGAGTTGTAGTTCTGCAACATCTGAAGGGCCAGATGTTACAGAACTACAACTCCCAGCATGCCTGGACAGTAAGGGCATGCTGAGGATGTGTAGTTTTGCAACGTCTGGAAGGGCACAGTGGTCCCAAAACTGTGGACCTCCAGATGTTGCAAAACTGCAACTCCCAGCATGCCCAGACGCCAAGGGCTGGCTGGGCATGCTGGGAGTTGTAGTATACAGGGTCCCAATACAGCAATGCATGTGGCTTTACGGCGACGTGCATTGCTGTAAAGGGCCCGACCGCGGCTGAAGATCCACTCACCTGTCGCCGCCGTCTTCATCGCCGGGATCCGGGTCTTCAGGGACAAGGTAAGTACCGGGGCCGGTCCCCAGCACTCCCCCGTCCCCCACCGCGTCCTCCGGTCTTCCTCCCGTCCTCTCTGGACTTCAAGGGGCCGGGCAGGGCGGGAGGAAGTAACCGCCCCCCCCCCCCTGCGATTGGTCGGTTAACTAACCGAAGAATCGCAGGGGATCGGAGGAGGTTGCAGGCTCGCCACCTCGCTCCTATACTCCAGCATGGTCCTGGCTGTCTGTGACAGCCGGGATCATGCAAAATTACCGGCCGGTCGGGTCCCAGAGACCCGATCAGCCGGTATCGCCGCAGATCGCAAGTGCGATTTCCCTGGATGCCAGGCCCCCCTCGGCATTTGCCCTGGATGCCTGCTGAAGCATTTCAGCAGGCATCCGGTTCCGATCTCTGCCCGGCGCACGGCAGGGACCGGAAAACGCCAGGGCGTATGGATACGCCCTGGGTCCTTAAGGCCCAGGGTGTGAGGGCGTATCCATACGCCCTGGGTCCTTAAGAGGTTAAATGAAAAATTGTCTGCCATAAGAGAAGATCAGGTTGACCGTTTTAATTTGAAGTCACCTAGTGTCTTACTTATTTGTACTGTTGCGTGGTGTGTTTCTTACTAATTATCTGAATATGAAGACCTGGAAGTTTATGTTATTATTTGGTTTGTGGACCTGATGTTCATATATAGAACTGTGGCAATTTGATTGTATTGCTTTGAATTCCATAAATAAAGCTTCATTGTTTGATGGTTAAATAAATTGTTGGGTTTCAGCCATCTATTCTATATCATGATGCAGATTGGGATGTATGAATTTAAAAATTTGGTGAAATGAATTTTTAACTAAAAATCTTCCTCCCTCTTCTACTATTTTAATAGGACTTAATTGTATTCATGAAAAATATAAAATTTTTACTCATGACGACACATGATGGTTATAGGCCCCTCTAACAAATTTTACATACATGCACAGTTATCTTGCATTACCAATTGAAACCCATTGGCTCATATACAGTATTGTTCACTTATATACTTTGCATAATGGTTGTGTTGCCATGGTTAAATACTTTCACAATTCACTCAGTTTTAAGTCTATGCCCTTATTGTGTCCCCAGAGATCACCATCTGGAGAATTATGTGACAGAGGGAACATGGCTCGTGCATTCAGTCCTCTGTCGCACAACAGAGCACAAATGGGCAGCTAATGGTATTTAAATTGGCAGCGTGGGGGTGGTGGAAATAAATGAGAGTTTTATTGCAGAATCTTGGCAGAAAACAGCAGAGTGAAACATGCGACATATCATTTTGTCTAATGTACCTCACATCCTTCTAATCACTTTTCCTATTGCTTCATTCATTTGATCTATAGAACTCACCCTGCTGCTTCACACAACCTACCACTAACTTCTGCTATCAGCAACGGTTAACTACAGTGTAAACATCTAGGTCTAGACAAGCTTATTACAGGCAATTAAAGTGTTATGAATGGTTCCCATTCTAACCCTGGGTGTACTTGTAAAGGGGTAAACGAAATGTTTTGTTTTCATTTTGTCCCTGCAGCTAAATGAGACTGAAGAATTCTTAGGCTAGGTTCACACTACCTTTGTGCTCCGACCACTTCAGGGTCCATTCAGCTGTTTTTATTGCACCGAACAGACCTTAAACGGATCAGAGCACAACTGACACCGCCAGGTCCAGACTTGAATGGATTCCGTCAGGTGTCTGGCATTTAAGGGGGGGTTGAGCAGGGGAAAAGACTGAACATGTAGTGACATGCAGTATTTTTTTTCCCCGCTCAACTCTTGCCCTTTCAAGAGACTAACCAGCAGAGCTCACTTTAGTGGAGCACATCGGCAGTGTGAATGAGCCTTAAAATGCAAACTTTCACTACTCAGTAGTTACCAAAATACCAGAAATAGAAATTGTGACAGTGGATAAAGGGCTATGACACTGTGTGCATAATGAGAAAACAGTTGCTGACCATTGGTTGATATAAGTGGGCAGCAAGGTCTTGTAAAGTGATGTCAGACCAACAGTGAAGCTTGAGTCAGGGTTGTCCACATTACCAGTTGCCAGTAAGCTGACCAGTTGTGTGGACCATTTTTGGAAAAGGACTGAAAAGTCTCAGCCACAAAGATGAATAGGTTGCAAAACCTGAGGCAGGCTGTCACCTAAGCAGGTAGGGAGATGTATTACCAGCCTATTTAGGCAGTCAGTTGTGTGAGGTGTCAGATTAAAGAATGCCAAGACTGGGTGGTTACAAACTAGGCCCAAACCTGTAAAAGCAAGCAGAGGAATCTAGGTAGTTGATGGTGGCTTGTTCAGCATTAAGAATTGGTATCCTTGGTCTGGATTCTACCTGGTGGGTTGACCTGTGGAAGTGGAAGTGAAATGGAGTTGTTACGTAGGAGTAATTGGAGAGTAGACTCAAGTTGGGTGGTGATCCTTCTTCTGTTGGGTAAATCTGTGCTTGGGGGAGATATGTGCTTTGGTTAGTTGGATGAATTTGAAGTGAAGTAGTAGTTACCCTTGAGTGCTGTTTATAACAGTTTTTGTTCAACCTTGTTCAACTTGTTAATGCCACCTTTATGTAGCAACCATCAAACTCTGTACCCTCTGTGTAAATCGAACTCACAAAGCTTACTGTATGAGCTCTTGCATCATGTTAGAGTAAATAATCTGCTATTTTCTATATATACCTCTGTTTTTTTACTTAATTTCAAGGTGTAACACTCAGAGCATAACCTAACATACATGTCTTTATGCTGCTGGATGATTAATCTGCCTTTGTCCAGTAATTATTACTGTTGGACATTCTATGTTCAGGGCAGTGGATACATTACTAAAGGGTTTGATGTATAGACCAAACACACTTACAAGGAACATAACAACATAATAATATTATTATATCATTCACATAACACCTTGACCTATAGTTCTTAATATTTCTTTTGTAGACTAACTATATATAATCAACTATTATTTTCACTGTTATTTGGGAAACAGAATAAGACAAGAAATAACCTTTCAACTCCATAGAAAAGCAATTTTACTAATATAATTCTTGATACAGATTCTCTTTGCACAGTCAATACTGCAAAAATAGAAATGAATGGCTCTATTATAATACTGACAGAATCAAATTAGTGTTGTGTAGTGAATGTTATAAATCCCTGCCTATTGTCATCCCATAGAAAAACCATATGACCTCTATGTCTCCATGCTTGGGTAAGTCTATCTTTCTATCTATCTATCTATCTATCTATCTATATATCTATTTATTTATCTCCTATCTAACAAAAAAAAAACTTGATTTGGAATATGGGTGTATAAAACCCCCTTTTTTTTTTTTTTTTTTTTTTTTTTTTTACTTTTGAACTTGCTGAAATGCTGCAATTTATTATTTGTCTTTGGTAAAGAAACTTGATCAAGTGTAGGATCTCTGGGCACCAGTGTCACATCCCTTGCTATATGGTCTCCATGCTTGGGTAGGTCTATCTATATATTATCTAACTATCTACAGTATCTATCTATCTATCTATCTATCTCATATCTATCCATCCCTCTAAAATTTATCTATCTATCTCATATCTATCTATCTATCTATCTCATATCTATCTAGCTATCTCATATCTATCTATCTATCTCATATCTATATATCTCATATCTATCTACCTATCTATCTCATATCTATCTATCTATCTCTCATATACATCCATCTATCTCATATCTATCTACCTATCTATCTCATATCTATCTATCTATCTATCTATCCATCTATTTCATATATATATCTACCTATCTACAATCTCATATCTGTCTGTTAAACAGTATAGCTTTTTGTTGGCATTGCATGAAGAGGTGTAAACATTTCCTATCTTGCAAATAATAAATGGCAGTCCTCATGGGACTTAATTTGCCTGTCTCTTTCTATAATGACCCCCTAACACTTTGCAGTATTAATGTAATCCTTGTAACCTCTTTGCGGTTGATTGCGGTAGAATCTTTCTTAAAGAGGGCTGATTGTCACTATTGTTCTTATGGAAATTCACATCCTATTTCAATCTTGAGAGATATGGGTTGTAAATATGATTTGTTTCTAAAATCCCTGTCTGTGCTCCCAGGTCTCAGCTGTTTTTCTGCAGCTACACAGAAATAATAATGATGAATGACATTTTACATTATTTTGTCAGCTTCTGTTAAATTTGATACCAGGCTTTCTAGGACAGACTTGAGGTGGTGGCTGCATGCATTGAGTAGATGAAGAGGTTATTTGCTGGCTATAAAATGTAAATAGTATATTGGATATGTGTGGGTATCAAAGGTCAAGAAAGGAGAGTTCGAATAGGAGCCGATGCAAGAAAGCGCTGGTGTTCTCCAGTCTGCATTTTACAACACCATAATGACATCCTAGCTCAATGTATTTATGTGACTGGCACACAGTCATTTATGGGATGAATCAACTTAATAGCTGTGTGGCAATGCAGATGAAAAGGAATATTCTTCCAAAACAGTTTGATGTCTAAAATATGGATTATTTGGGACATGAATGAGATACAGTAATTCAGTCCATGAAAATTTATATTTTACTGATTGAAATCCAAAATAACTTAAAGAACAACTTCATGTCTCATCTTCTTCTAATCTATGTGTTGACATTTGAGTACCTGGCTTATGTATAGATACACAGTATCTATGTGATATATACATATATATATATATATATATATATATATATATATATATATATATATACAGTTCAAATATGGGATAGGCCAAAGTCAAGTAACAACATGGGTATATGCAGGATTGGTCCTGTCAGACTAATCTGCTCAGCTTCTATAAGGAGGTCAGCTATAGATTGGACCAGGGTGAAGCTGTGGATGTTATATATCTGGACTTTTCTAAGGCATTTGATACTGTGCCACACAAAAGGTTAACATATAAAATGAGGAAACTGGGACTAGGGGAGGATATATGTAAATAGATTAGCAACTGGCTCAGTGATAGGAAGCAGAAGGTGGGGATCAATAGAAATTAATCTGGTTGGATAACAGTCACAAGTGATGTACCACAGGGGTCAGTACTGGGTCCACTTCTGTTTATTAACTGGTTAACGACCAAGGTTGTGTATACACTTCCTTGTGCCGTTAACGGGGTATGGCGCATCATACTGGCCCGCTTCATACCGGATGGCCCTCAGCTGATTCCTGTAGCTGAGGGCTGGCATTAATAGCTGACATGCGGCAATCGTCATGGCTGGCTATTAACCCTTAAGACCGCCGCTGTCAAAGCTGACAGCAGCGTCTAAAGAACCCTGTAAATGCTCCCCGGTGGTCCAATGGGGTGGATCAACCCCCTGCAGCGCGATCGCGGGGTGGTGATCCACTTCTGAGGTAGCCGGAGGGCTTACCTCTCCTTCTGTGTCGGCTACTGCCCTGTGAATGATAAAGCCTGGCAGGACCAGGCTTTATCAATCGAGCACAGAGCACACAGATCAATGTGGTTCTGTGGAACCACATTGATCTGTATGATGAATCTAATGATTCCTCCTAAAAGTCCCCTAAGAGGACTAAAAGTGTAAAAAAAAAAGTTTAAAAAAAGTTTAAAAACACACACATTAACCCCTTCCTTTTTCAAGAGGAGGAAGAAGCCGGCGGGATCGGACCACTGGGTGAAGCAGAGCGTGCGGCAGGGGGAGCAGAGGTGAGTGTCTCAAATTCTTCTAATGACTATGTTACCGTATCATATGAAGAGGAGGGGAGTACAGACGAAGCTGTGGTAGTAAAACAAAAAAAAAATACTTAACTTAATGAATTCCACTGTGACAAATACAGAGGGACAGCCATTAGAGGTTCCACCTCTAGCAAAACTGTCTGCTCCTGTGGCATTTAGCCTGGCCGCCAGAACAACAATCAGCAGGAGCTCGCAACCTCAGTTCCCTCCATTAATTCTGGCCCTAAATGAAATACCAACCCCAGCAAAAAATCTAGCTCCCTAAAGCAGTGACCTAGTAACCATAGGAGGAAAAAAATGACAATATACCTGTAACTGAGACCTCTATGAGACAAATGCCTCTATGAGACAAATCAGAACTCCAAATCTCATTTACGGATATCTTGCAAAAAGCAGTTACTAGTATTCATACTGAAATCCAGGCTCTAGGCTCTCGCACCTCCCATATTGAGGAGAAATTAGATGAAGTAGTTATAGCCCACAGAGAAGTTGCTGGTGAAGTGCAGGAGCTAAAAGAAGAGCTGAATGCTCTAAAAATTAAAATGACAAATACAGAAGACCGGTCATGGAGAAACAATCTCCGACTACGTGGCATACCAGAAACAATAAAGAGCGATGACTTGTTCATTTACTTGATAGAGTATTTCTCTATAATACTCCCGCACTGCTCAAATATAGATTTAACAATCGACAGAGCTCATAGATAACCAAAGCCTAAAACGGTTCCTCCATTGCAGCCTAGAGATGAAATTCTGCAAGTTCACTTTTTCCGTACTAAAGAAAAGATTTTGGCCACAATAAGAAACCGGCCACAGCTTCCTGAAAAATTTTATAATATTGTAATCTTCCCAGACTTATCTGAAGCTACACTGTCTAAAAGAAGGGAATTTGCACAAGGAACTTGCCTTCTTCGTTCCTATGGTATTATATACAAATGGGGATTTCCTGTAAAAATAATTGTCTCCCAAGGTATGTGACATCTTCCCCTCAGGAATTACTGAAACTCTTCCAGGACTGGGGACTTTTGATCAAGGGTACGGAGACCCCTAATACACAGAAAAGAACCTCCAACCAGCTATCACCTGATTGGACCATTGTTAATCATAAGAAATAATGTGGAAATAATCATGTCGGATTAGCCTCTATAGAAATAAGATGGAAATATCCCATCAACCCCCATACTGGGTGCAGAAGAAGAGCACCCCAGACTGTCCGCCGATTGAGGTGGCTAGATTAGCCAACTTATTTTTAGTTTTTTATTTCTTTGGTTTTGTGTCTTCACTGTTTATTTTCTTTCTTCTTTCTTTCCCTAACACTTGAATTAATACAATGTTAGTCTTTGGAAATTGGTAAAATTGGTTTATTTACTATATACTAGAAATAAAGATATGTCGGTAATATCTTGTCTAGCTGATACTGGAAAATTTATACTTTTTTGTACAATCAGGTTTTTTTATACAGACAAATGGTACGGTACTTAACCTCCCTAGCGGTACGATTCCGTCTGGAAATTTGTACCAAAAGCGGTACAATTTTTTGCATTGAAATTCCACATCTCCCCCCGTCACATTCCCCCTCCCTTGTCACATTCCCCCCCCCCCATATCACATTCCCCCCCTGTCACATTCCCCCCACTTGTTGCATTCTCCCCCCCCCCTGTCACATTCATCCCCCCTGTCACATTCTCCCCCCTTGTTACACTCTCCCCCCGTCACATTCATCCCCCCTGTCACATTCCCCCCTTGTTACATTCTCCCCCCCCCTTGTTACCTTCTCCCCTCTCCATGTTACATTCCACTCCCCCCCTGTCACATCCCCCCCTTGTCACATTCTCCCCTCTGTCACATTCCCCCCCTTGTCACATTCCCCCCTATGTCACATTCCCCCCCCCTTGTCACATTCCCCCCCCCTTGTTACATTCCCCCCTATGTCACATTCCCCCCCCTTGTCACATTCCCCCCCCCCTTGTTACATTCTCCCCTGTGTCACATTCCCCCCTTGTTTCATTCTCCCCTGTGTCACATTCCCCCCTTGTTTCATTCTCCCCTGTGTCACATTCCCCCCTCTGTCATCTTCTTGTCCTGCAGCAAATACACTAGGATTGCCGGCAGATTTCAAACCTAGTGTATTTGCTGCAGAACAAGTCCTTTCCCCTTCAGCCAATCACAGGCTTTACACCACTGCGGCCTGTGATTGGCTGAAAAGTGAAAGGTCCTGTAAGATGAACAGAGCAGTGAACAGAGCGCACGGAGGGGAACGACATCTTCAGGGACCGGGACTAGGTGAGCAAAAGGTTTTTTTATTTTCTTCCTTCTTACTTTTACACTTAGTTCAGGGTTTTCTACCAGGGGGCCTCCAGCTGTTGTGAAACTACTGCTCCCAGCATGCCCGGACAGCCTTTGGCTGTCCGGGCATGCTGAGAGTTGTAGTTTTGCAACATCTGGAGGCCCCCTGGTAGGGAAACACTGACTTTTAGTATATGTCTTTACCTGCTCTGGCCGGCCCCCGCAACGGGAGCCGACCCGAGCAGATAATCACATATTTTCCCGGGGGCTGCATCACTACATCGCAAAAAGCAAAAATCGCGATTTGATTGCTTTTGCGATATACTGTGCACAGCAACTCTGCAATTCTACCCCGAGCGTGACTCGGGGTTACCGCTTCTAGCAGCGAAAATTAACCCCGAGTCACGCTCGGGAATACCGCTAGGCTGGTTAAAGTGCTATCAATGAACGTTAAGGGATTAAATTCCTCATATAAAAGATCCCTATTATTCAAAGAAATTAATCAACATACTACAGATATTTGTTGCATACAGGAGACACATCTGAATAGTAAAGATCTCTTTAGGCTACCAAATCATTTCCCCATATTTCCTCTCCTGTGCAATATAAAAAAGGGGGGTGTCAATATTAATAAGAGACTCAGTAATTATTACCATTTTAAGCATGCAAATTGACCCTGATGGTCGTTATGTCATATTTGTTTGTATAATTAATAACTTACCATATACAATAATATCATTGTCACGATGCCGGCTGGCAGGTAGTGGATCCTCTGTGCCAGAGAGGGATTGGCGTGGACCGTGCTAGAGGATCGGTTCTAAGTCACTACTGGTTTTCACCAGAGCCCGCCGCAAAGCGGGATGGTCTTGCTGCGGCGGTAGTGACCAGGTCGTATCCCCTAGCAACGGCTCAACCTCTCTGGCTGCTGAAGATAGGCGCGGTACAAGGGAGTAGACAGAAGCAAGGTCGGACGTAGCAGAAGGTCGGGGCAGGCAGCAAGGATCGTAGTCAGGGGCAACGGCAGAAGGTCTGGAATCACAGGCAAGGAACACACAAGGAACGCTTTCACTGGCACTAGGGCAACAAGATCCGGCGAGGGAGTGAAGGGGAAGTGAGGTGATATAGGGAAGTGCACAGGTGTAAACACTAATTGGAACCACTGCACCAATCAGCGGTGCAGTGGCCCTTTAAATCGCAAAGACCCGGCGCGCGCGCGCCCTAGGGAGCGGGGCCGCGCGCGCCGGGACAGAACTGACGGGGAGCGAGTAAGGTACGGGAGCCGGGGTGCGCATCGCGAGCGGGCGCTACCCGCATCGCGAATCGCATCCCGGCCGGAGGTAGTAACGCAGCGCCCCGGGTCCGTGGAACCGACCGGGGCGCTGCAGTGAGGGAAGTGTAGCGAGCGCTCCGGGGAGGAGCGGGGACCCGGAGCGCTCGGCGTAACAGTACCCCCCCCCTTGGGTCTCCCCCTCTTCTTGGGGCCTGAGAACCTGAGGATCAGACTTTTGTCCAGGATATTGTCCTCAGGTTCCCAGGACCTCTCTTCTGGACCACAACCCTCCCAATCCACTAAAAAAAAAGTTCTTCCCCTGACCTTTTTAGAGGCCAAAATCTCTTTGACAGAGAAGATGTCCGAGGAGCCGGAAACAGGAGTGGGAGGAACAGATTTAGGAGAAAAACGGTTGAGGATGAGAGGTTTAAGAAGAGAGACGTGAAAGGCATTAGGGATACGAAGAGAAGGAGGAAGAAGAAGTTTGTAAGAGACAGGATTAATTTGACACAAAACTTTAAAAGGACCAAGATAGCGTGGTCCCAACTTATAGCTCGGGACACGGAAACGGACATATTTAGCGGAGAGCCATACCTTGTCTCCAGGGGAAAAAATGGGAGGAGCTCTTCTTTTCTTATCTGCGAATCTCTTCATGCGAGAAGAAGCCTGTAAGAGAGAATTTTGGGTCTCTTTCCATATGGTGGAAAGATCACGAGAAATTTCATCCACAGCGGGCAGACCAGAGGGCAAGGGGGTAGGGAGGGGGGGAAGAGGGTGACGGCCGTACACCACGAAAAACGGAGATTTGGAGGAAGATTCAGAGATTCTGAAATTATACGAGAATTCGGCCCAAGGTAGAAGATCTGCCCAGTCATCCTGGCGGGAGGAAACAAAATGTCGTAAATAGTCACCCAAGATCTGGTTAATTCTCTCTACTTGTCCATTGGATTGAGGATGGTATGCAGAAGAAAAATTTAATTTAATCTTGAGTTGTTTACAGAGAGCCCTCCAGAATTTAGACACAAATTGGACGCCTCTATCCGAGACGATCTGTGTAGGCAACCCGTGAAGACGAAAAATGTGTACAAAAAATTGTTTAGCCAACTGAGGCGCTGAAGGAAGACCAGGAAGAGGGATGAAATGTGCCATTTTGGAGAATCGATCAACGACCACCCAAATAACAGTGTTGCCATGGGATGGGGGTAAGTCAGTAATAAAATCCATACCAATCAGAGACCAAGGTTGTTCGGGGACAGGTAGAGGATGAAGAAAACCAGCGGGCTTCTGGCGAGGAGTCTTATCCCGGGCACAGATAGTGCAGGCTCGCACAAAGTCCACCACATCAGTCTCTAGAGTCGGCCACCAATAGAAGCGAGAGATGAGTTGCACAGATTTCTTGATGCCCGCATGACCTGCGAGATGGGAGGAGTGACCCCATTTGAGGATCCCAAGGCGTTGGCGTGGAGAAACAAAGGTCTTTCCTGGAGGAGTTTGCCTGATGGAGGCTGGAGAAGTGGAAATCAGGCAGTCAGGAGGAATGATGTGTTGAGGAGAGAGTTCAATTTCAGAGGCATCTGAGGAACGAGAGAGAGCATCGGCCCTAATGTTTTTATCAGCAGGCCGAAAGTGAATTTCAAAATTAAATCGGGCAAAGAACAGAGACCACCTGGCCTGACGAGGATTCAGCCGTTGGGCAGACTGGAGGTAGGAGAGGTTCTTGTGATCGGTGTAAATAATAACTGGAAATCTTGATCCCTCCAGCAGATGCCTCCATTCCTCAAGTGCTAATTTAATGGCTAGAAGCTCTCGATCCCCGATGGAGTAGTTCCTCTCCGCCGGAGAGAAGGTCCTGGAAAAAAAACCACAAGTAACAGCATGCCCGGAAGAGTTTTTTTGTAGAAGGACAGCTCCAGCTCCCACTGAGGAGGCATCAACCTCCAATAGGAAGGGTTTAGATGGGTCAGGTCTGGAGAGCACGGGAGCCGAAGAAAAGGCAGACTTGAGTCGTTTAAAGGCGTCTTCCGCTTGAGGAGGCCAAGACTTGGGATCGGCATTTTTTTTTGTTAAAGCCACAATAGGAGCCACAATGGTAGAAAAATGTGGAATAAATTGCCTGTAATAATTGGCGAACCCCAAAAAACGTTGGATGGCACGGAGTCCGGAGGGGCGTGGCCAATCTAAGACGGCAGAGAGTTTATCTGGGTCCATTTGTAGTCCCTGGCCAGAGACCAAGTATCCTAGAAAAGGAAGAGATTGGCATTCAAACAGACATTTCTCTATTTTGGCATAGAGTTGATTATCACGAAGTCTCTGAAGAACCATACGGACATGCTGGCGGTGTTCTTCAAGATTGGCAGAAAAAATCAGGATATCGTCCAGATATACAACAACACAGGAGTATAGTAGATCACGAAAAATTTCATTAACAAAGTCTTGGAAGACGGCAGGGGCGTTGCATAGACCAAAGGGCATGACCAGATACTCAAAGTGTCCATCTCTGGTGTTAAATGCCGTTTTCCATTCATCCCCCTCTCTGATGCGGATGAGATTATAAGCACCTCTTAAGTCCAGTTTGGTAAAAATATGGGCACCTTGGAGACGATCAAAGAGTTCAGAGATGAGGGGTAGGGGGTAGCGGTTCTTAACCGTGATTTTATTAAGACCGCGGTAGTCAATGCAAGGACGTAGAGAGCCATCTTTTTTGGACACAAAGAAAAATCCGGCTCCGGCAGGAGAGGAGGATTTACGGATAAAGCCCTTTTTTAAATTTTCTTGGACGTATTCAGACATGGCAAGAGTCTCTGGGACGGACAGAGGATAGATTCTGCCCCGGGGTGGAGTAGTGCCCGGGAGGAGGTCAATGGGACAATCATAAGGCCTGTGAGGAGGTAGAGTCTCAGCTTGTTTTTTGCAAAAAACGTCCGCAAAGTCCATATAGGCCTTAGGGAGACCGGTTACATGAGGAAGCACAGGGACACGGCAAGGTTTACTGGGAACCGGTTTTAAGCAGTCCTTGGAACAAGAGGGCCCCCAACTCTTGATCTCCCCAGTGGACCAATCCAGGATTGGGGAATGGAGTTGAAGCCAGGGAAGTCCAAGAAGGATTTCAGAAGTGCAATTGGGGAGGACCAACAGTTCAATCCTCTCGTGATGAGATCCGATGCACATTAGAAGGGGCTCCGTGCGGAAACGTATAGTACAGTCCAATCTTTCATTGTTTACACAATTGATGTAGAGGGGTCTGGCGAGACTGGTCACCGGGATGTTGAACCTGTTGACGAGAGAGGCTAAGATGAAATTTCCTGCAGATCCAGAGTCCAGGAAGGCCACAGCAGAGAAGGAGAAGGCAGAGGCAGACATCCGCACAGGCACAGTAAGACGTGGAGAAGCAGAGTAGACATCAAGGACTGTCTCACCTTTGTGCGGAGTCAGCGGACGTCTTTCCAGGCGGGGAGGACGGATAGGACAATCCTTCAGGAAGTGTTCGGTACTAGCACAGTACAGGCAGAGATTCTCCATGCGGCGTCGTGTCCTCTCTTGGGGTGTCAGGCGAGACCGGTCGACCTGCATAGCCTCCACGGCGGGAGGCACAGGAACAGATTGCAGGGGACCAGAGGAGAGAGGAGCCAGGGAGAAGAAACGCCTCGTGCGAACAGAGTCCATATCCTGGCGGAGCTCCTGACGCCGTTCGGAAAAACGCATGTCAATGCGAGTGGCAAGATGGATGAGTTCATGTAGGTTAGCAGGGATTTCTCGTGCGGCCAGAACATCTTTAATGTTGCTGGATAGGCCTTTTTTAAAGGTCGCGCAGAGTGCCTCATTATTCCAGGATAATTCTGAAGCAAGGGTACGGAACTGTACGGCATACTCGCCAACGGAAGAATTACCCTGGACCAGGTTCAACAGGGCAGTCTCAGCAGAAGAGGCTCGGGCAGGTTCCTCAAAGACACTTCGAATTTCCGAGAAGAAGGAGTGTACAGAGGCAGTGACGGGGTCATTGCGGTCCCAGAGCGGTGTGGCCCAAGCCAGGGCTTTTCCAGACAGCAGGCTGACTACGAAAGCCACCTTAGACCTTTCAGTGGGGAACTGGTCCGACATCATCTCCAAGTGTAATGAACATTGGGAAAGAAAGCCACGGCAAAACTTAGAGTCCCCATCAAATTTATCCGGCAAGGATAGTCGTATTCCAGAAGCGGCCACTCGCTGCGGAGGAGGTACAGGAGCTGGCGGAGGAGATGATTGCTGGAGCTGTGGTAGTAACTGTTGTAGCATAACAGTCAGTTGAGACAGCTGTTGGCCTTGTTGCGCAATCTGTTGTGACTGCTGGGCGACCACCGTGGTGAGGTCAGCGACAACTGGCAGAGGAACTTCAGCGGGATCCATGGCCGGATCTACTGTCACGATGCCGGCTGGCAGGTAGTGGATCCTCTGTGCCAGAGAGGGATTGGCGTGGACCGTGCTAGAGGATCGGTTCTAAGTCACTACTGGTTTTCACCAGAGCCCGCCGCAAAGCGGGATGGTCTTGCTGCGGCGGTAGTGACCAGGTCGTATCCCCTAGCAACGGCTCAACCTCTCTGGCTGCTGAAGATAGGCGCGGTACAAGGGAGTAGACAGAAGCAAGGTCGGACGTAGCAGAAGGTCGGGGCAGGCAGCAAGGATCGTAGTCAGGGGCAACGGCAGAAGGTCTGGAATCACAGGCAAGGAACACACAAGGAACGCTTTCACTGGCACTAGGGCAACAAGATCCGGCGAGGGAGTGAAGGGGAAGTGAGGTGATATAGGGAAGTGCACAGGTGTAAACACTAATTGGAACCACTGCACCAATCAGCGGTGCAGTGGCCCTTTAAATCGCAAAGACCCGGCGCGCGCGCGCCCTAGGGAGCGGGGCCGCGCGCGCCGGGACAGAACTGACGGGGAGCGAGTAAGGTACGGGAGCCGGGGTGCGCATCGCGAGCGGGCGCTACCCGCATCGCGAATCGCATCCCGGCCGGAGGTAGTAACGCAGCGCCCCGGGTCCGTGGAACCGACCGGGGCGCTGCAGTGAGGGAAGTGTAGCGAGCGCTCCGGGGAGGAGCGGGGACCCGGAGCGCTCGGCGTAACAATCATTATATAGCCCTAACATCAAACAACATAAAAAAAATGTAAAAAATCATAAAGCCTATTAAAAGAGGATTTTTAATTATAAATGGCAATTTCAACCAACCACAGTGGCCGACTATGTACTCTACAAATCCTTGTCATGTAAATGAGCCAACCCCATATACTAAAACTCTCCAATCGTGTCAACTATACGACCCTTGGAGAATTCAGCATCCAGGTGAGAAGGATTTTACTTCCCCCCCCCCGTCACAAGATGTACCAAAGAATCGATTTTTTTCTAGTAGGAAAATCTTTTCTACATTTAGTAGAAACGACAGAAATTGGAGTAATCTCATGGTCAGACCATAATCCTATTTTCCTCTCAATAAAAGAGCAGTCCCCACACCCACAAGACCCACTATGGAGACTAAATTCATTCATACTACATCATCCCACTTATACTCAACCAACTGCCGAAGCTATTGGTCAATACTTCTTTAACAACGACACCAAAGATGTCTCAGACACCACACTCTGGTGTGCTCACAAGGCAACCATCAGGGGCCACTTTATTAAACAGAGTTCACAATTCAAAAAACTAAATAATGAGAAAATTCTAAACATTCAGAACAAACTAGCTATTCTTCATACCCAAAATAAGATTACTTATGACACTGCAAGAGCCGAAGAAATCTTGGCTCTTACAGCTCAGTTACATCAATTACGCTCCTTTAAATTTGACCTCAACCTACGAAGGCTTAAACTATCTCAATATTGGCAAGGTGATAGACCAGGAGCGTATCTTGCCAAGCAATTGAAAAATCTATCTAAAATCACACATATCAAGAATCATACATATTCCCATAAGTAAGAATACATATTAGAATCAGCCGACTACTGACTGTTTCAATAGATTTAGCTTATTTTGCATACGCTGATTTAATTCCTCTAGAATTTAGGTTATCACCTTTGCATAAGATAATTCATGTCTAGACTACTACCCGGAAGAAAGGATGATATTCATCTAACCCCATCTGTTATTTTGAATTTTACGTTGGAGACATGTCTATACTTACTTGTTCTGTATTCACTTGTGCTATTCACTTTATGTTAAAAAAAAATCTTGAAAATTTTCTAAATAAATAAACAGTTATTTAAAAAAAAAAAGAATCACATATATCTACAACTTTTCTGGGGTAAAAATAACTGACCCGAGGGGTATAGCAAATGTATTTGCTAAATACTATGAGGCACTGTATAATCTAAAAGAAAACCATGCTACTCCTCAACCTGACCCCCTCTCGATTTCATCTTTCCTAGAGAAAGTAAACCTTTCACAACTAAACCCTCCCCAATTGGACAAACCTGCGGCTCCCATTACAGAAGCTGAGGTAGCGATGGTAATTCGATCCTTAAAAACGCAGAAGTCCCCAGGTCCTGACGGCCTTTCAAACGACTACTATAAGCTACATGGCACACAGCTAGTCCCCTACCTAACCAGAATGTACAACGAGGTGATAACATCTGCATCTTTTCCCCCTGAACTACTTAAAGCCCAGATTGTCACAATCCCTAAGGTAGGGAAATCTATGGATAAGGCAAGCAACTTTAGGCCAATTGCCCTACTGAACACAGATTTAAAACTCTATGTGTCCATCCTAGCTACTAGGCTAAAGGATATCCTTCCTTCTCTCATAGTAAATGATCAGGTAGGCTTTGCAAAGGGCAGACGAACGTTAGATGGCACTCACAGATTTATTGACATTATATCAATATTACAACAACGGCAAATGCCTTCTCTGCTCCTATCTCTGGACGCAGAGAAGGCATTTGACCGCGTCCACTGGGGCTATATGGAGGAGGTGTTTATCAAGTTTGGCCTCCCAGGCTCATTTCTTGACGCTGTTAAAGCTTTATACAGTAGACCATCAGCAAAGGTTTATACCTCTGGGGTACTGTCAAAAGAATTCTTAATTTCTAACGGAACTAGGCAAGGATGCCCCCTCTCTCCACTAATCTTTACCTTGGTTATGGAACCTCTCGCCCAAATGATTAGATCTTCAAAACTGATTAAAGGTGTGCAGGTTCGCTATAAAGAGCATAAAATAGGTCTTTTTGCAGACGATGTTATCTTGTCGATCACATCCCCTGAACAATCCCTGAGGGGAACAATGAACATACTTCAAGAATTTCGTAAAGTCAGCTACTAAAAAAACAATGCAGAAAAATCACTAGTATTAGGTCTATTCATTCCACCAGAAACAAATGCTAAAATACAAAAAGAATACCATTTTAAATGGACAAATGCCCTATCTAGGGATCACTCTAACTGTGCCTTTATCTAATATGGTGACTTGTAATTATGATATATTAACTACCTCTCTTAAACGGGATGTGGGGAAATATATGAATTTGCCTATATCTTGGCTTGGTAGAATATCTGTGATAAAGATGGTACTCCTCCCTAAAATTCTATACTTTTTCCAGAACCTACCAATTCAACTACCACTTTCTAGAATTCGTAGCTCACAAAAGCTGCTCTCTCACTACATCTGGAAAAGGAAAAAAGCTACAGTATCTTTAAAACTTTTGTGTCTACCGGTAGAGAGAGGAGGCCTGGGATGCCCCGATTTGCTAAATTACTACTAGGCCACTATATTAGACCAGATGCTTACCCTATGGATTGGTGATAACTCAAAGCAATGGGTGAACATCGAGATAGCCGAAAACTCTGGAGTTCCATTTAAGAATATACTCTGGAGTAGCTGCCTCTCAACTTTATATAGAAAGTGCCTGCTTCCCACACTTAAAGCAGCAATGCAAGTCTGGTCACTTCCAAAAATATCATTCACAATCATTACTACCATTACTGTCACGATTCGGCTTACAGGTAGTGGATCCTCTGTGTCAGCGAGGGATTGGCGTGGACCGTGCTAGTGGACCGGTTCTAAGAGGCTACTGGTGTTCACCAGAGCCCGCCGCAAAGCGGGATGGTCTTTCTGCGGCAGTAGCAACCAGGTCGTATCCACTAGCAACGGCTCAACCTCGCTGACTGCTGAGAAGGCGTGGGACAGAAGGACTAGGCAGAGGCAAGGTCAGACGTAGCAGAAGGTCGGGGCAGGCGGCAAGGTTCGTAGTCAAGATGGATAGCAGAAGTTCAGGTAACACAGGCTTTGGACACACTAAACGCTTTCATTGGCACAAGGCAACAAGATCCGGCAAGGGAGTGCAGGGGCAGTGAGCAGATATAGTCTGGGAGCAGGTGGAAGCCAATTAAGCTAATTGGGCCAGGCACCAATCATTGGTGCACTGGCCCTTTAAGTCTCAGAGAGCTGGCGCGCGCGCGCCTAGAGAGTGGAGCCGCGCGCGCCAGCACATGACAGCAGGGGACCGGGACGGGTAAGTGACCTGGGATGCGACTCGCGAGCGGGCGCGTCCCGCTGTGCGAATCGCATCCCCGACGGCCATGTCAGTGCAGCGCTCCCGGTCAGCGGGACCGACCGGGGCGCTGCAGGGAGAGAGACGCCGTGAGCGCTCCGGGGAGGAGCGGGGACCCGGAGCGCTAGGCGTAACAGTACCCCCCCCTTAGGTCTCCCCTTTTCTTTGTCCGGTAACTGCCTCCCCTGGGATGAGGACACCGGGAAAGGATGGAGGGTTTCCTCAACGGCAGGCAGTACAGCAGGAGTGGGAATGGGGAGGGAGGGCAGAGGGCGAAGCCTGGCACGGGGCAGTGTGTCACCAGGACGGGGGCCATGAGGAGGCACTGAGGCTTGCCTGACGGGACTGGGAGGGGGGGAGAGGCACTTCCTATGGCAGGCAGAGTCCCAGTTCTTGATCTCCCCGGTGGTTCAATCAAGGGTGGGAGAATGAAGCCGGAGCCATGGCAGACCGAGGAGGACCTCAGAGGTACAGTTGGGGAGGACGAAGAGCTCAATCACTTGGCGATGGGGTCCAATACACATCAGGAGGGGTTCTGTGCGGTAACGCACGGTGCAATCCAATCTGACTCCGTTGACCGCGGAAATGTAGAGCGGCTTGACGAGACGGGTCACCGGGATGCGGAATTTATTCACCAGAGAATCCAGAATAAAATTCCCAGAGGCACCAGAGTCCAAGCAGGCCACGGCTGAGAGGGAGGAGTTGGCTGAAGGAGAAATCCGCACGGGCACCGTGAGACGTGGAGAAGCAGACTTAGAACCAAGAGACGCCACACCCACGTGAGCTGGGTGCGTGCGTGCGTTTCCCAGACGTGGAGGACGAATAGGGCAATCCACCAGGAAATGCTCGGTACTGGCACAGTACAGACAAAGATTTTCTTCCCTACGGCGATTCCTCTCTTCCTGGGTCAGGCGAGACCGATCCACTTGCATGGCCTCCTCGGCGGGAGGCCCAGGCGTAGGTTGCAACGGAGACTGTGGGAGAGGTGCCCAGAGATCTAAGTCTTTTTCCTGGCGGAGCTCTTGATGTCTCTCAGAAAAGCGCATGTCAATGCGGGTGGCCAAATGGATAAGTTCTTGCAGGTTGGCAGGAATCTCTCGTGCGGCCAGCACATCCTTGATGCGACTGGATAGGCCTTTTTTAAAGGTCGCGCAGAGAGCCTCATTATTCCATGATAATTCAGAAGCAAGAGTACGAAATTGGATGGCGTACTCGCCCACTGAAGAATTACCCTGGACCAGGTTCAGCAGGGCAGTCTCGGCAGAAGAAGCTCGGGCTGGTTCCTCGAAGACACTCCGGACTTCAGCGAAGAAGGACTGGACTGTGGCTGTGGCAGGATCATTGCGGTCCCAGAGCGGTGTGGCCCAAGACAAGGCCTTTCCTGAAAGAAGGCTCACTACGAACGCCACCTTAGACCGTTCTGTAGGAAACAAGTCCGACAACATCTCCATATGCAGGGAACACTGAGACAAAAATCCACGGCAGAGTTTAGAGTCCCCATCAAATTTGTCCGGCAGGGACAAGCGGAGGCTAGGAGCGGCCACTCGCTGCGGAGGAGGTGCAGGAGCTGCCGGAGGAGATGGTTGCTGCTGTAGCAGAGGCAGAAGTTGCTGTAACATGGCGGTCAACTGCGACAGCTGCTGTCCTTGTTGGGCAATCTGCTGCGATTGCTGAGAGACCACCGTGGGAAGGTCAGCGAGACTTGGCAGCGGCACCTCAGCGGGATCCATGGCCGGATCTACTGTAACGATTCGGCTTACAGGTAGTGGATCCTCTGTGTCAGCGAGGGATTGGCGTGGACCGTGCTAGTGGACCGGTTCTAAGAGGCTACTGGTGTTCACCAGAGCCCGCCGCAAAGCGGGATGGTCTTGCTGCGGCAGTAGCAACCAGGTCGTATCCACTAGCAACGGCTCAACCTCGCTGACTGCTGAGAAGGCGTGGGACAGAAGGACTAGGCAGAGGCAAGGTCAGACGTAGCAGAAGGTCGGGGCAGGCGGCAAGGTTCGTAGTCAAGATGGATAGCAGAAGTTCAGGTAACACAGGCTTTGGACACACTAAACGCTTTCACTGGCACAAGGCAACAAGATCCGGCAAGGGAGTGCAGGGGCAGTGAGCAGATATAGTCTGGGAGCAGGTGGAAGCCAATTAAGCTAATTGGGCCAGGCACCAATCATTGGTGCACTGGCCCTTTAAGTCTCAGAGAGCTGGCGCGCGCGCGCCCTAGAGAGCGGAGCCGCGCGCGCCAGCACATGACAGCAGGGGACCGGGACGGGTAAGTGACCTGGGATGCGACTCGCGAGCGGGCGCGTCCCGCTGTGCGAATCGCATCCCCGACGGCCATGTCAGTGCAGCGCTCCCGGTCAGCGGGACCGACCGGGGCGCTGCAGGGAGAGAGACGCCGTGAGCGCTCCGGGGAGGAGCGGGGACCCGGAGCGCTAGGCGTAACAATTACCTATAGGAGACTTACCTATAGGAGACTTACCTTTTGAAGTTTTACAGGAACAAATCCCGGACTTAAGCCTTTCAAAGTGTCAAGATAGGAGTATTACCAAACTCTCAAATATTTCAGATTCTTCAGGCCTGTTACCCCACACCACTATTATGGACAAATTCAAGCTCCCACACACTGAATTCAATAAATATCTGCAAATTAGGCATTATATAAGGTCCATCACACTTCCTCCAAAAACTACATGTCCTTCTTATAGCTCCTGTTTATTTATTTTTCTTCACATTCACTACAAATAGGCATATCACGATCATATATAGCATTGTCCCCTAACCCACATATAATATCATGTTGCCATAAATGGGAAAGGGACCTGGGAATGACCTTCTCTTTGATTCAGTGGGAAAAGGTATATAAATCAACTATAGATGTTTCTCACATTTAGAGATATCAGGGAAACTTTTGTATCGGTGGTACATCACCCCATATAAATTATCCAAGATGTATCCTGAAGGCTCAGATCTGTGTTGGAGATGCGGCCAAAAAATAGGTACCCTCTTGCATATATGGTGGGAGTGTGAAAATATTAAACTACTTTGGCATCAGAATTTCTTAGTACTACGTAGAATTATAAATGTACCATTTCAATGGGGTCCAGAAATTGCTCTGCTACACGTGAATATAGGAGATGAAAATATATCAGTTAAGACTGTCCTAGTGCATCTCCTATGTGTAGTAAAATCGAAAACAGCAGGCAAAAGGAAAACTAAAGAACTTCCTAATGTAAAACAGATTATCAATTACATTAATTTCAATTGTCTGATGGAGAGATCAATTGCCACAACAAAGAATTGTTTAAAAACTTTAACCTTGCTTGGAGCAAATGGCTTGAGTTCAAGCCTCTATATTAAAAATTTTGGATAACTTTTACCTTCGAAATAGGGAATAGGAAGAATTAAAGATAAGAAACATACTGATTGAAAACCAAAGAGTTTGGTTAAAAGAATAAATAGATTCATTATTTAACCCCTTAAGGACTCAGGGTTTTTCAGTTTTTGCACTTTTGTTTTTTCCTCCTTACCTTTTAAAAATCATAACCCTTTCAATTTTCCACCTAAAAATCCATATTATGGCTTATTTTTTGCGTCACCAATTCTAATTTGCAGTGACATTAGTCATTTTACCCAAAACTTCACGGCAAAACAGAAAAAAAAATCATTGTGCGACAAAATCGAAGAAAAAACGCCATTTTGTAACTTTTGGGGGCTTCCGTTTCTACGCAGTGCATATTTCGGTAAAAATGACACCTTATCATTATTATGTAGGTCCATAAGGTTAAAATGATAACCTACTTATATAGGTTTGATTTTGTCGTACTTCTGGAAAATGTATACATTTAAAAATTTCATCTTCTGACCCCTATAACTTTTTTATTTTTCCATGTACAAGGCGGTATGAGGACTAATTTTTTGCGCCGTGATCTGAAGTTTTTATCGTTACAATTTTTGTTTTGATTGGACTTTTTGATCACTTTTTATTCATTTTTTAATGGTATAAAAAGTGACCAAAAATACGCTTTTTTGGACTTTGGAATTTGTTTGCGCGTACGCCATTGACCGTGCGGTTTAATTAATTATATATTTTTATAGTTCGGACATTTACGCACGCGGCGATACCGCATATGTTTATTTTTATTTACACTGTTTTATTTTTTTTATGGGAAAAGGGGGGTGATTCAAACTTTTATTAGGGAAGGGGTTAAATTACCTTTATTAACACTTTTTACTTTTTTTTTGCAGTGTTATAGGTCCCATACACTGCTCTCTCATGCTGATCACTGGTGTGTATTAACACGCCTGTGATCAGTGTTATCGGCGCTTGACTGCTCCTGCCTGGATCTCAGGCACGGAGCAGTCATTCGTCGATCGGACACCGAGGAGGCAGGTAAGGGCCCTCGCTGTGTCAGTCCCGAACAGCCCGACTGACTAGCCAGGATAGTTTCACTTTCACTTTAGAAGCGGCCGTCAACTATGACCGCCGCTTCTAAAGGGTTAATACCGCACATTGCCGCGATTGGCGATGTGTGGTATTAGCTGCGGGTCCCGGCTGTTGATGAGCGCCAGGACTGACGCAATGTTATGCAGCGCGACCCCGCTTCATATTGCGGGAGCCGGCGCGGGACGTAAATATACGTCCTGCGTCGTTAAGGGGTTAATAAACAAATTACTAAAACAATCAGCAACTTTAATAAGGAATAGATAGACTACCAGGCCTTTTTTCCTTTTTCCTCTTTTTTCTTTCCTTTTTCTTCTCTACTCTTCTTTTTCTTTTTCTCTTTACTCTGCTGATGACTTTTTGTTTTTTGTATATATATTTTTTTATTGTATATATGTCAAAATGTAATAAACAAAGGACAATTTTAAATGTACAAATTTTGGTGCATGTAGTTATAATTTTTTTAAAGTAGTAAAATAAAGAAAACCTATATAAATTGGGTATCATTGTAACCATGTGGACCTACCGAATAAAGATATGGTGTCATTTTTCCAAAAAGTGCCCTGCGTCGAATCAGAAATGCCATACATTTTGTGGTGAAATGATTGATGTCATTACAAAGTACAATTGGTGGCGCAAAAAATAAGCCCTCATATGAGTCTGTAGGTGCAAAATTAAAAGCATTATGATTTTTAGAAGGTGATGAGAAAAATGATGAAAGTGGAAAAACCTGTGGTCCTTAAGGGGTTAATGACCTTGTAGAAGGATTACAGAGTATAATTTTAATATTTGCAGATGACACTAAACTGGGTAAGGTGATCACCACAGAGGATGATTACATATTATTAAAGAGGGATCTGGGGAAACTGGAGGCTTGGGCACAGACATGGCAAATGAAGTTTAATGTGGATAAATGTAGGTTATGCACTTGGACCATAAAACCAAAATGTACAATGATGTGCTTACTAATAAAACATTATGGAAAACTACTACGGAAAAAGACTTGGGGATACTGGTGGACAGTAAATTCAACTTTAGTGATCAGTGCCAGGCAACTGCTGCCAAGGCTAATAACGTCATGGGATGTATCAATAGAGGCATAGAGGCTCGTGTATAAATCACTAGTTAGACCACATATGGAGTATTGTGTCCAATTTTGGGCACCTGTATATAAGAAGGACATTGCTGAACTAGAGAGGGTGCAGAGGAGGGTGACAAAGATAATTAATGGTATGGGAAGATTACAGGACAAGACAGGTTATCAAGCTTGGGGTTATTTAGTCAGGAGAAAAGACGTCTTAGGGGCAATTTGATCACAATGTACAAATATGTGAATGGACAGTACAGAGATCTTTCTAGTGATCTTTTCATACTTAGGCTGGTAACAATGACAAGGGGGCATCCTCTGCGTCTAGAGGAAAGAAGGTTTCACCATAATCACAGACAGAGATTCTTTACTGTAAGAGCAGCGAGACTATGGAACTCTCTTGCCCCAAAATTATGTCTAACTCAATAAACAAGCCTTGATGTTTTTTTGAAAAAAAGATAATATTACAGGTTATGTATACTAGAGATATGTGGATAGAACGTTGCTACAGGGATTTATTCTCATTGCCCTATTGGAGTCGGGAAGAAAATTTTCCTCATGGGGCAATTGGCAATATATTTTACCTTCCTCTGGATCAACACAGTAGGGTTTTAAGTAGAACGTGATGGACTCTAGTTTTTCAACCTTGTAACTGTGGCATAGAAATAATAAGAATAGTGATTTCCTATTTGGAAAAATACAAATAATGCACAAGTAATTTTGTGAATGTATAGTGAATACTGTGATTTCATAACAAGAGTCAGTAATGTCATGACAAGCAGGGGTCAGTAATGTCATGACAGGGGTCAGTAATGTCAACACACAAACATACAAGCACAAAACAGGCATGAAACATAAAGATTATGCACTTACTGTTATGACTAATTGCAAGGGTAATGTTACCATACATTACTAATATATACTGTAAAGTCATAACAAAGAGTATCACAATGATATCACAGAATAGGCATGAACTAAGTTATATTACAGTACAGAAATAATAAATACTGTCAGAAGAATGTTAGCTAAGCATAGTAATGATTCACAGTATGAAAATAATACACATAATAATGTATAAACATAGTGATAATTAATCTAATGCCTAAAGACTATAGTGCTATTACGGATTATGGCCAGGGGGCTGTATGTCAGGATCAGCTATTCATCAGCTATTGATGGCCTATCTTGTGGATAGGCCATCAATCACTTTTGGCTGGGAAACCCAGTAACTCATTGTCTTCAAATCTGCCAAGGGCCTAGACTCGCTACTATGTTGCGTAATACACTGCTCAAAAAAATAAAGGGAACACTTAAACAACACAATGTAACTCCAAGTCAATCACACTTCTGTGAAATCACACTGTCCACTCAGGAAGCAACACTGATTAACAATCAATTTCACATTCCACAGACAACAGGTGGAAATTATAGACAATTAATAAGACACCCCCAATAAAGGAGTGGTTCTGCAGGTGGTGACCACAGACCACTTATCAGTTCCTATGCTTCCTGGCTGATGTTTTGGTCACTTTTGAATGCTGGCGATGCTTTCACTCTAGTGGTAGCACGAGACGGAGTCTACAACCCACACAAGTGGCTCAGGTAGTGCAGCTCATCCAGGATGGCACATCAATGCGAGCTGTGACAAGAAGGTTTGCTGTGTCTGTCAACATAGTGTCCAGAGCATAGAGGCGCTGCCAGGAGATTGTAAATTTGCCACTGGCGGCCTGTGCTCTTCACAGATGAAAGCAGGTTCACACTGATCACATGTGACAGACGTGACGGAGTCTGGAGACGCAGTGGAGAACGTTCTGCTGCCTGCAACATCCTCCAACATGACCGGTTTGGTGGTGGGTCAGTAATGGTGTGGGGTGTTATTTCTTTGGGGGGCCGTACAGCCCTCCATGTGCTTGCCATAGGTAGCCTGTCTGCCATTAGGTACCGAGATGAGATCCTCAGACCCCTTGTGAGACCATATGCTGGTTCGGTTGGCCCTGGGTTCCTCCCAATGCAAGACAATGCTAGACCTCATGTGGCTGGAGAGTGTCAGCAGTTCCTGCAAGAGGAAGGCATTGATGCTATGGACTGGCCCCCTCCATTCCCCAGACTTGAATCCGATTGAGCACATCTGGGACATCATGTCTCGCTTAATCCATCAAGGCCACGTTGCACCACAGACTGTCCAGAAGTTGGCGGATGCTTTAGTCCAGGTCTGGGAGGACATCCCTCAGGAGACCATCTGCCACCTCATCAGGAGCATGCCCAAGCACTGTCGGGAGGTCATACGGGCACGTGGAGACCACACGCTACTGAGCCTCATTTTGACTTGTTTCAAGGACATTACATCAAAGTTAGATCAGCCTGTAGTGTGGTTTTCCACTTTGATTTTGAGTATGACTCCATATCCAGACCTCCATGGGTTGATAATTTGGATTTCCATTGATCATTTTTGTGTGATTTTGTTGTCAGCACATTCAACTATGTAAAGACAAAAGTATGTCATACGATTAGTGCATTCATTCAGTTCTAGGATGTTTTATCTTAGTGTTCCCTTTATTTTTTGAGCAGTGTATATAACTTCTAATCATGACGACTTTTCTTCTACTGACATATAACTGTAAATTATAGAATTTGCTAAAATATTGATCTATTTTTTTTTATATCTGTGACCTACAATGTTATAAAGGTGCACATGTATAATTTCTATGTTGATGTTACTGTATAATTATATTAATATAACTTGTAAGCAAATGTGTTTATTTGTCTGAATGACACTTGTTTTATTGCAATTTTGAGAGGCACAACCATTGTGATAGATGATATGAACTTTTTTCTTTTAAATATCAAATAGTAGCCCAAGTTCTCACAGTAAGAAAAACTATGGCCCCGATTTACTAAGAGTGGAGTGTAGTTTTCTTTGTGGGTTTTAATTCCCGACTAGTATTTTCCCACTGTATTTACTAATGTTTCCCTACATTTTGCACTTTTCCCCACGTTTTGCTTTTTTTACAACTGCTCTGAGCTGGGGGTTTTTATAGCTGAAGTCCACCACATTTTCTGTGGAAACAATAGTACATATGTTGGGATTTTTTGAAAAGGTCAGGGACACACCCCTTTTCGACGGATACACTCCTTTTCACAAAGGCCACACCCCTTTTTTGAGTTTTCTAAGTAAAATGGAGAGTTGTTTTTATTTTTTTATTTTTTAGTTTTAGGCGCAAATTGTGGCGCAATATGACACGTTTTGGTGCACAACCCAACAAAACAGGTCAGGTTTAAAATAGTATATCAGGGCCTATATGTGTTTAGTTAGGGTATATATATATTTATATATATTTGTTATTCATAACAGAACATCTGCATTTCCGTCCTGCAGATTTCTATATTTATGGCTATGTAATTGCCCTTCCTTTTATTAATTTCTACAGTTATGACAAGCAGATTGACCTTGTCACCATAGTGATAACGTGTGCCAAGTACAAGCTTGTAAGAAGAGGAGCCTGGAGTTGCTGTCGCTTCATTCATCTGCTGAACCCTGCAATTTTGCTTTTATTTGGCATTCTAGTGAGTGATGATACCAGAAGTAAAACCTTTTGCTTCACAACCAAATTGAATTCTTTTTTTTACTATGGGTTTATTTTAATTACATTAATGTCTTATACAGGAGATCCATTAAAATGAGGTCAGAAACAGTAATCGCATATCTCTTGCTGAATCTTAATGGTATTTTTCTTTTTATAATATTTCTTAGGCACTGATAATGTATGTGCTTCATCATTGGAATATTGCTACAACCCTGAATAGAAAGTTGGCTACCTTTTGTTGCAATACATTTTCAGAGAAGGAGTTCGTTAAAGGATGTTGTGTTTATTCTCTCATAATTGATATGTTGTAGAACTCTGGAGATGCTTTATTACAGTTATTGAATAAGGCTGGGTTCATATAATTTTTTCAGCCATACGGGACCCTGCCGTATGCCGCCCGTATGTAATTAATTTCAATGAGCTGACCGGAGTGAAACGCTCACTCCGGTCGGCTCGTTTTTGCCCCGTATGCGGTTTTCCCACCGGACCTAAAACCGTGGTCGACTACGGTTTTAGGTCCGGTGGAAAACCGCATACGGGGCAAAAATGAACCGACGGGAGTCAGCGTTTCACTCCGGTCAACACATTGAAATGAATTACATACGGGCGGCATACGGCAGGGATACGGGAGTGCCCGGTTTTAGCTCCCCCCAGTCGTATGCGGTCCCGTATGGCTGAAAACCTGATGCAAACCCAGCCGTACAAAGTCACCATCAGTACCGGCCACTGACTTTAGTTACATCATTGTCAAATGCCAGGCCACTGTTGTATTCAACATTCAATGTATGAGACAATTTAAAGGGGTACTTTGAGAAACTAAAGCCATAGCCCATCCTTTTCCTCTCACAAACCTATTTAATTGTCAAAGTATCATTCATTACCTATATAGAGCAGGTTACCCTCTTTGATTGTCACGTACATGCATGAAGTGAGGGAATGACATCATCCAGCCATCCACCATGTCTCTGTCCAAATCCCTCTATGAAAGCTGCCCCACCCTCCTGAAAGACATACAGTAGACCATGTAGTTTCTGCCCTGTATTGATGAGTCATGCTCTCTTCAGTGCTGAGAACTGGGAAGTGTGTGCAGCCTCAGCCAATCTGACACTGAACCGCTCTCTGCTGCTCAGAGCAGAAGGGTGGGGGAGAGAGCAGAGCTACAACAATTGCTGGGAGATGTAGGCAAGGAGAGGGAAGGATGGCAAAGAATATCAAGCAGCCAGAGAAGACAACAGGACAATGCATATCAGGCAGGATGGTTTATAGGCAGGGAAAATATCCAGGTAGTGTAATGGCTTTGGAGCTTTATAAATATGTGTGTATATATATATATATATATATATATATATATATATATATATACACACAGGGACGTGCACACATAGGCTTCAAAGGGGGCTCTATCCCCTGCCATATTTTGCAGCTGCCCCTTTAATGCACTTTTTTTTTTTGTACATCTACAGCACTGCTCAAGTCCGGGGAGGTTGTCCACAAAACTCCTGATTCACATAACCCACCAACCCCAAGCCCCCCTCCTTCTCCTTCCCCTCCCCCTCTGGTCTGCTCACTCTTTCCAGTCTGGCCGGCGCAACATGCCCCCTGAACCTATCCTGATGCTCCCAGGAGTCCTCTTACTCTCAGGATCCGTACATTAGAGCGCAGGGGCTGCCTGGGTAAATGACATGCGCACGTCTGCTAGGTCACGTGACCTCAGCAGCGTCATTACTGTAGAGGAGTCCGCGCTCCTGTTTCCCTCTGCATTCCTGAAGTGTCTCCGGTGATCTGTCTGCCCTCTGCCCTGCCTGCCCCGGTAATAGTTTTAATTTAGTGGTTTTCTTATGTGTGACCTTCAGTATTCAAAGGAACAAAGCACTACAACAATTGTAGTTCCTTGTCCCTTTGCATATTGCGGATTGTTGTCACTATACATGCTGGGGATTGTAGTGCTTTGTCACTATACATGCTGGGGTTTGTAGTGCTTTGTCACTATACATGCTGGGGATTGTAGTGCTTTGTCACTATACATGCTGGGGATTGTAGTGTTTTGTCACTATACATGCTGGGGATTGTAGTGCTTTGTCACTATACATGCTGGGGATTGTAGTGTTTTGTCACTATACATGCTGGGGATTGTAGTGCCTTGTCACTATACATGCTGGGGATTGTAGTGCTTTGTCACTATACATGCTGGGGATTGTAGTGCTTTGTCACTATACATGCTGGGGATTGTAATGCTTTGTCACTATACATGCTGGGGATTGTAGTGCTTTGTCACCTTACATATTGAAGTTTGTAGTACAGACTCTAATATGCAAAAGGTTAAAGCACTACAACCCCCAGCATGGAAAGGGACAATGCAGTACCACCCCCAGTATGTAAAGTGCATTACAAGCTCACAACCTCCAGCACACAAGACAAGAAGGCACTGCACAGTCTGTAGTGCCATCTTGCCTTGAGTCCTGGAGGTTTTGAGCTTGAAATGCTTTGTCACTTTACATAATGGGAGTTGTAGTTCATTGTTGCCCTGCATACTGGAGGTGGTGATACAAAATAGTGAATAAAATATTTCAAAAAAAGTGTTAATAAATGTGAATAAGCCCCTTACCTAATAAAACGTACCTAATAAAATTAAATAATGTAAACAAAAATTAACATATGTGGTATCGCCACGTGCGGAAATGTCCAAGCTATTAAAATATAATATTAAATCGCACAGTAAATAGCATAAAAGTAAAAAAAAAAATCTAAAGTCCAGAATTGCAGATTCTCGATAACTTCATGTATGAGAAAAAAACTGTATAAGCAGTGAATAAAAATTCCAATAAAAACTACAGATCATGGCGTAAAAATGAGCCCTCATATGGATAATTAAAGCTTAACAGAAAAAAGGAGCATTTTTTCATTTTTGCACTTTTGTATTTTCCTCCTTTCAGTTTTCCAACAACACACCCATATGAGAACTTGTTTTATGCGCTACCAATTTTACTTTGTAATGACATCAGTCATTTCACCACAAAATCTACAAAAATTATTTGTGGGACAAAATTGAAGAAAAAGACACCATTTTGTTATTTTTTGTGGCTTCTGTTTCAACGCAGTGTACTTTTTTGGTAAAAATTTCACCTTATATCTATTCTCTAGGTTAATACGGTTACAGAGACACCCAATTTATGTAGGTTTTATTTTATTATACTACTGAAAAAAATTATAAATACATGCACCAAAATGAGTATGTTTAAAATTATCATCTTCTGACCCCTATAACTTATTTATTTTTCTGTATTTATTTATTGATCTGTAGTTTTTAGCAGTAATTTTTGTTTTGATGGGACTTTTTGATTGCCTTTTATACATATTTTTAGGGTATACAAAATGACCAAAAATACCCAATTTTGGACTTTGGATTTTTTTTAATGGACCACACAGTTTAATTAACATTATAATTTTATAGTTTGGACATTTACGCACGCAGTCATACCATGTATGTTTAGGTTTATTTTTGTTTACATTTTTTTTAAATGGGAAAAGGGGGGTGATTCAAACTTTTATTAGGGAAGGGGTTAAATCCCATTTATTAACTTAATTTTTTTTACTATTTTTACACCATTTTTTTTTGTTAATTTAGGGAATTATTATATGCAATATTCTGATTGTACACACTGTTCAATGCTATGCCATAGCATACCACTGATCAGTGTTATCTGCACTCTGCTGCTTCAGCCACCTGAGCAGGCATGGAACAGCAGATCGCTGATCGGACGGAGATGGCTGCAGGTAGGGACCCTCATATACAGGGAGAGAGCCTGCTGTCCTAGTGCAGCTGCAGCAGACATTTGGAGGTATCATTCATGACAGTGTAACCTGTCAAATGTGAAGTAATAGTATTATAGTTTCGCATACATATAATTTTTGAACATCTAGAGGATGCTAAAAGACTTTGAAGTGAGATATGGAGTTGAACTCGCTTCAAAGCCGGTAAGTAATGGCTGTTATCAGCAGCCAGAACGCAGTTAATGCCAGACCTCGGCGATCACAGCAATGTCCATAACTATCACTTTAGATGCTGTGAACAAAGTTGATTGCGGCATCTAAAAGTGCAAATTACTGGTGCCAGTGGGTTTTAGGGGGGCTGATCGGGACCTACGTGGGGTGATGCAGGGTCCTATTAAGCTGACATGACAATGGAGGCCCCTACCTCAGGAATTTTGTTTTGTTAAAGGGGAACGCCGATACAGAACATATTATTCCCTATCCACAGGGTCCAACCGCAGGGACCCCCCTCCCCCACTCTCTTGTGCCGTGCACCCTGGCTCTTCTCATGTACGGAGCGACCTTAGCACCATGCATGGATTACTGTCACCCACTGTGCGAAGAGGTGGCTGACACGTGCCTCTTTGTATCTCTATGGGAGAGCCAGAGATACATGAACGCTCTATCTCCGGCTTTCCCATAGAGATACACGGAGGGACATGTCGGCCACCTCTTCGAGCAGTGGTCGACAGTAATCCATGCATGGTGCTGAGGTCGCTCTGTACATGAGAAGAGCCAGGGTGCACAACAGGAGATAGCAGGGGGTCCCAGCGGTCAGACCCTCTGCAATCAGACAATTATCTGCTATCCTGTGAGTAGGAGATGATAAGAGGTTCTGTACCAGAGTTCCCCTTTAACATATGTAAGGCTTTTACTAACATTTAAAAAAAAAAAAAAAAACAATTATAATTAAGTGCCTTATTTTTTTATTTGAGCCCCTGCCCTCCAAAATGTCTGTGCACGTCCCTATATATATATATATATATATATATATATATTGACCCAGATTTAAATTATTTAAACTTAAAATGATTGTATTGAAAGCCAGTATCAGAAAATGAAGTTATTAACAGCCTCTGAGCTGCATTCACCATGTTTCTGGTAGAAATAGAAACACACTAACTTCTTTGTGGTGAGGCAGATCTTTCACAGGTGAAGTGCATTGGCATAGCCAAGCAAAGCTAAACAGAGACTGGCAACTCACCAAGTTCACGTTGTTATACTTCTTTATTGCGTGTAATACTCACATAAAATCATAGGGAGGGGATATGCACAGGGGGGGATACCACAGGCAACAAGCTCCGTTTCACACTGATCAGTGCTTCATCCGGCCATACCACTCTGTCTGGATTAGTGCACTATATACACAGGTAAGACCCGTTAGTGACCACCCACACTCGTGATTTACAACATCTGAGGGGAGGTGGAGTTTTCACAGATATACTGCGCTGTCGGCTTTTTCATTTAACCCTAAAGGGCCCGTTGCATTGGATCTTAAGATCCAATGCAACTCCCTTTTTAGAAGTGTTATCTCTGTGTTTTCTCCTTCTCTGTGTTCTATTTTTTTCGAGACCCACAAATCGGAGAATTTCAGGGTTATTCCCATGCGCCTCCCTTACATGGGATATTAGACAGGGTGCCCCCTTTTTGTCCATGCGGATGGAATAAAAATGCTCCCTAATCTGCACAAACAGCTGGCGTCGCGTCTTCCCAATGTGAAAAAGCCGCATGGGCAGAAAATAGCGTACACAACATAGGCGTGCGCACAGGGTGTGCCGGGTGTGCCCAGGCACACCCTAATCACCGCGGCCGCGGAGCAAAAGGGGCAGCTGCCCCGGGCCCTGTAATTCCTGGGGGCCCAAAAGCAGCTCGGACAAAATGTTAGTGGGAAGGCGCCCGGTTTTGCGCCGCACGCTACCTTTTTATGTTCGCCGCCGCCCCCGTCACTCATCCCCAGGCAGCCAGTACCGCAATGGCTGTCTGGGAGATGGTCATGTGACGTGACGTGCGACGTCACGGGCGGCATCATAGAGAGGAGCGGAGCAGAGAGAGTCTCCCGCTCCTCTCATTCCCCACACGGCCGCTTCCAGGATCCAGGCCGCAGCAGGGGACCCACCGCCGAATATGTGAGTATGTATAATGTGTGTGTGTGTGTGTGGTGTGTGTATGTGTATGGGGGTATTTATTATATAGTGTGTGGGGGAATTTATTTTATAATGTGAGGAGGGATTTATTATATAGTGTGGGGGGATTTATTATATAATGTGAGGGGGGATTTATTATATAGTGTGGGGGGATTTATTATATAATGTGAGGGGGGATTTATTATATAGTGTGGGGGGATTTATTATATAATGTGAGGGGGGATTTATTATATAGTGTGGGGGTGGGGGGGATTTATTATATAATGTGAGAAAGGAGGAAATTATACATGTGAGGGGAGGATATTGATTATTATAATCCTCCCCTCACATATATGTAACATCTCTCCCTCACATGTATAATCTGATAATCCCCTCACATGTATAATCTGATAACCCCCTTGTCACATTGATTATCCCCTCACATATAATCTGATTATGATATTATATATGTGAGGGGATAATCAATGTGAGGAGGGGTTTATCAGATTATACATGTGAGGGGATTATCAGATTATACATGTGAGGGGGAGATGTTACATATATGTGAGGGGAGGATTATAATAATCAATATTATCCTCCCCTCACATGTATAATCTGATAATCCCCTCCCCCTGTACGTATCCTGAACTGATCCTGAGTTATATCCTGTATTATGCTCCAGAGCTGTACTCACTATTCTGCTGGTGAGATCACTGTGTACATACATTAGATTACTTATCCTGTACTGATCCTGAGTTATATCCTGTATTATACTCCAGAGCTGTACTCACTATTCTGCTGGTGAGGTCACTGTGTACATACATTACATTACTGATCCTGTACTGATCCCGAGTGTGTGTGGGATGGGGGTGGGGCACCGGGGGGCCCAAAAAATTGCTTGCCCAGGGTCCAATCAAAATTAAAGACGGCCCTGTCCATTATGCATACTGTACAGCAATCATACATCCATTATACATACACTTTGACTGTACAGCAATCATACATCCATTATACATACACTGTACAGCAATCATACATCCATTATACATACACTGTACAGCAATCATACATCCATTATACATACACTGTACAGCAATCATACATCCATTATACATACACTGTACAGCAATCATACATCCATTATACATACACTTTGACTGTACAGCAATCATACATCCATTATACATACACTGTACAGCAATCATACATCCATTATACATACACTGTACAGCAATCATACATCCATTATACATACACTGTACAGCAATCATACATCCATTATACATACACTGTACAGCAATCATACATCCATTATACATACACTGTACAGCAATCATACATCCATTATACATACAATGTACAGCAATCATACATCCATTATACATACACTGTACAGCAAGCATACCGCCATTATACATACTGTACAGCAATCATACATCCATTATACATACACTGTACAACAATCATACATCCATTATACATACACTGTACAGCAATCATACATCCATTATACATACACTGTACAGCAATCATACCTCCATTATACATACACTGTACAGCAATCATACATCCATTATACATACACTGTACAGCAATCATACATCCATTATACATACACTGTACAGCAATCATACCTCCATTATACATACACTGTACAGCAATCATACATCCATTATACATACACTGTACAGCAATCATACATCCATTATACATACACTGTACAGCAAGCATACCTCCATTATACATACACTGTACAGCAATCATACATCCATTATACATACACTGTACAGCAAGCATACCTCCATTATACATACACTGTACAGCAATCATACATCCATTATACATACACTGTACAGCAATCATACATCCATTATACATACACTGTACAGCAATCATACATCCATTATACATACACTGTACAGCAATCATACATCCATTATACGTACACTGTACAGCAAGCATACCGCCATTATACATACACTGTACAGCAAGCATACCGCCATTATACATACTGTACAGCAATCATACATCCATTATACATACACTGTACAACAATCATACCTCCATTATACATACACTGTACAGCAAGCGTACCACCATTATACATACACTGTACAGCAATCATACATCCATTATACATACACTGTACAGCAATCATACCTCCATTATACATACACTGTACAGCAATCATACATCCATTATACATACACTGTACAGCAATCATACATCCATTATACATACACTGTACAGCAATCATACCACCATTATACATACTGTACAGCAATCATACATCCATTATACATACACTGTACAGCAATCATACATCCATTATACATACACTGTACAGCAATCATACATCCATTATACATACACTGTACAGCAATCATACATCCATTATACATACACTGTACAACAATCATACCTCCATTATACATACACTGTGTCTGTGACTGTCCAGCAATCATACATCCAATCCATTATTAATGGATTGGATGTATGATTGCTGGACAGTCACAGTGTATGTATAATGGAGGTATGATTGCTGTACAGTGTATGTAAAATGAATGTATGATTGCTGTACAGTGTATGTATAATGGAGGTATGATTGCTGTACAGTGTATGTATAATGGATGTATGATTGCTGTACAGTGTATGTATAATGGATGTATGATTGCTGTACAGTGTATGTATAATGGATGTATGATTGCTGTACAGTGTATGTATAATGGATGTATGATTGCTGTACAGTATGTATAATGGATGTATGATTGCTGTACAGTCACAGTGTATGTATAATGGAGGTATGATTGCTGTACAGTGTATGTAAAATGAATGTATGATTGCTGTACAGTGTATGTATAATGGATGTATGATTGCTGTACAGTGTATGTATAATGGATGTATGATTGCTTTACAGTGTATGTATAATGGATGTATGCTTGCTGTACAGTGTATGTATAATGGATGTATGATTGTTGTACAGTGTATGTATAATGGATGTATGATTGATGTACAGTGTATGTATAATGGATGTATGATTGCTGTACAGTGTATGTATAATGGATGTATGATTGCTGTACAGTGTATGTATAATGGATGTATGATTGCTGTACAGTCACAGTGTATGTATAATGGAGGTATGCTTGCTGTACAGTGTATGTATAATGGAGGTATGCTTGCTGTACAGTGTATGTATAATGGATGTATGATTGCTGTACAGTGTATGTATAATGGATGTATGATTGCTATACAGTCACAGTGTATGTATAATGGAGGTATGCTTGCTCTACAGTGTATGTATAATGGAGCCTCCAATCCAAAAAAAAGTTTTAATAAAATTTTTCATTTTGTTTGTATTTATATGAGTGTAGGTCTGTTTATGTATGTGTGCATGCAAGCAGTGTGTGTGTGTGTGTGTGTGTGTGTGTGTATATATATATATATATATATATATACACACACATAAACACACACAAGCGTGCGCAGCTTGAGTTTGTGCTTTAGGGTGCACACCCTAATGCAATAGGCTGCGCACGCCTATGGTACACAATGTTTTTGGATTTGCAGGTTATGAGTTCATTTACTGTGTGAAAAATGGGCCCCAATTGTATATACCTAACTGCCATTTTATTTTATTTTATTTTTTTTTTAATTATTTATTTTTTATTTATTTACAATAATTGCAGTTTTTGCATTTTAGATTTCCTTTTGGGGCAATGTCTCCCAGCAATGTAGTTTTACTTTTTTCCCCTTTATCTTGGGCTGTTCTCAGGACATCTCCTATTGTTTTGTTCTTTTTATATGTAATTCTTGGGGCCCATTTTTCACACAGTAAATGAACTCATAACCTGCAAATCCAAAAACATTGTGTACGCTATTTTCTGCCCATGTGGCTTTTTTTACATTGGGAAGATGCAACGCCAGCTGTTTGTGCGGATTAGGGAGCATTTTGTATTCCATCCGCACGGACAGAAAGGGGGCACCCCATCTAATATCCCATGTAAGGGAGGCGCATGGGAATAACCCTGAAATTCTCCCATTTGTGGGTCTCGAAAAAAATAGAACACAGAGGAGAAAATACAGAGACAACACTTCTAAAAAGGGAGTTGCATTGGATCCAATGCAACGGGCCCTTTAGGGTTAAATGAAAAAGCCGACACCGCAGTATATCTGTGAAAACTCCACCTCCCCTCAGATGTTGTAAATCACGAGTGTGGGTGGTCACTAACGGGTCTTATCTGTGTATATAGTGCACTAATCCAGACAGAGTGGTATGGCCGGATGAAGCACTGATCAGTGCGAAACAAAGCTTGTCGCCTGTGGTATCCTCCCTGTGCATATCCCCTCCCTATGATTTTATGTGAGTATTACACGCAATAAAGAAGTCGAACGGCGTGAACTTGGTGAGTTGCCGGTTTCTGCTTCTCTTTGCTTGGCGATGAAGATTGCACCACTGTATATACCAGAGCACCACCACACTCCCACATTGCAGTATATATCCCCCCCATCTCCTTCTCACCTCGTAGTGCCAGTATACTCTGTATATAACTATTTCACGAAGTGCATTAGTACACTGCAGGCTTAAAGGGGTATTCCAGGAAAAAACTTTTTTTTTTTTAAAATCAACTGTCTCCAGAAAGTTAAACAGTTTTTAAAGTTACAAATATAAAAAAATCTTAATCCTTCCAATAATTATCAGTAGGGATGAGCGAATCGAATCTGATGAATCAGAATTTGTTACAAGTTTCAGGAAAAATGTTATTAGCAAAGAATATGAATATCGCCGCAATTCAATCACGCAAATCGCTTCATTAAACTCCATTTAGTGCGGTCCAGGCTTCAGGGCATCTAAAATGGTGGATCCACATGTGAGGACATGGGGCAAGGAATCCTGGGAAGGTGGGAACAAGAGTAGGCGGGATGACCATGAATCACATGCAGCATGCAGCCTATCAGCAGCCAGCCACCACTGTGATGTCACAGCCCTCTGTAATTGTCAGCGATCTTGCGGCCAGTCACTTCAGCCTTTTATTGCAGAGAGATAGAGAGGAGCAGACAGCGCTGTGTGTTGCACAGAAAAGCATTTTTCTAGCAGTGATTCCCCTCCCAGTCACATTAGCATTCTGTTGCACAGAGAGACGGACAGAGAGAAGTGTGTTGCACAGAACAGCAGCGATTCATCTCAAGCCCAGATCCTGCCTAGAAGCACTGATAGGGAAGGGATTGAGAGAGAGTGCAAATTTGGGTGTAGTACACAACACCTAGTGTGTACTGCTGGTGTTGTACACAAATACTTTTTTAAGCCTACTGGAGCGCATTGTCCTCCCCTCATAAGTGCATACCACATACGTACATCTAAGTGGTGTACTATTTTGTTCTTGTTAAAGTTTTAGGGGCCTAGATACTGTGAAAAGCCAGCCAAAAGTACACACTGGCTGGTGTTGTACACAAATACTTTTTTAAGCATACTGGAGCGCATTGTCTTCCCCTCATAAGTGCTTACCACAGGCACACATCTTAGTGGTGTACTATTTTGTTCCTGTTAAAGTCTTAAGGGCCTAGATACTGTGAAAGGCCAGGCAAAAGTACACACTGGCCGTTGTTGTACACAAATACTTTTTTAAGTGTACTGGAGCGCATTGTTCTCCCCTCATGAGTGCATACCACATATACGTACATCTAAGTGGTGTACTGTTTTGTGCCTGTTAAAGTCTTAAGGGCCTAGATACTGTGAAAGGCCAGACGAAAGTACACACCGACTGGTGTTGTACACAAATACAGTTTTAAGCGTAGTGGAGCGTATTGTACTCCCCTCATATACGCACTAAGTATGTCAGGCAGAGAAGTGCCAAGACATGTACAGAGGAGTGGCAGAGGCCTAAATTCATCAGGCAGAGGTCACAGCAGACTAGGGACGAGTGGCAGAAGGAGTTGCAGCGAGAGGCTGGAGCTCCCGGTATCAGCTAGCGGTCGTGTCTCGACCAGCAACCCATCTGCCGTCATCGATTTTGGAGGAGCTGTAACTACGGTAAGGGACAATACATGTCTTTTATGGCCCACTGGGTGAATAAGGTTCCTGCACAGCCACAACAGCAAATTGGACAGGTCATGCCTCCACACTCTAAGGTGGTTGGTCCTGTGACAATGTGGCAATCAACCTCCTCATCCTCCCCCGTGTCCTCAGCCTCCACTACACGGACAAGTCTCAATGCCCCTTTAGCATGCCATGTGTACAGGGCACGGCGGTGTCATGCTGTTCTTCACGTGGTTTGCCTTGGCGAACGGAGTCACATAGGGGAGGAACTGCTAAAAGTAATTCATGAAGAAATCGAATCATGGCTTACTCCATGAAAACTGAAAATTGGAACCATGGTGACCGACAATGGGAAGAACATCTTGTCTGCGTTGGAACAAGGAAGCCTGAGACATGCGCCCTGCATGGCACACGTGTTCAATCTGGTTGTCAAGCGGTTCCTGAAGTGTTCCCCCATCTGCAAGACATCCTAACAATGGGAAAGAAACTTTGCATGCACTTCAGCCACTCGTACACCGCAAAGCACACCCTCCTTGAGCTGCAGCGTCAGAATGGCATCCTCCGACATGGTCTGATTTGTGACACTTCCACACCTTGGAATTCCACCCTCCATATGACCGACTATATGAACAGAGAAAAGCCATCACCAATTTCTTGATGATCCAAGCAGATAGGGGGACTCTCCTGTGTAACTTCAATGTCAACCAGTGGCAGCTCATACGTGACACCTGCCATTTGCTGAGGCCCTTTGAGGAAGCTACATTATTAGTCAGTCGCCAGGATTTCGGGATGAACAACGTCATTCCAATGCTTCATCCACTACAACACGTGTTGGAAACGATGGCTGGTCAGGGCACTAGGGATGTGGCGCCTACATCTCACGGCCACATGAGCCCTGTGGGGGCTGAACTGGAGGAAGAGGAGGAGGGGGAGGGGCACAGTGGAGCACAGTTTGATGGGCAGTTTTTCTAGTCATCTGACAGGAGAGGAGGAGCAGGAGCAGCTAGAGGAGCTAGAGGGTTATGAGGAAGGCGAGACAGAGGACCCAGACACACCGTGGCAGTATGCAGTGGAGATGGAGGCATGGAGTCCCTCCGAGTCACTAGCACAAATGATACCATGCAAGCTCACTTGCTTGCGTAGTGACTGCCGAATTATCACCATTCGGCAGCGGGATGACTTCTGGCTCTCCACCTTAATGGATCTTCGCTACAAAATTGGGGTCTTTTTTACACCCACTGAAAGGGAGGACAAACTGACCTACTACAGACATCCTATGTAGTCAGTTGGCCGATGCCTATCTACGCCATCGTCCATCCTCTCGCAGGTCTGACACGGGGGGGCACAGCCATGGCTGCTGAGGAGGGGTGGGGTGGCAGGAGCAGTACCAGCTCCATCAGCAGCAGCCTGAGTCTACAGTCACTGATGAGTAGCTTTCTTCACCCGCATAGTGAAGCAACTCATCAACAGCAGGTAGACCTGGAGCAGGACCTGAACCAGCAGGTGGTGGCATACCTGGACATGCCCATGCTAACACACCTTGAAGATCTGCTGGACTTTTGGGCAGCCAAACTTGATTTTTGGCCAAAACTAGCAGAGTTTGCCGTGGAAAAGCTGTCCTGCCCGACCAGTAGTGTGCCATCAGAGCATGTGTTTAGTGCGGCAGGGCCATAGTCACCCCAAGGAGAACTCGTAGGTCCACGAAAAATTTTGAGAGACTGACCTTTGTGAAGCTGAATCAGGCATGGATCAGCCAGGATTTCCACCCACCAATGCCTGATGCATGAAAGTAGATTGACCATGGTGCCACACCAAACTTCACAAATATGGATAGTGCAAAACATATTTAAGGTGCTGCTCCCCAGTTACAGACATTCCTCCGCATCAGACCACAAGTAAGTATTGAGGATATGCATTACGTAAAACTTAACTTTTATTAATATTCTTAGGATAAAATATCTGGACCTTAAAAGTTTTTTTTAAATGAAACAAAAGAAAAGGTGTGCAAAAAACACCATGTGCCACCTACACCACCAAGTATTGATCTGATGCAAAGACCTCTAAAAGGTGGAAGGGAACAACGTATGGTCTATTGTAACCGGTGGGGATAAAAACTTCCCCTGTGAGGCCCTGCTCTCGCATTATTAATTACCTTCTTGGCAAGTGTTACTTGCCCAAAAATGGGCTGCCCCACACAGGAACCTCTCCCTATTTCCCCCTACAAACACTGCCATTTCTGTGTTTTTTTTTAGTGGAAATAGAGAGTTTTCTGTGTGGGCCACCATTTTTAGGGTGAGTAACAATTGCCAAGAAGGGAATTAACCCCTTAAGGACTCAGCCCTTTTTCACCTTAAGGACTGAGCCCTTTTTCACAATTCTGACCACGTCACTTTAAGCATTAATAACTCTGGGATGCTTTTACCGATTATTCTGATTCTTTTTTCGATTGTTTTTCGTGACATATTCTACTTTATGTTAGTGGTAAATTTTTTTTGAAAATTTAGAAAATGTTGCATTTTTCTAACTTTGAAGCTCTCTGCTTACAATGAAAATTGATATTTCAAATAAATTTTATATTGATTCACAAATACAATATGTCTACTTTATGTTGGCATCATAAAATGGACATATTTGAACTTTTAGAAAAAATTAGAGAGCTTTAAAGTATAGCAGCAATTTTCTAAATTTTCATGAAAATGGAAAAATCTGAAGGGACAGATGTTACAGAACTACAACTCCCAGCATGCCTGGGCAGCCTAGGCATGCTGAGAGTTGTAGTTTGGCAAGATCTGGAGGGCAACCGTTTTGGCACCACTGTAATAGTGGTCTCCAAACTGTGACCCTCCAGATGTTGCAAAACTACAACTCTCAGCATGCCCAGATAGCCTTTGGCTGTGTGGGCATGCTGGGAGTTGAAGTTTGGCAACCACTAGGAAGGGCAGCAGTAAATATCGCCCCCTTCCTTTCCCTCCCCCCACCGTCGCTTCCCTACCTGCGCCGCTGATCTCCGCAGTCTCCAGCGATGATCTGCGGTCCCCACGGCATCTTCTTCTCAGGTACAGGCCACCATCTACTCCCCCCGTTCTGCCCGACATCCAGGGGTGGGCAAAATGGGGGGTTTCTATGGCAACCCCCTGTCGTGCACTGCCATTAGTCAGAACTCCGTTCTGACTAATGGCAGGGGATAGGAGGAAATCGCAGCACTGCGACCTCGCTCCTATACCTCAGGATGATCGGGGCTGTCACTGACAGCTCCGTTCATCCCTTTTTTCCGAGTGATCGGGTCCCCAGAGACCTGATCAGCCCGGAATAGGAGAAAATCGCATGTCTGAATTGACATGCGATTTTCTCCGATTGCCGACATGGGGGGGGGGGGGGGTCTCAGGACGGGATGCCTGCTGGATGATTTAAGCAGGCATCCCGGTCCGGTCCCCAACCGGCTAGCGGCAGGGACCGGAATTTCCACGGGCCTATCCATACGCCCTCAGTCCTTAAAGACTTTAAAACGGGGCGTATGGATACGCCCGCTGTCCTCAACAGGTTAAAGGGGTACTCCGGTTGTAAACTTTTTTTTTTTTTATCAACTGGTACCAGAAAGTTAAACAGATTTGTAAATTACTTCTATTAAAAAAATCTTAATCCTTCCAGGATTTATTAGCTGCTGAATACTACAGAGGAAACAATTTTCTTTTTGGAGCACAGTGCTCTCTGCTGACATCATGAGCTCAGGGCTCTCTGCTGACATCTCTGTCCATTTTAGGAACTGTCCAGAGCAGCATATGTTTGCTATAGGGATTTTTTCCTACTTTGGACAGCTCTTAAAATGGACAGAGATGTCAACAGAGAGCACTGTGCTCATGAGGTCAGCAGATAGCTCTGTGTTCCAAAAAGAAAATAATTTCCTCTGTAGTATTCAGCAGCTAATAAGTACTGGAATTTTTAATAGAAGTAATTTACAAATCTGTTTAACTTACTGGCACCAGTTGCCCTTTAATAGGGCAAGAGTAGGGCCTTACAGGGGAAGTTTTTACCCCCACCTGCTACAATGGAAAATAAGTTGTTTCCTTCCCCCTTTTTGAGGAAAGTGTTACTCGTCTTAAAAAGTGCGGCCCCACACAGGAACCAATCCCTATTTCCACCTAAAAACCCTGGGAAATGGCAGTGTTTGTAGGTGAAAATAGGGAGAGGTTCCTGTGTGGGGCTGCCCTTTTTAGGGTGAGTTACACTTGCCAAGAAGGGAATAAATAATGCAAGAGTAAGGCCTTACAGGGGAAGTTTTACCCCCATCTGTTACAATGGACCATACATTGTTCCCTTCCACCTTTTAGAGGTCTTTGCATCACATCAATACTTGGTGGTATAGGTGGCACATGTTGTTTGCACACCTTTACTTTTGTTTGATTTTAAAAAATGTGGGGGTCCATATATTTTATCCTAACAATTGCACACTAACACTTTTACAAAAGAGACCATTTTCTTCTGCATAGCTGCCTCAGCTACTATTTTGATCCTACCACCTGCCTGATGCCACACATCTGATGCCAAGTTCTCCTTTTTTCACCAACCTTCGCCACCGGGTACGGGTATTGCCACCCACCGTACCACTCTTTCACCGGGTCACTTTCAGGACTCCCTATGCTGCTGCTGCCACCTCCAGGCTGTCTCATTCTGCCACCATATGTTCTCCTCATGCTGATTCCAGCTCCAGGCTGTCTCATCCTGCCACCATATGTTCTCCTCATGATGCTGCCTGCTCCAAGCTGTCTCATACTGCCACCATATGCTCTCCTCATGCTGCCACCACCTCCACGCTGCATCATTCAGCCACTATATAGTCTCCTCATGCTTCCGCCACCTCCAGGCTGTGTCATTCTGCCACTATATGTTCTCCTCATGCTGCCGCCAACTGCAGGCTGTGTCATTAAGCCACTATATGGTCTCTTCATACTGCCGCCAACTCTAGGCTGTGTCATTCAGCACCTATATGTTCTTCTTTTGCTGCCTCCAACTCCAGGCTGTGTCATTCAGCCTCTATATGGTCTCCTCATTCTGTCACCAACTCCAGGCTGTGTCATTAAGCCACTATATGGTCTCCTTATGCTTCCGCCACCTCCTTGCTGTGTTATTCAGCCTCTATATGTTCTTCTCATGCTGCCGCACACTCCAGGCTGTGTCATCCAGCCACTATATGGTCTCCTTATGCTGCCACCACCTCCATGCTGTGTCATTCAGCCACTATATGATCTCCTCATTCTGATGCCACCTCCAGGCTCTGTCATTGTGCCGCTCTGCGCCTCTGATCTGCATGTCATACTGAATAACAGTGTTATTTCACTAACCCAGCACACACCCTATGCGTGTTACAGCAAGAGTAAGTGTTCTACACCCCTATTGAGGCTCTCTGTAGGCCAGAAATTGCCATTTTTAATAGCGATTCGCTGCGAATAAATTCGGAACAAAACAAATTTTGGGGGAAAATTCGGCAAATCGGCCGAATCAAATTTTTCTGAAATGTGCTCATCTCTAATTATTGTTCTTTTCTGACTGGCAACATTGATTCCTGCTGACATCTCTGCTTGTCTCGGGAACTGCTCAGAGTAGAAGAGGTTTTCTATTGGGCTTTGCTCCTACTCTGGACAGTTCCCGAGACAGGTGTCATCAGAGATCACTTAGACAGAAAAGAACAACTCAACTTCAGCAGCTCATAAGTAGTGAAAGGATTGAGATTTTTTTTATTAGAAGTAATTTACAAATCTGTTTAACTTTCTGGAGCCAGTTAATATATAAAAAAAAGTTTTTTTCCTGGATAACCCCCTTTAAATAGGCAGCTGAGCCGGTGAGGTCACATAAGGTATCTCACTGGCTAAAGAGACAGAACCACAGATAGGCCAGGGTGTCGCCATAGCAACTACAAAGTAAGCCAGATATGAGAAAAGTTTAACCGATTGGACCAAACTGGGATAAGTCATTGCACATTGTATATGTACAATACTAGCATTCTGTTAGCTCAACAGCTGAGCTTACACGATCTGTACCTAGAGATTACTGTTTTATAAGGTTGGGCCCCTCGGGCAACTTCTAAGACCAGAGTGAGCTTTGATCTTTGGCAGTCTAACCCTATAGATGTCACTAGCAACTGTGGCATTTAGTGGATTGACAGGAGGAGGGTGCTCCCATGTAGCCCATTAATAGCCTCACAATTGGCTCATTCTTAGCGATTGGTAGGTGCCAATGGTTGCCATAGTATCTAGAAGTAAAATCATGGTCTCTGGGTCTACCATGTACAGAATCTTGTTAAGGTAAAAAACAAACAAAGTAAAGAAATTGTCAATTAAAAAAAGGCACCTTTTTCCCTAAAAAGACCTATGGTAACAAACAGTCTTAGAAAATTAGTATCTTATTTATATCTTACTTCCCATAGTAATGCAGTTAAAGGGAATATTAAAAAATGCCATATCCACTGCGGATTTGATGCTGTGTTCAACCATACATTTCTGTTGATTTACCAGAATGAAATCTGCAGAAGCAATTTCACAGCAGAGACGATATGTGTGAATGTGCAACAAAAAAACTAAAAACTATTCTAGAATTGCGGTTTTTAGTCACCTTGCCTCCAAATAGAATAAGAGAGTATAATTTATCTAAAGGTCACATGTACCAATGAAAATTACAGCTTGTCCTGCAAAAAACAAAGTCATGGGACTCTCTTAACTGTAAATTAAAGTTATGGCTTTCAGAATATGACAACTTAAAAGTGTCTTTTTTGTGCAAAAGTCAAACATAAAGAAAAAAATGTGTATAACTTTAATCGTACCTACTAACAGAAGAAACATAACATGTAATTTATGCTGCAAGGTGAATGCTTTAAAAAAAATTGTTCATCTTGTCTCCCCGAAAATGTCATAACTGATTGAAATGTCTTATGTAACTAAAAATGGTACAAATCCAAACTATAGCTTGTCCCACAAAAACAAGCACTGACAAAGGATTTTTAATTGGTTAATCCAAGATAATTTATTATTGATCCACAGGATAGTTGATAATTGCCTGATCAGTAGGGATCAGAACACCTGGACTCTCACAAAATACAAGAATGGGGGTCCTGAGCGCCTAGTCTGCTGCTTCATTCACACACTGTAGGACTTCTTAAGACAGCTGAGTGCTGTGCTTATCTATCTTTGACAGTCCCCAGATCGCCATAAGAATTTCAGGCCCCAATATTGCCTAACCTTCTGTTCCTTCCCCCCAGACAGTGCAGGGGAAAAGAACTGGCAGCATGTATAATTTGACCCAGGCCCCTGACAGCAGTACTGCCCTGATGGCTTCCCTGAGCAATCCCCTGGGTAGTTTGAATGGTGTGGCAATGTAAATAAATGACCCCTGTTTCATTTAAACAAAAGCAATTGGGATCCCTGTTCTTGTGATTATCCTGTGGATGGGTGGTAAGTTTGAATTTTTTGAAAATTCCTTAAAGTGTGTTCACATGGTGGACATTTTTCATTTGGAAATTCCATTGCAGCAGACTCCCTTTATTTTCAATGTGTGGTCTCCCAGTGCAAGATATGCCCTGTCAGGTCCTGGTGTCCCTCTGCTCCAAGTACTGTACTGTATTGTGTTCTGATTTACTGTACAATGATTTCTAATGGAAGTGTTATGTTACCTTTATTAAATGTTATTGTGCCTTTAAGGTGGTGTAATGCAGGAAAAACCATGTGATCCTTATGCCCAATGGGATGCCCCCTGGCCTGTGCCTTAAGTAGTTAGTGTAGGGGGGAGGGGTCTAGTTAGTTAGAGCTGAGGTAGCAGTGTGGAGAGGAGTTAGAAGTCTATGAGAAGTCAAAGTCAGTAGCCACTCATCTACAAGTGTCCCGCCTCACAGGACCAGTCTGAAAATCTAAGAGAGTAGGAGATAGAAAGCCTCAGGCAACTCTTGGTCCAAACGTCTTAAAGGGGTACTCCGCCCCTAGACATCTTATCCCCTATCCAAAGGATAGGGGATAAGATGTTAGATCGCCGCAGTCCCGCTGCTGGGGACCCCGGGGATCGCTGCTGCAGCACCCCGCCATCATTATAGCACAGAGCGAGTTCGCTCTGTGCGTAATGACGGGCGATACAAGGGCCGGAGCAGCGTGACATCATGGCTCCGCCCCTCATTACATCACGGCCCGTCCCCTTAATGCAAGTCTATGGCATGGGGCGTGACAATCGCCATGCCCCCTCCCATAGACTTGTATTGACGGGGGCGGGGCGTGACATCACGAGGGGCGGAGCCGTGATGTAACGATGCTCCGGCCTCTGTATTGCCCGTCATTATGTGCTCAGCGATCTCGTTTTGCGCAGTAGTGATAGCGGGGTGCTGCAGCAGCGATCCCCGGGGTCCCCAGCAGCGGGACCCCGACGATCTGACATCTTATCCCCTATCCTTTGGATAGGGGATAAGATGTCTAGGGGCGGAGTGCCCCTTTAAGTCCAAATCCTGGCGGTAGGAATTTCAATAGGATACCTCTGTAGAGAGTTCAAATCCACATGGGTTGTCTTAAGTCACTAGTCAAAGTCTGCAGCAACTAAACTCACTCAAGTCAAGTATCAGAGAGGAGAGTCTACCATAAGTCTCAGCACGATAAATGGATACATTGGGTTATGCTGCATTTCCCCTGCTCTGATCTGCATTGTCAAGGATTGTAACATCTGTCCTGATCCTCGATAAAGCCAGTTTTCCATAACCCTCCATCTGGATTATTTATTACCTCAGTGCTTGGCCCAGGAGGACTGCAACCTTTGGAGCGGGGTGAGTAACGCTACCCTGTCATTATGAACTGTGTCAATTATCACCCATTGTCACTGCCAGGACACAAACACTATGGCCGGCATTTATCATTTTAGGTGTAAATGAAGCTTTTTTCTACAGCTTTTTTGTGTGTGCTGGCAATGTGTCGGAGAACCAAATTTATTAAATGGTCACAGAGCATTTGATACATTTTGTGCGGGTCACTTTTTCTGAAATTTCTCTCTTCACATACACTAAAAAGCTAAGCTAAGTCTGGGCTGGTGTAGTTTTAGAGACTTCAATGGCGTTGCACCTTTTTTGTGCCTTTTCACAAAAAGGCGCAGTTCATAAATCCCTTCCAAAATCAGTGGATTGCAACTCAAAATCTGCAGAAATGTGTAGAAATGTATAAACCTGCTAGTGCCTTTTTTGCGCCTTTTGTAGACACAAAAAACTGTATAAAGACAATGATAAATGTTGGCTGGAACTGTCCGGAGCAGGAGAAGTTTGCTCTGGGGATTTGTTCGTGCTCTGGACAGTTCCTTACATGGACAGAGGTGTCAGCAGAGCGCAGAACAACTCAACTTCTTCTGTAATATTCATCAGCTGATAAGTATTGGAAGGATTGAACATTTTTAATAGAAGTTATTTACAAATCTGTTTACATTTCTAGAACCAGTTGATATGAAAAAATAAAAAATTCCCACTGAAGTATCCCCTTAAAGCGAAAATTACAATCCTCATGGAATTCATTTAGGGGTGTAGTGAGCATTTGGACCCCACACCCACAGGTGATTCCCAGAACCTAAATGGAATCTGTCATCAGTGTCACCCACACTAACCTGTTGGTACAGGCTGGTAGTGTGGGTAACACTGATGATAACAAAACATACCTATCCCTGATCCATTGCTCCATTGATCGGTTATCTTCCTTATTCCGACGGCATGCTTTGTACACAGCAGGAGCATTCTGACGTCACCGCTGCTGCTTCCTCAGCAGCAGCCTGCTGCCAGTTTATGCCACCATAAGGTGTTTTTAGTACGTACCTGCCAGACAGCAATGGACATGCTATAGGGGCTAAATGGCTATGTTGTGAGATTACCATAACGCTGAGGCAAGCTTTTTGTGAACTGGGTATTTCCTGTTGGAGTTCTGTCTCTTAAACTACATATCCCATGATCCCTTGTTTGAAAGTGTGCGGTCACTTTCCTCACTTCAACATATCAGCCACCCAACCCATTGAAACACTAATGAGTTGAATTCCATTCAAAAGACCAGTGTTTTCTAAAAAACAAAAAAAAAAGTGCCTCCAGCTGTTGCAAAATGAGCTCTATCCGACACAGCTTTTGCTCTACCCATTGAAGAAGGACTAGTGAGGTCATGTCTTGACGCTTTTGACAAAACCTGAGTAATTTTGTATGCTGTTAAAAATAAATTTTGGTGTGGAAATAACAGAAGAGTTGCAAGACCACTGTCACACACAGGTACAGACACTGTATTATTAACTACACTAACTTTACAGCCCCTGTAGCATAGTCAAATAAAAAAAAATCCTGGAATACCACTTTAAAGACGATAACGGCTCAACAGGACCACGGATCGGGGGTAGGTAAGTATTGCTATAATCAGTGTCACCTGCACTACTAGCCTGTACCAACAGGTTAGTGCAGTTGACACTGAAGACAAATTCCCTTAGGTTCTGGAAACCACCTGTGGGTATGGGGTCAAAATGCTCACATCACCCCTAGATGAATTCCATGAGGATTGTAGCTTCCAAAAAAGGGTCAACTGCCAAGGACTTACTCTGCACTGGTACCGCAGTCCAGCATATGTGACATGACCACATACCCAGAAGAAATTGTGTTACAAATTTTGGTGTGCTTATCCAACTGTGTTCCTTGTGAAAATGTTATGAATTTTTTAAATTTTTTTGCTTTAAACTTTCGTTTTCACAGTCCAATGCTGAAAACATTCCTAATGCACTTGTCGGGTCTACATGCTCATGTATATATTTTCCAATAGCGAATCACTTCTAAAGGGGTTTCCAGTGGATTGTTACCACATCAAAAAATGCAAGATGGTGGTACTTCCTTTCTAAACCTTACCTGTGCCCACAAGGCAGTTCATGACCAATAATCGGGTACTGGGTGAAAAATTTTGGAGAGCTTTTTCATTGAAACTATGTGTTATTAGAAAGATTAGATTTTCTAATTTTTATGGCTTAATTGTCCCTTGCAAACCACTTTACAGGAAGGGGCATTCAGTTTGGCAGTGATGATGTTTTCCATCACAGGAACTTCCACTCTAACTCTCCTTAGCAGAGTTGTGTAGTGTAAACCCTGCAACCAATCATTTCCCGGTGGCAGCATATTGCCCTCCACTCTCTCTGTGTGTCTCTATGTCTGCTCCCAGTGCTCGCTCTCACCATGCTGCTTGACATACTAAGGTGTGCAAAGAGACCTGCATGTCCTGCCCGAACTTCTGGGACTGTGTTTTGGTGCACCATAAGGCTGAGCGTCTTTTAAAAACAAGGCCCTCAAGTGGTGGCTGAAATAAAGTAGTTTGTTTATAAAAAAACAAACAAACAGTATTTTCCACAGGTTAACCCCTGGAAGACATGCAATGTACAAGTAGGTTGTGGGGCTCTGCAATCACTGCCTCTCCCGACACGGTAATCGGGCCAATATGGCTGCTGTAATTGGTAGCTGGGGATCATTCACTAATGGCAGACATCAGCGATCACGCTGATATCTACCCTTTAACCCTTTAAAGCATTAGGATTGCTTTATGAGACTCTTTGGAACACCCACAATACGATCGTGAGGGTCCAAGGAGTCAAGATGGCTACTGGAGTTTTCCTTACCTGCTCCAGGGGCGTGAGGAGTACAGTTTTTAAGATTGGATGATTTCTGGGGGAGGGGTTAATATGCAAGCCTCTCAAATGCACCTCAGAACTCAAATGGCCTCTACAAAATAGATTTTGGAAATTAAAACTTACATAATATAAAGAATGACATGTATATTTGTAATATATATTGGTTGAAAAATGTGTATATTTTTGGGTAAAAAAAAATCTGTCTTGTCCCTGCAGCTAATGCCCTTGTTTATCTGTGTGAAGACAAAATACAGGAAGTGTGGACAGGACAAGCAGGGCTTTGTGCAATGAAGCTCTATGACACGCCCCCTGCTCTCACAGCAGGATGATTGACAAGCCAGGAGCCTGCACAGAGCCCTGTCCCTCCCACACTTTCTGTATTTAGTCCCAGCCAAGACACATACAGTATGTAATAGCTACAGGGACAGCATTTTTTCACCCAAAATACACACATATATATATATATATATATATATATATATATATATATATATAAATGTAGAAAAAGCGCAGCACTCCTCAATTACGTGAAAAAAAGTGGTGGTTTATTGGCTCACATAGCAACAACGTTTCTGTCCTACCATAGGACCATTTTCAAGATTTATACATATAATCTTATTATCTACATTATGGAAAACGATTTTACAAATGATACGTAAATTTTAATTTTCCTAATGTTTGGAAAAAAATAAGTGTATTTAAACTACTGACTTATATCTTAGATATTATGACATTGATGAAAATGTAATGAAGATAATTCTTGGGAACTCCCATTGATATATTTTCTTTTACTTATCCTCTTTCATTTTTCTTTGTTATTTGTTACAAAAATTTTTTAAAAATTTACAAATAAACAGTTTTATATATATTTGTGGTCAGAGCTCACCGAAACCGTGAGCGTACTTAGGTACCTAGACAACAACCCCTACCTAACTGGAATCTAAGCAGTCTGAAATGTGCCCATACTGCAGCGTATAGAGTAGGCCTGAATAAGAGGGCATACCCTGTAGTAAATATGTGTCATTAAGGGAGGGTGGGTGGGAGCGAAGAACCCACGGCGTGCAGGGAAGGTGAGCCGCGGGTCCTTATGTACCTCCCGCTCCTCCCACAAATACGTCTAATATATTAGCCTTAATACTTGTGGTCGGAGCTCACCGAAACCGTGAGCGTACTTAGGTACCTAGACAACAACCCCTACCTAACTGGAATCTAAGCAGTCTGAAATGTGCCCATACTGCAGCGTATAGAGTAGGCCTGAATAAGAGGGCAAAACTCAGAAATTCAAATCATAATACTTTATTTACATAATCATCACATGACAAGAGACTGAAAAGCGGACGCCATCTCCTTGCGAGGATTAGGTATATATCTCATGTAGCTAGCAGATTTCCAGCGACCAAGTTGTTTAATGACGTGCGCCGGAACTTCGTTTCGAGACGCGGCGGTGGCCGCCCCTATACGAAATGAATGGCTCAATAGAGAGGACGGATCACCTCCCATAGACTTGATCAAAACGCGTAAATATTTAATAAAAACAGAAGTGGTTAAGGAATCATTATGAAATCATAACAGAGGAGTGTCAGGCCTACTAAATAGACATTGTCCCAACAGCGTGTCGGGAAATTTCACCGGGCACCATTTATGAGTAGTGGGGAAATACCGGACCTCTACCACTTGGCCTGGAAGAGCTGTCTTAGTCACCGTCAAAGACAATACATAATGCTCCGCCTCACGTACTAGCTGACTAAACTTGAGATAAGAACTAACAGAATTGCAGCTAGTAAATTCCCCGGGTCTTACAAATCCATAATACCCCAGATACATAGCTGCTTTTAAAGATAAACTATTAATTAAACCAAACGGGGCATTATCTAACATATCGGAAAGTTTCCTAAAAACATCACCAGAAATGGGCTGCCTAACGGGTGCCCTAGGAACCTCCCTTTGAGCAACACCCTTCAGTGCTGCCTTGACTAAACGGGAGTAAAACAATGACGCCCTGTCTGGGTCAGTCAAGGACAGATGGTGTTGAATACCCGTCAGATATAACTTAATAGTACTATGGGTTAAGTGTAGATCAGTGTGGCAAAACCCAAAGAATGCTAAAACAAAAGACACTGATCTTATGTCCCCTTCTGGAAAATCAGTATGAAATTTGGAGAATGCTCTCCAAGCTGTGTCATAAATCCTACAAGTATTAGCAGATAATGAATTAACGATAAGTTGTTTGGCTACTTGCCAGTGTCCCTCTAATCAAACATCAGTGTATGTAGCAGTGGGATGAGAGCCCCTGTTAGCTCTGCCTCTGGCATCACCTGAAAGAAAAGTGAGAGATTCCTTCTAGAGAGAGCATCGGCAGCCACATTCTGAATACCACTTATGTGAGCGCAAGTATAATTAAATCCATGATGTAGCGATAACCATACTAATCTTCTAGCGAAAGACATAATTAAAGAACATTTTGACCTGCCTTTCAGAAGCACCTCTACTATGGCAGTATTATCAGATACGAACAATACCGTGGTCTTTCTCCAGTACTGACCCCAAGCTTGCGCTGCCGCCACTATAGGATATAACTCAAAGAGTGCTGAATTGCGCTGAAAACCAGGCAGCATACTGACTTCTGGAGGCCAAGAGCTTGCCAACCATTTTGTGCCGCAGATAGCAGCAAAACCTGAAATAGCAGAAGCATCGGAAAAAACTATTGATCACTGACTTTCGGAATGAAAAATGACACGCCATTCCAGTCACGTAAAAATAATTCCCACATGCTTAGATCAGATATCGCCTGCCGGTCTAGCTGGATAATGCTGTGCTGTTCTGGGACTGTAGGCAAAAGTTCTAAAAGTCGGGAAATGAAAGTGCGGCCTTGCGGAATTATTCGCATAGCGAAATGTAACATTCCTAAAACTGACTGTAACTCTACCTTTGATATGTGAGGATTTTCTTTAAATCTGGAAATAACTGCTTTGACTCTCTGCAGCTTCTCCTGAGGCAACCTAGCTTCCATATTTTGGGAATCTAGTACAATCCCCAAAAAGTGATAACCTTCAATGGGCCCTCTACTTTCTTGGGGGAAACTGGAACTGCTAACTGTTCAAAAACTGTTAACAATATGTCTAGATCTCGCGGGGGTTTATGCGGAGGTTCAACAAGCAAAAAGTCGTCTAAATAATGTATAACGTGACCACATGAAAATCTATTCTCTAGAATCCAATGAAGCGCTTCCGCAAACCTGTTAAATAACCACGGGCTACTCCTTGCCCCAAAAGTCAGCTTGACTGCAAAATAATAATTACTCATCCATTTGATGCCATGCCATTTCCACATTTCCTGAGGCTGAATGGGCAGGAGCTTGAATGCATCAGATATGTCAGCTTTAGCGAGCCAAGACCCCCGCCCCATATTGAGGATGATGGCAATAGCACTATCAACGGAGGCATACTTTAACGAAAATTCCTCTGCAGGTATGAGGGAGTTAAGACTAGGAGTAGACTTAGAATATGGCGCGGACAAATCATAAATCAACCTTTTTTTATTGGACAATTTACCCGTAATCAAACCAATGCGACTTACTCTCCACATGTCAAAAGGAGGTTGGGAAAAGGGGCCTATGATAAATCCTTTGTCCAATTCTGCCTGTATGAGAAGCGAAACAGTGTCTGGATCCGCCAAGGTTGATAACAGATTATCACACTCATAGGTGCCTGAGGAAGCGTCACGAACCCTACGTGGAATCCAGCACGGAACCCATTGAGCAGGAATTGGACAAAGCGCTGGTCAGGGTGATCTTCCAAGAACAAACCTAGAAACTCAGTGTTCACTATGCCTAGTCAGAACTTCTCCGTTTTTTGGGAGCAAGATGTCTTGGGGTGAGCATGAAAACAGATTGTGCAAATATACATTAACCTGCACTGACCAAAGTTACACGACGTGTAATTAAAGGGAACCTCTCATCTAAAAAACTTTTGATATATTATAGATTAATGTATGCAGAATTACTTTACAATTGCATGTTATTAAAAAATATGCATTTTTCTATTTAATTTTCCATTTTGAAGAGATGACCACTAGGGGTCTCCCTACCAGTCCTGGCAGCCAGCATTTCAGACTCATGCTGGAGTCCTAAACACTACGAGCTGCCAGTCTGCTTTGTTCACAAAGGAGAACACTCAGAGTTGCCAGCCTGCTTTGTTCACAGCCTGTTTGGCTGTGAACAAAGCAGGCTGGCATCTCTGAGTGTTTAGGACTCCAGCATGAGTCAGAAATGCTTGCTGACAGGACTGATCGTGAAAAATACAATAGAAAGAAGCATATTTTTCATTAACATGCTATTGGAAAGTTATTCAACATTCATTAATCTAAAATATATCAAAAGTTTATTTGATGAGAGGTACCCTTTAAAATTATTGCATATTTGTGGCTTTCCCAAAAAACAGATAGGCCGTCCCAGTTTATCAGTCAAACCTGACACTCTATTACTCTTAGAATAGGAACCTGAAGTACTAGGCTTACTCACTGTAGCGTCAGAATTCGCCAGATGGCACCATTCTGAGGAATGGGTGGTAGATTGGCATCTGGCGCATGCTGGGGCTTTAAGACCCGCAAAATGGTTGCAATAGATCTCAGTATCTACCACCGCCGAATTGACTTCATAGTTAAACTCACTCAAGGCAGCTGCAGCTTTGGCAGAAAAAGACTTATGATAATCATAAAAGGTGTGACCCCCGTACTTATGATAAAATTCCGTAATACAGATGCTGGTCTAGCTCCTCCCTCCTACCCGGCTTAACTGTGCAGATAATGTCTCTATAAATACTGAAAGACATTATAAACTCAGACAACGTTAGCTTCCTGTTGAGCCTCACATCCTTGGATTTTAGAATCACCGACACCTCACCACAGGCTATAGTTTTGTTTTCGGACAAATCATGTGTGGCTATCAACAGGGAAGCTAGGTTTACATCTTTGCCCTCGATAATGTCTTTCTTGATATGTGCCGGTAGAAAATGGCCTGGAGCGATATTAGGGATGACAGCCACTGTATCTGGACGGCTAACTTGCTACGCTGGCAAGTGAGTGGTGGGAGGAGCTGTAGGATTCGAAACGTTCCTGCTCTCTAAAGCCTCGACTCTAGTTTGCATATCTGACATGTTGTTGGACATATTGTTAATGAGAGCATGAAGCTGCGTTGACGACGTATGAAGTGTGTTCATGGAGACCTCCTCATTAGAGGGACCAGCAGTGTTGGCCATCATGAATCTGTAAAGTTCTGCCTTCCTAGCAGTCGCTGGGAAGGGGATCCCCCTTTTGACGAGTTCGGCCGTGATCTTCGGAATAGTCCAATTCCGCAGAGATGACACGCTAGCCTGCTCTGAACCAAACTACCAAACTGCAACTACCAAACAAAGACTATAACACATAACCTGTGAAGTAACTGAGTGCCGCTGGTGACCACGCATGCTCGTGAATACTCCCAAGCCATAAATAGAAGGACATGTGGTGACTGTAATCTTGACAGAAATGCACCAAAGTAATCGCAACCCAAAGGCGTGTTGGGTTCATGAGGCGATTACCAAAAGTAATAAGCAAGAATCTTACCCGGAATAGATGGAGCAGAACTTCCTAAAGTGAAGACAACAACAAGCTTGATATTAGAAATACAACCCAAACTATATCACCTATACCTGGACTATAATCAAATTACATCAAGGTGATCAATAGAAATGCACACTTAAAGGGGTACTCGGCCCCTAGACATCTTATCCCCTATCCAAAGGATAGGGGATAAGATGTCAGATCGCCGGGGTCCCGCTGCTGGGGACCCCGGGGATGGCTGCTGCAGAACCACGCTATCATTACTGCGCAGAGAGAGATCGCTCTGCACGTAATGACGGGCAATACAGGGGCCGGAGCATCGTTACATCACGGCTCCGCCCCACGTGACGTCACGGCACGCCCCCGTCAATAGACTTGCATTAAGGGCGGAGCCAAGACGTCACGCTGCTCCGGTCCCTGTATCGCTCTGCGCAGTAATGATGGCGGGGTTCCGCAGTGGCAATCCCCGGGGTCCCCAGCAGCGGGACCGCGGCGATCTAACATCTTATCCCCTATCCTTTGGATAGGGGATAAGATGCCAGGGGCGGAGTACCCCTTTAAACATGACCGATTGACGTGAACACATACCAATTAAAGACGAGTCGACTGTAGAAATATGATGACCACACCAGCTCCAGGTGTTACAGACACCTAGCTGTCTTAACTGATCAACCTGAAAGACAAAACCACGAATCCATGACTGAAAAACGAGAACCGAAAACCCTGAGGTAACCGCAACCTGAAGGCGTGTCAGGTTCATGAGGCGATTACAAGGGACTGACCTCCCCCACATACCAGCAAGAATAGCCGACTATAAAAATGAAGCGAAAATAGATCCTTGCGCAGATATAGGCCAACTGTAATCTTGGGGATAACAAAGCAAACACTTTTTTTATTTTTTTTATATATATATATAATGACAGACCAACAACATAGTAAACCCCCACTTACCTACCTAAGACAAGAGAGTTAACACCAGTTATAATGGCAGAACTGAAACAGCTACGTGCCGAACACTGAATCTCTGAAAAACAGACAAGGCATTCACTCCGCATACTATCAAAAAAAAAAAAAAAAAACACGATAAGACATGAAAACCTTGCGCTGACTTACATGGTACTGTATGTGATCGAGCTGTACGTACCGAAAACTGAATGGTGAGTGTGTGCTAAACGAGGACTGCAACTGGTCGCTGACTGATTAGCACAACAGGCTACACCTATGAAAACATATATTAACAACATGTGCCAGATATCTAATTTAACTATGCAGATTATCAAACGTACCGAATGTTATCTGAGGATGTCCCAAACGTAGATAATAATGATGAGCTTGATCCTGTAGAAACATGACTAAATTAAGTCTCTTCTTCACTACCCCTCCTCTTCCCCATTTTTTATACCCACATACACCCATGTATATAGATATGCACACACACATATATATACATATACGCACATACATACATATACATACACACATGTACACATATACACTAAATACAATGCACAATACACATATATATACATATGTGTACCCCTACACGTTGATGCATTTATTTCATAAGAGAGTAAACGTGGTGAGGAAGGGGGGGCAACACAACCAGCTGAGCAAGAGGCGACATAGACCCAGCTGAGAACCACCCACGCTGACAACCCCCCTACCCCCTCTCCCCACCCCCTGACACTAAATAAGGCATGCACAAGCTACCAGGTGTAAGGCTGGATGAAATCATTGATAAAGAGTACAAAACACCCCAAGTGGCGTAGACCGAGCTGGCCTGCTGTATGGCCCAGAATCATGTATTGAATGCGCCACAAATCCCCTAAATAATCAGAGACCCCAGCATGAACGTGACCGAGCCGGGCTGCTAAAAGCACAGACCCCACATGTTGCGTGACTGAGCCAGCTTACTGAATACAACAGACCCGCATGTAGCGTGACCGAGCCGGCCTGCAATAAAACTCCCCCTTCCCCCCCTCGTAGCGTGAACTGAGCCGGCCTGCCTTACAGCATGTACAATGAAACATGAGAACAACCAAGGCTGGACTGAACGGGGACCCCTCTAGCCTCTAGCTTACCTCCGGAGCGAGGGAAAGTACCCCGCCCAGCCCAGCCACTAACCTGCTCGTATGCCGAGTGCGCCCGAAGCTCGCGAAGACGGTCAGCTGACCCGCCTAGTCAGCTGATCGGAAGTAGCGAAGAACCCACGGCGTGCAGGGAAGGTGAGCCGCGGGTCCTTATGTACCTCCCGCGCCTCCCACAAATACGGCTAATATATTAGTCTTAATACATATATTTATATATATAAATAACAATGACATAACCTAACATATAGCAAATGATAATTATTAACTAAGAGATCATTTAAAATGTTAAAAATTGCTAATTATTAACAAAAAGTGTTTTTTACTAAATCTACCACAATGAAAAAAACTCTCCGAATCTCTTGGATAAGTAAAGGCACCCAAAATGTATTATACATGATGGCCAAAAGAGGCCATGCATTCAAGAGGTTAATCTGCTTCTGTTCCCTTTAAGTTAAGGAGCAGCGTGGCTGCACAACTTTAAAGGGGTATTCCAGGCCAAAACTTTTTTTTTATACATCAACTGGCTCTGGAAAGTTAAACAGATTTGTAAATTACTTCTATTAAAAAATCTTAATCCTTCCAATAGTTATTAGCTTCTGAATTTGAGTTGTTTTCTGTCTAACTGCTCTCTGATGACTCACGTCCCAGGAGCTGTGCAGCTCCTATGGGGATATTCTCCCATCATGCACAGCTCCTGGGACGTGACATCATCATTGAGCAGTTAGACAGAAAACTTCAGAAGCTAATAACTATTGGAAGGATTAAGATTTTTTAATAGAAGTAATTTACAAATCTGTTTAACTTTCCGGAGCCAGTTGATATATATAAAAAAAGGTTTTGCCTGGAATACCCCTTTAATACTTTTTATCACCTAAACCTACAAAATTAGCCCAAAGTTATAATCAAAAATTCATCTTTATTAATGTATACAAAACAGGTAGAAAAAACACCCATAAAATGACCTACCCTGAAAAAAAAACCAACACAAAGCTAAGCAGGATATCACTGGGATATATACAGAAATCACGGTAATGCCAATATACAGTCTTGCAGTATTAATTTGGTCAGCACATAAGAGAACAATATCTCAAATCAAAACAATACCTAATTGTGACATGCTGACAGCTTCCCAGTGATGATCCTGCAACCTCGACATGTGTTTCGGATGATTCCTTTCTCAAGAGGCGCTACATGAGGTAGGAACTACCGGCTTTTTATATGGTCGCCCTCAAATGGCGCATGTAGCGGAACCGGACGCAGGCCGACTTCCGGGTGGCGATACCGACGGATGCGCGTCATAACTTGAAGCACATCCGCCCATACTGACTGCCCTCCGAAAGACGGCACAGCGCCACGAATCCGCGCATGCGCTCCGGGCGTAACCATCCTCTTTCTTGAGTATCAACTAGGGGAGCCGCATCGCATATCCCAACAAGGGAAAGGTACACAACATTATAAATTGTTTGCACTGTATTGAAAAATATATATATATAGGATAGAAATACTGATCATATATCAAATATCAAAAGTAGGAATACCATACTATTGGATCCTAAATCCAAATCAATTCTTACAATATAATTTTATAATAACCCTCATTGTCTATCACAGCAAGAATCATAAGGACCTATAATCCATACTAGTATCCATATCTATCGTATAATCTCTTTATATCTCTAGCAACTATGTATCCTTGTCCTTAGGGAGCCCCCTACAGACTAGTATGGAAACCGACACAAGAATCCCACAGCCTACACCCAAACATCCCCTATCCAATGATATATTCAAACCAAAACACCCATTTCAACATACAATAGATACCAATATTGATAATAATTCAGAAATAGTGAAAATCAATAATGTGTAAAAAATATGAAGTGAATGTATATATATATATATATACATTCACCCATGTACACACACGCGTACATGTGTATACACCCGCAAACATACCCATGCACGCACAACCCAACATCATCATACCCAGAGATAAAAATTGTTCATCATACTAATAATAATAATCCCATTATCTTCACATTATGATCACAAGCACATACAATGATCACAAACACATAATAGGGGGTTTATCACTAGGTGGTAACTGAGCCTTGCTCTCCTATGGGATTATTATTATTAGTATGATGAACAATTTTTATCTCTGGGTATGGTGTTGGGTTGTGCGTGCATGGGTATGTATGCGGGTGTATACACATGTACGCGTGTGTGTACATGGGTGAATGTATATATATACATTAACTTCATATTTTTTTACACATTATTGATTTTCACTATTTCTGAATTATTATCAATATTGGTATCTATTGTATGTTGAAATGGGTGTTTTGGTTTGAATATATCATTGGATAGGGGATGTTTGGGTGTAGGCTGTGGGATTCTTGTGTCGGTTTCCATACTAGTCTGTAGGGGGCTCCCTAAGGACAAGGATACATAGTTGCTAGAGATATAAAGAGATTATACGATAGATATGGATACTAGTATGGATTATAGGTCCTTATGATTCTTGCTGTGATAGACAATGAGGGTTATTGTAAAATGATATTGTAAGAATTGATTTGGATTTAGGATCATATAGTATGGTATTCCTACTTTTGATATTTGATATATGATCAGTATTTCTATCCTATATATATATATATATTTTTCAATACAGTGCAAACAATTTATAATGTTGTGTACCTTTCCCTTGTTGGGATATGCGATGCGGCTACCCTAGTTGATACTCAAGAAAGAGGATGGTTACGAACGGAGCGCATGCGCGGATTCGTGGCGCTGTGCTGTCTTTCGGAGAGCAGTCAGTATGGGCGGATGTGCTTCAAGTTATGACGCGCATCCATCGGTGACGCCACCCGGAAGTCGGCCGGCGTCCGGTTCCGCTACATGCGCCATTTGAGGGCGACCATATAAAAAGCCGGTAGTTCCTACCTCATGTAGCGCCTCTTGAGAAAGGAATCATCCGAAACACGTGTCGAGGTTGCAGGATCATCACTGGGAAGCCGTCAGCATGTCACAATTAGGTATTGTTTTGATTTGAGATATTGTTCTCTTATGTGCTGACCAAATTAATACTGCAAGACTGTATATTGGCATTACCGTGATTTCTGTATATATCCCAGTGATATCCTGCTTAGCTTTGTGTTGGTTTTTTTTTAAGGGTAGGTCATTTTATGGGTGTTTTTTCTACCTGTTTTGTATACATTAATAAAGATGAATTTTTGATTACCGTATTTTTCGCCGTATAAGACGCACTTTTTCTTCCCCAAAACGTGGGGGGAAAAGTTGGTGCGTCTTATACGGCGAATATACGCCCGTGGCTGCTGCTGGCGAGAGCGGGAAGTCAGCGGTAAGTACAGAGGCTGCGGCGGTGCGGTACAGCGCTGACTACCCGCTCCCCACCCGCAGCAGCCTCATGACCGCCGGTGAATTTTTCACCTCACACCGGCTATGTTTATTGCCCTACGCCTGGAACATACAGTTCCGGGTGCCGGGCAAGTGAATTACTAATAACTGTATACTAAAAACCAGGGGGCCTCCAGCTGTTCTGAAACTACAACTACCAGCATGCCCGGACCGGCAAAGGCTGTCTGGGCATGCTGGTAGTTGTAGTTTCACAACAGCTGGAGGCCCCCTGGTTTTTAATATACAGTATTAATTTTTACCTGCTCTGGCCGGCCCCCGCCTGCAGCCGCACACAGGAGCCGGCCCGGGCAGATAAAATCATAGGTTTTCCTATGCCGGACATCCCTATGTCCCGAAAAATCTTTTCGGGACATAAGGCTGTCCGCGGGTCACTCACCATTCCCCGGCCGATGCGCGTCCTCCTCCGGTCCTCCTGCGGTCTTCCTGCGATCCTCTGCCTCTCTATGGTTGTACGCACGGGACCTCAGTGACGTCCCGTGCGTACAACCATAGAGGCGCCGGAGGACCGGAGGAAGACGCGCGCTGACCAGGGCCTGGTGAGTGACCGGCGGTGTGTAATCTTCAGCGTTCCGGTCACCGGTCCTCCGGTCCCGGCACCTACTGCTATGGTCCATAGGCCATAGCAGTAGATGTGACACTGGGCCAGAGGAGCAGTGACCGGATCACTGTGGGGGCAGCACACAGAGATACAGCCTCCAGCCATACACTGTATATGGCTGGAAGCTGTATGTCTGTGGGGGGAGCTGCCTACAATTGCGGGGGAACTATACTGCCAGCCATTGTGGGGGAACTATACTGCCAACCGTTGTGGGGGAACTATACTGCCAACCATTGTGGGGGAACTATACTGCCAACCATTGTGGGGGAACTATACTGCCAACCATTGTGGGGGAACTATACTGCCAACCATTGTGGGGGAACTATACTGCCAACCATTGTGGAGGGTGGGGAGCTGCCTACCATTTTGGAGGGGGGGGGAGCTGCCTACCATTGTGGGGGAACTATACTGCCAACTATTGTGGGGAAACTATACTGCCAACCATTGTGGGGGAACTATACAGCCAACTATTGTGGGGGAACTATACTGCCAACCATTGTGGGGGGGAGAAGGGAGGAGCTGCCTACCATTGTGGGGGAACTATACTGCCAACTATTGTGTGGGAACTATACTGCCAATCATTGTGGGGGGGAGGGGGAAGGAGCTGCCTACTGTTGTGGGGGAACTATACTGCCAACTATTGTGGGGGGAGGGGGGGAGGAGCTGCCTACCATTGTGGGGGAACTATACTGCCAACTATTGTGGGGGAACTATACTGCCAACTATTGTGGGGGAACTATACTGATATAAAATATTTTACTACAGTATTTGGTTCAGAATCTTTTTTTTTCTAGATTTTCCTCCTTTAAAATTGGGTGCGTCTTATATGCCGGAGTGTCTTATATGGCGAAAAATACGGTATATCTTTGGGCTAATTTTGTAGGTTTTGTTGATTAAATCATTAGCCGTGTTGGGCTTGTAGGTAATATACTTTTTATCACCTGTCTGAATTACCATTTAGATGCTCACAGATACTTGAAGAAACTTCATCAGAAAGTTGAATCGTCTGCGACTAAAACAATTATTCCCCAGTGTTGTGCTGACCTCTATGATCACCAGGTCTAACACTTTGAGACATATTTTTGTGGGACTACATGAAGGAGAAATGTATTTACTAATATTCAAAGGACATTTAATAATTTCCAAAGGGGAAAGGTACGCTCTCTGCTACATCCTGTCATTAGATGCCACCAAGGTGTTTGACAGGGTGGAGTGGTGCTTCCTGTGGGAAGTATTGAGAGCAGTAGGGGTTGGAGAAAAATGTATTGCCTGGATTAAACTCCTATACTTACACCCGTCCGCCAGAATTATATGGGGTAAATGTTTATCCAGAGGTTTTGTGTTAGGCAGAGGGACCCGTCAGGGCTGTCTCCTTTCTCCCCTTCTGTTTGCAATTTATATAGAGCCTCTGGCTAACCTAATTCGTTCCTCCTCCTCTTCATTCAGGACCCGATGGCTGCCCTTCCAGAAATAATAGAAATTTGCTCTAAGTTTGGAAAATACGCAGGCTTGGAGATCAACTGGCTGAAATCATACATTATGCCTATTGGGTTCTGTCTGAAGGACAGGGATATACCACTTAAAATAGTGAATGATGGACAGAGTTTAGAGTATTTGGGAGTTAAGATTACAATCAACCTGCAAAGGTTTATGGAAGCTAATATCAATCCCTTAGTAAAGAAAATTGAGAAAAAGATGCAGGTATGGGGGAAACTCCCCCTCTCTATGGCAGACAGAATGGCCTTGATAAAAATGATAATTTTGCCACAGCTTCTCTTTCTGTTAAACTCAGCCCCAGTTTGGATTCCAGAATTCTGTTTTAATCAGTTTCATAGGAAGTTAAATCGTTTCATTTGGGGGAGGCAAAGGGCGAGACTGAAATATGAGGTCCTATGTGCTAAACCTGGAGAGGGGGGCTGTGCGGGCCCGAATTTCAAACTTTATTATCTGGCCCGTATAGTTAAACTTATTTTGGATAAGGAAAATAGGTTGTGTTTACAACTTTGTAGTTTGATTAATCCATGGGGTGATTTTTGAATAATTGAGAGCTTAGAGGCAAAACAAATAGATTCTTCCTTCTCATATGGGAGGATGATATTGAAGGGTTGGATGTTACTAAAAAAAGTTATAGGGATTAAAGGGTGCACAGAGTTCACTCCTCTAGGGTTTTATCATAATTTGGCAGAATTTTTGTTGATGGAGGATGCCAGATTTTGGATTAACCATGGAATTAAATATATTTCACAAATTATTGAAGGAGATAAGATGGTCACGTTTGACACTTTAGCTAATAGATATGCACTAAATAGGAACCAATATTTTAGGTTCCTCTTATTGAGTCACGCTTATCAGACCACAGAGCATAAAAAGAACATGTTAATTCAGAATCACGGTGTGCTAGAATTAATAAAGAAGAACACGTATGGTAAGAAAATTATGGTTATAATATACGGGCTACTATCAAAAGAAAGTAGGGAAAAATAAATATGAAATATAGGTCAACATGGGCAAAGTGCTTAGGAGAGTTTCCAGAGTCTCAATGGGGTAATATCTTGAGGAACATTCCTAATATCTCTATTAATGATAAATTTTGTTTTACCCAATTGCGCATTGTATACAATACTTATCTCTCCCCGAAACAATTGGCCAAGATGAGGCCTCAGATAGGTGCAAAGTGTCCTAGATGTGATATGAGTGAAGCAGATTTTTTTGCACATAATATGGAATTGTCGCAAAATGTCTGCCTATTGGGAAGATGTGGGTCATCAAATTAATATGAAACTGGGAATACAACTAGTTCTAACAGGTAGATTAGTAATTTTGGGAGTAGCATTTCAAGGGGATAGGTACATGCTGCTTATTAATAAGGTCTTGTTCTGTGCGAAATTGCTGATCCTAAGGGTATGGTTATCCGAAAGGGTCCCATCCATAGTGGAATGGTAAAATCTGGTGGAGAAGATTGAAAAATATGAATATTTGAAGGCGCAAATCTCATCTAAACAAATGCAGAAGTTAAAAAAAAACTTGGCAAAATTGTTAAAAAATTTTTTTTTTGCATTGGCGACTGGGGGGTGGAGCTGGGAGGTTGGGGGGCTATTTGGAATGGTTGGCTAATATGTGTTTGTTAAGGAACTGGTATGTCTATGATTCTGATTGGAATTGTATATTTTATATATTACTGTTTATTATTGATAAAATAAACTTAAAAATATAAAAAATATGGAATAAGAACAGTGCACATAGCTGGATAGACAGCAGGGAATCCAGACTGAAACATTGCTGTAATAGATAGAACAACATGCATAAACCACGTCAGTCAGAGCTTACATGGTATTAAGGTATATAAACCTAAAATAGATGACTCAAGATAATGGAAGCACATAGAAAAAGAGACAAGAGGATTACCAATGCAGAGCCATGCACCACCTGCACTTACCCCAATGCACATTTCGCGCTATTGCACTTCGTCAGGGAGCATCGCAAAATATACACAAAGGAGGCCTTACATATATGCAGCATACTAAAACACTGCAGATGATAAATCTCCTGCAGAAAGGCTATGTGTACCCCAGGTGAAGTTATACTATAATTCCTATGTATTTTTAGTAAAAACTTCATCATTGCGTACTCCAATGTAAATGTGCTTCTCCTGCCTTTTGCAGGGGTAGCGCTAACAGAGAGAGTGGAGCATTGACTCAGCGAGGAGTAGAGATTGACCCCTATTTAGCAGTTGTTTGTTGTTGGAAAACCGTGGTAAACTGGCTGGGTAGCTTCTCGCTATAAATATGCAATTTTGCCTCCTTCTCGGAAGGTGCAAAAAATTCCTCCATTCTGGCTTTATATTGTGGATCTAAGAGTCTGGCAATTCTGAACTCACATGTTTCCTTCATATGCACAATACGCCTGTCAATGTACAAGCAAGTAAGCATACAGCTCTCAATCCATTTCAGCTTTTCCGATGGCTGGTTCGGCCTCTGTCCCATACTGCCAAGTTTGGTCAACATGGTCATCATTATCATCATCATCGCTGTCACTTTGTTTAGGTTCCTTATCTCCTATATCTTCAACAGATTCCATCTCCAAATTCTCATCAGGCCACACTTTTTCATCCAACTCCTCCTCAAGACAAATTTCCATACTGCTAACAGCCAGATGTGAATCTTTGTCTATGCTTCCTTGCTCCACCTTCACCGTGAGCGTTTGCTCCAGAAGTAATATCAGCAGCATAACATCAATAATTCCACTGTTGTCCTTCCTGACAAATCTTGTTGCTTCTTTGAAAGACCAGAGCATATAAAAGTTATAGTGGCTCAAAAAACTGTCTGCTGCATTAGGTAGTCTTTCACTGCTTTACGCTGCTACTGGAACTGGAAGTCCAAAATGTGTAATGTTGAGTTCTACCGTGTTGGAAGACTATTATGCCACTGTAGGTCTTAAAGGGCGTGTTTAAAAACCATAAGAACAGCTAAACCAGATGCAAACTTTCCTGCACATAAGCAGCACATAGCTTAGACCAACATAATTTTTCAAGAAACTTTGATGACAAGATTAAGCACATGCGCCATACAGGTAGAGAGTGTCATACAGGGCAGCTACAATGCTCGTGCTGTTATCAGCTATCACATTTCCGAATCTCAGATTATGAGGAAAGAGCCAGTGTCAAACTTCCTGCTGTAGACAGGACATCAACTTTTGTTGGCCAGTTTTAGCATATGTAATGGCTTTGCTTGACTTTGCACCATTGAAAGGAGGAATGAAAAGAAAGGTAAGCTACCCTATTCCCTGTGAGGGATTGCAAGATGCCCATGGAGGGGGATCTGAATGAGAAGGAGGAGGATAGGTGGGAGGTGTCAGAAGTTGAATTGGATTGGCGCAACCATGGTGAAGTCATTACTATTTCCTGGCCTCTTTGTGGTGGAGCCTTGTTCTGCAAGATGTAGATCCAGCCAACCGTAAAAGACTTGTATTGGCTCTGGTCATAGCTTCTACTCCCAGGATCTGCCATAGCATACACTGTGCATTGCAAACACAGTCTGACTACGATTGCTGTGCCAATGGAAATGCGTCACTATGTCTTGTATACCATGTGAACTTGTGTTTTAAATGATAAAGACTCATCGCTTTAAAGGAGCTACTGTGCTGGATGTTTTCTTTTTCTTCATACACTGAGCTGCACACTAACAACTGCATGAGTTGACCCATCCTCTCCGCCACATGAGTGTGCAAAGCAGAAATGGGTTTTATAGCAAAATAATGATGACTGTCATGACCGGGGGAGGACAGGGAGAGTGAGCCCTAAGCTGTCCCTAGAAACACTCTCCGCATGTGGACCCTGCAAGGTGTATCTGAAGCTGTCGCTGTCCTGCAGCAGTGCAAGATAGTGAGTCCCAAGCCTGCAGTGGATAGGAGGAGCCTTTCCTGCAGTTTGTCTGAGGAATGCAGCAGGGTGGGCTGCACATTGGCTGCTGCCAACCACCAGTGTTAAACTATCCCGTTCCTGGTCAATCATTTCTTTACCACACATTTTTTCTTTTATGAAAAAAATTTTGAGGTTATTTTTATATTTTTAAGATGATTTGTCACTCACCAACTAGACCACAAGTGTTGGAGGAACTATCAGTCAATTTTCACTCTTAACACTCAATACGGATTTATGTTAAACCCAGCAACAAATAATATCTGTTTGATTAAACCCAGAAAATATGCATAACTTGACCTAAAATGCCTATACAGTGGTCCCTCAAGTTACAATATTAATTGGTTCCAGGATGAACATTGTATGTTGAAACCCCCTGTATGTAGAGACCATACCTCTATGGAAACCTGGTTATTGATTCTTAAGCCCCCCCAAAAAAAGAAAAAAGTGAGGATTAAAGAAAAATAAGTAGATAACTAATACAGATAAAGCAAATCCTTACATATAAAAGTAAGAAAGAGCTGCTGGAAGCTGTAAATCACTGTCTATGTAGAGGACAGGAGCTTCTTCAGGTCTTTCTACAGTACACACAATGTCCTAAAAAAGGTAAAATGAAGCTGCCTCCACCTAGTGTCAAAAGGAGCAGCTAACTGTGGCATAGGTAAAGAGTAGTACAGAACATGTAGTACATTCCTGTACTGTAGGGGGGTGCTACCAGATAGCCAATCAGTGTATGTATTTCAGTAATACAGGTGTTTGCCAGTGAAATGCCCAGTCTGTTTTTTTTTCCAGCCAGAGACACATTTTGCAGATCTGGACTGTCTGTAGCATTGTATAGTACATTGATTGTATATTTGGTTTCAAGTTACAATGGTCCAGAAATGTAGCGGAAATGTATGTTGAAAATATTGGAATCCCTTTACTTCCGAAAACATATCTATAAACCTCTCTCCTGGTCAACTCTCCAGTAGTAAGATCAAACTGCTTCTGCTAGTTCTAACGGCCTCAAAATGTTTGATAGCTACCCGACGTCCCCTCTCTCCAAATACTTATAGACAGGATCCAAGAGGTCAGAAGGATGAAATACCTTTTGGCCACTATAGCCAATAAGCTGCCTGCCTTTTATAAGATCTGGTTCCTATGGGATTCATTGCACATAAACCAACCGCCCCAATAGTCCTCTTCTAAGGGCTTGGTCGGGTGGAACTGCGATCCTTGCTTTCTAGTTTCTTTCTTTCTCTTTAACCTAATTGTCTTATTTTTCTATTCTTATTTTTCTATTACTTTGTTTCTATTCCTTCTTTGTCTTCAATGTGGACTTCAATGATTCATCTCTTTTTTTTTTTTTTTTTTTTTTTACTACATACTACTTCTTTTTATCTCTGACTTAAAATCTTTTGATGCAATGGTGCCCACAAGTAAGAATACATATTAAAATCAGCCGATTACTGACTGTTTCAATAGATTTAGCTTATTTTGCATACGCTGATTTAATTCCTCTAGAATTTAGGTTATCACCTTTGCATAGGATAATTCATGTCTAGACTACTACCCGGAAGATAGGATGATATTCATCTAACCACATCTGTTATTTTGAATTTTACGTGGGAGACATGTCTATACTTCCTTGTTCTGTATTCAATTGTGCTACTCACTGTCTGTTAAAAAATCTTGAAAATTTTCTAAATAAATAAACAGTTATATATTTATATGTATATATATATATATATATATATATATATATATATATATATATATATATATATATTGGAATCTAAGGCTGATATAAGTTAAGGGACTACTTTATCACGTTTACTCTCAATGCTTTTAACACAGATTTATGTTAAACCCAGCTACACATGCTATATTTTTGAATAAACCCAGAAAATGCACATAACTTAGCCTAAATTTCCTATACCAGGTTCACTCTCAAACTTTTAATGCAAATGTATGTTAAAAGACAGGTCAGCCCACTGCACACACTGCTGGGATTTTTAATGTAGCAACTGGACACAGTAAAGCAGATGACTGGTCAGCCCACTACACAGTGTTTTCCGGGATTAGTAGTTCCACAGTGAATTCTTCTGTGTACTGCTCTCTGCATTGCTTTTTTCTCCAAGATGATGGCCACAATGCAGTGCATAGGGTTTTATCAGTCTTTTAAATCCCCTTCTCTGTGCTGTCTCTTGATTGGGCTGGGAACTGTATTTAATATAGTATAACAGTGAGCAAGAATGAATAGGATGTCACTCACCGGGGTAAAGTGCTGTGTTTCTTTATTTTCTAAGGTGCATAAGGCGGGGTGCGGACAACTTCAGGCACGCAGCTTGTAAAGCATGGACGGGGTAACAGCTGTTGCACGTGCCTTAAGGCACGTGCAACGACTGTTACCCCGTCCATACTTTACAAGCTGCGTCCCTGAAGTTGTCCGTCCGCACCTCGGCTTATGCACCTTAGAAAATAAAGAAACACAGCACTTTACCCCGGTGAGTGACGTCCTATTCATTCTTGCTGACTGTTATGCCTAAAGACTGTATTTTCTAAGGATTTGGAACCCGAAGGGTATATGTGTTAACCGGCTACTTAAATACTGCCTGAGTGGACGATATGTATGCACTGTGCTAAGCGCTATTACTTTTTCTTGTGACAAATGTATTTAATATAGTGCTGGCAATGAATGGCTAACCTTGGGTCATGCTAGCTACAAGGTATTCTGGGCTTCCCTGACGTCATCTCAGTGTTCCTAGTACTTCCTACATTCATTAAGGCTCCAAAATTCCACCTGTTCCTAATTCCTTCTCCTATAATAGCACGGTTGCCAGGCTCCTGCAAGCCGAGCCTGGCAAAGGTTGAATGTTCAACCAGCCACTTTTTCCCAAATTTCTAAGCGAGACTGGGTCCCCCGGGCTTGCATCACTCATCTCTAGACTTAACCAGCAATGACTAGACAGTATCAGACAGTGCAAGGACACAGCTCTTTGACAATGGGGAATGGTAACACCAAGTTGTCAGTTCATTTATGTAAGCAGCAAAAGGACTTCAGGGGAGAATTTAATAATTAGTTTCACACATCGGTCTTATGTAAAATCCTACTGCTGTTAGATTCAGCATATTCATTGTTATGGAAGAAAAAGTGCAGTCCTCAGGTTCACCTGGGGATATCTGTGTGTGATGAGGGTGAGGTGTGGGCATAAAAAGAGGGGTAAGGGGGGAGGGATAGGAACAGAGTGGGGAGGGGAAGGAAAAAAGGAAAAAAAGGGAGAAGGGGGATAGATAAAGGAGGAGGAGGGGATAGTGTGTGGGGAAGGAGAAAATCGATCAGACTCACGCAGAGTGAAAACTAAATAATTTATTTAAATTTATTTAAATTAATGTTTGTGGTGAAAAATTTTGGGGAGGTTCGCTGGGCCCTAGCGTCCACCCACCTAGCCACCTGTTACGAATAAAAACAACAGAAGTAAATGACATGCAAAAATCTCCCCCTATGCTGCCAAAAGTCTGGTTATCACCAATAAACAATGCAGTGAATGTTAGGCAGGCACAAAATATCTCCTGAGCTCTGTGTGCTCCCTGCAAACAAGAAGGCAATATCACTCCTGTGTAGAGGTAAGTTCTCCTGAGTGCTGTGTGTTCCCTGCAAACAAGAAGACAATATCACTCCTGTGTAGAGGTAAGTTCTCCTGAGCTCTGTGTGCTCCCTGCAAACAAGAAGGCAATATCACTCCTGTATAGAGGTAAGTTCTCCTGAGCTCTGTGTGCTCCCTGCAAACAAGAAGGCAATATCACTCCTGTGTAGAGGTAAGTTCTCCTGAGCTCTGTGTGCTCCCTGCAAACAAGAAGGCAATATCACTCCTGTGTAGAGGTAAGTTCTCCTGAGCTCTGTGCGCTCCCTGCAAACAAGAAGGCAATATCACTCCTGTATAGAGGTAAGTTCTCCTGAGCTCTGTGTGTTCCCTGAAAACAAGAAGGCAATATCACTCCTGTGTAGAGGTAAGTTCTCCTGAGCTCTGTGTGTTCCCTGAAAACAAGAAGGCAATATCACTCCTGTGTAGAGGTAAGTTCTCCTGAGCTCTGTGTGTTTCCTGCAAACAAGAAGGCAAAATCACTCCTGTGTAGAGGTAAGTTCTCCTGAGCTCTGTTAGGGACATTTATCAATGTTTGCTTATGTTTTCCTTTTTTTTTAGTAATTTTTTCCTTACTTTTTTTTTGCTTATGTGCGACTTATTTATCAACTGGTTTCAGCCTGTTGATAATTTTCTTTCACGTAAGCAATTTTTCCTTTTTTACTTTGGTAGTAGCTTTTTCTGCTCCATGTTTGAGCTGGAGTAAATTTAGTCAATTTTTAACCTTGTCGTGACTTTTTTTTGCGCAGTTGCGACTGTCGCAGTTAATAAATACCTGACTACCCGTAGTCCATTTTAATATTATTACTACGTAGTTACGTTTTGGAAAACTTGCTTTTCTCGCTTTCCAGTCAAAATGTCGGACGAAAAATCGCGTAGTCGCAGGTGCGACATTTGTGCGACATTTTTAGTCAAAAAAAATTAACTAAATCGCTTGATAAATGTCTGTCTGTGTGTTCCCTGAAAAGAAGAAGGCAATATCAGTCATGTATGGAGGTAAATTCTCCTGAGCGCTGTGTGTTCCCTGAAAACAGGAAGACAATATCACTCCTGTGTAGAGGTAAGTTCTCCTGAGCGCTGTGTGTTCCCTGAAAACAAGAAGGCAATATCACTCATGTATAGAGGTAAGTTCTCCTGAGCTCTGTGCGTTCCCTGAAAACAAGAAGGCAATATCACTCCTGTGTAGAGGTAAGTTCTCCTGAGCGCTGTGTGTTCCCTGAAAACAAGAAGGCAAAATCACTCCTGTGTAGAGGTAAGTTCTCCTGAGCTCTGTGTGTTCCCTGCAAACAAGAAGGCAATATCACTCCGGTGTAGAGGTAAGTTCTCCTGAGCTCTGTGCGCTCCCTGAAAACAAGAAGGCAATATCACTCCTGTATAGAGGTAAGTTCTCCTGAGCGCTGTGTGTTCCCTGCAAACAAGAAGGCAATATCACTCCTGTGTAGAGGTAAGTTCTCCTCAGCTCTGTGCGCTCCCTGAAAACAAGAAGGCAATATCACTCCTGTGTAGAGGTAAGTTCTCCTGAGCTCTGTGTGTTCCCTGCAAACAAGAAGGCAATATCACTCCTGTGTAGAGGTAAGTTCTCCTGAGCTCTGTGTGTTCCCTGAAAACAAGAAGGCAATATCACTCCTGTGTAGAGGTAAGTTCTCCTGAGCGCTGTGCGCTTCCTGTAAATTGAAAGTAGTTCCTGCTATGCAGATGATACGTTCTCCTGAGCGTTATATGCTCCTATAAAGTGATATTCAATATCCATTATACACAGGGTTAATCCTCCTAAGCGCTATGCGCTCCCCGCCAACATGGAATAAAGTCTGATTCCTGCTTTGTGGCAGGATAAAGGCAGAAAAGTAAAAGTTTTCTGTAATTTATAGCATCAATGGGTTATTATACACTGGGGTAATATGTCCCGCTCACCCGTCTGTCGGTCTTCTTTGAGATCTGCAAGCCGCGATGTACCGCTGCTGATGGGTAATATTGCCTTCTTGTTTTCAGGGAGCGCACAGAGCTCAGGCGAACTTACCTCTACACAGGAGTGATTTTGCCTTCTTGTTTGCAGGGAGCACACAGAGCTCAGGAGAACTTACCTCTACATAGGAGTGATATTGTCTTCTTGTTTGCAGGGAACACACAGAGCTCAGGAGAACTTACCTCTACACAGGAGTGATATTGTCTTCTTGTTTGCAGGGAGCGCACAGAGCTCAGGAGAACTTACCTCTACACAGGGGTGATATTGCCTTCTTGTTTGCAGGGAGCGCACAGAGCTCAGGAGAACTTACCTCTACACAGGAGTGATATTGTCTTCTTGTTTGCAGGGAACACACAGCGCTCAGGAGAACTTACCTCTACATAGGAGTGATATTGTCTTCTTGTTTGCAGGGAGCACACAGAGCTCAGGAGATATTTTGTGCCTGCCTAACATTCACTGCATTGTTTATTGGTGATAACCAGACTTTTGGCAGCATAGGGGGAGATTTTTGCATGTCGTTTACTTCTGTTGTTTTTATTTGTAACAGGTGACTAGGTGGGTGGTCGCTAGGGCCCAGCGAACCTCCCCACATTTTTTCACCACAAACATTAATTTAAATAAATGACTTAGTTTTCACTTTACTTGAGTCTGATCGATTTTCTCCTTCCTTGTCCTTTTTCTATCCCCTTTCTCCCTTTTTTCTCCCTTTTTCCTTCTAATTTACCTCCCCCTCCCCATTCTGTTCCTATCCATTCCCCCTTCCCCCTCTTTTTATGCCCACACCTCACCTTTACCACACACAGATATCCACAGGTGAACCTGAGGACTGCACTTTTTCTTTCATTTTTGATTCAATTTACCTTCTACTTAGGGTATAAGTGCCTGGCGATATTCAGTATTATAATTATTATTCTCATTAGTAATAAGAGGCGCACCTCTCTTAATTAATCTGCAGCGGCTGGCCCTGCACCATGGCTTCAAATCTACGCAAGCTAGGAACTGGCATAGATTTCAGTTACAACGTAGCATAAATCGTAATTAATAAGACGGGAACAGAAGACCACACTCCCATTACATTAAGTTCCACCCACTTGAGGGTGGTGTAAATCTGCAAAATCCTGAAATTTCTGTGTAAACCAGGGCTCCAGCAAAAACTGGCAAATTTTCCACATATTAAAAGGGTACTCTGCTCCTAGGCATCTTATCCTGTGGATAGAGGATAAGTGATTGCTGGTGGTCCAGCTGCTGGGACTCCGTGAAATCTCCTGCCAGGCACCCCGTTAATCCGCATGCTTGGAGCAATCTCCACTCAGTGCTGAATTACTGGTGACCACGCTGTATCTTTGTCTCTCAAGCACTGAATATATGTGCCTTGACCTCTGAATCAAATTTTTTTCTCTGTTGTAAACTTAATGCCTTTAGTGACCAAGGGAAACCAGATGGTAAAAAATACAAGTGCCTAAGTAGAATTTATTTTTACTAGAATTTGGTTGGATTTTTAAATGCTATACCTCCGCAAATTTGAGAGGCCAAGTTAAAAGGCTACTGATAATGCGATTACTCTAATTTTAGCATATGTTACTGCCTGAAATAATGCACTCATTGGAGTAACAACATCTAGCTTTGCGTGCCTATCTCTCATTGACAATGGGACAGACACTTGATCGCTTGGGATTGTGTGACAGCTGCCTCATTGACATTTGATTCTGAGGTAACACAATAAGTCAGCTACAGAGCCAGTCGTTTAACTCTTTGTAAACAGATGGCAATGAGAACAACATTTGGTGTTAAATATATTCATACTTAATCTCTGTTCTACTACTTTTTTAATTGTCTCTTTTGTTACACTTACTCCTATTTGTAGCTCATTTGAGTGGCCCATTTAGCGATTTTATGGTTGGAGCCTTGAGGCAGCTTGGACTATTCCTAGCAAGTCCTACATTCTCCAACCATCATATCAAACTCTACACTACATACAGTACCCACTGAAGCGAGAAAACTTTCTTTGAAACCATTCCATAGCAATTCATCCATATTAAACATGAACAGAAATATAAGTACTGACAGCTATTTTATCTAAGGAATACTATTTAATACTATTCTATATCTCAAAACATGGGCAACTGGTTTTCAGTGTGTAAGATTGCTTATACCAGCCTTTGAAGCCCATTCCTGAAATTTAATGATATCATGATTTATTTAATAGTACCTATTGTGGTGTCCCGGTACCATATTGCATACCGTACCTTGTATGGTGGTCCCCAAAGTCAGAGTTACTACGCTCAGGTAGGGTCCCACAGATGGGACAGCCCCTAGTCGCCTTTTCTTTTCTAGTTTTGTAATGTCTAAATGTATATATTTAATATAATGTATATTAGTATGCTTACCTTGGAATTATCACTCTCTTGGGTTCCAGACTATCAGAGAGGACAGATCCGTGCAACTTGCAAAGACAACTCTAGGCCTGAAGCCTGCTAGCCTCAAAACGTGAGTCTTAAACTGAATCCCCACTAAAGCTAGCGTGACTGCTGGACTTCAACTAAATCCCCTAAATCCAGCGGAACAGCGCAAATTAGTCTACAGACTCTAAAACACTTAAGGTCCCAACCACAGTCAATATATAAGAGACTTTGCTTGTACAGAGACTGTTCCGGTTATAAAGCTTGCATAAAATCTTCAGTAAAAGTTGCGACTGTTTTCAGCAAACTCTCCGGTTGTGGACATTCAATTATTTCATACCTCCCTATCACTCTTGGGAAAGGTGGCAGTAGGACAAGCACAGAGGAGCCCTCACCCTGGCGTCATGAATAGAAAGGGTTAAGAAAGCACCCTTTATTAACCGCACAGCTACACCCCATTTACCCTATTCCCCCAAGCTACCACACTGTCATATCCCATAACAACAAAAAACATATCATGTGTTACTTAGTACCTCATCCTGATCATGTACATATCATTTCTATGTGGCTAGCACCTATATTTCTCTCACAAATACTTTCTATAAATTGCTCACTTTGTTTGGCTTGTCATCCTGTGCTTTGGCAGGGACGTGTCTTCAATCTGCATGACTCTTCTTCCTCCCTCTGCTCTGCTGATCTCTTCATCTAATCACTGCATGCTGCTCTGTTACCCCTTACTCTCTGTTTTCATGCTGAAGTCTGATAGGACAGGAGTGAGCAGAGAGGAGTGCTAGTCCCACCCTCACTTACTGGATTTTGTCCCAGCCTGTGCTTTAGCATGGAAAAATATAATGCTGCAGCCAGACAGGATTATGTACTGAATGGTATGAAGACCCCTAGTGGTGTCTTTATAACCATGATTTCTATAGGAAATCATTTTTATTAAGTATAGAGATGAGCGAATTTTTGAAAAATTCCATTCGGCCAATTCGCCGAATTTTCCCCAAAAATTTGGTTTGGACCAAATTTATTTGTGGTGAATCGCTATTAAAAACGTCTATTTCTGGCCTACAGAGAGGCTCAATAGGGGTGTAGAACACTTTGCCTATGCATAGGATAGGGAGTGTGCTGTGCTAGTGAAATAATACTGTTATTCAGTATGACATGCAGATTATAGGCATCTCTATTAGAATCTATTTTAATGTTTTTACTACGCATTCTGGTGAGCATCGAGCTGGCGGTCCTCAGCCAGGTGAGATACCACCTGTTCCAGCCCCTGCCTCCTGACTATGAAAGTGCAAATGTTTAATTTAATCAGTTATGGTTCTTTGTTATCGCTCCAAGCTGTTTCATTGGATTCTTGTGATAATTCCACAGGTAATATGATGTCGACAACCATAGGGCCTCAGTCTTGAAAAGATTACATTGATTTTTTTTTATTTAAATTGAAAATTTATATTAAATTCCCAAGTTTAATGGCCCAGTGTTTACTTTGGATTACTACTGTATGACCACAAAACCCAATCTAACAAGGAGTCACATGGTGGCACAATGACAGAGCCTAGAGGTGGCGGCAGCATGAGGAGACCATAATCTGGCAGAATGACACAGCCTGGAATTGGCAGCAGCAAGAGGAGACCATACAGTGGCTGAATGACTCAGCCTGGAGTTGGCGGCAGCATGAAGAGACCATAGGGCCTCACAATCCCTAAGATTAAAAGATACATTTTCTAATTTAAATTGAAGATTTATGGTAGTTAGTGCTACCATATAATTTTTTGGTAATGTCCCAGGCCCAGCAGCATGAGTAAACCATATAGTGGCAGAATGCCACAGCCTGGAGCTGGCGGCAGCATGAGGACACAATAGGGCTTTACAATCCCTAAGATTAAAAAATGAATTTTCAAGTTTAAATTGAAGATTAATGGTATCTAGTGCTACCATAACATTTTTTAGGTAATGTCCCAGGCCCAGCAGCAGCGTGGATGTGGCAGCAGCAGCATCAGGAGTCCTGAAAGTTTGGCTGCCCAGAAGTCCAGCGGATCTTCAAGGTGGGTTGGTATGGGCATGTCAAGGTATGCCACCACCTGCTGGTTCAGTTCCTGCTCCAGGTCTACCTGCTGCTCATGAGTTTCTTCACTGTGTGGTGAAGAAACGTACTCATTAGTGACTGTAGACTCAGGCTGCAGCTGATGGAGCTGGTACTGCTCCTTCCACCCCTCCCCAGCAGCCATGGCAGTGGAAGGTGAGCACAGAGGGCCCCCCGAATTAGACCTGCGAGAGGATGGACAATGGCGCCGATAGGCATCGGCCAACTGACTACAAAGGATGTCTCTGTAGTAGGTCAGTTTGTCCTCCCTCTCAGTGGGTGTAAGAAAGGACCCCATTTTGTGCGGGAAGCGTAGGTCCAATAAGGTGGAGAGCCAGAAGTCAATGGCGACAATTCCGCGGTCACTACGCAAGCAAGTGAGCATGCATCATGCCATTTGTGCAAGTGACTCGGAGGGTCTCTCTGCCTCCATCTCCACTGCATACTGCCACGGTGTGTCTGGGTCCTCTGTCTCGCCTTCCTCATAACCCTCTAGCTCCTCTGGCTGCTCCTGCTCCTCATCTCCTGTCAGATGACTAGAAAAACCGCCCAATTTGCAAAACCTAAACTGTGCTCCACTGTGCCCCTCTCCCTCCTCCTCCAGTTCAGCCCACACAGGGGTCATGTGGCCGGTAGATATAGGCCATACGTTTCCAGTGCCCTGATCAGCCATCGTTTCCAACACGTGTTGTAGGAAATGACGCAGTGGAATGACGTTGTTCATGCCGTAATCCTGACGACTGACTAATAATGTGGCAGTGGAACGTGAGCGCAGAGTGGAATGACGCTGTTCATCCCGTAATCCAGGCGACTAATAGTGTGGAGCAAACGGCAGGTGTCACGTATTAGCTGCCACTGGTTGACATTGAAGTTACACAGGGGAGTATCTCTATCTGCTTGGATCATCTAGAAATCGGTGAGAGCTTTTCATATGGAGTGTGGAATTCAAAGGTGTGGCAACGTCGCAAATCAGACTATGTTGGGGGATACCTTTATGAGGAGGGTGTGCTTTGCGTTGTACGAGTGGCTGAAGTGCATTCAAAGTTTCCCTCCCATTGTTAGGATGTCTTGCAAATGGGGGGAACACTTCAGGAACCTCTTGACAACCAGATTGAACACGTGTGCCATGCAGGGCGCATGGCTCAGCCTTCCTTGTCGAAGCGCAGACAAGATGTTCTTCCCGTTGTCTGTCACCATGGTTCCCATTTCCAGTTTTCGTGTAGTAAGCTATGCTCCGATTTCTTTATGAATGACTTTTAGCAGTTCCTCCCCATGTGACTCCATTTGCAAACCATGTGAAGAACAGTGTGACACTGCCGTTCCCTGCACACATGGTATGCTGAAGGGGCACTGAGACTTGTCTGTGCAGTGGAGGCTGAGAACACAGTGGAGGATGAGGAGGTGGAGTTGCACACTGTCACAGGACCAACGGCCTGAGAGTGTGGAGGAGGAAGCAGCATGACCTGTCCAAGTTGGTGTTGTGGCTGTGCAGGAACCACATTCACCCAGTGAGCCATAAAGGACATGTATTGTCACTGACCATAGTTACAGCTCCAGAGGTTGGCACTGCCGTGCACTTTGGTACACACCAACAGGCTCAAGTACTGGCCCACGTTCTCTTCCACAAAATTGTGCAGGGCTGATACTGCCTTCTTTGCAAAGAAATAATGGCTTGAACAGGGAGGTATTGCTACACCACTTGAACAGGGAGGTATTGCAACACCAGAGACTTGTACAGGAGCACATTCAGATTCTCCACCGTTGTATGAGTGGGGGCATACTGTTGTCTCTTGGACATGGCTTCGCCGATGGATTGCTGGTGGAATGACTGACCAAAAATAAGAGGAGCAGGAGCATCTGAAGCGACAGAAGGAGGGTATGACACACAGCCCCCTTCAGCTGAAGTGGGGGAGTCTTGGCTGGCTGAAAGAGGGAGCAGCGTGCCACTGGGTGATGCAGCAGCTGGATTACCACATCGGAGCCACGGTTCTCCCAGGCTGCTTTATGGTGGCACAGCATATGTTGACACAGGGCCGTGGTGCCAACATTGGGACCCTGGCCACGCTTCACCTTCTGCCAACACATCTTGCATGTGGCTATGTTAACTCCTCCAGATGCTTGACAAAAAACTGCCACACCGCCGAGTAGCTGATTTTCCCACCAACAGTTCGCAATAATTGACTGCTACTGCCACTGTCTCCAGGAACCCCTGTTCCACTACATCCCGGGAAGATAGGCTGCCACGAAGCAGGTGGTCTCCAATGGACACGTTTGGCTCCAGAAGTTCCACTTCTGCCACCATGCTGACTGCCAACCATGCTACCACCTTGCTGGCTCAGCTGCTGCCTCATGGACAACCCGCAACCCTCTTCTCCTGATGATGATGAAGCCCCTTCTGCACCCGACTCCTAATTGCGATCGGCTTCATCATCATCGACAAGTGTCTGCATGCCACTGATGTCTTCCTCAGGTTCCTCAACAGTGTCTGCTTCAGGACCCTGAATGATGGCAACACCACCTCCCATGTCACTCTCCTCATCACTACTTGCCCACCTAGCAGAGGAAGTGGTTGATGTCTCCTCCACTTTTTGGCTGGGCAGTAGCTGCTGACTGTCCTCTATTAGATCGTCCTCAGTGAATAGTGGAGCTGACCCCACAGCATAAGATACTTCTGTAGGGGAGGGAACAGCATAGGACAGATGCAATGGGAGGAAAGGGACTGTTCCCGAGCCATGCCAATTGAGGGTTGTGTCTAAGGAACCCACTGACTGTTGACTGGGGGTATCAGATGTCCCTTGTGATGAAGTGGATGACCGTGTTAACAAATCGATGACGGCAGATGGGTTGCAGGTCGAGACATGACCGCTAGCTGATACCGGGAGATCAGGCATCTCGCTGCGACTTCGGCTGCCACTCGCCCCTAGTCTGCTGCAACCTCTGCCTGCGCCTGATGAATTTAGACCTCTGCCACTCCTCTGTACATGTCCTGGCACTTCTCTGCCTTACATACCTTACAATACGCTTCACTACGCTTAAAAAAGTTTCTGTGTACAACACCAGCCGGTGATTACTTTTGGCTGTCCTTTCATATCTAGGCCCTTAAGATTTTATCGGGAACAATATGGTACAATACTTAGATATATGTATGTGGTGTGCACTTATGAGGGCAGAAAAATGCACTACAGTACCCTTGAAAAAGTATGTGTACAACACCAGCAGGTGAGTACTTTTGGCTGTCCTTTCACAGTATCTAGGCCCTTAAGACTTTATCAGGAACAAAATGGTACAACACTTAGATGTATGTATGTGGTATGCACTTATGAGGACAGAAAAATGTGCTACAGTACGCTTAATAAAGTTTTTGTGCACAACACCAGCAATAGACACCAGTGCTGCCAGTACATAGATAAACACAATAGACACCAGTACTACAGCCAAAATTGCACTTTCTCAATTTCACTCCCTTTCCTATCAGTGCTTCTAGGCAGGATTTGTGCTTGAGCTGAATTGCTGCTGTTCTTCTGTGCAACACACTGCTCTCTGATCCTCTCTATAATAGAACACTGTAGATAGTGAATTGGAGGTGAATGGCTGCAGCAAGAATGCTTTTTTGTGACAAACAAACTGCTCTCTGTCCAACAGAACGCTGACTTGACTAGGAGGTAAATCGCTGCTGGTAAAAGCTTTTCTGTGTAACGCACAGTGCTGTCTGTCCCTGTCTATCTCTCTGCAGTGTAAGGATGAAGTGACTGGCCGCAATATGGCTGCCGATTATATAGGGTTGTGACATCACAGGGGTGACTGGCTGCTGATAGGCTGCATCCTGCATGTGATTTAGGGTCATCCTGCCTACCCTCGTTCCCGCCCTCCCAGGATTCCTTGCCCCATGTCCTCACATGTGGATCCGCCATTTTAGATGCCCTGGAGCCTGGACCACACGAAATGGAGTTTAATGAAGCAATTTGCGCAATAGAATTGCGTCAATATTCACATTTGTTGCAAATCGAATTTTTCATGAAATTCATAACGAATTCGGATCCGTCAGATTCGATTAGCTTATCTCTAATTTAGTATATTAAAAAAGATTAATTTGCCAAGATGTACAACATATACATTTTTTTTTTTTAAATCTGACAGTGACCATTTAAGTCATCAGAATCTGTCATGAACCAGAATCTGTCATGAACTGTGTTCACACATTCAGGTGTTGAATTGCAATACAAATCCTGGCACAGATCATAAATGGAGGACACTTTTGAAGGAAAGACTGAATCTTCCCTTCATATCAAATCAATTTCTGGCTTTGCATTCACTAACTTTAGCTAAAGACCTAAATGTGTGAATACAGGCTAAGGGTACGTTCACACGAGCAGATTTTTTTGCGGGTTTTCCACTGCGTATTTGAAAGTGGGTGGGCTCTTCTCGGCTGTCCACAGCAGATTTTCCGCGGCGGAATTTACGCTGAGTAAAATCCGCCGCAAGCCCCATTGAAGTCAGTAGGGACTGCGGTGGATTTTCCGCAGCGTAAATTCCACTGCGGAAAATCTGCTGCGGACAGCCGAGAAGAGCCCACCCCTTTTCAAATACGCAGCTGAAAACCCGCAAAAAAAATCAGCTCGTGTGAACGTACCCTAAGGGTGTATTTACACAGACAGGATCCTGAACATATTTGAAGCTGCAGATTTCAGTGTCTTAAAATGACTGAACACAGCAAAAAATCTCCAGCATCAAATATGGACAGGATACTGTACATGTAAATTGACCCTAAGGATGTATTCACACGTACAGTATTCTGCGCATATTTGATGCGCAAGATTTGAAGCTGCAGATTTGAAGCTGGAGAGTTCAGTGCAAACTAAATGACAGAACACAGGTGTAAACTTTCTGTAAAATTTCTAAATTATCATACAGTAGATAATATTTACTTAAAGAGGTACAATTTATTTAAAATCAACTGGTGCCAGATAGTTAAACAGATTTGTGAATTACTTCTGTTTAAAAATCTTAATCTTTTCAGTACTTTAATTTCTTTTCTGTCTGACCACTGTGCTCTCGGCTGACCCTTCTGTCCACGTCAGGAACTGTCCAGAGTAGGAGAAAATGCCCATAGTAAACCTCTCCTGCTTTGGACTCCCTCTAGATCATACAGCAGCTGATAAGTACTGGAAGGATTAAGATTTTTTAATAGCAGTAATTTACAAATCTGTTTAACTTTCTGGCACCAGTTGATTCAAATTTTTTTTTTTCCATCGGAGTACCCCTTTAAGTACTGCCCCACATGCTATTATAATAGGGTTTCAAGGTCCAGATGATGATTAATTTCTTAACCTCTTAAAGGAGTACTCCGGTGGAAAACATATTTTTTTTTTAAATCAACTGGTGCCAGAAAGTTAAATAGATTTGTAAATTACTTCTATTAAAAAAATAATAGAAATTCAAAAAGAAAAGAATTTCCTATTGCATACAGCTGCTAATAAGTACTGAAAGGATTAAAGAGGTACTCCGCCCCAAGCATCTTATCCCCTATCCTTTGGATAGGGGATAAGATGCTAGGCACGGAGTATCCCTTTAAGATTTTTAAATAGATGTCCTTTACAAATCTGTTTAACTTTCTGGTACAAGTTCATTTAAAAAAAAAAAAAAAAAAAAAAAAGTTTTCCTCCAGAGTACCCCTTTAACGACGCAGGACGTATATTTACGTCCTGCGCCGGCTCCCGCGATATGAAGCGGGATCGCGCCGCGATCCCGCATCATATCGCGTTGGTCCCGGCGCTCATCAACGGCCGGGACCCGCGGCTAATACCACACATCACCGATCGCGGCGATGTGCGGTATTAACCCTTTAGAAGCGGCGGTCACCGCTTCTAAAGTGAAACTGAAAGTGACCCGGCTGCTCAGTCGGGCTGTTCGGGATCGCCGCGGTGAAATCGCGGCATCCCGAACAGCTGACCGGACACCGGGAGGGCTCTTACCTGCCTCCTCGGTGTCCGATCAACGAATGACTGCTCCGTGCCTGAGATCCAGGCAGGAGCAGTCAAGCGCCGATAATGCTGATCACAGGCGTGTTAATACACGCCAGTGATCAGCATAGGAGATCAGTGTGTGCAGTGTTATAGGTCCCTATGGGACCTATAACACTGCAAAAGAAAATGTAATAAAAAAGTGTTAATAAAGGTCATTTAACCCCTTCCCTAATAAAAGTTTGAATCACCCCCCTTTTCCCATAAAAAAAATAAAACAGTGTAAAAAAAAAAAAAAATAAACATATGGGGTATCCCCGTGTGTGTAAATGTCCGAACTATAAAAATATATCATTAATTAAACCACACGGTCAATGGCGTACGCGCAAAAAAATTCAAAAGTCCAAAAAAGCGTATTTTGGTCACTTTTTATACCATTAAAAAAATGAATAAAAAGTGATCAAAAAGTCCGATCAAAACAAAAATCATACCGATAAAAACTTCAGATCACAGTGCAAAAAATGAGTCCTCATACCGCCCTGTACGGGGAAAAATAAAAAAGTTATAGGGGTCAGAAGATGACATTTTTAAACGTATAAATTTTCGTGCATGTAGTTATGATTTTTTCCAGAAGTGCGACAAAATCAAACCTATATAAGTAGGGTATCATTTTAACCGTATGGACCTACAGAATAATGATTAGGTGTAATTTTTACCGAAATATGCACTGCGTAGAAACGGAAGCCCCCAAAAGTTACAAAATGGCGTTTTTTTTCCGATTTTGTCGCACAATGATTTTTTTTTCCGTTTTGCCGTGCATTTTTGGGTAAAATGACTAATGTCACTGCAAAGTAGAATTGGCGACGCAAAAAATAAGCCATAATATGGATTTTTAGGTGGAAAATTGAAAGGGTTATGATTTTTAAAAGGTAAGGAGGAAAAAACGAAAGTGCAAAAACGGAAAAACCCTGAGTCCTTAAGGGGTTAACCCCTTCACGTAGAATGCCGCCTTTATATATCGGATGACTCGATACCTTTGTGCATTCTGCCGTATATAGGAGGTGTTCATTAATTGCGCGCTCTTGCAGTGCTGATCGGGTTAATTAGCTAAAGTCCCGGGGTGTCCGGCTGGAGACCACTACCACCCGACACCCCGGGACACCATGTGATTAGCACGGTCAGCGATTGCATGTGCAGGGGCGGCGGGTGAGTGACGGGGGTACGGCGGGATCGGCGGGTTCGGGGGTGCGCAGAGATCCGGAGGTCCGGCAGCAGCATCCACAATGGGGGTAAGTGCCCTCCCCCTTACAAGTTGCAAAACTACAACTCTCAGAATGTCCAGATATTTTGTGTAGTATAGTGTAGTTAGTGTTTTTAGAGTACATTCACATGGGCGGGGCTTTACAGTGAGTTTCCTAATTCAAGTTTGAGCTGCAGCAAATATTCCACCGCAACTCAAACTCAGCGGGAAACTCACTGTAAACCCCCGCCCGTGTGAATGTACTCTAAAAACACTAACTACACTATACTACACAAAATAAAACACTACATATACACCCTTACACAAGTACCCGCCCCCACCCCCCAATAAAATTGCGTTTCCAAAAAAGAGCCTCCAGCTGTTGCAAAACAACAACTCCCGGCATTGCCGGACGGCCATTGACTGTCCAGGCATGCTGGGAGTTTTGCAATGGCTGTAGGCCCCTTGTTTGGGAAACACTGGCGTAGAGTAATTGTGGTGGCGGAGGCAAGGGTAATGCTTGCATCCGTGTCCACCCCTATGCATATCCCGAATATCCCTATGCCTCAAATGCGCATGGCGCTCTCTCACCTTGGAGCCCTGTCGTATTTCACGGCAACGGTTTAGGGCCACATATGGGGTATTTCCGTACTCGGCAGAAATTGTGTCAGAAATTTTGTGGTGCTTTTCCTCCTTTTACCCCTTATGGAAATTAAATATTGTGATCTACACCAACATGTTACTGTAAATTTTTTTTATTTTTACAGTAACATGCTGGTGTTGCCCCATACTTTTCATTTTCACAAGAGGAGAAAGGAAAACGAGACCCCCAAAATTTGTAACGCAATTTCTCCTGAGTACAGAAATACCCCATATGTGGACGTAAAATGCTCTGCGGACGCACAACAAGGCTCAGGAATGACAGCACCATGTACATTTGAGGCCTAAATTGGTGATTTGCACAGGGGTGGCTGATAGTTACAGCAGTTCTGACATAAATGCAAAAAAAAATGTGACCCCCATTTTAGAAACTACACCCCTCACTGAACGTAACAAGGGGTACAGTGAGCCTTAACACCCCACAGGTGTTTGACACATTTTCATTAAATTTGGACATGAAAATGAAAATTTTTATTTTTTTCACTAAAATGCTGGTGTTACCCCAAAGTTTTCATTATCACAAGGGGTAATAGTAAAAAAAAAAAGCCCCCCAAAATTTGTAACCCCATTTCTTCTGAGTAAGAACATACCCGATATGTTGATGTCAAGTGCTCTACGGGTGAACTACAATTCTGAGAAGAGAAGGAGCCCCATTGGGGTTTTGGAGAGAGAGAATTTGGCTGGAATTGAAGGCCATGTTCGTTTACAAAGCCCTCCATGGTGCCAGAACAGTGGACCCCCCCCCCACCTGTGACCCCATTTTGGAAACTACACACCTCACAGAATGTAACAAGGGGTACAGTGAGCACTTACACCCCACAGGTGCCTAACGGATTTTTGGAACAGTGGTCCGTGAAAACGAAATATTTGTTTTTTCATTTGCACAGCACACTGTTCCAAAGATCTGTCAAATACCAGTGGGGTGTAAATGGTCACTGCACCCCTTATTACATTCCATGAGGGGTGTAGTTTCCAAAATGGGGTCACATGTGGGGGGTCCACTGTTATGGCACCATGGGGGCTTTGTAAACGCACATGGCCCCCAACTTCTATTCCAACCAAATTCTCACTCCATGGCACTCCTTTTCTTCTGAGCATTGTAGTGGGCCCGTAGAGCAGTTTACATCCATATATGTAGGTATTTCCATACTCAGAAGAAATAGTGTTACAATAGTGGCTTATTCTCCTATTATCCCTTATAAAAATGAAAACTTTGGGGTAGCATTTTTGTGGAAAAAAAATCACATTTTTAATTTTCACGTCCAAATTTTGTGAAAATCCATCAACCTCAATGTACCCCTTGTTACATGCCTTGAGGGGTGTAGTTTCCAAAATAATATGTCATGTGCGACATGCCCCCCAAAAGCCATTTCAGCTAAATTTGCTTTTCAAAAGCCAAATGTTGCTCATTCTCTTCTGAGCATTGTAGTTCGCCCGCAGAGTGATTTACGTCCATACATGGGGTATTTCTGTACTCAGAAGAAATGGGGTTACAAATTTTGGGGGGCATTTTCTCCTATTACCCCATGTAAAAATTGTAAATTTGGGGAAAAAATGCATTTTAGTGGAATGTATTTTTTCATTTACAAAGGATAGGGGATAAGATGCCTGATCGCGGGAGTCCCGCAGCTGGGGACGCCCGGGATCATGCACGCGGCACCCCGTTTGTAATCAGTCCCCAGAGCGTGTCTGGGTCTGATTAGCGGCGACCGCAGGGCCGGCGGCGTGTCACGTCACACCTCCGCCCCCGTGTGATGTCACGCTCCGCCCCTCAATGCAAGCCTACAGGAGGACGAACACGCTCCGGGGACTGATTACAAACGGGGTGCCGCGTGCATGATCCCGGGGGTCCCCAGCTGCGGGACTCCCACGATCAGGCATCTTATCCTCTATCCTTTGGATAGGGGATAAGATGTGTAAGCACCGGAGTACCCCTTTAAAGTATCCAAGAGTTATTAATGCTTAAAGTGACAGAGGTCAGATTTGCAAAAAAAAGCTGCGTCCTTAAGGTCAAAATGGGCTGTGTCCTTAAGGAGTTGAATAGGCACTGTCAGATATAAAAACTTTTGATATGTTGTAAAGCATGCAAAAACAATTGGTTTTGCAATTGCTTTCATTAGAAAATTTTCAGTATTTCATAGTGAAAAAGCCAGTCAAACAACTGCCCCCTCTGCCTCCTGGAATGCATTCAGTCATACTGGGAACACTGCTTCGTCCTGGACTCCAGGACGTTTTGGAGGGGGGAGGGGCTGTACACACTGCAGAGACTCATGTGAAGAGAAGGGGAGGGGGAGGGGCAGGAAGACTGCTGCCATCCAGACATCAATGAGAGAGGCAGAAACATGCATTGCAGATGAAAAAGTAAGTGTCCAAGCATGTGTGTATGTGTGTGTGTGTGTGTGTGTGTGTGTGTGTGTGTGTGTATATATGTGTATGTGTTTATATCAGTGTGTCTATCTAATGTGTATGTGTAAGAATATATGAAGCCTGTGTGTGTGTGTGTGTGTGTGTGTGTGAGAGAGAGATAAAGGGGGACTACCTCCAGCTGTTGCAAAACTACAGCTCCCAGCATGCCCACACATCATTTGGCTGTGCAGGCATGCTGGGAGTTTTAGTTTTGCAACAGCTGGAGGCACCCTGGTTGGGAAGCACTGGACTGGGGAGGGGGAGTGGCTATCACAGTGAGTACCCGCCCCCCTGCTTCTGGTAGATAAAATTAAGGTATTTCAGAAATAAAGCTAATTCTGAGAGAAAAGTAGGTTACAGACACATACAAAGTACATGTACATGATCAGGATGAGATACTGAGCAACATATAACAGTTTTTTTTTTTTTGAGTGATCTGTACGCTTTAACCCCTTAAGGACTCAGGGTTTTTCCGTTTTTGCACTTTCGTTTTTTCCTCCTTACCTTTTAAAAATCATAACCCTTTCAATTTTCCACCTAAAAATCCATATTATGGCTTATTTTTTGCGTCGCCAATTCTACTTTGCAGTGACATTAGTCATTTTACCCAAAAATGCACGGCGAAACGGAAAAAAAAATCATTGTGCGACAAAATCGAAAAAAAAACGCCATTTTGTAACTTTTGGGGGCTTCCGTTTCTACGCAGTGCATATTTCGGTAAAAATTACACCTTATCATTATTCTGTAGGTCCATACGGTTAAAATGATACCCTACTTATATAGGTTTGATTTTGTCGCACTTCTGGAAAAAATCATAACTACATGCAGGAAAATTTTTACATTTAAAAATGTCATCTTCTGACCCCTATAACTTTTTTATTTTTCCACGTACGGGGCGGTATGAGGTACCATTTTTCCACGTACGGGGTGGTATCATTTTTTGCGCCGTGATCTGAAGTTTTTATTGGTATGATTTTTGTTTTGATATGACTTTTTGATCACTTTTTATTCATTTTTTAATGTTATAAAAAGTTACCAAAATACGCTTTTTGGACTTTGGAATTTTTTTGCGCGTACGCCATTGTCCGTACGGCTTAATTAATTATATATTTTTATAGTTCGGACATTTACGCACGCGGCGATACCACATATGTTTATTTTTATTTTTTTTTACACTGTTTTATTTTTTTTATGGGAAAAGGGGGGTGATTCAAACTTTTATTAGGGAAGGGGTTAAATGACCTTTATTAACACTTTTTTTTACATTTTTTTTGCAGTGTTATAGGTCCCATAGGGACCTATAACACTGCACACACTGATCTCCTATGCTGATCACTGGCGTGCATTAACACGCCTGTGATCAGCATTATCGGCGCTTGACTGCTCCTGCCTGGATCTCAGGCATGGAGCAGTCATTCGTCGATCGGACACCGAGGAGGCAGGTAAGAGCCCTCCCGGTGTCCGATCAGCTGTTCGGGATGCCGCGATTTCACCGCGGCGGTCCCGAACAGCCCGACTGAGCAGCCGGGATACTTTCAGTTTCACTTTAGAAGCGGCGGTCAGCTTTGACCGCCGCTTCTAAAGGGTTAATACCGCACATCGCCGCGATCGGCGATGTGTGGTATTAGCCGCGGGTCCCGGCCGTTGATTAGCGCCGGGACCCACGCGATATGATGCGGGATCGCGGCGCGATCCCGCTTCATATCGCGGGAGCCGGCGCAGGACGTAAATATACGTCCTGCGTCGTTAAGGGGTTAAGGACAAGGCTCATTTTGGCCCGTTCATTTTTGGCTCACGCTGTTTTGCTCCTCACATTTTAAGACACATAAAAAAAAATATTTTTCCACTGACAAAGTTGTATTAGGACGTCTTTTTTGTGGGACAAGTTGTACTTTTCAATGGCACATTTTATTTTATCAGATACTGTATTATCGAGCAAGAAAAAATGTATATGTAAAGCAAAATAGAAAAAAAATGGAATTGTGCAATTTTGTGGGGCAATAATTTTTTTCAGGGTTCACAATATGCTAAATCTGACATTCTCTCTCTATTCTATTGGTCAGTACGATTCCAGTGATACCTAAATTGGATAATACTTGTTTTGTGTTAAGGTAAAAAAAAAAAATGAAAACTTGAAAAAGAAAAAGAAAAAAAAAAGTTTGTTCAATGCCATGTTCTGACCCCTATAAGTTTTTTTTTTTTTCCACTTACAGAGTTATAGACCTTTGCAATTGGAGTAAGTCTCAGGAGGTAATATTTGGAAAGCACAGTGTCCACAGTAAAAACAGGGTGTAAGACAAGCCAGTGGTGAATGAAGTCTTTGGCAGTAATGCTAATAAGACGTAGGAGTATGACAACCTCTCAGTCTTGGCTGTTACATTTAATAGATGAAATAGTTGTAATCTAAGAGGAAGTGTAGGAGATTTTATGGATATCTGATCCAAATCTAAAATGGCACATAAATTAGGAAAATACTAGTAGAAGATTTTCTTCAGACCATAAAGGTGACAGTACAGTTACTTTTATGTTCAGGGAAAACACAGGAAGGATTTTGCCCCCTGTTTCGATCCTACTACATCACCAATTGTAAGCTTTATTACTATGTAATGTAATTTTATCTATATATATATTTAAAATAATAATAATAATAATGCAGACCTGCTTGGGCAATGCCATCACCTTTTATTTAATCATACATACTTATTGAAACGTAACTCTAGGCAGACAACGTACATGGCTTAACATTTATTTTACCCATATGCGCATCTATACTCTGAAAGCATGTTTTTTTTCATGCTTTAATAGCATAACACATCCAAACTTTTGAGTAGGCGATGAAATGGTAAATCAAAATGACAAATGAAATACCACTCTTTATTTCTGTACTTCATTTATTTGATTTTAGACTGCACGCCTACAAACCATAGGCTGGCCAAACACATAATATAAGATGAACCTAATAGTTTTGTTTCAGTAGGAACATTCCGACTTTCCCTATGTTAGGGGAAAATCAGTTATATTGGATTTTTTAATGCCTAATCCTTTGTGGAGATAAGCCAGTGCCAGATGTCTCCGCCTATATTCTCCTCTGTCCATACAGAGGGCGAATGCTTGTTTTTAGGGAAATTGGGATAAGAAGCTATTGGCCAAAAGAATGTTTATCTGCTGGGAGGAAGATTAGCTCATCCCTCCATAAAAAACAGCTTTAAGGGTAAGTTCACAATACAGTGTATTTTACGCTGCAGATCCGCCGCTGAAGGACCCCTACATGGTGGCTTTACATGTGCCTGCTCGGAGCGGCAATATGCTGCTACAAGCTGACACACTGCGATGTGTGAGTCGCAGCGCATGTGCAGTATACTCGCACATCGTGGCAGCTCTCGGCCTAGCTTATGGAGCAGGGGGAGAGGCCGTGGCGTGTGAAAGTACACCGCGCACGGGTGGCAACTCGCACATCGCAGTGTGTCTGCTCGTAGCAGTGGATTGCCGCTCCGAGCAGGCACATGTAAAGCAACCATGCAGCGGTCCTTCAGTGGCGGATCTGCAGCTTAAAATACACTGTGAGTCTGCTCGTGTGAATATACCCTTAGGCTAAATTTCCACACAGGTTTTTTTTCAGTTTTTGGGGGAAAACTGCCACTGCAGTTTTAAGCCAAAGTCAATGGATCCAGCAACATGGAGAAGTCCTTTCTTTATATGTCCTATTCCTTTTTAATACACTTCTAGCTTTGGCTCAAAAACTGCAGTGGCAATATTCTAAAAACTGCCAGAAAGAAACCTGTGTGGAAACTTAACCTAACTCTAAAAATATAACTTTATATTGGTGGGTTTCCTCCCATGAACTTATCGCTTCAGGTCCTTCCACAATATTTTTTTCTTATTAAATGTTTTATTCATTTTAAACAAGGAAAGACAAACAATAATAATCAAGAATTGGCGAGCATGTCCCGAATGACGCCAGGAACAAGGGATAACAGTTTTGCAATACACGACCATTAAACAAATGGCAACCAGAAGTGAGTAAAATTACAATATAATAATAATGATAATTTACACAATATAGCAACATAGGGGTCCCCGAAGCTTGTAAACAACATCAGAAAGCCTGAAGGTGGGACCAAAAAACCTTCCACAACATTTCTATCAGACTAAAATCAGGACTTTGACTTGGCCAGTGTAAAACTTACTCAAAGAGTTATGGTTCTTAGAAGATGAGGAAGCTAATTTATTAGCTCAGTTCTGGGGCTATATTTATGTCATTAGCTTGGTTCTAGCACTGTATTTATGTTATGAGGACAGTGCTGGTCCTGTATTTCTATTATTATTACTCAAGGTCTGGTGCTGGATGCACATTATGAATCCAGTTTTGGTGCTGTATTTATGTTATTTACTGGGTTCTGATGCTTTACTTATTAGCTTAATTCTGGTGCAGTTATATGTTATGAGTTTGATTTTGGTGTTGTATTTATGTATTGAGGTTAGTTCTGGTGCTGCATTTATGTTAGGAGCTTAGTTCTAATACTGTGTGTAGGTCATGAGCTTGGTTCTGGTGTTGTATTGTTTTAACCCCCAAAGGACTAAGCCCTTTTTCACCTTAAAGGGGTACTCCGGCGCTTAGACATCTTATCCCCTGTCCAAAGGATAGGGGATAAGATGCCTTATCACGGGGGTCCCGCCACTGGGGACCCCCGTGATCTTGCACGCCACCCCCCGTTAAAATCAGTCCCCGGAGCGTGTTCGCTCTGGGTCTGATTACTGTCGATCACGGGGCCGGGCCCCATGTGAGGTCACGCTCCGCCCCCTCAAAGCCTATAGGAGGGGGCGTGACAGCAATTGCAATTCTGACCACTGTCACTTTATGCATTAATAACTCTGGGATGCTTTTTCCGTTTATTCTGATTCCGAGATTGTTTTTTCATGACATATTCTACTTTAACATAGTGGTAAATTTTCGTCGTTACTTAGGAACCCTTTCTTGGTGAAAAATCCAAAAATGTCATGAATGTTTAGAAAATTTTGCATTTTTCTAACTTTTAAACTTTTAAATGAATATTCCAAATAAATTATACATTGATTCACATATACAACATGTTTACTTTATGTTGGCATCATAAAGTTGACATGTTTTTACTTTTGGAAGACATCAGAGGGCTTCAAAGTTCAGCAGCAATTTTCAAATTTTTTACGAAAATTTCAAAATCAGAATTCTTCAGGGACCAGTTCAGTTTTGAAGTGGATTTGAGGGGCCTTCATGTTAGAAATACCCCATAAATTACCACAGTATAAAAACGGCACCCTTCAAAGTATTCAAAATGACATTTAGAAAGTTTTTTTTAACCCTTTAGGTGTTTCACAGGAATAGCAGCAAAGTGAAGGAGAAAATTCAATATCTTCAGTTTTTTACAGTCGCATGTTCTTGTAGACCCATTTTTTTTTTTTTTTTTACAAGGGGTAAAAGGAGAGAAATCACCCCCAAAATTTGTAACCCAATTTCTCTCAAGTAAGGAATATCTCATATGTGTATGTAAAGTGCTCTGTGGGTGCACTAGAGGGCTCAGAAGGGACAATGGGATTTTGGAGAGTGAATTTTGCTGAAATGGTTTTTGGGGGGCATGTCGCATTTAGAAAGCCCCTATGGTGCCAGAACAGCAAAAAAAAAAAAAAAAAAAAATGGCATACTATTTTGGAAACTACACCACTCAAGTAACATAAAAAGGGGTACAGTGAGCCTTAACCCCCCACAGGTGTTTGACGAATGAAATATTTTTTCAGTAAAATGCAGTTTTTCCCCCAAATCTCACATTTTTACAAGGGGTAATAGGAGAAAATTCCCCCCAAAATTGTTAACCCCATTTCTTCTGATTATGGAAGTACCCCATGTGTGGACGTCAAATGCTCTGCTGGCGCACTACAATGCTCAGAAGAGAAGGAGCCACATTTGGCTTTTGGAAAGCAAATTTTGCTGAAATGGTTTTTGGGGGGCATGTGGAATTTTGGAAGCCCCTATGGTGCCAGAACAGAAAAAAAACTCCACATGGCATACTATTTTGATAACTACACCCCTCAAGGAACGTAACAAGGGGTACAGTGATCCTTAACACCCCATAGGTGTTTGACGACTTTTCGTTAAAGTCGGATGTGTAAATGAAAAAGAAAATTGACAAATATGCTGGTTTCCCCAAAAATTTTTACATTTTTACAAGGGGTAAAAGGAGAAAATGCCCCCCAAAATTTGTAACCCCATTACTTCTGAGTATGGAAAAACCCCATGTGTGGACATCAAGTGCTCTGCTGCCATGAGCATTTACAAAGCCCCCCCCCCCCCCCCCGTGGTGCCAGAACAGTGGACGCCCTATATGTGACCCCATTTTGAAAACCAAACCCCTCACAGAATTTAAAAAGGAGTGCAGTGAGCATTTACACCCCACTGGTGTTTGACAGATCTTTGGAACAGTGGGCTGTGCAAATGAAAAATGACATTTTTCATTTTCACGGACCACTGTTCCAAAAATCTGTCAGACACCTGTGGGGCATAAATGCTCATTGCACCCCTTATTACATTCCGTAAAGGGGTGTAGTTTCCAAAATGGGGTCAGATGTGGAGTGGGTCCATTGTTCTGCCACTATGGGGGCTTTGTAAACACACATGGCCTTCAATTCCAGACACATTTTCTCTCCAAAAGCCCAATGGCGCTCCTTCTCTTCTGAGCATTGTAGTGCTTCTGCAGAGCACTTTACATCCACATATGGGGTATGTACTTACTCAGCAGAAATGGGGTTACAAATTTGTGGGGGCTTTTTACTATTTTCCTTTGTGAAAATTAAAAATTTAGGGTAACACCAGCATTTTAGTAAAAAAAATATATATTTTCATTTTCCGTTCCAACTTTAACGAAAATTCATCAAACACCTGTGGAGTGTAAAGGCTCACTATATCCCTTGTTATGTTCTGTGAGGTGTGTAGTTTCCAAAATGGGGTCACAAGTGGGTATTTATTTTTTTGCATTTATGTCAGAACCGCAGAAAAATCTGCCACCCCTGTGCAAATCACCAATTTAGGCCTCAAATGTTCATAGTGCGCTCTCATTCCTGAGCCTTGTTGTGCGCCTGCAGAGAATTTTACACCCACATATGAGGTATTTCCGTACTCAGGAGAAATAGTGTTACAAATTTTGGGGGTCTTTTTTTTTTTTTTTTTTTTTACCTCTTGTGAAAATAAAAAGTATGGGGCAAGTATTTTTTTACACTAACAGGCTGGTGTAGACCCCAAAATTTGTAGTGCAATTTCTCTCGAGTACGGAAATACCCCATATGTGGCCCTAAACTGTTTCCTTGAAATGCGACAGGGCTCCAAAATGAGAGAGCGCCATACTCATTTGAGGACTAAATTAGGGATTGCATAGGGGTGGACATAGGGGTATTCTACGTCAGTGATTCCCAAACAGGGTGCCTCCAGCTGTTGGCAAACTCACAGCATGCCTGAACAGTCAGTGGCTGTCTGGAAATGCTGGGAGTTGTTGTTTTGCAACAGCTGGAGGTTCCGTTTTGAAAACACTGCCGCACAATACGTTTTTCATTTTTATTGGGGGGGGGGGGGAACAGTGTAAAGGGGTGTATATGTAGTGTTTTACCCCTTATTATGTGTTAGTGTAGTGTAGTGTAGTGTTTTTATGGTACATTCATACTCTGAAACAGGGGCGTACGGGTACACCCTCTGTCCTTAAGGGATTAAGCTTAAATGGGCACTGTCAGATATAAAAAACTTTTTATATGTTGTACATCTTGGCAAAACAATAGTTTTTTCTAATATACTTCTTATAAAAAGGTTCACATTTTTTTTTTTTTTTTAAAGAAAACTGGCTTTGAAATTCCCACCACTAGAGGTCCCTATACCTCCTGGGACTCTGCAGCATGAAGATGTCCAAGGGTCATGGACACGAGATGGCTGATTGACAAGACTGCAGGAGGAACACAGCTTGCAGCAGCACTGCTGTAACACAGAGTTTTACCAATCATGTGCCCCTCAGCTGTTGCAAAACTACAACTCCGAGCATGCCTGGATGGTAAAAGGATGTCTGGGCATGCTGGGAGTTGTAGTTTTGCTAAATCTGTAGGCACACAGCTGAAGGCAACACTGCTGTAAAAAGAGTTATCCAAACCCTGTACCTCCAACTATTCCAAAACGACAAGTCCCAGCATTACAGGACTGCCAAAGGATGATACACATGGATGACATAGGAAGATGTAAGTTAAACACTCACATATTGTCTTTGGTTGTAGAGTACAGGCAACCTCCAATAATCATTTTGTGTGTGTACAGCATGAAACCAGAGAGGAAAGTGTTACAGAGAAGGGCTGTCAGGGAGCAGTGAGTCAGCAGAGTGAGGGAGAGGGAGGAGTCAGCACAGTGCAGGCATGATGCAACCCTCCCTTTCACAAGATGGAAAAGACATTGAGCAGCTGTAATATGCTATTTTTTAGTGGAATATGGGTGATACAGACATAAAAATCACATGTACATGGAATATTTGCTGTTGTTCGTCATTTAACTGATTTGGCTCCTTTCTTTATCCAAGTGGATACTGAAGCGGTGCTCTGGCATTACCAGGCTGCACATCAGAAGACTGCTGGATATACAGACCCTGTAGGCTGAGCAGTGAGTTAGCAGCAGAGAATGAGAGGAGATCTTGAGATGAGGTGCAAAACAATGGGTAACAGTTTACTGACTCTGTCTACGTGTGTTGGCCACCTTCAGCCAAACTAGACCCTCCTTTAACATGAGACCACTTTCACATTTGTTGAAGGGCTGCTTAGGTTTAGACATTAATGGCTGTGTGTTGAGTTATTTTGAGGGGACACAACATGTAACACTGTTATACAGGCTGTGCACTCACTACTTTACATTGTAGCAGAGGGTAGCTTCTTCTGTGTTGTCACATAAAAAGTTATAATAAAATATTCACACTTATGTGAGATACTGTATAACCCAGGTCAATGGCATATTCACAGCTTGTGGCGGCCTAGGCGCTCAGTATGAATACACAGGGGTCAAACTTTTTTGCAGGCAGATTTTGTTGTAGGTTTACCATGGATCTCACCCCTATACATAGAAAGTGGTGAAATCAATTACAAATCAACAATGTTATGATCACGTCGTGCTGCTGCTAAATCTGTAGGTACAGTTTTTAGCAGTTCTAACGCATGGGGATTTATCCAAAGTAGGAAGTTGCTTTTATTATTATTTTTTCTTTAGGACACAACATGGTGGAAGCTCCTACATTAGTCTGTATTTTTTTTTTACATATTGAAGTGCTGATCCCTCGACACTGCTGCCTAGGCACAGGCTCACGGGTGCCTAACGCTAAATATAGCCCGGACCCTATGTTAAGCAAAAAGAGGAAAAGTATTAGTCCATTTGTGATGACAAGTCCTATAAACTGAATAGATGTTTATTGGGTTAACAGTTTCTCCTTGTACTCAATGGTCTGTAAATCCTGCTGTTGAAGTATTTTCGTGAAATAGTTTGCCCTCTGTTGAAATCCTGAATTAATCTATGGTTCATGATTTTTAAAGTTCACACATGGAAGTGAAATCCTTAGTAGCAGTTAAGCAAGGCTTGTTAATCATTGACTTGTTGCCAGATAGTGAATATTCCTGTTGACATTGCTAGAAATGATGTTGGTGAGACCCAGGCAGATTCAGACCTCAGAATAGAGATGAGTGAATCGAAGCAGACAAACCCAAATTCATTAAGAATTTCAGGAAATATTCGATTTGCAATGAATGCGAATATCGCAGCGATTCTATTGCGCAAATCACTTCATTAACCTCTTAAGGACCCATGACGTATGCGTACGTCATGAGTCCCGGTCCTGCGATATAACGCGGGGTCACACGGTGACCCCGCCTCATATCGCGGTGGGCCCGGCGTCATAGTGAAGCCGGGACCCGCCTCTAATAGCGCGCGGCACTGATCGCTGTGCCGCGCACTATTAACCCTTTAGCCGCACGCTCAAAGCTGAGCCGCGCGGCTAAAAACGAAAGTAAAAGTGCCCGGCTAGCTCAGGGAGCTGTTCGGGATCGCCGCGGTATAATCGCGGCATCCCGAACAGCTGTAGCACAGGAGGAGGTCTTCTTACCTTCTCCTGTGCTGTCCGATCGCCGAATGAATGCTTCAAGCCTGAGATCCAGGCTTGAGCATTCAATCGCCGAAAACACTGATTGATCCATTCCTATGGAGATGGATCAATCAGTGTAAAAGATCAGTACATGCAATGTTATAGCCCCCTATAGGAACTATAATATTGCATAAGAAAAGTGTAAAAAAATCATTAACCCTTTCAATTATGCCTTCCCCTAATAAAAGTTTGAATCACCCGGCATTTCCAAAAATAAAAAAACATTATGTAAATAATAATAAAAATAAACATATGTGGTATCACCGTGTACGGAAATGTCCGAATTATAAAAATATACCACTTTTTAAACCGCTCGTTCAATGGCGTACGCGCAAAAAAATTCCAAATTCCAAAATAGCGCATTTTTGATCACTTTTTATACCACAAAAAAGTGAATAAAAAGTGATCAAAAAGTCTGATCAGAACAAAAATGGTACCGCTAAAAACTTCAGATGACGGCGCAAAAAAATGAGTCCTCAAAGCGCCCTGAACACAGAAAAATAAAAAAGGTTTAGGGGTCCAAAGATTACCATTTTAAATGTATAAATTTTCCTGCATGTATTCATGATTTTTTTCGGAAGTGATACAAATTCAAACCTATACAAGTAGGGTATCATTTTAACCGTATGGACCTACAGAATAAAGATAAGGTATCATTTTTGACAAAAAATGTTTTGCGTAAAAACAGAAGCCCCCAAAACTTACAAAATAATGTTTTTTCATCAATTTTGTCGCACATTGATTTTTTTTCCCTTTTCACCGTAGATTTTTGGGTAAAATGACTAATGTCATTACAAAGTAGAATTAGTGACGCAAAAATTAAGCCAATATGTATAATTTTAGGTGAAAATTTTTAAGAGTTATGATTTTTTAAAGTTAAGGAGGAAAAATTGAAAATGAAAAAATGGAAAAAGCCTGGGTCTTCCAGCGTTCCAGGCTCCAGGACACGTAAAATGGCGGGGGCAAGGGATGCTGGTAAGGTGGAAAGGCAAGGCGGGAAGGGAGGTAGGCGGTATGACCCTGAATCACATTCAATCACCACTGTGATGTCACAGCCCTATATAATCAGCTCATTTCATGCCATTCACTGCAGAGAGAGAGGACGGCTGCGTGTCTCTATGTGTTTCACAGACACGCTGAATTGATTATACCGCAGCGTTCCACTTCCAACTGCTAGTCACATCAGCATTGTGGACAGAGAGCAGTGCAGTGCTTTGCTTGTTCTGACTGAGAAGGATTTTTACGCCATAAACCTCCCAGTCACGCTATTGAGCATTTCATCAGAGAGGGGCAGATAGCTTTTCGTTGCCTCATATATATCAACAAGCTGCCTCAACTTCATGAACCGTATCACAAGAGGCAGGAATGATTTTCAGCGCAATTCTGTGTATTTTTACCACAAGAAATCATCTGCTGCTTATACTAGTCTGTAGACTGTATAATAACCAGCAGTTCACTCCATTCTTAATACTCTTTGACAGAGTGCAATTTTGAGTTTAACCCCTTAACGACGCGGGACGTATATTTACGTTCTGCGCCGGCTCCCGCGATATGAAGCGGGATCGCGCCGCGATCACGCATCATATCGCGTCGGTCCCGGCACTCATCAATGGCGGGGACCCACGGCTAATACCACACATCGCCGATCGCGGCGATGTGCGGTATTAACCCTTTAGAAGCGGCGGTCAAAGCTGACCACCGCTTCTAAAGCGAAACTGAAAGTGACCCGGCTGCTCAGTCGGGCTGTTCGGGACCGCCACGGTGAAATCGCGGCGTCCCGAACAGCTGACCGGACACCGGGAGGGCCCTTACCTGCCTCCTCGGTGTCCGATCGGCGAATGACTGCTCCGTGCCTGAGATCCAGGCAGGAGCAGTCAAGCGCCGATAACACTGATCACAGGCGTGTTAATACACGCCTGTGATCTGTGTAGAAGATCAGTGTGTGCAGTGTTATAGGTCCCTATGGGACCTATAACACTGCAAAAAAAATTTTTTTAAAAAGTGTTAATAAAGGTCATTTAACCCCTTCCCTAATAAAAGTTTGAATCACCCCCCTTTTCCCATAAAAAAAATAAAACAGTGTAAAAAAAATAAACATATGTGGTATCGCCGCGTGCGTAAATGTCCGAACTATAAAAATATATCATTAATTAAACCGCACGGTCAATGGCGTGCGCGCAAAAAAATTCCAAAGTCCAAAAAACCGTATTTTGGTCACTTTTTATTCCATTAAAAAATGAATAAAAAGTGATCAAAAAGTCCGATCAAAGCAAAAATGATACCAATAAAAACTTCAGATCACGGCGCAAAAAATGAGTCCTCATACCGCCCTGTACGTGGAAAAATAAAAAAGTTATAGGGGTCAGAAGATGACATTTTTAAACGTATAAATTTTCCTGCATGTAGTTATGATTTTTTCCAGAAGTGCGACAAATCAAACCTATATAAGTAGGGTATCATTTTAACCGTATGGACCTACAGAATAAAGATAAGGTGTAATTTGTACCGAAATATGCACTGCGTAGAAACGGAAGCCCCCAAAAGTTACAAAATGGCGTTTTTTCTTCGATTTTGTCGCACAATGATTTTTTTTTCCGTTTGGCTGTGCATTTTTGGGTAAAATGACTAATGTCACTGCAAAGTAGAATTGGCGATGCAAAAAATAAGCCATAATATGGATTTTTAGGTGGAAAATTGAAAGGGTTATGATTTTTAAAAGGTAAGGAGGAAAAAACGAAAGTGCAAAAACTTAAAAACCTTAAGGGGTTAATACACATTTTTTTGTGGTGCTGCACTGTTGTGTACTGCTGCTGTTGTGCAAAAATGTGTTTTTTCAGCAGACTGTAGTGCATTTTTCTGCCCTCATACTGGCATACCACATACCTACATCAAAGCAGTCTACTATTTTGTACCTGTAAGTCTGTAACAAGTCTAGATACTGGGAAAGTCCAGGCAAAAGTAATCACCGGCTAGTGTTTTAGGGAAATAAGTTTTCCAAGTGTACTGTAGAGCAATTTTTTGCACTCATACGTGCATACCACATACCTACATCTAAGTAGTGCCCTTTTTTGTACCTGTTAATCTGTAACAAGCCTACATACAGTGAAAGGCCAGTTAAAAGTAATCACTGGCTGTTGTTTTATGAAAATACGTTTTCCAAGTGTACTGTAGTGCATTTTTTGCCCTTATATGTGCATGCCACATACCTACATCTAAGTACTGTACCATTTTGTACCTCTTCATCTGTCAAGGGCCTACATACTGTGAAAGTCCAAGCAAAAGTACTCATTGGCTGGTGTTGTACTCAGATACTTTTTTAAGTGTACTGTAGAGCATTTTTATGCCCTCATCAGTGCATACCACATACGTACATCTAAGTATTGGACTATTTTGTACCTGTTAATCTGTCAAGGGCCTACATACTGTGAAAGGACAGACAAAAGTAATCACCGTCTGGTGTTTAAAAAAAAAAGAGTTTTTAGGTGCATTGTAGCGCATTTTTCTGCCCTCATAAGTGAATACCGCATACGTACATCTAAGTAGTGTACCATTTTGTACCTGTTAATCTGTCAAGAGCCAACGTACTGTGAAAGTCCATGCTAAAGTACTCACCGGCTGTTTTTTTTTTTTACAAAGATACAGAGTTTTCTGGCCTATTGTAGCGCATTTTTCTGCCCTAATCAGTGCATACCGCATACCTACATCTAAATAGTGTATTATTTTGTACTTGTTAATCTGTCAGGGGCCTAGATACTGTGAAAGGACAGCCAATAGTACACACCTGCTGCTGTTCTAGACAAATACTGTTTTGTGTAGTGAAGCGTATTGTACTCCCCTCATATGCGCAATAAGTATGTCAGGAAGAGTATTGCCAGGACGTGCACAGAGGAGTGGCAGAGGCCTAAATTCATCTGGCGCAGGCAGAGGTCACAGCAGAGTAGGGGTGTGTGGCAGAGAGTCGCAGCGAGAGGTCGCATCGAGAGGTCTGAGCTCCCGGTGTCAGCTAGCAGTCGTGATTGATCGGTTCACTCAGTCATCCACTTCATCTCAAATGACATCCGTCACCCCCAGTCAACAGTCAGTGGGTTCCTCACACTCTACCCTCAGTGTGCATGGCCCTCTTGCTGTTGCTGCCACTTCCAGGCTCTGTCATTGTGCTGCTCTATGGTCTCCTCATGTTATGGCTACCATCTCCATGCTCTGTCATTGAGCTGCTCTATGGTCTCCTCATGCTAATGCTACCGCCTTCACGCACTGTCATTGTGCCCCCATATGGTCTCCGCATGCTGATGCTACCACCTCCAGGCACTGTCATTGTGCTGCCATATGGTCTCCTCATACTGATGCTGCCACCTCCAGGCTTTTTAATTGTGCAGCTCTATGGTCTCCTCATGCTGATGCTGCCACCTCCAGGCTCTATAATTGTGCTGCTCTATGGTCTCCTCATGCTGATGCTGCCACCTCCAGGCTCTATAATTGTGCTGCTCTATGGTCTCCTCATGCTGATGCTACCAGCTCCAGGCTCTCTCATTGTGCTGCCATGGATACTGCAAAACATAATTAAGGTGCTGATCCCCAGTTTCAGAAATTCCTTGCATTAGGGTCACTTTCAGGGCTCCTGATGCCACCTCCAGGCTGGGCCATTCAGCCACTATATGGTATCCTCATGCTTCAGCCACCTCCAGGCTGTGCCATTCAGACACTATATGGGCTCCTTATGCTTTCCCCACCTCCAGGCTGTGTCATTCAGCCAATATATTGTTTTCTGATGCTGCTGGGACTGTCTTGGATATTACCTACAATTTTATTATGGTAGCACTAGCAAACATACATGCTCAATAAAGATTTCAACATTGATATTTTAATGTTAGGGGCTGTGAAGCCCTCTTATGTAAGCATCCTGCTGCCTGATCCAGGCTGTGTGTTTGAACTACTTGGCTTACTGATGCTGCTGGGCCTGTGCCTACATTTTTTTTGATGTTAGCACTAGCTAACATACATCTTCTATACAGATTTCAATATCCACCTTTTAATGTTAGGGGTTATTAAGCCCTCTTGTGTACTTCTGCTGCAGCCTGATCCAGGCTGTGTGTTTCAGCAACTATATGGTTTAGTGATGCTGCTTTGCCTGTGCCTAAAAAATGTTGATGTTAGCACTAGCCAACATACATCTTCTATACAGATTTCAACATTAATATTTTAATGTTAGGAGTTCTGAAGCCCACTTGTAAACTCATGCTGATGCCTGCTCCAGGCTTTGTATCATTCAGCAACTACATGGTTTAGTGATGCTGCTGGGCCTAGGCCATTACCTATATATGTTTATGGTAGCATTAGGTACCATACATCTCCAATGGAAATTTCAAAATGTATTTTTTATTCTTAGAGATTGTGTAATCTTCTGTTTATATTTCTGAATTTGTCTTTTAATCTTAGGGATTGTGAAGGCCTAGTGTCTACTTATGCTGCTGCCAACTCCTGGCTGTGCCATTCAGACACTATATGGTTTCCTCATGCTTCAGCCAACTTTAGACTGTACCATTCAGATACTATATGGGCTCCTTATGCTTTCTGCACCTCCAGGCTGTGTTGTTCAGCCAATATATCATTTTCTGATGCTTCTGGGACTTGGATATTAACTCTGGTGTACTGCTAATGCCTGCTCATGACTGTGTGTTTCAGGAACTACTTGGCTTAATGATACTTCTGGGCTTGGGCCTTAAATTTTGGGATGTTTAGCACTAGCTAAATACATGCTTAATAGAAATTTCCACATTGATCTTTCAATCTTAGGGGTTATGAAACCCTCTGGTATAATGCTGATGCCTGCTCCTGACTGTGTTTCAGGAACTATTTGGCTTAATTATGCTTCTGGGCTTGGGTCCTACATTTCGGATGTTTAGCACTAGCTAAATACATGCTTAATAGAAATTTCAACATTGATCATTCAATGTAAGGGGTTATGAAACCCCCGGGTGTATCTGCTGATGCCTGCTCTTGACTGCTCCTGTGTCTTTCAGGAACTACTTGGTTTACTGATGCTTCTGGGCTTGGGCCTTACATTTTTGTATGTTAAGCACTACCCAAATACATGTTTAATAGAAATTTCCACATTGATCTTTCAATCTTAGGGATTATGAAACCCTCTGATGTACTGCTGATGCCTGCTCCTGACTGTGTGTTTCTGGAACTACTTGGCTTAATGATGCTTCTGGGCTTGGGCCTTAAATTTTTGGATGTTTAGCACTAGCTAAATACATGCTTAATAGAAATTTCAACATTGATCATTCAATATAAGGGGTTATGAAACCCTCAGGGGTATCTGCTGATGCCTGCTCTTGACTGCTACTGTGTCTTTCAGGAACTACTTGGCTTACTGATGCTTCTGGGCTTGGGCCTTAAATTTTTGTATGTTTAGCACTAGCTAAATACAGGCTTAATAGAAATTTCCACATTAGTCTTTCAATCTTAGGGGTTAAGAAACCCTCTGATGTACTACTGATGCCTGCTCTTATGGTCTCCCTGCTGCCACATAGATCCTCTGCAGCAGTGATTATAATGGCAATGCCTGTAATCTGCATGTCATAATGAATAGCAGTATGATTTCACTAACCCAGCACACTTCCTGTGAGCGTTACATCAAGGCAAAGTATTATACACCCCTATTGGGGCTCTCTGTAGGCCAGAAATAGCCAAATCAAATTTTGGAAAAGTTCGCTCACCTCTACCCCAGAAGGCAAAGATTGGGCTTTAACCTGTTAAGGATGCAGGGTGTAAATTTACACCTTTGACGTTTGGGACTTAACGCACCAGGGCATAAATGTAGGCCCTGCTGCGTTGTGACTTTGAAGCGAGCACAGAATATGAGCTCGCTTCATCGCAGTGACTTAGGGCTGCTATCAGTATTGCACCGATCACTGTGTCTAAAGTGTAAAATCATCCATCCCGGCTTGCTCAAGGGAGGTGATTGGCTCTAATGATTGCATGTAAAAGTCCCCTATTAGGACCTAAAAAATGTAAAACAAAACAAAAAAAACAAAATAAAAAAAGTTTCAAAAGTTATATAAAACCCTCTCCCCTCATAAAATAGTAGCACCATTATCCCCCCACCCCCCCAAAAAAAATTATTAAATTAGAAAATTAAAAAAACATATTTGGCATTGCCATATGCATAATTGTCCAAACTATTGAAATATAATGTTTATGATCCCACAAGGTAAACGACGTAGACATAAAAAAAAATACCAAACACCAGAAATACAGATTTTAAACCTGTTAAGGACCAAGGTCTGCCCCCTCTCAATAACGCGGGGCCGCGGCGTCCCAAACAGCTGTAGGACACAAGGGTTGGGCCCGGCCTCTAACAACATGGCTAAAAGCTATTAACCCTTTAGACACGGCATTCAAAGTTGATCTAAAGTGAAAGCGAACTACCCCCGGCTAGCTCAGTGGGCTGTTTGGGACCGCCGCAGTGAAATCACGGCTTCCTGGATGGCTGATTGCCGAATAACTGCTCAGTGCCAGAGATCCAGGCATGAGCAGTCAAGCGGCAGAATCATCGATCGATGGTTTCATATAAGAAACCATTGATCAATGTAAAAGATCAATGTGTGCAGTGTTATAGCCCCCTATGGGAAAAATGAGCCCTCATACCACCCCGTACGCAGAAAAATAAAAAGTTATAGGGGTCAGAAAATGACAAATTTAAATGTATAAATTTTCCTGCATGTAGTTATGATTTATTCCAGAAGTACGACAAAATCAAACCTATATAAGTAGGGTATTATCTTAATTGTATGGACCTATAGAATAAGGATAACGTGTCATTTTTACCAAAAAATGTAGTGCGTAGAAACGGAAGCCCCCAAAATTTACAAAATCTTGTCGCACATTGTTTTTTTTTCCATTTCGCGGTAGATTTTTGGGTAAAATTACTCATGTCATTACAAAGTAGAATTGGTGGTGCAAATAATAAGCCATCATATGGATTTTTAGGTGCAAAATTTAAAGAGTTATGATTTTTTTAAAGTTAAGGAGGAAAAAATGAAGTAGCAAAAATGGAAAAAACCCTGGTGCTTAAATCCTATATCAGAATTTTTTTTAATAAAAAGTGATCAAAAAGTCCCATCAAAACATAAATGGTACCGATATAAAACTACAGATCAGCAATGCTAATTGTTCTTAGTCATACTCTCTCTCTCCATGATATCTCTGTGTTGTGCACCACTCATGGGGCACATTTATCATGGTGTTTAGCGCCTTTTTTCTGAAAATGATGAGGGGTGTTGTTTAGCAGCAGCTGTAGGCTCCCTGTTTGGCAACCCTGCTTTATGGGCATTCTCCCCAGGGGAGAGCGCCATAAGTGTACTAACCAACTTTTTGTGTTTTTTTCTCATTTCAGATCTGTGTATCATGTGGACTAATTTGGATTCGGTGGACTACATCGATGACCTGCATTTTTTTGTTTACTATTAATAAAATGGTTAAGGAGGGCTTGTGGGGGGGGGGGGGGCTATTTTTTGGAATGAAAGTTATTTATTACCCCAGTACCCACTGCCATAGTGGTACCAGTACCAACAGGAACGAAGCATCAAAGATGGGGCTCTTGGGTCTAGGTGGTAACAGGCTGGCATTACTAAGGCTGGGGAAGGCCAGTAACAATGCTCCTTGTCTACCCTGGTAACATCAGGGTGTAGCTGCTTGGTTTGTATCTGGCTGAAAATAAAAAAGGGGTAACCACACACTTTTTACTTTTTTTATTTATTTAATATTTAATTATTTATGAAAAAAATATAGGGTTCCCCATATTTTCATTCTCAGCCAGATGCAAACCAAGCAGCCTGACGTTACCAGGGTGAGCTAGGACCATTGTTACTGGCCCTCCCCAGCCTAAGTAATGCCAGCTTGTTACCGCCTAGGCCCAGGTGTGGCATTTTTGATGCTCTGGGCCTGTTGGTACCGGCTCTTCTAGGCATTCCTTATGGCAGTGGGTACCAGGATAATTGGGGGTTAGCATTAGCTGTTTTTGGGGCTAACGCTAATTAAAAGATACAACACATTTTAAAAACTTTTATTCCAAAAAATTCTCCCCCACAAGCCCTCATTAACCATTTTTATTAATATTTAACATATAAAATGCTGGTCAATGATGTAGCCATCGAATCCGAAGAAGTCCTCTGAAATTAGACAAAAAAAATAAAAATAATACATGAAAAATAAGTTAGTACATTTAGGGGAAAAAAGTGGTAAAAAAAATGTAACATATATATCTCACCCATTTTTAACACAGCTGCAACTTTAGAGCAGAAAAATCACAGAGGAGAGGAGATAGGATTACAAAGTGCTAAAAATTGGTATTCTAAAGTGATTTATTGTTTTTTGCTAATGAGAGCCAACTTATCAACCCCCTATGATAGTAAGAAAAACTGAAGCAAAAACAAAAATGACTTCAGGACTTTTTATCTTGCTCTTGCAAATTAACCCTCATTCCCCCTCACATATGTAGATTGTACACTTGTTACTTGTTTTCTCCCTTTGCCCAAATTGTACCCATATTCCATCCATCTCTGCATTGTTATCTTTGTTGTTCTTTGCCTTCAAAAAGTGTCTTTGAATGAAAAAAAAAAATTACAGATCACACAAAAAATGAGCCCTCATACATCCCTGAATATGGAAAAATAAAAAAAAAGTTATTGGGGTATGAAAAGGACAATTATAGGCATACTCATTTTGTTAAAAAAAAAGTTTTACTGTTTTTTAAATGTAGTACAATAAAAGAAAAGCTATATAAATTGTGTATCGCTCAAATCATATTGACCTACAGAATAAAGAGAACATATAATTTTTACCATAAAGTGCACTGCCTAAAAACCAAGCACCCCAAAAGTAGCAAAATTGCTGTTTCTTTTAACCCCCCCTCCCCCCCATAAATAATGTTTTCATAATGCCATACATTTTATGGTAAAATAAAAGGTGTCATTAGAAAGTAGAGTTGTTCGCACAAAAAACAAGCCATCATATGAGTCTGTAGATGGGGCTAAGTAAGTTGGTGTGGGATCCTGTGCTATTCTACAAAATTTACCTCAGCTAAACCCCTGTAAAGATCCTGGACAGTGGCCCTCATTTACTATTGCAAACCTGACATGTTTTGTTGGGTTGTGTGCCAGATTCTGTGGCATTGCGACAGACATTCTGTCTACGCCAGATTTTGCGCCAGAATAAAAAACAAAACAAAACCAGACTACCTCCCCATTTTGCTAAGAAAACACGAAAAGGGGCATGGCCGCTGGTGAAAGGGGGTGTGGTCTCTGAAAAGGAGCATGTTCCCGACATTTTCACAAAAACCCAACATATTTACTAAGGTTTCCACATAAAATGTGGTGAATTTGAGCTGAGGAAAACCAGACAGATCAGAGCATGTGTAAAAAAAGAAAAACGTAGGGAAACCTTAGTGAATACCAAGGGAAAATAAATTGTAGGGAATTAAAACCCACAAAGAAACCTACACAACACTCTTAGTAAATAAGGGCCAGTGAGTACTACATTGGTTTATTGGTGCTAGAGAACCCCAAATAAAAAAAAGACAATAACCAGTGCAAGAATAGGGGGGGGGGGGGGGGATTCCAGTCACCAGCTTCCTATAAAAAATAATTTTTATTATTGATCCATTAATATTTGCAAAAACACATGGGGATAAAAAGAAAGAAATGCGTTTCAAGCATTTCTTAATCATTTTTTTTTTTTCCCCTTTTTTTTTGTTTGCAAATTTTAATAGATCTATGAAAAAAATCCATGCTCTCCTGGAAAGAATGCATGATCTGATGCCACACGTATTAAGACTGGTGGCAGTGTGCTGTAACTCTTTCAACTCTTTCAACTCCACCCTCTTTCACTCCACCCTCCACAACTCTTTCAACTCCACCCAGGGGTGGACCGACCGGCCGTCCATTCGGACATGGTCCAAGGGCCGTCCGAGTAAAGGGTCTGCCACCCCCTGCCGCTGCTATTGGGGATCTAGGACACTTATCCTGGATCTCCAGGCAGACGAGGGCTCCTTTCAGGTGTATTCTCTGCTCACGCCAATACAGCTGAAAGCCTCCTCTCTGTGTGAGCAGCATCTACGGCCTACACAGGAGAAGACGTGACCTCTGCGAATGTGCAGTGCAGGTGCTGATGACGTCACTTATCGGTTCCTGCACTGTGGAGGCTAGAGAATGTGGTCGACGGAAGACCTCAGGAGATCACTATCTCTTTTTGTTTAGTTTTTTACTTTTTCATTTTACCTCAACTTGGAGGGAAGGTGAGGGGAGGAGAGGGGCGGGGGCAGTGCATACCTGGATGCCCCCTACATATCTGTCTGTCCCTACTGCCCCCACATACCGGGCTGCCCCCAGATATCTGGCTGCCCGCACATACCTGGATGCCTAACCTGGGCCACATACCTGGCTGCCTAACTATCTACCTACATACATGGAAGCCTAAATACCTACCTACATACCTGGCAGCCTAACTACCTTCATACCTGGCCCATATACCTCACTGCAGAACTACCTAGGTACATACCTGGCTACCTAATTACCTTTCTAGCTACCTGGATACCTTAATACCTAACTACATACACAATTAACGATCTAGCTACCTACCTACCTACATTCCTGGCTACCAGCCTACCTGGCTAGTTACCTACCTACAAACCTGGCTAACTAACTACATAGTTAGCTACCTACCTGGCCACCTACCTACTCTTTTCTGTGCAAGATACCAAAGGGGGCATTATAACAGTTTGGGACCTTTAGATGGGGAGATTGTGACGAGGAGGGGATGGCACTGGAAAAATGCAGAGTCCAACATATTTGTCCTGCAGATGTTAGGAGATGAGTTATGGATGGAAGAAGTTGACATGACGATCTGATCCGGACAAAGAAAAGGAAAGAGGACGATGCCAATCAGAAAGGATATCTGTAAGTTTCCTAGATGTAACTGTAATCATTTATATGGTGTATATATCCTGTGTACAGATGGTATCTTCCTATACATGGTCCTGTATAAAATCAGATATATGGTATACAGATCCCTTGTACAGCTGGTATCTACCCCCGTATGGTCCTGTATGTACAGGTGAAACTCGGAAAATTTGAATATTGTGCAAAAGTCCATTATATTTGATTAATGCAACTTAAAAGGAAAGGAAGCATGAAGTGCTCCAAAATCTCCTGGTAGACGGATGCATTGACCCTGGACTTAATGAAATAAAGTGGACCAACACCAGCAGATAACATGACTCCCCAAATCATATAATATATTGGGGATTGGGGGTTTTCTTGAGCTGTAACCATAATCATCACAATTATGACAAATCACGGCTTGAACTATCTTGCTATGCATCTAATGAGTCTCTCATATATTAGTTTCACATTTTAAATTGCATTACGGAAATAAATGAACTTTACACAATATTCAAATTTTTCGAGTTTCACCATTAATCACTTATATGATATGCAGATCCTGTGTACAGCTGGTATCTACCACTATATGGGCACTGTATGGGGGAATACTGGTCTGTGTACAGTGTTTTTTTTTTTTTTTCAGTACAGTAGGGTAGTATTATCCAGTTATTGTGTGGAGGTATATATTTCCTCCTTGTTTACTGGTATTATTGATCATGGAAAATTATCTTTCCTGCATTAACATGTTTTATGTGTGTGTATATATATATATATATATATATATATATATATATATATATATAGTTTAATTTTTTTGTTTGTGGAAAATGGGGGATGGGGGCATGGAAGAGGTGTGGCCAGGGGCGGAGTCTGGCAGACTCTCCATTGCAATATGTTGTCTGTGGCCTGAGGGAGAGCTTTAACCCCTTAAGGACTCAGGGTTTTTCCGTTTTTGCACTTTTGTTTTTTCTTCCTTACCTTTTAAAAATCATACCCCTTTCAATTTTCCACCTAAAAATCCATATTATGGCTTATTTTTTGCGTCGCCAATTCTACTTTGCAGTGACATTAGTCATTTTACCCAAAAATGCATGGCGAAACGGAAAAAAAATCATTGTGCGACAAAATTGAAAAAAAAACGCCATTTTGTAACTTTTGGAGTCTTCCGTTTCTACGCAGTGCATATTTCGGTAAAAATTACACCTTATCATTATTCTGTAGGTCCATACGGTTAAAATGATACCCTACTTATATAGGTTTGATTTTGTCGCACTTCTGGAAAAAATCATAACTACATGCAGGAAAATGTATACGTTTAAAAATGTCATCTTCTGACCCCTATAACTTTTTAATTTTTCCACGTACAGGGCGGTATGAGGACTCATTTTTTGCACCGTGATCTGAAGTTTTTATCGGTAGGATTTTTGTTTTGATCGGACTTTTTGATCACTTTTTATTCATTTTTTTAATGGTATAAAAAGTGACCAAAATACGCTTTTTTGGAATTTGGAATTTTTTTGCACGTACGCCATTGACCGTACGGTTTAATTAATGATATATTTTTATAGTTCGGACATTTACGCACGTGGCGATACCACATATGTTTATTTTTATTTTTTTTTACACTGTTTTATTTTTTTTATGGGAAAAGGGGGGTGATTCAAACTTTTATTAGGGAAGGGGTTAAATGACCTTTATTAACACTTTATTTTTACATTTTTTTTGCAGTGTTATAGATCCCATAGGGACCTATAACACTGCACACACTGATCTCTCATCCTGATCACAGGCGTGTATTAACACGCCTGTGATCAGCATTATCGGCGCTTGCCTGCTCCTGCCTGGATCTCAGGCACGGAGCAGTCATTCGTCGATCGGACACCGAGGAGGCAGGTAAGGGCCCTCCCGGTGTCCGATCAGCTGTTCGGGACGCCGCGATTTCATTGCGGCGGTCCCGAACAGCCCGACTGAGCAGCCGGGTCACTTTCAGTTTCACTTTAGGAGCGGCGGTCAGCTTTGACCGCCGCTTCTAAAGGGTTAATACCACACATCGCCGCGATCGGCGATGTGTGGTATTAGCCGCGGGTCCCGGGCATTGATGAGCGCCGGGACCGCCGCGATATGATGCAGGATCGCGGCGCGATCCCGCTTCATATCGCGGGAGCAGGCGCAGGACGTAAATATACGTCCTACGTCGTTAAGGGGTTAAAGGACTCAGCTATAGAAGTTTGCTTAGTATTAAGTCTCTCTGATTAAATGGTCACTTGTCAGATCCAAAAACTTTTTATATGTTGTTACTGATGAAAATTAAAACCTTTTGTAATATGGTTATATAAATTGTTTTAGATATTTAAAGGAGTAGTCCGGCGTGCACTTTTCTCACTTTATCCCGTCCGGGCAGCAAAATAAAAGAAAATGAACTTTCTCTTACCTGCCAAAGAGCCCCCGGAGCTCCGGTACACTCCGGTACAGGTGTTCGGTCCCCGGGCTGTATTCTTCTTACTTCCTGTTAGCCCGGCACGTCACACGGAGCTTCAGCCTATCACCAGCCGAGGCGGGACATCGCTGCGGCGGATGATAGGCTGAAGCTCCGTGTGACATGCTGGGCTAACAGGAAGTAAGAAGAATACAGCACGGGGACCAAACACCTGTACCGGAGCACCGGGGGCTCGTTGGCAGGTAAGTGAAAGTTCGTTTTCTTTTATTTTGCAGCCCGGACGGGATAAAGTGAGAAAAATGCGCGCCGGACTACTCCTTTAATAAAGAAAACAGTTCCTGAAAATTCCACCACTAGGGGTCCTCATACCTACTGGGAAACTAACCAGTCCTGCAGCTGCATCAGCTTGTCCATGAGTCATGGACAAGAGATGACTCATAGACAAGGCCGCAAATGCAGACATACCAATCACCTCCCACCATAGAAACATAGAATGTGTCGGCAGATAAGAACCATTTGGCCCATCTAGTCTGCCCAATATCTGAATACTATGAATAGTCCCGGGCCCTATCGTATATGAAGGATAGCCTTATGCTTATCCCATGCATGTTTAAACTCCTTCACTGTATTTGCAGCGACCACTTCTGCAGGAAGGCTATTCCATGCATCCACTACTCTCTCAGTAAAGTAATACTTCCTGATATTACTTTTAAACCTTTACCCCTCTAATTTAAAGCTATGTCCTCTCATGGTAGTTTTTCTTCTTTTAAATATGCTCTCCTCCTTTACCATGTTGATTCCCTTTATGTATTTAAAAATCTCTATTATATCCCCTCTGTCTCTTCTTTCTTCCAAGCTATACATGTTAAGGTCCTTTAACCTTTCCTGGTACGTTTTATCCTGCAATCCATGTACTAGTTTAGTAGCTCTTCTTTGAACTCTCTCTAGAGTATCTATATCCTTCTGGAGATACGGCCTCCAGTACTGTGCACAATACTCCAATTGAGGTCTCACCAGTGTTCTGTACAGCGGCATGAGCACTTCTCTCTTTCTACTGCTTATACCTCTCCCTATACATCCAAGCATTCTGCTAGCGTTTCCTGCTGCTCTATTACATTGTTTTCCTACCTTTAAGTCTTCTGAAATAATTACTCCTAAATCCCTTTCCTCAGATACTGAGGTCAGGGCTGTGTCAAATAATCTATATTCTGCCTGAGGGTTTTTACGCCCCAGGGGCGTGTCTTTCCCACAAGGGAAAGACATGCCCCCTTCCCCTGACAGGATTTCTAACACTAAGAGCTATGGAAAAGAGGCATTTTTTTTATAATAAATATAGGTGATGGGGGCATAAAAATGAGATGTACAAGGTCAGGATTAGGTACTGAGTAACATTTTTTTTTTTTGTGGGATCTGACAGGTGCACTTTAAGATGGAATATTATTACAGTGTTATAATATGGCAGAGGTACTATTTATACAATTACTACATAGATAGATCGAAAGATAGATAGATGTAATATGAGAAATAGAAATGCTTCTTTAAAACCTAAAGGAGTACTTCAGCGTTTTTTTATTAATTATTATTCCATTGTCCCCAGGCTGCAAAACGGGGAAAAAAATAATTTTAACTTACCTTCCATCGCCCCCCCCCCCATCCTTCCATGAGCTTATCGCAGACCATCCCTCCATCAGCTTATCGCAGGCCACAGCGATCTCTAACCTCAGCCAGTGATAGGCTGAACGCAGTGTCATGTAAGGAGCCTAGGCCTCACCTACTCCTTGCTGCCCAGGCCTGTTACATGACTCTGCGCTCATCCTATCACTGGCTGAGGCGGGACATTGCTGCGGCCGACCAATCAGATGTTTGAAGAGGCTGCAGAACTCGAGTGAGTGCTGCCTCTCCAATGTTTACTTGCACTCGATCTTGCCAATGCTTTATTTTTTGTAGCGGCAGTGCAAGGTCCTTTAAGAGACAGTGCAAATGTTGTCCCATTCACCTGAACAGGACAACACTACAGTTCCTAGCACAGCCACTCTTACGTAGTATGGTGCTTCCAAAGATGAGCACAAGTAACCATCTAAGAGGCTTCTTCAAGCAGATAATCAACTGGGGTGGCGGGAGTCGGAACCCCACCAATCGAATATGTGTTGCTGGTTGGACGATCCCGTTAAAACTTTTTAGACTCTAGCCACAGCATTTCATCATATTACTATATCACACTTATGCTTCACTGGTATGGGTAAGCAATTTACACATATCATTTAATGGTGATTTTTTTTTTTATCCTTTCTGAATGGTTTTATAAAGCAAGCTATAGTTTGATGCAGGGAACAAATACTAGATGCTTCACTTTGTAGGAACATAGTTCACTATTACTTTATTTTATGGCTGTTCTTTAAACCAAAGAGAGTGTATTCTTTTCTTCCCAATTTTCATTACTCTTTTCATATCCCACACCTATGGCCTCCCTCTCCATCTATTATTTGTTCCTGATGTCTTAACTGTTTAATTGCTAGCATTATAGTCTTTTCTGCGGGGTAACTCTTGAACTTGTCTACATCTATTTCCCAACCATTTTTCTTCCATGTTCTTTTGTGACCCTTCAGTATAGGTTTCCTTTTACTATTTTTACCTTTCCTATCTCTTAATCTTGTCTCTTTAGTGGAGAAGCATATGTAATGCAGCATAGGCTACTATCAGAGAATAATGTGGAGGTTCTTGTGTATGCCTTGTACTTACCTATTTTAGCTGGTTATACATTGGTAACCTCTGGTATCCTCTGGCTGTCCAGAAAGATTGGGTTCAGTGTTTGATCACTGCACCTGGTCATCTAATCAGGCTGCTAGAGTTCACCCAGGTGAACTCATTAGACTCACCAGATATGACTTCCAAAGTAGGCTTTATTACAATGGGGCACAACATGCAGGGATAAACGGGACAGGTGCAGGGGAACATCGGACAAACAAGAGACAGGTTGGCATCTGGTTGACGTTTTGGGCCGGACGAAGCGCCAACCAGGAGTGAAACAATAATTTTATGCATTTTATGCATTGCAGCACTACTGATTAAGGCCAATAATGATTATCTAATGCAGTGTCCAAACTGTCTCCAGGGACTTGCAGTGCCGGAGCTGTTGTTTTTTTTATATTTTATATTGTAAATACTCATAAGTGGGTTAAGGCAGTTTACATAATGTGTAGTTTTGATGTGTTTTCTTACTCAAGGTGCATTTATTTTTTTAGAGAAGTATTGGGATGAAGTGAAAGGGATTTGGCTTATAATCACAATTGAGGTGTATTCTGAAGATTTGAAGTCTTTAGGCTGTGTATGTTTTTCACAAATGTTTACAGCATTTTCGCTATTTCTACATTTTTAACATGATTTACACAATTGCAGTAGTGGATATTCAAAGAATTTAACACCACTTTTTTTTTCTTTAGCTGCACCCCATTTGCTTAAATAGTGATGCACACTATTAGCACCACATATCCAGATATTAACCCCTTAAGGACTCAGACAATTTTATTTTTACGTTATCGATTTTCCTCCTCGCCTTCTAAAAATAATAACTCTTTTATATTTTTATCCACAGACGACTATGAGGGCTTGTTTTTTGCGTGACCAGTTGTCCTTTGTAATGAAATCACAAATGTTACCATAAAATGTATGGCACAACCAAAAAAATACTATTTGTGTGGGGAAAACCGCAATTTTGCAAATTTTGGAAGGTTTCTTTTTTACACACTGTACACGTTATGGTAAAATAGACATGTTTTTTTTTTATTCTGTGGGTCAATATGATTAAAATGATACCCTTGATTTAATACTTTTCTATTATTGCTCTGCTTTGAAAAAATTGCAAACTTTTTAACCAAATTTGTATGTTTAAAATCCCTCTATTTTGGGCTAATTTTTTGTGCCATGATTTGTACTTCTTATTGATACCACATTTGCATATATAAAACTTGAAATACATTTTTTATCAATTTCTTTTGGAATTAAATGTTATAAAAAAGTAGCAATTTTGGCCATTTTTTTTGTTACGTTCACGCCGTTAACCATACGGGATAATTAACATTACATTTTAATAGTTCAGATATTTACGCATGCGGTGATACCAAATATGTTTACAAAAAAAAATTGTACACTTTTTGGGGGTAAAATGGCGAAAGAGGGGCAATTTACATTTTAATTGGGGGAGGGGATTTTTCAATTTTTTTTTTACTTTTATTTTTACATTTTAATAGTCCCCATGGGGGACTATTTATAGCAATCGTTTGATTGCTAATACTTTTCAGTGCTATGCATAGGGCATAGCACTGATCAGTATTATCGGTGATCTTCTACTCTGGTCTGCTCCATCTCAGACTAGAGCAGGAGATGCCGGGAGACGGACAGAGGCAGGTGAGGGAACCTCTGTCCGCCATTATGGATGATCGGTCCCCGCGGCAGTGCTGCAGGTGATCCGATCATCCATTTTAGTGACCGCACTCCCGCAGATCCTGTGATCTGTATTGATCACGGCATCAAGCCTATAGCCATCAATATTAGCAATAGCAGAGTTATACTGATCAATTTTCAATTTCGCATATGGCAATGTCATTGAATGTCACCTTTCCCCAAAATACCTGTATTACCTCTGCACAGGTGTGACACATGATAAATGACACATGGATGATTACTGTGGGCTGTATCCATAAGTCTTATAGCGTAATAGACTAATCTTTCATTATCATTTGGCTGTATGATGGACAGATCTGGTCTTGAGGTTTGCCAGAAGAAAATTCTTCCTTGGCCTCATAGTATCAGCTATGAAGAATTATGATCTGGACTGGTTTACATACATTGGACTGAAAACTTAAAATTTAGTGAATAGATAGCATCAGAAGCAAAAGGGAGCCCATTAAAACTTAACAATGTTTTGGTTGTTTGCTTTTATTGTTTGATCTTTCATGAAAAAAAAAAAATGCATGAAATTATCTAAAAACACTGTGCGGTCACCAGAGCATCTGCACAATTGCTTTGCAAAAAGAAAAATAGCCAGCACAACCACCTGATACACGGGTGCACGCTGCTGTGGCAAATACAAAGTATACAAAAAAGAAGGTTACAGCAGCACTCTTGGTCAAAAAATGGAGGCTCTTAGCGCACTTTTTGATCAAAGCGGTGGTCTCACTTCGGATGGGACCCTAACACGATCATTCCACTCACCTTTGCAAAGTGAGGCCTCCTCCGCGTAGTCGATGGGGGACACGTTTTGATCAAAAGGTGTGCTAAGAGCCTTAATTTTTTGTTGCTGCAACCTTCTTTTTTGTATATTTTGTATTTGCCACAGCAGCATACACCGGTGTATTAGGTAGTTGTGCTGGCTATTTTTCTTTTTGTTTTTGCTCTGCAAGTTAGGAGGAGTGCCACCCTCTGTAGCCATGCACCCCTCCCTGTTCACAGGAGGTTTTATAAATTGATAGCGGATCCAGTATGTCACCCAGTCAGAGGCCATATGCCCAGCAGAGGTGAGTGAAATGAGTGTTAGGGTCCCATCCGAAATGAGTCCACGTGGATGGGGGACACGTTTTGATCAAAAAGTGCGCTTAGAGTCTCCATTTTTTTTTACCAAAAGTGTTGCTGCAACCTTCTTTTTTGTATACTTTGCACAATTGCTTTCATGATTAACTATAATAAACCATGCCACTGCTGATTATATATATGTCTTTGTGAACAACCCAGAGCCTATTGTACATATCAAGGGTATGCTCTATTTGCTTCTATAAGCCAAAAAGGCATAATATTTTTTGGTGCCATTTTGGGTAATCAAAAAGTGGACAATGCTACCCTTTGCCTGATGACAGATCATTTTTAAAATCCAAAAATTTCTATTTGTCTGAAGCCGCCACTAGAGGGAGCTCATTGTATCTAACTTTATAGAAGTGTGACTGAAAGTAATACTAGGTGTAAAAATCATCGTTAAATTACTGGTTTTGTCACTATAGATGCATGAGTTGGCATGCCAGCTCTTTGTTATGGATGAAAATGACCTATTCTGTCTATTTATTTTATCTTCTTCTCCAAGCATCTTCCCTACTTCATCTAGACTTTGTAGTTTCTACAAGATCATTTCTCTGTCTTGCTTTGATGCACTCCTTCCTTATATCACCACGTCACTTCTTTTTCACAACCTCTTATGCATCTCTCCTAGGCATATTCTCCGCCAAAGTTTCTCTCCACGATAACCCTGCACTACATATTTACCACTCTCACATCTTCCCTAACAATTATATCGTGTGTGGCCAGTAGTCTATCGGGCTACAGCAGCACATTTACCTCTTATTTTGCTTCTCCCACAAACTGGATCCTGAGCCTCCCTGCCCTTCCTTTTGTCTGGCATCCTCATCACACGGATCTATTACTCATTCTTTATCTCCCATGCTCCTGCACGTCCCATGTTATTTTGAATCCATTGATCAATTTTTTATCTCATCTATCTCTTCCTGCCCCTGTATTCCCCTTTGAATGCACATGCCTCTATTCATTTAAATTCCCTTTCAACATTATAAATTGTCTATTCCTGCCTTGCGTTCGGTTTCACCTTTCCTGACCTTTATAGTCATTCCCTGTGTTTTCTATTAAGCACAAACTTGCATACACCTCTTAACAGCAGGAGGAGAAAGAGTTAATGCATCCCACCCATAGATATCCTAATAGATGCCCTGTGCGTGTAGGTTTTATAAACTTCCCTCTACACAGGGTAACAACCCCCCCTGCAGTGCAGCACCTGGACCCAGCATTAGTCTAGATAATAAAGGGTGCAGCTAAATCCCTACGCATGCTCATTACACATCCCCCCTCTTCCCTACCTCCTCTAAGGCACTGTGGAGAGAGCATTTCTCCATCTCACATCCTATTGATCCCCGATGGGATGCTCTGTGACAGAGGCAGGGGATGCCCAGGGGTCCTGTGTGTGCAGCCTTTAACCTTAGACCCCCCTCCTTCCTAGTCTGCAGATGTGAGCAGGATGCAGAGGAGCTGAATGCATGTTCTTTGCACACACCCCTTCTAAGAACTGGCTCTCCTGCAGCATCCCCTGTCCCCGGTACCCAAACAGCCCTGGATGCCTAACCAGCCCCTGGTGCTCTGACAGCCGGAGTGCACCTATCCTACCTGACTCCCATGCTGGAGGGCTTTGTCAATGCATTCCTGAAGGCTTCATAATATGGATCTACATCATCCAAGCAGGTAATAATGATTAAGCCTTATTATCTCTCTCTTCAGCTTTTATTAACTGACACCCTCATATGGAACACATAAGACCCTTGTTTATTTAGGATTACTATGGGCTAAGTGCTTTCAATTGTCCTTATAAAATCCCTTCTGTGTCCACCGATGCACTGCTTTTGCAAATATGTTTTAATAGGATTTATGCTCTGTTGCTCTGCCATTTTACGAAATGCACCGTGTTTAAGATAATCCTTTATCGCTTTTATTAGTGCTGAGGCTTTTCAATTAGATGGATTATTGTTAATTGTGAATGGTTGTGTTGTTAGTCATCATTTCAATTGGAAGAGTAATACGGTAGACTTCATTGCAATGCAATTAGAGATAAAGATTTGAAATATCATTAAACATAATTAAGTATTAATAAATAAAATCCTTAGGATACTTTCATGATTCTCATACAAAAAAAAAGAATTTTGTTGATTATATTGCTCCATTAGCATCAATACTATTTTATCTAAATATATGTGTATGTGTGTTGTGTACGTTTACTGGTGATATCCAGTATCCTCAGGATTAATTGATCACATTTTGATGTATTATATAAATTGATGCTAACACTACAAATTCCAGCAAATCACAAATAACTTTTACGGACTTCAAAACATGTTTTCATTTGTATGCATGTGCCTCCTCTGTGGGCAGGTAGGTGTTAATGAATAAATGATGTGTGCTCTCTGTATAGATGCTTACAACATGTTGCTAGAATATAGATTCCATGTTTGTAATAGACAAGACTGCTGAGGGAAATGCCTCTAGAATGCAGAATGACTCCAGAGTCACCAAGACAAAATGTACATAGATACATGTCATTTTTATGGAGGTAGGAGGATGCACAGATACCCATTGTGACAACGGAAAACCAATATAATTGACGTTTGTCACTCTATTTTTTCTTCATGTGGAGCAGGTGGGCCATTAGATCCCAGTTGGCAGTCCTAGTGAAATTAATAGAGGGTGAGAAGAATGGAACATGCACCATTGAAGTGTTCTACGTAATACAGGGACGTGGGAATTACTCATTCCTTTTACTCACTCATAGCAAGAAAACAGCAATAATAGAATGGTATGGAAAACAAGCAGATAGCGGGTTTAAAGGAAGATAGCTAAAAAATAAATAGGTAAAAATAAAGAAATATGAAATGGATAAATATGAGATAGATAGATAGAAGATCAATAGATATATGATGGATAAATAGATATGAGAAAGATAAATAGAAAGATAGATAGATAGATAATAGATAGATATGAGATGGATATGAGATAGATAATAGATAGATGTGAGAAAGATAGATAGATATGAGATAGATAGATAAATAGATAATAAATAGATATGAGATAGATAGATAGATAGATAGATATAAGATCAATAGATATATGATGGATAAATAGATAGATAGATATGAGATAGATAGATATGAGATAGATAAATAGATAAATATTAGATAGATATGAGATAGATAGATAGATAGAAGATAGATATGAGAAAGATAAATAGATAGATAAATAGATAGATATGAGATAGATAGATATGAGATAGGTAGATGATATATAGATAGATATGAGATAGATAGATAGATATGAGAAAGATAGATAGATAGATAGATATGAGATAGGTATGAGATAGATAGATAGATATGAGATAGATGGATAGATAGATATGGGATAGATATGAAATAGATAGATAGATAGATATGGGATAGATATGAGATAGATAGATATGAGATAGATATGAGAGAGATAGATAGATATGATATAGATAGATAGATATGAGATAGATGGATAGATAGATATGGGATAGATATGAGATAGATAGATAGATAAATAGATAGAAGATCAATAGATATATTATGGATAAATAGATATGAGAAAGATAGATAGATAAATAGATATATATGAGATAGATAAATAGATAGATAGATATGAGATAGATGGATAGATATGAGATAGATAGATATAAGATAAATGGACAGATAGATATGGGATAGATATGAGCTAGATGGATAGATATGAGCTAGATGGATAGATATGAGATAGAGAGATATAAGATAAATGGATAGATAGATATGGGATAGATATGAGATAGATATGGGATAGATATGAGATAGATGGATAGATATGGGATAGATATGAGATAGATAGATAGATATGAGATAGGTAGATAGGTAGATATGAGATAGATAGGAGATAGATGAATAATTTAGAGATGATAGATACTAGATATCAGATGATAGAAAGATAAATAGATATTAGATACAGTAGATAGATTTACAGTACATGGATATATATGAGACAGATAGAATGAGAAGACATAGGTGTGATAAGATGAGGTAGATGGATAGAAGATAGATATCAAGTTCACAGTCAGATTCTTGTACCATTTCCTTGGACATCATCGGCTAGTACTTGTAGGTAAAGGTGCACAGTTTCTACATATATTTGGAAGCACAGTAACAGATCAATTAAAGAATATAACTGTAAACTATAAAACTTGAAAATAATGTATAGAAAGTTTTTCACTTTCTGAAAATCCTCCTTTTATGGCATATTTCTCAGTTTCTTTCTTTTTTCTTCATTTTCCATTTATTTGATATATATGTGACCAGCAACATTTTGGGATTGAGTGTGCAGAACATGACCCAATACTATATAAGAGTAATCCTGAGAGGTCATTCATAAAGTGAGACTGTTAGTATAAATAATACATTCAGCAGTTCCATGCGGTTACCAAAGCGGCAACAAGAAAACAATATGTAGTCACATATTAGATTTAAAAAAAATGGTGTGCTTTTCATGAACCAAATACTTGTAATAGTATAGTATTTGGCCTTTGGCAATGTTGATATAAATATGTATGACAAAAATAGAAAACATACACATACAAGCTGGTACCTAAGGGTATTTAAAAAAAGAGACTTTCTGTTTTCTTTTCTATGCAACAGTTTAATGCTTGAAATATACATACCAGCATACGTTTGTACTACAAAAACATAACAAAGCTCTGAAGTCATAAGAAAGGTCCAATAAGGGTGTGGAGCCCAACAGGTATACATTATAATGGCAACCAATGTACATGTAACCACATGTGCTTGGCACCAACCTGAAGGCAAGCAAATGTGCTTACATAAACATTGATTGCCATTATAATGTATACCCGTTGAGCCCCACTTCCTTTCTGGACCTTTCTGATGACTTAAAGGGAAACTCCCACCAAAACAAACGTATATCCTATCCATCGGGACCCTGGCTGTCAGTGAGGATAGCGTGTTGTCTACCGGTAAACAGTGCACGCTCCATTCATATCTGTAGAAGCATTGGTGATGCTCGAGTGCTCCCAGAGAAAGTATATCCTCCCAGAGAAATGAATGGAGCCATGCCGTCAGCAGCATTAGCTCCTCACTGAGAGCCATGTCCTGTTCCGGAGATTGCGTGGGGTCCCAGCAATCAGACCCCCCACAATCAGCTACTTATCCCCTATCCTGTGAATAGGGGATAAGTTAATCTTGGCTGGAGTTCTCCTTTAAGAACCTATTATGGCCAAGTCACATGACAGATTTTGATGCCAATGTACTTTATACAATAGAATTAGAAGTATCCTTTTACTGAAGACTTTCAAAAGGAACGGCATGAAAGTGAGACAAATCAGAATTACATTAGATGTTGTCATTTCCTACGAAGATGCCTTGTCCCAGCTAATGTTTTGGCAAACTGATAGCTTTCTGCATTCTCATATGTTCATTAATTTGGCCTATGACATAGATAAAAATTAAAGTGTATTTTTATTTTTTTATTTTTACTATCTAAACATATCCAAATCCCTTTGCTGAATAATTTCATAATACATATTCATAGATGTTAGTGTACCATTAGTCTAATACAGAGCTCCAAATCCCCTATATATAGATAAATATTATCATTCTGGTTGCCTGCAGCCACCACAAGGGGCAGCACATGAATGAACTGAAGACAAATGCATTATTGTGTTCAATAAGAACTGTATAAGGTATTTTTATAAGGTATGCCACCACAATGGTCACTTCCAGAAGCTTTTAATTTACATCTGTGTCTGGGATTTTTAGCTCTTTATATCAGTCAGAGGTCAGATTGGTAAAGATACCTCAGTCCCCGGCAGCTCCTGGTCAAGTCTCTTCTGGTCCGCCTCTGATCATTACTCATTACCACTTTCCAGGTGAGATGTCTCAGCAAGAACTGCCTTTTTAGCCAATCACGGAGCGACATCATTGGGTAACTCCCGTTATACTCAATGGGAGTCTCGCATATTGGGTAATTTTACCACTTTGGCTTCTTCTGGCTTTTCCCAACCTCCTCCTGCAGCCACAGAAAGGGAGAAGCTGACCAGAAAACTGAAAGAGGGAGGTGGGACAACCCCTTTAAGGTTGACAACACTTTCATTTTCAGATCAGGAGAATCACATGTCTTCATTAATATGTCTTATCTTCATCATTATATTATGCATGACTCAGAACAATTCCCTTTTCCTTGTCTGTAAATGTTGGTGTACTCGGGAAGAGCAGTAGCACTGTGCAGATTTACACCAGCCATGAGAATAAAAGCAATGCAAACAGTTGATCTCTGTCCTTGGGTACCATGACAACTAAAATGGTTGCATTTATTAAGCACATATCTTTTTTTTTTTTTTTAACAATGATTTGTATTAAATATAGAATTAGATGTGAGCAATTTGATTGAGTTTGAATCTTCTTTTACAGGAGCAGGGACTTCTATCCAAAGACAGGAGTGCCTGCATCTGTATGGACAGGGAACCATATGCCAAATGACTGTCTGTTTTGTTTATAGGAGCAGGGTCTTCTACCTTTGACAGAAGTCCCTGCTCCTATATATAGTTTCCAGGGTGCCGTAAACAAAAAAACATATGACACCATGGAAAGTACTTTCAGGAGCAGGGACTCATGTTAGATGTCAGCAGTAATGCTTCATCACTGCTTACACTCACAAGAATATTGACTGGCCCAGATGTATGACATAATCCAAGTTGGCTGTTAAATCTAAATTAATAGCCGATTTGGAGTAAATCCTCTGCTTACCTCTATTTAGGATGTCATTTGTAAGCAATTTATATTGTAAAGATTTTTTTTTATCCACACACAAAAAACAACTTTATTTTTTCAATGGAAGTACAGTACATTCTATATAGCTTTACTATTGACTTTATTTATCTGTATTATCCTAAGTGATTTTTTTTCTCTTCTCTTCTCTTTTTCAACATTACAAAACCTCTTTGTCCAAATAAATATACGCATCTGGCAGACCATATAGCAGTGTGATTGCAATGGATCTGCTTTATCATATGTCCAGTTATGATAAATTAAAAGTTACTTTTTAGAACCCAGAAGGTATAGACATGTTGGAATATGCATGCAGAGACATTAGGCTTATGCCCTGGAAAATATGTTGTGAAGGAATATAAACACTGCCTTGTTGTTTAGCCTGAAAAAAGAACCAAACTTTGACGTAAAAGGGGGACAAAAATGTGGTGCATGCAGAATAGTAAATTCCCTCTAATGTGTATTATACTAGAATATGAGTACTTTTTCTTCAGTGTAGGAACAAGCTGCATCCCCCCTGTCCAGTGCCATTTAACATGTCCAACCATCTGGTGACCAAATTGAGATGCCGGATGATTGTGAACTGTCCCATTCAAATGAATAGGATCAGTTCTAGCATCAGGGAGGGAAACTCCACCAGACGACTGATATATGTGAAGGGGCCTTATACATTAAATGGTGTCAACTGCTTACAGCCATTCATTGTGTATATGCCAGAGACCCAGCTCTGCTGAACAGTGGATAGGAAGGGGTGCCAACCTGCCGATCAGATATTAGTGGCCTGAAGATAGGCCATTAATGAAAAATGCCTGGAAAACTCCTTTAAAGGATATGGACACATTTAAAGTGTACCTGTCATATCACAGAAAAAAATGCTTATATATGTTACTCCCTAAATTTTAATGTTTCTAGCGTCTGTATTATTCTGGTGGGTGGAGGGATCAGAAGCCAATGAATCCCAAAATAGCATGGACATGTGCTACATGTCCACGCTATTTTGGGATTCAGTGGCTTCTGATCCTTCCACCCTCCAGAAGAATTTTTACCGTTGCCTGTATAAGTATCGGGTCCACATGGAAGCTGCCACCTCTTCAGCCCCAAGTATCTCCTACGACCAAGCGAGTCTACACGCAAGTAAAGGTGTTGTGCTCTCAGCACAACAATATTAGGTAAGCTGGGTTGCTAGAAAGAGGGGATCCTTGCTTAACCAACCATATTGCACAAGGAGCGCCCTTTTTTCTCAATTCTCTTTTAGCTTCTGTATTAAGCTTACAAATTTCTCTGTTCTGCTGCTGACTCATTCTGACATCCACTGCTCTGTAAGGGCATGTTCAAGGCAAGAAAAGAGCTTGCCCTCACGTACCATGCATTTACTTCCACCCTGAGTCTGCTGTACTGTGCTGGGTCTTTTCATCTAATTGCTGCAGGCTGCTATTTAACCTCCTCCTCCCTGTTTTCAGACAGTAATCTGATGGACACTATGAGATCACAGAGGAGTGCTAGTCCCATCCTCACGTCTTGTCTTTACTTTAAAGAGTAACCTTTCACCAAACTAAACTTTTAATTTATTGTTCCTCATGTAATTATAAGACACTTTGCTTTTTACTTGCTGTTAAAATTCTCAACCTTTATATTTTTTTAATGTGATTGAAAAAAACGTCCACTAGGTGGCTCTGTTATGTTCCCTGCTGTCAAACAGTTGGTTTGGTCTCCTCCCGGCCTAGCAGGAGACAAACTCAGAAAGTGTGTGCGGGGCATGGCAAGGCACAGCTCTTGCAGGCTTCAGTGATGTCGCGCCTGGGAAAACCCACTTTCTCCTGCCGGGAGCTCACACAATGTGAACAAGGGGAAATGTATGATACTGAGCTTTTTAAAGCTCGGAACAATTTTTTAAGGGGAGGAGGGGTGTGAGGAGTAGTTGATATAATCTTAGAGTTAGCTTAGAAAATATGGCTTGATGACAGGTGCTCTTTAATAGGGACAAAGATGATTCTGCAGCCGGACAGTACCATGTTCTGAATGATATGGAGACCCCTAGTGGTCTTTTTTTTATAAACTATGATTTCTATGAAAAGGCGATAACATTTTTTTCATGAAGTATATTAGAAAGTTTAATGTTTTGCCGAGATGTACAACATATAAAAAGTTTTGAATCTGACAGTGCTAATTTAAATGCATTTTCTAATTATTCAGTTATATTTATGGTGTAAAGAGTTTTTTATTTAGCTTAAAAAGTTTGCTCAGTTTCTCTTCTACATCCTGCAAGTTTTCACATACACCGAAGGCAGCTCAGCCTCATTGAAACACATCAGAAAAGCTGTCTGATTGTTCAGTCTCCTGCCCCTCTCTCCCTCTCCTTTACTGAATGATGATCTACAGTGATTTATGAATTACATTTTTAACAGGTCACAAGTCAGCTTAGACTGTTTGCAAGAGGAGTTGACGGCCGTCAGGCAGCTTCTCTTACTGTTTTCTGTCTGAAGAGGACAAATCAGCCATTATTGCATGTGAAGACATACAGGCTACATAATATGAACTGAACAAATAGAAGTAATAAAATGCATTCAATATTTAGCATATTTAAAAAAAAAAAAAAAAAAAATATATATATATATATATATATATATATATATATTAAAGGTAAACTGACAGCTGGGTTACCCACACTAACGTGAATGTACAGGTAGCTAGTATGTATGAACCTGTTTCTAAGGCTTCTTAGCGGGTGAAAATTGTTGCAGCTGTTCAGGATACATTCATCTTGTTGCTAATATGGTTATTTCTTCTTATCAGGAGTAGTGGCGGTCTGCCGCTGTATGTGCAATGCCATCTCCCACCATCTCTGGTGATAATCCCACCTCCTCCTGCCAATAATGCCGCCCCCTTTACAGGCATGCTGAGGAAGGGGGATGAAAATGTATTAAGGGGGTGGAATTTCATAAGAAGGAGGGGAGTTATCAGCTGGGTGGATAGAGCAGTATTGCACAGAATGTGTTACCATACTGAGGAGAATATTGTGTTGCAATATGATAAACCCTTTTTATGTTATCTGTCTGCATCTACCTGTTAGTCTTGTGGTGACCCACAGGTGTATGGTGGGACAACGGGTGTAGCGGTGTTAGTGGTGGGATCAGATGGTATTAACCCTGGGTACAAGATGTTGTTAACCCCTAGTGTTTGTGATGCCAGTGTGATTTTAGGGTTCTGGAACACCACACACCTGGCTTCTCCGCTATCTCAGTTGCTAGTAGTGAAATGAGAGTCCACAACCAGTTATGGTCAAACGGAGGCTTTACTGAGTATAAGACAGATGAAATTATCTTCACAGCTAGGGTCATGTTTCCCAGAGAGATGGCAGGACCCAGAAGGACCTTGCAGCTTGCTGGACCAATATACTTGTAATTAACTTGACCCAAGATTGGACTTGACTTGACTACATGCAGGACTTGACTAGTTTCAGTGACAGCAGACATAGACTTGAGACTTACTGGAATGACTGTAGCTTTTGGGGTCTTCCAGATGGTGATCACTTGCACTGAGATCTCTGGTGGTTGCTGTGCTCAGAAAAAGAATGATGGTACAAGAGAGATAATTGTAATGGCCGCCCCTTTATATAGTGGGGGGCTGGACTAAAGCCCATTGGTCAAGCTGCGGGTCATAGGTTAAGCTGGTGCTCTCTTGGTGAACATGTGACAACAAATCATGTGTCTGCATGACATAACATGTGACAAACTTACACAGGTCCTTGAGACCTCCCACAGGTCCTTTGTACTACCTATACATAAGGATACTGTCTAGGCATTAAAGTTATATACACAACATTATAGAACCAACAGGGGGAGACCATGCAGGGGAGCCCCCAGGTCACTGAGAGACTCAATCTGACAGGACCTAAGGGTAGTACAGGACCATGTCCTGTACTGGGACATCACAGTCTGTTTGTCTCTAACCAAGTATCTATTTATCTTAAAAGGCTGGTAGGGAAAGTGTTAAATTATATTTTCCCCTGTAAGGTGATATTTTGTTATTTTATCCAAATAAAAGTAGTAGATGTGAACCGTCATTCGATTTATTGCAATAATATCATCTCAATCAGGGGTTTAACAAAGTATCTCTTGTTTGATAACTACCATATCTTCATACTCCCTATACTTGTATATAAAAATTATTTTTCCAAATTCAACAACCCATCTTAAAGCATCACTTTATTCAACTGCCATGCCCTACTAGACCCCATATGAATTATGTGCTGGTCAAAACAGCTTCAGATGCCTAGAGCTTCATAAGAGTCAGGATAGGAAACATGCAGCATCAAATGATGTTAAATGATGACACCACCCTGCAAAGATTCAGGCCCCCTAGGAGGGCAGGGCCCACTGCTACACTCTGCTCTAACGGTCAATACACACTACGCAGTTTCCACCCACAAAATCAGCCAGTGCTAGGACCACACAGACAATTCCAGGCCCCATACCCAGCAAAGCACTTAGTTCGGTATTCTACTGAGAAAATAAACAAGTTTATTCTTTTAGGAGATTCATTTTAGCCACGGAAAGATTTGCTGCTGAAATTACGCAGTGTGCACGGTGCAGCAGAATCCTATTTACAACAATGGTACTCTGCTTCACTGAAGTTTCTGTGTTGAATTTTAAAGCAAAATTCCACTGTGAAATTCTGTAGTGTGCATGGGTCCTTACTGTCCTGTGTAGTTTCTTTACATAGGACTGTAGGGAAAACTACAAAGGACACTGCCATGTTCATAATGCATGGACATTTGGCAGAATGCTGCTGGGACCCTCTCAATTTACTGAGAGTGCTGTGGGATACCTCTATATATATTTTAATTATTTTTCTGTATCTTCTTTTACCAGGTCTCAAACTTAGGACTTGCTACTGTATATGGGAGGCAGAAATGCTAAACGTGAACCACAGGCTGCACTGTTGTCTATAAGATTAATATTTTTTTCAAAAATAATGGTGTAAAAACAATTACAATGAACATTTCTAATTCCTTTATTCAGTGACACGAGCCTTCAAGCCTTGTGTGAACATGCCCTTACAGAAGTCATCCTGAAACACATTAATATTGCAACTTGAGGAACCAAGTATATTAGGAAAATCTACCTGAAAACAACCAATCACAGCTTTTATATCTTCATGAGCTCTGGTAAAATGAAAGCTGAGCTGTGATTGGTTGTTATAGGCAAAACCAGGCAGTTTGAGTTTCAGGCTGATTGATGTATCTGGGCCAAAGTGTTCTGTCGTTTCTATGGAAAATCAGCCACCATTGCACACGATGTTTGGAAAACTTCAATGCTTTTTACACCAATTTTTTTCATTCTGTTCATAGAACAGAGAGGTCTAGCTAGGTAGGGAAATATAATTTCCACAAGACTCATTCGGTTACAGTTAAAAATTAATGTTGGGCGCGAATATTCGCATTTCAAATTTTTAACTTTTTCCGCATATGCGCATTTTCGCATATGTGAATATTCGCATATGCGTATATACACATATGTGAATATTCGCATATTCCTTCTTTTCACTTGTGGGCCAATTAGAATGATGCAAATACACTTGTCACAGGTTATCAACAACATCCCTAGCAACCAATGGTAAAGTTGCCCACCCCCTCACTGTTTTCTTCCTCGAATATGCAAATAATCACATATGTGAATATTCACATATGCGAATATAACAAAAACGAATACAACAGCGAAAACCGAGCACTCCTGTGTCAGAGCTGGACCCAGCCTGTATCTAATTCATTTCAATGAGCCGACCGGAGTCAACCACAGTTTTATGTTCGGTCAGAAAACCGGATACGGGGCAAAAATGAGCCGACCGGAGTGACAGTTTGACTCCAGTCGGCTCATTGAAATGCATTAGATACGGGCCGGGTCCGGCTCGGATATGGGAGCGCCTGGTTTTCGCTCCACCCCCCCCCCTCCAGATGGATCCGGTTCCCGTACTGTAAAAACATAATGTGAACCCGCCCTTAAAGGGGTTATCAGCTTGTTACAATTCATTTTTAGAAGGGTCTTTGGTCACAAGTCTCTTATCTTTTTATCGCACCTCTGCTACCCTCAGTGATCACCTTAATCCTGCATTGGAATCCTTTGACAAGTACTATATTCCCATGTGTAATGCACACATTTCCTTGGTCTCCCATGGTTCTCTTTTAAACTGTTTTCCAGTATGGCTCATTGATTAAAGTCCCCCCCAAAAAAAGACTCCCCTCTATTTACAAAGTATCTAAAATTGGATTTCCAAACCAGACGTCTCCTTTATGAGTAACTAGAATATACTTAAAATACCTGTTTGCTTGTCTGTTTATATCAGCTTACATTTTACATCAATTCTGACAAAAGATCCCCTAATGGAATATATTCAACTTTATTCTAGTAGTTTATGTAATAAAATTGAATATTTGTAACTTTGCAGATATAAGCACTATCTCAGGATGTATTATAATTAATATGGGTAATAGAATACTTGTAGTGAAATATTAAACATTATCTATTGTAGTCACATTGTATGCACAGTGTATGGTGGCATGATGTGGAAAAAAATGTGTCCAAGGTGTAGGGCGCTAGATAAATAAATGCTCGGTAAATCTGATTATTTTTCCCTTTGAAAGGAGTTTTGTCACTTCTGTGCTATAAGCAGTCAGTCACTTTTATTAAGAGTGGCTGCTTAGACACACTGCTAAGACTAAAACCAAAAGAATGGTCTGAGCCAAGAACAATGGATGGGAGCCAATCGTGTGACATATTCTTCTGCTGCCGTGTATAGTAATTCCATTCAGTCCTCCTCCTCCCCGACTGACCCATTGTTTTTAATAGCATGTCATAAACAGTCTCTCACATTTTCTCTGCTAGCCAGAAACATTTTCAGACTTTCAGTATGTACAAACAAAACCCTTATTAAAAAGCAAAAAAAGAAAAAAATACTAACCCCCATACCCATACATTTTCTGAAAGTAGACTCCTGGCACATTGTCAAAATGCCACTCTGGCAGTTTTTGGATATCTGCCACTGCAGTCTTTGAGCCAAAGTCAGAATTGGATCCATAAAGGAGTAGAAGTGTAAGTTCTTCCTTTATATGTCCTTTTACTTTTGAATACACTTCTGGCTTTGGCTCAAAAACTGCAGTGGCAGTATTCCAAAAACTGCCAGAAAAAAAACCTTAGGCTAGGATTCCACTTGGTTTTTTTTCTGGCAGTTTTTTGGATATCTGCCACTGCAGTTTTTGAGCCAAAGCCAGAAATGTATCCAAAAGGAATAGGACATATAAAGGAAGGACTTACACTTCTCCTCCGTTATGGATCCACTTCTGACTTTGGCTCAAAAACTGCAGTGGCAGATATCCAAAAACTGCCAGAAAAAAAACCAAGTGGAATCCTAGCCTTAGGGTGCATGCACACCACGTTTTTGCAATACAGTTCCCGTATACGGTTTCAAGTTAAAAACCGTATGGAACCGTATAGAAAACCATATGCATTGACATAACATTGTAAACCGTATGTCAAACGCATCATCCGGTTTAGTCCGTTTTGCGTCTTATATGGTTTTGTCCATTTTTATACTCGTACCCAAAACCGTAGTCTACCACGTTTTTTGGTCCGGGTGAAAAACTATTAAACCGTATGCGTTTTTTTTTTTTTTTTACTTGGGAGTCAATGGGAACTGTACAGAACTGTATGTACGTACAGTTCCATCCGGTTTTCACCATACGGTTTTTGACTTTGCACAGTTTTTTTCTTGGAATTTCAATCAAACAAGTGAAACTTTATTCAAAATGCAATGAAAAGTTAAAAACGTGTACGTTTTTTTATTAAAAAACGGTTGCAACCGGATGTCATTTTTCAAACCGTATACGGTGTTCAACAGTATATGGGTTAAAATTTGTAAACACGTTTTGATACAGTTTAGTCAGGTTTTGAGGAATCCGTTTTTCATCAAAAACCTGATACGGGAACTGTTTTGCAAAAGCGTGGTGTGCATGCAGCATTAGCCTTAGAAGTATTTATTTATTTTATTTTTTTAGCGAAAAAGCATAATAACTGATATTAGTAGCTAAATTCACAGTTAGTTTTTGCCTGGACATCTAGTTTTGAGGTTTTACATTCATCCAACCATAGATTAAACATACCTGTAGCCTTAGTGGTCCACTTTGTATGAATATCACATCCATTAAACACCTTGTGCTTAGTTGCATAGCAGCAACTAAAATGCTAAAAATGCTAAAAAACAGAGAAAGCTTTGTACAGATGATGAACCAGCAGTGAGGTAGAAGGAGATGTGAGGGCAGCAGTCTGTATGCAACTTGAGATGAGAATGGTATATTGAAAATAACAAGATCAGAACAACTTAAAAGGGTACTCTGCCTCTAGGCATCTTATCTCCTATCCAAAGGGTAGGGGATAAGATGTCTGATCGCAGGGGTCCCACCTCTTGGGACCCCCACAATCTCGTCTGCCGCACTCCAGACATCCAGTACACAGAGCAAACTTCTCTCTGTGTCAGATGACTGGCGATGCAGGGCGGAGGCTCGTGACGTCACAGCCATGCCCCACTCGCGACATCACGGCCATTCCCTCTTAATGCAAGTCTATGGGAGGGGGCGTGATGGCCGTTACGCCCCCTCCCATAGACTTACATTGAGGGGGCGTGGCCATGGCGTCATGAGTGGGGCATGGTCGTGACGTCACAGGACTCCAGCGATGCACCCGATGCTCTAAACAAATGCCGGGTGCAGCAGGGACCCTTGCGATCTGACATCTTATCCCCTATCCTTTTGGATAGGGGATAAGATGTCTAGGGGCAAAGTACCTCTTTAAGGAAATAAACACCGGGTGCAGTGGTGGGAGTAACCCTTTAAGGAAATAAATTATATCCAATGTTACCCTATATGTATGTTTTATCTATACCTTATAGGTGCTCATAGGTGAACCTAATGTGTACAATTCATTCTGTTTGCAGGAATACATATAGGATGCTATTTATAACTTAGTTAATAGGTTTCCTGAAAATAATACAAATAAGCAAATAAGAGATATATTTTGGATTTGGTTCATGTGTAAGATGCAAAATCCTAAAATGTTGCTGAATCTTGTAATACATTTTTTATTGGACTAACAATCTTTGTAACAACCTTTCGGGAGTTCTCACTTATATCATCTTAAATGCTTTAGAAAATTTGTTGTTACAAAATATTGTTTAGGGGGCATTCACACTACGTTTCGCTACTACGGGTTTCGTTACTATGGGACCGTTTGACTACGGTTGGCTCATTGAAATTAATTAAATACGGGCCGGGTCCAGCTGGGATACGGGAGCGCCCGGATTTGGTTCCTGTGGTGTGAATGCCCCAATAAAAAAGGTATTACAAGATTCTGCAACATTCAATGATTATGAATCTGCATCACTGGACTAATATGGCTACTCCAAACTACTGTATTAATGTTTAACCCCTTGCCGCAAAACGCCATTTCTAAATGGCGCTGTGGCACGGGAGGGTTATGAAACGAGCTCAGGAGCTGAGCTGACATTTTACCCGCACAGTCCCAGCTGCTATCAGCAGCCAGGACCCCTGCTTAATGCCGGACATCACCATTCAGGCAGATGCACGGCATTAACTCTGTAGACGCGGCAATCAAAGTTGATCGCCGCATCTAAAGTGAAAGCTTCCTGGGAGCGTGATGGCGATGTCCCAATGAGCTAGGATGCATCAGGAGGGTGCCTTACCTGCCTCCTGTGCGTCCGATCGGTGATTGATTGCTCCAAGCCTGAAATCCAGGCTTGAGCAATAAACCGCCGATAACACTGATCAATGCATTGCAATGCAATGGCATTGATCAGTGTATTGAACTAATGTACTGCATGTTATAGTCCCCTATGGGGGCTATAACATTGCAAAAAGGGAAAAAAAGTTAATAAAGATGATTTAACCCCTTCCCTAATACAAGTTTGAATCACCCCCCTTTTCCCATAAAAAAAACTGTGTAAATAAAAATAAACATATATGGTATTGCCGTGTGCGTAAATGTCTGAACTATAAAAATATACTGTTAATTAAACCGCATGGTCAATGGCTTATGCGCAAAAAAATTCCAAATAAAAGTCCAAAATAGTGTATTCCAAAGTCCCAAAAAGTCCGATCAAAACAAAAATGGTACCGATAAAAACTTCAGATAACGGTGCAAAAAATTTGCCCTCATACCGCCCCATATGAGTAAAAATAAAAAAGTTATAGGGGTCAGAAGATGACAATTTTAAACGTATACATTTTCCTTTATGTAGTTATGATTTTTTCAGAAGTACGACAATATCAAACCTATATAAGTTGGGTATCATTTTAATCGTATGGACCTACAGAATAAAGATAAGGTGTCATTTTTACTGAAAAATTGTACTGTGTAGAAAAGGAAGCCCCAAAAATTACAAAATGGCGTTTTTTTCTTCCATTTTGTCGCACAATTTTTTTTTTCCCATTTTGCGGTAGATTTTTGGGTAAAATTACTGATGTCATTACAAAGTAGAATTAGTGGGGCAAAAAAGAAGCAAATTTATTTAATTTCAGGTGCAAAATCGAAAGGGTTATGATTATTAAAAGGTAATGAGGAAAAACGAAAGTGCAAAAACGGAAAAACGCTATGTCCTTAAGGGGCTAAAAAAGACAATATTGTCTTTTGCTATTTCAGAACATTGTGTCACAAGCAAAAACATACACAAGTGTTCTGTTTATCTCTTGTGATCATAATAAAAAATGTTTTAATAAAACAGATCTACACAATGAGCCACAAGCCACTGCAGTTCTTTCCCATACCATGGCTAATTTAAATATAAACTCTTCAGATTTCCCTATGACGAAACCTAGAGAGGTTAATGAAAGCCCATTCTGCTGTTATGTTGAAGATATTAAATATCACAAGAGATGAAGGATTTCCATGGCAACCAAACTATAGAAAGAGATCTTTCTCACCACACATCGACTCTACAACATCCGCTCAGCAGTTTATGGGGTAATTTCACAATGCATTGTTAGAAGAAGGAAATTGTTGAAGTGAATGGGTTAATGATTTATTTTTTACTCAAAAAATTATCTCGAATGTATTAATTTGCTGTCACTATAGTTTTTTTTGTTTCTCTCTTTATCTTTTACTCTGATTGTATATCTTATAAGTCTTTTAATACCTGTCACTCAGACCTTAGTATTGATCATATCAATCAAACAATTCTAATTCAAACAAATGTAATATTTTTCAATGTTACTTGATCCAGTAAAACAATATTGTGCTTTAGGGTCACCTTGAAATCCTCCAAATTGTGTAAGGTTTTTTTTGCATGTGGGATTTTGCTATAGCAGCCAGATGTACAATGACAATGAATGGGAATTTCTAAAATTCCCATTTGTACATTGCATTAGCTTAATGTGCAGTTTTCATGGCTTTGTACACCATGCTGCATTTTAATAGCAGCGTGTTGTAGCTTAGGATTTTGATGGCATTTCTTTCTATTGAATCCAGTGGGTAGAGAAGTTCCATAAAGGTATAGTGTTTGCAAAAACTACACATGCATTGTTTTAATAATCCAAGAGAATAAAGACATGAAGAGAGTTCACTCACCGTTTCTGGTGCTCAATTTTGATTTTGAGGTGCAGTACAAAAAGTGCATCAGAGGGCCAAGCTCAGACGCCACGAGCTTCCGAGCTTTGCCCTCTGATGCGCTTTTTGTTCTGTACCTCGAAATAAAGATTGAGCACCAGAAGCGGTGAGTGAACTCTCTTCATGTCTCTATTCTCTTGGATTATTGTCTCACGAAAACTATAGAGATTGAGCACCTCCGTAGCTCCCATGTGTATTGACTCATTACGTTAGCATAGCTTCAGTTGCTGGAAAAGGTTGTACCGACTGCTGTGTCTACTATATACATGCATTGTTTTGCTTACACTGTCCAATGTGCAGTTGTGAGTCATAAAACCATCCTTTAAAAAAGTTTGAGACGTCCCTTTAACCAGGTTTGTCACACAAAAAAGAGTAAAGGGTAACCCTTGTGTATAAGTTAAATAGCAAAGAAAAAAAAATGCAATAATTATCAACAACCATCAGCAATGCACTGAATTCATTGGTACAATCTGTCTTTAGAGAGTCAGAAATGAGATGGATGCTTAGCTTCACTGAGGGATCAGGTTACTGCTATTGGAAAGAGAGCAAGAGAGCAAAAGCTTGATGGAGCAACAGAGAGAGAGAGAGAGAGAGAGAGACCAGCACCATAGCATCCTTTGCTTCTGTATACATTTGCCAGCAGATGTTCTGCCCCTAGCTATATTTTCTTTGTCAGCATGTGTAAGCTTACCTTGGCTGCAAGAACTTATCAAGTTCCTTTTGAATATGCAATTGCTTTGCCCTCCTAAAATCTGTATTTGCATTTTGTAATAATTATTTGGGGAGATAATCTCCCTGGTGTGTAAAGGAGGCATTCAGATTTACACGTGCTTCCCGCCATGTGATAGCCTCTTCTAAATGCAGGTTATGAAGCTGGGTGTTATATATTTAACATTAAAAAGCAATGAGCACTAAAGAAAAAAGCTGTAGAAAGAATAGAATTCAGTTTATACCTGCCTGCAGTAGTTGTAATGGTACAATAGGCTATTGGCTTCATTTCAAGCTTCTCTTAAAGCGTTACTGTATCTTAAAAAAAAACTTTTGACGTGTCACACAGGCATGTCAAAAGTTTTAATCAGTCCGGTTCTCAGGGCTGAAACCCCACCATATCTCTAGATATGGCCTTGCTTCACTATCTGGTTCACTGCATAATCCAAGTTATTGCAGGAGACAACCTGCATAGACAATGAAGCCTGTCTTCTGCAATAAGTTGGATAAAGCGGTGACTGAGCTTGGGAGTAGAGCTGCATGCTTCTCCCAGCTATATCTAGTGATTAGAGGCTGTCTCAGCACTGTAACCCCTACCAAGCAAAACTTTTTACATGTCTATGTAACAGGTCAAAAGTTTTATTAAAGGGGTACTCCGCCCGTAGACATCTTATCCCCTATCCAGTGACGCGACCCTCGCGATCTCGGCTGTGGCACCCCTGACGTCTGGTGCATGGAGCAAACTTTGCTCCGTGCCAGATGACTGGTGATGCGGGTCGAAGTCCCGTGATGTCACAGTCACGCCCCTCTCGTGACATCACGACCATGCCCCCTTAATGCAAGTCTATGGGAGGAGCTGTGACGGCCGTCATGAGCGGGGCACGGCTCGTGACGTCACAACCCTCTGGCATTGCACCCGATGCTCTAAATGAAAGCTGGGCGCAGCAGGGAGATCTTTGGTGGGTCCCCAGCAGCAGGACCCCCGCGATCAGACATCTTATCTCCTATCCTTTGGATAGGAGATAAGATGTCTAGGGGCGGAGTTCCCCGTTAAGTGACTCATGCTATAATCATAAAGAAAACAAACCTAGAAACCGCAGGTTTTTTGTGATAATGAACAGCTCATAATCAGCCAATCTATCAGGTGACAATATGTTATACAGATAGCAGAATCCAAAAAACTTCATAGGAGAAGAAATAAAACGTAGCACTCACCAACAAATTTTCATATCTTATTGCGGCTTAACAGCGGTACAACAAACAAACTCGGCTGACACTCTGGGAGGAGATGTGCAGGTGCGGCGACGTGTCATAGGCGATGGCCTGTTTCACGTCATTACACATTAGAAGTTGGTTGATGGTTGAATGAATGTGTCTTTAATAAACAATCAGGACCTTGATGCAGACATACATATTTTTGATTATATTGGCCATTCCAGTTGTTCATAGTGGCCATCTATGCTCAATTGCTCTGGGAGAGTAATAGCCAATGTATTACCGAAAGTGATGTTATACTATTAGGGTGGAATGTATTATTCTGGTGAACACTCATTATAGAGTGAACACTAAACAAAGAATATGCATAAAACTTGGAAAGCATCTTAGCTATTCCTCCCTTAACCTCCTCCTTGCCTTTGATCTTTATTTTGTCTCATATTAAAAATGAGATGAGAAACATATATATAAATTTTTTCTGCATTCCAGGAGATGAACCATGCCTCCTCTTCTTCTTCACAAACATGTCAGGCTGTACCATAATGGTCTGAAGCAGGAGCCTCCCGTCTGTGCCCTGTTTGCAGTAGGTCAAAAAGATTGTTGAACCCCACCCCTGTATTAAGCCCCAGCCCCTCCATTGGTCACCAGCCAATTTTGGAACTGATCAGCCAGAGCTTTAAAGGGGTACTCCGCTGGTGCCAGAAAGTTAAACAGATTTGAAAATGACTTCTATTTAAAAATCTTAATCCTTCCAGTACTTATCAGCTGCTGTATGTTCCAAAGAAAGTTATTTTATTTTTTAATTTATTTTCTGTCTGACACCTCTGTCCATGTCAGGAACTGTCCAGAGCAGGAGAGGATTGCTATGTGTTTTTGCTCCTACTGTGGACAATTCCTAAAATGGACAGAGGTGTCAGCAGAGAGCACTGTGGTCAGAAAGAAAATAAATTAAAAAAGAAAATTAACCCAGTGTTCTGTGCAGAATGTCTACAAGACTGTTTATTTTATCACCATGCAGAAAATGCTGCAAATGGACAACAGGAAAGGCAACTATATTTCTTGTTTTATTTCATCATTCTTCTGTAGGATTAAAGTCCCTTCAAAGATGACATATACATGCATACAACTAAGTGACTCAAATACACTCAGCTACCAGCCACTATAACAGATACATTTCAAACACAGCTGACTTCTTCGGTCTGTCATTGGTCAGCTAAAAAAATTGTTCACTGTTAAAGTATACCAAATGAACTTTGTTATGGTTGAAATTGTTCATTTTCATCAACTTTGGTCTAATGACTTTTAACGAGGACTTTTAAGGATTTTCAATGCTCCTTAGGACCATCTTAAGGAGAAATGCACAGAAAGAAGAAACTCCGCAACCCTCAGGGTACCAGAGAGATGTAAAATGCATTGTCCACTTTTGACAATTCTCTTGTATTTGAATATCCACCAAAAATAAGCTCATTGGGTGTCCCACTTCTGTGATTCTCACCAATCTCTAAAATATAATCTGCTGGGGAACCGTTGCTGTTTGCATCCATCTTGTTCAGGGTCAATTCAGGCCTTTTTTTTCCTTTTAATGCACAGAATGGACCATGAAACGGGTCGGAGTGCAACGAACACAGCTAGGTCCCAACTGACCCCATTCACTTGAATGAGGTCCGTCGAGGATCCAGTCGTTTACAGATGGCAATGTAAAAGAGGTCTTATACAAATGAAGTGGCTTGGTACACGCAAGGTACTCCCAAGCCCCGAGTGGACCATGACATTTGACCTGGATTTTCATGGTCACTTGAATGGGGTCCGTTGAGGATCCAGTTGGTTACTGATAGAAAAAAATTGTGCGTGCCCGGCGGCAATGTGAAGGAGGTCTTATTTTGCAAATTAAAGGGGTTCTCCAGCGCTAAGACATCTTATTCCCTATCCAAAGGATAGGGGATAAGATGCCTGACTGCGGGGGTCCCGCCGCTGGGGACCCCCATGATCTTCCACGCCGCACCCCGTTAGCATCAGCCCCTGGAGCATGCTCGCTCCGGGTCTGATTACTAGCGATCACAGGGACGGAGCATAGTGATGTCACGGCTCCGCCCCCTGTGACATCACGACTCCGCCCCCTCAATGCAAGCCTACGGAGGGGCGTGACAGCTGTCACACCCCCTCCATAGGCTTGCATTGAGGCGGCTGAGCCGTGATATCACACGGGGGCTGAGCCGTGACGTCACTATGCTCCATCCCTGTGATCGCTAGTAATCAGACCCGGAGCGAGCACGCTCCGGGGGCTGATGCTAGCGGGGTGCGGCATGGAAGATCACGGGGGTCCCCAGCAGCGGGACCCCGCGATCAGGCATCTTATCCCCTAGGGGATAAGATGTCTTAGCGCCGCAGTACCCCTTTAAGTGGCCTGGTGCAGGCAAGGTGCTACCAAGCCCCAAGTGACCCATGATGTCCTACCTGGATCTTCATAGTAAACATCCTCTTCCCCTGTGCTGATCCTGCTCCCCTGTAAAAAAAATAAAAAAAATAAAAATAAAATAAAAAGAGGCTCACACTTCACATCGCTTGTGGCCACGGTTGTGCATGAACAATCGTCACTGAAAACAGTATTTGATAAAGGGCTCTATAAACCAGGCATCTACTTTACACACAGAAGGTTGTGCTAGGAGAAACAGATGATGAAATATTAAAGATATAATACATTCTACTATTATAATCAGTCTTATACTTTAGATTACGGTATGTACTATTCGGAAAATCATTTTGAATTATTAATTCTAGTTCTGCCATATAAAGAAGAATTGCACCTCCTTCATAATTGCACAGATTTCTGCACGAATGGTTTCTAAATTTCTTATAAAATGAACATCATTCTTAATGTTGTACAATACTATATCTTAATTGAGCAAATGGTTGAATCAGTCAAGGTTATTTACAGAAAAAAACTGCAACCATGAGGCGGATGACAGCTGAAACATAGGATCATTGAAGTTCAGTGCTGCAGTTGATTCAGGTGTGGCTTATAAAGCCTTATACAAGTCATATACTGCAGAATTACAGCACCATGCTTCCTGATCTTCACAACAAAATAATTAATATTTAATAATAAGTAATAATTAATAATAACTCATTTAATGTAGATTTTACTTTTAAAGAGTACCTCTCATGATCTTGTTATATTTTACAATCCTCCCAGTTTTATAATCCTCCCAGCCATTATTTTTATTATTTTTTAGTTATCTACCTTGATATTGCTCTGTATTTTCTGCTCAGTCTCAGTCAGATTCATAGACAGGGAAAGGGCGTTCCCCAGCAGTCTGTGGCTTCAACTGAAGCCATTCAGGGTGGAAGTTCCTCCATTACTCTGCTACACACAACCCAGAGCAGTTCAGTGTGATTGGCTAAGGCTGCACACACCCGCCTCAGCACTCCAGACTGCATTTCCTGATTTTGGACTTCTGCCAGGCCAGCAGGAGTCCAAAGTCTGTGCAAGAGATGGGGGGAAATGTGCTCTGGACAAGTAGGGAGACACCTAGTGGCAGCTTTTTTAACCCCTTAAAGGAGTACTCTAGTGCAGAGTATTCCTGCTCCGGGCTGCAAAATAAATGAAAATGAACCATCACTCACCTCCCTGGGTTCACGTAGAGCGTCACCACAGCTGATCGGTACTCCGGTCCATCTCTTTCATACTTTCGGGTGTAACGAAGCGTCACATGGCGCTCAGCCTATCCCCGGCCGAGGCAGAACATCGCGGCGGCCGACGATAGGCTGAGCGCCATGTGATGCTTCGTTACACCCGGAAGTATGAAGGAGATGGATCGGAGAACCGATCAGCTGTAGTGGTGCTCCGCGGAAACCCAGGGAGGTTCATTTTCATTTATTTTGCATCCGGGGCAGGACGGAGCAGGAATACTCTGCACTAGAGTACTCCTTTAAGGACCAAGCCCATTTTGACCTTAAGGATCAGTTCAATTTTATTTTTGCATTTTTGTTTTTTCCTCCTCGCCTTTCCATAACTCTTTTATATTTCCATCAACAGACCCATATGAGGGATTGTTTTTTGCATGACCAATTGTACTTTGTAATGACACCTCACATTTTACCATAAAATGTACAGCAAATATGAGCAGCAATTTTGGACATTTTTTTTTAACGTTTATGCCGTTCACCATACAGAATCATTAACACTATATTTTGAAATATATATATATATATTGTGAGTAAAATGGGAAAAAGGTTTATACTTTCATTGGGGGAGGGGATTTTTTACATTTTATTTGCTTTTTTTTTTTTAAGTGTTTAACCTTTTTTTTTACACTTTAATAGTCCCTATAGGGGACTATTTATAGCAATCATTAGATTGCCAATACTATTCAGTGCTATGCATAGTGCATAGCTCTGATCAGTATTATCGGTGATCTTCTGCTCGGGTCTGCTCCATCGCAGATCAGAGCAGAAGACCCCTGGAGATGGACAGGTGAGGGGACCTCAGTCTGCCATGTTAGATGATCGGGGCACCACGGCAGCCCCGCGGATGATCAGATCATCCATTTAAATATGTGCATTGCTGCAGATGCCGTGATCTATGTTGATCACAGCATCTGAGGGGTTAATGGTGGACATCAGGGCAATCGCTGATGTCCACTATTACTGGTGGGTCCTAGCAGTGCCTGACGCGGGCATTGCTCTGATGCTCGCAGTCATGTACAGGACATAAATGTATGTCCTGGTGCACGAAGTACCTCCGCACACGGACGAACATATACGTCCGTGGTCGTTATGGGGTTAAACACAAATAAAACATAGAAAACTTCATTTTTTTTAAACAAGGTACATTAGAAAGATTTTTTTTGTTTACCATAAGCAATAGCAAAAAAAAAAAAAACATTTTTAATGAGAGTGTCCGTTTAACCTGTTCAGGACGCCGGGCGTATGCATACGCCCTGCATTCCGAGTCCTTAAGGACGTGGGGCATATGCATACGCCCGTGGGAATTCCGGTCCCTGCTGCTAGCCGGTTGGGGACCGGATCGGGATGCCTGCTGAAATCCTTCAGCAGGCACCCCGGCACATGGCCCAGGGGGGTCCTGAGACCCCCCCATGTCGGCAATTGCAGAAAATCGCACGTAAATTCAGACATGCGATTTTCTGCTATTCCGGGCTGATCGGGTCTCAGAACTGATTCTGACCAATGGCAGAGCAGGACAGTGGGTTGCCATGGCAACCCCATGTTCTGCCCTCCCCTGGATGTCGAGGGGATCGTGAGAAGAAGATGGATGCCAGTACCTGCAGGAGAAGATGCCTGGAGATCCCCGATCGTCGCTGGAGACTGCTGGATCCTGGGTCAGGTAGGGAAACTACAGTGGGGGGAATTGAAAGTGAAAGTAAAGTTATCTTTACTGTGGCAACCACTAGGAAGGCCAAACTGCAACTCCCAGCATGCCTTTGGCTGTCTGGGCATGCTGAGAGTTGTAGTTTTGCAACATCTGGAGGGTCACAGTTTGGAGACCACTGTTACAGTGGTGCCCAAATGGTAGCCCTCCAGATGTTGCCAAACTACAACTATCAGCATGCCTGGACTGCCCAGGCATGCTGGGAGTTGTAGTTCTGTAACATCTGTCCCTTCAGATTTAGCAATCTTCATGATTTTTTTTTAAATTGCTGCTCTACTTAAGTTAGAAAAATGCAAAATTTTCAAAATTTTCATGAAATTTTGGGACTTTTCACCAAAAAAGGAGGCAAGTAACGCCGAAAATTTACCACCAAAATAAAGTAGAATATGTCACGAAAAAACTATCTCATAATCAGAATATTCGGTAAAAGCGTTTTCGCATTATTAATTCGTAAAGCGACGGTGGTCAGAATTGCGAAAAAGGGCTCAGTCCTTAAGGTGAAAAAGGGCTGCGTCCTTAAGGGGTTAAAGACTAAAGGGATTCTTAGACATTTGGACCTCTTTCAGTTTCCAGTCAGATAAAAAAAAAAAAAAAATTGAACACCTTAAAGTTTACCTGTCTTAGAGACATGTTAAAAGTTTTGATCAGTTCAGGGACTGGATATTCACTAGAATGAGCCAAAAGAAGAGCGCGCTAAGCAAGTTCTCTCACGGCTTTGTGCCAAGTGACTTAAAGTTTAACTCAATGGGAATGTGTTGGTCACTTGGCATGAGAACATGCTTAGCGCGCTCTTCTCCCGCCTCTTCCTATTGGTTGGTCAGGGTCAGAATCCTGAGACTTTTTACACTTTTGGCATGTCTCTAAAAGCTGTCAAAAGTTTTTAAAAGTGATAGTGCCTATTTAAGTTATCTGCCTCTCATTCTTTGCCAGTGCTGTTTCAAGAAGACTAGGCCCAGTGGTCAGAGATTCCTGCTCTCCATTATGACACCTAGGAAATACCTGCTCAGCCAGTGATTGGCTAAGTGGGGATTTGCTTTGTGTTAGAATGAAGAACTGGAAGCTCTGGGCAGCAGGATCTGAGTGTTCAGTCCCCGACCAATCGCAGAATAAGCAATGAGATGCTCTGGCTCACTGCTCTTCCCATCTCTCTGCGGGAAACAGATTTTATAGTAAGTCTATGGTGCCTGTCTCTTGCAGTGCGACAGGGAGAGCAGCAAGCTGGGTAGAGAAGCACTCCCCTGGCTCATTGTAATCAATGGTGGGGGACTAAACAACCAGCCCCTGATCCATCAATACTTTTGGCAGGTCTCTGTGACATATATAACCCTACAGGGAAAGACTTCACCAAAGAGGAGCAATTGTAAACCAAAAATTACTGGGATATGATGTCACATGATAAAATATAACTTTTCAAATTATTATAGGGTAAAAATCAACAAAATCCCATAAGAACAAACAACTATGATGCCTATTGTGTGTATATTTTAATCAAGGCGTATGCAAAAGCATTCACACATGTTATCAATCCCTAAGTACATGCAGAAATGGTCAGGGAAAACTTACAATGTAGAGAATAACAAAATTCTATGTGCAGAAAACAGTAGAGCAAGAAGATAAAGAAGAAAGGAATGTGTCTCCAATACAGCGTTTCACTTTCAGATAATCAGGCATGTCGGGGTAAATTATTTTAACGGTACAAAATACCCCGTCAAGCAGATGTGAACACTGTTGCACCAAGCGCTCCGGGCAGATACGCTGGCCGTGAGCGCATCCCTCCTCTCACTTCCCCAGCCGGTGGGGATGGGATTCGCATCGCAGGATGCACCTGCATGCGAGTCCCAGCCAGTCTCTCTCCTCCGTGCCCATTTCCTTCCTCTGTCTTTCCTCAGCGTCGGCGCGCATGCCCCCGCCTCCTAGTGCACACGTGCCGGAGCTCTCTTATTTAAAGGGCCAGCGCACCTGTAATTATGATTTTCACCTGCATCTTCTGTTATAAATATCTGCACCTCCCATCACTCCCTGCCAGATCTTTGTTGCCCTAGTTCCAAGAGAAAGCATATTCTGTGTTGCCTTGCCGTTTTCAAGACCTTTGCATTCCGTGACCTGACATTGCTCCTATCCGCTTGCCTACTGACCTCCTGCTATGTTTTTGTTTACACACCTGTGCTGCCAGCCCTGACCTCCTGCTATCCAGACTACATCTTGCCTATCCTTGCATCACCTCAGCCACTTGTGAGGTCGAGTCGTGCCAGGGGTAGCGACCTGGGTGCCACCTGCTGCAGCAAGACCATCCCGCTTTGCAGCCGGCTCTGGTGAAAACCAGCGGCATCTTAGACTCTGTTCCCTGGCACGGGCCACATCCAGCGGATCCACTACCTCCTGAGCATCCTGCCAACTGCCATGAGTCTTTACAAACACTGAGTCTCCCTAAAGATCTGAGAGTGAAACACTGTGTTGGAGACATGTTCGTTCTTTTATACCTTATCTTCCTACACTGCTGTTTTTTTGAACATAGCACTTTGTTAGTTTGTTTACACTTTAATAATGGTCACAGTTTACCTTGTGACCCTTTATTGGCTACAGGGGCACTCTTGGCTAGGGACAGGTACCAGTACCTTGGGGGTTGCCCTTTTTCGGGCGAGTGCCCCAGTTACATGCTGTACAGCCAGCGTGAACCCAGCTTTAGGGAGAGTGCAATAATGTTTATATGGTCCTGTTGAAAGGGTTAAATAAGGTAGAGCAGGGACAGAAATCCTCCATTGAACCCAGAAACATTGCTCTAACACTCTATATATGTCACCATAGTAAGTTCACCCTGACCATATGTGACAGTGTAGTGCTTAGGAATTGATAAGTGCATGTGTGCTGTAAACAACCATCAGAAATACATAATGCATAAAAAAAAGTGCAAAAAGTGCATTATATGAAAGCACCAATGGACAACAATCTGGGAAAAAGAAACAATGTTATACATTTACAATGCCATACCTGCTGAACACACACGAACCCCAACTTTTATACCGCAATCATTCAATTCTTCTGGGTACCAGGAAAGGATTGCAAAACATGTTTTTGGGTTGGTGTATGTTCGGTGGGTATAGCGTTGTGAATGTCGGAGATGGCTTACATTTAATCCTCTGTGCAAAGCCATGCCCCCTCTTTCCTGTCCGCAATTTTCACATAAAATCTATGACTTTTCACAGTTTGCAGATTGATAAATTTCCCCCTTATGTTTTATACTAGTCCCATTTTATTCTCCTTTGTCCAACTTATTCCCCTATTCTTTCTCTCCCCCTCTGCACTTCCAATCCTCTGTAAATCCCTCTAGGGGCCAATAGTCACCCAGTGAGTAAAATCTAAGAACTTTACACTAGCCCCACTGAAATCCATTCTTGGGTCAAAGAGCATCAACCACGTTGAGCATCAACCACGTTGGATTGTTTCAATTGATTCTCATATGACTGATGACTGGCAAACACTCATCCCACCATGTAGGGGCTGAACTCGGCAGCATTGAATCCCATGGCTGTTTATCAAGCGATGTATCCTATGGGCACATCTTGCTATGGCACATAGTGATCAGCTTGCTGAAGTAAAAATGATCCCCAAATATGAATTATTAGACTCTTAAGCCATCTTGATTGATGCATCACATCCAGTATCTTTACCTGACCAGCTGTTACTTTTCTTCTGTAAATCCTGCTTATTTTCCCTTTTCAGCTGTTTTCCCTATGTCCCTACTCACTTTCCTTTCTCACCTTTTCATCTTTTCTCTGTTTAACAACAACAGAATAAATCTCCAGGCTCTCATATGTGAGAACATGTTGAAGGCTATTGCGAGCGGACAGTTAGGCTGTGAAGAAGTGGCCTTGTGCTGTACAAGATCTTTTTTAGCTAATTTATTACGACAAACAATAGTCCCAGACCCTTAAGAGTGTGTGTTTATCAGTGCAGAACCGGGTATTAATTAGTAGGAGAAATCTAATATCTCCTTAATGTAAACTGTCTGAAGATGTTTAATTACTGTCTAAATAAAAGCTTCCTGTCATGTATAACCGTCTATCTCCCCTGTCAGCGACTTCATGGCTTTTTGAAGGCTTTGATTCACTAAGTAGCGCTAGCTTATATGCCAATTTGGACATTCAATGAATTGTGGCTTTTTTTCTGGGTGACGATATAAAGCTGCTATATCTGATAATAAAGAGCCAAGTGCTGCACAAAGGTTTATTAATGGTTTCCATTGGGTGTTATTTTATTTTCTCACTTTTTTTTACGTAGCTAATGTTTTGTCAAGTTTCAGTGTTGTATTTTCTTGACAATTTAAATTAATTCTCGCTAAGGAAATCTGCGGAATCTGTTAAGGGCATCTTGTTTCCTAGGATCTTGATTTGTGGAAAGGGGTAAATGTCCTAAGGTGCTGAAGAAAGTGATTATAGATATTCTCATCTTTAAAAAAAAAGATATGCAAGTGTTTCAGAAAAAATGTGAGTAATGCTTTGGGCAATTCAAGTATAACGATTCCTTAGTAAATCCAGAAAGTAAGGTGAGAAGTTGTGAACATAATATACAAGCAAAGGAATGAAGGTAAACCTACTTTTCTTTTAGACTTCAGGTTTGTATACACAAATATATTTGTGTTTTGCACAACCTCCAAGCTGTATGGATTCTATTAAGGAAATAAGGCACCCATAAACACTATCTCTATATGCCTTTAATTTCATATGGAGGCACACAGAGTGTTTTTTATGTTGGATTCTGTGTGTGCAAATGAACTTCACAGAGTGCCCACAGTTCCATAGCATGGGTCTGCCATGTGCATGAGGCCTTAAGGTGGCTATTTCCTTTCAATAGTTGTTGGCTGAATGTACCTCCAGCCAACTGCTACCTCTCCCAACCGCTCTATACACATGAACAGTTAGCATGGTCGAACAATAGAGTTGATGTTACGCCGAGCGCTCCGGGTCCCCGCTCCTCCCCGGAGCGCTCGCAGCGTCCTCTCATTCGCAGCGCCCCGGTCGGACCTGCTGACCGGGCGCGCTGCGATATTACTCCCAGCCGGGATGCGCGCGCGCGCGCCGGGTCTCTACGATTTAAAGGACCACTGCGCCACTGATTGGCGCAGCAGGCCTAATCAGTATCCTCACCTGTGCACTCCCTACTTATACCTCACTTCCCCTGCACTCCCTCGCCGGATCTTGTTGCCATTGTGCCAGTGAAAGCGTTTCCTTGTGTGTTCCTAGCCTGTGTTCCAGACCTCCTGCCGTTGCCCCTGACTACGATCCTTGCTGCCTGCCCTGACCTTCTGCTACGTCCGACCTTGCTCTTGTCTACTCCCTTGTACCGTGCTTATCTCAGCAGTCAGAGAGGTTGAGCCGTTGCCGGTGGATACGACCTGTTTGCTACCGCCGCTGCAAGACCATCCCGCTTTGCGGCGGGCTCTGGTGAATACCATTAGCAACTTAGAACCGGTCCACCGACACGGTCCACGCCAATCCCTCTCTGGCACAGAGGATCCACCTCCTGCCAGCCGAATCGTGACAGTTGAACAGTTGAAATCCCACATGTCCGACCTTTCTTTCCACCGACATCTGTCGGGAAGAGTCAGAAGGCTGCAATACATCTTATGGTGCATTCACGCTACGTTTTTGCAATACAGTTCCCGTTTCAGGTTTTTGATGAAAAACTGATTCCTCAAAACCGGACTAAACTGTATCAAAACGTGTGTACAAATTTTAACCTGTATACGGTTGAAAACCATATACGGTTTAAAAAAAAGATGTCCGGTTGCATCCATTATTTAAGAAAAAAACGTATGCATTTTTTACTTTTCACTCCATGAATAAAGTTTCACTTGTTTGATTGAAATTCCAAGGAAAAAAACTGTGCAAAGTCAAAAACCGTATGGTGAAAACCAGATGGAACCGTAAGCACATACAGTTCTGTACAGTTCACATTGACTCCCATGTTAAAAAAAAACGTATATGGTTTAATGCAGTTTTTCACCCAGACCAAAAACCGTGGTAGACTATAATTTTGGGTACAGGAAAAAAACTGAAAAAACTGTACAGGATGCAAAACGGACACAACCTGATGCATCTTTTAGCATACGGTTTTCAATGGAGAGTCAATGCATACGGTTTTCTATACGGTTCCATACGGTTTTCACATAGAAAACGTATACGGGAACTGTAGTGCAAAAATCTGGTGTGAATGCACCCTTAGCGAGTTGGATCAACACACCAAAGTCTTTGTGGTCAGCTGACTTTTGCCTAGTGCAGTGGTGGGCAACCTTTTTTTTTTTTCAACTGAGCCAAATCTCGCCAAAACCACGATTGAAATTTATTTTGAGTGCCACATTTTTTAAACCGAAAATACATAGGATGGTACACTGTTTTTAGTTTCACCCTCTGAATATAATACTATCACACACTGCACCCTCTAAATATAATACTATCACACACTGCACCCTCTAAATATAATACTATCACACACTGTACCCACTGAATATAATACTATCACACACTGTACCCTCTGAATATAATACTATCACACACTGCACCCTCTAAATATAATACTATCACACACTGCACCCTCTAAATATAATACTATCACACACTGTACCCACTGAATATAATACTATCACACACTGCACCCTCTAAATATAATGCTATCACACACTGCACCCTCTAAATATAATACTATCACACACTGTACCCACTGAATATAATACTATCACACACTGTACCCTCTGAATATAATACTATCACACACTGTACCCTCTGAATATAATACTATCACACACTGTACCCACTGAATATAATAATATCACACACTTTACCCTCTAAATATAATACTATCACACACTGCACCCTCTAAATATAATACTATCACACACTGCACCCTCTAAATATAATACTATCACACACTGCACCCTCTAAATATAATACTATCACACACTGCACCCTCTAAATATAATACTATCACACACTGTACCCACTGAATATAATACTATCACACACTGTACCCTCTGAATATAATACTATCACACACTGCACCCTCTAAATATAATACTATCACACTGTACCCACTGAATATAATACTATCACACACTGTACCCACTGAATATAATACTATCACACACTGTACCCACTTAATATAATACTACCACACACTGCATTCTCTGAATATAACTTGCTGTGCAGTGCACCCTCTGAGTAAAATACTGTAATGTATTGTGGCCCCTAAAAAATGTACCATCCCAGAAATTCCTCATAATATGCACTATACTTCTGAAAGGCAAAACATTCTGGCCCACATTTATCATTGCAGTGCAAGTTAAGCATTTTTTTAGACCTTTTTTTTTTTTGTGTGCTGATAATGTATAGGAGCACCAAATTTATTAAAAGGTAAAAGAGCGTTGATAAATTTTGTGCAGGTCACATTTTCTAAAATTTCTGTCTACACATACACCAAAAAGCTACACCATGTCTGGGCTGGTATAGTTTTAGAGACTTTTGAATGGCTTTGCGCCTTTTTTTTGCTCCTTTTTACAAAAAGGCGCAATGATAAATCCCTTCTATATCATGTGTATTGCTGAAATCAGTGGATTCCAACTCAAAATCAGTGGATTGCAACTCAAAATCAGCAGAAATGTGTAAACAAAAAGGGGCAAAAAAAAGGCGCAAAAAAACCCTGCTTGCGCCTTTTTTGCGCCTTTTTTAGACACAAAAAACTGTCTAAAGACAATGATAAATGTGGGCCTCTGTGCCTTCACATATAGTAATAATGCCCCATCTTGTGCCCCTACATATAATAATTATGACCCGTCCTGTTCCCCCCACATAATAATGCCCTCTGTGCTGTGCCCCTCACATATAATGCTCCTGTCATGTGCCACACACATATAATGCCCCCTGTGCTGTTCCCTTAACATATAATGCCCCCATTCTTTACCCCTCACATATAATGCCCCCATCATGTGTCCCGCACGTATTATGCCCCCTTCATGCGTCCCACACATATAATGCCCCCCGTGCTGTGCCCCTCACATATAATGCTCCTGTCATGTGCCCCACACATATAATGCCCCCTGTGCTGTGCCCTTAACATATAATGCCCCCATTCTTTACCCCTCACATATAATGCCCCCATCATGCGCCCCTCATATATAATGCCCCCATCATGCGTCCCGCACATATTATGCCACCATCATGCGTACCACACATATAATGCCCCCCGTGGGGTCCCCCTCACATATAATGCCCCCTGTGCTGTGCCCCTCACATATAATGCCCCCATCATGCGCCCCTCACATATAATGCCCCCTGTGCTGTGCCCTTCACATATAATGCCCCCTGTCCTGTCCCCTCAGGGGGCATTATATGTGAGGGGCACAGCACAGGGGGCATTATATGTTTGGGGCACATGACAGGAGCATTATATGTGAGGGGCACAGCACAGGGGGCATTATATGTGAGGGGCGCATGATGGGGGCATTATATGTGAAGGGCACAGCACAGGGAGCATTATATATGAGGGGCGCATGATGGGGGCATTATATGTGAGGGGCAAAGAATGAGGGCATTATATGTGAAGGGCACACCACAGGGGGCATTTTATGTGAGGGGCGCATGATGGGGGCATTATATATGAGGGGCGCATGATGGGGCACTATATGTGAGGGGCACAGGGGGCATTATATGTGAGGGGCACAGGACAGGGGGGCATTATATGATATAATGCCCCCTGTTCTGTGCCCCACACATATAATGCCCCCTGTGCTGTGCCCCACACATATAATTTATATGTGTGGCCCAGCACAGGGGGCATTATATGTGAGGGGCACAGCACAGGGGGCATTATATGTGTGGGGCACAGGACAGGGGGGCATTATATGATATAATGCCCCCTGTTCTGTGCCTCACACATATAATGCCCCCTGTGCTGTGCCCCACACATATAATTTATATGTGTGGCACAGCACAGGGGGCATTATATGTGAGGGGCACAGCACGGGGGGCATTATATGTGAGGGGCACAGCACGGGGGGCATTATATGTGTGGGGCACAGCACAGGGGGCATTATATGTGTGGGGCACAGAACAGGGGGCATTATATCATATAATGCCCCCCTGTCCTGTGCCCCTCACATATAATACCCCCTGTGCTGTGCCCCACACATATAATGCCCCCTGTGCTGTGCCCCTCACATATATACTTTATATGTGTGGCACAGCACAGGGGGCATCATATGTGAAGGGCACAGGACAGGGGGGCCCCCTGTCATGTGCTCTTCACATATAATGCCCCCTGTGCTTTGCCCTGCAGCCCCTCATTAAATATTCCCTTTCTCTGCCCGCCCCACCCCGAAGTTTTTAAATCCCCCTCCTAACAGCGGCGCATATCCTGTTTCCCTAATCCCCCTGGACCCTGAGCATACCCTTACTTACAGTATGCAGGCCGCGGGGACGGGTCCTCCAGGCGCCGGTGCGATGATGTGACGTCATCGCGCCGGCCTTTAGTGGATCACGTCCCCGCAGCTCACACGCTGTGTACTCACAGCGTGCATGGAAAGGTTAGTGAATGGTGGAGCGGGAGCTTACAGCTTCAGCTCCACCATGCTAGGGGGTGCCCGGCACACAGAAGAGCCGCATTAAAGCGTGTAAATAGCCGCATGTGGCTCGCGAGCCGCAGCTTGCCGACCACTGGCCTAGTGTATTGGCACCTTTAGACTTTTAGATTTAGCAAGCTTTAGTGTTCCTAGGTGTTTTGCTGTGTTGTGTAAAGGTGTCTTCCGTTGAGATAATCAGTTTATTGAAGTAATTGATCTAGTATCCTATGATCAACTCCTATGGTGGTAAACTATGGTTACCTGAGCTAAATATTGATAACAGACATATTCTATAAGTTCATGAAGAGCTGAAAAACAAAGCTGAAGCTACTGTATGGTCTTGGACCCATGCTGCTATGTGTGATCATAATTACAGATCAAGGGGCTATTCCTTGTTCATTTACATCTTATGGAGGAATTCAGGGTGGGATATAAATGGCAAATGTGTAAGTATGCTGCATTTCATTGAAATCATCAATATATATTATTTACTGATTAGTTATTTTATGCTATTTTATGGAGGTCGAGAATCTTGCCCTAAGGTAACAAAACTGTTCAGTTTACCTGAATGAGTTAATGACTGGCATTATTAGTGAGCAATAAGTGCATCCTGTCTTCTGAAAATGCCAATTCAGTGCACAGAACAAAGTATCAGCTGGATGCTGAGATGATTGACACAGTTAGTAATATATCACCTAGAACAGTACTGGGATATTTATAAAAACTGGGGCATGGTAAAAATAGAGCATTCAGGTTTTCATAAGAAATAATATACACTGCTCAAAAAAATTAAGGGAACACTTAAACAACACAATGTAACTCCAAGTCAATCACACTTCTGTGAAATCACACTGTCCACTCAGGAAGCAAGACTGATTAACAATCAATTTCACATGCTGTTGTGCAAATGGATCAGACAACAGGTGGAAATTATAGGCAATTAGCAAGACAACCCCCAATAAAGAAGTTGTTCTGCAGGTGGTGACCACAGACCACTTCTCAGTTCCAAAGCTTCCTGGCTGATGTTTTGGTCACTTTTGAATGCTGGTGCTGCTTTCACTCTAGTGGTAGCATGAAACAGAGTCTTCAACCCACACAAGTTGCTCAGGTAGTGCAGCACATCCAGGATGGCACATCAATGCGAGCTGTGGCAAGAAGGTTTACTGTGTCTGTCAGCATAGTGTCCAGAGCATGGAGGAGGGACCGCTACCTCTGCCTTTGTGCAAGAAGAGCAGGAGGAGCACTGCCAGAGCCCTGCAAAATGACCACAAATGTGCATGTGTCCACTCAAACAGTCAGAAACAGACTCCATGAGGGTGGTATGAGGGCCCGACGTCCACAGGCTGGGGTTGTGCGTACAGCCCAATACTGTGCACGACATTGGCATTTGCCAGAGAACACCAAGATTGGCAAATTCATCACTGGTGCCCTGTGCTCTTCACAGATGAAAGCAGGTTCACATTGAGCACGTGACAGACATGACAGAGTCTAGAGATGCCATGGAGAATGTTCTGCTGCCTGCAACATCCTCCAGCATGACCGGTTTGGCGGTGGGTAATGGTGTGGGGTGGAATTTCTTTGGGGGGCCGCACAGCCCTCCTTGTGCTTGCCAGAGGTAGCCTGACTGCCATTAGGTACCGAGATGAGATCTTCAGACCCCTTGTGAGACCATATGCTGGTGCGGTTGGCCCTGGGTTCCTCCTAATGCAAGACAATGCTAGACCTCATGTGGCTGGAGTGTGTCAGCAGCTCCTGCAAGAGGAGGGCATTGATGCTATGGACTGGCCCCCCTGTTCCCCAGACCTGAATCCAACTGAGTACATCTGGGACATCATGTCTCGCTCCATCCACCAATGCCACGTTGCACCACAGACTGTCCAGGAGTTGGGGGATGCTTTAGTCCAGGTCTGGGAGGACATCCCTCAGGAGACCATCCACCACCTCATCAGGAGCATGCCCAGGCATTGTAGGGAGGTCATACGGGTACGTGGAGGCCACACACACTACTGAGCCTCATTTTGACTTGTTTTAAGGACATTACATCAAAGTTGGATCAGCCTGTAGCGTGGTTTTCCATTTTGATTTTGAGTGTGACTCCATATCCAGACCTCCATGGGTTGATAAATTTGATTTCCATTGATAATTGTGTAATTTTGTTGTCAGCACATTCAACTATGTAAAGACGAAAGTATTTCATACCATTAGTTCATTCATTCAGATGTACGTTGTGTTTATTTTTTTGAGCAGTGTATATTAGAGGAGAATTTTCAATCTTCTTATATTCCACATATCTTAGCCCTCTTCTTTTGTGGGACATCCTTTTAAAATACTAAATAGATAGATAATAAATAAATAAAAGAGTTTAAATATGAATAAAATGGATGAAATGTTAACGATAAGGATTCACGAGGTTACTTTTATTATACTTGCTGATAACACCCAAAGACCAAACAACAATGTTTATTGGGCATTGCTAGAGGCAAGTCATAATAGACTGCCTGATGAATGTTGTGAGGCATGATACACTGTAATACAGTATTAAAGTTTATTATACCAGCAATGTAGAGATCAGATGTTCAAGTCCTAAACTGACTTTAAAAATGTAAAATTTATTTTAAAAAAGGTTTACGTAAAATAAAATGCCATGTCAAGTGCAAATAAAAACATTTTTTTTCCTTATCAACTTCATTATTTGAAAGAAATTGAAAAAACTATAGATAATTGGTATCATCCCATCTGTAACAAACTGATCTGAAAACATTCACATCATTTATGCTTCAGAGAGTAGTTTGTTTTAAGTAGCGGTTCTTAATTATTAGCCCCTAAAATGAAGCCATGCGAGTCTGGATGGGCTCCAGATACAGTGAGATATTGCAATCCTTTCAGATACAATGTGATATAGAAATATAGCTAGTATGCAATTTCAGAAGCTAGAATAGTAGGATGAAAGGAATTATACCTATATATTGGCTTTTCTCCCAGATTGTGTTTCATTTATATGATTAATAAAATTAAATTGTAAGGATGGGTTTATATATAATATTTTATTAAGTATTTTTAGGTACAACCAGGAGTAAGTCCAAAACTATGCGAAACTTTTTATTATGGTTCTCCTTTTTGTCAGTTCTTATCCAAGTTGCGGTAAAAAAAATACTAAAAAAAAAATACTGTGAGTAAATTTCAGGATTTTTCATGAATTTACTAAAAAGATATTGTCCAACATTTACTACCTTAAAATCTTCTTATATACCATACTACCACACTATGTGCTTTAATAAAGATTACGTTGCAAAACACCTAAGCATTACATGGAGTGGAACCATGTTTTTAGGGCATAGCTGTATTTTGTAACAAAATTATGCAATAAACTTTGAATTTTGTAGATTCATTGCTGGATCTTATTGAATTGTAGATATTGGCCCTGATTTACTAAGAGTAGAGTGTAGCTTTTGTTGTGTTTTATGCTTTTCCGACCTTTTTTTTCCATGATATTTACTAATTTACTCCACTTCTGGAAACTTTATACAAGTGTACGGTTTTCTTCCCAGAAAATTCACATGATTTTCAGAGTGGTTTTCAGAAAAAACAAGTGATTTTGGATGAAATATAGGGAACACGCCCCTTTTTTCCGAAAACCACGCCCATTTTGTAGTTTTTTTTCCCCACCTTGAGTGATTCTGAATCTGGCAGTTTTTTTCTCTCACATTCTGTCGCACGTTCTGTGCGACAGAATTTAGGCGCAAAACCGGGCAAAAAGAGTAGGAATCCTGTTAGTAAATGAGGGCCACTGTCTTGTATGGTACCACCATGCAGCACCATAATATGAATGTATTTGCTTCAATACTTCTCTTCTTTTCTTGGGAAGAACAGGTTAATAACACAGTTTAGTTTGGAGTATGCCTTCTTGTATTCCTGCACATGGAGTCCTATAGAAAAAAAAATCCTATGTGCAATGGAGTCCTATTGTCGCAACTGGCACTGACTGCAACATGTAGGTGTACCCATTCTATCGCACCTCCCTTGGAAATTTGATATAAATGTAATATATAAACCTGATTTACTATCTCATGATAGTTGCGTTTTCTGATAATTGCTGCCAAGTTCTATCTTCTTTCTATTAGGGCACAGATACGTGTTATTTTTTTCTGGGAAATAAGGAGTTATTTCACATGTCGTTATTACAACTAATCTCACACACCCAAGAATGCACATACTAATTTCTTCCTCGTCTTCCTCGTGCTGCTTTTAATGGGAAGTTAATCAGTGTTCCCTGCATTTCCATATCCTTGCATCAACATTTATTATTCATGAGCTGTCTAAGTGATAGATGTATCATTGAGTTATTTTGCATTACTCACTATTAACATACCTGCAGCATAAAGATGGGGTGGGGGTGGAGATTTTAACATTCACAGCTAGTGTGGTGGTGTTATTCCTGTGGTTTGGTACTTTATTTTTAGAGCACATTTCTGAGGTCATAATAAATATACTTTCCTTGTAGATGCCAGTATCGTTGATAATTTAGTAGTTCTAAAGTTAATTTATTTGTTTATGAGTTCATTATTCTTTATTTCATTTTTAATGTATTCCTTAGTTTTATGTTGCAATGAATGTAATAGATTATTTACTAAGTTAAAGGGGTTTTCCAGGCAAAAATGATGAATAATGGCTTGTTCTCAAGAATGATGGCTTGTTCTCAGAATAGCTGATCAGCAGGGTGTTAAACCATGCAGCGGTCTGTCCTTGCAGGGCTGCTGTGTCTGAATTTATACTATGACCAGGGCAGGAAGCAGTTGGCTCTGTTTACCATGTAGCCAGGTCAGGTTACTGCAACTTAGCTCCTTTTTCAATTGATTCTTTAATCACTTTATTAAAGAATCCAAGGTAGACTTTTTCTGGAAGTGCTAATGCTCGTTTAGCAATGTTATAAGGGCAGACAAAATACCAAAGCTGGAATATTGTTACCTTGGGCACCTTGTTAGACCATAATCGTGCACCAAATGCTCACAAAGGCTATTCTTACTACTCATTCCATCATAAATCTGATAAAAATGGATAGAGAATCTTCCACTGCTTTGCTTTGGCTGGAGGGAGATCCTATGGGTCAATGTCAACTAAACTACACTCTCCTGGCAGCAGAAGCGGCGCAGCATATTACACCCAGTGCGCAGCGCATAGTAGAGGAGGCCCTTTGAACTGCACTCTAGAAACTACAACTTGAGATGGCTGACCACTCCAGCTGCCTGGGAGAGGCAGAGCAGCACATTTCATCCCTGGAGGACGAGGACAACACTACACTGAGACATCTACAATCTGCTGAGTCTGAACTGTCCAGGATGAGCAAGAAATTAGAAGACCTGGAAAACAGGTCAAGACACAATAACCTGAGCATAGTGGGAGTCAAACAATCAGTAGCTTCAGTGGACCTGCAGCATTTCTGCAGTAACTTCTTCTCCAGGGCCCACAGCACTGGCGAACTGTCCACGCCAAGTCATCCTCCGTTTTCTGGACTTCAACGACAAAGTTGATATCTTGATGTAAGTCACAGCCGCTGGTGATCCATGGTATGCGTTTGCTGATTTTTGAGGACTTCAGTGCTATCTGCACGTCCCTCTATAAAGTCAATTGTCGCTTATAACGTATCCTGCACTCCTCAGGGTGTTTCATGCAGATGGGACCATTTTGGTCTAAAGGACTCCAGAAGCAGCTATAGCAGCCCTAGATTGTGCTCCTGTTTCCTCATCACCACGATGACTTAGACAGGCGGATAGCAGATCTCGCTCACCACATGAAGATTGTCACTCTATGTCAGTTACCAGAGAGGACACTCATTCTGCAGACCAGCCCAAGAGACCCGGCTCTCCAAGATGCAGCTGAGATAACGGCAGACATTACTTGCCTGATTGATTGCCTGCTTCTCTTGCCTCTTCTGTGAGACTTCCTCAAGACTACCCCTCCTTCTGTTGACACAAATGCCATTCTTCTCAGGTTTTTCTACAAGTGCCCTTACCCCTGCTACTTCTTTCTCTTTCTCTCCTGTGCTGTCCGGCTCTGTCTTCCCTTAACCATGGACCATGTTTTTCTATTCTAAACCCTTTTTATTCTTTATTTCCCCTTTGTCGCAGGAAAAGAGGGAGTTCTATGCCCAGACTAGCCTCGCCCTGTTCTTTGACAAGGCTCGGCTTGGGTTCTTTTGTTATACGGGGTTAAACCCTGTTTCTATGTTGTTTGTTTCACCATTTGTTCATGGCATTGTTCTTATAAGTCATGCTACAGTTTATTTTGATGCCTCCAATGGCATTATCTGCTATTGTACCGCTTGCCCGATGCACAACACTCTGTTGCTGCTCCGGTATTTTTCATTGCTCATACTCCCTTCCCAATTCTTTCCGTTATTTTCCTACCCACACTTGAAATATTACAACCTTCATAACATGGAATGTTAAATCCTTAACGACGCAAGACGTATATTTACGTCCTGCGCCGGCTCCCGGGATATAACGTAGGGTCATATCAGGTCGGCCAACAACGGCCAGGACCCGAGGCTAATAACGGACATCACCGATTGCAGTGATGCCCGGTATTAACCCTTCAGATGCGAAGTGAAGTGAAAGTGAAAACTTCCCGGCAGCTCAGTGGAGCTGTTCAGGACTGCGGTGGAATCGCAGCATCCCGAGCAGCTTGCAGGATGCGAGGAGGATCCCTACCTGCCTCCTGCGCGTCCATTCGCCGAATGACTGCCCCTTGCCATAGATCCGGCGATAACACTGATTAATGCCATGCTATTGCATGGCAGTGATCAGAGTAGGAAATCAGTGTGTGCAATGTTATAGTCCCCTATGGGGGCTATAACATTGCAAAAAATAAAATAAAATAAAAAAGGGAAAATAAAGTGTTAATAAATTAGATTTTACTATGTAAATAAAAATAAATATAAACATATGTGGTATTGTGAGTAAATGTCCGAAGTATAGAAATATATCGTTAATTAAACCGCACGGTCAATGGCGTACACGAAAACATTTCCAAAGTGCAAAACAGTATTTTTGGTCACTTTTTATATCATGACATTTTTTTTTAAAAAGCTATCAAAAAGTCCAATCAATACGAAAAATAAAAAAAAGTTATAGGGGTCAGAAGATGACAATTTTAAACGTATTCCTTTTCTTGCATGTAGTTATGATTTTTTCCAGAAATAAGACAAAATCAAACCTATATAGGTAGGGTATAATTTTAATGGTATTGACCTACAGAATAAAGAGAAGGTGTCATTTTTACGGAAAAATACACTACGTACAAACGGAAGCTCCCAAAATTACAAAATGGCGTTTATTTATTTCTATTTTGTCGAACAATGATTTTTTATTTTTTGTTTCGCAGTAGATTTTTAAGTAAAATGACTGATGTCATTACAAAGTAGAATTGGTGGTGCAAACAATAAGCCATCAAATGGATTTTAGGTCGAAAATTGAAAGGGTTATGATTTTTAAAAGGTACAGAGGAAAAAACTAAAATGCAAAAACTGAGAAACGCTGAGACCTTAAGGGGTTAAAGAGTACCTATCACTAATTAAACTTTTCTAAACTAACTCAGGCTATGTTCCCTAACTACCCCTAACACCTCACCCCACCCCCACCCCACCCTTAGAAAAAATGTCAGAGCTTTAAAAAGCTGTGTATCGTACCTTTTTTCTTGCCCACATAGTGCCATCTCCCAGCAGGAGAAAGTGGGCATTTCCCAGCAGACATGAAATCTCGGAAGGCCACTGGGGGACGACTTCTGCCCTCACATCGTTGCAGCACTGTGATGAATAGAAGACCTCAGGCTCTGTGCAGCAGCTTTCAGTCTGTGTATCTTTCAGTGAGGCTCTTTGCAGCTTTCAGTCTGTGCAGCTGTCAGTGAGGCTGTCAATCAAGCTCACTGCAGAGAAACACTTTCTGAATTTGGTCTCCTGCCATTACAAGCAGGAGACCAAAATATGAGATTTTGACCAGACAGAATGAATTTTGACCAAGAAGGGAGACCTCTGTTGGCCAGAAATATACATCAGAAAAGCTAATATAAAACGTTTATTTTTTTAATGGAAGCCAATTACAAAAGTTATTTATTTGGCTTAACCTCTTAAGGACGCAGGGCATACCTGTATGCCCTGCGCCCGGTACCGGTGTTTAAAACGGGGTCATGCCATGACTCCGCATCACACGGGTCGGTCTAATGATAGCCCTGGGCTAATAGCGCGTGGCACAAATCGTTGTGCCGCACACTATTAACCCTTCAGTTGCGGCGATCAAAGTTGATCGCCGCGTCGACAACGAAAGGAAAAAGCTTCCCGGCAACTCAGTCGGGCTGATCGGGACTATGGCGATAAAATCGCGATGTCTCGATCAGCTAGGACGCGACTTGAGGCCCCCTTACCTTGCTCCGTCGCGTCTGATTGGCGTTTGATTGCTCCAAGCTTGAGCAATCAACCCCCTATTACGCTGATCCATGCAAAGCTATGGATTTGCAGGGATCAGGGTAAAAGATCAGTGTGTGCAGTGTTATAGCCCCTTATGGAAGCTATAGCACTGCAAAAAAAGTGAAAGAAAATACAAAGTTAATAAAGGTCATTTAACCCCTTCCCTAATAAAAGTTTGAATCACCCCCCTTTTCCCATAAAAAAAACTGTGTAAATAAAAATAAACATATGTGGTATCGCCACGTGCGTAAATGTCCAAACTATAAAAATATATCGTTAATTAAACCGCACGGTCAATGTCAAATTTTTCATCACTTTTTATATCATAAAAAAATGAATAAAAAGCGATCAAAAAGTCCGATCAATGCAAAAATGATACTGATAAAAACTTCAGAACCCGGCGCAAAAAATGATCCCTCATACCGGCCCTTACGCGGAAATGATGACAATTCAGAAGATGACAATTTTAAATGTATAAATTTTCCGGCATGTAGTTATGATTTTTTCTGAAGTAATACAAAATCAAACCTATATAAGTAGGGTGTCATTTTAACCGTATGGACCTACAGAATAAAGATAATGTGTAATTTTTACTGAAAAGTTACAAAATGACATATTTTCTTTCATTTTGTCGCACTATGAATTTTTTATCCGTTTCGCTGTGGATTTTTTGGGTAAAATGACTGTCACTGCAAAGTAGAATTGGTGGCGCAAAAAATAAGCCATAATATGGAATTTTATGTGCAAAATTGAAAGCGTTATGATTTTTAGAAGGTGATGACGAAAAAATGCAAAAACAGAAAAACGCTGAGTCCTGAAGGGGTTAAGGAATGAAATATTAAAAATCATGTTTAATGACAGTGCCCATTTAAGGGCCTTCGCTCACCTCATAACCTTGAAAAGGTCCCACTCAGATACAGTGTTGCTACAGGAGACCCATTTGTCTTAGGAGGATATCTTGTGGATGCAGCAGTAGTAGGTCGGGCGGGTCGATGATTCTCTGGCAGTTGAGGGTAATGCGGTAGTGCTGACCTTAATACATAAATCATTCTCATTTACATTAATCTGTCATGTAGTGAACACAGAAGGGAGGGTGTCTCACCTTCAGCTGGAACACAACAGTGAACCCTTTTAGCACCTAATGGGCAAAACAAACTGTTTTTTATGGACTTGATGGACCAGGTTCAGAATGATGGTTCCCCCTGGAAATTATTGGGAGGTAACTTTAACTTGGTGTCAGACCCTCTGGTGGATAGGAAGGGATCCGATTCGGGTGTTCAGACACCTAAGCCCCGAGATTGTCTAATTCCCTCTCTCCTTGACCGCCTTGATTTGCAGGATTCTTGGCGGGTCGCCCACCCAGATGATAGGGAGTTCACCCATTTCTCTCATGCTCACCAGTCGTGGTCATGTATTGATCAATCCGATTGGTGAACATCGGGGAATTGGTCATTTCAGACCATGCATTGGTTGTTCTATCCCTCCATTCCCTTCCCTTTTTTAAAAAAAAGATGAGTCCATTTTAGAGAGACTGCAAGGGTGGGGGTTAGTGTTTGCGAGTCCCATCATTCTGACCCGCTTCTTTATTGGGAAATGGGGAAAACGGTGTTAAGGGGAAAACTGATGTCTTACCTAGCGGCCTTAAACGGACATCGCATTCTCACTTTACAGCCCCTAGTACGTGCTTACACCAGGTGTATGCCCCATATCTCCTCCACTGAGGCGCAGAGAGATGACTAGAACTCAGTTTGAATTGTGACTGGATAGGAGGGAGAGGCTAAACCGCTCACAATTTTAAGTGGATCTTTTCTACCATGGGAATAAGGCGGGACGTTTGTTGGCCAGATTAGCAAACTTGACAAAACGGCGGGATGCCATGGGAACACTGCATATGGATTCCCACTTAATAAATAAGACCCTTGCTTCTGACCAAAAAGATATCCTGAATGCTCCAGTGACCGAGGAGGAAATCCAGTCCACTATTCGTCACCTCTACAATGGTAAAGCCCTGGGCCTGGATGGTTACTCAGGGGAATTTTACAAGGCCTTATGCCCTCAACTTACCCTGGTGCTCAGGGATGTCTTTAGAGTATTCGTGACTACAGGTAAGATTTCTAAAGAGGCCTTGCTGGGATACATCAAGGTGCTTCTTAAGCTGGGTAAGGACCTCAGATTTTCTTCGTTTTATCGGGAGCTTTTCTGTGTATAAAACTAACATCACCAAATCACAACTACTTCCCCTGGGCACCTTTTCACCATGTTGGCTACAGTCTGTAGCAGGATTTGGAATTCGGATTGCTTCCTCCTTGGTCACTTATTTGGGTATCAAGGTGGGTAAAAAACCCGATACACTTTATCAGTTAAACTATCCATCCCTCTTTAGTAAGATACAGTCGGAATTAAACAAATGGATGGGTCTTCCACTTACCTTTATGGGCCTCTGTCACTTAATTAAAATGATAGTCTTTTCTCTGCTCCTCTATCCCCTGCAAACCCTGCCCCTATTGTAACGCCAGCAAACCCTGCCCCTATTGTTACGGGCGTATGCTGAACTCCACATTTAGGAAATTTATTTTGTAGGAAAGAGGCCTCATATAGCACTTCAGAAGCTCATGCTGAATAAACAAGGTAGCATGTCTCTTCCGTTTTGTTTTGGATTGGATGCATGGATCCTCCTTTCATGCCATTAGTAACGTGGAAGGTGCGCTGGTGTCCCAATGGCGACTCTCAGCTCTATTGCACATGCCTTATACAAAACTGCTTACCTCAGTAAAACATTCTGTCCTGTTGCAGGACACGGTGGTGGCATGGAAGGAGGTCTGGAAATTGTATCAACTCCCTTTTTTGGGTATCCAACATCTCCCCTTTCAGGGCCACCCTGAACTACCTCAAGGGATCTCTTCTCAGATATTGGCCCTATGGGCAGATAGAGACCTGCGTACGGCCAGGGATCTTATAGACCCCTCTACCAAGAGCTGGTTGCCCCCCCAATTGTTGCTGACTAAGTACCAGCTCCCTCCCCCATATTCTTCCCCTTAGTCAAATCTACTCGTTTTGTAGGGATAGATTATGCAACCTAGATAAGGAAGTGGTTGAACTCACTAGACCCACTATCTCTACCCTCTAAACAGCCCTTAGAAGAATTATACTACAAATTGACCAAGTCACACTTTTCCTGGTCTAGTTGGATCCCGGACAAAGACATCTCAGAATGCATCTTGAGGAGTTGACCTAAGATCCGCAAAGGCGTCATTAATGAAAGGTTGCTTGCTGTATGGATTGATCCATCATACATTTTATGGACTTTGGAACATGTTGTGTTTAGCTCTCACATGCTTATGTTCATGAATTCTGAAAGTTTCTTAGTCTTGTAATTTTTTTGTTTTGTTTTGTTTTTCTTTCTTTGCTTTGTTTCATAATTTGTCTTAAAATGTTAAAAACCAATAAATTGTCTTTGAAAAAAAAAAATATATCAATTAAATAAATGATGGTGATTCTAAATCGGAAAATGAGTTCAAATCCCAGATTTTTTTTGTATGTTGTAAAATGTTTCATTGTTTAACATTACAGGTTAAATGTGGTAGTAGGTCCCTGTAGGAACGGATTCTGGAGCTGGGTAGCATTGCTAATCCATGCAACAAGCCATAACAAGTTTGTATCTGAACAACAAAAAAAAATGGTAGCGCATACATAATCCAGTAAACCACATCTAATGCAGCAGGGCGTTTTATTGAAGGAATTCTGTAAAACAGAACTTATCCCTTATTTAAAGGATAGAGGATAAGTTATAGATCGCTGGGGGGCCGACTCCTGGGACCCCCCACGATTTCCTGAACGGGGCACCGGCAATCTGCTGGAAGGGGGGCGTGCAGACCCCTGCAAGGAGCGGAGGCTGACACGCCCCCTCCATGTATCCCATTTAGACACTTGAAGGGGGCATGTCCGCCACGGTTTCTTGCAGAGATTGGAGCAGCCACTTCTGGCAGACTGTGGGGGCCCATTTAGGAGATTGCGTGGGGGGGGGGGGTGGTTGCAGCAGTCGGACTCCCCTGTGATCTATAACTTATCCCTTATCATTTTGATAAGGGGATAAGTTATGTTTCACTGCACTATTTATTTAATGTTTGTGCATGGCCTACTAGTACTTTTCAGATTTCTGCAATTGAAAAAAAAAAAAAAAACTCAAAAGGTGGTGATCTATAAAGGATTTTATTAAACAGAAAGGCTTACTGGATATTTCATTTAAACACCAGAGCACCAGAGTGCCAGCTGGAATGAATCTGAATCACAAGATAATGTTTCATTACTGAAATTGTTTAAAGCTTATTGCATACATTTGTATCGCTTTGCTTTCCTGTCCTAGCAGTTCTGTTCAAGGTATATAAAACAGATTTGCTTTTAACTCTATTTTTGATACATTGATTTTACTATTTGCTAGTCTGCATGTGTAATAGCACTATGTGGTTGGAATGAATACGGTAGATGTGGAGGTATGTCTCATTCCGACGCAATTCACCATGCTCATTAGCTTAATACATTTCTATAAAGTTCCTATTTGCTCCAGAGACCACTTTGGCAGGGATGGATGGTTGAGAATCAATTCAAAACTTGATGTGAATAAAGTAATGAGAGTAATTGTCTTCTTTTTAAAGGGGTTCTCCGGTGCTTAGACATCTTATCCCCTATCCAAAGGATAGGGGATAAGATGCCTGATCGCGGGAGTCCCGCCGGTGGGGACCCCCGGGATCTTGCATGTGGCACCCCGTTTGTAATCAGTCCCCAGAGCATGTTCGCTCCGGGTCTGATTACCGGCGACCACACGGCAGGCGGCGTGTGACGTCACGCCTCCGCCCCCGTGTGACATCACGCTCCGCCCCTCAATGCAAGCCTACGGGAGGGGGCGTGACAGCTATTGAGGGGCGATTTCTCCCGCAGCCCCCCCTGTTGTCAGCTGTATGGTAAAGCTTGCTCCGTGCCTGATGACTCACAATACATGGGCCAGAGGATTGTGGCATCATGGCTCCACCCCCTTGGGCCGCAATGCCCCCTCCCATAAACTTGCATTGAGAGGGTGGGGCATGATGTCACGAGGGGGCGGGGCCATGACATGATGATCCTCTGGCCCCCTGTATTGTGAGTCATCAGGCATGGAGTGAACTTCGCTGTGTGCCACTGATGACAGGGGGGGGGCTTCAGGAGAGATTGTGGGGGTTCCCAAGGGCGGGACCCCCAAAATCAGACATCTTATCCCTTATCCTTTGGATAGGGGATAAGATGTCAAGGGGCAGAGTACCCCTTTAAATAAAAACCCAACAAAAGGGATGTGGTAAAACATTTGCATAAGGAACCTACATATTTGCTAAGGCTTTCGACTAGAAGAAGAATATTCTGTGGGGAAAATTTCTGATCAAAACAAAGATAGTGTAAGTTTCCTAGTTAAAATAAGTGTACAATTACTCATTTGGAATGCAATTTAGAAATATTTTTCTTGCATGCTCCATAAAATCCAGCATGCACCAAAATTGTGCCAAAAAAACCACACAAAGCGAAGAATAGTAATCAAATAAAGAAAAAAACACATGGATTGTTAAACCTAGAACGAATACAACCCTACACTCCTAGCAACAATTTCACACTTTGGTATGCTGTCAGTTTGGCTTCACATTGACTCTAGAATCTTATAGGGGAAATATTCATAGACTTGTGTTGTAAGGACTCTTTTTTTCTGTGCCTCAAAGAATTTTAACTGCGCCTCATTTTCAGAAATGTGTTAGGTCTTTTGAAAATTTGGGGCAAATAGGACATGGTAACCCAGAAGAAAAAAAAGGAGCTATTTACACAAATAAATGTACCAAAAATTCATCTTTATTATTGCATAATGCAGAACACACAATAAAATTCAATTCATTAAAAATAGACAGGGAGGATTACACAGCAAAAAGGCGGCAGCCTGGGACTGTAGTACACAAAAAAATGTATATAATGCCATTTGGAACATGTAACAAAGAAGATGGGGCAAAACCTTTCTATAAATAAATAAATAGCAGCAATATGTGCAATAAATGTGTGATAATTCAATACTATAATAAGTAATAAAGTGCTGGTGCAAAACAAAGTATATTACTACAGGTTTAGCCACATATAAGGTAGAATAGCATTTCATGGATACCAACCACATTAAGTTCTAAGAGTCAGAAAGTCCCAGGATGCCGCCACCCCAACACGTGTTTCAGTCCTAAGACCTTCGTCCGGGGGTGTCGGCATCCCAGATGAGTGTAGGTTTATATATCATGCATGGGCCAATCACATAGTCCGCAGAATAATTTGAGAATAGTGTCTCACCTTCCCAGGCTACGCCGCGCCGGTGCCCTGTACAATCCAGCAACCTGGACTTCCGGGTTCCGGGTGCGAGCACAGGCATCACGTGACAAATCACATGACAACCCGTGCAGCAGCGCGTCCCTGGGCTGGGAACAGGATATAGGACGGAGGCGCGCGGCCCAATCCAAGGCAGCACAAACACATACAGATAAAGTAAACTGCAAGGAAGGTGGCGACATCTAGTGGGAATTCATATATTACATCAAATAGTTTATAATGGGTATTATAATAAGACAACACAGAAACCGGAAAAATCCATAATATGTAATGAAGGGTACCTGATATAATAATTCATAATAATAAATAAATAATTATAAATAAATATATAAATAATTCATGCAAGTGTAATACAAAGTGCCAAATCATAAGTAAAGGTGAAAAAGGTGCCAAACGTGAAACACACGTGAGCATGCAATATAAATAAAAATACAGATAAATATGAATAAATATAAATAAAATTAAACTTAAATTATATAAATAAAATTAATTATGTATAACAATGTAAATAAGAAAATTTAATAAAATTAATGTTGTAATAGTATAGCAAATGGAATGTGCAGTGCACACGCGCATGCCAGTAAGCAAAGTGTGGAACACGAATAATGGTGAACATGATGTTAATAAGGGTAAATATATATATATATATATATATATATATTTACATATATTTACATATGTATGTATATATATATATATATATATATATATATATATATATATATACATACATACATATGTAAAAATATAGTGTGTGTGAAATATAAATGCATAAATAAAATAAATATGAAAAATAATATAATAGAAAAGTCAATACATAAGGTACCAAATCATTAAGGATATGGGTTGACTATGTTTTAAATGGTATATTTGGTGCATCATGCAATCCAGAGACGATAAATTAATTTCTATACATAAAGGTTGTATATATGTTCCTGTGAGGACAATCAATCAGAGCAGAACAGAGAGAAGAAATCTTCAGAGACCCTAGAAGGTAGTAGAAAGATAGAGAAAATGTGATTAAAACAATGTTAAAAACAGCAATGTAAAACCAAACATTCATAAAGGAAACCAACCTGGAAAAGGTTAAGGTTAACACTATAAAAAAAGGCGAAAAACTCAAGACCTCATTGAGGTCTGCAGGTTGTAAGGTGTTTAACCACCAGATCCACCTGGCCTCGCACTGAACTAATTGTTTGTTCATATCCCCTCCACGCATACCTGATATGATGCTGTCGATCCCTCGGATCCGGAATAAAGAAGCATCACAATTATAGATCTTCTTGAAATGTTTAGGTATGGGTTTGAGGTCATCAATCGACTCCGCAGCACATGCAAGGTTGATGTCCCGTATATGTTCACGTGTCCGTATCTTCATGGCTCGGGTTGTCAAACCAATATATATCTTGAGGCAAGGGAAGGTCGCGTAATATATGACAAATTTGATTGAGCATGTGATATGGCGTCTGATTGTCTACTTTCTTGATCCCAACAAAGTCTACAAAGTCAAAAGCATGCTCATTATGTATGATATTTGGTTATGACACATACCTGGTCATCTCCATTCTTTTTTGGTTTCGCTTAAAGAAGTTGGGATCGTGGTGGTTGTTTTGCTCTGTTGTTTGCGTGCTGTGAATATTCATGTAGAATGCATGCAGAAATTGTGCATGAGTTCCACAGAAATTTAGCGTTGATGCTAAAAGATGCTGAATTCTGGGCAAATGAATGCAGACGTGGAATTCCGCATCTGTGCGGAATTTCTGATGTCTGAACATAGCATAAGGCTGCGTTCACACAACGGAAAATTCTGCATGAATTTTATTTTATTTTTTCATTTTTTCTCAATTTATTGCCCATTAATTTGAATGGGATTCTGCTATTTCATTTCATTTCACACAGCTGTTACTTCGGCTGTGGAATCCCATTGAACTCAATGGGGCTGACTTTCTGCCAAATTTGTGTGCAATTCGCGTGGAATGCATGCGGAATGTTTCATTAAAGTCTATCTTTTACTGAACTGCCGAATCTGTGCGGAAATTCCACATACATTCCGCACAAATTCCACACTGATTCCGCAAATTAGAAAAGGCTGCGAAATTCTGCACAGAACCAATGCGGATGCAGAATTCATGCAGATGTGCGGATTTTCCGCCGTGTCAACACAGCCTAAGAGTAATGCAATCAGGAGATGTACCAGAAGTCCCATAGACTTGTATAGGACTTCAGACAAAAATCCCCACCCTAGCATAATGGGTGGGTAAGGATTAATTTTTCTCTACTCAACACTAAAAAGTAATCTAAGAAAATATATTCCTGAATTGTTATTTCATTGGGAATATCATTATTTACTAAAACTAACAAGTCAAGATAGGTTGCAGGTTCTCTTTCATAATAATTAATTCCTGAGTCCTAAACCTCATAAAACATAAAGAGAATTACGATCTTAGACTGTAGTAAACCTCCAGGATTTAAGATAGCATCATCTTATAAAATGTAAGCATTATTAAGGCTTCATATGGAAACCCACACAAAAATGTCCAGAGACATAAAATCATTCCCTGGGAAAGACATTAATGTGTTTCACACCTATGAGGGCTATTATTCGTAGCTGAAAGAGATAAAAACACCATGTAGGCCAATAAAGACATACGTGTATCTATTAACCTATATCACATATTTATGTTATATGAGGACTATGAAATTAGTCATTATTAAATGAATGTTATGTTTTAGAGCTTTGCATTTTTCAGTGATAAGCTTTAATTTTTAACCCCTTAAGGACCAGGCCATTTTACACCTTAGGACCAGAGCGTTTTTTGCACATCTGACCACTGTCACTTTAAACATTAATAACTCTGGAATGCTTTTAGTTATCATTCTGATACCGAGATTGTTTTTTCGTGACATATTCTACTTTAGCATGGTGGTAACTTTTAGTGGTAACTTGCATCCTTTCTTGGTGAAAAATCCCAAAATTTTATGAAAAAATAGAAAATTTAGCATTTTTCTAACTTTGAAGCTCTCTGCTTGTAAGGAAAATGGATATTCCAAATAATTTTTTTTAATTCACATATACAATATGTCTACTTTATGTTTGCATCATAAAATTGACATGTTTTTACTTTTGGAAGACACCAGAGGGCTTCAAATTTCAGCAGCAATTTTCCAATTTTTCACAAAATTTTCAAACTCACTATTTTTCAGGGACCAGTTCAGGTTTGAAGTGGATTTGAAGGGTCTTCATATTAGAAATACCCCATAAAAGATCCCATTATAAAAACTGCACCCCCCAAAGTATTCAAAATGACCTTCAGTAAGTGTTTTAACCCTTTAGGTGTTTCACAGGAATAGCAGCAAAGTGAAGGAGAAAATTCACAATCTTCATTTTTTACACTTGCATGTTCTTGTAGACCCAATTTTTGAATTTTTACAAGGGGTAAAAGGACAAAATATATACTTATATTTGTAGCCCAATTTCTCTTGAGTAAGCACATACCTCATATGTCTATGTAAAGTGTTTGGCGGGCGCAGTAGAGGGCTCAGAAGCGAAGGAGCGACAAGGGGATTTTGTAGAGTAAGTTTTTCTGAAATGGTTTTTGGGGGGCATGTTGCATTTAGGAAGCCCCTATGGTGCCAGAACAGCAAAAAAAAACCCACATGACATACCATTTTGGAAACTAGACCCCTTGAGGAATGTAACAAGGGATTAAGTGAACCTCAATACCCCACAGGGGTTTCACGACTTTTGCATATGTAAAAAAAAAAAATGTCTTCATTAAAATATGTGTTTCCCCCCAAATTTCCCATTTTTGCAAGGGTTAATAGCAGAAAATACCCCCCAAAAATTTGTAACCCCATCTTTTCTGAGTATGGAGGTACCCTATAAGTTGACCTGAAGTGCACTACAGGCGAACTACAATGCTCAGAAGAGAAGGAGTCATATTTGGCTTTTTGAGAGCAAATTTTGGTCGGGGGGCATGTCGCATTTAGGAAGCCCCTATGGTACCAGAACAGCAAAAAAAAAAAAAAAACACATGGCATACCATTTTGGAAACTACACCCCTCGCAGAATTTAATAAGGGGTGCAGTGAGTATTTACACCCCACTGGCATTTGACAGATCTTTGGAACAGTGGGCTGAGCAAATGAAAAATGTAATTTTTCATTTTCACGGACCACTGTTACAAAAATCTGTCAGACACCTGTGGGGTGTAAATGCTCACTGTACCCCTTATTACATTACGTGAGGGGTGTAGTTTCCAAAATGGGGTCACATATTGGGGGGTCCATTGTTCTGGCACTATGGGGGCTTTGTAAACACACGTGGCCTTCAATTCCGGACACATTTTCTCTTCAAAATCCCAATGGTGCTCCCTCTCTTCTGAGCATTGTAGTTCGCCCGCCGAGCACTTTACATCCACATTTGGGTAATTTTCTTACTCAGAAGAAATGGGGTTACAAATTTTGGGGGCTTTTTTCCTATTTTCCCTTGTGAAAATGAAAAATTTAGGGCAACGCCAGCATTTTAGTGAAAAAAAAACAAAAACTTTTTTTCATTTTCCCATCCAACTTTAACGAAAATTTGTCAAACACCTGGGGGGTGTTAAGGCTCACTATACCCCTTGTTACATTCCGTGAGGGGTGTAGTTTCCAAAATGGGGTCACATGTCCGTATTAATTTTTTTGCGTTTATGTCAGAACCGCTGTAAAATTAGCCACCCCTGTGCAAATCACCAATTTAGGCTTCAAATGTACATAGTGCGCTCTCACTCCTAAGCCTTGTTGTGCGCCCGCAGAGCATTTTGCGCCCACATCTGGGGTATTTCCGTACTCAGGAGAAATTGCGTTACAAATTTTGTGGGTCTTTTTTTCCTTTTACCTCTTGTGAAAATAAAAAGTATGGGGCAACACCAGCATGTTAGTGTAAAAAATTTTTTTTTACACTAACAGGCTGGTGTAGACCCCCACTTTTTCTTTTCATAAGGGGTAAAAGGAAAAAAAGACCCCCAAAATTTGTCATGTAATTTCTCCCGAGTATGGAGATACCCCATATGTGGCCCTAAACTGTTTCCTTGTAATACGACAGGGCTCCGAAGTGAGAGAGCGCCATGCGCATTTGAGGACTAAATTAGGAATTGCATAGGGGTGGACATAGGGGTATTCTACGCCAGTGATTCCCAAACAGGGTGCCTCCAGCTGTTGCTAAACTCCCAGCATGCCTGGACAGTCAGTGGCTATCCAGAAATGCTGGGAGTTGTTGTTTTGCAACAGCTGGAGGCTCCGTTTTGGAAACACTGCCGTACAATACGTTTTCAATTTTTATTGGGGAGACAGTGTAACGGGGTGTATATGTAGTGTTTTACCCTTTATTTTGTGTTAGTGTAGTGTAGTGTTTTTAGGGTACATTCACACTGGCAGAGGTTTACAGTGAGTTCCCTGCTAGGAGTTTGCGCTGTGGCGAAAAATTTGCCGCAGCTCATACATGAAGCAGAAAACTTACTGTAAGCCTGTCCGTGTGAATGTACCCTGTACGTTCACATGGGGGGGGGGGCAAACCTCCAGCTGTTTCAAAACTACAACTCCCAGCATGTACTGACAGACCATGCAGGCTGCGAGTTGTACTTTTGCAACAGCTGGAGGCACACTGGTTGGAAAACCTTCAGTTAGGTTCTGTTATCTAACTCAATATTTTCCAACCAGTGTGCCTCCAGCTGTTGCAAAACTACAGCTCCCAGCATGTACTGATCACTGAAGGGCATGCTGGGAGATGTAGTTATGCAACAGCTGGAGGGATCGCAACTACAACTCCCAGCATGCTGAGACAACTGTTTGCTGTCTGTGCATGCTGGGATTTGCAGTTTTGCAACATCTGGAGAGCTACAGTATAGAGACCACTGCAAACTGTGGCCCTCCAGATGCTGCAAAACTACAAATCCCAGCATGCCCTGACAGCAAACAGTTGTGTGGGCATGCTAGGAGTTGTAGTTTTGCAAGATCTGGAGGGCTATAGTTCAGAGACTACCATATAGAGGTCTCAAACTGTAGCCCTCCAGCTGTTGCAAAACTACAACTCCCAGCATGCCCAAACAGCTGTCTGGGCATGCTGGGAGTTGTAGTTTTGCAACATCTGGAGTGCTACAGTATAGAGACCACTATATAGTGGTCTCGGACTGCAGCCCTCCAGATGTTGCTAGGCAACTTACCGGCTTCCGTTGGATCCAGGGAGCCTGCTGCACGACATCGCCGCCCGCCTATCTCCGACGCCGATTGTCGCCCGCAGCCTCCGCAGATCAGTAAGTGGACTCCGGCGCCGGTCCTCTGTCATTTCCTCGTTCTGCCCCGCCTATTGTGGGTGGGCAGGACGGGGAAAACGAAAGTTAACCTGCCTCCGCCCCCCGATCTGCTATTGGTGGTCGCGTCTAGACCACCAATAGCAGGGATAGGAGGGATGGCACCCCTGCCACCTCACTCCTATCTCTTCAGGGGGATTGTGGGTGTTTTAGACACCCGTGATCCCCCTTATATTCCGGGTCACCGGGTCACCATAGACCCGTAATGACCCGGAATCGCACAAATCGCAAGTGTGACTTCACTTGCGATTTGCGCCGATCGTCAACATGGGGGGGTCTGATGACCCTCCTGGGCATTTGATGACCCCCCACGAATGTATGAGTACGTGCCTGGTCCTTAAGGGGTTAAAGTTGCAAGCCATATGAGAAAGGAGATTTTGTCTCAATAACACGTTTACTTTTTTGTAGACCAGCATTTTTTTGGAATACTGCCCCTTCAGTTTTTGAGCCAAAGCCAGAAGTGTATTCAAAAGGAATGAGAAATATAAAGGAAGAACTTACACTTCTGCTGCATCCACTTCTGAGTTTAGTGACAGTTTTCCAAAAAACACCAGAAAAAACCTGTGTTGAAACCTAGCCTTAAACGAACCAATCAGATGTATTTATTCATTTATAAAAATAAAAGTTTTAAAAGTATCAGTAAAGCATTTTATCTAGTTTCTTCCAGGTTCTAAAAATGAAATTTCGTTTCTGATTGATATATATTAACACAGCTATTACAAACTTCCAATAACAAGTTGCAAAATGTGTGTATATAAATGAGTGTTGGGCGGGAATATTCGCAATGCGAATATTTATTGCAAATATTGCAAATTCGCAAATATTGCAATTTAGCGCTAAATATTCGCAATTACGAATATTCACTTTATTTTTTTCCACAGTACACAACACAGTGATCATCCCTCCCTGCTTCCAGCTTGTGGTGTAAACAAGGCTCCAATACTAGTTACTGTGTCAGAATTTTCACGCGTATTGATCCCTCCCTTCTTTTAGATCTTTTATCATGCGATATTGCGCATGCAAATTTTATGGCACATAGTAAAAAAAGGTGCGAATATTGCGACGATATGACGAATATTCATCCATATATTGGCAAAATATGGCAAATTTTTATATGGCCTATGCCGCTCAACACTAATATAAATGTGTAATTTATATGTCTTAAATGAGTGTGTTGGTGTAGGACCCTCGTAAGTTTCCTCTGCTCTTGTTTCTCAATAAGGCGCCACCTTTTTACTAAGGCACATGAATTCCAGTTTCTACAACGTGACCTGTTTTTACAATTCCCTGTCTGGAAGCAGCTTCCGTCTGGTGTTTTGTTGCTGAACAGGTTAAGGCATTTGTTCATTATCTGCCTAAAAATGTGCTAATTACATTTTTCTTAATTTTTTTTTTTTAATTGCACTAAACTGCCATCTGCAAAGATGATGGGAACAGACGCCGAGGATCCTTGCAGATCTGTGTCGGTTTAATGCATTTATTCCCCTTGAAAATTTAGCTTTTAGACGTGGTAAAATACAGTCTTTTGGGCTGACGTGTTTAACCACACAAAGAAATCTTTATGACTGAGAAAAATAAACTGAACATATACTTGGCAGAGCAAATCACTTTATACTAACAGATGATTAATGGTCATTTTTTTAACTCTTAAGGAACCTCCTATATCAGCAGGAAAATGGTGCCTGATATCTGAGGGAATGGTTTAAAGCGTACCCATCCGATCCGACAAAACAAACACTTTTTTTTTATATATCACTCAGTACCTAATCCTGACCATGTGCATCTAATTTGTATGTGTCTAGCACCTTTATTTATTTTTTTATTACACTTTTCATTTAGCTCACTAGTCCTGAATTCTTCTCAAAGGGAGGGGGCGTGGCCTCACTGTGCAGGTCTCCGCCCCCTCCCGCAGTATGCTGTCTGCTCCCCTAGCATTAGCAAAACTACAACTCCCAGCTTGTCCTCACTGACAGTAGCGGGACACAAGCTGACAGTGGGAGGATTTTTCCTCCAGCTGTGAGCACTGCACTCACAGCTGTCAATCAAGGAAGTGTGTCCATGACGTAGGTGATGATGCATGGACACAGCAGGACTAGTATGTGTCCAGGCAGGCGGGGGGGGGGGGGGCAGTTGTTTGACTGGCTTTTTAAGTATAAAATACTGAAAAATTAGTAGTTAGTAATGAAAACCTATTGGTTTTGCATGCTTTGCAAAATATCAAAAGTTTTTGTATCTGACAGGGCCCCTTTAACCCCTTATTGACTGGGTCAATGTTCATTTTTTTATTTTCTCCTCTCTTTCACATAGCCATAACTCTTTGATTTTTCTACTTACAGACCCATTTGAGAACATGTTTTATGTAGGTCTAAAATAATAAAATGTGCACACCCACACACAATTTTGAAATGTTATGTTTATTCTGTAGGTAAATATGATTACACCTATCCCAATTTATATAGGTTTTATTTGTCTGTTTAAAAAAAATGTATGAATTAATTTAATTATTTAATTAAGGTTTTCTTTAATAGCTGAGGGTTAGAATTTACATACTGTTGTGCATACTGTTCTATAAGATGAATGATGCCTTGGTCACGTGATGCTCCCTAGCCTATGGCTGTGATAAGAGTCCGTAGTCCATCCTTCCCACCCAGGAGAGGGGTTGGACCCAAACCAGTTAGTTGGAGTCTGGGTCAGGCCAACAAAGTGTGTACATCTCCTCACTCTGCTCATGCTGGGAAGATGACTAAAATCAGCCTAGATCTGACTTTTGCCAGCCCATCATCTCCTAACTTTGCTCCTGCTAGGCATCCTTACATCTAGTCAAAAGTTTTACTTCTAGGTGGAATCCTGATTAGTATAGAACATGCTACAATCAAGTCACTGTGCTATTCTAGTCCACACTGTGAGGATAAAGTGCTCACATTTTTAGCCCAACAAGGGGATTTGTCTTAGAGGGGAATAGCGTTGATCAAGGGTTCCTCTGAAACACTCATTTCTTTAGTGAACTACCATCGGAGTTGGTGCTGGATAAAGTAATCAAAAGGTTCCTGCATACGTCATTCCAGGTATCATGCCGCAGTTTGGGCGTAAAGGAAGTACAAGTATTGCACCTGTGAACATCATCGTCATTAGAGAACAAGCTAACTGGACTGTGTGTTATCTGTATCCTGTCTACATCTGCATAAATCAGTACAGTATAAATACAATCAGCAGCATGCAAACAAAAGTGCATGTGCTATATAATTAGGATATCATAGATCTCTAAAAAGTAATGGCACTAAAGTGACTGCGGCTTCATATATGATCTCCATATAGTTAACTACACCACAAATACAAAAGGAGTCATTTGGGTAGAATATAAAATATATAATTTTATTAATTGTGTTAAAAGCATGTAATTTCATAAAACATGGGGGAAGGGGAGGATTACAACTACTGGGGGAGACTAGACAAAAGGGGCGACACTACCTGCTTGCGCATAATACATTGACACAAATATATATAAAGTGCATCACTGGTAGACAAATGTAAGGTGCATATTAGGGGCTATTACAGCTTCCATAGAGTGCATAATCATGTCTGAAAACCAGCATACATACCAAGAAACCCCCAGGACGAAGGTATCGCCGAAACGATCGTTGGGGTGGCGTCACTCCTGCTTGAGCCTGCTGCTGCATTGTTTTTCTATAGTTCTTTGTTATGTATGCTGGTTTTCAGACATGATTATGCACTCTATGGAAGCTGTAATAGCCCCTAATATGCACCTTACATTTGTCTACCAGTGATGCACTTTATATATATTTGTGTCAATGTATTATGCGCAAGCAGGTAGTGTCGCCCCTTTTGTCTAGTCTCCCCCAGTAGTTGTAATCCTCCCCTTCCCCCATGTTTTATGAAATTACATGCTTTTAACACAATTAATAAAATTATATATTTTATATTCTACCCAAATGACTCCTTTTGTATTTGTGGTGTAATAAATCAGTACAGGTACACATGGCAAGAACACACTACAGATTTTCTCTTCAGTAAATCTGCTCCAAAAGCAACCAATAAATGGTCAGTGACCAAATACTCATTTAGAATAGATTCACACATTCAGGATCTGCTGCATATTTTTGCTCCATATTTTGTGCAGCTTATTTTGCTACCCATTAACTTCAATATGTTAATATGTGTGAGCGGACCCTTACAGTATCTGCATCAAAGATTGTAACATTCCACACTGTGCTAACACAACTGCAATGTATGTGGATTTCCTGAAGTCTAATTCCTGCACTCTGCACTAAGGGGATAGCTTTATTGACAAAAGGATTGTTGGGCTAACTAGAGACCACAAAATTCATACATACACAGCAACAAAGGCAAAAAAAACATGGCAGTACATTTCACCTGTGCTTCGTCACGCCCCCTGACGAAGCACAGGCGAAACTTACGTTGGGGTAGGAGGTAGGTGTGTGGCTGCATGGCAGGAGGACTTTATGGTGTCTTATTCATTTCTTCCTTGGTTACTTTTTCCTTTTAGGATATTCTTTGATGTGTCACTGTCATACTGCTTGTCACTCATACTTATATTGACATTTTGTAATGATATTCAGTGACCTCCTTTATGTTTACATTTGTATCTTCTATTGTACTCCAGCAATTCCCTGTACTCCATGTAGGTCCACATTACTTGCTTGCCCCCATCTTCTGTGACTGCTATTGTAGTGCCTTATTTTATCTTTTTTGTTTTGTTTTTATTATTGTATGTATTTTTTGCATATGTGTTAATAAAACTAATTATATTTTACATGATCTGGTTCTATTTTGTTGGTAGTGCTAACTAGAGACCACCAGGGTAGTTACGCCACCCTGCCACATGACATATGAAGAGTACTACTACTCCCAACTAGCTTGCTGCACAATGATTACCACAAATGGATTATGGCTGATTATGGATGCAGGGGTGTACATGAAGGGGTGCTATATAGAAAACATAAAAGTGTGGCCTAATCCTTGGTACTGGTTTCCTACTCTAAACCCTACAAATATGAAGAAACAACTTTATTCTCTCTAATCCATATCTTGAATGACACATAGCAGAATCTCAGAATGCCTTTGTTTGCCAGAGATAACATTTCTAAGAAGAACAGGAGCACTGTGCAGGGGCATGTTCATATCATTATGGGAAAGGGATATCGGAACAACATGCACTCCATATACTGTATAACATGCCTCTGTAGCACAATAATGTAATAAAGAAGGTTGTATTGTTTATCTTTTTATAAATGTTTTTAAGCTTTTTGGTTTTGATCTACTACGTAATCATGATAGTATGAATCTAATGTTAGATCTTTTAAAGATCTGCTGTTGCTAAGCCTTACACGAAGACTGGCACTAGCATTAGTTAACATGTTTTCTTAATTGCAAATAGGCAATTTTTATGCTTCCCACTCAACATAATTAAACCTGCAAAAATATGAAAGGTGCCAAGATGGCAGCTGCACACCTTCGCCTGAGTGAAAATGTGCAACATTTGCCACTTCACGGAAGCTAATAACACTGATGATACTATTCAGTGAAGTGCTTTATTGTAGAAATGTTCTTTCTAGTTTAGGTACATAAATTATTCATTACATTATTCCTTTATAATATCTAACATTTAAATAGTCTATGTATTTTCTAAAACATTTTTAATGGGGTGTCGGTGTTCTTCTGGGGAAGCAGAAGTTGGAGAGACTTTACGCAATACTCTTTACAAACACTCTTTGGGGTTTTTATTGGCATGTAGAGCTTATAGCTATTTTGTTTCCGGAACGCATATAGGGCCTTATAAGGTAAGGAGAGGGATAGGTGGCACATTGGGCACCTCTCATTTTATAATCCGGCACCAAACCAGGAATAGAACCTGCAGATAGAATGATTTGCTTCTCTTCTGTGCTTTATTTCTATTTGCTTATTTATTTATTTTTGGATGGCTAACAAATACTAATGCAGGATACTGGCTAAAATACTAATTTTGCCGTGTGCTTTTGCTTTGAAAAACCGGAATAAAGACTCAGTCTCAGTCAATACAGCATTGTACATGTCTATATTTTTTTTACTTCAGTATTTTAATTATACATTTTTGTTTTGCTGTTGTTATCGGGCTGCTGTTTTTTCAATAAAAGTCAATGGAGCCTAATGAGATGTTAATCGATATTTCTGTTCAGATTAAATTTGTGGTTGGGGAGAAAATGACTAATAATTCACACCACTGCCCGGCACGAGTTGTGATGCAATATAAAGAGTATTACAGATTAGTAGAGAGAAAACATCCCTACATTCTGTGTCCACATTTATATATGGCTGTGCGAATGAGCCAAGTGTAGGATTTTATATCCATACTATAGTGTAATGGTTGGAGTTAACCTGTCTTATTCAATAGTTATTATAACTCACTGATTCTGTGACCCCTCTATGTACTGTGGTTGCCGGTTTGCATACCGTAGCTGTTTGCTGTCATTGTAGTACAGCTCCTTCCTTCCCTCCCCATCACTGAGATCATCTATAAGGTACCTTGGTTTCTGCCCCCTCACTGGGAACACATCCTCCTTATCTCTCGGCAGTGTGCTTTATGTGTAATATTTTGGGCTATGTGCCCGCTAAACGTCTGTGGTTTCTATCTAATTACTTCTTGTCGGGGCTCCAGACTCAATAACAAACAGCCAAACTGTGTCTTTTCTTGCCAGGAAGGATCTGCTTTATCCTAACCTCAGCAACCAACTTGAAAACAATTGTTTTGTGCGGGAGTCCCAGGGCACAGTCTCCAATTTAGATCACACATAAATATCAAGAACTCCGGGGCAGGATTTTTATATGGGAAATTCCAATTACTTATATTCATTTTAAATGCAATGCACATTACTTTACACATTTGTACTACAAATATTTTATGTATGGCAAGTGCTCTATATTCCTGCTGTTACTATGTCTTTAGCCTCACTGCATCTAAGCTCGATCTGCACAGATTAGAACTGCTGTCTCGTACAATGAAAAATATACTTATAGTAAGCTACAAAACTGCCAAAATATGTTTACTTATAATTGTATATTGCCAAAAATCTGCCGCAATGTATATTTACCTTCTTTGTCAAGTTGACAGTTTGCCAGGCCAGTTGACAGTTTGCCGATGACTATGTGTCACAGAGGTAACAATAGTAATGTGAATGAGCCCTTAAAGGGGTACTCCAGAATTTTACTGTTTATCCTCTATCCAAAGGATAGTAGCTTTGTTCAAATACTTTACTTGAGTGCTATTCTTGGACTTGTAGTTCAACTTGACTTGCTAAGGTCTAACTCTGTGTTGCACTAGCTTGGTTATAGCTCTCACTTGGGTATAACACTAGCTTTTGTCCTATTTGTCTGAATAAATTGACAATAATCTTCATAGGGGTGGACAGTTATAATGTGCACAAGATCCCTTTCCACTTCTATGGACTTTGCTGAGACACAACTCGCTGGCATATCAACTTCATCCGAACTTTAACTATTGTTTTGTGATTGGACCAGGACCAGGAGGCAAGATGGTGCCCAGCCTTTTGTTGCAATGAGGCCCATGGAACATGTTTCTCGCCAAAATTACTCTAATATTTGATTCTCCTTTCTGTAGCAACTTCTATGTTTGCAGTGAGATGAATAGCTGTGCTGAAGACTGTAGGCAGGACACGTTAGCTCATGGTTGAAACCCCCTTACATGATGGAAGGAGTTGCAGAGCTTGTGTACTTGAGCCACAGCTTAACTAAATAGCTTTATATTCCTCAGATTAGTAGAGCTGAGGAACTGTGGTCCCACAATAGCAGGTCTAAGACTGACTAGAATTAGGGTTTTGCACTCTCTATCCTGGGGATAGAGGTGGTGCTTAAAGGGGTATTCCACCCATAGACTTATTTCCTATCCAAAGAATGGGGGATAAGATGTCTGATTGCGGAGGGCCCGCTGGGACCCCTGGCGATCTCTGTGCAGAACCTGGCATTCTGTGCAGGGCTTCTGCTCAAAGTCTCGGAAAACTCAGAGTTTCTGGGACTGGAGATGTGACGTCACGCCACACCCCCTCCATTCATATCTATGGGAGGAGGCGTGACATCCCTTAGAGGCGCCGCATTGCCAGAATGGGAGTTTCTTATACTATGTGGGCGCTGACTTTGTCTTAAATGACATTGATATTCCCTAGCAGGACATGGACAGGGATTCTCCTTGTCCAATAATGAAGCAAAATAAAAATGTTGTGATCAAAGGACACAAGTGTGGATTCCTTAGCCCACAGAAGCTGACTGAAATATTTTCCTTAATGTATGTACATTACTGTCAGTCAGTCCCTGTGGGTGGTATAAGATGGATATGTGGCTTGCCTTTATGAGTCTGGCTAGCATTTATAGGGCTTGTTGCTCCTTAATAAAGCAGTAAAATCTATAAACTCACACACCTGACAGGTCCACAGCCAGACTCATGCTGTAGCTGCATGATAACTACAACTGTAAGTTCCTATTTCTCTAATCCCCTTAATTTAAACCCTTAGGTGCTGTGGTTAATATCATCTATGGCATCTAAGCAGTTAAAAGGAGAGAGCTCCCTCTGTTAGCCCATCATCCCTTTTCCACTGCAATGTGAATGCAGAGTGCTGATGGGTTGTCATGGTGGTCATGTGCGAAGTGAAGCCCCCCATGTCATCTATCTTAATTTTAGTAGGCCCTATACTGTTATGGTTTAATAGGATACCTGTGAGCAGTGTATGTATGAGTGATCAAGTGTAAAACTGCAAAAGTAGTAAAACGTAAAAATATATGAATTTGTTATGACCATAATCATACTGGGGGAGAATTATCAAAACCTGTGCAGAGAAAAAATGGAGCAGTTGCCCCTAGCAATGAAATTGTTTCTTCTATTAATCAAAAAGCCTCTTAAAAGAAAAAAAAAAAAGGAATCTGTTTGGTCGCTATGGGAAACTGCACCGCTTTTCCTCTGCACAGTTTTTAATAAATCTTTCCCACTGACCAACAGAATAAAGTGTAACATATAATTTACACAATGAAATCCATAAAAAATGAAACCCAAAAAACTATTTTTTGTTTTTTGTCTCCCTTTCCCCCCAAAATTTTACTTTTAAAACATTATGGGCCTCATTTACTAAGGTTTTTCTGAGTAGATTTTGTAGGGTTTTTTGTGTCGCATGCCAGAAAACAAAGAAACCAAAAAACCCTATTAACGCTCCACTTTACTCAGAAAACCCTACAAAGGGTACATTTTTGAAGGAAACCAACAAAATTAATAACGTTTTAACATAAAATGTGGTGGATTTGGCCACTTTTCTCTATTGTTTCTCTTACTTTTCCTGTTACTTTTCTATTATTCGTCTTACAAAATTTTTGCCATGTAGAGAAGGTATCATGTGAATTTATATAGCAACCAGATTCCAAATTTTATTTTCAGAAGCCTTTGATTAGATAAGTGATCTTATTGGTTGCTATGGGTGACTGCTCCACTATTCCTCTACCCATTTCTGATAAATCTCGCTCAACATATTTGCCTAAGGTTTTGCACCTTTGAATCTATACTATATGTTTTAGTTTGAACAAATCTACATTTTAAAAATAAATGAAAATTAGAAGTTATGACCCATTCATGAAAAAATGGTCCTCAAGGTCCAAAATAGTAGTGTTTTGAAGGGGTTAACTTAAAACAAAACAAACCACTAATTGTTCACTTCCATTTATGTATGACAGGTAGACAATGTTTTCAAGCTAGAAAAATGTATACCGTATATACTTGAGTATAAACCGAGTTTTTAAGCTCTTCTCCGCTCCAGGCCGGCCCCGGACTAGTGACGTTGCCTTGACGACGACGCACAAGGACATCCGTCCCTGCGCATTAATGTCCCTGCGTGTCGTCGTCAAGGCAACGTCACTAGTCCGGGGCTGGCCCGGAGCGGAGAAGAGGGCCTCCCGGTGAAGATGGACAGCCCGGAACGACTAACCCTGCCCACCGGACGGTCCCTGCAGCATAGATGGCCCGGACCAGCTCACCCTTCCTTCCCACCTAGGGGAGGTGAGTAGAAAACTAAAGGGGGGTCTGGATGATGACTAAGGCCGCAGTGGTCTTCAACCTGCGGACCTCCAGATATTTCAAAACTACAACTCCCAGCATGCCATCGGCTGTCCGGGCATGCTGGGAGTTGTAGTTTTGCAACATCTGGAGATCCGCAGGTTAAAAACCACTGAATTGAAGGGATTGACAGGCGGAGATGATGAAGAAGGGTGGATGATGACGAGGGGGATGATGACGAGGGGGATGATGACAGGGTAATGATGACGGGGTGATGATGACAGGGTGATGATGACAGGGGTGTTAATGACGGGGGTCTGGATGATGACAGGTGGGGGGATGATGACATGGGGGGATGATGTATTTCCCACCTAGGCTTATAGTCGAGTCAATAACTTTTTCTGGGTTTTTGGGGTGAAATTAGGGGCCTCGGCTTATATTCGGGTCGGCTTATACTCGAGTATATACGGTACATTTATATTGTACATGTTTTCTCTTTTATATTTATAGTTTAAGCAATATGAAAAAGAAAAGGAGTTTTTTCAGTAGATTCCAAGCTCTGATGAGGTAACACTAATAATATATCACTCACAGGAAGACTGCAGAACAGAAATAGAACATAAAGAGCTGTGCTGAATTATAATGTGCAAATATAAGGCTACAAGCTTATGTTACAGAAAACAGTAATACTGCATATGGCCTATTATTGGGAGTTGTAACATCTTTGACCTTTCTCTGTAGGGAAAACACAAAGAATCTCTTAATTGGACATCGTATTTTATGTAACATAGATGTGTGCCGTATGGTGAAAAGGTTCTCAAGTGTTTTAAAGGGAATGTGTTATCAGTAAATTACTTATTGTTTAAATCAAGTTTTATGTTAAACATATTGAAATATATTGAGAATTGTTGGTGATATTTTTTCTAATTCTCCTTTTTAATATCTATATTATAAAATGAATTCTAAAATCTTGCTGTTTTCAGTCTGGCCACCAGGCCTTAAACTAAGCTGAGTATTCCTGTTCTGTCAGTGATAATGGTGAGGCTTCCGGAAAGTGATCTGTCCAAAATTACAGCGAAAAGTGTTATCACTATAAATATAAAAGACAATAGCAGCTCAGCCTCCCCTCCCTGTAGAATGACCTCTTCACAGGTCACAAAGGATGCTCACAAACACTCCCCATCCAAAGAATAGGGTCTGGAAACATTAACTGTGTATATGTTCATGGAGCTTGCTCTAAAACATATCACTAAATGCTGTTAAAAATAGCCCAGTCAAGATGGCAGCCCTCATAATAATGTACTCAAATCTAAATAACAATAAAAAAAAGTTACAATCAAATCATAGAGATAGATAGAAAAATGAATGTTTTCAGTATCTGACTCTAATCAGTGAAAAAAACAACAAACTAGGTTACACATTCATATTATGAATACTAACAACCATTTTGAGTTGTTTGCACCCCAAAAGATTTTCAAAATCTTGAGGGCAGCTATGCAACATATATATACTTGAACTCCAAACAATAGGGGATAAGTTATAGATAGCGGGGGTCCGACTGCTGGGAACCCACTCAATCTCCTGCGATTTATAACTTATTCCCTATCCTTTGGATAGGGGATAAGTTATGTTTCACTGCACTGCTACTTTAAGTTTTATGTCACTAATTTATCACCTGCTGCACTTGGATAGGACTCAGAGCGGTGAAAGTGCATTGATGCGGCACTACCCCAAAGCTGAATGGAAAATGTAGGCTGCATTAGGAGAGCCACATCAAAGAGTAAATAGGAATCAACCCATTAACTAAATCACCTAATATAGGTAAATATAACACATACACAAATATCTCGCCAGCCAGTGGACCAAAATAAGTAAGTGACCCCTCGTAAGAATTCTGTTCACCCACACTATAACTCAGTGTATTTAGTGAGTTTAGTGTGGGTGAACAGAATTCTAACGAGGGGTCACTTACTTATTTTGGTCCACTGGCTGGCGAGATATTTGCTTGTAAAGTTCCGGTATTTCATCCATGACTAGCGCTTTGAAGGCATTACCCCTGTCGGCTGGCCACCTCTGCCTCCTGAAGTGATGGTCCTAAGCCCACCTCCGCTATTAGCATATTCACTATCTTCAACTCCATGTCCTAGTGACGTGGAATCACAGGTCACGTGAGCGCAGCTGCTGAACACATGTACTGGAAGATTTCAAACAGCAGAGCATTCTCCTTACGCAGAGCTGTTTGAAATCTTCCGGCGCATGCGCTCTGCAGACACGTGACCTGTGACTCCACGTCATTAGACATGGAGTTAAAGATAAAGAATATGCTAATAGCAGGGGCGGGCTTATGACCTTAACTCCGGGAGGCAGGCGCGGCCAGGCGGCGGGGGGCAAAACCTTCAAAGCGCTGGGTTTAGTGTGGGTGAACCTGGCTGAGAGTTTTCCTTTAACCCCTTAAGGACCCAGCCATTTTACACCTTAGGACCCAGCCATTTTTTGCACATCTGACCACTGTCACTTTAAACATTAATAACTCTGGGATGCTTTTAGTTATCATTCTGATTCCGAGATAGTTTTTTCCTGACATATTGTACTTTAACATAGTGGTAACATTTTTTGGTAATTTGCATCCTTCCTTGGTGAAAAATCCCAAGACTTGATGAAAAATTTGAAAATTTAGCTTTTTTCTAACTTTGAAGCTCTCTGCTTGTAAGGAAAATGGATATTCCAAAAACATTTTTTTTATTCACATAAACAATATGTCTTCTTTACGTTTGCATCATAAAATTGACGTGTTTTTACTTTTGGAAGACACCAGGGGGCTTCAAAGTTCAGCAGCAATTTTCCAGTTTTTCACAAAATTTCCAAACTCACTATTTTTCAAGGACCAGTTCAGGTTTGAAGTGGATTTGAAGGGTCTTCATCTTAGAAATACCTCACAAATGACCACATTATAAAAACTGCACCCCCAAAGTATTCAAAATGACATTCAATCAGTGTTTTAACCCTTTAGGTGTTTCACAGGAATAGCAGCGAAGTGAAGGAGAAAATTCACAATCTTCATTTTTCACATGTTCTTGTAGACCCAATTTTTGAATTTTTACAAGGGGTAAAAGGAGAAAATTTATACTTATATTTGTAGCCCAATTTCTCTTGAGTAAGCACATACCTTATATGTCTATGTAAATTGTTCAGCGGGCGCAGTAGAGGGCTCAGAAGCGAAGGAGCGACAAGGGGATTTTGGAGAGTACGTTTTTCTGAAATGGTTTTTGGGGGGCATATTGCATTTAGGAAGCCCCTATGGTGCCAGAACAGCAAAAAAAATAAAAAAAACACATGCCATACCATTTTGGAAACTAGACCCCTCGGGGAACGTAACAAGGAATTAAGTGAGCCTTAATACCCCACAGGTGTTTCACCATTTTTGCATATGTAAAAAAAAACATTTTTTTTTCACTAAAATGTGTGTTTCCCCCCCAAATTTCACATTTTTGCAAGGGTTAATAGCAGAAAATACCCCCCAAAATTTGTAACCCCATCTCTTCTGAGTATGGAGGTACCCCATAAGTTGACCTGAAGTGCACTACGGGCGAACTACAATGCTCAGAAGAGAAGGAGTCATATTTGGCTTTTTGAGAGCAAATTTTGCTTGGGGGGCATGTTGCATTTAGGAAGCCCCTATGGTGCCAGAACAGCAAAAAAAAAACACATGGCATACCATTTTGGAAACTAGACCCCTTGAGGAACGTAACAAGGAATTTAGTGAGCCTTAATACCCCACAGGGGTTTCACGACTTTTGCATATGTACATATTTTTTTTTTCACTAAAATGTGTGTTTCCCCCCAAATTTCACATTTTTGCAAGGGTTAATAGCAGAAAATACCCCCCAAAATTTGTAACCCCATCTCTTCTGAGTATGGAGGTACCTCATAAGTGGAGCTGAAGTGTACTGTGGGCGAACTACAATGCTCAGAAGAGAAGGAATCCCATTTGCAAACATGTCGCATTCAGGAAGCCCCTATGGTGCCAGGACAGCAAAAAAAAAAGCAGGGCATACCATTTTGGAAACTAGACCCCTTGAGGAACGTAACAAGGGGTAAAGTAAGCCTTAATACCTCACAGGGGTTTCACGACTTTTGCATATGTAAAATAAATAAGAAAAATTTCACTAAAATGTGGGTTTTCCCCAAAATGTTACATTTTTACAAGGGTTAATAGCAGAAAAGACCCCCCAAAATTTGTAAATACATTTCTTTGGAATAAGGGCATACCTTAATTTTTGATGATTATTGCTCCGCGGGTGCACACCACGTCTTGGAGTGGGAGGTCATTCAGGGGCCTTGAGCTTATTATAGCAGCCAGGACGTGGGACCCCCCCTCAAGGAGCATTAATGGGGGGAGCACTGAGCCCTAAAATAGGGGAACACTATGGGGGACAACGGGCCGCAACTGGGGTAGACAGGTGGGGTACAGAGGCCCGTAATATGGGGTACAGTGGGCCAGAAAACTATAAATTATTAAATAATAAAACAGGATATGCTCCCAGAATGATGACCCAGAACATAGCCAAAACTAAAAAATATGCCCGTCCCAAACCATATGCTTTGAATCATCGTTCTGGGAATGTGATGTGTGTGACTCAAATGCGCACCAGCTCAGGAGGAGAGAGAGCGCTGCGTATTTGAGGCAACATAAAAAAGTCACCGATGATAGTGACTCAGTGACCTATGACCTATTTTTGAAAAAACACCCCCAGAGGTCTTATCAGGTTTTTTTTTTTTTTTCAGTTTTTTTTGGGCAATTTAGTGATTTATGGGGGTTATATTTTGGAATGTACTCTGGACTAGGTACATTGGTCAAATTATGGAAAATTCTAATGAAATGGAAAATTTAGTGTTCCATGGAAGTGTGATACTCCCTGAAGCAGCCTATGCAGAGGCCCGGATTATCTGGGCAAGTGTCACACTGATACCTGGTGTCCTTCCGCATCCCCTTCCTGTAACACACTCTGCATTTTTTCTGGGATCGCCCCTTCTTTCCACTGTGGGGGACCTTACCTGGAAAGTGTTGGCCTGGGACGATCCTAGTGCCTATAACTCCAGACCCTTGGGAAGTCCGGCCTGATCTTTCCCGGTCAGCAAAGATCAGGAACTTTAGGACTTCTTCTTGGTACTGGAGGAATGTCCCTGTGTTGCCAGCGTACTGGGATAGTACAAAAGCATTGTACATGGCAACCTGTACCGATTAGACCGCAACTTTTTAGTACCATACCCGTGTTTTACGCATGGCGTTATATGGCTTAAGGACTTGATCTGAGAGATCAACTCCCCCCATATACCGATTGTAGTCCAGAATACAATCGGGCTTGAGGACCGGTCCCACGGTACCTCGCACAGGGACAGGGGTGCTGCCGTTCCCATGAATAGTGGTCAGCATAAGGACATCCCTCTTATCCTTATACTTCACCAACAACAGGTTATCATGGGTCAGGGCATGGGACTCACCCTTGGGGATAGGCGTCTTAACAAAATTTAGAGGGAGGCCTCTCTGGTTCTTCCGTACGGTCCCACAAGCGGATGTGGATCTGGCGGAAAGGGATTTGAACAGAGGGATGCTGGTATAAAAGTTATCCACGTACACGTGGAAACCCTTATCCAGCAATGGGTGCACAAGGTCCCAAACGAGTTTCCCGCTAACACCCAGAGTGGGGGAGCAATCTGGGGGTTCAATACGGGAATCCCGTCCCTCATATACTCTAAACCTGCAAGTGTACCCGGAAGTACTCTCACAGAGTTTATAGAGCTTCACGCCATACTGCGCCCGCTTCGAGGGAATATACTGGCGGAAGATGAGTCTCCCCTTAAAACTGATGAGAGACTCATCTACCGAGAGGTCCCTGAGCAGTACGTAGGCCTCAAATTTGGCCCCAAAGTGATCGATGACCTGCCTCACTTTGTAAAGCCGGTCATGGGCAGGATCAACTCGGGGCAGACATGCTGCATTATCTGCATAATGCAGGCATTTCCGAATCGCCTCGTACCGCTTCTGTGTCATCGCCATACTGTAAAGCGGGGTCTGGTAGAGGACGTCCCCGCTCCAGTAATAACGAGCACTTGGTTTTTTGTCCAGGCCCATATGCAGCGCGAGGCCCCAAAATGTCCTCATTTCCGCTGCATCAATGGCGCGCCATTCTTTCGACCTGGCCAAAAAGGAATCGGGGTGGTGAGCAATGAACTGCTGGGCATACAAGTTCGCTTGCTCCACCATGTGATTGACCAGGCTGTCACTGAAAAAAAACTTTAAAAAGTCCAGATCAGTGAAGCCAGCCGTATCAATCCGGATTCCTGAGTCGCCAACAAACTCAGGAATCCGTGGCTGATAACCCTCTGGGGGGCTCCGGTGCACTTGTTTGGGGGCCGGACTCCTATTACGAGCGGCATTGCGACTCGTAATAGTGTCAGCCACTGGGTCACTCTCATGGAGGGTGCGTGGCGTCTCCGCCGCCGTACAGGGGACTCACTACTAGATGATGAGGAGGGCGAGGAAAAACACAAAAAAGTTGGATCTTCCTCGTCCTCACTGGCATATGCAGTCGGAGGCTAAAAAAAAAAAATTTTTAACTTTTTTTTTACTTTTATTTCACTTTTTAACTGATTTACTCCTACCTGTCCCTGCAATCAGCTCTCCCTATTCTACGGCTCCTGAGGGGGCTCCAGAGCTCTGAGGGGGGATCCACGGCTTCTTCTCACTGCTGCACCCGCTGACTGAACGAAGAGAGCGGGTGCAGCAGCAGGAAGGGACCATTAACCCCTCCTCTGCTGCTCTGCTATTGGCTGGCGATCGCCAGCCAATAGCAGCGTTGCTGGGGCGGTGACAGTGTTGTCACCGCTCCCCAGCAACGGCAGGTGATAGGCGGTGTACTGTACACCGCCGATCACCATTTATTTCCAGGTCATCGGGTCACAAGCGACCCGAATGACCCGAATCGCCGAAGATCGCTTCCGTGATTTCGCAAGCGATCTCCGGCGATCGCCAACATGCAGGGCTCCCGGGACCCCCTCGGCATTTGCACGGCATGCCTGCTGAAGGATATCAGCAGACATGCCGTTCCGATATCTGCCCGAAGCGCGGCAGGGACCGGAAAACGCCAGGATGTACGGGGACGTCCTGGGTCCTTAAAGCCCAGGGTGCGGGGACGTCCACGTATGTCCTGCGTCCTTAAGGGGTTAATATCGTGGGGTACAGTTAACCTAGGTTCTCCCAATATGTGTGGCTTCCACATTAGGGCCTCTATCATAGCCATGATTTGTTATTTTGTGGATATGTGCCTTAGGTTGGGAAGAAGAATTAGGCTTGTTAGATTCTACTGGCCTATCCTTATATTGGTAGATAAATTGCCCCCAGAGGAGTGTGGCAGCAGCTCCCCTTTGAGTAGACATGCATGTGTGGTAGAGGGTGTGATGCAGGGCAGATGGACTTACCCTAGGGGCAGATGGCATTATCCCCTTGTATTCGTGACGCCAGGGCGTAGTTTATCCTCAATACCACCCGAAGGTATACCGCTGGATCCTGGGCTAGGCACGGGGGCAATAATTACTCTGATGCCAAGTTACAGACAAAGGTACCTTTACTGAGTGACATATGGAACAGTCTATACAGCTTAGCCAAGCCCACAGAGGTGACCAGTGAATTCAGAGACCTCAGGGCTTGCTGGGACTTGTAGTGGACTGGGACAATATTGATGCAGGCCACGCTGACTGAAGACAGATGACTTTGACTTGACTGTCTTGAATGGACTGACTATACCCCAATTGTAGCTTACTTGAAGACTTGTGGCTGCTGGACAGACTTGAGGTCTCCTATGGACTCCAGACACACTTTTAGGACTTGACTTGGCTAGACCTCAGCAAAGACTCAGAGCTGAGCTCAAAGAGAAAAGAGAGTGAAGAGACTCCTCCCAGGGCTTATATAGGGGAGACTCTGGTGGGGTCCCATAGGTCACCCTTAGGTCACAGGGTCACTGACACCTCACAGGGTTAAACTCACATGACAACAGGTTAACCACATGACGAATATTCTTAAAGGTACTACACGCTTATATACAATACATAGCATAAAACCAATTGTACAGAGGGAACAGGTGAAGGGGCCCAGGGGACACTGCAGGGAGGCTGCCTGACAGGGCAGCAAGGGTACAGGGGTACAACTCCTGTACTGGGCCACCGAACATGTTTATCTATAAATCTTGCTGGAATAAGGCGAATCATCATAACATATAATAAAAGAGAAAGATATATACTGTATGTGTATAGTGTACTGTGAATTATGAAGGTATTGCAGTATGAATGGATTCAGAAAATTTCTGAGCTTTCTGCATAGGTCCTTAGGATATTGTCCTGCCTAGCTTATTTAGAGAGAATGCGGGTATATGTTCTAATGCCAGACTTAAACGGAGCTAATTAGTAACAATACCTTTATAAATACTGTAATGCCATTATATCCATGCCCTCCTACCGTTTTCTGCATTGGCCACACACAGTCTTTTTCCATAGCTCAGACAGCTGCTTGTGCACAGAATACTGTGATCTGTCTCTACACAATGCATACATTTCCAAGAACTTAAGTCCTGTTTCCTATTTCTTTCAAGTGTTTTTTTCCTATAGATTTTTTTATGTATGTTTATCACTTTGTGTTCTTTGCTTACATAGTCAGTGTCACAACTGTATGTATACTGCCATGCAGCGCTCTTTGACTATGCTATTACAAATATATGAATGACATGGTAGAGGTAAAGAGAATCTGTTAGCTGTATCTACAGCCAAGAGCTACAGATACAATTAAATAGGTGTCTGACAGGCTGTTTACTCCTGGCTGTAAACCCAATACACTGGGTTATAGTGCGGGTGAACTTACATAATAGGTGACTTATATAATTCTGTCGGGTGGATTCAAAGTTATCCCTTCCAATATCCATATTGCTATAGCACTGCTGTGCACAATGGAGGCAGGGAGCAGGCTTGCTGAGCTCCCCTGCCTCCTCTATAGACAGCCCTATGCCCGCCTATCTGATGAATATTTAAACTTCTTCAATCTTGCATCCTTGTCATGTGTGAGTGTGTGGGAGCCTGAGGCACGGGAGAGTGACATGAGAGGCTGAGGCATATGAGAATAGTGTGAGAACCTGTGGGCACGATAGAGTGAAAACATTTGAATACTCATGAAATGCGTGGGCATAACACTGTGTATAGAGGAGGCAGGGGAGCTCAGCAGTGCTCAGCGCTATTTGGAGGGATAACTTTTAAACCACCAGACGGAATCATGTAAGTGACCCATCGTTGTTATGCTGTTCATTTGCAATAATAACCCCAGCTTGTTAGTTTCCCTTTAAGTTATAAAAACAAACTGTACTTTCTTTATAGCTGATATTGGTTGCCATACATAAAAAAAACACGTTTTAAGCCTCAATTAGGTGTCAGGTAGGAGGAGCAGAGCTGCTAGAGTGCCATAGCCTTGCATAATTGTTCCTTGTCCTCACATCCCTTATTTAATGTACAGGTTTCTGTAGGTCAGTCTAAGAGGTGCTGGGAGGTGAGTGAGGAGGAAGAGTGTGCCTGGCTGTGGCACTTAAGCAGCTTGTCTCCGCCTTCATGGCACTTGTCTGATGAACTAAAAGGAGATTTTATAAGATTTGCAAGTGCCATCAGCTCCAGGAAAGGTATTTTTCTTTTATACCCTATTAGTTATACAACCATGTCTGCAGCCAATAGCAGCAAATGCCACTGACAGATTCCCTTTAAATGAATTGTTATGAGTTCAGTGCACTCATAATTCATCTCATGTACAGGAAACATTGATGTTTGCTATCAAGCTACTTATATAATCTCAGCAACATTATTTTCCTTGGGGCACTTTACTTCTGTGTTCACCGAGAAGATAGGTGGACAGACATGAGTGGCATATGAATTAGCATTGTTACATAAAATTACATTCCATAATATTGCAGAGGCTCTGTGGAAAGCTGGTTGACAACCCCAGTGGGTGATGTAATGGCTGGTATTAGTGGTTGTCACTCGTGTAGGTGACCAAGATAAGTCAGAGCTGAGTAGAAACTGAAAAGGCTTCACATAGGAGGATGAGACATCAGCTTTTTATTTTATTTTAGAGAAGTATGTTGTGTAGAGGTAGATTTTAAGAGCTACATATACTGTAGAGTACATATCCTCTCTTATATCGCAGTGAGGTCCTGGACTGCAGAAGAAGCTGTCACTTTCCTAATAAATGCTGGTAATAGTAGTTGGGTATAAGCACTGTATATATGAGTATAAAATGGTTTCAGAAAGAAAGACACATTTAAGGAAGATGACTCACCTCTTTTCAGTGGAAATCATTAATATCTTTACTGGGCTACAGCAAACACAAGAGAAAGATGAAAGAAGAATTTTTAACACAGACGTTACATAGTTTGTTTTACAACTTCGCAGATTGGAAACCTTCCCTTGTCACATAAAAGTCACCCCCTCATTCTCTTTGTCAAGTCCCTCGGCTGCATTACAGTAATTGTTCAATGTAGCCAAGGGACGCAATAAAACAGCATGTACCTGGTCTAAGAGGTCCTACAGCCATTACTCCATTGATTTGGCAGTTCTCCTGTCTATGGCTGCATTTCAATGTATGGTACTTTGTACCAAATGAATGCAACCCATTTAAGCCTTTTTTTTTGTATTAATACGTTGTACCACTTTGCCATTGTATACTGTGAATAGTAACTGACCTTTGGGTTGTAATAAACTCAACATTCTAATCTACAACCTTTCTTGAGTTCTAAAAGGACCTTTTTTGTTATACAGTATCTGCCAACTGAGATTCTATAGTGATACACCCAACACATCTAGCGAATCTACTTAAAAATAATGGATATTAATAGGCATTTTTAGCAGATCTTTCCCTCCTTTTATATTTCTTTTCAGAAATATAAACCATGAAAATGTTCCTTTGTTGCTTAGGGCACAACTACTATAATTATCAGCAGTCACTTATAGGAACACTTCAGAAAAAAGTGCTATACTGTGTAATACCTAGGCTGAGGCCTGATAGGATAATACTTGAATTTTATCTTTAGGTTCTTTGAGTAACCAGGTCACCCCTTTAGACTTATTTAAAAAATATAGCAGATTTTTTTTTTTTATAGAAATGGCACCACTTTTATCCCCAGGTTGTGTGGTATTGAAGCCCAGCTTCCTTGAAATGAATGAAGTGAAGTTGTAATACTATACACAACCTGAGGACAGGTGTGGTGCTGTCTTTGGAAGAAAGCAGCTACCATTTATAATACAGTTTTTCTTTAATGCTTCCTTTACACAAATCACACTAGACTGAACCTTTGATGTCCATAAACTCCTCAGGGATAATATTGAGGTAGAGGTACTTAGACAGTGCAAACTTAGACAAGACAGTTTAAGAACAGAGCTGATTTATCCAAGTGGGTCATGCGGCACTGGTGCCAGTAATAGTATTACCCCACTGCAAGTTTTCTTGCAGATTTTAAGTTGGATACAATAGCTTACAGTCTGAATTGAAGCAGAAAACTTTTTGTTGCAGCAACACAGCTATTATTTTATAACAATACCCATTGATTAAAGTTGCTATAGACAAGAAAAAGGTAACAATCCCTGCCTCGCTGCTCCATGACCCATACTACAATATGGGGTATTTGATCACTTTCACATGTTGTATATTCTATTGTATTATAATACATGTTCTATAATTTGTACGGTGTACAATGTAACCTTTAACTAGTTATATAACAACCTATTCAATGGTTCTGTATGAATAACAGGTTAAAAAATTGATTTTCAACTTTTTTTTTTTTTACAATCTTATGAACTCTCAATTTTCAGTTGTAACAGATTGTACAAAATGTTAAGTAAATTGTACTCATAACAAATAAAACTACTTTTTCTTTTATTTTAGGCTTTTAGCATTGGGACTATGGCTTCTTCATCTAGGCAGTACATACACAAGTGCTGCAGGTAAGGCTTGACCTATTTGTCTTATTAGGTTGTGTTTGTGTAGCATTTCTCGTTTACATTGAAAGCTCCCAGCACGTATTTCGTACATAGGTACATAGGCCCTCATTTGTCCAACGGAAACCAAAAGAACTACTGTAGACCACCCCAGAAAATGGACAACATAGGCCAATGCTGTACAGTGAAGTCTTCTGTAAGAGATACTGTATATATATGTCAAGGAATACACCTAATGTAAATGTCTGATGGAAGGAATTGATGTGAACAGAGTCTTGCAGTCCATATTTTACATCCATTGTGGGATTTGAAGATTCAGAGTAATAAAAAAAAAGTTCAGGATATCTTTGGAGGTCTTAACGCACCAACCTCTACCAATGTAATCTTATACATCACTGTTATTACCAAGTCACAATGTAAATAAAGGTAAAATACCCAGTAAAGCTGTAAACATAGCATTTTATTAAATATGTTTGGCTACAGGGAGGTAACTTATATATACATTTTAACAGCTAAAATCTATAAAACATTTATTCTGAAATAACTGCATGTGAAGTTTAGCAAATGAATTCAGATTCAGTCTTATAAGATTTGTTATATGAATCTCAATTAATTCTATTAAATAAAGATTTCAGTTTTAATGTCAATTTAGTATGCTCTAAGAGCCTAAAGTATCAAGTCAGTTCATGTTACTTCCTTATCTGGTTGAAATACGTGAGTTGTAAAAAAAATAAAATAAAATAAAAAAAGGTAACATTTGAAAACATTACATCCATTTTGGGAAACATTATTTCAATATTTCTCATAGCAACCAAGCCTTAGTCACATTAAGAAAATTAGGGGATATTAAGAGATGACTGAATTAGTTATAATATATAGCTAAAATACTGAATAATTCTTCCCAAAATGCTAATGACCATATATTGTTAATTTAGCATTAATTATGCTGCCATAGTCGCATCATCGGGAGCAGAGATAAGAGCCTTTTCTACATGTAGTCAGGGATTGAGCCAAGGATCACAGCCAGGAGTACAACAGGTTTCAGATGAATGAGCCAATAGATAAGACAGATACAGTATCCCGAAACAAGGCCAAGATGAGAGTTCAGATCAGTAGATAGGAATGATAGGGCAGAGATAGAAAACCAGGCCATGGTATAAACCCCAATCAATAGGCGACAATTGGAGACTGGTGTCCCGGATGCCATCTGAGGGCCTGGCAACATCAGCAGGCACTGGATGCTCGGCAACATAATGCTGCAGATTCTGGAATTGGACGAAGTGAGTAACACAGTATAAATGTTCTTCCTGGTGTAACTTTTTCATAAATGTAGAATAATACCAACATTTCTGTAAACAAATAAGACATAATAATCCCTAAACTTTTAGTTATATCTCTAACTTCCAGTTTACTAATAAATTACAAATTTTACCTTTCAGTTGGAAATAATCCTTAGATTTCTACTATATGTGCCTAAAGCATTACCAATTATTATTACTGATCCTGAAATGATATCTGTATGTATGGCCACTGTTTGGCTACACTGCGATAAATTATAACGTTTCAATATGTCCAAAATACTATTTAAACTTGAACCTTTGAGCCTAGAACATTTTACATTTTAGTATCTCATATTCAACCATTGTAAGTTAGTGTATATGTCCTTAAAGGGGTACTCCGGTGCTTACACATCTTATCCCCTATCCAAAGGATAGGGGATAAGATGCCTGATCGCGGGAGTCCCGCAGCTGGGGACGCCCGTGATCATGCATGCGCATTGCGCAAACACGCGCACTTAGGCTTGCATTGAGGGGTGGAGCTTGATGTCACACGGGGCGGAGGCGTGACATCACACGCCGCTGGCCCTGCGGTCGACCGTAATCAGACCCGGAGCGAACACGCTCCGGGGACTGATTACAAACGGGGTGCCGCGTGCATGATCACGGGCGTCCCCAGTGGCGGGACTCCCGCGATCAGGCATCTTATCCCCTATCCTTTGGATAGGGAATAAGATGTGTAAGCACCGGAGTACCTTTTTATAATGATAACATATCAATATTTTACTTTATGAATGAACCATTGGAACCTATCAATGTTGAAATCAAAGCTCAGCCTTAGAGAGTTATTGTTGAATAATGTATGTATTGTTATGTAAATGCAGTTTTGGGATTGGTAATACTTAAAGGGGTACTCCGCTGGTTATACAGTTTTGCGATTATATAGGCTCTAGTATACTTTTTGTATGTTCCCTGGAGTTTGGTTTCTGTATTCTATTGTGTTGTGTTGCAATCTTACCTTTTTGGTATGATCGGAAGTTCTGTAGTTTAATTGCGATCCTTTTGCTGGCGACCACTGGTTTGCTGGGTCCGGCAGCCATGTTGTGTGCGTGACGTGTTCTTCCTGGATGTAGACGTCTTTTTGTTACGGTCTTCCCCCCCCCCTCCACCCATGGACAAGAATGGAGGGGGTGTGGTGTTACGTCACAACCACGGCCGTCAAAACCCAGCATTCTTCACAAAAATGTTTAGATCGCTGGGGTGCCCGTCTGGAGATTGGGGGGATCCCAGCAGCTGGACCCCCTGAGATCAGACATCGAATCCTGTATCCTTTGGATAGGGGATAAGATATTCAATGATGGAGTACCCCTTTAAAGGGGTACTCTGCCCCTAGACATCTTATCCCCTATCCAAAGGATAGGGGATAAGATGTCAGATCGCCGGGGTCCTGATGCTGGGGACCCCCGGGATCTCTGCTGCGGCACCCCGCTATCATTACTGCACAGAGCAGATTTGCTCCGTGTGTAATGACCAGCGATACAGGGGCCGTGACGTCACGAGGGGCGGAACCGTGATGTCATGGCCCCCCCCTTAATGCAAGTCTATGGGAGGGGGCGTGATGAGGAGGCGGAGCCGTGACTTAACGATGCTCCGGCCCCTGTATTGCCCGTCATTACGCACGGTGCGAGTCTGCTCTGTGCAGTAATGATAGCGGGGTGCTGCAGCCGAGATCCCGGGGGTCCCCAGTAGCTGGACCCCGGCGATCTGACATCTTATCCCCTATCCTTTGGATAGAGGATAAGATGTTTAGGGGCGGAGTATCCTTTAAGGCTAGGTTTACACACAGGTTTTTTACTGTCTTTTTTTTTGTAAACTGCCACTGTAGTTTTTTAGCCAAAGTCAGAAGTGGATCCAGTAGGAAGGATAAGTCCTTTCTTTATAGTTCCCTTCTGATTTTGACTCAAAAACTGCATTCTAAATGTACATTCGGAATTTTCAATTGCAGAGTTTGGCAGTCACATAACTTACTATAATGGGAAAACAGGCCAGAGTTCATTGGGAGGCCCACATAACACATATTATAGTCAAACGTGTCTGCAGTAGACAGCCCCTTTAAATAACAAACATAATGGGACAGATTTAGCCTAAACGGAGACTAGGTAGTCTTAAGGTGCACCAGATTTATGTCTCATGCTGTATGATACATTTAGTGCATCTTGTTAGATATGTTGTACACTTTTGCCTGACTGTACACCAATTTGTTAGCCCTTCTTTGTACTAAAATTTTTCAATTTTGGCATGCCCCTTTCTGCACCCTTCTTATAAGTCAAGCCCCTTTTGGGGGTGAGGTACAATAAATGTCTGAAAACATAGATGTGATGCAAGGCAAGTACTCTAATTTTTTTTTTCCGCAAATTGAGCCAAATTAGTGGTACATTAAGTTTGGTAAATTTCTCCACTATATATTTTGAAGCACATTATAATATATTCATATTGTAATCAGATCCTTAATCCTGCTGTCTGAGACATCTGCTGAGCTTTACCTCTTTATAGGAAGTCTTTGTAGGTATCTGGAAAGAGCCATTGTGTGCTGATTATAGCCAGATAGGAGTGAGTTAATCTGTACATGACACCAGTCAGTACTTGGCAATGGTATGACAAGTGCAGATCCCATGCACAGATTGTAATTACCAGCTGCAGAGAAGCTGATCATCAGCTGCACAGTTTGGGAAACAGCCTCATCAGGGGCGCAAATAAATCTATCTTGGAAAATCATTGGTAATTGCTGTGAAAAGAAAATATATTTTAACCCATTGCGACCTGCCTATTTCGGTCCCTATGGGTGCAGATTCACGATCTTCGCAGGTCCCTTTACAGCTCCTGTTTTACCTACTTCTGGTCCTTCATTGCTCCTGTCTTCTGGCTGCTTCTGAAATCCGAGCTCAGAGCCGGACCTATCTTGGCAACTGATTGGCTGAGCAGGCAGGTCCTGCTCCAAACACTCTTTTTGGAAGTAGGCAGAACACATGAGCAGCGGAGGATAGATGAAACTAGAGCTGCAGCGGGACCTGCAAAAACTTTTTTCTTCAGCCCCATCACTATATCAGTTATTTAAAAATGCCAGACTACCCGTTAAATGACAATCTTTTGAGTGATTGCAACCACCACTATGGGAGCTTACAAGTTTACTGCATACTGTTTATATACATGTAGATCTACTAAAAAATATAAAAAATTTAAAAGCCTTTCATTTTCCTCGTTAACTCTCAGTAAGTAAATTAGATAATATATGAAAATGTGTTTATCTGAGCAACCTGACCAGTAAAGGTTATGAAGTACCATTAAAGTGTACCTCTAATGCCAGCACTGTGCACAAAGTTATGTTTCTAAGTCACTTTGATTTTAAATTTGGCCCCAGAATAGCTTTGTGAGTGCCTTTTCTCCTTGCCTGCATAATGTGATAGAGCGTCCTCTCTATAGCACCCTCTCTTCAGTGCAAGACCCAGCACCGTATAACCACATTACACTGGGTCTCACACTAGAGATGGGTGCTATGGAGCTGAAGCGGGAAGCTCTGTCTCATAATGCATAGTGTTATGCCTTTAGTGTTAATGGACTATCCTTAGTATAGGTCATCCATGTTTGATCGATGAGGTTTCTGGATGCCCTTTAGGATCAGTAGTTGAATAGGAGTAAACAGGCAAAGAAGCATTACCAGACTGGTTTGCCTGTTCATGCCTGTGTGAACAATGAAATAGACCATTTATTTTCCTGATCGGTAGGGTTCCAGAGACAGGACTCCCTTGGATAAGTAGTTGATATCCTATATGCTATAAAAATAGTTAATCATTGTTAAAGGGAACTCCACCCAGAGACATCTTATCCTCTATCCAAAGGATAGGGGATAAGATGTCTGATCGCGGGGTCCCACTGCTGGGGACCCCCACGATCTTCCTGCTGCACCCGGTGTTTGTTTAGAGCGTCGGGTGCAGTATCGGAGGTTTGTGACATCACAGGCACGACCCCTCAATGCAAGTCTATGGGAGGGGGCGTGACATGAAGTCACGAGCCTCTGCCCCACATCGCCAGTCATCCGGCACGGAGTGAAGTTCGCACTGTGCACCGGATGTCTGGGGTGCCGCAGCTGAGATCGTGGGGTGTCCCCAGAGGCGGGACCCCTGCGATCAGACATCTTATTCCCGATCCCTTAAATAGGGGATAAGATGTCTAGGGGCGGAGTACCCCTTTAATGTCCTTGAGACCTCTGTAAACTTAAATAATGCATTTCTTATTAACCATAATTGATATACAATATTCTGAAATTTTTCTTCTTGCTTTGCTATTTTGTCAGTGGTGCTTTATACAAACTGAATGATGTGGCTAAGGGGTTTTTGTCATGCACACTGCACTCTTTCGGGGGGAAATTAAATAATCACAAAGTCTAGGTCATCTGAAGCTGTTAGACGCACTACAGGCGGAATGTTCTGCCTCTTTACAGCTTGCCTTTTGTCATGAATGTTAATTGATGCAGAATAATTTGCTATATGTGCGGTCTATCTCATGAGGACTGCACATAATGATGCCACAGCACAGGAACAAAAAATATATGCTGTGATATGGATAGGAAATATAACGTAAACCAAAGGGATATATGAAAAAGCATGCAACAGAATGAAGGCAAGATAGCAGAAAGGTTTTCAGAAAGGTTTCAACGGTTTTCTACGGTTCTTTCTTTAAGAATGAGCCTCGGGCAACACCATGATACTTTGCTTGGGACCTTAAGTATATTCATAGCCTGGAACAATAGCCAGGCCTAGAATGGTGACACCCTGAACAAAGGCAATGCTCAATACAGATATATGGCTGTGCCGAGCCTCTATCCTCGCTCTAGTCTTCAGGGCACAGCTGGCTCTGATTATTCTTATCTCCGGCAGGCGGCATAATAAATCCTTGTAGGATGGATCCCTCCTCTGACAGTACTTAAATTGGTTCTAATCTTAGTTGTGATCAGGAGCAGCCTGCATAAGTTAGCACTGCATTTCACACTGTAGACCTGACATTGCTCGCTCCATGTAGACCTCTTGGGCCTATGCCTCAGAGTATAAATGACATCTATGGGAACAGGAGCTTCTCAATACAGTACTCCTAGCCTCTAGGGTAAATAAATCATGGAGGAAGCTACTGGCAGCTCTAGTGAATGTCCATTTTCTGAAATAATGTCTATTCACATAGCATGACAACACTTTTAGTCCATCTATTGATATTACCCTGAGGGCACTGCAGACCTCCAAAATGGGTTGTGGAGTGTAATAAAAGACACTTTGTCAAGTCATTGTCTATGTTAGAAATTAGCACAGTGCTCTTCGATCTTCTCCGGCTTCCAATATTAGTTCAATTGACTATGCAGCTTTGATGGGGATAAAATGGGAAGAAAACTAAGATAAGACATTTTCGTTTAAAGGACCGGTGCACAATAAGAGCATATGCACATAACAGATAGATCTCAAGCTCAAATTCCCTTGTATTAGCCACATAGCCTTAAACTTGCAATATTGTTCCAATGGACATCATGAGTAAGCACTATACTTGTAAGGGCAAAATGTGGCCACTGGTGATATCAGCCAATAACAAAAACCTTAATCCTCCTCTTTCTTGTAGTTTTTGTTTTTCACTTATTTACTTGATGCAGATCTAACTATGCATATTTACTTACTTAGGTACAACTAAATAATGTGCAACAACTTACATTCTGATATCTATAAATACCTCATATAGTGATCCGTCAACTGACAATGGCCTCAGGCTACAAAATTTGTAACATACAATAGTCTTTCATAGACTATTGTAACTTGAAACTATACTTAACATACTGTGCAATACTACAGATAGCCTGATCTGCAACAAATGTGAATAAGTACATGATCCGACCAATCAGAGCGGGCATTTCAATGTGCATTTACTGACTGGTTGTCTACTATTGCCACTTTACAGTGCAGTGCAGAACTATAGGTTCTGTATTGCCCTTCACCTGTGCTAAAATGAGCTGCTCCCTCGGCTCATTTGGGCACCATGTAAGGGTTGCTCCATTGTGTTTTTGTGGTAAACTGTGTGCTTAACAGGACATTGAAAAAGCAAAAAGCATTGGCCTGTTATATGTATATATATATATATATATATATATATATATATATATATATATGTATATGTGTATATATATATATATATATATATATATATATATATATATATATATGTACATTGTAGTTTCCAGCAACTATTTTTGATCTTTATATAATATTTTAATGTAAGGGCTTATAAGTAGTTATGTGGTGACTCTCCTTTAAAGGGATAATCCAGTAATAAAACAACAATGCTAGTTTCTTCCTAAAACAGCACCACCCCTGTCCTCAGGTTGTGTGTGGTATTACAACTTTGCTCTATTCACCTCGATGGAACTGAGCTGCAATACCATACACAACCAGAGGGCAGGTATGGTGCTGTTTTGTAAACAAATCTGTTCTAATTCTAAATAACCTAAATAATTGAAATTGACATTCTGAGTTCTTCTGAACCAATTACAAGTTTGTTATAGAGTTTGAGTCTCAAGGTACAATATTTATAACATACAATGGTCGTCCTGGAACCAATTATTATTGTAACTTAGATCAATTTCATGTATTATATCACTCATGTTCATGTTTATAAATGTTGTTACATTTAATAAAAAGAACACTGAAAGACAGAAAGAACCTCTTAATTTTTAGAAGGGTATGTTTTAACATTTCTTTTTTGTTTTATATCCAGGTATTGAGGAAAGTGATCAGCCTCTACATATCCACAGACATCAACATGGCCTTGTACAATGTGGTTTGGCCCAGTCTGTGGCCCTCCTTTGTTTTTTCTCTCTACCATCTACTCAATCTGTGCAAGCAAATAATGTTGTCTTAGATGCACCACGCATTAAATGGAGTAAAATTCAGCCTGGGCCAGGCAAGGAGACATCTGTTCTAGTGGCACAAGAGAATGTGGTAAAAATATCTCGAGGTTATGAAGGGAGAGTGTCTCTGCCAGGATATGCCCACAACCGACGCAATGCCACCTTGGTTCTGTCCAATGCTCGTGCCAGTGACTCAGGTGTATACCGTTGTGAAATTGTCCTGGGAATTGAAGATGAGCAGGACACTGTGCCCCTTGAAGTAACTGGTAGGTGCTTTATACTATATGGACATTGAGCTTACAATATAACTGTCTGTGTTTCTTTTGTAGTCAAATAAATCACTCTGATCCTTCTTCCATCTGACAGTTCTGCTGTCTTTAACAAACTTCAGAATTTATTCCTTCCTTCCTTCCTTTCCTCTTTCCTTTGTTCCCTGGTTTCTCCCTCTCTTCCTGCCTTCATTCCTTCCTTCCTTCCTCCCTCCCTCTCTTCCTTCTTTCCTACCTCTTTTACATCCTCTCTTACACCCTCTCTTCCTTCTTTCCTCCCTCTTTTCCTTCCTTCCCCCCTCCCTCCCTCTCTTCCTTCTTTCCTACCTCTTTTACATCCTCTCTCATTCCCTCTCTTCCTTCTTTCCTTCCTCTTTTCCTTCCTTCCTCCCTCTCTTCCTTCCTTCTAGCTATAGCTATAGACATCTATACAGTGTGTTCTACATTGCTTTCAATGACTAGCTTTTCTGGCAATGGAAATTCTTTATGATTAATATTGCTTGAATTCACAATTTATGACATTTTTATTACACTACTGCTTACGATTAGATCCCAATTAGATCCTTTAGGCATTTCCTCAACATTCATCTAGCATGTTATAGTCATATAACTAGTGTGAATATTCAAAATGCAAATTTTATTCGTGAATATCGTATATTCGTGAATATAGCACTATATATTCGCAATTACGAATATTCGTTTTTTGTTTTTTTTTTCATTTTTTCACAGTACACAGTACAGTGATCATCCCTCTCTGCTTCCAGCTTGTGTGGTGTAAACAAGGCTCTAATACTACTGTGTGAGACTGGCGTACGAATTTGCGTACATGCGAAAATTTGCAAATGCTTATTTTCACATATGCGAATTTTCGTGTATGTGAAAATAAAATGTGAATATTATGAATATGCGAATTTAGCGAATATATGACGAATATTAGTCCATATATACGCAAAATATCGCAAATTCAAATATGGCCGATGCCGCTCAACACTAATATTCACTCATTATTGACTGTTTAATGTATTTTGTGACTAATGCCCTTTTCTTACACACATGCAGTCCTAACACATCAGTCTCTTTGTAGTTCACATACACTGGCGCAAGGCTTTTCCTATGCCCTTTCTACCTCTGCCATATTCATCCTTCTGTCCCTGCCAATTGACTTTTTATTGGCAGCTCCTCTTTATCCTCATGCATACTTTTCTTTTTGATCTTCCTCTGATTTACATCATTCATTCTTGCATTTTCTTTACAGTCACATACACTCCCCATTATCCATTGTTGCTATCAATCTGTTTCACATTCACCTCTATTCATGTACCATCTAACTGTCTCCTTCATTCTTCATGTGAGTTCTGGTGCCTCTGCTTCGCTATTCTCTTATTGTCATTTTGTATAGCTCTCCTATTTACTTGCATCTCAGCAAACAGCTATTTCCCGTGCCCCTTTCTTTCTAGCTTTCTTTACTCGATATGATCAGAGAGAATTGCATTTAGAGGCTGTTATCCTGAAAGCAGCTGTAACTGCACATTTCTGAATCCTGGCACCTCTACTCCATCTTTTTTTTTCTTTCTTTTTTTTCAGAGCAGCATCCTCTCTCCCATCTGTTCTCACCTCCTCACAGCTTTTTGGCCCCTTCATGGTGTTGGCCCTGTTTTTTGTATTGTCATGCTCCCCCTCTCAATGTCTGCCTGTCTCTCAGCTTGCTTGCTCTTGTAATTAATAGCAATTATGTAAATCTACAGGACAGCTCTGGCCTGCGACGTGCAGTGTTTGCATTAGGCGTCATACCAATGTATTTGAATGTGTACACCACAGTATCATCACTTTACTATTAAGAATATAATATCGCACTTGCTTCTTTAAGTGTCTATTGATGGGACATTTGGCTCCATTATTCTCTGCCGTCTTCAATAGGGATGAGCGAATCGAATCTGACGAATCCGAATTTGTTACGAATCTCAGGAAGAATTTGATTCATAACGAATGCGAATATTGCTGTGATTCGATCACGCGAATCGCTTCATTAAGCTCCGTTTAGTGCAGTCCAGGGTCTGGGCATCTAAAATAGTGGATCCACATGTGAGGACATGGGGCAAGGATTCCTGGGAAGGTGGGAACAAGGGTCGGCAGGATGACCCTGAATTACATGCAGCATGCAGCCTATCAGCAGCCAGCCACCCCTGTGATGTCACAGCCCTATATAATCGGCAGCCATCTTGCGACCAGTCACATCAGCGTTCTATTACAGAGAGAAAGGGACAGACAGCAGTGGGAGTTGTACAGAAAAGCATTTTTACAGCAGCGATTCACCTCCTAGTCACATCAGCGTTCTATTACAGAGAGGGACACAGAGCAGTGTGTTGCACAGAAAAGATTTTTTACAGCAGCAATTCACCTCAAGCCCAAATCCAGCCTAGAAGTACTGATAAGGAAGGGAGTGAGATTGAGAGAGAAAGTGCAATTTTGGGTGTAGTACACAGCGACTGTGTGCTCTAGCACTTGTGTGTACAACAACTGAAAAGCTAATAGTAGCCAGACAGTTAGGGTGAGCAGAGCACTAAAAGCGCATTGTCCTCTATTAGGTGTAACCTGTGCATACATCTAAGTGATGTACCATTTTATTCCTGTTAAGGTCGTAAGGGCCTAGATACTGTGAAAGGCCAGGCAAAAGTGCACACCTGCTGGTGTTGTAGACAAATACTGTTTTAAGCGTACTGGAGCGCATTGTCCTCCCCTCATAAGTGCTTACCACATATGTACATCAAAGTGGTGTACCATTATGTTCCTGTTAAAGTCTTAAGGGCCTAGATACTGTTAAAGGCCAGCCAAAAGTACACACCTGCTGGTGTTGCAGACAAATACTGTTTTAAGCATACTGGAGCGCATTGTCCTCCCCTTGTAAGTGCATACCACCTATGTACATCTAAGTGGTGTACCATTTTGTTCCTGTTAAGGGCCTAGATACTGTGAAAGGCTAGCCAAAAGTACACACCTGCTGGTGTTGTAGACAAATACTGTTTTAAGCGTAGTGGAGCGTATTATACTCCCCTCATATACGCACTAAGTATGTCAGGCAGAGAAGTTCCAGGACGTGCACAGAGGAGTGGCAGAGGCCTAAATTCATCTGGCAGAGGTCGCAGCAGACTAGGGGCGAGTGGCAGCCGGTGTCCCAGCAAGAGGCCTGAGCTCCCAGTATCAGCTAGTGGTAGTGTCTTGACCAGCAACCCATCTGCCGTAATCAATTGGTTAACACGACCGTGTTACTTCATCACAAGTGAGATCTGAAACCCCCAGTCAACAGTCGGTGGGTTCCTCAGACACAATCCTCAGTTGGCATGGCCCGAGAGCAGTCCCTTTCCTCTCATTGCCTCTGTCCTATGCTGTTCCCTCCCCCATAGAAGTATCTTACGCTGTAGCTTCAGCTCTACTATTTAGTGAGGACGATATAGAGTACAGTCAGCAGCTATGGCCCAGCCAAGAATTGGAGGAGACATCCGCTGCTTCCTCCGCTAGGCAAGCAAGTAGTGATGAGGAGAGTGGCGTGGGAGGTGGTGTTGCGAGCGTTCAAGCTCCTTAAGCAGACACTGTTGAGGAACCTGAGGAGGACATCAATGACATGCAGACACAACTCAATGATGATGAAGCCGATCGCACTTGGGAGCTGGGTGCGGAAGAGGCTTCATCATCATCAGGAGAAGAGGGTTGCAGGTTACCCGTGAGGCAGCAGCTGAGCCAGCATGGTTGGCAGTCAGCATGATGGCAGAAGTGGAAAGTCTGGAGCCAAAAGTGCCCAAGGTAGACCACCTGCTTCGCAGCAGCCTACAATCCCGGGAGGTAGTGGATCAGGGGTTCCTGTAGTTGGTGGCAGTAGCAGTACCATCAGTGTGGACTGTTGGTGGCAAAATCAGCTGTTGGTGGTTAAATCAGCGGCAATTTTTCATCAAGCATCTGGAGGATGGTAACTTGGCCACATGCAAGATGTGTCAGCAGAAGGTGAAGTGTGGCCAGGGCCCCGATGTTGGCACCACGGCCCTGCATCAACATATGCAGCGTCACCATAAAGCGGCCTAGGAGAACTCTGGCTCCGATGGGGTGGTCAAGCCTGCTGCATCACCCAGTGGCACGCCGCTCCCTGTTTAAGCCAGCCGAAGCTTCACCTCCTCAGCCAAAGGGAGCTGTGTGTCATACCCCTCTTCTGTCGCTCCAGATGCTCCTGCTCCTCCTACTTTGAGTCAGTCATTTTGCCAGCAATCCATCGGCGAAGCCATGTCCAAGTGAAAACAGTATGCGCCCACTCATCCAACAGCACAGAAGCTGAATGTGCTCCTGTCCAAGTTGCTGGTGCTGCAGTCTCTCCCTTTTCAAGTGGTGGACTCTGCACCTTTGAGAGAACTGATGGCTTGTGCGCCCACATCTCACGGCCGAGCAGAGGTGGAGAGTCACAATCAATAATTTCTTTGCGAAGAAGGCAGTACCAGCCCTGCACAATTTTGTGGAAGAGAAGGTGGGCCAGTCCTTGAGCCTGTCAGTGTGTACCAAAGTGCATGGCAGAGCCAACGAGTGGAGCTGTAACTAAGGTCAGGGACAATACATGTCCTTTACAGCCCACTGGGCAAATGTGGTTCCTGCACAGCCACAACAGCAACTTGGACAGATCATGCTGCTTCCGCCTCCACATCTCAGGCCGTTGGTCCTGTGACAGTGTGCGACTCCGCCTCCTCATCCTCCACCGTGTCCTCAGCCTCCACTGCACGAACAAGTCTCGTGCCCCTCCAGCATACCATGTGTGTAGGGCACGGTGGTGTCACAATGTTCTTCACATGGTTTGCCTTGGCAAACAGAGTCACACATGGAGGAACTGCTAAAAGTTATTCATCAAGAAACCACATCATGGCTCACTCCATGAAAACTGGAAATGGGAACCTTGGTGACCGACAACGGGAAGAACATCTTGTCTGCATTGCGACAAGGAAGCCTGAGACATTCACCCTGCATGGCACGTGTTCAATCTGGTTGTCAAGCGGTTCCTGAAGTGTTCCCCCCATGTGTAAGACATCCTAACAGTGGGAAAGAAACTTTTCATGCACTTCAGCCACTCGTACACCGCAAAGCGCACCCTCCTTGAGCTGCAGTGTCAGAACGGTATCCCCCAACATAATCTGATTTGCAACGTTGCCACCCGTTGGAATTCCACCCTCCACATGTTGGACCGACCATACGAACAGAGAAAAGCCATCACCAATTTCTTGAGAATCCAAGCAGATAGGGGGACTCCCCTTTGTAACTTCAATGTCAACCAGTGGCAGCTCACATGTGACACCTGCCGTTTGCTCAGGCCCTTTGAGGAAGCCACATTATTAGTCAGTCGCCAGGTTTACAGGATGAACAACTTCATTCCACTGCTTCATTTACTACAACACATGTTGGAAATGACGGCTGGTGGCGCCTACATCTCACAGCCACATGAGCCCTGTGGGGGCTGAACTGGAGGAGAAGGAGGAGGGGGAGAGGCACAGTGGAGCACAGTTTCGGTTTCACGAGATGGGCAGTTTTTTGTAGTCATCTGACAGGAGAGGAGGAGCAGGAGCAGCTAGAGGAGCTAGAGGGTTATGAGGAAGGCGAGGCAGAGGACCCACACACACATCGTGGCAGTATGCAGTGGAGATGAAGGCAGTGAGTCCCTCTGAGTCACTTTCACAAATGGCACAATGCACGCTCGCTTGCGTAGTGACCGCCGAATTGTCACAATTCGGCAGCGGGATGACTTCTGGCTCTCCACCTTATTGGACCCTCGCTACCAGCACAAAATGGGGGTCTTTTTTACACCCACTGAGAGGGAGGACAAACTGACCTACTACAGAGACATCCTACATAATCAGGTGGTTGATGTCTATTTGCGCCTTTGTTCATCCTCTCACAGGTCTGACTCGGGGGGCCCTCTGCGCTCACCTTCCACTGCCATGGCTGCTGGGGAGGGGTGGGGTGGCAGGAGCAGTACCAACTCCATCAGCAGCAGCCTGTGTCTACAGTCGCTGATGAGTAGCTTTCTTCACCCACATAGTGAAGCAATTCATCACAGCAGGTAGACCTGGAGCAGGACTTGAACCAGCAGGTGGTGGCATACCTTGATCTGACCATGCCAACACACCTTGAAGATCCGCTGGACTTCTGGGCAGCCAAACTTGATTTGTGGCCACAACTAGCAGAGTTTGCCCTGGAAAAGCTGCCCTGCCCGGCCAGTAGTGTGCCATCAGAGTGGGTGTTTAGTGCAGTGGGGTCCATAATCACCCCAAGGAGAACTCATCTGTCCACAAAAAATGTGGAGAGACTGACCTTTGTGAAGATGAATCAGGCATGGATCAGCCAGGATTTCCACCCACCAGTGCCTGATGCATCAGAGTAGATTGACCATGGTGCCACAACAACACTTCACAAAAATGGATAGTGCTAAACATATTTAAGGTGCTGTTCCCCAGTTACAGACATTCCTCGGCATCAGACCACAAGTAAGTATTGAGGATCTCTTAACTTTTTTAAGGATAAATTTATGTACCCCAATTTTTTTTTAAATCAAACCAACAAACCATGTGCCACCTACACCACCAAGTATTGATGTGATGCAAAGACCTCTAAAAGGTGTAAGGGAACAATGTATGGTCCATTGTAACCGGTGGGGGTAAAAACTTCCCCTGTAAGGCCCTACTCTTGCATTATTAATTCCCTTCTTGACAAGTGTTACTCGCCCTGAAAAGGGCAGCCCCACACAGGAGACTCACCCTATTTCCACCTACAAACACTGCCATTTCACAGGGTTTTTAGGTCGGAATAGGGAGAGGTTCCTGTGTGGGGCTGCCGTTTTTAGGGCAAGTAACTTGCCAAAAAGGGAATTAATAATGCGAGAGTAGGGCCTTACAGGGGAAGTTTTTACCCCCCCCACCTGTTACAGTGAACCATACGCTATTCCCTTCCACCTTTTAGAGGTCTTTGCATCACATCAATACTTGGTGGTGTAGGTGGTGTTTTTTGCACACCTTTCCTTTTGTTTGATTTCCCAAAAATTTTGGGTACATATATTTTATCCTAAGAATATTATTAAAAGTAAAGTTTTATGTAATGCATATCCTCAATACTTTCTTGTGCACACTAACACTTTTACAAAAGTGACCGTTTTCTTCTGCCTACCTGCCTCAGCTACTATTCTGATCCTGCCACCTGCCTGATGCCACACATTTGATGCCAAGTTCTCCTTTTTTTCACCCGCCTTCGTCACTGGGTACTGGTTTTGCCACCCACCGCCCCACTATGTCACCGGATCACTTTCAGGACTCCTGATGCTGCTGATGCCACCTCCAGGCTGTCTTATACTGGCATCATATGTTCTTCTCATGCTGCTGCCAGCTCCAGGCTGTCTCATTCTGCTACCAGGCTGTGTCACTGCACTGCCATGTGGTCTACTCATGCTGCTGGCACATTAAATAAAACTTTTTAGGATCATCTATTTGAAATCTTCAATTTAAATGTTCAAAAATATCTTTAACCCCTTAACAACGAAGGACGTAAATGTACGTCCTGGTGAGGTGGTACTTATGTCCTAAGCACAACCGCGGACATCGGAGCGATGCCCGGATCATGCGCGGCAGGTCCCGGCTGTTGATCGCAGCCAGGGACCTGCCCATAATGGCGGACACCCGCGATCCCGCGGATGTCCGCCATTAACCCCTCAGATGCCATGATCAATACAGATCACAGCATCTGCAGCATCGCGGTCACTTAATTGGATAATCGCATCATCCAGCACGGCAGATGGAGGTCCCCTCACCTGCCTCCGCTGCCTTCCGGGAGTCTTCTGCTCTGATCTGCCTTCCCGCAGACCAGAGCAGAAGATGACTGATAACCCTGGTCAGTGCTATGTCCTATACATAGCACTGAACAGGATTAGCAATCAAATGATTGCTATAAATAGTCCCCTATGGGTGACTATTAAAGTGTAAAAATAAAAGTAAATAAAGTTAAAAAATGTGAAAAACCCCCTCCCGCACTAAAAATGTAAATTGTCCCCTTTTCCCTATGTCACCCCCAAAAAGTGTTAAAAAAATTTTTTATATACATATTTGGTATCGCCACATGCCTAAATATCTGAACTATTAAAATAATATGTTAATGATACCTTACATTGAACGGCAGGAACGTTAAAAAAAAGTCCAAAATAGCTGCTTTTTATTATAACATTTTATTCCAAAAAAAATTTATAAAAAATGTATTAAAAGTTTTATATAAGCAAATATGGTATCAATAAAAAGTACAGATCACGGCGCAAAAAATGAGCCCTCATACCGCCGCTTATACAGAAAAATGAAAAAGTTATAGGTCTTCAAAATAGGGGGATTTTAAACGTACTAATTTGGTTAAAAAGTTTGTGATTTTTTTTAAGCGCAACAGTAATAGAAAGGTATGTTATCATGGGTATCATTTTAATTGTATTGACCCAAAGAATAAATAACACGTCATTTTTACTGTAAATTGTACGGCGTGAAAATGAAACCTTCCAAAATTAGCAAAATTGCGGTTTTCTTTTTAATTTCCCCACACAAATAGTATTTGTTTTGTTGCGCCATACATTTTATGGTAAAGTGAGTGATGGCATTACAACGGACAACTGGTCGTGCAAAAAACAAGCCCTCATACTAGTCTGTGGATGAAAATTTAAAAGAGATTTTTTGAAGGCGAGGAGGAAAAATCGAAAACGTAAAAATAAAATTGTCTGCATCCTTAAGGGCCAAATGGGCTGCGTCCTTAAGGGGTTAATCTTTAATCAATTGTGAGGCCATATTGTCTCATCAGGCTGTTTCCACCTCCAGGCAGGGTCATTCAGCCACTATATGGTCTCCTCATGCTGCCGCCACCTCCACACTGTGTCATTCAGCCACTATATGGTCTCCTCCTACTGATGCCACCTCCAGGCTCTGTCATTGTGCCGCTCTACAACAGTGATTCCAATAGTGACGCTTCTAATCTGAATGCCATACTGAATAACAGTATTATTTCACTAATCCAGCACAAACCTAATGCGTGTTACAGCAATTTAAAGTGTTCTACACCCCTATTGAGGCTCTCTGTAGGCCAGAAATAGACGTTTTTAATACAGATTCGCCGCATATAAATTTTTTCGGAAAATTCGGTGAATCGGCCGAATCGAAATTTTCTAAAAATTGCTCATCTCTAATCTTCACAGAATAAATGGACAAGCATTAGGTTATGATATAACTTGAGCTTTACTGGGAAGCGACAATCCATGCTGTTTGATGGCCTCAGCAGCAGTAGATCTAGTGCCATAAACTTGCACTAGAGTGGTTTTTCAGGCGACAGAATTATTGCCTTGATGATGTCTCTAAATTGTACTTTAAATGTTGTGAAAGAATAGCTGTCTAGCTTCTGAAGCTTCTGTACTTTTATGCTTTGTGATATACAATGTTATTGATCTGTCATATTTTAGAAAAGTAACAAAGCCTCATGATTCAAAATAGCATCCAAAGATTATCTAGAGGAATCTTAAATAGTAAACAGGAGAATGTTTCTTGTTCTGAGAGTTATAAAAAGAATACAATATCCCAGATACAGGTCTTATTTTATCACTGCTATTCAACAGAAAACCTGATGTTGATACCCATAGAAACCACTTACTGCACAGCTCTAATCGTTCTAGAACATTAAGAGATAAAAGTTGAGCTCTGGTTGGTTGCTGCACTTAGGTCATTTTCTCTGTTAGATTTTTTTTTTTTTTTTATAACCTGATTTTTATTACTTTAAAAAATACACATATATGACAAGGGTTGGACACTTTAAAGGGTGGCAAAAGCAATATGACAAAGCAGTCATGTGAGTAAGAAATATCATTGTCATTCAGTTGCCTGCAAATGTAGTAAATGGCTTTGAATGTATCATAAGGAGTATGCCTTACAGTAGTGTGTCCACCATTAAATGCAATCTAGAGAACAAAGCAGCATGTGATCCCAGCAGCCTAGTGCAAATAGTTCCATTAGGTAGAGAGTTTATGTGTAAAAAGAAACAGGGAACAAAAAGAATTAAGGTAGTGAGAAGGGAAAAGAAATGAGGAAGGTAAGGTTAAATATCAAAAATAATTCCTTACCCCAGAAAACAAGCTCTAAGGCAATTGCCATTAGGGGAACTTTGTCTCAAGCAGCAGAGAGACCAAGATGGAATGTAGATGTGTGGATGGGGCTTAGCTAAGCTGAGCCATTCTGCCTCCTTCAAAGGTTCCATGCTGTTCCTGGCTCTCCTCTTAAAGAGGCACTGTCATTATGAAAAAACTTTTATATTTTGTAGTACTACAGACAAGATTACTTTTTTTAAATAGCTGCCACTAGGGGTCATTTGTCTTTATGCAAACAGACTACTCTGTATTTTGCAGCATATCGAATACCCACGTAAAGTGTGTTGGTATCCAGTATAGGAGAACACCACTGCACCACTGCAGCCTTCAGCTGTTCTTAAACTATAACTCTTATGATGGGAGTTGTAGTTTTGTAAAACTCTGTTTTAGAGCTGTGTATTCTCCAGTATTCTCCAGCTGTGTGCCTCCAGCTCTTACAAAACTACAGACAAAGGATGTGTGAGCATGATAAGAGTTGTAGTTTTGCAACAGCTAAAGGCAACACTGCTCTAACACAGTACTTTACAAACACTGCAGCTCCAGCTGTTGCAAAACTACAACTCCCAGCATGCTTTAACAGCCAAAGCTTTCTCTGACTCCTGAATGACAAAGAAGCTGATCAGACATTCAGGAGTCAGTGAAAGCTGAATGACACACATAGTGACAGCTATGTTGATTAGCATCTAGATTTAGTATGAACAGATACAAAATGTATGAATAAAAACTACTGTGCAGTGATTTGCAGACTGCCAGGCTGCTCCCAGACTCAGAGCAGATGAGTCACCCACAGTGAGGGAGAGAGATGGACACGCCTCCTCCACAAGGCAAGAACACAAAGCAAGTGAGCAAGATATAAATGCTATTTGTTAGGGATATATAGGTCCAAGACACAAAAGTTATACCTACATGATCAGGATCAGGTACTGAGTAACACATAACTTTTTTTTTTTTCTGGCAATATGACAGGTCCACTTTAACTTCTAGGTCTAGCCAGCTGTCCCTTGTGTAAATACTAGTGTTTACACTCTGCCTAACTTCTTTATATAACCCCCTCTCCCCCATACTTTAGCCATCATCATTATCAACACTACACTGCTTAGACAAGCCTTTTGTGGTGTAAACCCCACTTGCAGAAATGAAAAGGATTCCACATAGCAGGTTGCAAACCCAGTGATAAGTAACATCCCCCCCACCCTCAAGGCACCATTTTCAGCTACAGTGCTGTATTGAAAATTGTCCCCAGGTACAATGCCAGCTTGTTCAGTCCAGTACACATTCTCTACTTTTGCTATGTCAGGGCATAGTAGAAAGAAAGTGCTCTCATGTGATTGACCAGAAAGGAAAGTATGGGAAAGGAAGTCCAGGTGCGGATAATGCTGTCTTCCAGACTTCAATCTCTATCACAAGTTTGTGTTTTTAATATGTACGGACTAATGGACTAATTCCACAACAGTAGCAAACATGTTCTATAGTAGAAAACTGGTTCCGACATAATATGAATAAACAATAGGGATAAAAGTGGAAAGATCCTTCACTTCCCTGTCACTTAGATCCATACTGTGGGTGCTACCAGTCCTTATAAGTATTATTATTATTAATGATAATAATAATAAAAAAAGAGTTGAGCAAATCTGATGAAGCATTAGACAAGTGCGAAACAGCTGCTGTCACTGCAGAGCCTTTAAAGGGGTAGTCCAGTGGTGAAAAACTTATCCCCTATCCTAAGGACAGGGGATAAGTTTGAGATCGCGGGGGGTCCTACCGCTGGGGCCCCCTGCGATCTCTCTGTACGGGGGCCAGGCTCTCCGGCCAGATAGCGGGTGTCGACCCCCGCACGAAGCGGCGGCCGACACGCCCCCTCAATACATCTCTATGGCAGAGCCGGAGATTGCCGAAGGCAGCGCTTCGGCTCTGCCATAGAGTTGTATTGAGGGGGCGTGTTGGCCGCTGCTTTGTGCGGAGGTCGACACGCCCCCTTCCCGCGGGCTGTCGGGGCTCCGTACAGGAGATCGCAGGGGGCCCCAGCGGTCAGACCCCTGCGATCTCAAACGTATCCCCTATCCTTAGGATAGGGGATAAGTTGTTCACCACTGGACTACTCCTTTAATGACATTATATCCTGTCTTGTTGGATTTCATCTGCACAAGAAAATAAAACACTCTTTTTTATTAAACCCAGAAAATATATGTAACTTGGCCTAAAATGCATATTTGGCATTCACTCTCCATGCTTCAATGCTTATTGATGTTAAACAAAGGTAGAAATACTGTGGCCCTCATTTACTAATGCAAACCCGACATGTTCTGTATGATTTAATAGTTTTAGCTCGTGGGCAAGCTAATAGGCATTTCTCTTCTGGAGGGACCATATCTGTGAGGAGTGTATGTGAGTGAATTAATATGGAGTTTCTGTAGTCAGACAAAGATGCTGCAGTCCCTGGAGTACACTAGAGTGTTAGATGGTTCTTAAAGACTGCAAAATCTTAGAGTCTGTTTAAAAGGGACTAGTCAATACTTATTGTCAAAACTATTTTGTAAAGTATGTTTTTGTAAGGCCCCAATGAGTTCAGCAATAGGACTGGTTGCCAACAGCCTGGTCAACTGCTAGTAAAGACTTAAACTGTAAGTGCCATGAGTGGATGACACCAGAGGACCACTGATATAAATATCATATACAGTATTCATATCAGTGTCTGTAGTTACCCTCTTCTTGCAAATAATGAAGAGGGTAACATGATACCATGACTGAAAACGCTGTTATTTTCTGCTGCTGTTATGCTGCTTAATTCTGTCCTGTGGGACGAACCTTTGTGCAATAAGAAATTATGTAATAAAATCGGAAGAATATTTCCAAGGAAATCGTGAGTCATGTATTCTATGTATACTCACTTGCCATGTGAAGCTTATTTGGTATGCTGCTAGAATTCTATTGCCCTAAAATATGTGTACAACCCAGTGTGCTTTATAATGTTTATTGGAGCTCTTGTAGTGTGGGCTATTCATTTGGATTATAATGCCTTACTAGGAACTCAATTGTTGTTTCTAGTGCATTGTGTTGGCCATCAAATGGTCAGGGACTGCTCTCAGGGTAAGGAAATGCAAATCATAATGTACAAATTGTATGTTTGGAACTTTAGGTTGTCAGGGGCAATTTTTGAGAAAGGTAGTGTCCTAACAGGACAATGACTGAACCGTACCAGGGAGCAGAGTCTAAGGAGCTGCTGGTTTTCACCAGAGCCCGCCACAAAGCAGGATGGACTTGCTGCAGCAGGCGGCACCCAGGTCGCTACCCCTGGCACAATCCTTCCCCCTGATTGCCTAGATGCAACTTGGCACAGATGGTAAGACGTAGTCATTAGTGTTGAGCGGCATAGGCCATATTCGAATTCGCGATATTTCATGAATATATGGACGAATATTTGTCATATATACGCTAAATTCGCATATTCGTAATATTTGCAGTTTTTTGCATATGCGTAAATTCACATATGCGTAAATTCGCATATGCGAAGATTTGCATATGCGAAAATTCGCATATGGGAAAATTTATGAACTTTATAGCAAGTATACCAGTGTAACTTGATAGAAGCAGCAGAAGGGAGGGATCAATATTTGCGAATATTCGCCCAGTGGTCTCACACAGTAGTATTAGAGCCTTCTTTAGACCACACAAGCTGGAAGCAGAGAGGGATGATCACTGTGATGTGTATTGTGAAAAAAAAGCGAATATTCGTAATTTTGAATACATAGTGCTATATTAGCGAATATTCGAGAATTCACAAATATGCAATATTCGCGAATAAAATTCGAATTGCGAATATTTGCGAGCAACACTAGTAGTCATACGAAACACAGGTCATAAGGGCAAGCAGCTAGAAAGCGTAGTCATATCACATGCACTAGGTCAGGAGACAGGCGGCAAAGGAGCAAAGTCAGGTAATGAGCTGGAGGTCAGGAACACTAAGCTGGCAAACACTGAGGAAGGCTTTGTCTTAGCACAAGGCACCAAGATAGGGAGGTGCCGGACTAAAATAAGGTCTGCCCTGCAGCTGACCAATTAAGAGTACACTGGCCCTTTAAATCTAGTAGAGCAGGTGCGCACCCTAAGGAAAGGGGAGTAGTGTTGCTCGCGAATATCCGCAATTCGAATATTATTCGCGAATATCGCATATTTGCGAATTCGCGAATTTCGCGAATATAGCGCTATATATTTGTAATTACGAATATTCGTCATTTTTTTTTTTCTTTCACAGTACACATCACAGTGATCGCCCCTCTCTGCTTCCAGCTTGTGTGGTGTAAAGAAGGCTCTAATACTACTGTGTGAGACTGGCATGCGAATTTTCGCATATGCGAATTTTCGTTTACGTTAATTTTTGTATATGTTGATTTTCGTATATGTTAATTTTCGCATACGCGAATTTGTTACATTTGCGAAAATAAAACGAGAATATTACGAATATGCGAATATTCGCGAATATATGACGAATATTCGCCCATATATTCGCGAATAATCGCGAATTCGAATATGGCCTATGCCGCTCAACACTAAAGGGGAGGCGCGCGCCATCGATGTGCAGAGAGAGGGGGACCGGGAGCAATGGGGGGGGGGGAGTAAGTAAATGCCCGGAACTCGTATGCAGGTGTGTCCCGCACAGCGAGTCCCGGAGCCACTGGTGCCAGCAGGGAGGGAGCGCTCACTGCCGGAATGAATGGCCGGAGCGCTGCCCATAACACTAACTGACAAAGGAACACTCAGAGATCCCAGAGAACAACATACTAGAGACAAGTTCAACCCCATGAACCTTACTTAGGTGGGGCATGCTATGATGAGAGATCACACATTCTGATCCATAGTGGAGGTTTCAACAAGAACCATCAGCTATCTTTGTCAAAACCTGACCTCTATATTTATAGTGTAGAGCTGTCTTAGTTTACCCAGAAAGTGTTGCAAAAACCAGGAAGTATTTTGTACCACTTAAAATGAGAACAAATATAATCTTGTTTTTTGTGATATTCCAACAAGGAGGTATTAAGCCCCATACAAATTATAAGTCGACAGTAAAATGTATGTTCAATATTTGGCAGCAATGTACATCCAGTTGACTTCAGGGCCAGGCTATGCTCACATGTTAGTAAACTAGGCAGCACAATACAGTTCAATTGGAGGTAATGTCACAGAGCCAAAAACCATCAACTACATTCATGCTTTTGTGACCATGATATGTATGGAGCATATTTCCGAGCAGAGGTGTGTATCTGATGACGAGAATGATATAGCACAGAGGATGGACTCTGCTCTACAAGCACAATGGAAACTGATTGCTAAGAATAGATAAAACAAAAACATTACATAAAATGCATGTGTATATGATCAGTGTGACATTTCATAAAAACAACATGATAAACAGTGTGGTTATAGTGCTTTGGAATCAAAGGAACCAAAACACCTTGTGATGAACAACATTGCCCTTTTAAAACAGAAGATGTTATCTTATCCATTGCCAGTCCAAAAAACAATTCATTTCACACCTGTGCAGGTATCCAGAACCACTATAATTACAATTGTGGTCGGATCTTATCGTGAGACGAACGTCCCTACCTATTCTTATCCTACCTAACCACCTCGTAACTAACTATGCAGTCTGATGTGTGCCATTACTGCTGCGTGCAGAGTACACCTGTATAAAAGAGGGCATACCCTATAAGAGAAATAGATGTAAATATAAATATAAAGGGAGGGTGGGTGGGAGCAAAGAACCCGCGGCGCACACTGGTATCCGGCCACGGGCTCTTATGGGTCCTTCCAGCTCCTCCCACAAATACAGGCTAACTTGTTAGCCTTTACACTTGTGGTCGGATCTTATCGTGAGACGAACGTCCCTACCTATTCTTATCCTACCTAACCACCTCGTAACTAACTATGCAGTCTGATGTGTGCCATTACTGCTGCGTGCAGAGTACACCTGTATAAAAGAGGGCAAAACTCATTAATATAACCAAAACTCTTTATTAACAATCACAGTTCACATCACTAGAGACTGGAATGCCTCCGCCATTTCTCTGCGAGGATTAGGAATGTAACGCGTGAAACTGCCAGATTTCCAGCGACCTAACTTCTTTATAATGTGCGCAGGTACCCCATTGCGTGACGCGGCAGTGGCAGCACCAATACGAAATGAATGACCAGAAATCGCAGCCGGATCACCACCTACGGACCTAACCAGAATGCGTAAATGTTTTATGAACACTGGTCGTTAATGGGGAATTTTTAAACAATAATAGAGGAGCATCAGGCTGACTGTAATGACCTAGGGCCAATAATGAATCCAATACTTTAACTGGACACCACTTATGAGTCGTGGCGAAATACCGAATGGCTACTACATGCCCCGGTAACGTAGTCTTAGTGCTGTTCAACAACAACTCAAAATAATCTGACTTGCGTTCTAATTGACCCACCTTAAGAAACAAGCTGCGACTGTTACTACTGGTGAACTCTCCTGGTCTGAGAAAACCATAGTATCCAAGATACATAGCCGCCTTTACGACGTGACTGTCAAGCTGACCGAATGGGGCACCATCTAATGCATCCGAAAGCTGTCGGAACAGCTCTCCTGAAATCGGCTGCCTGACGGCTACTTTGGGTGGCTCTGTTTTAGCAATGCCTTTCAGCGCTGCTTTGACCATACGGGATGAAAACACAGAGTCTCTGTCAGGCTCAGTCAAGGAAAAGTAATGGTGGATTCCTGATAAATATAGTTTTATTGTATTGTGTGCTAACTGTAAATTAGTATGGCAAAACCCGATAAAAGCTAGAATAAATTCTACAGATTTCACATCTCCTTCTGGAAAATCTAGACAGAATCTCTGAAACACTTTCCATGCAGCATCATAAATCTTCTGAGTATTAGGAGATAAAGAATTAACCACAAGCTGTTTAGCTGTCAGCCAATGCTTTACTAGTCTAGGATCAGCGAATGCCACGGCGGGATCTGGGCCCCTTCTGGCTCTGCTTCTGGCATTACCTGTGAAAAAAGCGAAAAGTTCCTTCTAGAAAGAGCATCGGCTGCTATGTTTTCAACACCATTTATGTGCGCACAGGAGAAATTGAATTTATGATACAATGATAACCATACTAGTTTCCTAGCGAAGGACATGATGTGGGGGCTTCTGGACCTACCCTTCATGAGTACTTCCACTATAGCTGCATTATCTGATACAAAGAGTACAGTAGACTTCTCCCAGTAACGACCCCAAACCTGGGCTGCTGCTACTATAGGGTATAATTCGAACAGAGCAGAATTACGCTGGAAACCAGGCATCTGGCCTACTTCGGGAGGCCACGGACTCGCCAGCCATCTCTTACCCCAAATAGCAGCATAACCCAAGATGGCGGACGCATCTGAAAACACTATGGGGGATTGATCAGAAATTTCAGGGATGAAGAAGGAAATCCCATTCCAGTTGAGAAAAAACAGTTCCCACATCCTCAAATCGGCTACCGCTTGCTGATTTAGCTGAATGATGCTGTTTTGTTCAGGGGCCGTGGGAAGAAGTTCAAGCAACCTGGATATAAACGTGCGACCTTGTGGAATTATGCGCATCGCAAAATTCAACATACCTAGAATTGATTGTAGCTCGACTTTGAGTATATGAGGACTGTTTTTTAGCTTGACAATTGCTTCTCTGACTCTCTGTAACTTGTCTGCTGGTAATCTTGCCTCCATTTTTTGTGAATCGAGCACGACTCCAAGAAAAGTGATAACTTGTGTAGGGCCCTCTACTTTATTGGGTGCCACAGGTACCGCTAGTTGCTCAAAAGCTGCCAACAGGATTGCTAAGTCCCTAGGCGTCTTATGAGGAGGCTCGATAAGCAAAAAGTCATCAAGATAATGGATGACATGATGGGATGAAAATCTATTTTCCAGAATCCAATGTAGAGCATCGGCAAACTTGTCAAACAGCCACGGGCTACTCCTAGCTCCGAATGTCAATTTGGTAGCAAAATAATACCTGTCCAACCACTTAATGCCATGCCATTTCCACAGTTGAGGAAGTATGGGCAGGCGCTTGAATGCATCGGAAATATCAGCTTTGCTGAGCCACGCTCCCTGCCCCTCACTAAGGATAATGGCGATGGCACTGTCGATGGAGGCATATTTTAAGGAAAACTCTTCTGCTGGTACGAGAGAGTTAAGACTAGGTATATGCGAAGAATATGGGGCGGACAAATCGTAAATCAATCTCTTTTTATTGGAGAACTTCCCGGTGACTAAACCAATAGGGTTCACTCTCCAGATGTCAAACGGAGGTTGCCGGAATGGTCCAATAATGAAACCCTTCTCCAACTCGACTTGGACAAGGGAAGATACTGTGCATGGATCTGCCAATGCCGACAGTAGATTCCTGCACTCATGTGTGACCTCGGGAAGAGACACTAAACCTGTGTGAAACCCACTGAGGAAACCGTTAACCAAAAACTCAACAAAACGCTGATCAGGATGATCTGCCAAGAACAGGTTCAAGAATTTTGAATTGACCACGCTTAGTCACGCCTTTTCGTTTTTCTGGGTACAAGCTGTTTTCGGATGAGCCCTGAAACAGATTGTGCATATGTGCAGCAACCTGCATTGCCCATAGTTGCACGAGGTGTAATTGTAGTTGTTGCATACTTGCGATTTACCCAGGTAACGAATAGGACGTCCCAGCTTATCAACCAGCCCGGACACCTTCTGGCTTCTCGGCTGGTTGGCCCCTGACGTGCTTGGCTGATTGTCTGCAGATCCTGAACTAACTAAATTGCACCACTCAGTAACATGTGTGCTGGACTGACACCTAGCGCATACCGCTGCCTTAAGACCCGCAAAATGGTTGCAGTATATCTCTGTATCAACAGTAGCCCAGTTGACAACGTAATTAAACTGACTGAGTGCTGCTGCTGCTTTCGCTGCAAATGATTTGTGATAATCATAGAAATGATAACCGCCATACTTATGGTAAAATTCTGTTAGCTTGTACAGGTACTGGTCTAGTTCTTCTCTTCTGTGCGGTTTGACTGTGCATATAACATCCCTGTATATACTGAAGGCCATGATAAATTCAGACAAAGTCAGCTTCCTATTAAGCCTAGCATCTTTTGATTTCAGTACTACCGAAACGTCACCGCAGGCTATAGTCTTGTTTTCGGCAACATCATGCGTGGCTATCAATAATGAAGCTAAATTCACGTCTTTCCCTTCTAGAATATCACTCTTAATGTGTGCAGGGATGAAATGTGCTGGAGCTATATTGGGCACCGTGGACACCGTACCTGATTGACTAGCTTGCGGTACCGGAGGTGGTGGCATGACCGACGGTATGAGTGCCACTGGTGGTGCAGACCCTGCGGAAGGAGTGGTTGGAGTGACATCCCTGTTTTCTAAAGCCTCCACTCTACTTTGCATGTCAGACATATTAGTAGCCATATTATTAATAAGTGTATGTAACTGAGTAATCGACGTGTGTAGTGTATCCATGGACACTACTTCGTTGGAATTACTCGCTGTGTCTGACACCAATAGCCGGTAAAGTTCCGCTTTTCTGGCTGTCGCAGAAAAGGGGATTCCTTTCTTGGCCAATTCAGCCATAATCTTGGGGATGGTCCAGGTCCTGTATGACATCACACTACCCCGATCTGAAGACCTGGCTGGATTGTCCACGAGAGAGGCTGACTCCTCTATGTCTGAGACATGCGACATTCTGAAAAAGAACCCCAAAAACCCCCCCAGCACAATGAGACTCAACTTACTCTAGCTAGCTGCAGTGAATGTACAATAGCGTGACTGTCACCAACCAATATTCCTTCCTGAACTTTACTCACATGCCGACTGTAACCATAACTACAACGATAACTTGTCTGAAGACATAATGAATACCACCAGAAAACAGCTGAGATGGGTAACGTACCCTGTGTAGTAACCGTGAAAAGTGAATCATCTACCCATGACCTGTACCAGAATTGCACCCTATGTCCTGGACATGTGACGACTACCGTGATTAATAGTGCACCGAATCCACGAGATAGTCGCAACCCAAAGGCGTGTCGGGTTCATGAGGCGACTATCTAGGATAAACAAAAGGATACCTTACCCGAACTGATGACGAATCACACCACCTAAAGCTGAACAATAACCTTATTATAATTATTCACCATTTACATCCACAACATTCGACTGAACTAACGGTGCCCCTAACAAGTAGCTAAACACGTACCCAGAAACGACCGAAACTTGAGGATTACTGCACGACAGCGAATGTTCACTGATGACACCCCTGTGCGACTAACTGAAATCAAATACACCAAGTTATTACCTCCTACCTGTGCTGAAGCAGTTTTTTTTTTTTTTTTTTTTTTTTTTTTTTTCACCTACCCGGATGTAGAGAGTCTCCTTGTCGTGAGGAATATGCCTAGTCTAACTACGTCCAGCCCGAACAAAGTCGTGAAGATAATCTAAATTATCAAAACATCCTATTACATGACAACCTGTCACCACGTGAACACTAACTAACAATGCACTATACCTGGTTGATTCCTGCTCATACGGTGATAGCTACTGAAGACTGGCAGATGACTCAAAAGACCGACCAATTTTACCCCGGACCTAAAAAGGAATAATTCGTAACTGATCATATACACACTAATTGCAACAATATTGGTTATCCTTCTGACAAAGCGCATGTAGTTGCATATCTTTAACTGTGGGAACCGATCGCTTGTGACAATGCTGCGCGATGTGATTCATTATATATTCTATCTTGCTTCGACTGAGCTAATAACCTCGTAAGCTTCCCTATGCCACATAATCTATCGTACCTAAGTATGGCCATGACTTGAAAAACTCCTATTGCGCTACTGGCTATAACCCATGACGCTACATACCATTCGTATTGCAAGATGACCGAACAGCACGTGACGTAAATATGATGAATACTCACAATTTCAAGCTGTAACTAAAGATGAATATATGAGGACCTAACGACCACACAACCACCATGACTGTGAAACAGTTGCCAACATAAACATAACATCTAAAGCCAACCTGGACCATCCATTGCCGACTATATACACACATACACGTATATATACATACACAAACACTTATATATATATATATACTCACACCGACGGTGGCAACCTGAACCAATAACTATACGATAAAGAAATGTGTATGTAACCCAAATTATGCAGAATGCTTAACCCTGAGACCGTACTGTGGCTGCAAAAGACTCGGGATAATAAATGAATCACTCAGCCAACCTGCCGCTCGTGGACAAGCTGCAACTTGATCGTGTTAATGAAGCCTCTGCACATAACATTGACAGGCTGTGGCTGGGTCGAGCAATGTGATCAGGTATATGGATAATATAACTGAAGAAACGTGTTCAGTAGTTATTGCGTAACCAGAGTCAGTCACGACTGATCTCTTAAATAATGCGACCTGGGCCAGTACTGCCCCCTGTACATGGTTAGTGACAGTGATACCCTTCACTGTGTGTACTTTGTAGTAGCGTAACCTGAGCCAGCCTAGCTGAGCTGAGCCAGCGCGGTCTCCTGTGAATATGCATTTGAATAGATAACCGACCCAGTCCCCCTATAACCTGACCTGTGGTAATGACCTGCTAACCTACCCCCCCCCCGTATTTAGCGTTACGTAGCGTGGCCAGTCCGGCGCTGACCCCTGTAAATATAACTGTGAAATGAATCCGGCATTACTCCCCCCGCATGCAGCGCAACTAATCAGCCTGCCTAGTGTCAGCGCTGTGTAGCGTGGCCAAGCAACGCTGACATTTAACCAACAACCCGGTCCTGTCCCCCTAGTAAAATGACCCCCTGCAACAACTTGTAATGGTGCAGCCCCGTGTCTGTGCTGTGTAGCGTGGCCGAGCCGGCACTGCCCTCTGAGCCGGTGCTGCTGCCCACTGAAAAGCCCGAGTGTCATGCCTGTGCCAGCACTGACACCGGGACCGTAGCGTGACCGAGCCTGCATGAAGGAGCGCCCCACATTGTAGCATGGCCCGAGCGGGCTGAAATTAAATCAACCTAGGGTCGGGCTGACCGGGGATCCCTTCCATCTACGGCTCACCTCCGTAGTGGAAGCAACAACAAGACCCCGCTCAGCCCCGACCGCTTACCTGAACTTGCGCCGAACTGCTGCGTGTCAACTTCCGGTCAGCTGACTACGGCAAGTCAGCTGATCAGGGGAAGCAAAGAACCCGCGGCGCACACTGGTATCCGGCCACGGGCTCTTATGGGTCCTTCCAGCTCCTCCCACAAATACAGGCTAACTTGTTAGCCTTTACACTTATGGAGCCAATTTTTCCTGCCGGTATAAAGCTGTTATAGACTTGTTGGCTGCAACCAGAGCAAGCTATGGAAATCATGACTCATTGAACTAAGACAATCCTGTGGATAGTCATCAGTAGTGACCATACTGACATCCCTGATGAAGTTGACATGAGCACCTCCAAAACCAATTTTTGTTTTATTTCTCAAATGCATCTAAAATGAAAAATAAAGCAACTGTACAAATAGGTTTAATTATAAATGTTTGATTTCTGGTTTGTCTAAAGCTCCAGTTGCTGTTCCATGTAGGAGACAACTAACAAACCCTTTGTAGTTTATTCCTGCGCTAACTATTTATGTTAGGAAACGGAAGGATAGATGAAAAGAACTATAGGTGACTGTACACTTTCAATAACTCTTGGCCGAAAGTTTGTTCGGCTGACAGTGATCTCTCTGGAATTCCCCATGCACATTAACACATGCATTGACAACTTGGAGAGGGGTCTGCTTCTCTCTGAGCAAGCACTTTGTGGGGTAGAGTTGGGGGGGAGGATAGTGGGATGGAGGTGCAGGACAATCAGGCAGCTAGCTTGGTTACAGTTAGAAAACGGGGCAGAGAAAAAGTGTCAGGGAGGCTAGTCTTGAACTGGCACACCCCAACAATGTTTGCCTGGTTGGCAGATGAGGGGGATCTTAGTTCAGAGCTGGCAGTACTGCAGCAAGACACAGCCTCTTACCGTCAGGGGGGTGTCTTCTCCAGTAAGGAGGGAAGGAGGAGTGCAGGGCAGGCCACACAGGTACTGGTAGTGGGGGACTCTATTATTAGGGGGACAGACAGGGCGATCTGTCACAAAGACATGTATGTATGCATTGCGCTCGAGTTTAGCATATTGTGGATCGGGTTTACAGATTACTGGAAGGGGCTGGAGAAGACCCAGCGGTCATGGTACACATTGGCACCAATGACAAAGTAAGAGGTAAGTGGAGTGCCCTAAAAAATGATTTCAGGGACTTAGGCAGCAAGCTTAAGACAAGGACCTCCAAGGTAATATTTTCTGAAATATTCCCTGTACCACAGACCACACCAGGGAGGCAGCGGGAGATTAGGGAGATTAAGTGGCCCAGAAGCTGGTGTAGGAAGGAGGGGTTTGGGTTCATGGAGAACTGGGCCGACTTCTCTGTCGGATACAGGCTCTACCGTAGGGACGGGCTGCACCTCAATGGGGAGGGTGCAGCTGTGCTCGAGGAGAAGATGGCCAGAAGGGTGGAGGAATGTTTAAACTAGGGAACTAGGGACTTGGGAGTGGGGGAGATATACTAAAGCATAGAGGGGAAAGATAGTGTAGATAGAGAGGGGGGACTTATTAATATACCTGGGGGTGGAGCGGAGGGAGGGGTTAGAATAGTTAATAGGGATAGGCTTCATAGGAAGAAAAAACATACACCTTTTAATTGTATGTTGACTAATGCCAGAAGTCTGACCAATAAACTGACAAACTGGAGTTGATAATATCTGAGAAAAGTTTAAACATAATGGCCCTCATTTACTAAGAGTGTTGTAATCTCTGAGTGTTTTCCCTGAATTCTCTGAGTGAAAATCTCCATATTTACTAATCTGTCGCCCGACAATTTTTTTGGAGCGCACGGGTTTGGAAATGTGTCCCACGGGTTTCCTTAAAGTGTCGCATGTTCTCGGAGTAAAAAAAAAAAAAAAAGGTGAAACATCTCCCTGATTTACTAATGTGTCACATGGGGAAAAAATTGTGTCCCACGGGTTGGAAATTGTGTCGCACGGTAAATTGTATATATGTCCCCCGCACAGTGCATGTATATATGCCCCGCACAGCGCGTTATTTATGCCCCGCACAGCGCATGTATATATGCCCCGCACAGCGCGTTATATATGCCCCACACAGCGCGTTATATATGCCCCGCACAGTGCATGTATATATGCCCCACACAGCGTGTTATATATGCCTCGCACAGCGCATGTATATACACATGCCTCTGAAGCGCTATCAATGACTAATGCAGTGGTCTCCAACTTGCGGACCTCCAGATGTTGCAAAACTACAACTCCCAGCATGCACAGAGCATTCTGGGAGTTGTAGTTTTGCAACATCTGGAGGTCCGCAAGTTGGAGACCACTGGCTAATACTTGTCAATGATAGCGCTTCAGAGGCATGTGTATCGAAGCGAAGTGGGGAGCAGACATATAGCGTTATCTGGTCCCCACTTCGCTACAATACACAATCCTCAGCCATCAACGGAGCTGCCCCATCGCCTCCCCCCATCCCCGGTGTTATAATTACCTGATGCCGGGGTCCGGGGTCCGAGGTCCACAATGCTTCTGGCTTCGGTGCTCTTGCTGTGCGCTGTCACTGTGCGCACTGATGGTGACGTCACGACGTGAGTTGGGGACGTCACCATCAGTGCGCACAGTGACAGCGCACAGCAAAAGCGCCCAAGCCAGGAGCATCGCGGACCTCGGACCCAGCATCAGGTAATTATAACACCGGGGATGGGGGGAGGCGATTGGGCAGCTCCGGTGATGGCTGAGGATTGTGTGTTGTAGCGAAGTGGGGACCAGATAACGCTATATGTCTTCTCCCCACTTCGCTTCTATACACATGCCTCTGAAGCGCTATCATTGACAAGTATTAGCCAGTGGTATCCAACTTGCGGACCTCCAGATGTTGCAAAACTCGCTTTTTTTTTTTGCACCACCAATTCTACTTTGTAATGGCATCAGTTATTTTACCCCCAAAATCTACAGAGAAACAAAAAAATAATCATTCTGCGACAAAAATGAAAAAAAACATTTAAAAAGCCATTTTGTAGGTTTTGGGGACTTCTGTTTCTACATTTTTCGGTAAAAATGACACCTTCTCTTTATTCTGTAGGTCCATACGATTAAAATGATATATAGGTTTGATTTTGTTTTACTTCTGTAAAAAATCATAACTACATGCATGAAAATGTATACGTATAAAAATGTCATCTTCTGACCCCTATAACTTTTTTCTTTTTCTGCATACGGGGATGTATGAGGGCTCATTGTTTGCGCGGTGATCATAAGTTTTTATCGGTTTGTTTTGATCTGACTTTTTGATCGCTTTTTTATAAAAATTTTTATTGTATAAAAAGTTACCTGTCTAACCCAGGAAGAAGTACAGTGCCGCCTACAAAAAATAAAAATAGACCAATCGCCAGGTCCAGATGGCTTTCACCCCCTGTCTTCTAAGGGAGTTAAGTAAAGTAATAGACAGACCCCTATTTCTAATATTCAAGGACTCTATAGTGACAGGGACTGTTCCCCAGGACTGGTGCATAGCAAATGTGGTGCCAATATTTAAAATGGGGTCAAAAAGGGATCCTGGGAATTACAGGCCTGTTAGTTTAAAGTGTACCTTTCATCAAAAAAACTTTTGATATATTATAGATTAATGTATGCAGAATAACTTTCCAATTGCATGTTATTAAAAAATATGCTTCTTTCTATTAAATTTTCCACTTTGAAAAAATGACCACTAGGGTCCCTACCAGTCCTGGAGTCCTAAATCTCAGACTGCAGCCGGGACACAGACAAACTCAGCACTGCTCCCTGCCAGGGAGTTTGTCTGTGTCCCGGCTGCAGTCTGAGATTTAGGACTCCAGCATGAGTCTGAAATCTATAAAAAGGGACTGGTAGGGAGACCCCTAGTGGTCATTTTTTCAAAGTGGAAAATTAAATAGAAAGAAGCATATTTTTTAATAACATGCAATTGGAAAGTTATTCTGGATACATTAATCTATAATATATCAAAAGTTTTTTTGATGAAAGGTACCCTTTAACCTTCGTTGTATGTAAATTGTTCGAGGGGTTCCTAAGAGATGCTATTTTGGAGTATCTTGATAAAAATAAATGTATGACCCCATATCAGCATGGCTTTATGAGGGATCGGTCTTGTCAAACTAACCTGATCAGCTTTTATGAGGAGGTAAGCTCCAGACTGGACCAGGGGGAATCGCTGGATGTCGTATATCTGGATTTTTCCAAAGCATTTGATACAGTGCCACATAAAAGGTTGGGGCATAAAATGAGAAGGATGGGACTGGGGGAAAATGTGTGCAAGTGGATAAGTAACTGGCTCAGTGATAGGAAATAGAGGGTGGTTATTATTGGTACTTACTTTGATTGGGTGACTGTTACTAGTGGGGTACCATAGGGGTCAGTTTTGGGTCCTATTCTATTTAATATATTGATTAATGGCCTTGTAGAGGGATTGTGTAGTAAAGTAGCAATATTTGCAGATACTAAACTCTGTATAGTAAAGTAGCAATATTTGCAGATACTAAATTCTGTAAAGTGGTTAACACAATAGAGAATAGGGCACTCTTACAAATGGATCTTGATAGATTGGAGGTTTGGGCTGAGAAGAGGCAGATAATCTTTAATACTAATAAATGTAAGGTTATGCACATGGGGAAGAAAAATCCAGGCTTGGATTGTGTTTCAAATGGGAGAACACTGGGGATGACTAACATGGAAAAGGACTTAGGAGTTTTAGTTAAAGGGGTACTCCGGGGAACTGAACCCATAGCCCATCCTTTCCCTCTCACCAACCAATTTATTAAATAAATATCATTCATTAGCTTTATAAAGCAGTTTTCCTCTTTCAACTGTCACTTACATGCAGGGAGTGAGAGAAAGATGTCACAATCTGATCCTGCTTGTCTCTTTGCAAACCCCTCAATAAGACTAGCCCCACCCTCCTGGAAGACAAATATCATGTGATTTCTGTCTGGCTTCACAGCTACACCTCCCCTCACCCTCCACTCCCTAAGTGAGGATCTTGCCAGCGTCTCCTGTAAAGATTCTCAGTCACAACTCAGCACATAACACTGCTCTTTGCCTGCTGTAGATGTAATCACTGATTGCTGCCATTCAGAGCATAGCATGATTTATTGCTGGGGGGGGGGGGAGGATAGTTTGAAAGAAAAGACGCATACAGTGTGTGCTACTGACTTTAACACAGCATGCACACAGATAGTAAAAGCAATTGGCTGGCAGACATTGCACAGAGCCGCACTGACTGGTGGGAGTTGTAGTCTGGGATGCAAGCAAGGAAAAATAATATTTAGGAGACAGCAGGGGTAACAGGAGCTGGCAAAATCACATGGATAACTACAGGGGACACAGAACAGGTATTGTGGTGGCTTTGGGGCATTTTTTTTTCTTAACTTCCCCAAAGCACCCCTTTAATTGAAAATTTAGCCGTAGAGACCCGTGTCAGGCAGCTGCTGCCAAAGCAAATAATATCATGGGGTGTATCAAAAGGGGCATAGATGGCCACAACAAGGAAATAATTCTACCGATGTACAAATCACTAATCAGACTGCACATGGAATACTGTGTACAGTCCTGGGCACCAGTGTACAAGCAAGATATAGAGGAGTTAGAGAGGGTTCAAAGACGGGCAACCAGAGGAATAAGGGGAATGGAAGGGCTACAGTACCCAGAAAGACTATCGGAATTAGGGTTATTTAGTTTAGAAAAAAGAAGGCTTAGTGGCGAAAAACTATACTGTATCTCATCCTTTATGTCTAGAGGAAAGAAGGTTTCTATACCAGCACAGACGGGGGTTCTTTACTGTAAGAGCAGTGAAATTATGGAACTCTCTCCTGGAGGAAGTGGTCATGGTGAACTCAGCAAGAGAGTTCAAAAGGGGCCTGAATACATTTCTGGAGAGTAATAACATTACGTTTTATGGATAGTAAATTTACAGGGACAGAAGGTTGATCCAGGGATTTATTCTGACTGCCATATTTGGAGTCGAGAAGGAATTTTTACATATAGTATGAGGGTTTTTGCCTTCCTCTGGATCAACTCAGCAGGGACTCAATAGGGATATAGGTTGAACTTGATGGACTCTTGTTTTTTTTTCAACCTTACAGACTATGTTACTGTGTTTTGCATATAGCCTTTGAGGAGAAGAGGAGTAAGTCGCAGCCAGACAGCTTTGGCAGTGGCTTATCTTTCCCAGATTAGTAGGAATGTGTCTTAAAAATCCAACATGCTCATTGCTTGTCTCCACCGGCATCATCTGTCTGCGATGTATTGTAAGGCCACCATAGGTTTAGACCAGTGTTTCCCAACCAGTTTTCCACCAGCTGTTGCAAAACTACAACAGCTGAAAGCACCCTGGTTGGAAAACACTGCCTTAGGCTGGGTTCACACCACGTTTTCTCCCATACGGGAGTGCATACGGCAGGGGGGAGCTAAAACCTCGCGCTCCCGTATGCCTTCGTATGCGTTCCCGTATGTCATTCATTTCAATGAGCCGGCTGGAGTGAAACGTTCGGTCCGGTCGGCTCATTTTTGCGCCGTATGCGCTTTTACAACCGGACCTAAAACTGTGGTCAACCACGGTTTGAGGTCCGGTTGTAAAAGCGCATACGGCGCAAAAATGAGCCGACCGGACCGAACGTTTCACTCCGGCCGGCTCATTAAAATGAATGGCATACGGGAACGCATACGAAGGCATACGGGAGCGCGAGGTTTTAGCTCCCCCCTGCCGTATGCGCTCCCGTATGGGAGAAAACGTAGTGTGAACCCACCCTTAGACAGTCGGCAAAACCTTATGACCACAGGATAAAACTACATAAAGTTTTCATGTTGTTACCATGTAGATACACATGATATAGAAACACAAAATATAAGCATTTGTATAATGTTTGCAGAATAGTTTTTTCACTTTTGATGCATTGCAACTGAAGTTTGACATAACCTTTTACATATTTCTAAACTATAACTGTAAAATTAGATCCTGAATATAAGCAATATATAAAGGTTTGCTGCTAGTTATTAAAAAATAAATAAAAAAATTTAAAAACTGCTCCTTTTTCACATCTCTGGCTAGACACATGGTGACATTGCTCTGACATGTTCCATTCCCTATGAGACATGTCTTTTGTTTCCTTTGGCAGCTGTGACATAGGTATCATTTATGAAACAGCAAAAAGGCAGGACCGTCATTTCATTTTGTGATGTCAGCAACTATTCTCTCTATATTGTCACATAATATAAATAAAAAAAGATGAGACGACAGCAACTGCGCAAAAAAAAAAATAAAAATACTCGGATGGTCTCCTATTGTAGAAATCATCAGAGATAGAAATAAGTGTATTTATGACATCAATAGAAATAAATGTATTTGTCAATCTTTATTAGGAGAACCCATTACTAGTTACACGCGTGTGAACATACCCTAAAGTATTAAAAGAGTTGTGACAGTTGGGTTTTCAAATGGAACAATGATACAGTATTTAGAAGAAAGTATGTCCAGCACAGCACAGTGTCCCTGATAAAATCTTGAATGCTTTTTTTGTAAGTTGCAAGGTTTTATCAAGGGACTGAAACGTGTAACTTCTTGCACTTTTTTCTCCTGCATGTTTTGAGACTTACAAATAAAGCATTTAAGATTTTATCGGGGACACTCTGTGCTGGACATCCTTTCTTCTAATGGCTGCGTAAAGATGTTGGTCCGCATCAGTCCATGACACAGAGGACTATTTGGGGTGAGTATATAACATTCTTTAGAGGAGAACCTGTTGCCTTTTTTGCTCTCCCTTGAAGATGGTAATGATGAATGTTATTGGATGCGCTTAAAATTTACATGGTAATTACTAGAGTTGAGCCAATTTCTGAAAAATTCAATTCAGCTGATTTGCGGCAAATCCCTATTATAAATGGCTATTTCTGGCCTACAGAGAGGCTCAATAGGGGTGTAGAACACTTTGCCTTGTCCTAACATGCATAGGGAGTGTGCTGTGTTAGTGAAATAATACTGTTATTCAGTATGGCATGCAGATTACAGGCATCGATATTAGAATTAGTGCCACAGAGCGTCTGGATGTGGCAGATATTTTAAGTAACTAGCTGAGTACCCCGGTTTTTCCTTCCTAATCATTGTTGGGGAGGAAAATCAACAAAGGAGGAAGCTTTTGACTTCATATCCTATCCTCATATATTGTTGTCATATCCCACCCCCATATCCCATCCCCTTATCCCATCCTCATATCTCAATCTCATATCCCGTCCTCATATCCCGGTCTCCTATCCCGTCCCCATATCCCATCCTCATATCTCGTTCTAATCCTATCCCAACCTCCTATCCCGTCCTCCTATCCTGTCCTTATATCCCGTCCCCATATCCCGTTCCCATATCCCGTCCTCATTTCTCATCCACATATCTTGACCTCATGTCCCATCCTCATCCTGTCCTCAGGTGGGACTGATTTGTGATGAAGATATTGTAAGCTGAAAATAGAAGGGGATGTGGCTTTGTGGGACTGGGCGTGATTTGCAAGCCAGACCGATGCACAAAAAGGTAGAGAATATAAGGGTGGGTCTTAAACAGTGGGCGTGTCTTTGTGAGATGGGGTGTGGCTTACACTCACCAGGAGATGCAAAACCCAGTCTAACAAGGAGTCACATGGTGGCACAATGACAGAGCCTAGAGGTGGCAGCAGCATGAGGAGACCATAATCTGGCAGAATGACAAAGCCTGGAATTGGTGGCAGCAAGAGGAGACCATATAGTGGCTGAATGACACAGCCTGGAGTTGGCAACAGCATGAAGAGACCATAGGGCCTCACAATCCCTAAGATTAAAAGATGGATTTTCAAATTTAAATTGAAGATTTATGGTAGCTCGTGCTACCATAATTATTTTTAGGTAATGATCCAGGCCCAGCAGCATGAGTAAACCATATAGTGGCTGAATGGCACAGCCTGGAGTTGGCGGTAGCATGAGAAGAACATATAGTAAAAACTAAACTGTGCTCCACTGTGTCCCTCCCCCCCCCTCCTCCAGTTCAGCTCAACAGGGCTCATGTGGCTGTGAGATGTAGGCACGACGTCTCCAGTGCCCTGACCAGCCATCGTTTACAACACGTGTTGTAGGAAATGAAGCAGTGGAATGACGTTGTTCATCCCGTAATCAAGATGACTGACTAATAATGTGGTCTCCTTAAAAGGCCTGAGCTAACGGCAGGTGTTACGTATGAGCTGCCAATGGTTTACATTGAAGATACACAGGGGAGTCCCCCTATCTGTTTGGATCATCAAGAAATCGGTGATGGCTTTTCTCTGTTCGTATAGTCGGTCCATCATTTGGAGGGTGGAATTCCAACGTGTGGCAACGTCGCGAATCAGACTATGTTGGGGGATACCATTCTGATGCTGCAGCTCAAGGAGAGTGTGCTTTGCGGAGTACGAGTGGCTGAAGTGCATGCAAAGTTTCCTTACCATTGTTAGGATGTCTTGCTAATGGGGGGAACACTTCAGGAACCGCTTGACAACTAGATTGAACACGTGTGCCATGCAGCGTGCATGGCTCAGCCTTCCTTGTAGCAGCGCAGACAAGATGTTCTTCCCGTTGTCAGTCATCATGATTCCTATTTCCGGTTTCCCTGGAGTAAGCCATGTTCCGATTTCTTTATGAATGACTTTTAGCAGTTCCTCCCCTGTGTGACTCAGTTGGCCAAGGCAAACCATGTGAAGAACAGCGTGACACAACCATGCCCTGCACACATGGTATACTGAAGGTATAGAAGTAGGAGAGAAAAAAAGCATAAGACAGGGGGCGCTCCCTTAGTTTACGTATACTGACTTAGTGTGACCCTCACCACACCTAATAGATATACTCAAAAGATCGGATAGCAAGCCCTGATCCCAGGTGTCCTGGGGTCACAGCTCCCAGTAGGCTGGTGTGAGTAGGGTATTGGTAGATTATGGCTGCCGCACTCTGGACAGTTTTGACAAATCTGGCAAGGGCCAGTTTTGACATATCGTGGAAAATGGAAAAAACGGTCTTTGAGGTGCTGCACAAAAGAGGTCACAAATGGAGAGACTCGAGCCAGCACAGGACAATTTCATTTATTTGACACAATGGACGACACGTTTCGGCACACAGAGAGTGCCTTCCTCAGATCCAAACATACAGTGCAATCGCTGAGGTGGTGAAAGGCAAAAGGATGCACTTGTGAAGTTCCTGTGAAGTGCGCCAGCACCGCACTTTACAGGAATGCCTGTAAAGTGCGGTGCTGATGCACTTCGTGTCCCTATCTAACTCTCTGCAGTGTAAGGATGAAGTGACTGGCAGCAATCTGGCTACCTATTATTTAGGGCTGTGACATCACAGGGGTGACTGGCTGCTTATAGGCTGCATCCTGCATGTCATTCAGGGTCATCCCGCCTACCCTTGTTCCCACCTTCCCAGGATTCCTTGCCCCATGTCCTCACATGTGGATCCGCCATTTTAGATGCCCTTGAGCCTGGACTGCACTAAATGGAGTTTAATGAAGCGATTTGCACGATATTCACATTTGTTGCGAATCAAATTATTCCTGAAATTCGTAACAAATTCAGATTCATCAGATTCGACATCTCTAGTAATTACAAGCAGCAAGGGTTATTATGGGCAGCACTAAACCTTCTCTCATAAGGGTGAGCAGCCTAGCTGAATTTTTCCTCCGGATTCTGCATGGAGATTCCGCTTTGTGGACATACCCATAGGGTACAGAAACACGTAGCAAACTGCTATGGATTTTTAGCAGCTGAAAATCTGCAACATTTCTGCACCAAATCTACAGCAGAAAATCACTTTGGTTTCTGGTGTTAAATATGCAAATGATAATTTTTTTCTAAATCTGCATGTTGTAGATTTTGCTTTGGATAATTGAATCAATAAATAGTAAATTAAAGCTAGGACTACATGACTTTGGCCATGTGACTTGAAGATCACAATGTCACATTACAACATTGTATCTAGTGATTGTTAAAGGGGTACTCCGGTGGGAAAAAAAATTAACCGGTGCCAGAAAGTTAAACAGATTTATAAATTACTTCTATTTAAAAATCTTAACCCTTCCAGTACTTATCAGCTGTTGTATGCTCGACAGGAAGTTCCTTTCTTTTTTAATTTCCTTTCTGTCTAACCACAGTGCTCTCTGCTGACACTTCTGTTTATGTCAGGAACTGTCCAGTGCAGGATAGGTTTTCTATGGGGATTTCCTCCTGCTCTGGACAGTTCCTGACAAGGACAGAAGTGTCAGCAGAGAGCACTGTGGTCAGACAGGAAATACATTTAAAAAGAAAAGAACTTCCTAGAAGTAGAAGTCATTTACAAACCTGTTTAACTTTCTGGCACCAGCTGATTAAAAAAAAAAAAAAATTACACAGTTGTACCCCGTTAATGTGGTTGTGACTTGCAGCACAGCTCAACTGCAATACAATAGTTGCAAAGAAATCTATCAATGCAAGACCCGTGCAACTGTGACCCCGCTTGTGACTTTTGTGCAATTTTGTCATTTTTTTTTCATCAGTGATATTGAAACAGTAATAAAATCTCACATCAGTAAGTCACACACAAGTTGCACAAAATATTTTGGTTGTGCGACTTGGATGTATGTTGTATGTCTTCGCCTGAATCTTGCACCATGAAGCCCTAATCTAAATATACATAATTTCCACAACAGAAATTAATATTTTGCGGATTTGAAATCTGCACCACAGGTCAATATCTATGCAGAATTTGCTTTTCTTTCTGCAAATATTATTCACGCAGCTTGCAATATACACACGTATGCCATGCAGGGCTGCATCATTACTAGCCATTCACTCCTGTAGATTAGATTTCCAGAAATTCAGCGTGAAATGCTAAGGCTAAACAATGCCTATAGTAGGCGGATGCAGCTGTTATCTTTTATTATTTAGTTCATTCCTTTGTGGGGTGGAGTGCCTCTGTACCATATTACATGATAGGTGAGACATTCACATTAAACTGTTTTCTGTGTCAGCTTCAAGGAAGCATATAAATAGCATTCCTTTGATAGATCTCTCCATAGTATTATGGTGCATTGTCGAAAACTGCTATAAGCAGCATTATTATTAGTTGGGAGAAGGAAATATAAAAAAGTAAGGAAATCATGAAATCATTCATGGTAGGTATCATGCTGGGCTCTGATATTGTCTGTACAGCAGACAATAAACCCTTTCCTTTTTTCCTTTTTAGGTTTGGTGTTTCATTACCGTGCTGCTAGTAACCGATATGCCCTGACGTTCCCTGATGCTGTACACTCCTGTAAGGACAACTCTGGTGTCATCGCCTCTCCAGAGCAGCTGCAGGCAGCATTTGAGGATGGCATGGACAATTGTGATGCAGGATGGCTATCTGATCGAACCGTGAGGTGCAATTTTTATTGCAAAAATTTCTATAAAAACTGTTAGAACATTTATGTCAAAAATTAAATTGTGATATTGAAATTGGATTCCCATCTGAACATTTATAGCATTTCCACAGGATCACCTCTGGGATTTAGACCTATCTCAAGATCAAGGGACCTCCATTCAAGTTGCACCAATAGAGGTGGTCAAGAACCCAAAAACCTTTACTTTAATTGAAGTTATGGAGTATAGCACCTCAAGCTATATATGTTTATGTAATTCTGGAGTTATGGAAACAGCAAAGCTTAGGGGGCTACAATGTTTACACAATGCCCATTAAAGGGGTATTCCAGGCAAAAACTTTTTTTTATATATCAACTGTCTCCGGAAAGTTAAACAGATTTGTAAATTACTTCTATTAAAAAATCTTAGGAGCTGAGCGCGGGTCATAGCAAGTCGGTCCTGCTGGGACCTGTGTTAACCCCTTAGATGCCGCAATCAAAGTTGATCGAGTGTAAGGTGAAAGTAAAAGTAAGGCGGCAGCTCAGTCAGGCTGTTCGGGACAGCTGCAGTCAAATTGTGGTGTTCCGAACAGCTGAGAGGACGGTGGGGGGGGGGGTCCCTACCTGCCTCCTCTCCATCCGATCTGCGATCTGCTGCTCCATGCCTGCTCAGCAGGTGGGAGCAGAAGAGTACCGACAACACTGGTCAATGCAATGCTATGGCATAGCTTTGAACAGTGTATGCAGTCTAATGATTGCATGTAATAGTCCCTTATAAGGGACTAAAAAATGGTGTAAAAAAGTAAAAAAAATAATATTAAAAGTTAATAAATGAGATTTAACCCCTTCCCTAATAAAAGTTTTAATCACCCCCCCCCCCCCTTCCCATTTAAATAAAAAAGTAAAATAAATAAGCATATGTGGTATTGCTGCATGCGTAAATGTACGAACTATAAAAATGTTAATTAAACCGCATGGTCAATGGTGTACACGGGAAAAAAAATCCAAAGTCCAAAATTGCATATTTTTGGTCACTTTGCATACCCTAAAAAATGTATAAAAAGTGATCAAAAAGTCCCATAAAAAAAAAAAAATGGTACCGACAAAACTTCAGACCACGGTGCAAAAAACAAGCCTTCATATAGCAACAAATACTGAAAAATGTAAAAGTTATAGGGGTAGAAGAGGACAATTTTAAACATTCAAATTTTTGCACAAAAAGTTATAATTTTTTTAAACAAGTAAAACTAAATCAAACCTATATAAGTTGGCTATCATATTTATCGTATGGACCAAAAAGTGTACTGCGTAGAATCGGAAGCCCCCAACAGTTTCAAAATGGCGGGGTTTTTTTTCAATTTTGCCTCACAAATATTTTTTTTTATGATTTCACCATAGATTTGGTGGTGAAATGATTGACAGTATTGCAGCGTAAAATTGGTGGCGCAAAAAACAAGCCCTCATATGGGTCTGTAGGTGGAAAATTTAAAGCGTTATGATTTTTAGAAGGAGAGAAGGAAAAATCGAAAGTGCAAAAATGAAAAATGGCTCTGTCCTCAAAGGGATAATGGCATCCCTTTGTACCAGTTTGTTAGTATGGTCCGTTTAGTAACAATGACGGGAGAATAGCGGGACGGGAGAGAACGGCCATGTGAACCTCGCCTATCTGCTGTGTACAGGTTCTGTAGTGCACCTTCACATTGATGTCCCTGTCTCCTGCTTGTAAGTGCTGACAGGGGAAAACTTATCACAAGTGGAAGGCAGAGAGAAATCCTGAAGCTGTATCAGATAGGAGCAGACAGAAAATTGCGCAGCGCGCAGAGTTCAGCCTATCTGTCTCTGCAAAGCAAAAAATAAATTGCCAGAGAACTTCTTTAACACAGAAAAGAAAGTTATGAATACAAATATTTTTAATCAATAGCAATAATAATGATAGATTGGGTTACTCGAAAGCAATAAGTAATGGACGCACTATCCTTTCCCTATATGCTGTGACGCTCATGGATGATATTAAAATGGTTCACAGAGGTGGCTAGAGAAACATACACAAGTATGCTCTATTGTCGCCCACATTTGACATATTTACTGCCGGCATATCTTAAACCATCATTCTCAGCCCTGCAGTGCAATGCAAAGGAACGAGCAGCACTACAAGGGAAAGATCTTTCAAGGGAACTACCAAGGGAGATTAATTGGATGTTCCATCCTCCCTCAAACGGACTCTCTCTAAAAACAACAAAAATCGTTCATTTTATGTTTCTCTTCTATAGATACCCAATCAAGACACCCAGGCCTGGTTGCTATGGAGACAGAAATAATGTTCCCGGTGTCAGGACATATGGAGAGCGAGAACCGCAGGAAACCTATGACGTGTACTGTTACACTGAGAGTCCCCTAGGTAGGATTTTACGGTGTGAGAGGTCCTTATAGAGAGGCACTAATAAAATGACTGCTTTGCTATTTGCATTTGATGGGGGACTTTTACTATAAATACTGTAATATATATTATTGTTTCTTCTTTCTTTGTAAAAGATGAAGATTTTATTATAATGACCTATGGTCTCTCTTATGCAGGTGATGTGTATTATGTGCCTGAAAGGAACACTCTAGAGGGTGCACGAAACGCATGCCTGCTTGATGGAGGGATGTTGGCCACTGTGGGTCAGCTGTATGCCGCTTGGAGAAAGGGTTTGGATCAATGTGACCCAGGCTGGCTGGCAGACAATAGTGTTCGCTATCCAATACGGAACCCAAGAAAAAACTGTGGTGGTGAGGAACCTGGGGTTCGAACATTATATCAATATAGAAATAGAACAGGATTTCCTCATCCTGACAGGAAGTTTGGAGCCTACTGCTACAAAGGTATCATTTACTATCTTTGTTTTCTTCATATTGTATATTTTAGGTTGCATGAACAGCATGAAAAAGAATGGTATATGTGTCTGAGATGTTATATTTAATTTAATACTATGTCTATGGTGTTTTATGGCTGTATATATCATTCTACCATTTATGTTCAATGCTCCTGATCAACACATATAGAAGTACACAACAAAATGACTTAAATGAGTACTCTGGAGGGAAAAAAAGGATTTCTTATCAACTGGGGCCAGAAAGTTATACAGATTTGTAAATTAATTCTATATAAAATCTTAATCCTTTCAGAATTTATCACGTAGTGTTGAGCGGCATAGGCCATATTCGAATTTGCGAATATTCGCGAATATATGGACGAATATTCGTCATATATGTGCGAATATTCGCAAATTAGTAATATTCTCGTTTTATTTTCGCATATGCGAATATTCACACATGCGAAAATTAACATAAGGGACAATTCGCATAAACGAAAATTTGCATATGCAAATATTCACATATGCGAAAATTCGCGCCCCAGTCTCACACAGTAGTATTAGAGCCTTCTTTACACTACACAAGCTGGAAGCAGAGAGGGATGATCACTGTGATGTGTACTGTGAAAAAAAAAAAAAAGAACTAATATTCGTAATTACGAATATATAGTACTATATTCGTGAATATTCGCGAATTCGCGAATATGCGATATTCGCGAATAAAATTCGCATTGCGAATATCCGCGAGCAACACTATTTATCAGCTATAGCATGGTCCAGAGGAAGTTGTGTAGTTTTTTTTCAGTCTGATCTTGGTGCTCTCTGCTGCCACCTCTGTCCGTGTCAGGAACCGTCCAGAGCAGGAGAGGTTTGCTAGGGGCATTTTCTCCTACTCTGGACAGTTTCTGACACAGACAGAGGGGGCAGCAGAGAACACTCTGGTCAGACAAGAAAGAACTACACAACTTCCTCTACAGCATACAGCAACTTTTTGGCACGCCTTTATCTGACTGCATGGCTTATGTAACATAAATTATAATGATGAAGGTAGGAAGATAGTAGCACATGAAAAAAGTGATCATTCTTGTAGTATTTTAACCCCAAAAGTATACCAAGACAATGGGCAGTAGTTACTACTATTGGTAATTTTTGTTTGCATAAAATTACTATTCTGACATACATTTGTTATTCAATTTGAGCCATTATATCTTAAAGGGAACCTGCCATAAGATTTTACTATCTATAACATAGCAACGCATTATATATGGGAAAATCTTCTTCCTCAGCATCCCAGAGGACATTACTGAGTCTTTTGGGTGGGAGCTATACTTACCTAATCCTGTCTGCTCCAGCTGTAATCTCCCCGTACACACCTGTACACTCACACTTTCTGTCAAAAAAATACAAAAATAAACTATGCTCCATAATGTATGATAAATAACCCTCCGAATAGGCCTAAGGTTTTATAGGGCTAAGGTTTTATAGGGGCTTCAAATTTTAAATTTATGTATGGTGGTTATATTCAGGTATTTTTTGTTTTGTTTGTTTGAATACCTTGTATTGTGTTTTCAAATAAACTGACATTTTTAAGTTTGGTGATTCTTTTATGTCCAGATATAGCAAACTGCTGTTCCATATTCCAGACATGTACATGGGGCCCTATTCAGCTCTGTGCAGCAGTCACCAATGTCTCTGCCAGAAATCTGCCTCATGAGAGCCTTAGTGTAGCTTTGCAGGGTAATATAATAATAGCTTGGGAAATACTTTTTTGGGGAAGTCACTAGATGTAAAGTGTCCCTGTCATTTAAAAAAAATACATGTCAAAAGTTTTGTTTGGGTCTCAATGCTAGAACCCCCACCGATCAAATGAATGAGCAGAGAGAAGCATGATAATGTACTTCGCTCCCCAGATCAAAGCAATCTCCAGTCCTGCTTTACAGCACAACCTCTTAGACCTATACCGTAATAGGGCCAAAGGATGTACATCGCTGACAGCCAGGGTGTGAAGTGTCCTGACAGAAAAATTATAGGAAAGATTGGATAAAATAGGAAAAATGCTTTGAGATTGAAAGAATCAAAACAGCAAAATGGCAGACGGGTGCAGTAAGTTACAAATTGTGAAAGTTTTGATATACTTAGGGCTTTTGTGTAATATTCTTAAAAATATGTTTTTTTCATCACTGAAAAATAATAAACCGATAGCAAGGTCATCTGAAGATTGTGTGACAGGAAATTTAGTAAATGGAAATATTGTTCCTGACACTGTGAAAAGATTGTATCTGACACTGTCAAACATTTAAATCCTCCTAAATATCACTACAGTAGTCCCTCAAGTTACAATATTAATTGGTTCCAGGACGACCATTGTATGTTGAGACCATAATTCTATGGAAACCTGGTAATTGGTTCTGAAGCCCCAAAAGATCACCCAAAAAAGCGAGGAATAAAGACAAATAAGTAGATAACTAATACAGGTACAACAAATCCTTACATAAAAAAGTAAGAAAGATCTGCTGGGAACTGTAATCACTGTCTATGTCAGTGTTTCCCAACCAGAGTGCTTCCAGCTGTTGCAAAACTACAACTCCCAGCATGCCCGGACAGCCGTCGGCTGTCCGGGCATGCTGGGAGTTGTAGTTTTGCAACAGCTGGAGGCACCCTGGTTGGGAAACAAAGGTTTAAGTAGAGGACAGGAGCTTCTTCTGGGTCCTATACAGTACACACACTGTCCCAAATGGAGCCGCCCTTACTTGGTGTCCAAAGGAGCAACTAACCCTGGCACAGGTAAGGAGTAGTACAGAACTTGTAGTTCCTCCCTGTACTGTAGGGGGCACTACCAGACAGCCAGTCAGTGCTTGCACTTCAGTAATAGAGGTGATTTACCAGTAAAATGCCCATTCTGATTGGTCAGTTCCTCCAGTTGTGACATGTCTCACAGATCTGGACTGTCTGTAGCATTGTATGTTGAGTCTGGTTTCAAGTTACAATGGTCCAGAAAAAAACATTGTATGTTGAAACTATTGTATGTTGAGGCCATTGCAAGTGGATGAATCACTGTATTTTAGAGATTTGAAATTATTCATTAATTTTCTGTGCCTTTATGTTACCGTGCACAAAAATAGTCATGCCAAACAGAACCTTATACCAAGGGTACATCTCATCTCTGATACCAAACCATATTCTTCATGCATTTTCTATATACACTGCTCAAAAAAAATAAAGGGAACACTAAGATAACACATCCTAGATCTGAATGAATGAACTAATCGTATGAAATACTTTCGCCTTTACATAGTTGAATGTGCTGAAAACAAAATCACACAAAAATTACCAATGGAAATCAAATTTATCAACCCACGGAGGTCTGGATATGGAGTCACACTCAAAATCAAAGTGGAAAACCAAACTACAGGCTGATCCAACTTTGATGTAATGTCCTTAAAACAAGTCAAATGAGGCTCAGTAGTGTGTGTCCTCCATGTGCCCGTATGACCTCCCTACCATGCCTGGGTATGATGAGGTGGTGGATGGTCTCCTGAGGGATGTCCTCCCAGACCTGAACTAAATCATCCACCAACTCCTGGACAGTCTGGGGTGCAACTTGGAGTTGGTGGATGGTGCGAGACATGATGTTCCAAATAAGCTCGATCGGATTCAGGTCTGGGGAACGGGCGGGCCAGTCCATAGCGTCAATGCCTTCCTCTTGCAGGAACTGCTGACACACTCCAGCCACATGAGGTCTAGCATTGTCTTGCATTAGGAGGAACCCAGGGCCAACCGCACCAGCATATGGTCTCACAAGGGGTGTGAGGATCTCATCTCAGTACCTAATGGCAGTCAGGCTACCTCTGGCAAGCACAAGGAGGGCTGTGCGGCCCCCCAAAGAAATGCCACCCACACAATTACTGACCCATCGCCAAACCGGTCATGCTGGAGGATGTTGCAGGCAGCAGAACGTTTTCCACGGCGTCTCCAGACTCTGTCACATCTGTCACATGTGCTCAGTGTGAACCTGCTTTAATCTGTGAAGAGCACAGGGAGCCAGTGGCAAATTTGGCAATCTTAGTGTTCTCTGGCAAATGCCAGACATCCTGCATGGTGTTGGGCTGTAAGCGCAACCTCCACCTGTGGACGTCGGGCCCTCATACCACCCTCATGGAGTATTTTTCAAACCGTTTGAGTGAACACATGCACATTTTGCAGGGCTCTGGCAGTGCTCCTCCTGCTCCTCCTTGCACAAAGGTGAAGGTAGCGGTCCTGCTGCTGGGTTGTTGCCCTCCTTCGGCCTCCTCCACATCTCCTGATGTACTGGTCTGTCTCCTGGTAGTGCCTCCATGCTCTGGGCACTACGCTGACAGACGAAGCAAACCTTCTTGCCACAGCTCACATTGATGTGCCATCCTGGATGAGCTGCACTACCTGAGCCAGTTGTGTGGGTTGGACAGTCTGGGGTACCATCTCATGTTACCACTAGAGTGAAAGCACTGCCAGCATTCAAAAGTGACCAAAACATCAGCCAGGAAGCATAGGAACTGACAAGTGGTCTGTGATCACCACCTGCAGAACACTCCTTTATTGGGGGTGTCTTGCTAATTGCCTATAATTTCCACCTGTTGTCTGTTCCATTTGCACAACAGCATGTGAAATTGATTGTCAATCAGTGTTGCTTCCTGAGTGGACAGTGTGATTTCACAGAAGTGTGATTGACTTGGAGTTACATTGTGTTGTTTAAGTGTTCCCTTTATTTTTTTGAGCAGTGTAGTTCTTTTCCCATTAATTTTTCGTACTTTGTAAAGATGTACCTGACTAAAATGATCATTTTCTTTTCTATGTTCCCATTGAACTAATGAATGACTTTCTTAGCCTATATTTACTGCCATTACCAGTATTTCTATGTGGCTTTAAACACGAATTTTAGTTGTGGCTTAATCTGATCACCAGCTATTGGGTGAATACTACCTGACTAAAGTCTTCACGGATATTGTATCATGTCTAGGCCAAAAACCATGACATTTATTGTTCCTGAATAACAATACAGGAATTGTAAAATAAAATATGAACATTATTTAGTAAATCACTTCACCTGAATTAAACTTTTTTGCATTTTTGTTTTTTCCTCCTCACCTTCTAAAATTCATAAATCTTTGAAATTTCCATCCACAGACCCATATGAGGGCTTGTTTTTTGTGTGACCAATTGTACTGACATCACTCATTTTACCATAAAATGGTTTTATTATTTTTGTGAGGAAATTTAAATGAAAAACGCAATTTTGCTAATTTTGGAGGGCTTTTTTTTCATACTGTAAATTTAACAGTAAAAATGACATGTTTTCTGTATTTGGTGGGTCAATGCGATTAAATACATACTTTTCTATTATTGTACTACTTATAATACATTTTTTAAAAATTTTTTACAAAATTAGTATGTTTAACCTGTTAAGGACCCATGACGTAACGTTACGCTATGAGTCCGCTCCTGATCTATAGCCGGGACCCGTGGCTAATAGCGCGCGGCATTGAGCGCAGTGCCGCACGCTATTAACCCTTTAGACGTGGTGTTCAAAGTTGAACGCTGCGTCTAAAGTGAAAGTAAAACCATGCCGGTTAGCTCAGGGAGCTGTTCGGGATAGCTGCGGCGTAATCGCGGCATCCCGAACAGCTGCAGGACACGAGGAGGGTCTCCTACCTTGCCTCCTGGTGTCCGATCGCCGAATGACTGCTCAGTGCCTGAGATCCAGGCATGAGCAGTCAAGCGGCAGAATCATCGATCACTGATTTCCTTTGAGAAAGCATTGAACAATGTAAAAGATCAGTGTATGCAGTGTTATAGGTCCCTATGGGAGCTATAACACTGCAAAAAAAAAGTGAAAAAAAAGTGAATAAATATCATTTAACCCCTCCCCTATTAAAAGTTTGAATCACCCCCTTTTCCCATTTAAAAAAAACCCCAGTATAAATAAAAATAAAAATAAACATATGTGGTATCCCCGCGTGCGTAAATGTCCGAATTATAAAAAATATATTGTTAATTAAACCGCCCGGTCAATTGCGTACGCGCAAAAAAATTCCAAAGTCCAAAATTGTGTATTTTTGATCACTTTTTATATCATGTAAAAATGTATAAAAAGCGATCAATAAGTCCTATCAAATGGTCCTGCTAAAAACTTCAGATCACAGCGCAAAAAATGAGCCCTCATACCGCCCCATACACGTAAAAATAAAAAAGTTATAGGGGTCAGAAGATGACAATTTTAAACGTATAAATTTTCCTGCATGTAGTTATGATTTTTTCCAGAAGTTCGACAAAATCAAACCTATATAAGTAGGGTATCATTTTAACTGTATGGACCTACAGAATAAAGATAAGGTGTCATTTTTACGTAAAAATTTACTGTGTATAAACGGAAGCCCCCAAAAGTTACAAAATTGCGTTTTGTTTTTTTTAAATTTTATCTCACAATGATTTTTTTTCCCGTTTCGCTGTAGATTTTTGGGTAAAATGACTGATGTCTTTACAAAGTAGAATTGGTGACGCAAAAAATAAGCAATCATATGGATTTTTAGGTGCAAAATTGATTATGATTTTGTTATGATTTTTTAAATGTAAGGAGGAAAAAAGGAAAATGCAAAAACGGAAAAACCCCAGGTCCTTAATGGGTTAAAGTGTACCGTTAGATCAAACAATAAAAAAATATTTTTTTTTTATATATCACTCAGTATTTGTATGTGTCTAGCACCTTTATTTTTATTTTTTTATTACACTTTTAATTTAGCTCACTAGTCTGAATTCCTCTCAAAGGGAGGGGATGTGGCCTCACTGTGCAGATCTCCGCCCCCTCCCTCAGTATGCTGTCTGCTCACATCTCCCCTAGCATTAGCATAACTACAACTCCCAGCTTGTCCTTACTGACAGTAGCGGGACACAAGCTGACAGTGGGAGGATTTTTCCTCCAGTGTGAGCCCTGCACTCACAGCTGTCAATCAAGGAAGTGTGTCCATGACATAGGTGATGATGCATGGACACAGCAGGACTAGTATGTGTCCAAGCAGGCGGGGGGGGGGGGGGGGCAGTTGTTTGTCTTTTCTAGTATGAAATACAGAATTTTTTCTAATGAAAACAATTTCAAAACCTATTAGTTTTGCATGCTTTACAACATATGAAAAGTATCTGACCAGTGCCCATTTAAAATCGCTCTATTTTGACCACCTCTAACTTTTCAATTTTTCTGTATACGGGGCTGTATGAGGGCTAATTTGTTGCACCAGGATGTACCACTTTTTAATCGCATTTTATAAATTTTTTGGGGAATCTGATGTGACCAAAAATCAGCAATTTTGGACTTTTTTTTTACGTTTATGCCGTTCACCGCACAGGATCAGTAACATTATATTTTGATAGATATGACATTTAGGCACACGGAGATACCAAATATGTTTAATAACTATGATTTAAACACTTTTTTGAGTAAAATGAGGAAAAGAGGTGATCTTAATTTTTACTGGGGGAAAGGCTTTTTCACATTGATTTTTTCATTTTTTTTTGTCCCTATAGGGGACTTTCTATAGCAATCATTAAAGGGGTACTCCGGTGGAAAACGTTTGTTTTTTTAAATCAACTGGTGCCAGAAAGTTTAACAGATTTGTAAATTACTTCTATTAAAAAATCTTAATCCTTCAGTAGCTGATGGATACTACAAAGGAAATTATTTTCTTTTTGGAACACAGTGCTCTCTGCTGACATCACGAGCACAGTGCTCTCTGCTGACATCTCTGTCCATTTTAAGAAAATCCCAATAACATCTCTGTCAATTTTAAGAAAATCCCAATAACAAACATATGCTGCACTGGTCAGTTCCTAAAATGGACAGAGATGTCAGCAGAGAGCACTGTGCATGTGATTCAGCAGAGAGCTCTGTGTTAAAAAAAAAAAAGAATTTCCTCTGTAGTATTCAGCAGCTAATAAGTACTGGAAGAATTATGATTTTTTAATAGAAGTAACTTACAAATCTGTTTAACTTTCTGGCACCAGTTAACCCCTTAAGGACCGAGGACGTACCGGTACGTCCTTGGTCCTGCTCTCCTGATATAACGCGGGGTTACACGGTAACCCCGCATCATATCACGGCGGGCCCGGCGTCATAGTGAAGCCGGGACCCGCCTCTAATAGCGCGCAGCGCCGATCGCGGCGCCGCGCGCTATTAACCCTTTAGCCGCACGCTCAGAGCTGAGCCGCGCGGCTAAAAGTGAAAGCGAAAGTTGCCAGTTAACTCAGTGGGCTGTTCGGGATAGCCGCGGCAAAATCGCGGCATCCCGAACAGCTTACAGGACAGCGGGAGGGCCCCTACCTGCCTCCTCGCTGTCCAATCGCCGAATGACTGCTCACTGCCTGAGATCAAGGCATGAGCAGTCATGCGGCAGAATCGTCGATCACTGGTTTCCTATGAGAAACCAGTGATCAATGATAAAGATCAGTGTGTGCAGTGTTATAGGTCCCTATGGGAGCTATAACACTGCAAAAAAAAAGTGAAAAAAAAGTGAATAAAGATCATTTAACCCCTCCCCTATTAAAAGTTTGAATCACCCCCCTTTTCCCATAAAAAAAACACAGTGTAAATAAAAATAAACATATATGGTATCACCGCGTGCGGAAATGTCCGAATTATAAAAATATATAATTAATTAAACCGCTCGGTCAATGGCGTGCGCGCAAAAAAATTCCAAAGTCCAAAATAGTGCATTTTTGGTCACTTTTTATATCATTTAAAAATGTATAAAAGCGATCAATAAGTCCTATCAAATAGTACCGTTAAAAAACTTCAGATCACGGCGCAAAAAATGAGCCCTCATACCGCCCCATACACGGAAAAATAAAAAAGTTATAGGGGTCAGAAGATGACAATTTTAAACGTATTAATTTTCCTGCATGTAGTTATGATTTTTTCCAGAAGTACGACAAAATCAAACCTATATAAGTAGGGTATCATTTTAATCGTATGGACCTACAGAATAAAATGTACTATGTAGAAACGGAAGCCCCCAAAAGTTACAAAACAGCGTTTTGCTTTTTTTCAATTTTGTCGCACAATGATTTTTTTTTCCGTTTCACCATAGATTTTTGGGCAAAATGACTGACGTCATTACAAAGTAGAATTGGTGGCACAAAAAATAAGCCATCATATGGATTTTTAGGTGCAAAATTGAAAGAGTTATGATTTTTTAAAGGCAAGGAGCAAAAAACGAAAATGCAAAAACGGAAAAACCCCCGGGCCTTAAGGGGTTAATTTAAAAAAAAGTTTTCTACCGGAGTACCCCTTAAAATTGCTAATACTGTTCAGTGCTATGCAGAGGCATAGCACTGATCAGTATTATGTGTGATCTTCTGCTCTGGTCTGCTGGAAGGCAGTAGTAGTACCTAAAGAATGACAGAAATATTCCTAATAAAGTTTTACAGTAGCTAAAATAAAGTACAGTTTAGAAATTACACTATTAAAATTAATTAATAATAAAAAGTTTTACTAAATTAATAAAAAAAAATATTAGTTTGACAATTACATGGCCCCTTTATCCATTTTTAATATTGCTGCTACATTTTTATGTCCCTGCCCGCTCACATAAATTGGTCCCTGATTGAAACTGTATAAAAATTTATTTCTAAAAAATATTAATTTTGCTACCTACAATTTTTACCATCCCTACTGCATCTTTTTTTTTTGGGGTACAAAACAGAATTTGTAAAAAAGGCCGGCAGGGCCCAAAAAGGCAATTTTCTTCACACAAAGGTAAAAAATGCAGAAACAAAGGGAAAATCTGTGGCAGTTTTTCTAGCCTTTTTTTTTAATTTTTTTTAGGTACGACTGTCCGAAACATTGCTAGGCAGGTGGAAGATGTACCAAATTTATCAAAGTGGTGTATCTTGCTAGACATATTAGACACTATTCTTTTTTGTACACCACCTCTTGGTTGGCTTATGTTAAACCAATATTTGCATCATGTATGTATAAAACCTTGTACTCCATTATTTTGGCTGTAGTTTGTCTCTATTTTTTGTTGTAGTTGCTCTTTAGAGACAAAGTTTTGCGACTAAACCAAATAGAATATCTTCAAAGTGACGTTGAAAGTTGTGATTTCAATTGAAATCATGCAGTGTTCGGGAATTTATGATTTGCGACTTTTCAGTTTGATGCATATTTTGGCGCAACTGCGCTTATTTAGGCACAATTCTACACCAGTCCTGACATGCCTTAGAAACTGAGTGTGTACAGCATTATTAAAAGTCGCACATTTGTCGCAGAGAAATTTGATCAGCACCAGATTTATCAAATGCCCTGCACCATGTAATACATTTGGTGCAAGTACACAGTTTTCACCATGTGAATTAATGGAGTAAAACGTTGTGCACCTCCTCCACGTTTCATGAATACCCCCCAATTTCTTTGCAATCTGATCCATATAAAGCTATACCCCTTTTCTCTAAGTCATGCCCCTTATTTCTAGACTGCAGACAGGGAGGGGGGTATGTATATTTTAATGAGAGGCGGAGCAGATCTTCTGACTGAAAGAGAATTTGGGGAAGATTTATCTAAACTTTTGCAGCGCAAAGGTTGACCAGTTGCCCATATTAACCAATTAGATTGCTTCTTTTATTTTCTAGAGGTCTTTTTGAAAAGTAAAGCAGCAATCTGATTGGTAGCTATGGGCTATCTGCATCTTTTCATCAGGATTTTTTGTTTTGTTTGTTTGTTTTTTAAAGGGGTACTCCCGTGGAAAACTTTTTTTTTTTTTTTAGATCAACTGATGCCAGAAAGTTAAACAGATTTGTAAATTACTTCTCTTAAAAAATCTTAATCCTTCCAGTACTTTTTAGGGGCTGTATACTACAGAGGAAATGTTTTCATTTTTAGATTTTTCTTATGTCATGACCACAGTGCTCTCTGTTGACCTCTGCTGTCCATTTTAGGAACTGTCCAGAGCAGGAGAAAATACCCATAGCAAACATATGCTGCTCTGGACAGTTCCTAAAATGGACAGCAGAGGTCAGCAGAAAGCACTGTGCTCGTGAAATAAGAGAAATCCAAAAATAAAAACATTTCCTCTGTAGTATGCAGCCCCTAAAAAGTACGGGAAGGATTAAGATTTTTTAATACAAATAATTTACAAATCTAAATAAAAGGTAAATTGGGCCTCAAGGTCTTGAACAAATGGCCATAGGATATAGTTTAATATATAGACAACTATTTATTAATATATATATATAAATAAAATACTAGTGGAGATAGGTGTACCAATATTAATATTTATATATATATTAATAAATAGTTGTCTATATATTAAACTATATCCTATGGCCATTTGTTCAAGACCTTGAGCCCCAATTTACCTTTTATTTACATTTAACTATTTTCATCACCTTGGGTATAGGTGATATAATTGGGTAGCCCAGGTCGTATGGTTATTTGATTGACAAGAGCCTCTCCAAACCCACATTGTAATTTACAAATCTGTTTAACTTTCTGGCACAAGTTTTCCACAGGAGTACCCCTTTAATCTCCCCTTTGTGTGTAAGGTATATTTGGCCAAGCAATCAGGTTAAACAAAATTAAAAACTAAAGGAAAATTTGCAACAATAGTTACATAAATGATGACGTAACATATCCGGAAGAATGCATTTACGAATGCCGTATCGGTCCAAAACAATAATTTCACTCCACAATTAAAAATAGTTTAGAATACCAAATAAGGTTAACAATAAAACAATGGAATGAAAAAATGTGCTTAACAAAAAGAAACTGAACAAAATGTTACTGTAGTGTGAACAAAAAAAAGTTCAGACTACAGAATGAAGTAAAAAAAAAACTATGGAATGAAAAAATGTGCTTAATAAAAAGAAACTAAACAAAGAGAAACACATTTTTCCGATGTGCACATGTCTAGAAGGCATATGGAATGACCGAATCTCCTAATACATTCTATAATCAGGCATTCTAACTCTGTTTTGTTGCCATTTTATATCTAATTTGAAATGGCATGTCTTTGCATCCTTTAGATATGTACAACACTGTGTTAATAAAATTCTGCCAATAATAACTTCCTAAATGACTGCAGAATTTTCCCTGACAAACCTAATACCCCTAGAAAGACAATGCAAGCCTTCACAGCTCAGCTGATCCTGCAGCTCCCAGGTATGATAAATACTGATAATGACAATTTAGTCCTATAAGAGCTTTATTACTAACAATCTTTCATCCTTATAGGGCCAGATATTTCCCAGCAGTAAAAGTCACATAGCGTGAAAATGATACAGGGGCTTTAGAAGGTTACATGGTGAGGGACAAATGAATTAGGAATGCCGAGAAAAATTGATTCACTTAAATCGATAGGTTTGTCCTGACTAATCCTTTTCAATGAATATTTGATGGAAGCCTTAATCAGATAAATAATTCTCATCTTATTGAAAGATACACCAGCGTATGGAACAGAAAAGGGGATTCATCATCTGGGTATCCCCCACTGGTTCCCTTAAATGTCTCCTGTGCTGCTCCAAAGCATCAAATGAGGATATTGTTGCTTATGGTTTGATGTTGTGAATATGTGCAATGCACTTACATTATGTACACATGTCCCTGGCCAGCTGTGTTTCATCTTCTTCCAATGATGTCCCACTTGTTCATATGTCCGGGGGATCGACAGCGTGGGAGAACATAACAACATAACTGACATCAGTGCTGTCAACCCACAGTGGGGGAGATTTATCAAAACCTGTCCAGAGGAAAAGTTGCTGAGTTGCCCATAGCAACCAATCAGATCGCTTCTTTCATTTTTCAGAGGCATTTTCAAAACTGAAAGAAGCAATCTGATTGGTTGCTATGGGTAACTCAGAAACTTCTCCTCTGGACATGTTTTGATAAATCTCCTCCTAGTTCATAGCTGGAGCATGCGCAGTGCAACCGCTCCAAGTTTACACCACGAATGCTAAGTTATCAGCCATTTACTGACTTATGGCCACTTCACTGCACAGGATGTCATTACTGACATCAAGACCCTGAGAAGCTCTAGAAGTGTAGTACACTTCACTAGTACTATCTATGTGCTGGCGCTTCCACAATCTGTAGCTTTGCATGCTCGCATAACTAAAGGCATGATGGGTGTTGTAGTATTGCAACAGATGCAGAGCCTGCTACCATCCCAGTCTCGGACCAAAATTTTCTTTTGATGGTCTGGGCCTGCCGATACCTGGCTACCTGGGGGTAGTGCTAGCCATTTAACACTTAACTCTGGCTTAGTAATAGATTAAATCTATCTGACAGCTTCCACTACTAAGCCACAAATAAGTAAAGAAGAAACACACAGACACAGATGCTAACTTTTTAGGTAGGATTGGTAAGCTCCAGGCCCCATCTTGTGTAGCCTCCAGCTTCAATTCAACTCCCAGCTCGCACTGTGCAGCCTGTAGCCCCTCCTCTCCTCATATGCCCAACTTCCGAGTGGTATAGAGCTCAATATACACAGCAGTAGGCAGGGGACATTACTGATGGTGGTGGTGGGGGGGGGGGGGGTTGGGTCAGAAAAGGGGCCATGGGAAAGGGCCCTGCCTGTCACCTGGGTCTGTATAGTAAGTTAAGGATTGATATTCTGTGCGGAGGCAGCGACCTGGGTGACAGGCTGGAGGACAGTGTGCACTGTGGGGAAGTGCTGGGCCTCTAATCTTCTAAGCATGGAGGGCCCTCAAAGTCCAGACAGGGCAGAGGGAGAGGACTGTCTGTGATATTAGCTCATTAAAAAGCTAGCTTTGCTGCCTTGCAAAGGGCTTGTTCTTTTAACTTACATGCAGTGTGGAGTGCAGTAGAAGATTGGGAGAGCCGGTAGCAATGGGCCCTTTAATATAGTTTAGCTGGTATGGGCCCCTGACAGTGGTACTTTCTGCACTGCCATAATGGTGGCCCTGCTAACAATTTTTAAAGGGGTATTACGCCCATAGACATCTTATCCACTATTAAAAGGATAGGGGATATGATGTCTGATCGCAGGGGGGGGGGGGGGTCACTGCAATCTCACCGCAATCTCCGTGCAGCACCATGCATTCTGTGCCAGGCTGCTGCTCTAGTGTCAGAAACCTCTGAGTTTCCGGGACTGGAGATGTGACGTCACGCCATGGCGGGATGTCCCGAGGAGGCATGGCGTGACGTCATGAGAGGGTCTATGACATGAATGGAGGGGGGCATGACGTCATGAGGGGGCATGAAGTGACCTCACGTCTCCTATCCCTTAAACTCAAAGGTTTCAAAGACTGGAGCAGCAGCCCGGCACAGAACGCCTGGTGCTACATGGAGATCGTGGGGGGGGGGGGGGGGGGGTCCTAGCAGTGGGCTCCCTGCAATCAGACATCTGGTTCCCTATACTTTGGATAGGGGATAAGATGTCTATGGTTTTAATAAACATTTTACATCCTGTGTTAATAGTAAACTATTATATTTATTTGTTAATTGGTAACAAGAAAGATAATAAGATAAAGAATGGGATGGATAGACAGAAACTATGTATATGTAAAAGGAAACACTAACTAGATAGCAAAAGATCTTCTACATTTGTCCTAGTAGATACAGGTTCCTTTTTTAAGCAGTACACGTACAGTTCATATGTTTTGGCAAACATTTATGGATAAGTTCATTGACTGTAAACTCTTGTTATAGCAGTGTTATATGGTCTCAGTAATATCTGCTCGAAATTTGTATCATCTTTCTTATATCTGCTGTAATGTATTTGTGTTTGTCTGTAACATTTAGCCAATAAATTTAAATAATTATGTAAAGTGAAGTAGACTTCATTTGAGTTCAATCTTCATTGAGAAAAAGTTAAGGCAAGGAAAAATCAGCATACTGCAAAGGTGCTGTGCAGTAAATCAGACTAGCAAGATGGGCACAAGATATATTTCACACAAGCTCCCACCTGGGGAAGTGTCTGGCGCAGACACATGCAGAGATTTTTATCATTATAATATAATGATATAGTCTCTATGAGGGCCAGTAATTCCAGAACCTCAGCTATAAACCACAGCAGCGGTAACTGCAAAATGTCATATACATAATTGTGTGGAAATTGAGATTTGAAAGTCATTCCATAAATATTTATTGCATTGTCATATAATAAACCTAGGTTCTGTGGCATGTTGGTATGCTAATCCTTTGAGCATCTTTGGTGTGCTTCCAAATAGAAACAGAAAATGGATAAGTCTAGATCTTTCTATCGCTAGGAATTGACTGCTGAATTAAGAGCAGCTTCTTGCTTGGTTTGATGACTTCTCTCCCCGTTCAGCATGATAGGATTCTAATTTATCCTTTTGACATGTTGCCTCTCAACAGCTCTTCAAGCAACAGCCCCCACCCCACTGGGGAATGAGAAACAAGGTCCAGTGTTCTTGCCACAGGAAGACCTCAGGCTGATAAAACCACAACTTCAAAGTCAAGAGCTTGGACAGATAATACAGTTGGAATTTAATAATGCTTTGCCTGTCACGGACAGTGTTATATCTACTACAATACATGGATTTAAAATGGAAGGCAGTGATCCAGTAACACCCATAAACTTGGTGGGAATTGCAAAGGAGATCAATGAATTGTCTTCAAAGCTACTTGTCCCAGCATCCACTGAAGAGGTTCAACAACATACAGTGACCCAGAAAACAGTAGATTCAGATTTAGCTCATACTTGGGTTCCAGAGGCCATAACCACCACTGATATTCCAGTCCAAAGGCAAAAAATCACAAGCAAAATACAACAGATAATGCCAGGTGCAGATAGGAAAAGGACTAGCCATTCTGGTGATCCCAAGAGAGAGGAAGACCGCTGGTCTTTGAATATGGTGGACAGGAAATCCACGCTAAGAGAAAACAGTTGGAGTGCCTTTCTTGAGGAGCCCATTGCAGATTCTTCTGAAGAAGTGTTAAATATTGGTCAGGAATCTGAAGAGCACCAGGTAAACAAAAACATTAATTCTGTTTCGGAAGATGATCACAATTCTCCTCTGTACACATGGCTTTTTAATGATCGGAACATATTAAATTCTGACAAAAGTATTAAAGAATTGGGTAACAACCTGGAGACCTCAACATCCTATGAAAACATCCAGTTTCCAACTATCCCAGTTCAGCTACAGAGTGAATTAAGTATGCTTGTTCCTATAGAAAATAAAAATAGCGCATTGGAAGTCGGTAGCCAACAAAGCAAACCAGGTTCTCTTGGCAATCCAGCAAACACAACAGCTTCAAAACAAAATGTTTTTGCCCAGGAGGAAGCGAGTATGAATATAACTAAAAAACCTTCACTTCAGAAACATATTGAACCTTATAACCTGGTAGGCAATGGCACTGAACACTCAACAGAACTACACAAAGACATAGACAGCCAGCAACGTGTGGAATCTCCATCTGCTTCCAATGATGTGGAGGATAGTAGGGGAATATCACGAAGTAAGAATGCATTCAATTATATAACAATACAAAATGTTACTTTACTATGCATGCACAGGAAAGAAAGAACCTAGAACCTAGCTGCATCACAAAGTCATCATTTTAAAAAAATGATTTTACAGTGTCTTGTTTTTTTATTTTCATTCCATTAATTCATTAAAAGTTGACTTATATAACTTTCTTATAGTGAATATTTTACCTAGATGATTTGTGTTTTTTTTTTTACTGATCAGATACTGAAACGTAAATTTTTTTCTGTTTCTATTTTATGATTGTAAATGTATTACTAAATTTTTAGTACATTTTTATGGGGACTGTCATAGTACCTGAGCTTGCAAAGGGCGGTAGAGAGCTGTGACCATAATGCTTATCCTTGTACTTATCTATGTACTGCTCTCCTATCATTATAATATGGTCTGTGTTGCTCCACATGACAGGAAACCTCAGCTTATTATTAAAGGGGTACTTCAGGGAAGTTAAGAAACATAAAAATGCCCCAAAGCCACCACAATACCTGTTCTGTGTCCCCTGTAGTTATCATGTGGTTTTTGCAGCTCCTTTGGCCCCTGATGTCTCCTAAATACTTTTTCCTTGTTTGCAGCACAGACCTCAACTCCCAGAAGTCAGTGCAGCTCTGTGTTATGGCCAACTGCTTTCACTATCTGTGTGCATGTTCACACTGCAACTCACACACTGTGCATGTCTTTTCTTTCAGACTATCTTTCCCCTAGCAATAAATCATGCTGTGCTCTGAATAGCAGAAGTCAGTGATTAGATTTTCAGCAGAAAGACAGCAGCTATGTGCTCAGTTGTGACTGAGAATATTCACTGCTTTTCTCTCACAGCTCACAAGCTCCTCACGCAGGGAGGGGAGGAGGACGGGAGGTGTGGCTGTGCATCCAGAGCTCTAGACCAAACAGAAATCAGACAGAAATCAGGTTGTGTTGTCCTGAAGGGTGGGGGCTAGGTCTCAGACAAAGTGGATCTAGAAATTACATTTTTCTCTCACTTTCTGCATGTAAGTGACAGCTAAAAAAGGGGAACTGCTCTATATAGCCAATGAATGATATTTAGACAAATACATAGGTTGGTGAGAGGGGGCTATGGGTTAAGTTCCCCAGAGTACCCCATTAAGCTTTGTGGCTAGAGTGAAAACTGCAAGAGCTCAAGATAATTTTATAACATAGATTGTAAAATAGAAAATTGTGGGGGGGGGGGGGGGGGGAACTCACCAACGAATCTTAAAAGTTATGGTCAGCATAAAAACGTAACTAAAAAGGAACCTGTCATCAACTTCCTTCTGTCTGAACCATAAACCATTGGGGCAGTCCCTGGAAGCTTTTCCCCACCCCACTGGCCTTGGTAATAGTACTCTTCTTATACCCATGCAGGGAGAAATCAAGGCTGTTAAGTTGGAGTAATACCTCTGGGGACCACCTAGAGGACATGTGGTTTGGCATAAAAGGTATCAAAGCTTTCTTATAGGTAATGACACATTTCCCTTAAAGTGTTACTTTCATTAGTAAGAAAGAAAAAATGCTTAAATCAGTGTAGTAATGTGCCCTAAGACCTGTATGCATAATGATATGCATGTATTAATATGTAAAATACCTTTTAATCTAAGTATTACTATGATGAGTCTTTCTGAATTCCTCTCAGGGAATTACTTCCCTGGAGTATGATGAGCTACTTCTCTCCCCCTCCCCTCTCCCTTGTCAAGAGGTCGGCACAAACATATTTCAATGCATATTGCCTAAATGCATGCTCTATCTAACTCTAATGCAGCCATGCATGCTCTACATAACTCTAATGTAGCCATGTGAAACTATATAGTGCAGAGACAGAAGAAAAACCTGCATTTTGTGTAAAAAAAAATTACATTTTCACAGCTTTGTGACCAAAGTGCATGCTTTTTATAACCCTAAAACAGTCATGTGAACCTATATGGTGCAAATACACAAAAAATAAGTTCATAAAATGACCAAAGAGAAACCATTTTGCATATAATAATAGTTTTGCACCTTTTATTGTGTCTCAACTGAAGAGGCTGCAAGCTGTCTGCATCTTGTCTGGATCTCCAAGGTGTTCTCCTCACACAGTTGAAAGCTGGATTATACATTGTACTGAGTGATCAGAGGAGAGAGAAAACCACACCCCCACTCCCTCTCCCATTCCCTTTCTTAGTTGTCGGGACAAAAGAGCCCTAGATACCAGGGTTTGTTTTCAAAATTAAAGAGACAGAGACCCCTAGAGGCCATGTTTTTAAACATTTATTTCAGATCTTTTGCAATAACATTTTTTAATGAAGTATATTAGGAAAATGCTTCATTTTTAAGGAAGTATTAAATGGAAAAGAAAGTTGTTTTTAACGAGAGTAACGCTGTAATATGAGTTATCAGAGAATGACGCTCTGTTATCTTTATATGGAATTTACTATAGAGGAAAGTTAAAATACGCATAGTCCACATCTGCCTATTGTGGAATTCTCTGTATTCAGCTCATGTTGAGATAAGCAGTAGACTTGTATGTACATTGCATGTTTTGAAAACCCAGCTATTACGCATGAAAAGAAGTCCTCTGACAGCATAATATTTGCATCAGTTTACTACTTGAATTTTTTTTTATAAAGTGGCAAGAATATAAGTTTTCAATTTGTAAATTGCATTTAGCAGAAAACCATTGTCACCTAGATTGGCCTGTCATAGTGAGAATTGGGTTCTAAAAATGTGTCACTAAAGCAGGAAAATTGTTGTACATTTAAAGAGTTGTGTTTCTAATCATTATCATATTTTCTATTAACACTTTTCAGACTTTTAGAGTCATTTGGCAATACCACCACTCCCTTCATTAACCCTTTAGACCATGACATGTAAAGTATTACCTCACACATGTTGGTTAGCTCAGGGGGCTCATAATGAACATTTTTACAATAAAGTACAGGGCTACCCCCCAAGTTGCAAAAGTGCAATTTTCTTTTCAATTTCTCCCTAAAAATAATATATTTTTTTGGTTTTGCCATACATTTAATGGTAAAAAAAAAAAGGTGTCATCACAAAGTACAATTGGAAAAAACAAGCACTCATATGGCTCTAGGTGGAAAAATAAAATAGTTATGCCTCTTAAAAGGAAAAAGCAAAGATTCTAAGAAAAAATAAAAATGGACATTGGCTGTGTCCTCAAGGCCAAAATAGGCTGTGTCCTTAAGGGGTTAAAGAAAAAATTTCAGCGTGGTAGATTATAAAGACAAAATAATATGCATACTAAAATTGTTTTATGGACTATTATAGACACTGTAGTCCAGATTTACTATTGTTGGAGGCTTTTGCCCCTATTTGGATTTTTTCCCAGATTTGCTTATTTGGAGCATGTTTTGGGAAAATTGTGGCATACCAATAAAAAGGGGTGCATAGCGCTCCAGTTAGGTTTAAACAAACCATTGACAGAAAAATTCTAATATAAAATAACCCACAGTAATTTCCCTACCTACACAATTATCTTATATTTTTCTGACCACTTTATGATTTGTAAAAATAAAACAGCATTTATACACATATGTACTAGAGGCTAGGCTAGATTTATGCTCTGGAATTTCCATCCAAAATTCTGCTTGGAAATTCCGGCGCCAGCAATGGGATTCGGCTGCACGTTGCACGCTATGTAATATTAGCAGCGGATAACCTACCGCTGAAATTCCACCACCAAAAGAATGATCTTGTCCATTCTTTAGGCTAAATCTATGCCACAGACATTGCTGTTTATGGGCTGCTCTCTGTATTTTGGAAAAATTCCATCCAGAGCTTCTGATGAGTGAACCTAGCCAAGTTGTGTGATTTTATGTCCACCGGTCACCATCTCTTGTTAAAATCAATGTCTTAAGACCTATTTTTATAGAAGGAGACATATAACAAATTCACGGTTTGTTACAGTAAAAGGTTAAATTTTGGAGGCAGTATCACTTCCTGGTAAAGCGAATGGAAATGTGTGCTGTTTATCAGGTCCCTGCTGCGTTCAGATGAATTGCCTTTATCCCTTGTTACAAGCTTCATTTAGCAATGAAATCACAGCTTTGATTACAGCTTGGGCTCCCAATAATGAACTTTCTGAAGCTCCATCTCTAACCAGTTTTGCCCACAGCCCACTGCTCTCTGCCAAATTCTCCCTGGTGGGTTTACGTTACATCCACAGTGATAATGGGAGGGGATTTTGTCCTGCAAGAGCAACCATCTGCAGTACTCATCTGCAGGTTTCCATTTTTTACTGAAGTCTGTCCCAAGTGTTATTGCACACACTGATGAGTATGTTAACTTAAATGTTTAATGTGCCAGCAGGTTTATTTTGCATTTACAAAGCATTAAAAGGTAGAAAATAGATGTATGAGGATGGGAGATTGGGATTCTTAACATTACTTACACCTACTGTAATGATTATACAGCAAGCATGTATACTATTTGGAAGTAAGAGTTACATTGAGGGTAATCACCATTTTTTTGTACTGATTCAAGTCAGATACCGATTCCCTTTTTGTGTTTTTATGGGATCAGTCATCATGCCTTAGCAACTTTTAACAATTTAAAGAAATATGCATCATGGCAAGCCACATGGACATAGACACAACAGACTGAAGGCGCCCTATTGACTTCTTTGGAAGAGTTTTTTAGGCATGTCCTGTCACCTGTGCAGAGGTCAGTGTGTAGGATGGGGAGGAAGTGAGCTGTGTCTATTATCTATTGTGAGTGACCTTTCACTGTCATGCTGTATGAGATAATAAGGGTAAGATGCTGAAATGTTTTCTGTACAGTATAGGAAGTGTCAGCTTAGTTGTAAAGGGGTACTCCAGCCTTAATACATCTTCTCCCCATCCAAAGAATAGGGGATAAGATGTACGATCACGGGGGTCCTGCCGTTGGGGACCCCTGCAATCTGTCATTCCGTACCCACCGTTGTGAGCTCTTCGCATCGCTGGAGGCTTCGAGTGTGAAGCGTGACGACCACGGGGCCAGAGTATCATGACGTCATGACTCCACCCCCATGTGACATCACGCTCTGCCCCGTCAATGCAAGTCTGTGGGAGGGGGTGTGGTGGCTGTCACGGAGGCAAAAGCCATGACGTCACGATACTCCGGCCTTGTGATCATGAGTCATCAGACCCAGAGCGATGTTCGCTCCGGAGGCTGATGATAGCGGGGCTCTGCATGAAAGATTCTGGGGGTCCCCAGCGGCGGGACCCCCACAATCAGGCATCTTATCCCCTATCCTTTGGATAGGGGATAAGTTGTCTTAGCGCCGGAGTAACCCTTTAAGTTGTCGAAGATGAGATCAATCATTCTGATGCTATAACACATAATAGATGTGTATACTATAAAGTTTTAAAAGAAAATACTAAACTCACGTTTCGTCTTCTGCTCATATACAGTATTTTACTATTGCATGGAGTATGTAATGGGCTACCGTATTTACAAACTGTCAGCTATGTTTCCAGGCACGAGTCAGAATTAATTGTCCCAGGCAAACATCTAGCTTTGGGCAGAAACGTTGACAAGTTCTTTAATAAACATGTCCACCTAATCCCTTTGTTATTGTGGAGTGGTCATTGATTAAATGAGGACCATTCATCAGACAGAAAGAAGGGGGGTGATATCAAGAGGGGACAGAAGCGTTCAGGCTTGAAATTAGTGTCAGGAAGATGGACTCTTTTCCATTTTTATAGGTATACAGTATGTGTAAGTCTGGCCCTAACCTTCATCAATCAGGAATGGAGGGACAGATATATGAGATTTTAGCTATAACAGCCCTATAGCAATAAGATCCATTATGTCAGAGCTGAACGCACTAGCTTGTACAGCTACTGCACTTCCAAATAGACATGTTTTAAATAAATAGTGCTGTACTGGGGAAAATACAGTATCTAGTAGATCCAAATCCAGTGCCACGGTATGATAGTTAGCAGACCAGTGACAGTAACTATTTATTTCAGGTACTGTACCACTGCAAGAAGAATATGTGACCCAGCAAAAGTATTATTCAGTAGTTTGTCAACTATATGAAACCTAGCAGTTTAAAGAGATCTTGAAGACCTCAGCTTTACAGAGGTAAACTGTATTCTTGTTGCCTGTGGCACATCTTGCTAAAATGATAGACACCACTTGCTGTATTTTTGGTGCATTTTAAGCAACCTCTTTTTTTTGCTAAGCAAACAACCCATACTCCCTACCCCCCCCCCCCCACACACACCGCCTCCCACCCTCCTAGACACTTTTTAAAACTGTCCAGTGAGTTGCAAAAAGTGTTTAAAACACAAAATAACTCTTCTGAGTTATCAGCTTAGATGGAAATTTTGTTGATGAGTCTTGTTCTGGCCTCATCAGCCCCACTTGGTGGACACTATCTGGCGGTACAAAAACTCAAAAATTATAAAATAAGATAGGGCCTAAAACTTAACTTTTAATATCGTGTCTCTAAAAAACACCAAAAACTGTGAGCCAATTACCATGGATAAAAAGCAAGGGGGGTTTGAACCGAAATGTGGGGGTCTACATCGATAACATTTTTAGACCATTCGTTGAGACGCTACCATCGTACCTTCGTGACACTACTGACCTCTTAAAAAAGCTAGAGGACGTATCGGTTGAGGAAACAACTCTGTAGTATCGATGTAGAAGCACTATACTCGTCTATCCATCATGAATTAGGGCTGAGAGCTGTAGCATATTATCTATCTTCTAGGAGAGTTCAGTTGTCATAACATAACAACTTTGTTCTTGATCTGTTAAAATTTGTGTGAACAAAGAACTACTTCTTCTTTAATGGCCACACCTACCACCAACTCAGGGGCACAGCTATGGGGAGCCCCTGTGCCCCCTCATATGCTAATATGGTCCTGGGTTGGTGGAAGGCCACAACTATTTTCTCGGATGAGAGAGAGAAATGATCTAGCCATATTGTGGGTCTGTTTTATCGACGATGCGTTCATCTTGTGGGGGAATCCGGAAAAGGACTTTGTGGATTTTGTGCAGTCACTTAACAACAACGAAATTGGCCTGTTTTTCCCATTTGAGATGCATAAGCAAGAACTAGCATTTCTGGATGTCAAAATATCAAGGGGACCTTATGGTGTTTCGTAAACAAAAACTGCCACCAACAGTCTCCTGAGGTGGGAGAGCTGCCACCCTGGGCCCCTCAAAAAAGGGACAATCAGGGGGCAACATCTCCACTATAGAATAAACTGTTCGGAGATTGGGGAATACAAGGTGCAAGCCCAGGACAGAGCCAGATTTAGGGATAGGGGCATCACAGTAATATGGAACTAGTATATGTATCTCTTTTTCCACCTTTAGGCACAATTTGTACGAGACCACTGCTTGAGGAGGGCAACTTGTGACGGCCATCTCTATGTGTCTGTGGCCTTGTGATGCTCATGTTCTGTGCAGGCTGGAACTTATTTATCCTACAGTTGTATGTAGTGTATGGGGTCTGCGAGAAACCAATTGAAGGACCACTATATAATAGGATAATAACCCATGTGTGTTATTATTATTTTTGGACATTTCAGGTGATACTCCTCGCCATTCTGATGACATTGGTCAATATAGACTGATAGAAACGCATAGAGGGGGTGGATATTAGGTATATATATATGTCTATGATTGAGCATATTACAATTTAATATTGCTATTGATAAATACTGGGCTACATGTGCTTAGGTGGGTTTATTAAGCCTGATTTTTATCCATGGTGATTGGCTCACAGTTTTTGGTGTTTATTAGAGACAATTGGCATCTGTAAGGTGAACATGACATTGGGATAAATGGGGCGTGGACTTGACTTGCCAAAAAAAACTAAATTTTGGGGCACGATTCTGGTTTGAAGTACGCAAAAATTGTATTTATTTATTTTGTCTAAATTTTGACTAGACTTTTGATATGCCAGATCTATCAGCCTTACAAACTTTGATGGATCTGGTGCATTTGAAGATTGTCCATTTAAATGTGCACTGTCTAATAATGAGACAGTTTTAGTAAATCTGAGCCATAGTGTGTGTGTGTGTGTGTGTGTGTGTCCTGGTGCCCATAAAGGATTGTCTTTTAAATACTGACAAAACATATTGATTTCTTAGATATATGCTAGAAGGGAAACTGGATTGGTCAGCTGTTGCATTCTTGGATTAGCTGACCACATCGATGTTGCTCATTGTACCGGTACTATTGCGCTGATGCTATGTAAACAATAATGTTGAGTAATAATTAAAATGTTACTAACTTTATAAACGGAGGAACACTATAACAATGAAACAGTGTTGGCAGCAGCCAGCATAAGTTTATTTTCAGCTGCCTAACCCAATAACATTTGTGCCCCACATAATGATCTTTTAATACCTGTCAATAGTCACTTCTAACAAATATAGAGTATTTGTTGCAGGAAAAGCCAAGATAAGATGTGGTTTTACTGAACAGGATAAAAAATAATACCTGTAATACACCTGTCATGTATTCACACTGGCCTAGTCAATTCTTAGTAAATCTCTTTCTAATCCCAGATAAGTAAGACTGTAGCTTGTGGGCCTTGGGAACATACAATGGTTTAAGATGCAAAGACACAAAAATAAGTCTTAACGTTCAGCAAGTGATTTGTGGCAAAATATCCATTAGTGATATAAAATAAGGTCAGAGGAGTAGTAAACTGGAGTGTCTGCACCCAAAGCAGATTTTGGAATAGTTCCCCATACTATTTGGCATTTATAATACATGTGTTATTATAATGTTCTTATGTGACTAGTCTATGTGAGACTGCTACCTCTGCACCCTGTATAACTTTATCCTAAATAAAATTTAAAAGACTTTTTAGACTTTAACTTTTTACTTCCAAGCTATTTAGTAGTACTAAAGATGACTCTTCTAATGTTCGGCTATAAACGTTTTAGTGTTAGTTTATGTTGATAAACAATGGAGTAAATCGTATTTTACTTGACATTGTTATTGGAAAATATACATAGCCAATGGTTTGGTAAAATGTTATGTCCTCCAGTATTTAACCCACGGTGGATACTTGAAAAACCCCACTGCACATAAGAAAGACATCATCCACAGTAGGACAGATTTATTGCTCCATCTGCTCTGAAGCATTTATTGGCCATTGAGTCTTTTTGTTGGACATTAGACGTGCATGTAAAAAAAAAAAAAAGAAAGGTTTAGGAATCTTAAAAGTGATAACTCATGATGGTACAGAAAGAAGGGCATTAAATGCGAGAGAACTCTTTAACCACTTCCTGCTTTGCTCTATTATTGTTGTGGAAACTATGCATTTTCCATGAACTAACATACAATTACAGCGCTCAGACGACACATGCTCAGGAGTTAGGCTCCATCAATTGTCAGTACTGACTATGTTATAGAGTTACTGTGAAAACTGCCAAGTAGAGCCGAGGTATGGTGACACACACAAACTGAGGACAAGTGTAGTGCTGTTTTCAAAGGAAAGCAGCTGTGTTTTTCTTATATGGATAACAAACTAGGTGTCAGCAGCACTGAAGAAGTGGATCCGCTGAACCTGTGTGGATTATGGTGTGGGCCGTACCAGGGAGTGGCATCTAAGGTGCCACTGGTATTCACCAGAGCCCGCTGCAAAGTGGGATGGACTTGCGGCAGGCAGCACCCAGGTCGCTACCCCTGGCACGACTTGTCCACACAGGCTGCCAAGGTGACACTTAGCACTGGAAGGATGAAGCAAACTTGTAGTCAAGAAAAGCAGAAGGTCAGGGCAGGCGGCAGAGGATCATAGTCAGGAACGAAGCAAGGAGGTCAGAACACAGCAAGGCAATACAAAACAGGAACGCTCTCTCTTGGCTAATGAGCACAAAGATCCTGCAAGGGGAAACAGGAAGTGCTGACCCTTATAGTGTCAATGAGCAGCAGTAACCAATTAAGGGCGTACTGGCCCTTTAAATGGCAGAGAGCCGATGCGCACAGGAATAACGGCCTGGCGCTCGCATACGGGTGCGTCCCGCGATGCAAACCGAGGCACCGCCAGCAGAGGAGGGCGGGCAGCAGGGTGCTCATGGCCAGCGTGTCTGGTTGGAACGCTAGTTGTAACACTAGGCTATGTCCTTTAGGGGTTAATGTCTGAACTCCTTAGGACACAGCCCATTTTGCCCTTAGGATACAGCAAGTTTCCTTGCCTTCTTTTATTTTTCAATCCACAGACCCATATGAGGGCTTGTTTGTTGTGCAACCAATTTTACTTTGTAATGACACTTTTCATTTTACCGGAAAATGCATGGTGCAAAAAAAATATATACATATATATATTTCTGGGGGAAAACTGAAAAGAAAACTGCCATTTTGCAACTTTTTGGGGGGGGGTTTCATGCACTTATGGATAAAATGACATATTACCTCTATTCTGTGGGTCAATAATATTAAGGATGCAATTTTGCTTATATGTGACTTTTTTTTAATCGCTATTAATTTTATATGCACAGACCTGCACAGAGCAGGTAAGTGAGCCTTAACCCCTTAAGGACCAGACCCATTTTGGCCTTAAGGACCAGAGCGTTTTTTGCACATCTGACCACTGTCACTGTAAGCATTAATAACTCTGGGATGCTTTTACCTTTCATTCTGATTGTTTTTTCATGACATATTCTACTTTATGTTAGATGTAAAATTTTGTCAATACTTGCATAATTTCCCTGGTGAAAAATTCCAAAATTTGATGAAAAAAATTTAAAATTTTGCATTTTTCTTACTTTGAAGCTCTCTGCTTATAAGGAAAATGGACATTAAAAATAAATTATATATTGATTCACATATACAATATGTCTACTTTATGTCAGCATCATAAAGTTGATATGTTTTTACTTTGGAAGACATAAGAGGGCTTCAAAGTTCAGCAGCAATTTTCCAATTTTTCACAAAATTTTCAAATTCGGAATTTTTCAGGGACCAGTTCAGTTTTAAAGTGGATTTGAAGGGCCTTCATATTAGAAATACCCCACAAATTACCCTATTGTAAAAACTGCACGCCTAAAAGTATTCAAAATGACCTTCAGTAAGTGTGTTAACCCTTTAGGCGTTTCACAGGAATAGCAGCAAGGTAAAGGAGAAAATTCAAAATCTTCATTTTTTACACTCGTATGTTCTTGTAAACCCAGTTTTTGAATTTTTGCAAGTGGTAAAAGGAGAGAAATCTTCCTAGAATTTGTAACCCAATTTCTCTTGTGTAGGGAAATACCTCATATGTGTATGTCAAGTGTTCGGGGGGTGCAGTAGAGGGCTCAGAAGGGAAGCCCCTATGGTGCCAGGACAGCAAACAAAACCCACATGGCATACTATTTTGGAAACTACATCCCTCAAGGAGCGTAACAAGGGGTACAGTGAACCTTAATACCCCACAGGTGTTTGACGACTTTTCGTTAAAGTTGGATGTGTAAATTATTATTTTTTTTTTCCACAAAAATGCTGGTTTTCCCCCCAAATTTTTATTTTTACAAGGGGTAATAGGATAAAATGCCCCCCAAAATTTGTAGCCCCATCTCCTATGAGTATGGAAATACCCCATGTGTGGACGTCAAGTGCACTGCGGGCGCACTACAATGCTCAGAAGAGAAGGAGTCACATTTGCAAATTTTGATGAAATGGAGGGGGGCATGTCGCATTTAGGAAGCCCCTATAGTGCCATAACAGCAAAAAAAACAAAAAAACACATGGCCTACTATTTTGAAAACTACACCCCTCAAGCGCATAGGCCCACATTTATTATTGCACTTGCGCTCCCGTTTTCACACAATCTGTGACTTTTTCCATGTTGCAGCTCTGCGCACTAATTTATTTATATTCCCCTATTGAAGTATTTTTCTGAAGTGTATGTCTGAAATTGAAATAGCGAGAAAACAGAGTGTGGCTAGAGCAGTGTCGAGGCACCTGCCAGATCTCTCATGGTGCTCATCAAGGCCTTCCACGGGAAGCTGATTTGACGCATATACCACTATCACTAATGTTTAAATAATGCTGTCAGTTTTGACAGCAACATCTTAAATGGGCACTGTCAGATATAAAAAAAAAATGTATATGCTGTACATTTTGGCAAAACAATAGTTTTTCAAATATATTTCTTTAAAAAAGAAATCACATTTTATTAAAGAAAACTGCCTTTGAAAATCTCACCAGCAAAATGAGCGTGTCCAAGGGTCATGGACACGAGATGGCTGATTGACAAGGCTGCAGGAGGAACGCAGCCTGCAGCAACACTGCTGTATCACAGAGTTTTACCAATCATGTGCCTCCAGCTGTTGCAAAACTACAACCCCAAGCATGCCTGGACAGTCAAAGAATGTCTGGGCATGCTGGTTGTTGGGGGGGGGGGTGGGGGGAAGAGTCATTACAGTGCAGGCAAAAGATTTACATTGACAAAATGGAAAAGACATTGAGCAGCTGTAATATGCTATTTTTTTTTGTGAAATATCAGTGATAGAGACATACAAATTACATGAACATGATCATGATGAGGTAATGAGTAATATATAACAGTTTTTTGTGAGATCCGACAAGTACTCTTTATCAGTTAAAATAGCTGGCAGCGTAGATCACTCTGTGCCAGTTATTAGTGGCGGCCCTTGAATGCTATAAGCAGCCAGGTAGGAAGCAGGCTTAAGTCTTATGCCCACTCTATACACTGTTAACAGGGCCCAGGATAAGTACACTCAACAAGTTAACCTCTACTGGTGTTCTACTGCTCCTCAGACATCTGCCCCCTGGGTGTGGTGCCCCCTGTGCACCCACCTCGATGTGACCCAGCTCTATTTGAAAAGACATTTGCTTGAATCTCCAAGTTCACCTTTTACATATTCTCAAGACTGTTTCGGCCACTTATCAGGACTGGATAAAGACATGTTGCAGCTAGGGCTGAATGTCAGGGTGTTTATTTATTTAAGTGGCTTCTTTTTGCCTAGCTCTGTTTAGTACTGTTTGATCAATAAAGATGGAATGGGAGACATGTACTGTAAAAGGGCAGCTTGAAGCTTGTCTGACACTAACAAATGTTCAGAAGCTGCACAGTCTTCAATTCACAAAGTCACAAAGCTGCTATCTGACTTATCCAGGAGGATGGGAGCCTGTAAAAGCATCATATGAAATCTTTCAAGTTGGGCAGCTTTATGATATGTTTTCTAATACAATTTATGAATTCTGTCAGAAACATTCACTCATTTGGATTGTTGTCATAAACATCTGATGGAAATGGAAAAGGGATTTATCATATATTGGATCAATTGTACATTGACGGTTCACCATTTTCCCTCCATTGTTATGAGGCCGAAATAAATATTTTACTGTTGTTTTATATTATGGAAAATGCACAATGGAATATAAACTGTATCTCCATAAGAGTCTACACTGTACCTTTTATGAAGGCATACAGTACAGATGTTTTTCTGTTGCATTTATTCACTATCTGGCAGGTACAAACGATAACATGATCAGTAGGTTTAGCATTACAGAAGTATTTCTTCTAGGGGAGAATATCTCCATAATAAAGTGCCATATAAAGGCAAAGGAAAAGTTGCCCAGTTGCCCATAGCAACCAATCAGATTACTTCTTTCATTTTGCAGAGGCCTTGTTAAAAATGAAAGAAGCAACCTGATTGGTTGCTATGGGCAACTGTGCAACTTTTCCTCTGGACAGGTTTTGATAAATCTCTCCCTATGTGGCTTCACATGTAGGGGAGAATAAAGGGTGGCATTGTTTTCTATTTTGTGTAGTGGTAATGTGTATGTGCACAAACCTTATCAAATAGTTACATGGTTTTTTAAAGTACACTTCATTGCGCCATGTTGTATGGCTCCCCTTCTGTGATTTTTAAACCTATTGGCCCAAAATGTGCAACTTTTTACAAATTCTGTCTGCAGCCAGTTTTATTAGCCAGATCTGGGCTGGTGTAGATTTGTGACAAATAGAGGGCTTTGTGCACATGATCACTGCAAAAAGTGATCCAGGCTATGGCAGCTACAACATTTTTGAAAAAGCATCTAAAGCAAAAGTTGTAATAAAAGGTATTTAAACATCAATTGTTACACATCAAGTGACAAATCAAAACCACAAAACAGAGTAAAACCAATGAATTTTAAAGGAAGAAGGAATATAACCCTTTCCCATAATATGCCATAATATGGAATCACCATTCACATGGCAGAATTTTTAAGCAGAATAGGGCAGAAAAATTCCGCTTAGAAATTTAATTGCAGCATACTTTTATCGTTTTCAATGGGATTCTGCTGCACCATGCAGAAATTTCTGCAATTCTGATTCCGCACTCTCATATGTCTTTCTGCGGGATCTGCGCGGTCAGGTATTCCCGTCTATGTAGGCAGCGCATTCAGTCCTAGCGCCAGCAGAACCTGCAGCCTGCGGAATGTCCGTCGAGTAAACATACCCTTAGAGGGTGTTAACAGAAATGCCCAAATCACAAATGACATAAAGCAATGTTTAATAGCTAAACATACTGGCTGTATGAAACATCCATCAAACAAAGAAAAGTAAATCATTTTCTTTTATTGACTTATCTTTTTCCAAATGAAATAGAGGAAACATTCTGGAATCACTCAATGTTAAGAAATTAATTATGAAATCATAAGAAAAAGTCTAGTATGTTATTGTTTTAAAGACACCGGAATTTTTTGAGTCATGGACTTTACCAATGGTAAGCAGCTTTGTTGAAGAGCAGCTGACAGGGCTGTACACACAATGCTCTACACTCCAAGATCACTTCTTTTTAGCGCACTGTAACTGTAGGAATTTTATAATGCTTTCCCATTGATAAAATTGATGACTTGATTGATGTTGCCATATTTTCTATCAATGAGCCAGGTCCCGCAACTTGGTAAGGCCTGCAAGCACTTTACTTTATAACTCCAGACTAAATAAAATTTACTTGTGTCTGCATTTCTTTTAGACATGCAAATTACAAGGTGATTCCATTTTTCCTCTACATGATCTGGAAAAGGATATGCCACTGATAAAATAACCTACTTTTATTTGTTTGAGGGAAGTTTCATAATGCCAGAATGTTCAGCTATTCATCAAACATTATATCTGTGATTTGTGTAATTGCTTTAAATTGCTATAAATAAGATGGGTAACCATCCTCTAAGTGTGGTGTTTTTGTAATTTTTGCCACTATTCATCAATAGAGGCGTGTTGGCCCCCTCCATACATCTCTATGGGAGAGCTTGAGATACAGCGTTCCGGTATCTCCAGCTCCCCCATAGAGATACATGGAGGGGGTATGTCGGCCACAGCTTTGTGCCGTGGTCAACACACTGCATTCATGCAGAGAGCCAGGGTGCCGGGCAGGAGATTCCACCTGTCCTTCAGATAGGGGATACGTTTTTGTATACTGGACTACCTTTTAATAGTGTGAATATGTGGCACCAGAGAGCAAGCCCTCATCTTTCTGGAGGAGAAACATTTGCATTTTTCCCCAGTGGATCATTGAACATCATATAAGACTCCACACACATTAAGGGGGGCATTTATCAAGCCTCCCCCAGAGCACAGGCTCGCTGGATTTATGTAGAGACGGACGCATCTACCAAAATCTAGCAAGATTGTGTGCCCAATGTGAATATATTTTCAAATGATAAATAGCCCCTAAGTGATAATGTGTGCTTTGCCCTAGGAATTTCTCCAAGTTGTGGTCCCCAAAATAGCCATGGATTGGCAGCGGCAGCACTGATACTGCAGTAACATAGTCAGGAGAAGAGCTGAAGGACCTCACTTGGAGAATGGTCAGGTATCTGACAACCAGAGGACAAGGTGGGAGTGTAGTCAGGAACAGAGTCAAGGGCCAAAAAAATAGTTTTTGTGAACACAATCTCTTGAATATGAATTTCATACATAGTTAGTATGGTCGAAAAAAGACATATGTCCATCAAGTTCAACCAGGGAATTAAGGGGTAGGGGTGTGGCGCGATATTGGGAAGGGATGAGATTTTATATTTCTTCATAAGCATTAATGTTATTTTGTTCCAGGAATGTATCTAATCCTGTTTTAAAGCTGTAAATTGTTCCAGCTGTGACCAGTTCCTGAGGTAGACCGTTCCATAAATTCACAGTCCTCACGGTAAAGAAGGCGTGTCGCCCCTTGAGACTAAACTTTTTCTTCTCCAGACGGAGGGAGTGCCCCCTCGTCCTTTGGGGGGGTTTAACCTGGAACAGTTTTTCTCCATATTTTTTGTATGGGCCATTAATATACTTATATATGTTTATCATATCCCCCCTTAAACGTCTCTTCTCAAGACTAAACAATTGTAACTCCTTTAATCGCTCCTCATAGCTAAGATGTTCCATGCCCCATATTAGTTTAGTCGCGCGTCTCTGCACCCTTTCCAACTCCGCAGTGTCCCTTTTATGGACAGGTGCCCAAAACTGAACAGCATATTCCAGGTGAGGCTGTACCAATGATTTATAAAGGGGGAGTATTATGTCCCTGTCCCTTGAGTCCATGCCTCTTTTGACACATGACAATATCCTGCCGGCTTTGGAAGCAGCAGCCTGACATTGCATGCTATTCTGTAGTCTGTGATCTACAAGTACACCCAGATCCTTCTGTACCAGTGACTCTGCCAGTTTAATCCCCCCTAAGACATACGATGCATGCAGGTTATTAGTACCCAGATGCATAACTTTACATTTATCCACATTGAACCTCATTTGCCAAGTGGATGCCCAGACACTTAGTCTATCCAAGTCATCTTGTAACTTATGCACATCCTCTATAGACTGTACCGTGCTACAAAGCTTGGTGTCATCTGCAAAGATAGAAACAGAGCTGTTAATACCATCCTCTATATCATTGATAAATAAATTAAACAACAGCGGTCCCAGTACTGAACCTTGGGGTACACCACTAACATCTCACCTTGGGGTACATCTCACATTTATTTCTCCTGCTACATAGGATATTGTATAAAAGCAAACCATAGAGAAAGTAAATATAATTATAATAAAAAAGGGTTAAACAATGAAAAACATTTTGGCTGTTTTTATTAGGTATAAAATAATATATTGTACGGTATTTCCAAATAGAAAAGTTTTCTTTATGGGACCTAAATGCAATCCTTCTTACAGGTGAAAGAGAAACAAAGTAAGGAGATGCTCTATAGGATTTTGAATGACAGATATAGTACACAATTGTGTGAAATGATATACATTTTGTCAGAAGGTCCCAATAAAGAGTGGACAGCTATAAATCTTACTATATTTGACATCTGGGATTGTTATACTTAATGATAGGTGTTTTTGTTGCCTTTTTTGTGTTATTGGATTTTGGGATGTATACAGATCTAGTAGTACATTATTATTATATTTTCCATCCCTAATTTCTCACCTATCTCTTATTATCTTCCTTGCTGCAAAATTTTTGTGTACATTCCATTACTATTGCCAGTATACATCCTCCTATTGAAAATCTGTATGTGTAATTTGTAACTAGGTCTTTCATGTCTAGTAAGCAGGTTTTTAGTAAAAGTATACTGAATCCTATATTTGGTACATATGGAAAACTTCACAGTTCTCAAGCAAAGACAGGTGTCAAAGATTGTCACCAACAATACCTCTTAACTAAACTTTACTATTTGACAGTTAAGCTACTAATGGGAAACCTCTTGAAAATATATTGTATTCTTTTACCTTGGGTTAGAAATATAATACAATTTAACGCTTTTCATTGTTCATTTTTAGGATTACTTGGCAATGAAGGAGCTGAGAAATCTAATCGCCTGGAAGAGATTCACCAAGAAAATAGCTATGGTGTAGACCGTGAACATAAAGCAATATCAACACAATCACCATCTAAAGACTCCCTCAGCTATAAAAGAATAGAAAATTACAACATTAAAACAAAAAGAAAACAAAGTTCTGTAACCCCTGAGCCAACCGCAGGCCAACTTATATCAGTGGAAATGCATCCATTTGTTACCAAGCTTCCTAAAACTGTGTTGGAGAGAAAAGTTCTCAGTAATGAAGATATGGATGGGTTCTCGGGTGATTCCACTGTAAGAAAAGCAGAAGTGTCAAAACCACTGTATTCAACAATAGCAGCTCAGCTATCAGATGATTTTTTCTTTCCAACAGTACAAAATCCAACATCAGTTCGAGAAACTGATATAAGAGTGAATGAAAGTGAGAGTCTATATACAAATTTTCAGGAAAGGCAAGGCAGAGAGAAAACTTTCTCTGAAAAGTTGGCATTATCTTTCAAAGAAAGCAAGGATCAGTCTCAAGAAAAAGAATTGAATACATTCCATAATTTTAGCGTATCAGTAACAAAGGTTCCTGACATCTTTAGAGAACAGGATTCCAATGTGCTGAATACACTTCCATTTTCAAATCATGATAACCATCTCCAGAGTGAAACAATGGAGACTCTCCAAAGAATCTCTCACCCAACTATTCACACACGTAACCTGCAAGAGGTAGACAAAGATGTAACTCTGCCAACTCCTTTATCACCAAAAAGTACAAACTCTACTTCATTACTTATACAAAGCGTTGCTACTGACATAGAAAGTCACGCCTCAGACTTCAAGAATAATGTTGAGGTCACAAAATCTAATGAAGGCGTGCATATAACTGAGATGGTAACTGAAGAAAACGAAGTTTGGACCACGTCTACGGAATATATTAACTCAATTCTGGAAACTGACCACACTTCTGTTGCCAATTCAATCAATCTGAGCACTCACTATGACATTACTGCGGAATCTAGTGTGAAAATTGTGAGCCAAACATCAAAACCGCATTTAAATGTTAACCCGCATTCAACATCAACTATGTTACATGGGCAGAAATATGCTTCAGAATTTCTAGATAACCTGGTAACGGAACCAACAAAGCTTTTGAAGGAGTCAAGTACTCTACCTTCAAAGGATTTTATGAACAATATGAATCATGGAGCAGAAGAAAATAATTCTAAGATCAGTTCTTATTTCTCGTCTACTGTTGACCCCGGGACCAATTTTCTTCATTCACTGTTGGAGTCCACAGAAGGCAATGACTTGGATGAAACAGTGTCTCTGGAGAAGGGAGGTGAAGTGGGAAGTGGTGGAGAAGACAGTGCTCAGTGGTTGTTTGAAGATCACAGTGCACAAGGTACAGTATCAATTTTTTCCTTTTAAACCGTCCATATTTATATCAGTGCAATAAAAGGATGCCTAAGATAGGGATTTGAGAATGCGCTAACCTCCCTTGGTCCGTGAAGTTTAGCAGAATATTAATTAATTTTATTGCCCCTAGCATCTTCTCAATTGTAAGCAATCTTACTACAAGTTTACCTTTTTCTTTTGTTCCCTAAACTCGTGCAGTTTTTAATGTAAGGCAAACTGCCCACCCACAAATCTGCTTCACCACCATCTGCAGCTACTCTTCTAGTTCGATAGCTTTATTCAACTCTCTTCTATACACTGCTGACCAATGTTCCCCTTTCTTGAACAAGTCATTGTCCTCCACTGGATGCTGGTGACTGGGTACAGTGGGTATCTCTCACAGTGAAAGAGTATTACTGTGTGACAAGTACTGTTCCTTTGCTGCTAAAAAGGGGTGATTATCCAATTTAGTGGACAAAACGTAAAAACAGAGGATTCTTTTTTAACCCATTAATTTTAATTAATTAATTAACCCATTAAGCCCTAGAAGGCCGTCTACACACACCCAACCCCCCCCCCCCCAACCTCATCCACACCCAATAGCTACTATTTGGTGATGAATTGTTTCATTCTGTATACTAGCAAATGTACACTAGTTTCTGTATATCTTTGCACTTATCAAGATACAGAGAGTCAGTAATGGAAAATCAGGAGTTGGTAGGAATAACACGTTAGATAAAATAAATTCACCCCAAAAAAATCATACAGGATGCCTTATATCTTTCTCTTTTCGTTACCTTCTTGTAATATAGCTAGATAATCATAATAATAAGCATACAAACAATTTCATGGCCACCGAGGGAGATGTACACCCAAAGTACCATATTAGATAAGATAGGATGTTGTTTTATAATATATATTGCTTTCAATATACTTGGATATTATGTACATACTCTTAAGGGATTAATCATAAAATCCAATATAAGGATTGAAGTTGGTTAAATAACAAAAAACTCAATTCTGGAACCCAATTAACCTTCTACTACACCATTCTTCTCCCTAGCAGTAAATACATTTAGCACTTGGCATCTACCAGTGGATCCATATGTCCAGGTGACAATGTTTCCATAGCAACTATGGCTATACACTTTGCTTTCTGCCAATCAAAAAGGGGTAATGTTGCAGCTGCATTCTGTTAATGAGGCCCAGCGAGCCCATTCTAAAACCATCGTAAATTTAATAAGGGTTGGTATACTCCCTGTAAATATTCCCAAAATAACTGCTTCATTTTTATCTGCAAGTCTTGACATTTTTATGGCAGTTGCTTCTGTGAGTGGATTATTAGTAGAAAGATTTACAATACACATCAGTAATATGACACATGTGGCAAACTGTACTGCAACACAGCATGCATGTAATGGCTGAGCCAAACGCCCACTCCTTTATGTTGTGAGTTATGGTCAGGCCTGTACATTTCTTCCCAACTCAGGAACCAAAGCCAAATGTTCTGAGCCAGTGCAAAAATGATATGCAAAATTATTTCTTGTGGGTTGCCTGATATAAGGGGAACTCAGGTGGGAAAAAAATGTTTTCAAATCAACTGGTGCCAGAACGTTAAACAGATTTGTAAATTACGTCTATTTAAAAATCTTAACCCTTCCAGTACTTATCAGTTGCTGTATACTTCAGATACTACAGAGAAATTTGTGAAGTTCTTTCCAGTCTGACCACAGTGCTCTTCACTGACGCTTCTGTCCGTGTCAGGAACAGACCAGATTAGCAGAGGTTTTCTATGGGGATATGCTTGTAATCTGGACAGTTCCTGACACGGACAGAGGTGTCAGCAGAGAGCACTGTTGTCAGACTGGAAAGATCTTCACAATTTTCTCTGAAGTATACAGCAGCTGATAAGTACCAGAAGGCTTCAGATTTTTAAATAGAAGTAATTTACAAATCTGTTTAACTTTCTGGCACCAGTTGATATGAAAACATTTGTTTTCCCCTTGTTTCCACCAGAGTTCCCATTTAAGCCACTGTAATATTAATGGCTAAGAAAACCATTTCATTCCTACAGGATATTATTAATTTACAAAGCAATCTACAACTAACCACAAGTGATTTGTCCATCACAGACAATTAGTATTACTAAGCGAGCAAGCAATGTCTTCTACATTTACCCAGGGAGACCAAGCTGCAACGGCAGTGCCCACTATGCCAATATTTTAATGGCAGTGTCTGTGACATTATTATAGTTATTTAACAAATGTCATGGATAGGCCAAAAAAATTGTCTGTAATTAGATGACTAATGATGTCACTATGGCTAGATTTACATATAAAAACAATAAGGATATGCCTATAGGTGGCCAAAGGGGATTTCTGGGAGAAGATTACTTGCTGAAGATAAAAGTACATATGAATAAACTGAACATCACTCAGTGATAGTTCTTAGGAAGGTGCAATATTCCTCTTTATTTAGTGAGTCTAGAGAAGTATTTTAAGGCCATATATGATTTAATGGAGATGTCTGATCATACACAATCTCATCCATACAATAGTTGTGATCAGCTGATCACTGGGGATCTGGCTCTCGATACCTCGCCAGGGAAGTTCGAAGATATTCTTGGCAGGGAAATTCCAGCCATGCATTTTCTCCTGCAGATACAATGTATTATTACGTGTGAAGAATGGTTATCTAAATGCAAGAGAGAGAGCTGTAGCTTGGTAACTGCTCTCCACCCTGGCTCATGGAGGGGGTACTAAGTGATAAACCCCTCTTTATGATGTTTATATGCCTTCTTAGGCAATGTGAATGTCCTGATGGAACAGTCCCTTCTTGAAGGATGGTGTCTAATTCAAGGTGACAGACAATCCAGCCTACTTGTTCATGAGATGTAGCTCTGGTATTCAATGTCACATGGTATTAAGTAAGATGCTGTAAAGCAGGGTCGAGCCTAGGGTCATGGATGCCTGGGTGCAGGTTGGTTTTGGTGCCCCCTGGTTGGCGTGGTTATATAAATAACTCCTCCCCTTCACAAATGTTAAAGGAACACTCCAGGGCAGGTACCATAACTACCTCAGCTAAATGAAGATGTTTTGGTGCCAGAAGGCTCCTGGCACCACCTTAAGAAAATGGTTTAATTAAACTCTGAAGGTGAGATGACATCAGGGGTTGTCATGGTACCTGGAGTGCTCTTTTAAGGGGCACCATGTACTGTATTTAAAGGTGAGGGAGAAAACATACACTTTATTCAGTGGTTATGGGTATTGAGGGGGCACTGGGTAGCACAAACTTTAATTCACAGGTTAAAGGGTTTGGCCACTAAAATGTTTTATTTAATTAATATGCCCAGGCTGCATAATAAAACCAAAAAAGCTTCTACTCACTTCCCTCGCTCCTTTTCTGGCCCAGACTAGTGCCCCAGTTCTGGGGGAAAAAATGTAACTCCTTGAACACGTGGTCAGCCCCCCTACAGATGTTTGCCTCAGGGGGGCTCTGCTGTAAAGTGTTCTGTGAAGAATGCGAATGTAAATTCTTGTACTGTAATTTTTCCGATATCTTTATTTTCATGCAGAGTACACATCATTTCTTCTGCTTCTTGTACTTTCTTAATTTATTTGATCATTTCATTGTTTTTATCAATCATGTTTCCTTAACTCCTCTATTGATACTTCTTAATGTCATTATAATTTCATTTCCATCAGTGTTTCCTTTTTCTTCGCCTTATTTCATTTGTCTCGATATTTTATTATCTAACTCTCTCCATCTATTTGTCTCTTTCCTATTTTCAGCTCCCATTCACTTCCCTTCTGTTCCGAGTCCCATTTATCACTGTCCTTGTCACAAATGCTCTCTTTACTTTCTCATTGCCCTTTCTTCATGCTGCTGTCCTCACATCTCCCAGTGACTTCGAGCAAATATGTTCTCAGTGACAAAATAAAGAATGGCAGATAGCAGTAAACCATACATTACGGTATTTTACTGTTTTATTGCCAAAATCTTTAGTGTATAACAGATAGTAAATGTAAAATTGTCTTAGATTGAAAATGTAGTATTCCGAATTTTACTTAGCAGCTGAACATTATAGCGTGAATGGCGTTGTTAGCTAGAAATTGCACCTTTATTCCTTTCCTTTCATCATTTTTTTTAATGTCTAGCATTTTACTCTGCAGTGTGAGACATTGTGCAAAAATTTGGCATGGTCCAGTATGCCAAAAACAGTAATATAAAATAAATAAAATAAAATAATATTACATGGCATCTATAATGAAAAGGAAAGGTTGAGAGACTGACAATTCATTTGCAGTTAAAAGGGAGAAGCTTTACTTGACAACATACAGTCCTGAAAACATTTACCAATCAGCCATAACATTGCTACGTCTGACGGGAAGGTTAATAACATTGATTATCTTGTTCCAATGGAAATGGACAAGGGGTGGAATATATTAGGCAGTAGGTAAACACAGTCAGTTCTTAAAGTTGATGTGTTGAAAAAAAAAAAAACTAAGAAAACATAAGGATCTGTTATATGTTGAGAATATTGATATTACATTTCAGGATTAGTCTTTTCCATATTTTCCCCATTTTATTTTTACTCTCTATAGCAAGTGTCCTTATCCTTGCATTCAAGTTTTAGCTTAAAGGGGTATTCCAGGCAAAACCTTTTTTATATATATATCAACTGGCTCCGGAAAGTTAAACAGATTTGTAAATGACTTCTATTAAAAAATCTTAATCCTTCCAATAGTTATTAGCTTCTGAAGTTTTCTGTCTAACTGCTCAATGATGATGTCACGTCCCGGGAGCTGTGCATGATGGGAGAATATCCCCAAAGGAACTGCACAGCTCCCGGGACGTGAGTCATCAGAGAGCAGTTAGACAGAAAACAACAACTCAACTTCAGAAGCTAATAACTATTGGAAGGATTAAGATTTTTTTAATAGAAGTAATTTACAAATCTCAGTAAAAAAGATGAAGCGGAGCACTCACCAGACCTTGAATGCAGATGGATTCTATTGACCGGTTCGATCAAAGGCACATCAGGGGGGGAAGGTGGTACAGACAGGGGAGTGTGACTTAGAGACGCGGGAGTATCCTCTCGGTGACGGACCATTGCGCGCCAAAGCGCTTCTCCATTCCCGGTCTGGAGAAGCGCTTCGGCGCGCAACGGTCAGTCACCGAGTCTCTAAGTCACACTCCCCTGTCTGTACCACCTTCCCCCCCTGATGTGCCTTTGATCGAACCGGTCAATAAAATCCATCTGCATTCAAGGTCTGGTGAGTGCTCCGCTTCATCTTTTTTACTGGAATTTCACATTGTCTATCAGCGTGGTAGCACCTGTATGTACCTCCAGCAGTTGCAAGGGGAGAAGCAATCAAGGGTCCTAACCTTTCCCGTCCTTTCCATATACAGAGAGTGGTGCCGAGCTCCCTTTGATACAGATAATTTACAAATCGGTTTAACTTTCCGGAGCCAGTTGATATATAAAAAAAAGTTTTGGCCTGGAATACCCATTTAAGCTAACATACCCCATTTTCTTTGGCATCTCAAGTTAGCGTTCCATAAAGTAAAACAGTATGATACAATAAAAAAATTATATACATACTACTTTCAGTGTATATTAATGATCACACTGGTTAATAATACAATTTATATTTTTACATTAATTGTGTCTTTATAGTACAGTCAATAGTGGGATATCAATGACTGCTTTTTTACCTTGTAGGTGAGCCTCAACCATGCTCTCACAGCCCTTGCCTACACATGGGGACCTGCCAATCGAATGGGAGTACATATAGCTGTATCTGTCACAAAGGTTACACTGGAGAGAATTGTGAAATTGGTATGAACAGTTTTTATTATTATTAGTATTAGAATTATCATTTTAATTAAAAAGAATATGGTATTTTCATCTCACAAAAAAATTAATTGAGATTAATTAATATATGGTACATGGTGGAGTAACCATGGGGCATCTCAAAAAGACTTTATAGTAGTGCTGTATGAATAATCCTAATAATATATATGTCTATAGCTATAACCCTGTAAACTGTAAGAATGATTAGTTTTTACTTACTAGCCCTCATGTTTTATTATGTATGATTTGTAAGTGACTTTAGGATAGATAGATAGATAGATAGATAGATAGACTGAAAAATAGTCACAGCATTCCAAAAATATAAAAAAACAAGTATAAGTTTATTCTAGTAGTTTATTTATATGAGTGTGATAGATCATCAATTAATTAAATTACATAAAAAGTGAAAAAAGTTATAGCATATGCAAGAAAAATAAATTATATATATATATGTATATATATATATGTATATATATATATATATATATATATATATATATATATATACATACATACATATAGATTGTGTTTCAATAGTCCACAGTCTAATAGTCCGGATGTAGGCCAATTAGAACACAGCTTTGTAGCTTTGTTTAAAATTGTACAAGGTTACATCATGGCTCTATACAAGCTCCAAGTTCTTTCCAAGTGATTTTATATGGAAAATGTACCTTATACTTGTCATATGGTTATGTACATAGCTTGTGTACATAAGGTATGTCATGATATGTACTGCATTGTAAATGTTGCATGTATACAGTCTTAGTCTTTCATGGTTCTCTGGATGCTTTCCCAGAAAGAACAAATAGGGTGCCATGCGCCATCCCTGTCGCAAGGGTATTTTTCACTTCCTTTCTTCAGCAGACAATGAGAGTGGTTGACCAGGCATATACCGTGTTTTCACAGATATTGATGAGTGCTTGTCCAACCCCTGTCAGAATGGAGGGACCTGCATTGATGAAATAAACTCCTTCCTTTGCCTGTGTTTACCAAGTTATGGAGGAAGTACATGTGGAAAAGGTAAGAACCATGTCACAGATAATGTGTAAACCCTTAGGCTGGAGCTAAAAAAAAAAAAATATGGCGTTTGCTGGATTTGTGCAATTGTCAGTATTTGGTAACATTGAAAACTAGAAAAGGCTTAGCAAACTTTTGAATGTCTCCTCCAAGATTGAACACTTACCAGCTGCATATAAAAATTAAGACAAGGACACCATTGCAGGAATTTATAATTTGATTTACATGTTTTTTATTTGTGTGTCGAATTTGTGCGAATTAGTGCAAAAGTTTCCTGTGACTTTTGATTTGCACAAATTTAGGTCCCATGTGTACTTACACAGATTAGTAGTCATAAACGTGCAGTGGTATAGATTTATCAATTGCGGCTTTCCCTGATTTGTTGCACAATTTGTTGCACTACTTAAACACTACCTAAATCTACACAAGCTCAGACTTGTCCTACAAAACTGCCTGTGGACAACATTGGCAAAAACAAACTACAAAATATAGCAACAGCGCTGTATGGAAAATATAACAACAGCGCTGTTTGGGACATAGAAAGAACAGTATTATTACTCTTGTGTGTATATATATATATATTAGGGATGAGCGAATTGAATTAGTTGAATCTGAATTTGTTACCGATTTCAGGAAACATTCAATTCGCAACGAATACAAAGATTGACTCCAATTGCTTCATTAAACTCCATTTATTCCGGTCCAGGCTCCAGGGCATCTAAAATGCCTGGATTCACATGTGAGGACATGGGGCAAAGAATCCTGGGAAGGTGGAAACTAGGGTAGGCAGTATGACCCTGAATCATACGCAGCATGCAGCCTGTCAGCAGCCAGCCACCCATGTGATGTCACAGCCCTATATAATCGTCAGCCATCTTGCGGCCACTCAGTGTTCTATTGCAGAGAGAGAGGGACAGAGAGCTATGTGTGTTGCACAGAAAAGCATTTTTACAGCAGCGATTCACCTCAAGCCCAAATCCAGCCTAGAAGCACTGATCGGAAGGGGAGTGCGGAATTGAGAATGAAAGCGAAATTGTTGGTGCATTACAGCAGCGATTCACCTCAAGCCCCAGTCCAGCCTAGAAGCACTGATAGGGAAGGGAGAGAGTTTGAGAGAGAAAGTGCAATTGTAGGTGTATTACAGCAGCGAATCACCGCAGGCCCAAGTCCAGCCTAGAAGCACTGATAGGGAAGGGAGTGAGATTGAGAGAGAAAGTGCAATTTTGGGTGTAGTACACAGCAACTGTGTGCTGCAGCACTGGTGTGTACAACAAAAAGCTGAAAAGCTTATAGTAGCCAGCCTGTTAGGGTGAGCAGAGCACTAAAAGCCACAATCACCTGCTATTAGTGCCAAATACTGGTTGAGTAGCGGAGTGTATTGTCCTCTATTAAGTGTAACCTGTGCGTACATAGCTGGTGTACCATTTTGTTCCTGTTAAAGTCTTAAGGGCCTAGTAGAGTAGGGCCTTATGGGGGAATTTTTTTCTTCCCCTCCTGCTACAATTCACAATACGTTCCATTCTAATATGTTCCCTTCTACCTTATTGAGGAAAGTGTTACTCATCTTAAAAAGGGCGGCGCCACACAGGAAACTCTCCCTATTTTTACCCAAAAACCCTGGGAAATGGCAGTGTTTGTAGGTGGAAATAGGGAGGTTCCTGTGTGGGCCACCCTTTTTAGGGCGAGTAACACTTGCCAAGAAGGGAATTAATAGTGTGAGAGGGCCTTACAGGGCAAGTTTTTACCCCCACCGGTTACAATGAACCATTTGTTGTTCCCTTCCACCATTTATAGGTCTTTTGCATCACATCAATACTTGGTAATGTAAGTGGCACATGGTGTTTTTTGCACACCTTTCCTTTTGTTTGATTTAAAAAAAAAAAAATTGGGCACATATATTTTATCCCAACAAAACTATTAAAAGTTAAGTTTTACGTAATGCATATCCTCAATACTTACTAGTGCACACTAACACTTTTACAAAAGAGACAGTTTTCTTCTGCCTACCTACCTCAGCTAATATTCTGATCCTGCCCCACATTCTCATTCTGCCACCACATGTTCTCCTTATGCTGCTGCTAGCTCCAGGCTATCTCATACTGCCACCATATGTTCTCCCCATACTGACGCCAGCTCCAAGCTGTCTCATTCAGCCACTATATGGTCTCCTTATGCTTCCGCCATCTCCAGGTTGTGTCATTCAGCCACTATATGGTCTCCTCATGCTGCCGCCAACTCCAGGCTGTGCCATTCAGCCACTATATGGTCTACTCATGCTGTCGCCACCGCCACGATGTGTCATTCAGCCACTATATGGTCTTCTCATACTGATGCCACCTCCAGGCACTGTCATTGTGCTGCTCTGCGACAGTGATTCTAATAGCGACGCCTCTGATCTTCATGTCATACTGAATAACAGTATTATTTCACTGACCCATCACACACCCTATGTGCAAAGTGTTTTATACCCCTATTGAGGCTCTTTCTAGGCCAGAAATAGCTGTTTTTGATAGAGATTCACCGCAAATAAATTTGCACCAAACCAAATTCGGCGAATCGGTCGAATCAAATTTTTCAAAAATATATAGGTTATATTTTGACTGATGTACATACAATACTGTATACATTTAATACTGTATAAGCATAAACTTTTGTGCTACATGCAGAGCATTCCACGGTGTTCTTTTTAAATCCCACAAAGCAGGTGGTTATACTTTGTAGGTATCATGTGTAAAAAAAAGTCACACATTTTAGGCGCAAGTGGGTTAAAAATTTAATTTACAGAGAAGACAAGTGGGTTAAAAATTTAATTTGCAGAGAAGACACCGTACAAACTTGTGTGCTGAAGTAAAAAATGAGCACTGGAACCATATTTATCACATGCCCTGCACCATTTCATAAATTTGGTGTACGTACACATTTCCAACACCACAAATTAAAGGTGTAAAAAATATTTACCTACACAGACCTTGATAAATTCCTGCCCATGTTCTTCCAACTTAAAATTACTTATATACTATCTAGATACAGGTGCAGGAATAGCATATAAAACAACTCAGCACTTATATGACCCTTAAATTATCAGACCCTTAAATAATCATACTTGTTCCCCTTGTGCCTACAGTTAGTAATTGTGCCTCTTTTCTGCCCCTGGAAGAAAAAAAGGGCTTATGCTCACCTTATCTGGTTCCTAGAATAAGTATTATTCATGTGGCTCCTGGGGCTTCCTTTTGACTCTTGTAGGCCCCCGGCTGGAGTTGGCATGTAGCCTATAAGATAATGAGTACTTTGGCCTAGCAGAAGGGGTACAGTATAGTGAAGTTAGTTGCAGCCATGATACAGCCAAGATTATAGTTGGGCAAACTTTTTAAAAGTTTGGCTTGGCGGGCTCGCCAAATTTTTCTATAAAGTTCAGTTCACAGTAAACAGGCATTGAAATAAGCCTTAAAATGTGTAAAACACTGCATAAGAGCTTTTAAGTTCCGTGTAACACTAATAGGGTGACCTAAGAATGTATTCAAGTAGTTTGAAACTAGTTATCTAGCTAAGTTAATGTCTAAGTTAGAGCAACATGCGCTAAGCCATGGTAACTAACAGCTTGTATAAAAACATGCTGCACTAGTGGATTTTACATTAAAAAAAAGGTGCCTTCTGGTGTTAAAACAATGCAACAAGGGGGACCTATGAGTGGAGGGTAAATCCAATATTATTAACATTTGACCGCTAAGCGGTCACTAAGACCCTAAATTTCCCACCCAATGTAAAACTTAACGTTTAATGAGCCAAGATTAATAACCTCACACATATTGATCCATAATGCATTGATTGGCATGACACTGCATGCTATATTAAGTGAATTGAAAAGATAGATTGTGGCTGCAGTCCACAATCTATAGTGTGAGACAATTAAAAATCTAACACATTGCCCGCCCGCCCGACGTTTCGCCACAGGCTGTGGCTTTATCAAGGGCTAAGAGGCAAATGGCGTGCAAACAAGCCTTGCAGGGGTTTAAATAACCTCCTGTCTCTGACGTCATTGAAACATGTCACTTCCTGTATTATCATGACATCTCATTGGTCACAATCCCGTGCAGACTATTGATTGATCGCTTCCTGGCCAATAGAATTTAGACCAGGATGCATCCTGCTATATTCACTTGATTGACAGCATCCTTGACCAACCAGCAGAGTCCATCCATACTTCTGAACTCCTCATTGGTACCGGAAGTTGTCTACGTATGTGCGCCATTAATCCTGCGCTAACTGATAGATTCCCGAACCTCCGGTATGGACGCATGCGCGGTGCGGATGCGCAGAGGAACGTGCGCGAGTACTTAGTCATATACAGCCACTAACCAGGAAGCTGCGCGAAAGACATATGCGCCGGCACTTAGCCGATTTCTACCTTCATTGCATTATGGTTCGCACATACCATAATGTTATAGAAACTGTGATGCACAATACAACCACTCAATGTGAACACACGGCTGCGCAGCAGGAGTATCGCTAACCTAATTCGAGAACACTAAATTAGTTACTATCTGGCGACATTGGGGCAACTAACCTGGCAACGGTGGTATAGAACATCAAGTCAAGGGAGTATTATTCATAATACCGCTAAGATCGTGTGATCAATAGTAAAAGATGACTAGTACTCGTCATGTTCTGCATGGGTATAGTCATAATTAATTCATATCATCAACGGAAGTTAATCATGAGTGTAATTATTAGTAAAAGGCTCATAACGGCTCTTCTGTATAGTATCGATTGTAATGAGTGATTCCTGTCCTACAAGAAGGCTGCATAGGTGAAGCCTTCATTCAGTCCATTTGGACTTTGGGATTTTAATCTCCAAATCCATCGGGCTTCTTCTTGAAGCAGTCTGGTGTTAAGATTGCCACGTCTCGGACCCAGTTTACACTGAGTAATGCCACAGAAACGTAATTCAAAGGGAGCATCATTGTGTACAGTCCTCATATGCCTAGCAATTGGCGTATCTTGATAGGTGTTAATGGTACTTATATGTTTTGAAATGCGCCTACGCAATTGTTGGACTGTCTTTCCTACATAAACTTTAGGACAATTGCATGTGGCTAAGTACACTACTCCCATCGTCTGACAGGTAATGAAATCCCTAATTTGATATTTCCGATTATCAGTCGGATTAGAGAATTCTTTTGTACGTGGCATATATTTACAAAAATTGCACCGTCCACATGGGTGTGATCCTTGGATTGATGATTTCAACCAACTGGATGCAGACTCCTCTGCATAAAAACTCCTAACTATTTGGTTTTGAATGTTAGGTCCTCTACGATAAGTTATAGAGGGGTAATTAGAGATCACCTCCCTAAGGTCATTGTCCACCTGTAATATAGACCAATATTTCTTTAGTATATTCATGATTTTTTGATTATGTTGATCAAAAGTTCCGATACACCTAATGATCTTTTGGCCACTATTGTCTTTAGCCAAATTGTGATCACGTAATAATTCAGATCTTGGAGTAGCCCTAGCTCTGGCATAAGCCTTATGGAGGATTTTCTTGGGATATCCTCTATTGGTGAAGCGTCTATACAGGAGATCACATTCTTCTTGAAATTTAAGAGGATCAGAGCAATTCCTTTTGGCTCGTAGATATTGACTGATTGGGATACCTCTCTTCAATGGTACAGGGTGATAACTCTTCCAATTAAGAAAACTATTGGTTGACGTGGGTTTACGATATATAGAAGTGTGAATGTGACCAAGTGAATCGATGGTGATAGTGAGGTCAAGAAAGTGAAGAAATTTATCATGAATTTCAGAAGTAAAGTGCATATTGATATGATTAGTGTTAAGTGCTTGAACGAAGGATTGAAATAATTGTGTAGTGCTGTCCCAAAAAATCAATATATCATCTATATAACGACCCCAAAATAAAATGTGAGAATTAAATTCTTGAAAAGTGTCAGAGAAAACGTGAGTGTCTTCCCACCACCCTAAGAATAAGTTAGAATAATTCGGTGCACAAGGAGTGCCCATAGCAGTGCCCTTCAACTGAAAAAAAAAGTGCCTATCAAAAAGGAAAAAATTGTGAGTGAGTAGAAAACGTAAAAGAGTCAAAACAAATTGATTGTGTGCTGTGTACTGAAGGCCTTTAGTAGTTAGGAAATATTGTACAGCATTGAGTCCCTGTTCGTGTTGGATGTTTGTATAGAGAGATTCCACATCCAAACTGGCTATGAGAGTACCTGGAGGGAATGTGATCTCCTGTAATTTCTTCACAGTATCCTTGGTATCCTTAATAAAGGACGGAAGGGAGGAAACAAAGGGGGCCAAGAACTGGTCTACATAGTGACTAATGTTTTGTGTGATATTATCACACCCTGAGACAATGGGTCTGCCAGGGATAGGGGAACTCCGTTTATGCACCTTGGGAAGGGCGTAAAAGGTAGCTATTGTTGGCGATGGATTAAAGAGATATTTGAATTCTTCTTCTGTTATCAATTGGTCTGTTCTTGCCTCTTGTAAAATTGTACGTAAATTCTGATTGAACTCCTGAAGTGGGTTATGGTCAAGTTTACGGTAAGTATCTTTATCATTCAACAATCTCATTACCATAGCCTTATAGTAACTTTTATCCATCAGGACGATGTTACCTCCTTTATCAGAAGGTTTGCAAACAATCTCATTATTTTGTTGTATTTCATCAAGTGCTCGGATTTCTTCTATAGATAAATTAGATGGAATATGGGGAGTCCTTGACCTTAGGGAACTGATCTCATGTGTAACCATCTTGACAAAAGTATCGATATTAGAGTATTGTGACAAGGATGGTGTGAAAATTGACTTGGGTTTAAGATTAGAAAAGGGAGCTTCAACTGAAACAATTCCTGTCTCACTTTCTTCTTCTAGCTGTTCTAGCATAGTAACAACTTGCTGATCTTGTTGTCTGTTCACAGCAGGATTAGTAGCAAGGTTTTTGTGAAATTTATGTAAGGCAAGCTTTCTGCCAAATAAATTTATATCTTTAGTCCAAGTGAAAATGTTACAAGGTGGTGTAGGAGTAAATGATAACCCCTTTTGTAATACAGACAAATGATGTTCATTCAAAACTAGGGATGACAGGTTACAAATTTGCAATTGGTCACTGGTAACATCAGTTATTGTCTGGGAATTGAGTTGTATCCCCATTTGTCGCGATCCCTCAATTGGACCCCTGGTTCTAAAAAAGGATGAGGGGGATTCTGTGGTAATCCTCCCATATGGGTAATCGTTGGAATGCCAGGTACCCGTGGGGCAGCTGTTGTTGCTATAGGACCAGTCATCATTGGGGTCATTTGTACCTCTGCAGGATTGGATATAACAGAGGATAATAATCCATGTGAGTGCATGGAGGGATGACCACCTCCTTGAGTAGTATAAGGTGGGCATGGTTGTAGATGGCCTTGTGGTTTAGGGGTACTCTCAGATTTAAAAGTGCCCGTATTTTTCCTATAAGGTTGACGTCTCTTATTGCTCCTAGATCTCGATCTAGGGTGAAGCCTCTTGGGGCCACTCTGGACGTTAGCACTATCCTCAGTACCTGAGTATTCAGAATCAGAAATATCTGTATATCTATTACCCTGAAAATCTTGTTGTTGTGATTTTAAATAAATCTGTCCTGTTTCAAAATCCCTTTTGTCTCGTACGTATTTTCTATGTTTCCTTTCTTTAATATCACTTAAAAAACTATCCAGATGTTTTTTAAGTTTTTGCTCTAATAAGGGATACTCAGGTTGTGTTTGAAATATTTGAATTTCACTAATTTGTGTTTCCAACTGTGTACCAATTTTTGTAAATGCAACCTTCTCAAAATCTAATAGATATTGTAACATACGTAAGGAGTTTTCAGTTGGAAGTTGTTGCCAACCTTGTATGAATTCAGTTTCGTTTTGATGTGAATTAGGGGTGATATTAATTCTTAAGCCACGGTAAACAATTTTTTGCTGAAGATATGTTTCGAGACTAGCAATCTCCCACCAAGACCGATAGTATTGTTTATACGTTTTTTGTAAATCCCTAAAAGCTGAATTTATATCAACTTGATTAAAAGGGAGATTCTGAAGTGAAAAGACATGAGCAGCATCAGCTTTAGAGTGCTCTAAATTAGGTTTGTTGGACAGAAATCCAGCCATCAGTGCATGATAAGCTTGACGGTCCACAAGAGGGAGTGATTAACTCCAATTAGTTAATGCAACAAGGGGGACCTATGAGTGGAGGGTAAATCCAATATTATTAACATTTGACCGCTAAGCGGTCACTAAGACCCTAAATTTCCCACCCAATGTAAAACTTAACGTTTAATGAGCCAAGATTAAAATAACCTCACACATATTGATCCATAATGCATTGATTGGCATGACACTGCATGCTATATTAAGTGAATTGAAAAGATAGATTGTGGCTGCAGTCCACAATCTATAGTGTGAGACAATTAAAAATCTAACACATTGCCCGCCCGCCCGACGTTTCGCCACAGGCTGTGGCTTTATCAAGGGCTAAGAGGCAAATGGCGTGCAAACAAGCCTTGCAGGGGTTTAAATAACCTCCTGTCTCTGACGTCATTGAAACATGTCACTTCCTGTATTATCATGACATCTCATTGGTCACAATCCCGTGCAGACTATTGATTGATCGCTTCCTGGCCAATAGAATTTAGACCAGGATGCATCCTGCTATATTCACTTGATTGACAGCATCCTTGACCAACCAGCAGAGTCCATCCATACTTCTGAACTCCTCATTGGTACCGGAAGTTGTCTACGTATGTGCGCCATTAATCCTGCGCTAACTGATAGATTCCCGAACCTCCGGTATGGACGCATGCGCGGTGCGGATGCGCAGAGGAACATGCGCGAGTACTTAGTCATATACAGCCACTAACCAGGAAGCTGCGCGAAAGACATATGCGCCGGCACTTAGCCGATTTCTACCTTCATTGCATTATGGTTCGCACATGGCTATTGTTATAGAAACTGTGATGCACAATACAACCACTCAATGTGAACACACGGCTGCGCAGCAGGAGTATCGCTAACCTAATTCGAGAACACTAAATTAGTTACTATCTGGCGACATTGGGGCAACTAACCTGGCAACGGTGGTATAGAACATCAAGTCAAGGGAGTATTATTCATAATACCGCTAAGATCGTGTGATCAATAGTAAAAGATGACTAGTACTCGTCATGTTCTGCATGGGTATAGTCATAATTAATTCATATCATCAACGGAAGTTAATCATGAGTGTAATTATTAGTAAAAGGCTCATAACGGCTCTTCTGTATAGTATCGATTGTAATGAGTGATTCCTGTCCTACAAGAAGGCTGCATAGGTGAAGCCTTCATTCAGTCCATTTGGACTTTGGGATTTTAATCTCCAAATCCATCGGGCTTCTTCTTGAAGCAGTCTGGTGTTAAGATTGCCACGTCTCGGACCCAGTTTACACTGAGTAATGCCACAGAAACGTAATTCAAAGGGAGCATCATTGTGTACAGTCCTCATATGCCTAGCAATTGGCGTATCTTGATAGGTGTTAATGGATCTGAATTATTACGTGATCACAATTTGGCTAAAGACAATAGTGGCCAAAAGATCATTAGGTGTATCGGAACTTTTGATCAACATAATCAAAAAATCATGAATATACTAAAGAAATATTGGTCTATATTACAGGTGGACAATGACCTTAGGGAGGTGATCTCTACTCACCCCTCTATAACTTATCGTAGAGGACCTAACATTCAAAACCAAATAGTTAGGAGTTTTTATGCAGAGGAGTCTGCATCCAGTTGGTTGAAATCATCAATCCAAGGATCACACCCATGTGGACGGTGCAATTTTTGTAAATATATGCCACGTACAAAAGAATTCTCTAATCCGATTGATAATCGGAAATATCAAATTAGGGATTTCATTACCTGTCAGACGATGGGAGTAGTGTACTTAGCCACATGCAATTGTCCTAAAGTTTATGTAGGAAAGACAGTCCAACAATTGCGTAGGCGCATTTCAAAACATATAAGTACCATTAACACCTATCAAGATACGCCAATTGCTAGGCATATGAGGACTGTACACAATGATGCTCCCTTTGAATTACGTTTCTGTGGCATTACTCAGTGTAAACTGGGTCCGAGACGTGGCAATCTTAACACCAGACTGCTTCAAGAAGAAGCCCGATGGATTTGGAGATTAAAATCCCAAAGTCCAAATGGACTGAATGAAGGCTTCACCTATGCAGCCTTCTTGTAGGACAGGAATCACTCATTACAATCGATACTATACAGAAGAGCCGTTATGAGCCTTTTACTAATAATTACACTCATGATTAACTTCCGTTGATGATATGAATTAATTATGACTATACCCATGCAGAACATGACGAGTACTAGTCATCTTTTACTATTGATCACACGATCTTAGCGGTATTATGAATAATACTCCCTTGAATTGATGTTCTATACCACCGTTGCCAGGTTAGTTGCCCCAATGTCGCCAGATAGTAACTAATTTAGTGTTCTCGAATTAGGTTAGCGATACTCCTGCTGCGCAGCCGTGTGTTCACATTGAGTGGTTGTATTGTGCATCACAGTTTCTATAACATTATGGTATGTGCGAACCATAATGCAATGAAGGTAGAAATCGGCTAAGTGCCGGCGCATATGTCTTTCGCGCAGCTTCCTGGTTAGTGGCTGTATATGACTAAGTACTCGCGCACGTTCCTCTGCGCATCCGCACCGCGCATGCGTCCATACCGGAGGTTCGGGAATCTATCAGTTAGCGCAGGATTAATGGCGCACATACGTAGACAACTTCCGGTACCAATGAGGAGTTCAGAAGTATGGATGGACTCTGCTGGTTGGTCAAGGATGCTGTCAATCAAGTGAATATAGCAGGATGCATCCTGGTCTAAATTCTATTGGCCAGGAAGCGATCAATCAATAGTCTGCACGGGATTGTGACCAATGAGATGTCATGATAATACAGGAAGTGACATGTTTCAATGACGTCAGAGACAGGAGGTTATTTAAACCCCTGCAAGGCTTGTTTGCACGCCATTTGCCTCTTAGCCCTTGATAAAGCCACAGCCTGTGGCGAAACGTCGGGCGGGCGGGCAATGTGTTAGATTTTTAATTGTCTCACACTATAGATTGTGGACTGAAGCCACAATCTATCTTTTCAATTCACTTAATATAGCATGCAGTGTCATGCCAATCAATGCATTATGGATCAATATGTGTGAGGTTATTTTAATCTTGGCTCATTAAACGTTAAGTTTTACATTGGGTGGGAAATTTAGGGTCTTAGTGACCGCTTCTGGTGTTAAAATACTCACTGAGGTATCAGAAGATGCAATGGCTTTTTCAATTTTTCCAAACGTTCCAAAAAAGCAGGCATTGTTGGACTGATGAAAGTTGTAGTAGTCACCGGACAGCAGGGCTGGTTCACTGCTGGCTAGGATTCGTAGTGCACCAGCTGTATTTCAGCAGGTGACAGGAGGTCTTTATCTAAGGTCCCTCCTCCAAATACATGGCAGGATGAAATGGGTGCTGAGACCAGGATAAGGTTAGGGAATTTTCTGGGTAATAAAATTCCATAACCGTATCCTGGTCTCAGGGCCCATTTCATCCCGCCATGTGTTTGGAGGAGGAATCTTTGTTCATATGCTGTTTCCAGGCATGGAGTGGCTGGAGAGACCCTCTATTTCTACATACGCTATCCCATTGTTGTACTTGGCTTCCAGTACAACCATCCATGGTAAGCAGAGTTCACATTTAGCGTTACCATTGGTCTCGAGGTAATACACTACAGAGCGCATCCTGTTATTGTTATCTTTCTAGTTTTTATCTGTGGTCAGCCCACTAAACAATGCTTTGCTCTGCTTGTAATGTGATAGATTTCATGGGCTAATTTACTGCTAGCTGGGATTTGTGGTGCACCAGCTGTTTTGAAGCATGTGACAGGAGGTCTCTGTATGAAGTAAGCTCACTGAACAATGCTTTGCTTGAAATGTGCTAGCTTTTATAGGCTGGTTCACTGCTGGCTGGGATTTGTAGTGTGTAAACTGTATTTCAGCAGGTAACAGGTGGGGTCTCTGTCTGAGGTCCGTCCTCTGAACAATGGTTTGCTCTGCTCTTAATGGGATAGCTATTATGGGCTGGCTCACTGCTGGATGGGATTTGTAGTGCTCCAACTGTATTGCAGCCGATGACTGGAGGTCTTAGTCTGAGGTCAGCCCATTGTACAATGCTTTGCTTTGTTTGTAATGTCATGGCTTTTATTGGCTGGTTCACTGCTGGCTGGGATTTGTAGTACACCAACTGTCTCCAAAATGGTGGGACTTTCTCAGTGTCCTAAATCCACCCCCCCCCCCCCCTGTGCTGTGTCCTATTGGCCTGGTATCTTAATGATACATAAATGCATGCAAATCATTGGAAAACCTGGGGTCATGTGATAGCTGCAAGGTATGCTGGGTACACTCTGACATCATTTCACTGTCCCAGTACTCCTTTCTTGTAGGTTTCAAGATGCCATGTGTTCCTTATACCTTTTTGCTATAACTGAGCAATGTTCAAAAGTTTGGCAAGCTAATGTGAATCTGGGTTCACGAGGCTTGGCCTGCTCATATCTAGTCAGGGCCTCCATGATTTAACTATAAACACATCTTTTTCACGTTCTTACATTTAAAGGCAGCGCTCGGCTGTAAATTTGACAGAGCAAAGAGCCATTGTTTGCATCATAGACAGTGTAGACATAAGAAATATAGTGACTCGGCACTGCCTTAGTGCAATGTGAACATACCCCGCAGCTCCACACCATCCACACCTCACTGTTTCCCTGTGGTGCTTAATCCAGGAATCAACGGTAGCCATATAAGGAATACAAGGAAGAGATGGCACTCACGTTTATACAGTGTCCAAATGATTTATTCCACAGCCAGGTCAATGTACAGGCTGGCCTGCCTGTACATTGACCTGACTGTAGAATCAATCGTTTGGACACTGTGTATACGTGAGTGCCATCTCTTCCTTGTACTTCTTATATTAGTTGCATTATGCCTGCAGTCACAAGATGATTAGAATCTCTTCTGCTGTGCTACAGCACACAAGTAATATCCTTGTGCACCAGAGCATAGAACAGAGGAAGAAAAGAAGAGGCCAAGTTGAACGACTACATAGAAGCCTCACAAAAGTTGAGTATAGGATGGTTGATTATTATTATTTTTGTCATTTTGGCAAGGAGAGTACTGCCTACCAGGGGGTTTTACCTACAAGGGGCTGCTAACTACAGGGGGGCTACTAACTACAAAAGGCTGCTAACTACAGAGGGCTACTAGCTACAAAAATGCTACTACAGGGGACAACTAACTACATTGGGCATCTAACCACATAGGGCTCCTAACTACTATTTGCTTTAGGGGGCTGCTAACTACAGGGGAAAACCAACTACAGAGACCAAGGGGTGGGACTTGCTACAGAGACGAAGTGATCAGCTGATCATCAGACCAACTTGAGCATAAAACCAGTCAATGAAACAATTCCTTCAATTTTATATATGGTACAAGTAATAGTCAGTACTACTTTACTTTCAGCAATGGGGCAACAAGTGTATAAATCAAATTGTAAAGCCTCAAATCCATCTATTAATGCACTGTTATAAGGAATACAGGAGACCAATGATTTTTTGATAATGGTCTTTTTAAAGCTTTTATAAAATGTAGATTTCATTGATGTATTGAATGTAGAGTTAGAGGATTATTATATTGATTGGTAGGTTTATTATTTGAGTTCCTATTGACTTGACTAAAATAATTCTATGAAAAGTAAAGGACACCTTTCCCCATATAAATGTTTCAATTTCTTTACCAATTTATTTGTGACCAGTTGTTTATCATCAGTAGCAGAGAAAGCACTGAAAGTCAAGCTCTTGCCAATAATCACCTTTATATCCCATAGGAAATACACACAGTAAGTATTTCTCCACTTTGGGGAACTAGCTGTTTAATAGACCTCTGTGATTTAGCTAATTGCATACAAATAGTCTTCCGCAAGATCATGGAAAATCTGTGTTCCTCTTTCATTTCCCTATAGGTTATGCAAAAGACAAAGAGTACAGAAAGATAAAGCAATAATCCCATGAGGTCATGTTCACGATAGTAAAAATCATATGAATATACAAAGCCTTCATTGAAGAATCATTTATTATTGATGTATCAAAAGATACAATTGTTGTTTATTACTCATTCTGTGGGAGCTAATTATAAAAAACGCATTGTACAAAATAGATTAGATGACAATAACATTGGCTTGTGTAGAAGCAAATAGATGCTATCTAAATGCATAGGGAGTGCTAAATGAGAAGCTAAATCCATGGAACAATTAGTATGAGTTACGGGACTGCCATTCTATTCATTGTGAAAGACAATAATTATAAATATATTAATTTGTCATCCTACGGCATGTTAGATATCGAACAGCTAAAAGGTCCTACAAATCCAATTAGTAGAAGGGTTTTTCATTCCCAGAGGACAACAGTGGAACAGTCAGCATAGCAGTCTGTGCAGCTCATGGTGACCAGAAATTTGGAAGGTCTAAGTCCCTGATGTTAGAGTTCTTTTCTGCGATTTGATGTGTTCCATTGCGTTCACTGCCCTAATTAGCAAAGAATGTAGCAAATGGGGTAAACAGGTCAATTGCTTGGAGCCTAGACAGTGCAGCGGCCAACAACATTTCTGTACATTTATTCCTGCTTAATTCCACATTGGCGAAATGCAATTATCATATAACTCTTACTTGATTAGTTAAAATGTGAATACTCCTTTTATGCTAAATATGCTTCATCCTGGATTCATTATTTCCAGTTTAGAAATTATACTTTACACTAATTGGAAGCCAGGAAATGATATTAATATTTGTCTTACAATATTGTGTCTGAAGGATAAATGATCATTGCTGTATTACAGGGTGGATGAATGCCTCTAACCCATTCAATCTCACTAATATATTTCCGACCTCCATAAAAGAATACAGTTTGACAGCTGCACCATTCTCTGTGGTTGGTTAATTTCCTAAAAGATCTGGGAATCGGGCCATGTTACCACTCCCCACATGTTCCACCAGCCAATTTCCTACCGTCTCATACAACTGAGCTAATATGATGTTCCCCATATAATGCTTTAGCTGATATATGCACTCAGCCCGTATACTGTAACTAAAAAAATTGCAGTCAGCCCCACAGTCGGGATAACTGTAGGATTACCTTCCCAGCTAAAAAATGCCTTACCTCTCAATGGTCAACGTAAAAAAGTAATTCATCACTTCATCTAATAGCGGTTAACACTTTACAGGGAACCTGTGTTTATAAAGAAGTAATTCTCCTGAAAAGTCACTTTGGGCCTACAGGAAAACATTTTTTTTTTTTTTAAGTATAGACTACTAGAGCATCCTGTTCTCAGAAATAGTCATGAAGTCCTGGCTGGCAAGCTAGCTGCTGCAGGTACTGACACACATGCAGTGGACAGATGAATCCAGGGCCAGATGATGTTACAGCCAGCTTATAAGCCAAGACTGCATGGCTACTCTGGAGACCGAGGCCACCCCCATTTGACTACTCACATGTAGCCTTTATTAATAATCAATTAATAATGAGATCTCTTCCTATATGCTAAACATAACTTTTATACAAAACCTATTATCATCCAGTATAATGCTATAGCAGCTATTTAGGGATTACATATGTGATGACAGTTTCTCTTTCTCCAAACAACACACAATTATAATTTAAGAAGCAGTACAGCATTAAATAGAGAATTAATGGAACACAAAGGAAAAAAAACAGAAGGGAAGGACATAATCCTTTGTCAGACTGTCTACACGTTCATTTAACAAACGGACTTGTAGAGCCGTTCTTTACTTTTAACTGGATCTTTTCATGTGTAATTAGAGATTTGCAAATTTGCAATTTTATAATTGGTCACATGCTCCTTATAGCAGATGCAGCAACTTCTCTGTACTGTTAATATAGTTGCAGTTGCAGCTGGAAACATATTGTAACACTCACGTTTCAGAAGACAGGAACTCCGGTGGATGTGGATCTGCTGGACCTGTGTGGCAGATGACTCAGACCGTACTAGGGAGCGGAGTCTAAGGTGCCACTGGTTTTCACCAGTGCCCGCCGCAAAGCAGGATGGATGGCTCGACCACACAGGCGGCTGAGGAGATGCGAGGCACAGGAGGGAAAAGGCAGCTCGTAATCAGGATAACAGAAGGTCAAGGCAGGTGGCACAGTAGCATAGTCAGGGCGTGGCAGGAGGTCAATAGGCAGGCGGCAGAGGAGCAAGGTCAAGTCACAGAGCAAAGGATCAGATACACGGCAAGGCAACTCTCAGGAATGCTTTCTCTCAGGCACAAGGCAACAAAGATCCGGCAGGGAAGTGAAGAGGGTGGAGTAATTTATCAATGAGCCACAGGTGAATTACACTAATGAGCGCACTGTCCCTTTAAACCTTAAAGCTCCGGCGCACGCGCCCTAGGGGACGGGAACACACGCACCGGAGCAGGGAGGCAGAGGCGGGAGCAGGAGAAGCACCAGGTGAGTGACGGACTGGGGCTCACATGTGGGCGCATCCCGCGATGCGAGTCCCAGCCCCGCCTGCAGCAGCAGGTAACGGGACCAGCCGCTCACGGCCAGCGTGTGCGGCCGGAGCGCATAACGTAACACATATTATGTTTCCTGAAGCATAAAATATCATGGTAAGTGCTCCCCCGTAACATTTTTTTCTTCACTTTAGTGTGCTTTTAACCCTTTTAGGAAATTTTGAACTAAAGGCGAATTCACACATAACTGTTTTTTTTTACCCAAAGCCAGAAGTAGGTCACGCCAAAAGAGGTATAGTTGTGGCTAAAGGTTTTGAGCTTGACAGAAATTTTGCTTTTCACAAAGTTTAATTTTTTAATCTTTAATTTTTAAATTTTAATGTTTTAAGATCTTTTGAGGGTTGTCAGCCTCCAAAATCCTTTGTCATACTGTGTGTGCAGATGCACTAACACCTTCCTGCTGCCATAACTGAGTAAGCTCTGCACTGGTGTTGACCCGATTCCATTACCGAATCCTCTTTAGGAGACAGTCCTGGCACCTGCTGGACTTTTTTGGGCACCCTGAAGCCTTCTTCACAACAATTGATCCTCTCTCCTTGAAGTTCTTGATGATCTGAAAAATGGTTGATCTAGGGGCAGTTTGACAAATAGCAATGTCCTTGTCTGTAAAGCTTTTCTGATGAAAAGCAATGAAGACTGCAAGTATTGTATAGTAACCATGGTTAACAATAGAAGACAATGATTACAAGCACCACCACCCTTTTATAAGTCTGCTCCTATAATACAATCATCATGACAGAGTGATATCAGCTGTGGTTTGTTTTCTGAGAAACAAGTTGTATTATACACCACTTTAAGATACATATAACGTAATCGTCATCTTTTATCAAAGCATATATCTGCACAATTCAGATTTAAAATTTTTTTCAGTTCTGTGTATCTGGGTAAATTTAACATGGAAACTTTTTTCTATGGATCTGTAAATACAGCAATACCAAACACAGTGGGGCAAAAAAGTATTTAGCCACCAATTGTTCTCCCTCTTAAAAAGATGAGAGGCCTTTAATTTTCATCATAGGTATACCTCAACTATGAGAGACATAATGAGAAAAAAAATCCATAAAATTACATTGTCTGATTTTTAAAGGATTTATTTGCAAATTATGGTGGAAAATAATAAAAATAAAGGTATGTGTAAATAAAAGTATTTGGTCAATAACAAAAGGGAATCTCAATACTTATACTTGTGATATACCCTTTGTTGGCAATGGCAAAGGTCAAATGTTTTCTGTAAGTCTTCACAAGGTTTTCACACACTTTTGCTGGTATTTTGGCCCATTCCTCCATGCAGATCTCCTCTAGAGCAGTGATGTTTTGGGGCTGTCACTGGGCAACACGGACTTTCAACTTCCTCCAAAGGTTTTTTTATGGGGGTAGAGATCTGGAGACTGGCTCGGCCACTCCAGGACCTTGAAGTGCTTTTTACGAAGCCACTCCTTCGTTGCCAGGGCAGTGTGTTTGGGATCATTGTCATGCTGAAAGACCCAGACATGTTTCATCTTCAATGCCCTTGCTGATGGAAGTAGGTTTTCACTCAAAATCCCGTGATACATGGCCCAATGCATTCTTTCCTTTACACTAATCAGTCATCCTGGTCCCTTAGCAGAAAAACAGCCCCAAAGTATGATGTTTCCTCCCCCATGGTTCACAGTAGGTATGGGGTTCTTTGGATACAACTTGGCATTCTTTCTCCTCCAAACACGACGAGTTGAGTTTTTACCAAAAAGTTCTACTTTGGTTTCATCTGACCATATGAAATTCTCCCAATACTCTTCTGGATCATCCAAATGCTCTCTAGCAAACTTCAGATGGGACAGGACATGTACTGGCTTAAGCAGGGGACACATCTGGCACTGCATGATTTGAGTCCCTGGCGGCATAGTGGGCATGGTAGCCTTTGTAACTTTAGCCCCAGCTCTCTGCAGGTTATTCACTAGGTCCCCCCATGTGGTTCTGGGATTTTTGCTCACTGTTCTTGTGATCATTTTGACACCACAGCGTGAGATGTTGCGTGGAGCCCCAGATCGGGGAGATTATCAGTGGTCTTGTATGTCTTCCATTTTTCTAATAATTGCTCCCACAGTTGATTTATTCACACCAAGCTATTTGCCAATTGCAGATTAAGTCTTCCCAGCCTGTTGCAGGTCTACAATTTTGTTTCTGGTGTCCTTCAACAGCTTTTTGTTCTTGGCCATAGTGGAGTTTGGAGTGTGACTGTTTGAGGTTGTGGACAGGTGTCTTTTATACTGATAACAAGTTGAAACAGGTGCCATTAATACGGGTAACGAGGTGTGAGTCGGCCCGTCAGAAAAGGACCCTTTATTGAAAGCAGAAGTGGCAACATGAGTCAAATGTGGAATAAAACAGACTAGACCATTACCCATTTCAGAGAGAGAAGATACTCTGAACTTTATACAAATATTTACTATGTCTGGATTTTCACAAGCACTTTCATGAACTTTGCCTATGCTATAAAATGGAAAGCATGGACGGCATACCTAAATAATGGTTGGGTAGGCAAAATACACATATTTCCTGACAGCAAATACACAGTTTGTAAAAATGAGTACTTTTCAGTCAAAGCAACCTTAATGCAACTTTCTGTGCAATATAAATTGTTAATAGACCATACAAAAGCCAGGCAAATAAATTGGTTCATTAAAGAGTACCACTCATGATTAAATGTTAAATTTTATAATCCTCCCAGTTCCCTGCCCCCATCATGATAAACCACCCCCTGCCTTTATTTTTATAATTTTTTAGTTTTTTACCTTGAAATTGCTCTGTATTTTCTGCTCAGTCTCAGCAGGCAGTGACATCATCTAAAGCCATACAGGGGAGAACTTCCTCCCTCGCTCCGCTACACAAAGTCCAGAGCAGTCCAGTGTGTGAGATGAGCTATGATTGGCTAAGGCTGCACCCCCCCCCCCCCCCTCCAAGCAATCCAGACAGCATTTCTTGATTTTGGACTTTTGCCAGGCCAGCAGGAGTCCAAAGTCTGTGCAATAGAATGGCGGAAATGTGCTCTTGACAAGTAGGGGGACACCGAGAGGCAGCTTTTTTAACCCCTTAACGACGCAGGACGTATATTTACATCCTGCGCCGGCTCCCGCGATATGAAGCGGGGTCGCGCTGCGACCTCGCATTACATCACATCGGTCCCGGCGCTCATCAACGGCCGGGACCCACGGCTAATACCACACATCACCCGATCGCGGCAATGTGCAGTATCAAAGCTGACCGCCGCTTCTAAACCGAAAGTATCCCGGCTAGTCAGTCGGGCTGTTCGGGACCGCCGCGGTGAAATCGCGGCGTCCCGAACAGCTTACAGGACACCGGGAGGGCCCTTACCTGCCTCCTCGGTGTCCGATCAACGAATGACTGCTCCATGCCTGAGATCCAGGCAGGAGCAGTCAAGCGCCGATAACACTGATCACAGGTGTGTTAATACACGCCAGTGATCAGCATAGGAGATCAGTGTGTGCAGGGTTATAGGTCCCTATTGGACCTATAACACTGCAAAAAAAAAAAAGTAAAAAAAAAGGGTTAATAAAGGTCATTTAACCCCTTCCCTAATAAAAGTTTGAATCACCCCCCCTTTTCCCATAAAAAAATAAAACAGTGTAAATAAAAAATAAAAAAAATATGTGGTATCGCCGCATACGTAAATGTCCGAACTATAAAAATATATCATTAATTAAACCGCACGGTCAATGGCGTACGCGCAAAAAAAATTCCAAAGTCCAAAAAAGCGTATTTTGGTCACTTTTTATACCATTAAAAAAATTAATAAAAAGTGATCAAAAAGTCCGATCAAAACAAAAATTGCACCCTTAAAAACATACCGCCCTGTACGTGGAAGAATAAAAAAGTTATAGGGGTCAGAAGATGACATTTTTAAAAGTATAAATTTTCCTGCATGTAGTTATGATTTTTTCCAGAAATAAGACAATATCCAACCTATATACCGTATTTATCGGCGTATAACACGCACTTTTTAGGCAAAAATTTTTAGCCTAAAGTCTGTGTGCGTGTTATACGCCGATACACCCCCAGGAAAGGCAGGGGGAGAGAGGCCGTCGCTGCCCGCTTCTCTCCCCCTGCCTTTCCTGGGGTCTAGAGCGCTGCTGTCGGCCCTTCTCTCCCCCTGGTTATCGGCGCTGCTGCCCGTTCTGTCCCCCTGACTATCGGTGCCGGCGCCGATAGCCAGGGGGAGAGAAGCGGCGCCGACAGCCAGGGGGAGAGAAGGGGCAGCGGCACCCATTGCCGGCGCCGCTGCCCCGTTGCCTCCCCCCATCCCCGGTGGCATAATTACCTGAGTCCGGTCCGCGCTGCTCCAGGCCTCCGTTGTGCGTCCCCGGCGTCATTGCTATGCGCTGAACGGCGCGGCGCATGACGTCAGAGCGCCGCGCCGTGCATAGCAACAACGCTGGGGACGAACGACGGAGGCCTGGAGCAGCGCGGACCGGACTCAGGTAATTATGCCACCGGGGATGGGGGGAGGCAACGGGGCAGCGGCGCCGGCAATGGGTGCCGCTGCCCCTTCTCTCCCCCTGGCTGTCGGTGCCGCTTCTCTCTCCCTGGCTATCGGCGCTGGCACCGATAGTCAGGTGGACAGAACGGGCAGCGGCGCCGATAACCAGGGGGTGAAAAGGGCCGACAGCAGCGCTCTAGACCCCAGGAAAGGCAGGGGGAGAGAAGCGGGCAGCGACGGCCTCTCTCCCCCTGCCTTTCCTGGGGGTATATCGGGGTATACACGTGCACACACGCACCCTCATTTTTTCATGGATATTTGGGTAAAAAACTTTTTTTACCCAAATATCCTTGGTAAAATGAGGGTGCGTGTTATAGGCCGGTGCGTGGTATACCCCGATAAATACGGTAAGTAGGGTAACATTTTAACCGTATGGACCTAAAGAATAATGATAAGGTGTCATTTTTACCGAAATATGCACTGCGTAGAAACGGAAGCCCCCAAAATTTACAAAATGGCGTTTTTTCTTCAATTTTGTCGCACAATGATTTTTTTTTCCGTTTCGCCGTGAATTTTTGGGTAAAATGACTAATGTCACTGGAAAGTAGAATTGGTGACGCAAAAAGTAAGCCATAATATGGATTTTTAGGTGGAAAATTGAGAGGGCTATGATTTTTAAAAGGTAAGGAGGAAAAAACGAAAGTGCAAAAACAGTCCTTAAGGGGTTAAACACAAATAAAACATAGAATTTTTTTTTAAACAAAGTACATTAGAAAGATTTTTTATTTACCATAAGGAGTGCAATATCAAAAAATAGTTTTAATGAGAGACAAATAGAGAGAATTCTGTCCTTAAGAGAGTTTTCTGATATAATGGGGGCAATAGCCTATCCTCCAGAATTGGCACCCCTACCAATCAGCTGTTATAGTACCTGCCTCTTGTGGTGTACATGGGTCTGTTTGTGCCCGAGGTATATTTAATAGAGACTGTCCGATGTATTGCTGTCTTGTCCGATTCAAATTCAAACAGCTGATTGGCTGGGTTCTCAGAGTTTACACCCCACTGATTGATGGCCTATGCTTACACTGTGATCTGAGAAAACTCATTTAAAAGGACTCATATTTGTTATCTACCCCCTTACATGGAAGTATATGACCTATTAATAGAACAACAAAAAAACATAAGTAGTGCTTTAACTTCATTTTTAACAGTTAGTTTCAGAGCTTTTGTGAACTCTATAGATAAAGAAAAGAGGGGAAGTGAGTTTGAACACTGTGATTTTTCTATACGTACTGAAAAGAGTCTGTTTCACCTGATAATTTATGAGCATGCCAGACTCGGATCAATAAACCAGCAAGAGGGTAGTGGATAGGAATGTAAATGGGTTCACATGAGCTTATGCTAAGAGAACTAACACAGTCATATCTCTCTGTCTAGCTCTATGTCAATATTTCTGCCATTTCTTGCCTTAAGCAATTTTTCGAGAGAACAAAGTATAATCTTTCTTCACATCTCATCTTTTGCTCCATGTTAGGCTATACGTCAGAGACCTGTCAAAAAAAAAAGGGATGTCTATGCATAGCCCAGCATATTGCCAACGGGCTCACTGACGCAATATGACTACATTCTACACATTCAAGTCAGCAGGCCCATCGGCAACATGTCGGGCTATACGTCAACATGCCTTTTTTACAGGCTTCCAATGTGGGGCAGAAGACAAGATGTGAAATTATATGCATCAATAAAATTTATGGCAATCCACAGACATCATTTAAATAGTTTTAGTCAGTTATTTAACCTTCCTCAGACAATCGGTCAGCAAACACAAGTGGTGATCAGGATTACACTAATGTCCATATATCAGTAAAAGTAAGGGCTAAAACACATGGTAGCACTTTTTCTGGAGAAAGCAGCTATGCTTTTTTCAATCCTCCAGAGCCTGAATGATGGGTCTGAGTTCTGGATCAGCACCCCTGCAACATATATGAGGGGGTCCAATTGGTTTCATGCCATCTGTAGCACCCTGTATACCTATATAAATATGAGTATTGTAATAGTATTCACCTACAGAACAAAGATGACAAAGATTTGCAGTTGCAGATTTGCATTTCATATTTTTTCTCTTCACAAATAATATATATATTCTTTTTGTTTCTCCGTACAATTTATGGTAAATAAAATAAGTCATCACAAACTACAATTGGTTCCAGATAATAAAAATTGGCTATATTGTAAAGGCCAAACCCCACTAGGCAAGGCAGTCTGAGATTGTGCCAGATTTTTAACAGTGTATCGAGGCCAAACCCCTTTAAAAAAAAATAAAAATTTGGCGAGCAGGGCGCAAACAAAGCCAAATAGTTTTTTGAAATATGTGCCAAGCCACTTTTTCATCCAAACTGGCGCAAAGTACACACAAAAACTGCAAATTCAGTTTTGAATTTCCCCCCTCCCACTATGTCCTCAAGGGGTTAGTGAGCGCTATGAAGTCAATAGAGGTAGGGTATCCCCAGCATAGCAAAGGTGCTAGATCTTAATAGGCCCAGATCAGCTCCAAAAACAAATATCATGACAAGAGGATGTTTTCCATGTAATTCGGGCTCCTATGTATGCCCATCACTGTGGGAAACAAAATTAAAGTGAAGTATTTTATAAAACATGTTAAAAAGCCATCACAGGAGCAAAATTGCTAAAAAGTCTTTCATCATTTAGGACCAAAACACTCTGGTCATCATCTACCATAATGGTACATAGTAGTGTTGCAATTGCAGTCCATGTGACTCAGGGATCATTATTGTAGTAACAGTTCATATACACTATATTAATCCTATGTATCATTTTTACATTTTGTGGAAATGCTAAAATAAAAAAATAAAAAAATCTAATTGTCCTCTATCAATCTACACTCATCACCCCATAAACAGAATTTTAAATGGTTTTGCACAATTATTAAAAAGAAACATTTTACATTTTGCATGGACATACGTATTCCAGCCCTTTGCTATGACACTTGTAATTTAGCTCTGGGGCTCTCTCATTTCTCTTGATAATCTTTCATTTGTTTCTACACCCTTTTTGGCGTGATCTGTGGTAAATTCAGGTTGTTGGACATAAGGAAAGACACACCCCTTTCTGTATAAGGTCTCACAGTTGACAACGCATATCAGAGCAAAAACCAAGCCATGAGGTGGAGTGAACTGCCTATAGAGCTCAGAGGATTCTTAATCTCCAGAAGGGTACACAAAAAATTCAGCTGCACTGAAAGTTTCCGAGTTGACAGTGCACTCCATAATTCTTAAATGGAAGAAGTTTTGAACAGCCAGGACTCTTCCTAGCGCCGACCGCCCACCAAACTAAGTAATCAGGGAAGAAGGGACTTCATATGTAAAGTTAATATATAAAGTTAATGGTTTCCACTTTTCCCAACTGATAAATAAAAATAGTTTACGCCTTATGTAAAAGTAGGTTTGGTTTCACTTTAAACTCAAACATGCACAATTGTATGATCAATGGAAACTACATACATTTTGTGCTCCAATTGTGGAAATACCTGAAATACCTCACAATTTCATAATTTCATTTTATATGCAATGTGCACCATAATTTTGCGCCAGCAATGGTGAACTGTCTTTGCTTATGCCGCACATAAAGTTCTATCCCTTTTTGTGTAACTTTCCATTTCACTGGGAAAATGCTATTATTTTGGTGGAATATTGTGAATACTTTTTATTTATTCCCTCAATATGTGGTGACAGCCAATAGATGTTCTAATGTGTCCATTTCTTTGGCTGACAGTCCTCGACTCCCTTGCATTCTGAGTGGGGAGGCTCTCCTTATCTTGTTCAGATGTCCACAACTTTTCAAGCAGTCCCTTTCTAACATTGGCACCTATTACTCACCAATTGGCTTCCTAGAGAAGGAGAGCAAGGTAACCTCCTGCCTAGGGGCTAAGGTTGGCCAAAAACAAATTGTGGCATACTCACTTCTTCATTTCCCTAATATCCTCTCGCTGCCTGCTTACTGAGATTACCTCATAGAAACAATAAATTATTCCTTCAGTAAAACATCCTACATCTGCATATGTGAGTTTACATAAAGAAGCAAATATAAAATGATTGTGTTTTTGGCATCACATTACTGTGCGGTCAGCACTAAGTCAAGGGTTATGTAAAGTCAGCTCCCTACAGTAAAACTTTACCTGTGTCAGCAGCTGAGCCAAATGTCTGCGTCCTCCCTTTATGATGTGACCCACATGATCTCCATTTAGTGGAAGACAGCAGTGTAGAATAGAATGACTATGAGGCTGGAAGGGATGTAAGTATAATGGATGTAATTATTCAATGTGCAAACCTGGTAACTATATGGAAATTAAATTGTAAATGATAATACTGGTCAGAGAATGTCGGGCTGGAGTATAAGTTTAACAAGCTGGTAATGCTGTAATTTTTTATGTGTGTATCTAGGCAGTCATATGGACAGATAGATATTAGAGAGATAAAGAGTGCATTCAGAAAGTTTTCAGACCTTTACCTTTTTCATTTTCAATTCAGGTTTCCCATCATTCTGTATGCAATACCCTATACTGGCAAAGGAAAACGAAATGTTACAAATTTTTGCTAATTTATTGAATAGATAGCTTAAAATACTCAATTTAAATAAATCCCCCAGTCCCCCCCCCCCCCCCAAAAAAAAAAAATGTAACCTGGTCTTGTCCTTCCCATCTGATCCTTCTTGTCCTACATGTTTTCAACCAATGCCAATGTATGTGGTCTCCTTTTTCCATTTTAGATACAGAGGGCTGTGATCACAATTGGCACAAGTTCCAGGGTTTCTGTTATCGTTATTTTCCCCAACGACGGCCATGGGAAGAGGCTGAAAGAGACTGTCGAAGAAGATCTGGACACCTGACAAGCATCCATTCTCAAGAGGAGCAAGCCTTTATCAATAGTAAGTAAATTAACCTATGCAAATACATATATTAGAGATAAAGGTAATAAACTGTTATTCAAACATGGTCAGATTGTATCATATGTACATCACCATTTCCCAGCCTTTCTCCTCCATGTATGGCTAGCTTCGCACAGACATTCTTCTATTTGCTGAAGGAGACTATGATGACCTATGGCATATTTTGTCTGAAAGAGAAATGAACAAGATGTAAAAAAAAGTTCAGCTGGTTTAATAGCGTGGTCTTTTGTCTTAAATATTTTCCTGATAAGTCAGCTAAGCAATAAGCTAATTGGCTGGCATTTTGTTCCTATAAAGGTTTTGGTCGTGAGAACACCTGGATTGGTCTCAATGACAAGACAGTAGAACAGGATTTCCAGTGGACAGATAATTCAGCCCTGGTGAGTTAGCTGCACTAATTATATGGTTGGCTGGCAGATCGGTCCTACACTATTAAAATCTTCCATGTTTGCACGACATTATGCTGTCTTGAAAAGGTCGCAATTTATAAATTTTGTTCTGATTTTAATGGAGCTATTGATTTTTTTTAATCTTATCCAAAGCTGTTAAGGCCAAGATTATAAACTAATAACATATAAATGGTGTGTTAGCTTAATTGCCCCAAACTTGGTATAAAAGCTAATGATGTCCTATGCCACTCTTAGAATCTACATACATAAAATATATTATATGGTATAGTAAGATGGCTTCATTTGCATGAAGGCTCCTCTCCACTGTGATTTCTCCTATACATCATTTGTCAAAATAATGAACCCACTCTGATGTTTATGTCTATTGTAGCAACACGAGAGTTGGCGGGACCATCAGCCTGATAATTTTTTTGCTGGAGGTGAAGACTGTGTGGTCATGGTTTCCCATGAGGATGGAAAGTGGAATGATGTCCCGTGTAATTATAACCTGCCCTACATCTGCAAGAAAGGAACTGGTAACAAATTCTCTGCAAATATTTTTTCCTGATCTGTATTGTACTCAGATAACATTATATTAATCAGTAACATTATATTTTTATATACAGACTGATTTCACATAAATAGAAAACTATGCACATCTTGTTTGATAGTTAAGATCAGAATTTTCTTTCCTCAGTGCTTTGCAATTCACCTCCTACGGTGAGAAATGCTCATATCATTGGCAAAAAGAAAGAGAAATACAGCATCCATTCCACCGTGCGCTACCAGTGCCAAGATGGCTTCATACAGCGACACATACCAACTGTTCGATGTCACAAGAATGGAAGATGGGATAAGCCTAGGATCATGTGTGTTAAACGTATGTATCCCTGTATGGCTTGCTCCCATTTACCAGTATGTGTCATCCGTTACAATACATCAGTTACAATACTGATTGGATATCTGACCTACATCAATCACAGTCAATTTTCTTTACGCAATTCTACTAATGGAAAATAATATCAATTGTGTATACTGATCACTTTCTTCTACCAAACAGCAAGAAGACATCACAGGACACGAAGACATCATCACCAGCACAGACACCATCAGCACAATCAACACCACAACCGTCACCACCATAATAATAATAACCACCACCATCATCATCATCACCAGCACAAATCCCACCGTGAGAGGAGAAAAGAGGACCACCACCCCCACCGAAGAGCTAAGGACACCTATTATTAATGAGCATCTAATTATTGTCCTGTGCATTCCATCTTCTGCCGAGAAACCTATTTTGTGTTGGAAGCAACCAACATGATGCAGGAGAAGACTTCTCAAATCCAGAACCAATTAGTATTAGATGTTTGCAAGAACATTTCCAATATGGCGGTGCTGAAACAGTACCAGATTGAATACAGATCTCATTTCTTTTATAAGTAAATCTGGTGTTTCTATTTGTGCGCGACTTACTGAGCACCATTATTCTATAGCCAAATGACGGTACAAAAAATAGATACCAAACTCTGAAGATCATTAAACACCATGCAGTTTTATTTAGGATATGTGTTACTTGTTATATCGCCACCTAATTAGAATCAACATCACAACATCTTGGCTTACAGAGACATCTTATAGCCTAACAAGATTTCCTAACAAGAAGATAAAGCTATCAGATTGTTGAAGAATGGTCTTCTAAGTCAAAAAGTTCAAACGTGACCTGTCAATATCCATGTGACCAGGAACACAAAATAATCTATTCATGGGGCCAGCCTAAATTTCGATATTAAGAAGATATTAACACCTAAAATGTGTAAAACAGCACAAAGCACATCAATGATTCAGAGATTGAAACGTCATAGTAGATTTGGTCACTTCTTACTTTTTGAACCATACAAGGATTCCTTAATATCATTGTTCTCTTAGTCAATGGCTTTCATTATGGCATGGTTTCAGTGTTTATAAGTGTTATATGGCCCAGTGTCTTAAGAATATTAACGTAGCTGAATATTTTCCAGAAGAAATCGTCAGCAGCTATTGCGATGTGGTTGTTTTTTAACTTTTATTACGTTATCTGCATAAAAAGCATAAACATCTTATACCATAGTTCCTATAGAGCCACCCACAATTTTGACTTAAAGCATTACTGTCATTAATATACAAAAACATTTGACATGTTGTCTGTATTTCACCTGGTTTCAGTCCTGAGACCGATAGCAATTGTATAGAGGTATAACTTGGTGAAGTGCTCTGCCACCAGATCTGACTAATAGATTCTACTATATACTCCATAATAGAAAGCATCAGTCAGATCTGGCGGCTGGCTGCTCTTTACCTGGTTATAACTAAAGATCACAGTTGCTCTCAGGACTTAGACCTGGTGACATGTAAACTTTAAACATGTATGTCCTTCTGTTTTCTTTTTGTATCAGTTACAACAAGATTTCCCAACATGACCATTAGAAATGCTTTTTATTTCCCCAATACATGATCTGACTCTGTTCTAGTTCTACCACTGGCCCATTGATTTGGGCAATGTAAGGGCAGAATTTACTTACATACATCAATTACAGCTTAAGTTATTTCCGTTAATGGAAATATTTGTACCACGGAGGTGTTCCTTTTTTATTCCGGGGACATTAAATCATTGTGTTGTTGAAAAAGAATACCTGCCCCAATATAGAGCAGAAGTCCATTGTTGCCAGTTCCAATGCTAGACTATTAACTATGCCCTGCTCTGCCAGCATCATCATGTAATATAGTCTAGGTTTCTGAAGGGTATGATAGAGGGATGGAAAGGGTGGGAAATGGTGGGGGGGGGGGGGTGGCTCTGTCTTTTGTATTATTACTGTTTGCTTACAAATGAAATGTAGTGCCGTTTTGTGGTAGGAATATTATCTCCTAGTTCTTGCTGGGTCTCTTTGCTTAATCTTTGTTATTTGAGAAGTATGGGTATGAGTGGGTAACATGAATGCATTTATATATCTTTTGTGTACATGTAAAATATCACCCAATGGTCTTGTGCACTCCACATTTCCCTATATTCTCTCTTCTTGCTTGGCAATAAAGAGGAAAAAGATAAAAACTATCACAATTGGCCACCTTTTTAATGGTCTCTTTTATGGAATAATAGCACAGTCCATGCTGCCTAATCACAGAGGAGAGAATAATGGAGGAAACATAGTAGTGTATAAGTACCCTAGCTCTCACTTTATATATTTCATCTATTTACCAGCTACAGTTGTGTTGCATTGAATAAGATCATTGATAGAGATAAGTATCAACGTCGTAATCTTATTGACATTTATGATTATTTTAGGTTACAAAGAGTTACAACGTTTGAGAAGTAAAAGGAGTCATGTATTTAAATTCTTATTACATTACATTCTTTATACAATCTACATTACAGAAAATGATCATGTGACTTCCCAGAATTCTTTGATTAAAAGCTGAACAACTCAAAAGTCTTTTTATAATATATTTGTTATTTCTTTTGCATACCATACACACGTTGTAATAGTTTTCCAAGTGTCTATAAAGGTTATAGGCTTTGTAAAAAATCATCTTAGTTCATTTTAAAGTATATCTATAATTAACAAAAAGAAAAAAAAATTGCGGAGCAGATATAACAATACTGTTTGATGATGTTGATGTGGGTATTTATTTTACTCTGCATCATTTCTGTAAATGGTATTCACCTTTTCTTGAGGTGTGACATTAGAGCTATGTGGTGAACTCAGTTCTCAGTTCTTCACCCCACTCCTTGCCCTTTCACTGCATGATTTACAGAAAGACTGCAGCAGCATCTCCCCAAACCCCTTACCTCTCTGCTTTTTATTGCCCTCAATAAGTGCATTACTGAACACAGGCTTATCATTTTCTCAGAACATTTACAGAAAACAGGGAACAGCTGGAAAGCAAGGAAGTTGACACTTTCCATTACTAAGATATATTACATAGATCATATTTTCATATGTACTAGTTATTTAGGCAAAATAATTATATAGCTAGGTAATCTTTAGTTCTCTTAGTTTATTGATAAATTGTTTCCTTAGATCCAGAAACACTTGTTTCAACCACATCATTTGTACTATATTTTAAATATTTTCACTGTGCTCACCTTGCCAGGGCCAATGAGCCAATCCATCCAGTTCAAGTGTTTACTCCCCCCCTGATGATCCACTGTCCCGCCTTCCCTGACTGTCCCGCCTTCCCCGATGATCCACTGTCCCGCCTTCCCTGATGATCCACTGACCCGCCTTTCCTGATGATCCACTGTCCTGCCTTCTCTTATGATCCACTGTCCCGCCTTCCCTGATGATCCACTGTCCCGCCTTCCCTGATGATCCACTGTCCCGCCTTCCCTGATGATCCACTGTCCCGCCTTCCCTGATGATCCACTGTCCTGCCTTCCCTGATGATCCACTGTCCCGCCTTCCCTGATGATCCACTGTCCTGCCTTCCCTGATGATCCCCTGTCCCACCTTCCCTGATGATCCACTGTCCGGCCTTCCCTGATGATCCACTGTCCGGCCTTCCCTGATGATCCACTGTCCTGCCTTCCCTGATGATCCACTGTCCCGCCTTCCCTGATGATCCACTGTCCCGCCTTCCCTGATGATCCACTGTCCCGCTTTCCATGATGATCCACTGTCCCGCCTTCCCTGATGATCCACTGTACCACCTTCCCTGATGATCCACTGTCCCGCCTTCCCTGATGATCCACTGTCCCGCCTTCCCTGATGATCCACTGTCCCACCTTCCTTGATGATCCACTGTGCCATCTTTCCTAATGATGTTCCAAACCTGCTACATTCAATCACTGAGATATTTTTTTTATTAAATCAGAGAACCTCTTTTACCCTTTAATGACCAAGCCCCTTTTCACCTCAAGGACCAGGACAATTTTATTTTAGAATTTTCGTTTTTTCCTCCTTGCCTTCTAAAATCCATAACTCCTTTATATTTCCATGTACAGACCCATATAAGGGCTTGTTTTTTGCGGGACCAATTGTACTTTGTAATGAAACCTCTCATTTTACCATAAAATGTACGGCGAACCCAAAAAAAATAATTTTAGGGAGGAAATTTAAATGGAAAGCAAAATTTTGAACATTTTGGAGGGTTTTGTTTTCACACTGTACCCTTTACGGTAAAAATGACATGTGTTATTTATTCTGTGGGTCAATGCAATTAAAATGATACCCATGGCTAGATACTTTTATATTTTTGTACCGCTTAAAAGAAATCTAAAACTTTTTGTACAAAATCAGTAATCTAAAATCGCCCTATTTTGACCACCTATAACTTTTTTATTTTTCTGTATATGGGGCGGTATGAGGGTCTAATTTTTTGCGCCGTCATCTGTACTTTTTTTAGATACCACATTTGCATATATAAAACTTTTAGATCATTTTTTATAAATTTTTATTAAATAAAATGTGACAAAAAAGCAGCATTTGTGGACTTTTTTTATTTTTTACGTTTACGCCATTCACCGTACGGGATCATTAACATTATATTTTGATAGTTCGCACGCGGCGATACCAAATATGTTTATTAAAAAAAAATTACGCTTTTTGGGGGTAAAATGGGAAAAACGGACAATTTTCATTTTTATTGGGGAGGGGATTTTTCACTTTTTTTTACTTTTTATTTTTACATTTTTCAACTTTTTTTTTCAACTTTTTATGTCCCCATAGGAGACTATCTATAGCAATCGTTTGATTGCTAATACTGTGCAGTGCTATGCATAGGACACAGCACTGCTCAGTATTATCGGTGATCTTCTGCTCTGGTCTGCTCAATCGCAGACCAGAGCAGAAGACCCCGGGAGACGGCTGGAGCTAGGTAAGGGGACCTCCGTCTGTCATGCTGGATGATCGAATCCCCGCGGCAGCGCTGCAGGCGATCCGATCATCCAATCAAAGTGCCGCAATGCCACAGATGCCGTGTTCTGTATTGATCACGGCATCGGAGGGGTTAATGGCGGACATCCGCGCGATCGCGGATGTTGGACATTATGGGCGGGTCCCCGGCTGCTGCTAGCAGCCGGAACCTGCCGTGTATGACGCGAGCACCCTTCCGATGCTTCCGATTTAAATGTACATCCTGGTGCGGGAAGTCCCGCCAAACCAGGACGTACATTTACGTCCGTGGTCATTAAGGGGTTAAAAATAATTTACCATAATTTAGGGATTGTCTATAGGGATTGTCGGATCACAGAATTGGTGGCATATCACCGGGATCCAGAGACCATTTCATTGCTGCTTTTCCCTCACCCCTTTGATAGACCGTGGCTTGATCAGATATTATATTCAAATAGTTTATTTATGGAAGATTAATAAAAGACAGGACTAGGGAACACCTTAACATCCCATACAGAAAGAACTTATAGGCCCAGATTTATCTATTTGCCTAAAAACCAAAACCGTGTGTTTTTTTACTTCATAACACCCAATAACGACTCAGCTTCCATTTTACCAGAGCTTCTTAACCCCTTGAGGACACTATTTTGACCTTGGGAACCTTGCCAATTTTATTTTTACGTTTACATTTTTTCTTCCTCGACTTCTTAGTGCCATAACTCCTTTATATTTCCATCCACAGACCCATATAAGGGCTTGTTATTTTGTGCGACTAATTGTTCTTTGTAATTACATCACTCATTTTTTACCATAAACTCTACAGCAAAACCAAACAAATATTATGTGTATGGGGGGAAATTGAAAAAAAAACAACAACTCAATTTTGCTGATTTTGGAGGTTTTCGTTTTTACACAATAAAAATGACATGTTTTCTTTATTCTATCAATACGATTAAAATGATACCCATGTTTTACTTTTCTTTTATTGTACTGCTTTTAAAAAACTCAAACTATTTTCTTTTACAAAATAAGTTTAAAATTTCCCTCTTATGACCAACTATAACTTTCTCATTTTTCTGTACATGGGGCTGTACATTTTTTGTGCTGTGATCTGCAGGTTTTTTTTGTACCACTTTTGCATATATCTGACTTATTACACTTTTTCGGGTAAAATGGGAAAAAGGGGCAAGTAAAATTTTTATTGGGGGAGGGGCTTATTTACATTTTTTTAAAACTTTTTTTCTACCATTTATTTTACATTTTTTTATATCCCCATATGATTTATAGCAATCATTAGATTGCTAATTCTGGTCAGTGCTATGCATAGGTAAAGTACTTATCAGTATAATCAGTGATCTACCCCATGAAAGCGGCTGGAGGAAGCTGAAGGTACCTTGGTCCACCATCTTGGCTCATCTGATCCCCATGGTCATGCAGGGGGGGATCCGATGAGCCATCAGAGCCGCCACATTGCCAGAGATGCCGTGATCAGTATTGATCATGGCATCTGAAGGATTAATGGCAGGCATCAGTGTGATTGCTGATGTCCGCCATTACCATTGGGTCGCAAGCTGCTTATGGCAGCCGGAACCTGCCATGTATGAAGAGATCCCTTCATGCACAGGACATAAATATACATCCTGGTGCGCGAAGTACCAGCACATCAGGACGTACTATTTACGTCCAAAGTCCTTAAAGGGGTTCTCCGGTGCTTACACATCTTATCCCCTATCCAAAGGATAGGGGATAAGATGCCTGATCGCGGGAGTCCCGCAGCTGGGGATGCCCGTGATCATGCACGCGGCACCCGTTTGTAATCAGTCCCCGGAGCGTGTTTGCTCCGGGTCTGATTACGGGCGACTACAGGGCCGGCGGCATGTGACATCCCGCCTCCGCCCCGTGTGACATCACGCTCCGCCCCTCAATGCAAGCCAACGGGAGGGGGCGTGATAGCTATCACGCCCCCTCCCGTTGGCTTGCATTGAGGGGTGGAGCGTGACATCACATGGGGGCGGAGGCGTGACGGCCGTAATCAGACCCAGAGCAAACACGCTCCGGGGACTGATTACAAACGGGGTGCCGCGTGCATGATCTCGGGTGTCCCCAGCTGCAGGATTCCCGCGATCAGGCATCTTATCCCCTATCCTTTGGGTAGGGGATAAGATGTGTAAGCACCAGAGAACCCCTTAAAGGGTACTCCCCCTTTAGACATCTTATATGATGTCTGTTTGCCGGGGGTATGGCTGCTGGGACCCCCACTATCTCCTTACTAGGAATGGCAGCATTCTGAACACAGAAGCTTGAGGCCATCACACAGCCATCATGCCCCCTGCCATGACATTATGGCGTGACGTCACAAACACGGAAGCCCTAAGTTTCCGTGTTCAGAATGCTGCAGTTCCGGCATGGAGATCATGGGGGTTCCAGCGGCCATACCCCCCCATGATCAGACATCTTATCCCCTATCCAAAGATAAGATGTGTAGGGGCAGAGTACCCCTTTAAGGGGTTAAGAGCTGAGCTGTGATTGGGGATTGTTATGAGAAAATCCTGACAATTTAGTTCAAGCAGACTGATAAATCTGGGTTACTGTTATCAAACTTAATAAATCCAAACTAATCTCTGTTTCCAAAAATTGTATTTATAAAAACTTTATATTGTTTTTTTTTTGTCTCTGATGTTAGGAATAGACACATGCTCATACTTTATCCCCATTAATACATACATGTAACTAGTAGTCCTAAATAATCATTTTGTTAAATGCATAAGATTAATGGCAGCAAAGGTAACAAATACTGAAGTTACAAGCGTAGGAAAGTAGTAATTAGAGATGAGCGAATTTTGGAAAAATTCGATTCGGCCGATTCGCCAAATAAAAATAAAAAAATTCTCTGCGAATTTTTATTAGTAATGTATTTTAATAGTGTGCTTAATAAAGTGTATGTGTGTGTTTCACTTTTTTTTCTCAATTTATTTTTCATTTTTTAGGTAGTACTACTACTCCCAGCATGGAACAGACAGTTCCATGATGGGAGTAGTAGTACCTGTGCTAATAGACAGATCACCCCGACACCCATTGCAATTGTCCTTTATAATGTATAGATGCGGGCAGCTTTCTCACATCTAGATAGGATGATTGTATCCGGTGTCAGAACTGACACCCGCTCTGATCTGTCCTCAACTGCAGGTACTACTGCTCACAACATAGAGCACACTCTGCTCCATGCTGGGAGCTTTAGTACCTGCATTAATAGACAGATTGCAGTGGGTGTTACTTCTGAGACCCAATGTGATTGTCCTGTATAATGTATAGATGCGGGCGGCCATCCCCTCTTCTCTGGACCCACTGTAGTATGAGTAAATGCCATATACATAGAGAGCTGTGATTGGCTGGAATCATCTGGCCAATCACAGCTCTCTGTGGGAAATATGAATAAGTGATGTGAATTCTATCCACATCACTGGCCGGCCGGAGTATAGTGCAGAGAAGTGAGCGCGGGAGAAAGCCGCTACATCTCTGCAATAGAAAAGACAATCACATTGAGTGTCAGGAGTGACACCTGCTGTGATCTGTCTATTAGTAATGGTACTATAAAAATGGTGACTGTACAGGGAACCTTAAAACCTTAATAATGTGTCATAAATCTAGAAAAAAATTGCAAAAAACATTAATAAATAATCAGATTAGGTCTCCATCAGATTGCTGTCCTTCATTTATAGCAGTGCATCCATCTTAGGATACCAAAGTCTATGGGTGCTTCACTTCTAGAATACGTAAAGCTCAGCACAAGTTCACACCTTAAGAATCACCACTTAGCTTGGGGATCTGTTACGTAATATCCGGATTCATCCTTATGGAGAAGATTTTCTACAGTTGGCAAGACATCATTCCCAAAGGATGCACTGTATTAGTCCTACTGTGAATACATCAAGTATATATCTTCAAGTGCCATTTACTATAGATGATGATGCTTAGATACAGTTCACACTGATATTGCGTTTTCTATGAATTACTCATGCTCGGTAGTTCAGTTCACGGATTCCTAGCGCAATGACCACAGCATATATTACCGACACAGTTTACACTGATATACTGTATCCAATTATATGGTGATATTATGTTATTTATCTTCACAACTTATAGAAGTAGTACACACTGCCGAGATATTACCGCAATATACACTCAGGATATAGTTCACAGTCTGTGCTTAACGTAGCATGTACTTGGAGCATAATAAACACTGATATTGCATTTAAATTAGATGGCCACAACGCATGTTTGTCAAACACGATTTACACTGACAATTCAAAGGTGATGTTATGTATTTTTATTATTATTCACCCACTCAAGTCGTAATTCACACTGCTGCTCTGTCAGTGCTTTCAATGATCACAGTATATATTCCGAGATAAGTTCACAGTCTGTGCATAGCATAGCATATACTTTGATTCAAAAGTAGAAGTATTCACAATTACTGTTGGTGAATTTGAAATACTGTAAGCATTTAAAATTCACCAACAGTGATTGTGAATACGTCTACATTTGAATTCAAAAGCAAGGTCAGTGTGAATTATGCCCTGAGTATATGCTATGCTATGCTATGCACAGACTGTGAACTTGTGCTGAGCTTTACATATTCTGTAAGTGAAGCATCCATAGACTTTGGTATCCTAAGATGGATGCATTGCTATAAATGAAGGACAGCAATCTGATGACGACCTAATCTGAATATTTTTCAATGTTTTTTGCCATTTTTTCTTGATTTTTGACACATTAGTGCTATTTTTATACTAGCATAATAAAAGTTAAGTTTTAAGGTTCCCTGTACAGTCACAATTTTTCTATTACTTTTTCTGGGAGACCTAATTTACCCCTCTAGTAAGATCAGTGCCCCTTATTAGTTCAGGTACTACAGCTCCTATCATGGAACAGTCTGTTCCATGCTGGGAGTAGTAGTACTAACTTAAAAATTTAAAAAATAGAGAAACAAAAAATGAAACACACACACTTTATTAAGCACAATATTAAAATACATTACTAATAAAAAAAAATTTAAAAAGCAATTATAAAAATATATTATTTTTACATTTAAATGGCCCCTTTCTACATTTTTCTTATTGTCAGCTAAATATTTTTTTTTTGTCTTTCAATTTTCGGGAGAGGGCAGGGAGGAGTGCATTTCATAATTTTTTTTTCTAGTTTTCTTTCTAAATCATAATTTTTTTTATTTTCACTTTACCTTTTTTAGCCCTATGGCTTTGCAGGGATTAGGGTAAAAGATCAGTGTGTGCAGTGTTATAGTCCCCTATGGGATAACAATGATCAGTGTGTGCAGTGCTATAGTCCCCTATGGGAGCTACAACACTGCAAAAAACAAGTGAAAAAAAAGTTAATAAAGGTAATTTAACCCCTTCCCTAATAAAAGTTTGAATCACCCCCCTTTTCCTTTAAAAAAAAACAAAAAACTGGGTAAGTAAAAATAAAAACAAACATTTATTGTATCGCCGCGTGCGTAAATGTCCGAATTATAAAAATGTATAATTAATTAAACCGCAAGGTCAATGGCGTACACGCCAAAAAATTCCAAAGTCCAAAATAGCGTATTTTTGGTCACTTTTTATATCATAAAAAAATTTATAAAAAGCGATCAAAAATTGTACCGATAAAAACTTCGGAACACGGCGCAACAAAAAAGCGCTCATACCGGCCCGTACGCTGAAAAATAAAAAACTTAAAGGGGTCAGAAGATGACAATTTTAAATGTATAAATTTTCCTGCATGTAGTTATGACTTTTTTCAGAAGTACGACAAAATCAATCCTATATAAATAGGGTATCATTTTAATCGTATGGACCTACAGAATAAAGGTTATGTGTCATTTTTACCGAAAAATGTACTGCGTAGAAACGGAAGCCCCCAAAAGTTACAAAATTACATTTTTTCTTCAATTTTGTCGCACAATGAATTTTTTTTCTGTTTCGCTGTGGATTTTTTGGTAAAATGAATGATGTCATTACAAAGTAGAATTGGTGGCGCAAAAAATATGGATTTTTATGTGCAAAATTTAAAGAGTTATGATTTTTAGAAGGTGATGAGGAAAAAATGCAAAAATGGAAAAACGCTGAGTCCTTAAGGGGTTAACTACCAAGGTACCACCTCAAATTTCGGGGCCCTAATGTGCTTCAGGAGACAAGTAAGACATACACCATAAAACATGAAGAGAAGAAAACATCCTGAAAATATTTTTACTAACTGGCTGGCTTTAAAGGGGTATTCCAGGGAAAAACTTTTTTTTATATATCAACTGGCTCCAGAAAGTTAAACAGATTTGTAAATTAAAAAACTATGTGGATGTGTGCAGCTCACAACTATTACGCACCGAGGTCAAACAGGGCAAGCAACTATACCTTAATTGCTAAAAAAAGGGAAACCAGAAAAATGCAGTGTAGCCCGGACCTTCTAGGTGAGTATAAAATGGATATACGAGGATCGTGCTTCAATAATAATTATCATTTATTTATAAAAATAAGATTTCATCACTTCTCACAGGGCCCTTGTGAGAAGAACATACATAATAAAAGGCAACCTAACAATGTATTAGGCAATAATATTAAAATTCTACACTTGGCATAGAGTAATAGAATAAAATAGCAAAGTAAGATCTGTACCATACAAATATATTAGAAAGTTGCTCTTCTAGATGTTTAGGGTAAATATGTCCCTTTTTTGGATACAGTAGCAAACAGTCTGTATTGATAGCAATTGTTACCGGTCTGTAGATTGTAGCTCAGGCGGTGAATATTGCTCCCGCAATAGCTGAGTGTCCGTGGTGTATACAGTCCACTGTGTGGTGCCTCCAGTTATGAGCCTGGTCCAGTAGGGTCTGAGCGTGGTGGCAGTCGCTGTCGGATAAGGCGCTGGCAGGCGCCGAAGATCGTGATGGTGTCCGGGGACTGCTGGCGCTGGCGTGCGCTAGAGTTGATATTCCTCACCGCTTCATTGGTTGGAAAACAGGACCATATACTGGAAGGCTGGAAGTTCACCTCGTGGTGCCGGCGTCTGACGTCAGAGCCGGGATGGTTACAGCAGGATAGTTGCACCGGGATGATTGCGCCGGGATGGATCTGAACTGCTGGACCGGGTGGATAGCAAAGCGAGAGCGCAAATGATGGTACAGTTCATAGAGTGTAACTGGCCATAGAATTTGGGCACAGTTTTAATACTGCTATGCCAGTAGATAAAGACTAGACGCGTTTCAGGGTTGTATGATATAACCCTTTCCTCAGTAGTCATAAGCTTTGTAAATTACTTCTATTAAAAAAATCTTAATCCTTTCAGTACTTATGAGCTTCTGAAGTTAAGGTTGTTCTTTTCTAAGTGATCTCTGATGACACCTGTCTCGAGAACCGCCCAGTTTAGAAGAGGTTTGCTATGGGGATTTGCTTCTAAACTGGGCGGTTCCCGAGACACGTGTCATCAGAGAGCACTTAGACAGAAAAGAACAACCTTAACTTCAGAAGCTCATAAGTACTGAAAGGATTAAGATTTTTTAATAGAAGTCACTTACAAATCTGTTTAACTTTCTGGAGCCAGTTGGTATATAAAAAAAAAGTTTTTTCCTGGATAAACCCTTTAAACATTACTACGACAAACAGCAAACAGAATGAAATAATAAGACATTTTTCATTGTTCTTAAAGAACAAGAATACCGTAATTTAAAGAAAGCACACTAGAAGGAAGCACAATTTCAGACTATCTAAGTTATGACAATCTTGACTATAGAATAGATACAGGAATGGCACGCATAGCATTTGTAGCAACCTACAAGGAAGGTATAAGAATATAAATGGAAGAAAAAGTGCAGTCCTCAGGTTCACCTGTGGATATCTGTGTGTGATAAAGGTGTGGTGTGGGCATAAAAAGAGGGGTAAGGGGGAGGGATAGGAAGAGAGTGGGGAGGGGGAGGAAATTAGAAGGAAAAAAGGGGAAGAAAAGGGAGAAGGGGGACAGAGGAGAAGGGGATAGTGTGTGGGGAAGGAGAAAATCGATCAGACTCAAATAAAGTGAAAACTAAATAATTTATTTAAATTAATATTTGTGGTGAAAAAATGTGGGGAGGTTCGCTGGGACCTAGCGTCCACCCACCTAGTCACCTGTTACAAATAAAATAAAAACCACGGAAGTAAATGGCATGCAAAAATCTCCCCCTATGCTGCCAAAAGTCTGGTTATCACCAATAAACAATGCAGTCAATGTTAGGCAGGCACAAAATATCTCCTGAGCTCTGTGCGCTCCCTGCAAACAAGAAGGCAATATCACTCCTGTGTAGAGGTAAGTTCTCCTGAGCTCTGTGTGTTCCCTGCAAACAAGAAGGCAATATCACTCCTGTGTAGAGGTAAGTTCTCCTGAGTGCTGTGTGCTCCCTGCAAACAAGAAGACAATATCACTCCTGTGTAGAGGTAAGTTCTCCTGAGTGCTGTGTGCTCCCTGCAAACAAGAAGACAATGTCACTCCTGTGGAGAGGTAAGTTCTCTTGAGCTCTGTGTGCTCCCTGCAAACAAGAAGGCAATATCACTCCTGTGTAGAGGTAAGTTCTCCTGAGCTCTGTGTGCTCCCTGCAAACAAGAAGGCAATATCACTCCTGTGTAGAGGTAAGTTCTCCTGAGCTCTGTGTGCTCCCTGCAAACAAGAAGGCAATATCACTCCTGTGTAGAGGTAAGTTCTCCTGAGCTCTGTGTGCTCCCTGCAAACAAGAAGGCAATATCACTCCTGTGTAGAGGTAAGTTCTCCTGAGCTCTGTGTGCTCCCTGCAAACAAGAAGGCAATATCACTCCTGTGTAGAGGTAAGTTCTCCTGAGCTCTGTGTGTTCCCTGCAAACAAGAAGGCAATATCACTCTTGTGTAGAGGTAAGTTCTCCAGAGCTCTGTGTGTTCCCTGCAAACAAGAAGGCAATATCACTCCTGTGTAGAGGTAAGTTCTCCTGAGCGCTGTGTTCCCTGCAAACAAGAAGGCAATATCACTCCTGTGTAGCGGTAAGTTCTCCTGAGCTCTGTGTGTTCCCTGCAAACAAGAAGGCAATATCCCTCCTGGGTAGAGGTAAGTTCTCCTGAGCTCTGTGTGTTCCCTGAAAAGAAGGCAATATCACTCCTGTGTAGCGGTAAGTTCTCCTGAGCGGTGTGTGCTCCCTGCAAACAAGAAGGCAATATCACTCCTGTGTAGAGAGGTAAGTTCTCCTGAGCGGTGTGTGCTCCCTGCAAACAAGAAGGCAATATCACTCCTGTGTAGAGGTAAGTTCTCCTGAGCTCTGTGTGCTCCCTGCAAACAAGAAGGCAATATCACTCCTGTGTAGAGGTAAGTTCTCCTCAGCTCTGTGCGCTCCCTGAAAACAAGAAGGCAATATCACTCCTGTGTAGAGGTAAGTTCTCCTGAGCTCTGTGTGCTCCCTGCAAACAAGAAGGCAATATCACTCCTGTGTAGAGGTAAGTTCTCCTGAGTGGTGTGTGCTCCCTGCAAACAAGAAGGCAATATCACTCTTGTGTAGAGGTAAGTTCTCCTGAGCGGTGTGTGCTCCCTGCAAACAAGAAGGCAATATCACTCCTGTGTAGAGGTAAGTTCTCCTCAGCTCTGTGCGCTCCCTGAAAACAAGAAGGCAATATCACTCCTGTGTAGAGGTAAGTTCTCCTGAGTGCTGTGTGTTCCCTGCAAACAAGAAGACAATATCACTCCTGTGTAGAGGTAAGTTCTCCTGAGCTCTGTGTGCTCCCTGCAAACAAGAAGGTAATATCACTCCTGTGTAGAGGTAAGTTCTCCTCAGCTCTGTGCGCTCCCTGAAAACAAGAAGGCAATATCACTCCTGTGTAGAGGTAAGTTCTCCTGAGTGCTGTGTGTTCCCTGCAAACAAGAAGACAATATCACTCCTGTGTAGAGGTAAGTTCTCCTGAGCTCTGTGCGCTCCCTGCAAACAAGAAGGCAAAATCACTCCTGTATAGAGGTAAGTTCTCCTGAGCTCTGTGTGCTCCCTGCAAACAAGAAGGCAATATCACGCCTGTGTAGAGGTAAGTTCTCCTGAGTGCTGTGTGCTCCCTGCAAACAAGAAGACAATATCACTCCTGTGTAGAGGTAAGTTCTCCTGAACTCTGTGTGCTCCCTGCAAACAAGAAGGCAATATCACTCCTGTGTAGAGGTAAGTTATCCTGAGCTCTGTGTGCTCCCTGCAAACAAGAAGGCAATATCACTCCTGTGTAGAGGTAAGTTCTCCTGAGCTCTGTGTGCTCCCTGCAAACAAGAAGGCAATATCACTCCTGTGTAGAGGTAAGTTCTCCTGACCTCTGTGTGCTCCCTGCAAGCAAGAAGAAAATATCACTCCTGGGTAGAGGTAAGTTCTCCTGAACTCTGTGTGTTCCCTGAAAAGAAGGCAATATCACTCCTGTGTAGAGGTAAGTTCTCCTGAGCGGTGTGTGCTCCCTGCAAACAAGAAGGCAATATCACTCCTGTGTAGAGGTAAGTTCTCCTGAGCTCTGTATGCTCCCTGCAAACAAGAAGGCAATATCACTCCTGTGTAGAGGTAAGTTCTCCTCAGCTCTGTGCGCTCCCTGAAAACAAGAAGGCAATATCACTCCTGTGTAGAGGTAAGTTCTCCTGAGCTCTGTGTGCTCCCTGCAAACAAGAAGGCAATATCACTCCTGTGTAGAGGTAAGTTCTCCTGAGTGGTGTGTGCTCCCTGCAAACAAGAAGGCAATATCACTCCTGTGTAGAGGTAAGTTCTCCTGAGCGGTGTGTGCTCCCTGCAAACAAGAAGGCAATATCACTCCTGTGTAGAGGTAAGTTCTCCTCAGCTCTGTGCGCTCCCTGAAAACAAGAAGGCAATATCACTCCTGTGTAGAGGTAAGTTCTCCTGAGTGCTGTGTGTTCCCTGCAAACAAGAAGACAATATCACTCCTGTGTAGAGGTAAGTTCTCCTGAGCTCTGTGTGCTCCCTGCAAACAAGAAGGCAATATCACTCCTGTGTAGAGGTAAGTTCTCCTCAGCTCTGTACGCTCCCTGAAAAAAAGAAGGCAATATCACTCCTGTGTAGAGGTAAGTTCTCCTGAGCTCTGTGTGCTCCCTGCAAACAAGAAGGCAATATCACTCCTGTGTAGAGGTAAGTTCTCCTGAGCTCTGTGTGCTCCCTGCAAAGAAGAAGGCAAAATCACTCCTGTATAGAGGTAAGTTCTCCTGAACTCTGTGTGCTCCCTGCAAACAAGAAGGCAATATCACTCCTGTGTAGAGGTAAGTTCTCCTGAGTGCTGTGTGCTCCCTGCAAACAAGAAGACAATATCACTCCTGTGTAGAGGTAAGTTCTCCTGAACTCTGTATGCTCCCTGCAAACAAGAAGGCAATATCACTCCTGTGTAGAGGTAAGTTCTCCTGAGCTCTGTGTGCTCCCTGCAAACAAGAAGGCAATATCACTCCTGTGTAGAGGTAAGTTCTCCTGAGCTCTGTGTGCTCCCTGCAAACAAGAAGGCAATATCACTCCTGTGTAGAGGTAAGTTCTCCTGAGCTCTGTGTGCTCCCTGCAAACAAGAAGGCAATATCACTCCTGTGTAGAGGTAAGTTCTCCTGAGTGCTGTGTGTTCCCTGCAAACAAGAAGACAATATCACTCCTGTGTAGAGGTAAGTTCTCCTGAGCTCTGTGCGCTCCCTGCAAACAAGAAGGCAAAATCACTCCTGTATAGAGGTAAGTTCTCCTGAGCTCTGTGTGCTCCCTGCAAACAAGAAGGCAATATCACGCCTGTGTAGAGGTAAGTTCTCCTGAGTGCTGTGTGCTCCCTGCAAACAAGAAGACAATATCACTCCTGTGTAGAGGTAAGTTCTCCTGAACTCTGTGTGCTCCCTGCAAACAAGAAGGCAATATCACTCCTGTGTAGAGGTAAGTTCTCCTGAGCTCTGTGTGCTCCCTGCAAACAAGAAGGCAATATCACTCCTGTGTAGAGGTAAGTTCTCCTGAGCTCTGTGTGCTCCCTGCAAACAAGAAGGCAATATCACTCCTGTGTAGAGGTAAGTTCTCCTGACCTCTGTGTGCTCCCTGCAAGCAAGAAGGCAATATCACTCCTGGGTAGAGGTAAGTTCTCCTGAGCTCTGTGTGTTCCCTGAAAAGAAGGCAATATCACTCCTGTGTAGAGGTAAGTTCTCCTGAGCGGTGTGTGCTCCCTGCAAACAAGAAGGCAATATCACTCCTGTGTAGAGAGGTAAGTTCTCCTGAGCGGTGTGTGCTCCCTGCAAACAAGAAGGCAATATCACTCCTGTTTAGAGGTAAGTTCTCCTCAGCTCTGTGCGCTCCCTGAAAACAAGAAGGCAATATCACTCTTGTGTAGAGGTAAGTTCTACTGAGTGCTGTGTGTTCCCTGCAAACAAGAAGACAATATCACTCCTGTGTAGAGGTAAGTTCTCCTGAGCTCTGTGCGCTCCCTGCAAACAAGAAGGCAAAATCACTCCTGTATAGAGGTAAGTTCTCCTGAGCTCTGTGTGCTCCCTGCAAACAAGAAGGCAATATCACGCCTGTGTAGAGGTAAGTTCTCCTGAGTGCTGTGTGCTCCCTGCAAACAAGAAGACAATATCACTCCTGTGTAGAGGTAAGTTCTCCTGAGCTCTGTGTGCTCCCTGCAAACAAGAAGGCAATATCACTCCTGTGTAGAGGTAAGTTCTCCTGAGTGCTGTGTGTTCCCTGCAAACAAGAAGACAATATCACTCCTGTGTAGAGGTAAGTTCTCCTGAGCTCTGTGCGCTCCCTGCAAACAAGAAGGCAAAATCACTCCTGTATAGAGGTAAGTTCTCCTGAGCTCTGTGTGCTCCCTGCCAACAAGAAGGCAATATCACGCCTGTGTAGAGGTAAGTTCTCCTGAGTGCTGTGTGCTCCCTGCAAACAAGAAGACAATATCACTCCTGTGTAGAGGTAAGTTCTCCTGAACTCTGTGTGCTCCCTGCAAACAAGAAGGCAATATCACTCCTGTGTAGAGGTAAGTTCTCCTGAGCTCTGTGTGCTCCCTGCAAACAAGAAGGCAATATCACTCCTGTGTAGAGGTAAGTTCTCCTGAGCTCTGTGTGCTCCCTGCAAACAAGAAGGCAATATCACTCCTGTGTAGAGGTAAGTTCTCCTGACCTCTGTGTGCTCCCTGCAAGCAAGAAGGCAATATCACTCCTGTGTAGAGGTAAGTTCTCCTGAGTGGTGTGTGCTCCCTGCAAACAAGAAGGCAATATCACTCCTGTGTAGAGGTAAGTTCTCCTGAGCTCTGTGTGTTCCCTGCAAACAAGAAGACAATATCACTCCTGTGTAGAGGTAAGTTCTCCTGAGCTCTGTGTGTTCCCTGAAAACAAGAAGGCAATATCACTCCAATGTAGAGGTAAGTTCTCCTGAGCTCTGTGTGTTCCCTGCAAACAAGAAGACAATATCACTCCTGTGTAGAGGTAAGTTCTTCTGAGCGCTGTGTGTTCCCTGAAAACAAGAAGGCAATATCACTCCTGTGTAGAGGTAAGTTCTCCTGAGCGCTGTGTGTTCCCTGAAAAGAAGAGAATATCACTCCTGTATAGAGGTAAGTTCTCCTGAGCTCTGTGTGTTCCCTGAAAAGAAGACAATATCACTCCTGTGTAGAGGTAAGTTCTCCTGAGCTCTGTGTGTTCCCTGCAAACAAGAAGACAATATCACTCCTGTGTAGAGGTAAGTTCTCCTGAGCGCTGTGTGTTCCCTGAAAACAAGAAGGCAATATCACTCCTGTGTAGAGGTAAGTTCTCCTGAGCGCTGTGTGTTCCCTGCAAACAAGAAGGCAATATCACTCCTGTGTAGAGGTAAGTTCTCCTGAGCTCTGTGTGTTCCCTGAAAACAAGAAGGCAATATCACTCCTGTGTAGAGGTAAGTTCTCCTGAGCGCTGTGTGTTCCCTGAAAACAAGAAGGCAATATCACTCCTGTATAGAGGTAAGTTCTCCTGAGCTCTGTGTGTTCCCTGAAAACAAGAAGGCAATATCACTCCTGTGTAGAGGTAAGTTCTCCTGAGCTCTGTGTGTTCCCTGAAAAGAAGAGAATATCACTCCTGTATAGAGGTAAGTTCTCCTGAGCTCTGTGTGTTCTCTGAAAAGAAGACAATATCACTCCTGTGTAGAGGTAAGTTCTCCTGAGCTCTGTATGTTCCCTGCAAACAAGAAGACAATATCACTCCTGTGTAGAGGTAAGTTCTCCTGAGCTCTGTATGTTCCCTGCAAACAAGAAGACAATATCACTCCTGTGTAGAGGTAAGTTCTCCTGAGCTCTGTGTGTTCCCTGCAAACAAGAAGGCAATATCACTCCTGTGTAGAGGTAAGTTCTCCTGAGCACTGTGTGTTCCCTGCAAACAAGAAGGCAATATCACTCCTGTGTAGAGGTAAGTTCTCCTGAGCTCTGTGTGTTCCCTGAAAACAAGAAGGCAATATCACTCCTGTGTAGAGGTAAGTTCTCCTGAGCGCTGTGTGTTCCCTGAAAACAAGAAGGCAATATCACTCCTGTGTAGAGGTAAGTTCTCCTGAGCTCTGTGTGTTCCCTGAAAACAAGAAGGCAATATCACTCCTGTGTAGAGGTAAGTTCTCCTGAGCGCTGTGTGTTCCCTGCAAACAAGAAGGCAATATCACTCCTGTGTAGAGGTAAGTTCTCCTGAGCTCTGTGTGTTCCCTGAAAACAAGAAGGCAATATCACTCCTGTGTAGAGGTAAGTTCTCCTGAGCGCTGTGTGTTCCCTGAAAACAAGAAGGCAATATCACTCCTGTGTAGAGGTAAGTTCTCCTGAGCTCTGTGTGTTCCCTGAAAACAAGAAGGCAATATCACTCCTGTGTAGAGGTAAGTTCTCCTGAGCTCTGTGTGTTCCCTGAAAAGAAGAGAATATCACTCCTGTATAGAGGTAAGTTCTCCTGAGCTCTGTGTGTTCCCTGAAAACAAGAAGGCAATATCACTCCTGTGTAGAGGTAAGTTCTCCTGAGCGCTGTGTGTTCCCTGAAAACAAGAAGGCAATATCACTCCTGTGTAGAGGTAAGTTCTCCTGAGCTCTGTGTGTTCCCTGAAAACAAGAAGGCAATATCACTCCTGTGTAGAGGTAAGTTCTCCTGAGCGCTGTGTGTTCCCTGCAAACAAGAAGGCAATATCACTCCTGTGTAGAGGTAAGTTCTCCTGAGCTTTGTGTGTTCCCTGAAAACAAGAAGGCAATATCACTCCTGTGTAGAGGTAAGTTCTCCTGAGCGCTGTGTGTTCCCTGAAAACAAGAAGGCAATATCACTCCTGTGTAGAGGTAAGTTCTCCTGAGCTCTGTGTGTTCCCTGAAAAGAAGAGAATATCACTCCTGTATAGAGGTAAGTTCTCCTGAGCTCTGTGTGTTCCCTGAAAAGAATACAATATCACTCCTGTGTAGAGGTAAGTTCTCCTGAGCTCTGTATGTTCCCTGCAAACAAGAAGACAATATCACTCCTGTGTAGAGGTAAGTTCTCCTGAGCTCTGTATGTTCCCTGCAAACAAGAAGGCAATATCACTCCTGTGTAGAGGTAAGTTCTCCTGAGCTCTGTGTGTTCCCTGCAAACAAGAAGGCAATATCACTCCTGTGTAGAGGTAAGTTCTCCTGAGCTCTGTGTGTTCCCTGCAAACAAGAAGGCAATATCACTCCTGTGTAGAGGTAAGTTCTCCTGAGCTCTGTGTGTTCCCTGCAAACAAGAAAACAATATCACTCCTGTGTAGAGGTAAGTTCTCCTGAGTGCTGTGTGTTCCCTGCAAACAAGAAGACAATATCACTCCTGTGTAGAGGTAAGTTCTCCTGAGCTCTGTGTGTTCCCTGCAAACAAGAAGGCAATATCACTCCTGTGTAGAGGTAAGTTCTCCTGAGCGCTGTGTGTTCCCTGAAAACAAGAAGGCAATATCACTCCTGTGTAGAGGTAAGTTCTCCTGAGCGCTGTGTTCCCTGAAAACAAGAAGGCAATATCACTCCTGTGTAGAGGTAAGTTCTCCTGAGCTCTGTGTGTTCCCTGAAAACAAGAAGGCAATATCACTCCTGTGTAGAGGTAAGTTCTCCTGAGCTCTGTGTGTTCCCTGAAAAGAAGAGAATATCACTCCTGTATAGAGGTAAGTTCTCCTGAGCTCTGTGTGTTCCCTGAAAACAAGAAGGCAATATCACTCCTGTGTAGAGGTAAGTTCTCCTGAGCGCTGTGTGTTCCCTGAAAACAAGAAGGCAATATCACTCCTGTGTAGAGGTAAGTTCTCCTGAGCTCTGTGTGTTCCCTGAAAACAAGAAGGCAATATCACTCCTGTGTAGAGGTAAGTTCTTCTGAGCGCTGTGTGTTCCCTGCAAACAAGAAGGCAATATCACTCCTGTGTAGAGGTAAGTTCTCCTGAGCGCTGTGTGTTCCCTGCAAACAAGAAGGCAATATCACTCCTGTATAGAGGTAAGTTCTCCTGAGCTCTGTGTGCTCCCTGAAAAGAAGACAATATCACTCCTGTGTAGAGGTAAGTTCTCCTGAGCTCTGTGTGTTCCCTGCAAACAAGAAGGCAATATCACTCCTGTGTAGAGGTAAGTTCTCCTGAGCTCTGTGTGTTCCCTGAAAACAAGAAGGCAATATCACTCCTGTGTAGAGGTAAGTTCTCCTGAGCGCTGTGTGTTCCCTGAAAACAAGAAGGCAATATCACTCCTGTGTAGAGGTAAGTTCTCCTGAGCTCTGTGTGTTCCCTGAAAAGAAGAGAATATCACTCCTGTATAGAGGTAAGTTCTCCTGAGCTCTGTGTGTTCCCTGAAAAGAATACAATATCACTCCTGTGTAGAGGTAAGTTCTCCTGAGCTCTGTATGTTCCCTGCAAACAAGAAGACAATATCACTCCTGTGTAGAGGTAAGTTCTCCTGAGCTCTGTATGTTCCCTGCAAACAAGAAGGCAATATCACTCCTGTGTAGAGGTAAGTTCTCCTGAGCTCTGTATGTTCCCTGCAAACAAGAAGGCAATATCACTCCTGTGTAGAGGTAAGTTCTCCTGAGCTCTGTGTGCTCCCTGCAAACAAGAAGGCAATATCACTCCTGTGTAGAGGTAAGTTCTCCTGAGCTCTGTGTGTTCCCTGCAAACAAGAAGGCAATATCACTCCTGTGTAGAGGTAAGTTCTCCTGAGCTCTGTGTGCTCCCTGCAAACAAGAAGGCAATATCACTCCTGTGTAGAGGTAAGTTCTCCTGAGCGCTGTGCGCTTCCTGTAAATTGAATGCAGTTCCTGCTATGCAGATGATACATTCCTCCTGAGCGTTATATGCTCCTATAAAGTGATATTCAATATCCATTATACACAGGGTTAATCCTCCTAAGCGCTATGCGCTCCCCGCCAACATGGAATAAAGTCTGATTCCTGCTTTGTGGCAGGATAAAGGCAGAAAAGTAAAAGTTTTATTTAATTTATAGCATCAATGGGTTATTATACACTGGGGTAATATGTCCCGCTCACCCGTCTGTCGGTCTTCTTTGAGATCTGCAAGCCGCGATGTGCCGCAGCACTGTCCTCCTCGTGCTTTAGAAGGCGTGCTCAGAGCGTCCTTGGTGTGCGGCTGCGATGGCTGAGGTCCGGGGCTGTAACAATGCAGATTGCGCCTTGGTGATATTCTCAATGATGGGGGTTGCAGTCTAATTAGGGATAGACTAGTTTCCGGAGGTCTCCTCCTTTCCTCAGTAGCACAGGAGGAGGACGGTGCTAACAGGAATAGAACATCAGCATGAGAACGTGCCTTGGGGAGCCATCAGCAGCGGTACCCCGCAGCTTGCAGATCTCAAAGATGACCGACAGACGGGTGAGCGGGACATTGTGCCCCTTTGTATATTACCCCAATGATGCTATAATCTACATAAAACTTTTACTCTGCTGCCTTTATCCTGCCACAAAGCAGGAATCAGACTTTATTCCATGTTGGCGGGGAGCACATAGCGCTTAGTAGGATTTACCCTGTGTATAATGGATATTGAATATCACTTTTAAAGGGGTACTCCGCTGGAAAACATCTTTTCTTAAATCAACTGGTGACAAAAAGTTAAACAGATTTGTAAATGACTTCTATTAAAAAATCTTAATCCTTCCAGTACTCATCAGCTGCTGTATACTGCAAAGTGAGTTCTTTTCTTTTTGAATTTCCTTTCTGTCTGACCACAGTGCTCTCTGCTGTCCATTTTAAGAACTGTCTCCTCTCTTGCTCTGGACAGTTCCCGACATGGACAGGGGTGTCAACAGAGAGCACTGTGGTCAGACAGAAAAGAAATTAAAAAAGAAAATAACTTCCTTTGTAGTATAGAGCAGCTGATAAGTACTGGAAGGGTCAACATTTTTAAATAGAAGTCATTTACAAACCTGTTTAACTTTCTGCCACCAGTTAATTTGGAATTCACAGAAGGGGTATAACAATTTAAAACTTAACATTTAATGTGCAGTGTAAAACCACAAGACCCCACTGACAATACAACAACAGATAAATGTCATATAGAACAATGACCCAGAGACCAAGAAAGCTAGTGTAGCAGTCCGAGCCCGTGTCAAAAATTGGCCAAAATAAAGAAGTCAGGGGATAGGGGTATGATGGAGATGTCCAGGGAGGGTAGGGTGGATAGCCCTAAAAAAAACCCTAGCGGGGAGATGTAGTGCCGCTACCCCTGCTCGCTCAGGGAACTGTCGGGGCACTCGTCCTTGAAAGGACGACCCCTGCCCCGTTCTACCCCTTTGTCAGCCCCTACACTTAAGAAAACAACAAACCTGCCCAACGCATTTCCCCCAAGTTGATGGGTTCGTCAGGGGCTAGAAGGCCCAATGTAGTCAATCTTAAACAATAGAAATCAAGACAAATAAACCATATAGAATGATTAGAAGTCACGGCCAACAAAGTGCATCACAAACAGTATCGTGCACTAAACAAAATCAGTACATCACTATTACATCCACCGTTCATAGATAACCCATCATTATATAGTACATTGACTGGGAAAGCGATGTGCTAATAGCACATCGCTTTCCCAGTCAATGTACTATATAATGATGGGTTATCTATGAACGGTGGATGTAATAGTGATGTACTGATTTTGTTTAGTGCACGATACTGTTTGTGATGCACTTTGTTGGCCGTGACTTCTAATCATTCTATATGGTTTATTTGTCTTGATTTCTATTGTTTAAGATTGACTACATTGGGCCTTCTAGCCCCTGACGAACCCATCAACTTGGGGGAAACGCGTTGGGCAGGTTTGTTGTTTTCTTAAGTGTAGGGGCTGACAAAGGGGTAGAACGGGGCAGGGGTCGTCCTTTCAAGGACGAGTGCCCCGACAGTTCCCTGAGCGAGCAGGGGTAGCGGCACTACATCTCCCCGCTAGTTTTTTTTTTAGGGCTATCCACCCTACCCTCCCTGGACATCTCCATCATACCCCTATCCCCTGACTTCTTTATTTTGGCCAATTTTTGACACGGCTCGGACTGCTACACCAGCTTTCATGGTCTCTGGGTCATTGTTCTATATGACATTTATCTGTTGTTGTATTGTCAGTGGGGTCTTGTGGTTTTACACTGCACATTAAATGTTAAGTTTTAAATTGTTATACCCCTTCTGTGAATTCTGATTTGACATTGGGTATCGTTATAATTTTTCTGTGAATCACCAGTTAATTTAAAAGAAAATATTTTCCAGTGGAGTACCCCTTTAAGGAGCATATCATGCTCAGGAGGAACGTATCATCTGCATAGCAGGAACTGCATTAAATTTACAGGAAGCGCACAGGGCTCAGGAGAACTTACCTCTACACAGGAGTGATATTGCCTTCTTGTTTTCAGGGAACACACAGCGCTCAGGAGAACTTACCTCTACACAGGAGTGATATTGCCTTCTTGTTTTCAGGTAACACACAGAGCTCAGGAGAACTTACCTCTACACAGGAGTGATATTGCCTTCTTGTTTGCAGGGAACACACAGCGCTCAGGAGAACTTACCTCTACACAGGAGTGATATTGCCTTCTTGTTTTCAGGGAACACACAGAGCTCAGGAGAACTTACCTCTACACAGGAGTGATATTGTCTTTTTGTTTGCAGGGAACACACAGCACTCAGGAGAACTTACCTCTACACAGGAGTGATTTTGCCTTCTTGTTTTCAGGGAACACACAGCACTCAGGAGAACTTACCTCTACACAGAAGTGATATTGTCTTTTTGATTGCAGGGAACACACAGAGCTCAGGAGAACTTACCTCTATACAGGAGTGATATTGCCTTCTTGTTTGCAGGGAGCACACAGAGCTCAGGAGAACTTACCTCTACACAGGAGTGATATTGCCTTCTTGTTTTCAGGGAGCGCACAGCGCTCAGGAGAACTTACCTCTACACAGGAGTGATATTGCCTTCTTGTTTGCAGGTGTTACGCCTAGCGCTCCGGCTCCCCGCTCCTCCCCGGAGCGCTCACGGCGTCTTTCTCCCTGCAGCGCCCCGGTCAGTCCCGCTGACCGGGAGCGCTGCACTGTCATGGCCGTCGGGGATGCGATTCGCACAGCGGGACGCACCCGCTCGCGAATCGCATCCCAGGTCACTTACCCGTCCCGGTCCCCTGCTGTCTTGTGCTGGCGCGCGCGGCTCCGCTCTCTAGGGCGCGCGCGCGCCAGCTCTCTGAGACTTAAAGGGCCAGTGCACCAATGATTGGTGCCTGGCCCAATTAGCTTAATTGGCTTCCATCTGCTCCCTGGCTATATCTGATCTCCTCCCTTGCACTCCCTTGCCGGATCTTGTTGCCTTGTGCCAGTGAAAGCGTTTAGTGTGTCCAAAGCCTGTGTACCTGAACTTCTGCTATCCATCCTGACTACGAACCTTGCCGCCTGCCCCCGACCTTCTGCTACGTCTGACCTTGCCTCTGCCTAGTCCTTCTGTCCCACGCCTTCTCAGCAGTCAGCGAGGTAGAGCCGTTGCTAGTGGATACGACCTGGTTACTACTGCCGCAGCAAGACCATCCCGCTTTGCGGCGGGCTCTGGTGAACACCAGTAGCCTCTTAGAACCGGTCCACTAGCACGGTCCACGCCAATCCCTCGCTGACACAGAGGATCCACTACCTGGAAGCCGAATCGTGACAGTAGATCCGGCCATGGATCCCGCTGAGGTGCCGCTGCCAAGTCTCGCTGACCTTACCACGGTGGTCGCTCAGCAGTCGCAGCAAATTGCCCAACAAGGACAGCAGCTGTCGCAGTTGACCGCCACGTTACAGCAACTTCTGCCTCTGCTACAGCAGCAACCATCTCCTCCGCCAGCTCCTGCACCTCCTCCGCAGCGAGTGGCCGCTCCTAGCCTCCGCTTGTCCCTGCCGGACAAATTTGATGGGGACTCTAAACTCTGCCGTGGATTTTTGTCTCAGTGTTCCCTGCATATGGAGATGTTGTCGGACTTGTTTCCTTCAGAACGGTCTAAGGTGGCGTTCGTAGTAAGCCTTCTTTCAGGAAAGGCCTTGTCTTGGGCCACACCGCTCTGGGACCGCAATGATCCTGCCACAGCCACAGTCCAGGCCTTCTTCGCTGAACTCCGGAGTGTCTTCGAGGAGCCAGCCCGAGCTTCTTCTGCCGAGACTGCCCTGTTGAACCTGGTCCAGGGTAATTCTTCAGTGGGCGAGTACGCCATCCAATTTCGCACTCTTGCTTCCGAGTTATCATGGAATAACGAGGCTCTCTGCGCGACCTTTAAAAAAAGGCCTATCCAGTCGCATCAAGGATGTGCTGGCCGCACGAGAGATTCCTGCCAACCTGCAAGAACTCATCCATTTAGCTACCCGCATTGACATGCGTTTTTCTGAGCGACACCAAGAGCTCCGCCAGGAAAAAGACTTAGATCTCTGGGCACCTCTCCCACAGTATCCGTTGCAATCTACGCCTGGGCCTCCCGCCGAGGAGGCCATGCAAGTGGATCGGTCTCGCCTGACCCAGGAAGAGAGGAATCGCCGTAGGGAAGAAAATCTCTGTCTTTACTGTGCCAGTACCGTGCATTTCCTGGTGGATTGCCCTATCCGTCCTCCACGTCTGGGAAACGCACGCACGCACCCAGCTCACGTCGGTGTGGCGTCTCTTGGTTCCAAGTCTGCTCCTCCACGTCTCACGGTGCCCGTGCGGATTTCTTCTTCAGCCAACTCCTCCCTCTCAGCCGTGGCCTGCTTGGACTCCGGTGCCTCTGGAAATTTTATTTTGGAGTCGTTTGTTAATAAATTCCGCATCCCGGTGACCCGTCTTGTCAAGCCGCTCTACATTTCCGCGGTCAATGGAGTCAGACTGGATTGCACCGTGCGTTACCGCACAGAACCCCTCCTGATGTGTATTGGACCCCACCACGAAAGGATTGAGCTCTTCCTTCTCCCCAACTGTACCTCTGAGGTCCTCCTCGGTCTGCCGTGGCTCCGGCTTCATGCTCCCACCCTTGATTGGACCACCGGGGAGATCAAGAACTGGGACTCTGCCTGCCTTAGGAAGTGCCTCTCCCCCCCTCCCAGTCCCGTCAGGCAAACCTCAGTGCCTCCTCATGGCCCCCGTCCTGGTGTCACACTGCCCCGTGCCAGGCTTCGCCCTCTGCCCTCCCTCCCCATTCCCACTCCTGCTGTACTGCCTGCCGTTGAGGAAACCCTCCATTCTTTCCCGGTGTCCTCATCCCAGGGGAGGCAGTTACCGGTCAAAGAAAAGGGGAGACCTAAGGGGGGGGGTACTGTTACGCCTAGCGCTCCGGGTCCCCGCTCCTCCCCGGAGCGCTCACGGCGTCTTTCTCCCTGCAGCGCCCCGGTCAGTCCCGCTGACCGGGAGCGCTGCACTGTCATGGCCGTCGGGGATGCGATTCGCACAGCGGGACGCACCCGCTCGCGAATCGCATCCCAGGTCACTTACCCGTCCCGGTCCCCTGCTGTCTTGTGCTGGCGCGCGCGGCTCCGCTCTCTAGGGCGCGCACGCGCCAGCTCTCTGAGACTTAAAGGGCCAGTGCACCAATGATTGGTGCCTGGCCCAATTAGCTTAATTGGCTTCCATCTGCTCCCTGGCTATATCTGATCTCCTCCCTTGCACTCCCTTGCCGGATCTTGTTGCCTTGTGCCAGTGAAAGCGTTTAGTGTGTCCAAAGCCTGTGTACCTGAACTTCTGCTATCCATCCTGACTACGAACCTTGCCGCCTGCCCCCGACCTTCTGCTACGTCTGACCTTGCCTCTGCCTAGTCCTTCTGTCCCACGCCTTCTCAGCAGTCAGCGAGGTAGAGCCGTTGCTAGTGGATACGACCTGGTTGCTACTGCCGCAGCAAGACCATCCCGCTCTGCGGTGGGCTCTGGTGAACACCAGTAGCCTCTTAGAACCGGTCCACTAGCACGGTCCACGCCAATCCCTCGCTGACACAGAGGATCCACTACCTGGAAGCCGAATCGTGACAGCAGGGAACACACAGAGCTCAGGAGAACTTACCTCTACACAGGAGTGATATTGCCTTCTTGTTTTCAGGGAGCACACAGCACTCAGGAGAACTTACCTCTACACAGGAATGATATTGCCTTCTTGTTTTCAGGGAGCACACAGCACTCAGGAGAACTTACCTCTACACAGGAGTGATATTGCCTTCTTGTTTTCAGGGAGCACACAGCGCTCAGGAGAACTTACCTCTACACAGGAGTGATATTGCCTTCTTGTTTTCAGGGAACACACAGCGCTCAGGAGAACTTACCTCTACACAGGAGTGATATTGTCTTCTGGTTTGCAGGGAACACACAGAGCTCAGGAGAACTTACCTCTACACAGGAGTGATATTGCCTTCTTGTTTGCAGGGAACACACAGCACTCAGGAGAACTTACCTCTACACAGGAGTGATTTTGCCTTCTTGTTTGCAGGGAACACACAGCGCTCAGGAGAACTTACCTCTACACAGGAGTGATATTGTCTTTTTGTTTGCAGGGAACACACAGAGCTCAGGAGAACTTACCTCTACACAGGAGTGATATTGCCTTCTTGTTTTCAGGGAACACACAGAGCTCAGGAGAACTTACCTCTACACAGGAGTGATATTGCCTTCTTGTTTGCAGGGAATACACAGCGCTCAGGATAACTTACCTCTACACAGGAGTGATATTGCCTTCTTGTTTGCAGGGAGCACACAGAGCTCAGGAGAACATACCTCTACACAGGAGTGATATTGTCTTTTTGTTTGCAGGGAACACACAGCACTCAGGAGAACTTACCTCTACACAGGAGTGATATTGTCTTTTTGATTGCAGGGAACACACAGAGCTCAGGAGAACTTACCTCTACACAGGAGTGATATTGCCTTCTTGTTTTCAGGGAGCGCACAGCGCTCAGGAGAACTTACCTCTACACAGGAGTGATATTGCCTTCTTGTTTTCAGGGAGCGCACAGAGCTCAGGAGAACTTACCTCTACACAGGAGTGATATTGCCTTCTTGTTTGCAGGGAACACACAGAGCTCAGGAGAACTTACCTCTATACAGGAGTGATATGGCCTTCTTGTTTGCAGGGAGCACACAGAGCTCAGGAGAACTTACCTCTACACAGGAGTGATATTGCCTTCTTGTTTGCAGGGAGCGCACAGAGCTCAGGAGAACTTACCTCTATACAGGAGTGATATTGCCTTCTTGTTTGCAGGGAACACACAGAGCTCAGGAGAACTTACCTCTACACAGGAGTGATATTGCCTTCTTGTTTGCAGGGAGCGCACAGAGCTCAGGAGAACTTACCTCTACACAGGAGTGATATTGCCTTCTTGTTTGCAGGGAGCACACAGAGCTCAGGAGAACTTACCTCTACACAGGAGTGATATTGTCTTCTTGTTTGCAGGGAGCGCACAGAGCTCAGGAGAACTTACCTCTACACAGGAGTGATATTGCCTTCTTGTTTGCAGGGAGCGCACAGAGCTCAGGAGATATTTTGTGCCTGCCTAACATTGACTGCATTGTTTATTGGTGATAACCAGACTTTTGGCAGCATAAGGGGATATTTTTGCATGTCGTTTACTTCTGTTGTTTTTATTTGTAACAGGTGACTAGGTGGGTGGACGCTAGGGCCCAGCGAACCTCCCCAAATTTTTTCACCACAAACATTAATTTAAATAAATGATTTGGTTTTCACTTTACTGAAATCTGATTGATTCCCATTCTCATTCCCCACACACTATCCCCTTCTCCTCCGCCCTTTTTCTATCCCCCTTCTCCCTTCTTTTTTCTCTCCTTTTTTTCTTCTAATTTCCCTCCCCACTCTGTTCCTATCCATCCCCCCTTCCCCCTCTTTTTATGCCCACACCTCACCTTTATCGCACACAGATATCCCCAGGTGAACACCTAAGGACTGCACTTTTTCTTCCATTTTTGATTCAATTTACCTTCTACTTTGGGTATAAGTATGTGGTAACGGGGTGTGATGCAGGGCAGATATTGTCATCCTAGGGGCAGGTGGCATTAACCCCTTGTATTTGTGATGCCAGGGCGTGGTTTAGCCTCAAACCACGGGGGCAATAAAATTAGGCACGGGGGCAATAAAGACTCCGGCGCCAAATTACGGACAATGGTAGCTTTACTGATGGTAGACAGTTGGTAAAGTCTATACAGTTCAGTCAGGCCCACGGAGATGACTTGTAGTAGGACTGGACAATTAAAGGCAGACCACGCTGACTTGACAGATGACAGGGACTGACTTGACTCATAAAGCTGTGACTTTAGCTTACTTAAATTGATGGTGACTGCAGGACTTGAATTTGAGGCCTCCAACATTCTGGACACACAATAGGCACGACTGCACTGGACCTCAGCAGGAAGCAAGAGCTAAGAGAGAAGAGAGAGAAGAAGAGAGCTCCACCCAGGGCTTATATTGGGGAGACTATCAGGGAGCCGATTGGTCACTCTTGGGATCACCTGGTCACTGGTACCTCCTGGGTAACAATCACATAACATAACTCTTAAAGACACAACACATTTTATAATACAATACACTGCAGAACATATGTACAGGGGGGGGGGAAACAGGTACAAGGGGCCCTGGGGACACTGAAGGAGGATGCTTGATAGGGCAGCAAGGGTATGGGGCAACATTTCCCGTACTGGGCCACCACAAGTGCCCGGCAGTTAACCTCGGTCCGCTTCACCCCAAAGAGTTAGTCGTTGAGCTGCACCCACCCTTTTTTCTTAAATGTAAGAATATGTAGTAAAGTTCATAACATAAGTCGGGCACATGTACGCATTTTGGTTACTTCTTTGCCCAAGGCCAGGCACAGTTTTTAAATGTTGCAGGAACTTGGAACAGAACATATAGCTGTCCTATAGTGGGCATTGTTACTAAATGTCCAGCACAGGCTGGGGTATTGGTATAAGTATCAGTCCTGCGGCATTGATGCCGAATGTCCTACTCAGGCTGGTAGTAAACAAAAGCTGGAAGTGGAAACTCAGGCTCTGACGCCAAAAAGGGTATAAACAAAAACAAATGCACAGGTAAGGAACATGAAGGGATGAGCATTATTGTGTCTCACCTTCCTTCCACATAAACAGCTTGCTTCTTCAATAGAGTGGAGGTTGGGGTTCCCACTCCGGTGGACAACCTTCCTTTTCCCTCTTCATCAAATGGCGGGGTGGACGAGGAGCCTCTGATGGAGTAACAATACTCTGGATCCAAGAGACTCTTAACAACTGTGAGCGAGAGATGTGGGGACTCACTGTGACCACCACCTGGATGGATGCAGGAGATGCAGATGAAACGGTTGGTGTCCGCTCTTCCGGCAAAACCTTTAGGTAAGGGGGTCGTGGCGCAGTAGTCGGAGAACGCATCTTTTCTACATGCTGCCAGGCTGCCGAGTCAGTCCTCAACCACGGGACAGCCACTTGTGCTGGCATACCACACTATACTCATGGCTTAAATGCATAATATTTTCACATGTATATGCCTTCGGTGTTTCAGTATGAGACAAAACATAGATATGTTCGAAAAATGACCAGAACATAGTCACTAGCTGACAACGCTTGGGCCATTGAAATGAATAGGGTCTGTGATTGTCCAAGCACCAATAAATTTGACCAGGAAGTCAGTGTATGTAGACCAGGAAGTCAGTGTATGTAGACCAGAAAATCAGTGTATGTAGACCAGGAAGTCAGTGTATGTAGACCACGAAATCAGTGTACGTAGACCAGGAAATCAGTGTATGTAGACCAGGAAGTCAGTGTATGTAGACCAGGAAATCAGTGTACGTAGACCAGGAAGTCAGTGTATGTAGACCAGGAAGTCAGTGTATGTAGACCAGGAAATCAGTGTACATAGACCAGGAAATCAGTGTATGTAGACCAGGAAGTCAGTGTATGTAGACCAGGAAGTCAGTGTATGTAGACCAGGAAATCAGTGTATGTAGACCAGGAAATCAGTGTATATAGACGAGGAAATCAGTGTATGTAGACCAGGAAATCAGTGTATGTAGACCAGGAAGTCAGTATATGTAGACCAGAAAGTCAGTGTATGTAGACCAGGAAATCAGTGTATGTAGACCAGGAAGTCAGTGTTTGTAAAACCAATTTCCAGTACAGCAAGGGCAGACTGATGAAATTATATGACATATTATTATTAAACCAACTTCATATCTGAATAAACCGCAGATCAACTTTCAATAAATGGCACAGGACACCATCTTGGGTGGATAAAAAAATTTTTTTAAATGGCCACATGCATTTTATTGAAGATCTATATACATTTTAACGTGAAAACCTCAGATATTTAACAAAAATTTCAACCAAAGGCTTAGCCATTAGCTCAGCCTACACCATACTTTTCAAGATAACTACCTGTCTACTCCTAAGTGTCCCCTTTCAATAAAGAGCCCTCACAATTGCCCTTTTAAAAGACAACATAATAAACAGTAATGGGGGGGGGGTACACTGCTCACACAAATCTTCTTTCTTTGCAGGTGGACAGGCACAAACCACCACACACTCTCTCGAGGGAAGCCACAAGCCCCAACTCCAATCCCAACAGGTTGCTGCTGGACCAGTAAACTACCAAGGGTTGCCTCCATGGAGAAGTTGAAAATCCTCACTTTTGGGCAGAAAATTGTCCCTGGCCTGTCCCTGACCCAAGAGAAGGATCCACATATGACATCAATAAAGTCCAAACATAATATGAATCCCTCCTGAGGTTCAGGGATTCAGAATTATAAAGATAGAGATTACTTAACCACTAGTGAGATATAAAAGATAATCAGGTAGTTGTGTCCCACAAACAGGGCCGCAGATGACAGATAGGACAATTCCTCTGTGGAGCGCTCTTCTCTCTCTGCCCTTGCACAGCGCGCTCCCTGTACTTCAGTTACTCTGCAGGGATAGACAGATCTATGATCTCCTGGTAATCCTTTGCCCCTGTCAATTTGCATATTTCCTGCCTTCACTACCTGGGCTACCTACTGGGGTCGGCACACAGGCCCCTCACTGTGTATGAAGCTATTTCCCCTGTACTATGCTTCCTCTCCCCATCACAGTTCCACAGTTCACATACTCCTGTTTAGTAAGGCTAATAGGAATGGGCTGTCCCTATGACAGGACCCAGAAGATGCAGAGATCGGCAGATAACAGGAAGTAATAGCTCATAGCTTAGCCTAGAAACAATGCTAGCCATCCTGTATGAACACTACAACAGCAGCTAGCCCCTGTATGATCAGCCGTGTGTGACAGTAAGCAGAGGTAGAAGAAGAAATCCTGTCTAACTGCAGCCAGTCAACTACCAGCCTCAGCATTCCTCATAGAGGGTGAGTTTATGAAGATGTGGTAGGGTGGTCTGGTGTACTTGTGCCCTGTTCATCCCCATATGGGCCCTGCCCCCTATATGTTCCCTACTCACCCCTTTTATGTGTCCTGCTCCCCATATCCTGCTCCCCATATGAGCCCTTTCCCCATATGTATCCTGAGTTTGGCACTATTACATTCAGGAACACGGTGTGTGGGGTTCTTACATTCAGGGTGTACAGTTTGTGGTGGTATTATAATTGATTGTGGAGGAGAGGGCGGCACTCAAGTATAGTATAGTACTATGCTCGTGGATGCGGCAAATGGTATAATGGTATAATATCAAGGCATATTACATACAAATGCATGACGCGATTCAGCTTCCACCTTTTTGCGGAAGGTAATATACCTTAATATACCTTAATGAAAGAATAAAGTCATTAAGAGCATTCAAGAAGCCTGTGTCGGGACAATTTGTTTTTCTGTGGTGCTGTTATATGCTGGGGGGCAGTGTGTGGTGCTATTAATTTTAGGGGTCACAGTACATGGCACTATTGCATTCAGGGGGGCACAGTGTGTTGCACTTTTATATTTATCAGGCACAGTGTGTGGCAATATTACAATCAGGGGGCAGAGTGCGGGGCATTGTTACATTCTGGGGTCACAATTCATGGCGCAATGACATTCAAGGGGCACAGTATGTGGCATTATTACATTTAGGGGGAACAGTGTGTGGTGCTATTGCTTTTAGCAGACACAGTGTGTGATGATATTATACTCTGGGGCAAAGTGTTAAGTGCTATTACATTCAGAGGGCACAGTGTGTTGCATTAATATATTTGGGGGGAACAGTGAGTCAATTTCAGGGGTAGGGATTTTTTTCACTTTACGTTACAGGCCTCCCACTGAAAATGGTGACAATAGTGGGTGCCAATCATATCAGTGGCCTGAATGGTATCACCTATTCGGGCTGAATACACTGATTTTAGGGGACTCAATAACACAGCAGACCCCATTAAAAAAGCATATACCAGGTGACTCAGTTCGGGTCTTTGAAAAATTAACGGCACCTGCCAAAATAAACATCGGCATCCCGTTCTCAGCAGGATGCCAACAGATACCAGTGATGGAAAGCAAAAATCAGGTGTGAGCCCAGCCTTAGTATAAAGGGTAAGGACGGGCAAACTCTGCAGAGACAATTTGGGATCAGGACAAGTTTTCATGGTGGTTTGGGACAGATGAAGAAAATCGGAAAGTAGTTAGTTCAGGTTATCATAAATGCGGTCAGGTCGGGACATGTGCAGAAATGCACATTAGTGTGAAATGTTGTTTCTGACTTGCAGGATTCCTTTCCATTTACTATAGGGATTCACAGATTCACACGTCGGTAAAAAAATTTCTTGGTAAAAATTTTTAGCCATTTATTCACAGGATTTTCTGTGAATTCAATAGAGACCACAGCTATTTCCCACATAAGCACACACCTTTCTGGGAGGCCACAATCCTTTTTGGGTTTGCCAGTTTACTTTGGCGCATTGCCCAAATTCTTGTACAGACACCGTTATATGGGGTAAAACTTGGACGTGCACAGACATTTTGGAGGGCAGGGGCTCAAGTAGAAAAAAAAAGGGGCACTTTTTGTAAAAAAAATTTACATTCAATGGAACGGGCAGAGAACGTGTGTGACGTCACAGGGGAGAGATGCTACTGCCCAGAGACACAGTAAACCTCTTTGATCTTTTGACAGAACTTTTACTGTACCCGGCCTCAACCAGCACTAATCACCCAGCACCCACTACATGCAGGAATCTCATCACAGCCCCAGTTTTTAAACTGAAGAGATAGACAACACACAAATATATGCCTATGATGCTAGAATATACAAGAATTGGCAAAAATAACTTGAATTATGAATATGCGGCGGCAAACAGGACTGAGGCAGGGAAGCTTGGCAAGCCAGCTTTGCCTTCATTGTGCACAAGACTGACTTTGCATACTAGCAATGGGGGCAATAGCTAGAAAACAGCTCTACTGATTTTAGTAAGTATAACATCATGCTGTTTTCTTAAATTATGTTTTGTTTTTTGTTCTTTTTTTACCCTACGTTGTTTTCTTATTTTCTACATTGAAACAGCAGTCTTTTTAAACAAGTTGTGGAATGTAGCGCCAATCAGTTTCCTTACTGAACCTTTAATTACTCCTTGTTGAAATGTTATAAACACAAGCAAATTGATAATTAAACATGAAGAAATTCTTATGTGAATGGTAATAAAGATAGTTATGGTAGGATCAATGTACTGTGCAGGTATCTGCAGGATCATTACTGTTAGGTCAATTGAGATTCTCTGTCAAATTAAAATCTTTTCATATCAACTATAATTTAAAACTAAAGCATGGTGAGAAAATGCATAGAATAAGGGAGGCTGCATAAGAAAGTCAGTTCTCCTGTGACTTGCAGTGCTATGCAGTGACTGTCTTTCATCATATCCACTACACATGGGAATTAAGGGAAGAACAACAGGGGGAGTTGCCCAGGGCCCCCAGAAAAGCTATAGGACCACAAGTACATGAAATCATTTTGCTACAAAAATGCTGCAATTTTGCGTAAATTGTGACATATTGAAGTATTGTGCAAGTGCTCCTATAGACTGGCTAAATTCACATACTGACCTGAGTGATGATATCATCACAGGTACTTGCTGAACAGTGCACATAAATGAGGGAGAAGGAGGCAATAGGAGAAAGCATGGTTCAGGGAGCAGTGTATGGGGGGGGGGCATTGGGATCAGTATATATGAGAGACGGGACCATGGGGAGCAATGTGTGGAGAGGGGAAGTTTTTTAAATCTGATCTGGGGTCTGTATCCCAAGATTCGAAGTCATCATCTATACATGAGACAGATGATATTGGGGGTCTGAACACTGGGACCACTACCAATCATGAGCATAGAGATTCCTTGTCCCCTGGGTGAACAGAACAGGAGCACATATGATCACCTGCCACTGCCATTTGCTATGGGTCTATGAACGTTGCTGAGTGCTGAACATATCAACGTACTAAGTCTCCATAAAGAATAAATGAAGCAGCAGACGATCATGTGCGCTGCTGCTTCATTTACTCAGGGGACAAAGGACCTCTATTCTCACGATCAGTGGGGGTCCAATCAGTTCCTTAACCTCTTCAGGACGCAGGGCGTATGGATATGCCCTGCTTTCCGAGTCCTTAAGGACGCAGGGCGTATCCATACGCCCGTGGTAATTCCGGTCCCCACCGCTAGCCGGTTGGGGACCGGAGCCAGATGCCTGCTGAAATCGTTCAGCAGGCATCGCGGCATATCGCCCAGGGGGGTCATTATGCCCCACCATGTCGGCGATGGCCGCAGATCGCTGGACAATTCAGTCCAGCGATCTGCGGCGATTTCGGGTCAATCGAGTCTCCAGTGACCCGGTGACCCGGAATTACTGGCTGATCGGGGCCGTCAGAGACAGCCCTGAACAGCCATAGCCAGCAGGGGTGAGGTGGCACTGGTGCCACCTCACAATCGCCCTGATTCGTCAGCCGGTTTACCAGGTGCTGGGGACCCCGATCCCCGGCGTCCCTGTTGGGATCGGAGCCCCAGGAGCGACGGCCGCGGCGAGGGACTGACCTGCAGCGGAGCAGCAGCAGGAGGTGAGTGACAGCCTCCTGCTGTTGCTTAGCAACAGCTCCCAGCATGCAAAAAGGGCATGCTGGGAGCTGTAGTTATGCAACAGCAGGAGGCAGACCACCACAACTCCCAGCATTCCCTTATGGGCATGCTGGGACTTATAGTTTTGCAACAGCTGGAGGCACATTTTTTCTATGGAAAAGTGTACATTCAGCTGTTGTATAACTACAACTCCCAGCTTGCACAAACAGCTAAAGTGCATGCTGGGAGTTGTAGTGGTGCATCTGCTGGTTGCATAACTACAACTCCCAGCATGCCCATTGGCTGTCGGTGACTGCTGAGAGTTGTAGTTTTGCAACATCTGAAGGCACACTGGTTGTGAAACTCCAAGTTTTTTTTAACCTAACTCAGTGTTTCACGACCGGTGTGCCTCCAGCTGTTGCAAACTACAACTCCCAGCATGCACCGTATATGCTGGGAGTTGTAGTTTTGCAACAGCTGGAGGCACACTGGTTGTGAAACACTGAGTAAGGTCACAAACTCAGTGATACATAACAAGTGTGCCTACAGCTGTTGCAAAACTAAAACTCTCAGCATGTACAGTCTGTCAGCGCATGCTGGGAGTTGTAGTTTTGCAACAGCTGGATGTCCCCCCCCCCCCCCAATGTGAAGGTACAGGGTACACTCACATGGGCGGAGGTTTACAGCAAGTATCAAACTGCCAGCGAGAAACTACTGTGAACCCCCGCCCGTGCGACTGTACCCTAAAAACACTACACTACACTAACACAAAATAAAAAGTAAAAAACACTACATATACACATACGCCTACACAGCCCCCCTCCCCAATAAAAATGAAAAACGTCTGGTACGCCACTCTGGTACGTCTGGTACTCCATTTCCAAAACGGAGCCTCCAGCTGTTGCAAAACAACTACTCCCAGTATTGCCAGACAACCGTTGACTGTCCAAGCATGCTGGGAGTTTTACAACAGCTGGAGGCACCCTGTTTGGGAATCACTGGCGTAGAATACCCCTATGTCCACCCCTATGCAATCCTTAATTTAGGCCTCAAATGGGCATGGCGCTCTCAATTTGGAGCCCTGTCGTATTTCAAGGCAACAGTTTAGGGTCACATATGGGATATCGCCGTACTCGGGAGAAATTGTGTTACAAATTTTGGGGGGTATTTTCTGCTTTTACCCTTTTTAAAAATGTAAATTTTTTTGGGAAAACAAGCATTTTAGGTAAAAAAATATATATATTTTTTTTACATATGCAAAAGTCGTGAAACACCTGTGGGGTATAAAGGTTCACGTAATCCCTTGTTACGTTCACCGAGAGGTCTAGTTTCCAAAATGGTATGCCATGTGTATTTTTTTTGGTGTCCTGGCACCATAGGGGCTTCCTAAATGCGGCATGCCCCCCGAGCAAAATTTGGTCTCAAAAAGCCAAATATGACTCCTTCTCTTCTGAGCATTGTAGTTTGCCCATAGTGCACTTCAGGCCAACTTATGGGGTACCTCCATACTCAGAAGAGATGGGGTTGCAAATTTTGGGGGGTATTTTCTGCTATTAACCCTTGCAAAAATGGAAAATTTGGGGGGAAACACATTTGTGTGAAATTTTTTTATTTATTTTTTACGTATGCAAAAGTTGTGAAACACCTGTGGGGTATTAAGGCTCACTTTATTCCTTGTTACGTTCCTCAAGGGGTCTAGTTTCCAAAATGGTATGCCATGTGTTTTTTTTTTGCAATTTGAAATGAAGATTTACAGTAGCTAGTGCTACCATAAAAATGTTTAGGCCCAGGCCCAGTAGCATCATTAAACCATATATTGGATGAATGACACGGCCTGGAGGTGGCTGAAGTATGAGGAGACCATATAGTGGCTGAATGACACAGCATGGAGTTGGCTGAAGCATGAGAAGAGACCATATAGTGGCTGAATGAGACAGCCTGGAGGTGGTAGCAGCAGCATCAGGAGTTCTGAAAGTGACCCGGTGACAGAGTGGTGCGGTGGGTGACAATACCAATACCCAGTGACGAAGGTGGGTGAAAAAAGGTCTGATGCGGAGGAATGTTTGTAACTGGGGAGCAGCGCCTTAAATCTGTTTTGCACTATCCATATTTGTGAAGTGTTGGTGTGGCACCATGGTCAATCTACTCTGATGCTTCAGGCATTGGTGGTTTGAAATCCTGGCTGATCCATGCCTGATTCATTTTCACAAAGGTCAGTCTCTCCACATTTTTCGTGGACAGATGAGTTCTCCTTGGGGTAATTATGGCCCCCACTGCACTAAACACCTACTCTGATGGCACACTACTGGCCGGGCAGGACAGCTTTTCCAGGGCAAACTCTGCTAGTTGCTGCCACAAATAAAGTTTGGCTGCCCAGAAGTCTAGCGGATCTTCAAGGTGTGTTGGCATGGGCATGTCAAGGTATGCCACCACCTGCTGGTCCAGGTGTACCTGCTGCTGATGAGTTGCTTCACTATGCGGGTGAAGAAAGCTACTCATCCGCGACTTTAGACTCAGGCTTCTGTTGATGGAGCTGGTACTGCTCCTGCCACCCCACCCCTCCCCAGCAGCAGTGGAAGGTGAGCACAGGGGCCTCCCGATTCAGACCTGCGAGAGAATGGATGATGGCGCTCATAGGCATCAGCTAACTGACTACATAGGATGCCTCTGTAGTAGGTCACTTTGTCCTCCCTCTCAGTGGGTGTAAAAAAGGCCCATATTTTGTGGTGGTAGCGAAGGTCCAATAAGGTGGAGATCCAGAAGTCATCCCGTTGCCGAATGGTGACTTGGTGGGACTCCCTGCCTCCATCTCCACTGCATACTGCCACGGTGTGTCTGGGTCCTCTGTCTCGCCTTCCTCACAACCCTCTAGTTCCTCTGGCTTCTCCTGCTCCTCCTCTCCTGTCAGATTACTAGAAAAACTTCCCATTTGGCAAAACTTAAACTGTGCTCCACTGTGCCCCTCCCCCTTCTCCTCTTCCTCCTCCAGTTCAGCCCCCACAGGGCTCATGTGGCCTTATGATGTAGGCGCTACGTCTCCAGTGACTAGACCAGCCATTGTTTCCAACACATGTTGTAAGAAATGAAGCAGTGGAATGATGTTGTTCATCCCGTATTCCTGGCGACTGACCAATAATGTGGCTTCCTCAAAGGGCCTGAGCAAACGGCTGGTGTCACGTTTGAGCTACCACTGGTTCACATTGAAATTACACAGGGGAGTACCCCTCTCCGCTTGGACTATCAAGAAATCAGTGATGGCTTTTCTCTGTTCGTACAGTCGGTCCAACATATGGAGGGTGGAATTCCAACATGTGGCAACATCACAAATCAGACTATGTTGGGGGATATCATTCTGAAGCATATGTTGACACAGGGCCGTGGTGCCAACATTGGGACCCTGGCCACACTTCACCTTCTGCCGACATATCTTGCATGTGGCTATGTGAACCTCCTCCAGATGCTTGATGAAAAACTGCCACACCACCGAGTAGCTGATTTTCCCACCAACAGTCGGCACTAATTGACTGCTACTGCCGCTGTTTCCAGGAACCCCTGTTCCACTACCTCCCGGGAAGGTAGGCTGCCGCAAAGCAAGTGGTCTCCCTCGGGCACGTTTAGCTCCAGAATTTCCACTTCTGCCACCATGCTTACTTCCAACCATGCTACCACCTTGCTGGCTCAGCTGCTGGCTGCAACTCTCTTCTCCTGATGATGATGAAGCCCCTTCTGCACCCAGCTCCCAATTGCGATCGGCTTCATCATCATCAACAAGTGTCTGCACGTCACTGATGTCCTCCTCAGGTTCCTCAACAGTGTCTGCTTCAGGACCCTGAACGCTGACAACACTGCCTCTCATGTCACTCTCCTCACCACTACTTGCCCACCTAGCGGAGGAAGCGGCGGATGTCTTTTTGGCTGGGCAGCAGCTGCTGACTCTCCTCTATTAGATCGTCCTCAGTGAATAGTGGAGCTGAACCCACAGCATAAGATACTTCTGTAGAGGAGGCAACAGCATAGAACAGAGGCAATGGGAGGACAGGGACTGCTCCCGGACCATGCCAACTGAGGGTTGTGTCTGAGGAACAGACCGACTGTTGACTAGGGGTATCAGATGTCACTTGTGATGAAGTGGATGACCGTGTTAACCAATTGATGATGGCAGATGGGTTGCTGGTCGAGACACGACCGCTAGCTGATAGTGTTGCTCGCGAATATTCGCAATTCGAATATTATTTGCGAATATCGCATATTCGCGAATTCGCGAATTTCGCGAATATAGCGCTATATATTCGTAATTACGAATATTCGTTTATTTTATTTTTTTTTTCTTCACAATACACATCACAGTGATCACCCCTCTCTGCTTCCAGCTTGTGTGGTGTAAAGAAGGCTGTAATACTACTGTGTGAGACTGGCGTGCGGAAATTCGCATATGCGAAACTTAGCATATGCAAATTTTCGCATATGCAAATTTTCGCGTATGCTAATTTTGTATATGCTAATATTCACATATGTTAATTTTCGCATACGCGAAAATAAAACGAGAATATAACGAATATGCGAATATTCGCGAATATATGACGAATATTCGTCCATATATTCGCGAATATTCGCGAATTCGAATATGGCCTATGCCGCTCAACACTACTAGCTGATACCGGGAGCTGAGGCCTCTCAATGCAACTCCTGCTGCCACTTGCCCCTAGTCTGCTGTGACCTCTGCCTGATGAATTTAGGCCTCTGCCACTCCTCTATGCACGTCCACTTCTCTGCCTGACATACTTAGTGCGTCTATGAGGTAAGTACAAAATGCTTCACTACACTTAAAACAGTATGTGTCTAGAACAGCAGCAGATGTGTACTTTTTCCTGGACTTTCACAGTATCTAGGTCCTTGACAGATTAACAGGTACAAAGTAGTGCACTACTTAGATGTAGGTATGTTCTTATGAGGGCAGAAAAAATGTGCTACAGTACACTTAAAAAGTATCTGAGTAAAAACATCAGACTGTGAGCACTTTGCTTGAACTTTCACAGTATCAAGGCCCTTGACAGATTAACAAGTACAAAATATTACACTACTTAGATGTAGGTATGTGGTATGCACTTATGAGGGCAGAAAAATGCGCTACAGTACACTTAAAAAAGTATCTGAGTACAACACCATCCGCTGAGTACTTTTGAATGGACTTGCACAGTATCTAGGCCCTTGACAGATTAACAGGTACAAAATAGTACACTAGTTAGATGTAGGTATGTGGTATGCACTTATGAGGGCAGAAAAATGCGCTACGATACACTTCAAAAATTATTTGAGCAAAACACCAACCGGTGATTACTTTGGCTATCCTTTCACAGTATGTACGCCCTTGACAGATTAACAGGCACAAAACAGTACACCACTTAGATGTAGGTATGATTTGTTGTGGAACAAAGGCACAGAATTGCGGGGGGAAAAAATATTCCTGCCTCCTCTGCTAAGGTTTATGAAGTTGAGGCAGCTTGTTGAAATGTATGAGGCAACACACAGCTATCTGACCCTCTCTGTAATACAATGCTGAAGAAAGTGACTGGGAGGTTAATGGCTGCAGTAAAAATCCTTTTCAATGAAAAAAACACTGCCCTCTGTCCGCTCATGTGACTAGGATGCAGCAGAATGTCTCACATCACGTCCAATCGGTGAGAGAGCAGGGAGGCGGTAGATGGAAGCGGGGGAGTTCAGGCATCGAGCTACGGACCATATCAAACCGCTTGGTGCTTCGTCAGGCCCCTTCTCAGGGCAGAATACTGGCAAGCTAGATATCTAATTGATTGGGCAGGATGTGGCTGGTGAAGCTTCCTATGGGCCCTATTACTCATTTGTTAGATCCTGTTGGCCTATCATGTTGATCGGCTTTTGTCTGCTGAGGCATCAGAAAGCTCAATCAATCATGTGTACAGGCCAGATTCTTCATTATCGCCAGCACATCACCTGTTTACACAAGGCAATATGCAGCCAATAACCATAATTTAAACGACCAAGTAAAAGGAACGTTTATTTACCCAATTATAATCGGTCTATGTAAAAGAGCATTTACATAGCCACTGTTTGACAGAGACTGTCAGGGGAAGGATTTGGGTATATGCATCTGCCCTCTAAGATGCAGAAAGAAAGCATTTCCACCCTAAAAACAGACCCAGCAGAAGCAGGAGCTAGTGACGTGGACAAGGAGGACGTGGACTGCACAGTGTGAAACAAAAGTAATCTGGGAGCTGTGCTTATTCAGATGAAGAAGATGCCAGTGGGAGTCGACATTACACATTCTTTTAAATCATGCGGATAATAAGGTGCATTAATAATCAGGGAAAGAGATGATATCATATTACAGAATTGGAAGAAGGCAAATAAATGGAGACATTAAAATGCACAATGTACCACCTTTTCTAAATATTGTTTCAGAACAAGTACACCCCTTTATGACAATGGCATTCCTTAATGGTAGTGGCATCTTTCAGCAGGATAGTGGACCCTGTCACACTGCAATAATTGTTCAGGAATGGTTTGAGGAACATAACAGAGTCCAATGTGTTGTATTTGCCTCTAAATCCCTCAAATCTTAATCTGATCGAGCAGCTGTGGGACGTGCTGAAAGATCAACAGTCCAACCTATTTAGATCACACCTCACAATTTACTGAATTTAAAGCTTCTGCTACTAACATCTTCGGGCCAGATGCCATATGACACTTTTAGAAGTCTTATGGGGGTAAAGCCAAGGGCATAGAAAGCAGGGAGAAATAAGCACCAGAGCTTTCTGTCCTGAAGGGCAGAATCAGAAGCCATTATAGGGGTGCCCATTTCGATATTTGCTAGGAAGTTCCTTTTCTTCTTTGAACACCTCTGGGTAGAGCTGTTTTGGCACCACAAGGGCAGGTAGCTTTAACCCCTTAAGGACCAGGCCAATTTTATTTTAGCGTTTGCTTTTTTTCCCTCCTTGCCTTCTAAAATCAATAACTCCTTTATATTTCCATCTACAGACCCATATAAGAGCTTGTTTTTTGCGTAACCAATTGTACTCAGTAATGAAACCCCTAATTTTACCATAAAATGTACGGCGAACCCCCCAAAAAAATTTTAGGGAGGAAATTTAAATGAAAACCACAATTTTGCGCATTTTATAGGGTTTTGTTCTTTGTTCTGTGAGTCAATATGATGAAAATTATACCCATGGCTAGATACTTATTTTTTGAACCGCTTAAAAAAAAAATCTAAAACTTTTTGTACAAAATCAGTAATCTAAAATCTCCCTAATTTGACCACCAATAACTTTTTCATTTTTCCATATATAGGGCTGTATGAGGGCTCATTTTTGCGCCGTCATCTGTACTTTTTATTGATACTACATTTGCATATATAAAACTTTTAGATCATTTTTTATAAAAAAATTTAAAAAATTGTGACAAAAAAGCTGCATTTTTGGACTTTAAATTTTTTTTACGTTTACGCCATTCACCGTACGGGATAATTAACTTTATATTATGATAGTACGGACATTTAGCACACGGCGTTGGGGGTAATATGGGAAAAATGGATAATTAAAATAAACTTTTAGCTAGAGACCTGCTGCGATTGTTAGTAATAGCCAGCTGAAGTGTGTGGCAGTAATAGCCAGCTGAAGGGTGTGGCAATAATAGCCAACTGAAGAGTGTGGTAGTAATAGAAAGCTGAATTGTGTGGCAGTAATAGCCAGCTGAAGTGTGTGGCAGTAATAGCCAGCTGAAGTGCGTGGCAGTAATAGCCAGCTGAAGGGTGTGGCAGTAATAGCCAGCTGAAGGGTGTGGTAGTAATAGAAAGCTGAAGTGCGTGGCAGTAATAGCCAGCTGAAGTTCGTGGCAGTAATAGCCAGCTGAAATGCATGGCAGTAATAGCCAGCTGAAGTGCGTGGCAGTAATAGCCAGTTGAAATGTGTAGGAGTAATAGCCAGATGAAGTGTGTGGCAGTAATAGCCAGCTGAAATGCATGGCAGTAATAGCCAGCTGAAGTGCGTGGCAATAATAGCCAGCTGAAATGTGTGGCAGTAAAAGCCAGATGAAGTGTGTGGCAGTAATAGGCAGATGAAGTGTGTGGCAGTAATAGGCAGATGAAGTGTGTGGCAGTAATAGGCAGATGAAGTGCGTGGCAGTAATAGGCAGATGAAGTGTGTGGCAGTAATAGGCAGATGAAGTGCGTGGCAGTAGTAGCCAGCTGAAATGCGTGGCAGTAATAGCCAACTGAAATGCGTGGCAGTAATAGCCAGCTGAAATTCGGGGCAGTAATAGCCAGCTGAAGTGTATGCCTAACTGCCTGGCCACCCTCCAGATCTTTCTAATTCATTCCATAGACAGTGAAAGAGACGGATTTGATGGACAATGATTGAAGTGTGCACTGCCACGCACTTCAGCCTGCTATTACTTAGGATTACAGCAGGTCTCAGGACATTAGACCTGGTGCAATCTAAACTTTTAAGATGTCTGAACAATGTTGACAACTGCTACTTCTGCTTCTCCTTTAGATACAACAGTGAATCTAGGATATAATATTCTACAATAAATATGGATTCAAATGTAAATGTACATAAACATGTATGTTAAATAGGTTCTTGGAATGTTTTGAAACTGTGTGCATACCTATAAAGCTGCTTGATAATACAAGAAAATATTGGCCAGTCACAGAGGTTATTGCACTGTAATGTGATTTGGGTGGGTGGCAAATAGCTGGAGGTTATTCAGTCTGGCTATTTACATGTGTGGTCAAACATTACTCTAGCTGCAGGGCTGTACCATATGTAGCTGGCATCACTTTGATGGCAAAGGGTTGATTTCCAGAGAGATTTTATCTGTAGATGTTGTTTACATTGTAGCTGTCATTCACCTAATATTGGCACAAGGCTTGTGTAGTTGTAAAACAATTCGCAGCAAGATCCCTGTTATATAGTTTTTACATAGATTCATGTTCTCAGTTTTAAATGAAGTGTTTTACAAACTGTTAATTTTCTGTCTTTATAAGAAAAATTCTAAGAGCACTGACTTGGCAGCAAAGTTGTATTGTAATAATGCCAGGAGATATGTGTTTTCTTGATATATTTAAAAAAAGGATATATTGTGTCATAATAGACGGATAACATTGTAAGCACACTGGGGGACATATTCAAACATTTGCTTTTAAAGAGTACCTGTCATCAACAAAAACTTTTAATATGTTGTTCATAATCATTAATGAAGACATATTGTAATATATCTTCATTAAAAAATATTAATATTTATACCAGTTTTTTCATTTTATACTTTTGGCCACTAGGGGTCTCTCTTCTATGCCTGGTCTGCAGGCAGCTTCCTATGCTTTTCATAGTAAGTGTACAGCTTTTAGGACTAATGCTGAAAGGGCTCTGGTCCTTCCACAGGAAGTTCAGTACTCTCAGCTCAGGACTCGCTCCCAGCCTGGAGCAGCACTGTGAGCTACAAGCCTGCACATGCCTCTCATATAACAGAGACCAGTCACCTCCCCCTCCCCCTTGCTCTGTGTTCTCCCTGCCCCTCACCACACGTTATCTTATACATTGTATTATCTCACTGCACTCCCTGCTATGTGCCCTCCCTGACATTCATCTTTTAATTACTGCCTCTGTAATTGCTCCCACCGCCCCTGGTTCTCAGCTTTGACTTTTTAGTGCAGAGAGACACAGGAGAGAGAGAGAGACAGAGGCTGCCCTCCCTCCCCTGTACTTAGTCTGTATGCACACTGCAGAGCAGTGTTTACCAACCAGGGTGCCTCCAGCTGTTGCAAAACTACAACTTTCAGCATGCCCTAACAGCTGTTGGCTGTCTGGGCATGCTGGGAGTTGTAGTTTTGCAACACCTGGAGGTACCCTGGTTGGGAAACACTGCTGCAGAGGGAGAGCAGCATACAGGAAGACTGTCAGGAGCAGAGTCCCAGCCAGGCTTCATGTGACATCATGCCTGCCGGGACCCGCCTCCTTCCACCCCTCAGAAAGACAGTGCTCCTGAGCTAATGAAGCACAGTTCTCCCCACATTAGGTGCAGTATAGTTACCCACATTAGGTGCAGTACAGTTCTCCCACATTAGGTGCAGTACAGTTCCCCCACATTAGGTGCAGTATAGTTCCCCCACATTAGGTGCAGTATAGTTCCCCACATTAGGTGCAGTATAGTTCTCCACATTAGGTGCAGTATAGCTCCCTTTTTTTGTGGTGCTGCACTGTTGTGTCCTGCTGCTGTGCAAAAATACGTTTTTTCTGTACGTTTAGACTGTAGTCCATTTGTCTGCCCTCATACATGCATACCACATACCTACATCAAAGCAGTCTACTATTTTGTATCTGTAAATCTGTAACAAGTGTAGATACTGGGAAATTCCAGGCAAAAGTAATCACCGGCTGGTGTTTAAGGAAAATACGTTTTCCAAATGTAGCGCATTTTTCTGCCCTCATATGTGCATACCACATACCTACATCTAAGTAGTGCACTTTTTTGTATCGGTTAATCTGTAACAAGCCTACATGCAGTGAAAGGCCAGGGAAAACTAATCACTGGCTGTTTCATGAAAATACGTTTTCCAAGTGTAATGTAGCGCATTTTTCTGCCCTCATCAGTGTATTCTGCATACGTACATCTGAGTAGTGTACTATTTTGTACCTGTTTATCTGTCAAGGGCCTACATACTGTGAAGGGAGTTAGTCCCATGACGGTCACATGACACAGGGATGCCAACCAGGAAGTACGGAATGCCGCAATGGCAATTATAGGGCATACAAGAGAGGGTGGATCTGTCTCCAGGTATAAACTTGTTTTTAATTAGCACAAGTCACCTTACATCTGACATTCCAGCACATGGGAAGATGTATTTATGGTAATATAATGGTGTTTTGTATAGCACAGAAAGATTACCATATGGTGTTTGCTGCTGGTCGCACAATGAGATGTGCATTTTGATTATTATGTACACTGTATTTGATCAGTTTTATGATGAATTTAGTAATTATTGGATTATTAATTAGACACCTGATATATTGTGAGAGTTGTAACTCGTGCACTATGCTTGAAAAAGACTGTGTGATGCAGTTGAAACGTTGCATTTGATATGGGTCAATAAAATCCCACTGTTTCACCGGAACTTACGGGTGTGCTGCTGAAGTTTTCTGTCTAGATAGATAGATAGATAGATGAATAGATAGCAGCAAATAGGCAGCAGCAGCAACTCCATATAAAGTGCAAAAAAAGTGTCCTTTATTAACACAACGTGAGGCGACGTTTCGGTTTGCTCACCAAAACATTTTCAAGCAACTAATGACATAGGCAGTGCATATTTATGGTCACGCAGGACCATTACAGTAATTAATCAATTTAGTGCAAAAACAACATTATAAGACATAATTATATATAAAAAGTGCCATGTGCAGAATCATAGGGAATATACAGGTATTGTCCCATATCTTTTCATACAAAAAGTTGTGCAATATACATTAAAATATTGATATTCCCATTAATCATAAATTATGTGCAGCTGTGTCGTCATAACTATTACATCAGATGGGCGGGGGGATGGATTCACTCACCATTCCTTGATTTCACACTGTATTCCATGCGGACGGCGATGTTCGGCACTTCCGGAGCGGAGCAACACAAACCGGATGTGACCTCAATGTTACAGGTTATGTGATGCAGATGCACAGACGCCTCGCTTGGCAACTGCATCACATGACCTGTAACATTAAGGTCAAATCCGGTTCTTGTTGCTCCGCTCCGGAAGTGCGGGACATCGGTGTAATAGATATGACGACGCAGCTGCACATAATTTATGATTAACGGGAATATCAATATTTTAATGTATATTGCACAACTTTTTGTATGAAAAAATATGGGCTACGTGCACTTTATTAATGGGTAGTGCTGCTTTCCTTTGTCTTTTAGATAAATAGATAGATAGATAGATAGATAGATAGATAGATATGAGATCACTGTATATCTTATGTTTATATTTTGATTGATTGAAATCACTTTGTAATTGATCTTGTGTGTGATGCACATAAAAACCAGTACTCTGGTAACTTTTGTATGCTTGATAAAGACTGTGTGGACAGTCGAAACGTTGCTTGACACATATGAGAAAATAAACCCATTTGGATTTCTTCACCTGATTGGAGTGCTGTGGGACGCTTTATTCTTGGTTACTTCAACTGCTGCCTGTGACCTGGGCTGCGATTGTGCCCGCTTGCACCCACATCACCCTGACGGTGCTGGAGTGCTGCTCCACTTCTCTACTGCTATCTGAAGTATGTATATCTATAATAAAATAATAATATATCTATAATATAATATCTTCTACTGGTCTTGGAGCCTGCACCTAACGTACCTGGGGCTGCTCACCCCTATCCCGAGATGGACACCAACACTACTGTATCCGACAATAATGCATCATCATCTCATATGTATGCGTACACGGAGAATTATATCAACAGGATTATTAATGCTGTGGAGGGGGATGCCTCCTTTCTACATGCACCCTCTTCTTTTGATCTACAAAGGCAATATGAGTCTGAATCGAAGAGATTACTATAGCTGAAGTTACACTTAACCACTCTGAGTGAGTACTATAAATCTCAACGCATACCTCAAGGCATGAGAGTGCATCTACAAGATAATGCATATAAGAGTGATATGGACTTTCGTATGAGATTTGAGTCGAAGCAAACAAATTTGCTTTAGACCTTATCATTCTGAACATTGACTTTCTGCAGAAAGATATCACTGTTACTGGTGAAAAAGTTAATTCCCTGGAGTCTACTCTTAAAACACCTGAAGAGGAATTTGGGAAGTTTCAAATGAAACCTTCTACCTTTCTTGCTAAACTCAAGTCGGAGCAAGAAAACACCAAGAGACATAAATAGTTTTGCGACACTCAGGACTATTTAAATGGCAGAGTATACAATTGGGGAAATATTGTGACTGGACCTAGGAAGAATAGACGCCAGCGAGATCAACTTAATTTATCACAACAAAATGTACGCCCTAATGACTCTGTTACCTCCTCTTCCCCTGTTCAACAGAATTTTTTAGGGGTTTGCCAGCTTCACAGCAATGACCCTCCAGAAGGGGAGGACGGCATTGGAAGCGATCCAACAAAGACAAGAAGTCAACGGGGCAAACCTCAGCACCAGAGATCGAGACGTCAAAAGAAATAGTGGTAAATATTTCCTCCACTGTTCTTACCAAAACACAATGTGATTTGCTTGCTAAAGGGTTAAGTTTTTGCCCTACATATAATGTAAACTGTTTTTTTTTTAAACATTGGTTTTACACCAATCCAGCTCCTGAAAGAGTTGACAATACAAACACTGCAAAATTTTGTGCTTCTGATTTTGACATCAAATCTCCAAGTGCCTTTACACCTCAGGCATATATGCCCACCATTGACACCTTTTGTTCACTAGTAAAACAGGATCTGGAGTCACTTAGGAATAAACCTGACACAAGATTCACCTCCAACATTACACATAAACAATTAAGTGCAATGAACGAGCTGGTCCATAGTCACAACCAGACATGTGCAATTCGTTTCAGAACGAATACTAAACTTAACGAATTTTCCCGTTTTCGGGTGTTCATTACAATCCGAATGCACGAAAAAAAATTGAATATTTCCGACAAAGAATATGAATACGAATATACAGTTAACGGATGCATTCGTTAAATAACGCATAACGAATAATGCATGTTAACGAATAACGAATGCATTCGTTATCAGTAAACCGAATGTAAGGAATGAATTAGATTTTTTTCATTGGGTTTACCTGAGGAAAACTTGCCTTCCTACACAGAGAAAACTGCAAAAAAAGGTGAAAACAACAAGAATCCTAAGGTAACACCTACTATTTATTACAAAAGAGGATCAGCAAGTGAAACTAATGTGCATTTCGTTTAGAAACTAATGCAAAATTTACCGAATTTTACAGATATAACGTAAGATCCAAATTAACGAATGCATTCGTTGTTATTAACGAATACATCCGAAAACGGAAAAAAAATTTAGCCTATGCATCCGAAAACGGAATATAACTAATTAACAGCATTCCGAATATTCACAAAACCGAAAATTTTTGAAAACAAACGAAATGAAAAGAAACTAAATTTTTGGTTCTGCACATGTCTAGTCACAACCTGATAGTCAAACCCGCTGACAAACGGGGCGCGGTTGTGATTATGGACCGCTCAAAATACATGTTGGAAGCAAATAAATAACTGGGTGATGATTCCACATACAAACCACTATCAAAGGATCCAAAACATGAAAAATCATCATTTTAGTTGAGGCCTTAAGTTACAACATCATTGACAGACTGCTCTTTAATTTTCTTATGGTCCTGCACCCCACTATTCCCATGATGTATTTTCTGCCTAAGATACACAAGTTCCTAGTGGACCCCCCCCCCCCCCCCCCCCCAGTCGACATATTGTCTCCGGGCGGGGTTCCCTCACAAGTAATATCTCAATTTTTCTGGATCATGTTTTATGTTCTTATGCATTCAAGGCGAGATCATATATCAGGGATACATCTGATTTTTTTGTGCAAAATTGAGAATATCACTTTACCAAATGATGTCATTTTGGCCTCATTAGATGTGACTAGTCTTTATACATCTATACCCCACTGGTTGGGCCTGCAAACTGTTCAGTCAGCTATAACACCAGCTTTCTCACCTAATCAATCCACATTTCTTTTACAACTGTTATGCATTGTACTTGAGTGTTACTACTTCCTGTTTGATGATCGATTTTTTCTTCAAATTGTGGGCACGGCCATGGGCACCAAGGTGGCGCCCACATACGCCAACATGGTCATGGCCGCAATGGAGGAGACGTCTATCTATATATCCCACCATGCCAGACATTTGCTGGCATGGTGGAGATATATAGATGGCATTTTCCTCATATGGACGGACACTGAGGAGAGCCTACTTGAGTTCGCAGAGTTTCTCAACAACATTAATACCCATATTAAATTCACATTGACACACTCAAAAGAAGCAGTACAGTTTCTGGACACGTTGGTTATTGTACAAGCAAATAAAATTGTGACTGATCTGTACACAAAACGTACAGATAGAAATTCCATTTAAAGGTTTGACAGTCACCACCCACGATCCATGGTGAAGTCCATACCGTCTAGCCAGATGTTAAGGGCTATACGAATTATCAGCATTGAGGAAAGGGTCGAACCAGCATTAGACCGTATGGTTCAGAACTTCACATAGCGAGGGTATCCAAAATCCCTCGTTTTGAAAAGTAAAGCACAGATTATGACTAAGAATAGACATGCATTGATACATCAGACTACACAGAAACATTCAGACAAACGGATCAGTTTTGTTTCAACTTACAACAGTCTGACCAAATTGCACGCATCATAAATCACCACTGGCACATATTGAAAAACAGCTATCCTTCCTTGCTTGAAATACAGTCAAAACCACTGATGTCTTACCACCAAACTTACGAGACAAAATCATAAAAACAGATACATCTACCCGTCCTACAAGCCAACAAAGATACTTGACAGTGCAAAATAAAGGATGTTATCCCTGCCGCAATTGCATTAATTGCAACCGCATGATCAAAGGCCCCAAATTTGTACACCCCATAACTAAAAAAGAATACAACATCAGATTTTACTTAACATGTACCTCTGATTTTGTAATCTACATTTACCTGCCCTTGCCACCTACTTTATGTTGGTGAGACTACACTTGACTTCAGGACACGTTTTTCCCAACATAATTACACATTTCCCAAAAAGCGGACTGACCTACCAGTGGCCAAACATTTCACTGAAGTTGGCCACAATGAACACGATTTAAAATTTGTACTCATTAGGGGAGATTTATCAAAACCTGTGCAGAGGTAAAGTTGTCCATTTGCCCATAGCAACCAATCAGATCGCTTCTTTCATTTTGCACAGGCCTTCCTAAAAATGAAAGAAGCGAGCTGATTGGTTGCTATGGGAAACTGGGCATGTTTTAATTTGCACAGGTTTTGATAAATCTCCCCCATTGACCATGTACCCCCATCAAAAAGAGGGGGTGATAGGGCTAGCAGATTGAAGCGCTGTGAACTCAAGTGGATTTACGAATTACGTTCCCTCCGTCCGTCAGGACTTAATGTAGACTTTACAGTCTCACCTGGTATGTATGCACTCTCAAGATAATATCCTGTTAATACATTATCTGTATTTTTGACCATGTACTGTACATTTATTGATTTTTGTCTTTCTCATGCAGATATGGAGTCGGGGCATTGATCAAACTACACTCAGACCACTGAATTATCTCTTTATCGTCTAATTTTCTATATTGTTTTGATGCAATGCCAATGGTCAATACATTTGTTAGAACACTGTAAGACTATTGAGACCTCAATATAAATTTTTAATTTTTAGTATTTACATGGTTTTCACATATTTTTATATACACTATCACTTATCTCTGACACTAATTTGCATGTGGCTGGTTGCATGCAGACACTCACACACATTAGTCCATAGGTCGCCATATATTCTTCACCTCCACTCACTTTTTTCATTCACATTTACTCACATATACACCCCCTCTTTTATTTTTCTACTTCATTTTTTCATCTCTTATCTAATATTCCCTCTTCTCATCATTCATTATCCTTCATTTTTCATTTCACATTAAACTTTTTCCTCATTTCTCTCTTCATTTGTTTCCTTTTTACACATTTATTACACTTAAGCTCCTCTTTATTCACTCATGAATTTCTTTGACTTACATCACCTTTCACACATTAGATTTTTCTACACTCCATAGGACTGCATCCAGATGGTGCGGTTGACACCTTCTTCTATCTATTCACATTACACATTACGCATGCGCCGAGTGACGCGATACGCAATTGTGATCCCCACAGGTTGTGTGGGTTCCAGTGCGCATGTGTGACGAGCACTCGTGATTCGCATAGACTGTGCGAGTCGCAGTACGCATGTGCCGGCCTCGTTACTGATTTGCCCATACTAAACATGACAACCGAGGTATTCGAATGCACAGGGAGTGTGCGCGTACCTCGTTTTGATATAGGTCTCCTATCAACTATGATGCGAATCCCTCATTGGCCGCATTTCACTTCCGAGGTACACAGATAGTCAGCGTTTGTATGTTTGACACGCTGCCATGATCGCTTCCCATGTGGTGAGTGTTTTCTAGATCCAACCCCTCCTCCACACATGTTTTTAACTATGTTATATTGCTTATTTACATTATATATTGTTTTATGAAGATCGGTTTGATGCTGTGTGGATGTAACAGCATCAGACATGATCCACTTTATTGTACACTTTCACCTATGTATAATCTGTATAATTATGTATATCTTATGTTTATATTTTGATTGATTGTAATCACTTTGTAATTGATCTTGTGTGGGATACACATAAAAACCAGTACTCTGGTCACTTTTGTATGCTTGATAAAGACTGTGTGGACAGTCTAAACATTGCTTGCCACATATGAGAAAATAAAGCACTTTTGATTTCTTCACCTGATTGAAGTGCTGTGGGATGCTTTATTCTTTGCTTTTCTAGATAGATAGAAAGATAGATAGATATGAGATAGATACAGTAGATAGATAGATAGATATGAGATAGATAGAGAGATATGAGATAGATAGATAGATGATAGATAGATATGAGATAGATACAGTAGATAGATAGATAAATAAATAAATATGAGATAGATAGATAGATATGAGATAGATAGAGAGATATGAGATAGATAGATGATAGATAGATATGAGATAGATACAGTAGATAGATAAATAAATAAATATGAGATCGATAGATATATATGAGATAGATAGATAGATAGATAGATAGATATGAGATAGATACAGTAGATAGATAGATATGAGATAGATAGATAGATATGAGATAGATAGATAGATAGATAGATGATAGATAGATATGAGATAGATAGATAGATACATACAAAAGCAGAAGAAGGTAGCAATACTCTTAGTGGAGGATATATGCTGGGTGCATATACCCCTTGCCACGGGCCCCCAGGTGGAATACAGACACAAGAAGATAACTGCGGCACTCCAAGATAGTGATCAAGGTGAATAGCATTAATTCCATTCAGAAACACATGACAACGTTTCAGTTGCTACAATGCAGCCTTTATCAAGGCTTGAGAAAAGCTGTATTGTTGCAGCTGAAAAGTTGTCATTAGTGATGTCGCGAACATAAAATTTTCGGTTTGCGAACTGGGCAAACCGCCATTGACTTCAATGGGCAGGCGAATTTTAAAACCCACAGTGACTCTTTCTGGCCACAATAGTGATTTAAAAGTTGTTTCAAGGGGACTAACACCTGGACTGTGGCGTGCTGGAGGGGGGTCCATGGCAAAACTCCCATGGAAAGTTACATAGTTGATGCAGAGTCTGGTTTTAATCCATAAAGGGCATAAATCACCTAACATTCCTAAATGGTTTGGAATAACGTGCTTTAGCCCCCTTTAGGCAGCACATAGAGCCCCCCTTTAGGCATCACATAGTTAGATCCCCCCATGTTAGGCAGCACATAGTTAGATTCCCCCTTTAGGCAGCACATAAGATTCCCCCATATTAGGCAGCACATAGTCAGAGCCCCCTTGGGGCAGCACATAGTGGGATTTGCACCCAAAGACCCAGCACTGCAAGGCAGCAGTGCTAACCTCTGAGCCACCATGCTACCCTTAGCATACATCTAATATCCACGGTTTCTAAAATGGACAGAGATGTCAGCAGAGAGTACCAGAAAAATTAGGCATGTACACATGGATGAAAAATTGGGTATTGTCGCAGCCGCAGCTGTAGCAGCGGCCAGAAAAATTGCAGCACCAGAAAAAGTGCAGCAGCAGAGGCCAGAAAAATTAGGCATGTACACCTGGCTGGAAAATTTGTGACAGTTGTGCAAATTTTTTTAATTTGCACAACTGTCACATCAAATATGATTTGCACTAGTGTGACAATGAGCAAAAAAGCTTGCCAGCGGAGTTCCCCTTTTAAGCAGTGGTCCCCAACCAGGGTGCCTCCAACTGTTGCAAAACACACGGACTGATATATTTCAGCCCTTTGAATACTGTAGTAATTAGTTGCTTTAAAGAAAAAAAGCTTGCCAGCGGAGTACCCCTTTTAAGCAGTGGTCCCCAACTATGGTGCCTCCAGCTGTTGCAAAACACACGGACTTATATATTTCAGCCCTTTGAATACTGTAGTAGTTAGTTGCTTGAAGGAATTTAAGTTTTATACTGGAGTGCCCCTTTTAACCAGCGGTTCCCTCCTAACCAGGGTGCCTCCAGCTGTTGCAAGACACACGGACTGATATTTGAGCCCTAAAAAGGGCTTCTTTGGGTGCTGTCCTTAAAGCAGATGTCACACTAGTGCTTTAGGAGTAAACTGGACCCTGAATACACCACCTACTAGCAGCAACCAAGCTATCGCTTTCCCTATACAGCAGGAGCAGCTTCTCTGACCCTCAGCTTCCTAAGCCTGCAGCATGCTGAATGAGGGTAAAATGGCGTCCGTGCAAGAGGTAGGAGGGTCTGGAAGGGAGGGACTGCTGCTGATTGGCTGTAATGTGTCTGCTGACTATGACTCGCAGGGTCAAAGTTTACTGCAATGTTAAAGTATAGGGGGCGGTTGGAACTTCACATATGTTCGCCCGGCGATGCGAACGTGAACATCTCTAGTTGTCATGTGTTTCTGAATGGAATAAACGCTATTAACCTTGATCACTACCTTGGAGTGCTGCAGTTATCTTCTTGTGTCTAGATAGATAGATAGATAGATAGATAGATATGAGATAGATAGATATGAGATAGATAGATAGATAGATAGATAGATAGATAGATAGATAGATAGATATGAGATAGATAGATAGATAGATATTAGATGGATCGATATATAGATAGATAGATAGATATGAGATAGATGGATATATAGATAGATATGAGATAGATGGATATATAGATTGATAGATATGAGATAGATGGATATATAGATAGATAGATATGAGATAGATGGATATATAGATAGATAGATATGAGATAGATAGATAGATAGATATGAGATAGATAGATAGATATGAGATAGATAGATATGAGATAGATAGATAGATAGATAGATAGATAGATAGATAATACAACCAAAGGATAAACTGGCCAGCACTATTGATCCAAACTATTGTAAAAACCTGGCTTGCAGGTGCAGGCTGCTGGGCTAAATATACAGCAACAGGAGAATACAGCAGCACACTGCTAGCACAAAGATATAGATGAAACATGAGTATATAGATAAAACATGAGTATATAGATAGAACAGGAAAAAGCTATACAGCTGTAATGCACCCCACCCACCTCTATTAGGTGTATATAAGGTGCCTTGGATGTTTCAGACCTTGCAATGCCTGCTGTACTGTTCACACAGAGGCATATCATAGTGTAGGGTCCGTCCCAGAATGAGGTTACCTTACCGTGGTGGGACGGTCCACGCTATTTGTCGCCAAATTTGCAAGCTAAGTATATATTTTCATAGTTTCATATTTTCATTGATTGCATTACAGCTGTATAGCTTTTTCATGTTCTATCTATATACTCATGTTTTATCTATATACTCATGTTTCATCTATATCTTTGTGCTAGCAGTGTGCTGCTGTATTTTCCTGTTGCTAGATAGATAGATAGATAGATAGATAGATATGAGATAGATAGATAGATATGAGACAGATAGATAGACTCGTATGAGATAGATGGATAGGTGATAGATATGAGATGGAAAGATAAAGAGACTCATATGAGATAGATAGATGGATGAATGGATGGATAGATAGATAGATGACTGATATTTTATGGGTGTTTGGAACAATATGCAGTAGCAGTGTTTATGGTGTATTAAAAGACAGGGGGTCGATTTATTATTGCATGTTGGTACACAAGCTGTAAGTCTATACTTACAATGCTGCGGTTATATGTATGTGGGACAAATAAATCATATGTGGCATGTGTACATGTGTGGTATTTTTGCTTCTGTGAAGTTGTAAGCAAGTTTTTAGCGAAAAGATTACTGGTATTGGTTCGCAACATATGGACTCCTCTGCGACATTTGGAGAAAAGTCGCACATGATAAATTCAAAACCACTGCAAAGTCAAAGGGCAAAACCATTCAAGTTAGCAAGTTTAGTAAAAAAAAAAAAAAACAGACAAAAAACAGACAAAAAGTCTAACAAAAAGTCACAAACCCATTGATGTGCCAAATTTGCTCCTTTTTACACACCAAAAGAAGTGTAAAGTGCTTGCTAAACTCCCCCAGATTGTTTAAAAGTTTATAGGTTTACTGTAGTGCTTATACAAACAGTAGATAAGGAAAGGTATCAAGGGGAAACTAACTAAGTAATGATATCTGGAACTAAAGCGCTAGATGACACTGTGAAAAGCAGGTCACTGCACACGCAACACAGACTGAAAATGGGAGTGTAACGTTTTCAAGGTGAGACACATAACAGAACATGCTATGATAAGACTTCAAAGCAAAGAAATCTGTAAATCCTGCTGTGGTTTAATCATTTTCACATTCACAGAAATAATCACCGCTGAAGCCACTGGCAGGCTATTAGAAAATAGGCTAAAACAAGGCATGCAAAAACATGGCAACTATTTACATAATGTTTAGTCAAAGATATACACTAAGGAGGAGTAAAAGATTGCAAAATTAGGATGGCATCAGCAGAGGAGGTTACAGACTGTAACTAAAGAAGATACCCGTTTTTAAAAAATAAAGCCCTTTCTGTTACAATGGGTCCCTGATCATATGCTGACCATATGGTGTCCCCCTACTGAGATACCCTATATAACAGAAGCATGGCATAATCTATATATATGTGATGTCCCGGTACCATATTGCATACCGTACCTAGTCCGGTCCCCAAAGTCAGAGTAACTGCGTTCAGGTAGGGTTCCTCAGGTGGGACAGCCCCTAGTCACCTCTCCTAAAGTCTATCTCTAATGTTATTATATATGTATATATTTAATAATTATATATATTCTATAGTAATGTATAGTACTTACCTTGTTCAGCGTCACAGGACCTTCGGTCATGTGATCATGCTAGTAACCTCTATAGTATGTTGGAGGACCTTTGGAGGTCCTTGGGTCACTTGTTACCCACAAATCTCTGTAATGGTGATTGACATCAGTATGGACCAATTAGCGTTAGTCCAGCCCCTGCCCATATAAGGAACTGCTTCCAATTATCGCTCTCTTGGGTTGCTGCTCTCGTGGATGCCGGATTAACAGGACGGTGCTACGCAACTTTCAAAGACACGCTAGGCCTCAAAACCTCCGGCCTCAGCGGAACCAAAACCGCGAGTTCAAATCTAAATCCCCGCTAATGCTAGCGTGACTACTGGACCGCAACTAACCCCTAAATCCAGTGGAGTAACGCATAGTACTAAAAGACTCTTAATGCTAAAGTCCCAACCTTTTTTCAATCTTCAAGGAAAGCTGTTGTTATGCTCAGAGACTGTTGTATTATTGAAGCTTGCAAAAAACCTTCAGTAAAAGTTAATGCTGTGTCAGAAACTCTCTGGTTGTGGACAATCTATTCTTCTTATCTACCTCTCTATTTCTCTTGGGAAGGGTGGCGGTAGGAAAAGCGTTATTGAGGAACCATCACCCTGACGTCACGAATATCAAGGGTTAACAAGCACCCTTTAATTACTGCACAGCTACACTCCCCATACCCTACACCCCCCAGGCTATCACATATATATGTATACACAGTATTTAGTCCACCACCAATTGTGCAAGTTCTCCCACTTAAAAAGATGAGAGAGGCCTTTAATTTTCATGTATACCTCAACAATGAGAGACATAATGAGAAAAAAATCAAAAAAATCACATTGTCTGATTGTTAAAGAATGTATTTGCAAATTATGGTGGAAACATAACAAAAGTTCATCTCAATACTTTGTTACATACCCTTTGTTGGCAATGAGAGAGGTCAAACATTTTCTGTAAGTCTTCACAAGGTTTTCACACACTGTGGCTAGTATTTGGCCCATTCCTCCATGCAGATCTCCTCTAGAGCAGTGATGTTTTTGGGGCTGTCGCTGAGCAACACGGACTTTCAACTCCCTACAAAGGTTTTCTATGGGGTTGAGATCTGGAGACTGGCTAGGCCACTCCAGGACCTTGAAATGCTTCTTACAAAGCCACTCCTTCCTTGCCCGGGTGGTGTGTTTGGGATCATTGTCGTGCTTCATCTTCAATGCCCTTGCTGATGAAAGGAGGTTTTCACTCAAAATCTCACAATACATAACCCCATTCCTTTACATGGATCAGTCGTCCTGGTCCCTTTGCTGAAAAACAGCCTCATAGCATGATGTTTCCACCCCCATGCTTCACAATAGGTATGGTGTTCTTTGGATGCAACTCAGCATTCTTTCACCTCCAAACACGACGAATTGAGTTTTTACCAAAAAGTTCTACTTTGGTTTCATCTGACCATATGACATTCTCCCAATCCTCTTCTGGATCATCCAAATGCTCTCTAGCAAACTTCAGACAGGCCCGGACATGTACTGGCTTATGCAGGGGGACACGTCTGGAACTGCATGATTTGAGTCCCTGGTGGCATAGTGTGTTATTGATGGTAGCCTTTGTTACTTAGGTCCCAGCTCTCTGCAGGTCATTTACTAGGTCTCCCCATGTGGTTCTGGGATTTTTGCTCACTGTTCTTGTGATCATTTTGACACCACGGGGTGAGATCTTGCGTAGAGCCCCAGATCGAGGGAGATTATCAGTGGTCTTGTATGTCTTCCATTTTCTAACAATTGTTCCCACTGTTGATTTCTTCACATCAAGCTGCTTGCCTATTGCCAATTCAGTCTTCCCAGCCTGGTGCAGGTCTACAATTTTGTTTCTGGTGTCCTTTGACAGCTCTTTGGTCTTGGCCCTAGTGGAGTTTGGAGTGTGACTGTTTGAGGTTGTGGACAGGTGTCTTTTATACTGATACCAAGTTCAAATAGGTGTGATTAATAGTGGTAACAAGTGAAGGACAGAGGAGACTCTTAAAGAAGAAGTTACAGGTCTGTGAGAGCCAGAAATCTTGCTTGTTTGTAGGTGACCAAATACTTATTTTACCGAGGAATTTACCTCCTGATGATGGTGATCTTTCACCGAAACCTGTAGGGGAGGCATCATATGTTTTTAGCTCATGCCATATATGCCAATTAATGTGGGACTATGCCTGATTTCCCACTATGAGTATTTCAGCGAGTGGTTTTCCACCTGCTAATATTATGTGAACAGGCATAAAGTGTAATTTTAAAACTCACCTTGAGCACCAATTTTCTGCTTGTTTTTGTTTAATACATATCAATAAAAGTTACCGTATTTTTCGCCATATAAGATGCTCCGGCATATAAGACGCACCCAATTTTTAAGGAGGAAAATCTAGAAAAAAAACAAATAATTTTCACATTCACAGAAATAATCACCCCTGAAGCCACTGGCAGGCTATTAGAAAATAGGCTAAAACAAGGCATGCAAAAACATGGCAACTATTTACATAATGTTTAGTCAGAGATATACACTAAGGAGGAGTAAAACATTGCAAAATTAGGAGGGCATCAGCAGAGGAGGTTATAAACCAAATACTGTAGTAAAATATTTTAGATCAGTATAGTTTCCCCACAATAGTTGGCAGTATAGTTCCCCCACAATAGTTGGCAGTATAGTTCCCCCCACAATGGTAGGCAGCTCCCCCCCCCCCCACACACACACAATGGTTGGCAGTATAGTGCCCCCACAATAGTTGGCAGTATAGTTCCCCCACAATAGTTGGCAGTATAGTTCCCCCACAATGGTAGGCAGCTTCCCCCCCACAATGGTTGGCAGTATAGTTCCCCCACAATAGTTGGCAGTATGGTTCCCCCACAATGGTAGGCAGCCCCCCCTCCCACAATGGTTGGCAGTATAGTTCCCCCACAATAGTTGGCAGTATAGTTCCCCCACAATGGTAGGCAGCTCCCCCCCCCCAATGTTTGGCAGTATAGTTCCCCCACAATAGTTGGCAGTATAGTTCCCCCACAATGGTAGGCAGCTCCCCCCCCCCTACAATGGTTGGCAGTACAGTTCCCCCACAATGGTAGGTAGCTCCCCCCCCCCCACAATGGTTGGCAGTATAATTCCCCCACAATAATTGGCAGTACAGTTCCCCCACAATGGTAGGCAGCTTCCCCCTCCCCCCCACAATGGTTGGCAGTATAGTTCCCCCACAATGGAAGGCAGCTCCCCCCCCCCCCACAATAGTTGGCAGTATAGTTCCCCCACAACAGTTGGCAGTATAGTTCCCCCCACAATGGTAGGCAGCTCCCCCCCACAATAGTTGGCAGTATAGTCCCCCCACAATTGTAGGCAGCTCCCCCCCCCCCCCCCACAGACATACAGCTTCCAGCCATATACAGTTTACGGCTGGAGGCTGTATGTCTGTGTGCTGCCCCCACAGTGTTCCGGTCACCGCTCCTCCGGCCCGGGGTCACCATTAGTGTTGCTCACGAATATTCGCAATTCGAATATTATTCGCGAATATCGCATATTCGCGAATTCGCGAATTTCGCGAATATAGCGCTATATATTCGTAATTACGAATATTCGTTTTTTTTTTTTTTTTTTTCACAGTACACATCACAGTGATCACCCCTCTCTGCTTCCAGCTTGTGTGGTGTAAAGAAGGCTGTAATACTACTGTGTGAGACTGGCGTGCGAAAGTTCGCATATGCGAAAATTAGCATATGCTAATTTCCGCATATGCGAATTTTCGTATACACGAATTTTCGCATACACTAATTTTGTATAAGCTAATATTCACATATGTGAATTTTCGCATACGCGAAGTTTCGCATATGCGAAAATAAAACGGGAATTATAACGAATATGCGAATATTCACGAATATATGACGAATATTCGTCCATATATTCGCAAATATTCGCGAATTCGAATATGGCCTATGCCGCTCAACACTAGTCACCATCTACTGCTATGGCCTATGGACCATAGCAGTAGGTGCCGGGACCGGAGGAGCGGTGACCGGAACACTGAAGATTACGCGTCGCTGGTCACTCACCAGGCCCTGGCCAGCGCGCATCTTCCTCCGGTCCTCCTGTGTCTCTGTGGTTGTACGCATGGGACGTCACTGAGGTCCCGTGCGTACAACCATAGAGAGGCGGAGGATCGCAGGAAGACCGCAGGAGGACCGGAGGAGGACGCGCATCGGCCAGGGAATGGTAAGTGACCCGCGGACATCCTTATTTCCAAAAAGATGTCTGGCATAGGAAAACCTATGATTATCTGCCCGGGTCGGCTCTCGTGTGTGGCTGCAGGCGGAGCCGGCCAGAGCAGGTAAAAACTAATACTGTATACTAAAAACCAAGGTGCCTCCAGCTGTTGTGAAACTACAACTACCAGCATGCCCAGACAGCCGTTGCTGGTCCGGGCATGCTAGGAGTTGTAGTTTCACAACAGCTGGAGGCACCCTGGTTTTTAGTATACAGTTATTAGTAATTCACCTGCCCGGCTGTATGTTCCAGGCGTAGGGCAATAAACATAGCCGGTGTGAGGTGAAAAATTCACCGGCGGTCATGAGGCTGCTGCGGGCGGGGAGCGGGTAGTCAGCGCTGTACCGCACCGCCGCAGCCTCTGTACTTACCGCTGACTTCCCGCTCTCGGGCGTATATTTGCCGTATAAGACGCACCATCTTCCCCCCCCCCCCCCCGTTATGAGGAAAAAAAGTACATCTTATACGGCGAAAAATACGGTATGTTTTAGGGAATCCTTTGTATAGGGATATCTGTACCCCAAGCCAAGAGTCTTGGGGTAATTGTGTTTCACATTACCCTAGGGGCAGATGGCACTAACCCCTTGTGTTCGTGACATCAGGGCATAGTTTTACCTTTACACCACCAGAAGGTATTGCCTGGATCCTGGGCTAGGCACAGGGCAAATAATAACTCTGACACCAAGTTACAGAACAACGGCAGCTTTACTGAGGCAGACAGATGGAATAGTCTTTACAGCTCAGTTAGGCCGAAGGAGGTGACCAGTGACTTTATAGACTTTAGGGCTCGCTGGGACTTGTAGTGGATTTTGGACAATTTGCTGCAGGCCCACGCTGACTTTATGCAGACTGATCTTGACTAGGATTGACTAGACAGATTTCACCCCGTATGTAGCTTACCAGGTTTTGACTTTCACCTATAGGGCGCTTGGTTGGTAGAAGCATGACTGCATGGTAGGCCTTGGGTCTCCTCAGGACACCAGACATTTTCTCCAGGTCTTGAATGTTCCTCAGCATGCTCTAAACTGAAACTAGAACTCCCTAGCTAGCTCTTCACAGGGTTTATATGGGGAGAGACTCTGGAGGGGTCCCATAGGTCACCCTATAAGTCACCTGATCACTGGTACCTTCCTTGGTTACAAGACTTGGTAACAACATTTAAAGGTACAGAACATCATATATACATTACATTAGATAATATAGGTACTTATTAACCATTTAACATACTCAGCTTAAGGGTGGACTCAGGGGACATTTAACATACTCAGCTTAAGGGTGGACTCAGCAATAGAGTCCGCCAGACAGGAAAGCAAGGGTACAGGGGTGCAACTCCTGTACTGGACCACCACATTTTTACACATACTCTGAGCTGTCGGGTTTTCCAGAGCTGAAATACACCACATTTTATGTGAAAACATTAGTAAATTTGTAGGTTTCTTTTGAAAATGTATATTTTTTTGGGGGGGAGACACGCCCCTTTTCCCTGATTGCCACGCCCCTTTGTATGGTTTTCTGTGTGAAGTGGAGAGTTAAAAAAGTTTTTTTTACTTTTTGTCAGAAATTCTAGCACATGTAACAAAAAACACTACAAAATCTACTCGGAAAAGTCTTTCCCCATTGGGGGACATTTACCAATGTTGGTGTAGGTAGATGTTTTATAGAATGCAGGGGTTCATAGTGTACCCTTGTATACTATACAGGGGCCCAGCAAGGAAAGAGTTACCCATGCTGCTGCTGAGTAGTGCTGGGTTAACACTTTGTGCACTATTCTGTATATACACCCATCTATAGATGATTATCTATACAGTAGGCAGACGTCAACAATTGGAGGCTCCCTGTCTAGGAACACACTGCATTATGGGCGCTTTTCCCAGGAGAGAGCGCTAAAAATGTACTAATCCATTTTTGGTTTTTTTCTTTTCTTCTCATTTCATATATGTGAATGCGCAGGCACTACTAAGCCTAAAATTTCAATTATAAAAAACAAGACACATTGAAAAAAATATATTATAAAAACACTCTCATTAACCTTTTTATTGAAATAAAAAAAAATGCTGGTCATCATTGCAGTCCACAGAATCTGACGTAGTCCTCTGCATTCACAAACAATGAGTTAGTACATTTTTTGCCCTCTCCCCTGGGGAAAGCACCCATAATGCAGTGTGTTCCTAAACAGGGAGCCTCCAATTGTTGCTAAACTACAACTCCCATCATGGGGGCTGTAGATAATGATGGGGGCTGTAGTTAAGCAACAGGTGGAGTCTCCCTATTTGGGAACACACTGTCAGAAAGGCTCTGTTCCCATTATGTCAACTAAAAATATAGGACAGTTAAATTAAGCCTAACCTACCCCCATTGGCGAGGGTTGGGGTTTTTGTTTAAAGTCCTATGCAAATGTATGGGAAATGTATGTCCCAGCATAACTTTGGTACAGTTCGAGAAAATTCGATAATACACACACATATTACAGATATGTCTATGGGACTTCCGGTACCTTACTCCACAAGCTCTGCTCTGCATCTCCTGATGAATGTATCAGTCCGGCTAGCAAGCCACAACCTCCACACGTACCACACCCCATCTCGCAAAGAAACACCCACCCTTTAAACCACACCCCTTATATTTTCTACCCTTTTTGTGCATCGGCCTGGCTTGCAAATCAAGCCCACTCCCTCAAAGCGACGACCCCTTCTATTTTTGGCTTACAATATCTTCATCACAACTCAGCCTCACCTTTGGACAGGATATGAGGATTACATATGAGGACGGGACATGAGGTCACGATATAAGGAAGGGATAAAAGGTCGGGATATGAGGACGGGATACGAGGACAAAATATGAGGACGGGATATGAGGTCAGGATATAAGGTCGGAATATGAGGATGAGATATGAGGATGGGATATGAGGTCAGGATATAAGGTTGGGATATGAGATCGGGTTATGAGGTTGGGACAAGAGGTCGGGATATGAGGACATTATCTGAGGATGAGATATGAGATCAAAAGCTTCCTCTTTGTTGCTTTTCCTCCCCAACAAGGATTAGGAAGGAAAAACTGGGCAATATTGGGTACTCAGCTTGTACGATATATAAGCACAAATTGGTTGAACAGAAGAAAAAAATCATATTCACAAACATGTTTATTGTTTTAATATTTATAAGTGAAATATGTCTTCATGGAAATATACAGAATGGATATATGAGAGAGCTCTGATTCTAAATGTACAAAGTAAAAATACATACATGTGAATTATATGTGATTTATAGCTGACATGAATTATAGTCAGACATCATTACTGGAAACAAAGCAAAATTATTTTTCAATTGTGTCTTTTATTCAAAATAATTACATTTATAGGTAATATTTAGAGAGCCTTAATAGGGGTGCAGAACACTTTGCCTTGCTGTAACACGCATAATATATGTTATTCAGTATGATATGCAGATTAGAGGCGTCGCTATTAGAATCACTGTCGCAGAGCGGCACAATGACAGAGCCTGGAGGTGGCATCAGTATGAGGAGGCCATATAGGGCCTGAATGACACAGTGTGGAGGTGGCGGCAGCATGAAGAGACCATATAGTGCATGAATAACACAGCATGGAGGTGGTGGCAGCATGAAGAGACCATATAGGGGCTGAATGACAAAGTGTGGAGGTGGCGGAAGCATGAGGAGACCATATAGTGGCTGGATGACCCAGCCTGCAGGTGACAACAGCCTGATGAGACCATGGGGCCCCACAATTGAAAAGATTAAAGGTTTTTTTTAACTATTAAATTGAAGATTTCAAATAGATTAACCTAAAAAGTTTTATTTAATGTGCCAGCAGCATGAGGAGACGACATAGCGGTACAGTGACACAACCTGGAGGTGGCGGAAGCATGAGGAGACCATATAGTGGCTGGATGACACAGTCTGCAGGTGGCAACAGCCTGATGAGACCATAGGGCCTCACAATTGAAAAGATTAAAGATATTTTTTAACATTTAAATTGAAGATTTCAAATAGATTAACCTAAAAAGTTTTATTTAATGTGCCAGCAGCATGAGGAGACCACATGGCGGTACAGTGACACAGCCTGGAGTTGGCGGCACCATGAGGAGACCATATAGTGGCTGAATGACAGCCTGGAGTTGGCGGCAGCATGAGGAGACCATATAGTGGCTGAATGACACAGTCTGGAGGTGGCAGAAGCATGAGGAGAACATATGGTGGCAGAATGAGACAGCGTGGAGCAGGCATTAGCATGAGGAGAACATATGGTGGCATATGACGAAGGTGGGTGAAAAAAGGAGAACTTGGAATCAGATGTGTGCACCAGGCGGGTGGCAGGATCACAATAGTAGCTGAGGCAGGTAGACAGAAGAAAACGTTTTTTTTTTGTAAAAGTGTTAGTGTGCACAAGTAAGTATTGAGGATATGCATTACATAAAACTTAACTTTTAAGAATATTCTTCGGATAAAATGTATGTACCCCAAATTTTTTTGAAATCAAACAAGAGGAAAGTTGAGCAAAAAACACCATGTGCCACCTACACCACCAAGTATTGATGTGATGCAAAGACCTCTAAAAGGTAAAAGGGAACAACATCTGGTTCATTGTAAATGGTGGGGCGAAAAACTAAAACATGTTATTCCCAGACCCAGGGCCCATAAGCATCAGTAAATTATATATTGCCTGAATGGCACAGCCTGAAGGTGGCTGACGCATGAGGAGACCATATAATGTCTGAATGGCACAGCCAGGAGTTGGCAGCAGTATGAGTAGACCTTACAATCCCTAAGATTTAAAGATGAATTCTGAAATTTAAACCGAAGATTTTGGGTAGCTAGTGCTACCATAACAAATTTTTTCCCCCAGACCCAGGCCCAACAGCATCAGTAAACCAAATATTGCCTGAATGGCACAGCCTGGAGGTGGCTGACGCATGAGGAGACCATATAGGGGGACATTTATCAATGTTTGCCTATGTATTCATTTTTTTAGTTATTTTTTTCTTACAATTTTTTTTGCTTATGTGCGACTTATTTATCAACTGCTTTCAGCCTGTTGATAAATTTCTTTCTGGTAAGCAATTTTTCTTTTTTTACTTTGGTAGTGGCTTTTTCTGCTCCACACACGCCGGAGCAGAGAGGTGGAGGCAGAGGCAGGAGAAACACCCGGAGAGTGACGGACTGGGGCTCGCATGTGGGTGCGTCCCGCGATGCGAGTCCCAGCCCCGTCAGCAGCAGAAGGTAAGGGACCATGCGCCCACGGCCAGCGTGTGAGGCCAGAACGCATAGCGTAACATCAGCAACTGCCTCTATATGTGCAATATTCAGACAACCCATTAGGGAGTCCTTATTTATTTATGGCTGTCCATTTGCATGTTCCCCCTCCTGTGTTTTTTTTATATGTCTTGTGTCATATGTTTTTTACGGGATATGTTTGGGGACTTTCATTTTTTGTCACTTTAATTTTTGTGTCAATAAAGACTTCTATTACTTTTCACGCTATTAATTGTCTTTTGGTTATTACTATATTGAGGTCAATTGTAGGAATATGTATAGATGTATGGATCTCATGATAGGTTTTGTTGGGACACATTTTGGTTTCTATACTTGTAGGCTTACCATGTATAGGTAATGTCCTAGTCCCAGCAGCATCACTAAACCATGTAGTTGCTGAAAGACACAGACTGGAGCTGGCTGAAGCATGAGGAGACCATATAGTGGCTGAATGACACAGCATGGAGAAGAGACCATATAGTGGTTGAATGAGACAGCCTGGAGGTGGCAGCAGAAGCATCAGGAGTCCTGAAAGTGACCCAGTGACAGAGTGGTGCGGTGGGTGGCAATACCATTACCTGGTGATGAAGGTGGGTGAAAAAAGGTCTGATCAGGAGGAATGTTTGTAACTGGGGAGCAGCGCCTTAGATCTGTTTGGCACTATCCATATTTGTGAAGTGTTTGTGTGGCATCATGGTCAATCTACTCTGATGCATCAGGCATTGGTGAGTGGAAATCCTGGCTGATCCATACCTGATTCATCTTCACAAAGGTCAGTCCCTCAACATTTTTTGTGGACAGATGAGTTCTCCTTGGGGTGACTATGGCCCCCCTGCACTAAACACCCGCTCTGATGGCACACTACTGGCCGGGCAGGACAGCTTTTCCAGGGAAAACTCTGCTAGTTGCTGCCACAAATCATGTTTGGCTGCCCAGAAGTCCAGCGGATCTTCAAGGTGTGTTAGCATGGGCATGTCCAGGTATGCCACCACCTGCTGGTTCAGGTCCTGCTCCAGGTCTACCTGCTGTTGATGAGTTGCTTCACTATGCGGGTGAAGAAAGCTACTCATCAGCGACTCAGGCTGCTGCTGATGGAGCTGATACTGCTCCTGCCACCCCACCCCTCCTCAGCAGCCATGGCCGTGGAAGATGAGTGCAGGGGGCCCCCCGATTCAGACCTGGAGAGGATGGACAATGGCGCCCATAGGCATGGGCCAACTGACTACATAGGATGCCTCTATAGTAGGTCATTTTGTCCTCTCACTGGGTGTAAAAAAGGCCCCTATTTTATGGCAGTAGCGAGGGTCCAATAAGGTTGAGATCCAGAAGTCATCTGGCTGCCGAATGGTGAAAATTCAGATGTCACTACGCAAGCAGATGAGCATGCATCGTGCCATTTGTGCAAGTGACTCGGAGGGACTCCCTGCCTCCATCTCCACTGCATACTGCCACAGTGTGTCTGGGTCCTCTGTCTCGCTTTCCTCATAACCCTCTAGCTCCTCTGGCTGCTTCTGCTCCTCCTCTCCTGTAAGATTACTAGAAAAAATGCCCATTTGGAGAAACCTAAATTGTGCTCCACTGTGCCCCTCCCCCTCCTCCTCCAGTTCCACCCCCACAGGGCTCATGTGGCCGTTAGATGTAGGCGCCAAGTCTCCAGTCCCCTGAACAGCCATCATTTCCAACATGTGTTGTAAGAAATGAAGCAGTGGAATGACGTCGTTCATCCCGTAATCCCAACATATGGAGGGTGGAATTCCAACGTGAGGCAACATCCCAAATCAGACTATGTTGTGGGATACTGTTCTGACGCTGCAGCTCAAGGAGGGTGTGCTTTGTTGTGTACGAGTGGCTAAAGTGCATGCAAAGTTTCCTTCCCATTGTTAGGATGTCTTGCAAATAGGGGGAACACTTCAGGAACTGCTTCACAAACAGATTGAACACTTGTGCCATGCAGGGCGCATGGCTCAGCCTTCCCAGTCGCAGCACATGCAAGATGTTCTTCCCATTGTCAGTCACTATGGTTCCCATTTCCAGTTCTCGTGGAGTAAGCCATGCTCCAATTTCTTTACAAATGACTTTTAGCAGTTCCTCCCCTGTGTGACTCTTCGCCAAGGCAAACCATGTGAAGAACAGTCTGACACCGCCATGCCCTGCACACGTTATGCTGAAGGGCCACTGAGACTTGTCTGGGCAGTGGAGGCTGAGGACACAGTGGAGGATGAGGAGACGGAGTCGAACACTGTCACAGGACCAATGGGCTGAGAGCGTGGAGGAGGAAGCGTCCAAGTTGGGATTGTGGCTGTGCAGGAACCACATTAACCCAGTGAGCCGTAAAGTTTGTCCCTGACCGTAGTTACAGCTACAGACTTCGGCGCTGTCGTGCACTTTGGTACACACCGACAGGCTCAAGGACCTTCTCTTCTACAAAATTGTGCGGTGCTGGTACTGCCTTCTTCGCAAAGAAATGACGGCTTGGGACTCTCTACCTCGGCTCGGCACATCAGTTCTCTGAAAGGTGCAGAGTCCAACACTTGAAAAGGGAGGGACTGCAGCACCAACAACTTAGACAGGAGCACATTCAGCTTCTGCGCCGTTGGATGAATGGGCGCATACTGTTGTCTCTTGGACATGGCTTCGCCGATGGATTGTTTGCGGAATGGCTGACTAAAAGTAGGAGGAGCAGGAGCATCTGGAGCAACAGAAGGAGGGTATGACACACAGCTCCCTTCGGCTGAGGTGGTGGAGCCTTGGCTGTCTGAAAGAGGGACCGGCGTGCCACTGGGTTATACAGAAGGCTGGATCACTACATCGGAGCCATGGTTCTCCCAGGCCGCTTTATGGTGGCAAAGCATATGTTGATGCAGGGCTGTAGTGCCAACATTGGGACCCTAGCCACGCATCACCTTCTGCCGACATATCTTGCATGTGGCTATGTGAACCTCCTCCGGATGCTTGATGAAAAACTGCCACACTGCCGAATAGCTGATTTTCCCACCAACAGTCCGCACTAATTGACTGTTACTGCCGCTGTCTCCAGGAACCCCTGTTCCACTACCTCCCGGGAAGGTAGGCCGCCGCGAAGCAGGTGGTCTCCCCCGGGCATGTTTGGCTCCAGAATTTCCACTTCTGCCAACCATGCTATTGCCTTGCTGGCTCAGCTGCTACCTCACGGGCAACCTGCAACTCTCTTCTCCTGATGATAATGAAGCCCTTTCTGCCCCCGGCTCCCAATTGCGATCGTCTTCATCATCATCATCAAGTGTCTGCACGTCACTGATGTCCTCCTCAGGTTCCTCAACAGTGTCTGCTTCAGGACCCTGAACCCTGGCAACATCGCCTCCCATGTCACTCTCCTCATCACTACTTGCCCGCCCAGCGGAGGAAGTGGCGGATGTCTCCTCCACTTCTTGGCAGGGCAGTAGCTGCTGACTGTCCTCTATTAGATCATCCTAGTGGAGCTGAACCCACAGCATAAGATACTTCTGTAGGGGAGGGAACAGCATAGGACAGAGGCAATGGGAGGACAGAGGCAATGGGAGGACAGGGACTGCTCCCGGGCCATGCCAACTGAGGGTTGTGTCTGAGAAACCCACCGACTGTTGACTGGGGGTGTCAGATGTCACTTGTGATGAAGTGGATGACCGTATTAACCAATTGACGACGGCAGATGGGTTTCTGGTCAAGACACAAACGTTAGCTGATACCAGGAGCTCAGGCCTCTCGCTGCGACTCCTGGGGCCACTTGCCCATAGTCTGCTGCGACCTCTGCCTGAAGGATTTAGTCCTCTGCCACGCCCTGGCACTTCCTGGCACTTCTCTGCCTGACATACTTAGTGCGTATATGAGGGGAGTACAATACGCTTCACTATGCTTAAAACTGTATCTGAGTACAACACCAGCCAGTGAGTACTTTTGCCTAGACTTTCACAGTAAGTAGGCCCTTGACAGATTAACAGGTAAGAAATAATATACTACTTAGATGTATATATGCGGTATGCACTTATGAGGGCAGAAAAAAGCGCTACAGTACGTCTAAAAACTCTTTTTTTTTGTAAAACACCAGCCTGTGATGACTTTTGTCTGTCCTTTTACAGTATGTAGGCCCTTGACAAATTAACAGGTACAAAATAGTACACTACTTAGATGTACGTATGTGGTATGCACTGATGAGGGCAGAAATACGCATTACAATAAGCCTAAAAACTCAGTATGTTTGTAAAACACCAGCAGGAAATTACTTTTGTCTGTCCTTTCACAGTATATAGGCCCTTGACAGATTAACAGGTACAAAATAGTACACTACTTAGATGTACATATGCGGTGTTGTTACGCCGAGCGCTCCGGGTTCCTGCTCCTCCCCGGAGCGCTCACGGCGTTCTCCTCTCTGCAACGCCCCGGTCAGACCCGCTGACCGGGAGCGCTGCACTGACACTGCCGGCGGGGATGCGATCCGCATAGCGGGACGCGCCCGCTCGCGGGTCGCATCCCAATCTACTCACCTGTCCCGTTCCCCGGCTGTCACATCCTGGAGAGCGCGGCTCCGCTCTCTAGGGCGCGCGCGCGCCAGCTCTCTGAGATTTAAAGGGCCAGTGCACCACTAATTGGTGCCTGGCCCAATCAGTGTAATTAGCTTCCCTGCTCCATGCCTATAAAAACCCACTTCCCCTTCCTGTTCTGGCCGGATCTTGTTGCCTTGTGCCAGTGAAAGCGTTTTGTGTATGTCCCAAGCCTGTGTTCCAGTCCTTCTGCTGTTGCCCCTGAATACGACCCTTGCTGCCTGCCCTGACCTTCTTCTACGTCCGACCTTGCTTTTGCCTTGTCCTTCTGTACCACGCCAGTCTAAGCAGTCAGTGAGGTTGAGCCGCTACCGGTGGACACGACCTGGTTGCTACCGCCGCAGCAAGTCCATCCCGCTTTGCGGCGGGCTCTGGTGAATACCAGTAGCAACTTAGAACCGGTCCACCGATACGGTCCACACCAATCCCTCACTGACACAGAGGATCCACCACCAGCCTGCCGAATCCTGACAGTAGATCCAGCCATGGATCCCGCTGAGGTCCCGCTGCCAGTTGTCGCTGACCTTACCACGGTGGTCGCCCAGCAATCTCAACAGATAGCGCAACAAGGACAACAGCTGACCCAACTGACTGTCATGCTGCAACAACTCCTGCCACAGCTTCAGCAACCATCTCCTCCGGAAGCTCATGCACCCAGCCTCCGCCTGTCCCTGCCGGACAAATTTGATGGGGACTCGAAATTATGCCGTGGTTTCCTGTCTCAGTGTTCCCTTCACTTGGAGATGATGTCGGACCAATTTCCCACAGAACGGTCTAAGGTGGCTTTCGTGGTTAGTCTCCTGTCTGGAAAGGCCTTGTCATGGGCCACACCGCTCTGGGACCGCAATGATCCTGTCACTGCCACTGTCCAGTCCTTCTTCGCTGAGGTTCGTAGTGTCTTCAAGGAACCAGCCCGGTCCTCCTCTGCCGAGACTGCTTTGCTGAACCTAGTCCAAGGAAGTTCTTCCGTAGGCGAATACGCCATCCAGTTTCGTACCCTCGCCTCAGAGCTAGCCTGGAACAATGAGGCCCTCTGCGCGACCTTCAAGAAAGGCTTATCCAGCAACATCAAAGATGTACTGGCCGCACGAGAAATTCCTGCTAACCTGTCTGAACTTATCCATTTGGCAACCCGCATCGACATGCATTTTTCTGAAAGACACCAGGAGCTCCGCCAGGAAAAGGACCTTGATCTCTGGGCACCTCTCTCCCAGAATCCTTTGCAACCTACCCCTGTGCCTCCTGCCGAGGAGGCTATGCAAGTGGATCGGTCTCGCCTGACCCATGAAGAGAGGTCTCGTCGCAGAGATAAAAATGTATGCCTGTACTGCGCTAGTACCGAACATTTCCTAGTGGACTGCCCTATTCGTCCTCCGTGTCTGGGAAACGCACGCATGCACCCTGTTCACGTGGGGGTGGTGTCCCTTGGTGTGAATTCTGATTCTCCACGTCTCACTGTGCCTGTGCAGTTTTCTCTTTCTGCCAACTCCTCCTTCTCAGCTGTGGCCTTCTTGGACTCTGGTTCTGCAGGAAATTTTATTTTGGCCTCTTTTGTTAATAGGTTCAGCATCCCAGTAACCCGTCTAGTCAAGCCGCTCTACATTTCTTCTGTCAACAGAGATAAATTGGACTGCACTGTGCGTTACCGCACAGAACCCCTGCTTATGAGCATTGGACTGCATCACGAAAAAATTGAATTTTTTGTTCTGCCCAACTGCACCTCTGAAGTCTTCCTCGGTCTGCCATGGCTCCAACGTCATTCTCCTACGCTTGACTGGACCACCGGGGAGATCAGAAATTGGGGTCCTTCTTGTCACAAACGATGCCTCACATCTGCTCCCACTTGTCTAACTCCTGAGGTTCCACCCTTACCGGTCCCTCCCAAGACTTACCAGGATTTTTCTGATTTTTTCGGCAAAAAGCTAGCAGAGATCTTACCTCCTCATAGCCCCCTTTCTGGTAACACTCTGCCCCGTGGCAAGCTTCACCCTCTGCCCCCCCTCCCCATTCCCACTTCTTCTGGAGTTCCTGCCCTAGATGAAGTAACCCAGTACTTCTCCGTTATCTGGAAGGTGACTCAAGATTCGCTCCCAATGGCCTTGTCTCGTATGAAGGGACAAGCACATAAAAAGAGGGGGAGACCTGGGGGGGGGGTACTGTTACGCCGAGCGCTCCGGGTCCCTGCTCCTCCCCGGAGCGCTTGCGGCGTTCTCCTCTCTGCAGCGCCCCGGTCAGATCCGCTGACCGGGAGCGCTGCACTGACACTACCGGCGGGGATGCGATCCGCATAGCGGGACGCGTCCGCTAGCGGGTCGCATCCCAATCTACTCACCTGTCCCGTTCCCCAGCTGTCACGTCCTGGCGCGTGCAGCTCCGCTCTCTAGGGCGAGCGCGCAAGCTCTCTAAGATTTAACGGGCCAGTGCACCACTAATTGGTGCCTGGCCCAATCAGTGTAATTAGCTTCCCTGCTCTATGCCTATAAAAACCCACTTCCCCGTCCTGTCCTGGCCGGATCTTGTTGCCTTGTGCCAGTGAAAGCGTGTGTTCCAGACCTTCTGCTGTTGCCCCTGACTACGACCCTTGCTGCCTGCCTTGACCTTCTGCTACGTCCAACCTTGCTCTTGCCTTGTCCTTCTGTACCACACCGGTCTCAGCAGTCAGTGAGGTTGAGCCGCTACCGGTGGACACGACCTGGTTGCTACCGCCGCAGCAAGACCATCCTGCTTTGCGGCGGGCTCTGGTGAATACCAGTAGCAACTTAGAACCGGTCCACCGGTACGGTCTACGCCAATCCCTCACTGACACAGAGGATCCACCACCAGCCTGCCGAATCCTGACAGGTGTGCACTGATGAGGGCAGAAAAATGCGCTACAATGCGCCTAAAGACTCAGTATTTTTGTGAAACACCAGCCGGTGATTACTTTTGGCTGTCCTTTCACAGTATGTAGGCCCTTGACAGATTAACAGGTACAAAATAGTACACTACTTAGATGTACGTATGCCGTATACACTTATGAGGGCAGAAAAATGCACTACAGTACCCTTAAAAATAGCTTATTTTTGTAAAACACCAGTAGTACACAACAGCGCTGCAGCCAAAAAAAAGCTGTGTACAAAACACAAAATTGCACTCTGTCAAAGACTATTAGGAATGGACTGCTGTGTATTATACCGTCTACAGACTAGTATAACCAGTAGATGAATTTTTGTGGAACAAAGACACAGAATTGTGCATAAAAATTATTCCTGCCTCCTCTGCTAAGGTTTATGAAGTTGAGGCAGCTTGTGGAAATGTATGAGGCAACACACAGCTATCTGCCCCTATATGTAATACTATGCCAAAGAAAGTGACTGGGAGGTAATCCTTTTCAGTGAAAAAAACAATGCTCTCCGTCCACGAGAACACTGATGTGAGTAGGAGGATGTTAAACGCTGCTGAACTGCACTTTTCTCTGCTGTAACATACACAGAGGCTCTGCGTCCTATGATCCTTCTGCAGTGTATTGTGATGAAGTGACTGGCCACAAGATGGCTGCCGATTATATAGGGCTGTAACATAAAAGGAGTGACTGGCTGCTGATAGGCTGCATCCTGCATGTGATTCAGGGTCATCCCGCCTACTTCCCTTCATGCCTTGCCTTCCCGCCTTCTCAGCATTTCTTGCCCCATGTAATGACATGTGGATCCGCCATTTTAGATGCCCTGGAGCCTGCACCACAGAAAAGGAAGTTTAATGAAGAGATTTGCACAATAGAATCGCTGCGATATTCGCATTCGTTGCGAATCGAATATTTCCAGAAATTCATAACGAATTTCGTCAGCTTCGATTCGCTCATCTCTAGAAGTAATTTACAAATCTGTTTAACTTTCTGGCACCAGTTGATTAAAAATAATTTGTTTTCCACTGGTGTACCCCTTTAATATTATAGTTGCACACAGATAAGGCACACACAGGGTGTCAGTCACATGATAGTGTATAGTGATTTTTGTCCCATTTTTCTATGATCTTTTTCTTAAATCTTTAAAGGGGTACTCCACTGGAAAACATTGTTTTTAAATCAACTGGTGCCAGAAAGTTAAACAGATTTGTAATTTACTTCTATTTAAAAATGTTAATCATTCCAGCTTATCAGCTGCTGTAGTTCTTTTCTTTTCGAATTTGTTTGCTGTCTGACCACAGTGCTCTCTGCTGACACCAGTAGGAGCAAATCCCCATAGCAAACCTATCCTGCTCTGGACAGTTCCTAAAATGGACAGAGGTGTCAGCAGAGAGCACTGTGGTCAGGCAGAAAGGAAATTCAAAAAGAAAAGAACATCCTGTGGAGCATATAACAGCCAATAAGTACTGGAAGGATTAAGATTTTTAAATAGAAGTAATATACAAATCTGTTTAACTTTCTGGCACCAGTTGATTAAAAAAAATAATGTTTTCCAGCAGAGTACCCCTTTAAGTCTGAATAAAAAACTGGTGCATCTAGTTATCAAGTAGGGAAATGACAGGAATATGGTCACCATTTCATGCGTTTCACTCTTAAACGTCATTTTATTACTATGACAGTTCACATACTCCTTCTGGTGTGTGTATACATGGTATCTTATGTAAGTCAAACAACAAGATGCCAGCATTGCTGGATAACCCACCTTTTCTAAACAGTTAATGTACTGTCTATCGCTCACCGGCAACACAAAGCTTTGTTGCCTGCAATTTTTCATTATAACCATTCTACCCATTGCAGAAGATAAAAGACAAAGCTATGAAGAGCATAAAAACATAGATAATTTGATTTTTTTTTAAAGAAAACTGAAACACTATAATTCAGCTGAAAGATGCCAAACAGGATAATTGTAGATTGTAGAAATGTAGATTACATGTGCAATGTCTGCATGGCTGAGCTCTAATGAATGGCGTGCTCACTGCCTGCATTTTAAGTGTATTATTTGTTTTGTAAAAATGATTTCTTTCAAAAAACATTTTTCTCACATTGTTTTTTTTCAATTCATGTGCAGTAGGTGGGAAAAACTGAATCCCAATGTTGTCAGATGTCTATGCTAACGACAAGAAATATTTGTGTAAAATATATCATTACATCCTAATAGTTTCCATAAAAACTGTTGCTCACTGTCTATTTAGGTTAATCCATCTGTTTAAATAAGATAACCGCTGAGTTATCGGAAGAGAGTCAGACACTTGTAATGTGCAGATTTTGGTCTCTCTGAGATTCGCCACATATATAATCCTGCCTTTGGGGTCTTAAATTCTCCTCAGCAACCAAATAAAACCGAAACAATGTCAGTAAATTTGTAGCCCAAAGGGTCAAGAAAAGAAGCAACTGGTGGAACGCTGCAAACCTCAACAAGACGGAAGTTATAAGAATCTTATACGAATCACTTACTATTGCTGTAAAGATTGGCCAGTAAGGGCTGTAATGCACAGCGCAACATGAGCGCAGAACTGCTAGATTGAGACTGAGCTTTTTGCATAGCTCGGTATGGGGCGGGGTGGACCACATATACCAAAATCACTGGATCGTTCATATGGCCCTTTCTAATGTCATTTATTGGCCACACATTCCGTTTTATACAGGGTGATGTGCAACCGACAAACAATGATTTTTAAACCTGTTAAACCCCACTCCCTCCCCCAAGGAATGAACATATTCTTGTTTATTGGCTGATCCTTGGGTCTATTAGGCTGGTTTCACATATGTCCGGCTAGATCTCGACCCAACTGATGTCATAACAGATGAAAACGTGCATCAGTTGTCATCAGTTGTATGGCATGCGGTGTCCATTGTTTCTGGACGGTGTTCATTGTTTCTGCATTCCCTTGTCCGGAGTAGTCCGGCAAGTCCAACCATCCGGTGTCAAAATTGAGACGCTGGATGATTGTGAACTGCCCCTTTCAAATGAATGGGATCAGTTCTAGCATCAGTTTCCCTCTGGTGCACGATGGAGGGAAACTATGCCGGACTCCTGATATATGTGAACCCAGCCTTACATAGGCCAATATAAGGACATTTGTGAGTGAAACAAAGTGGAAATTATCTCACTTTGCCAAACTCAGGACATTTATGTATTACTTGGATGACTATTTCTCTGCTGCAAAAGCAGCTGTTGGGGCTCTTGGGAGCCAGACATGCAGCAGCCAGCTGATCACTGCTGTAAGTTCCCTATGTACAGGGTTGTCTATTATAAGACATTAAAGAGGTTATATGCAAATAAGGTTTAATCATTGCATAGTGAACAGTTCCGAACTATTTCTCACCATGTTTACAATCTCTGCTGTCAGTGAACAAAACGCTTTTGTACCTCTGAAGGCTGAAAACCAATATGTGTGTAAGTGGGTAAGTAACTGGCTCAGTGATAGGAAACAGAGAGTGGTTATTAATAGTACTTATTCTGATTTGGTGACTGTTACTAGTGGGGTACCAGAGGGGTCCGTCTTGGGTCCTGTCCTATTTAATATATTAATTAATGACGATGTAAGGTTCCATTTTTTCTGTGCATTTATGCTGACAGTTGAATGGGCACTGTCAGATATAAAAACTTTTTAAATTTTGTACGTCATGGCAAAACAATAGTTTTTCTAATATACTTCTTTAAAAAAAATCATATTTTATGAAAGAAAACTGCCTTTGAAAATCCCACCACTAGGGGTCCCTATATCTCCTGGGAAACTGAGTCCCACAGCAGCATGAGCATGTCCAAGGGTCATGGACACGAGATGGATGATTGACAATGCTGAGGGAGGAACACAGCTTGCAGAAACATTGCTGTAACACAGAATTTTACCAAACATGTGCCCCCAGCTGTTGCTAAACTACAACTCCAAGCATGCCTGGACGGTCAAAGGATGTCTGGGCATGCTGGGAGTTGCAGTTTTGCAAAGGCTGTAGGCACACAGCTGAAGGCAACACAGCTGCAAAAAAGAGTTATCCAAACAGTGTACCTCCAACTATTACAAAACAACAAGTCCCTGCATTACAGGACTGCCAAAGGATGATACACATGAATGACATATGAAGATATAATTTATACACTCACCATATTGTCTTTGGTGGTAGAGTACAGGAAATCTCCAATAATCATTGTGTGTGTGTGTGTGTGTGTGTATACAGCATAAAGCCAGAGAGGAAAGGCAGAGCAGGGCTCCCAGGCTTGCTCTGAGAGCAGCAAGTAAGCACAATAAGGGAGGGGGAGGGGTCATCACAGTGCAGGCAAGAGAGGGATATGCCCCCTCCCCCAGAGGATGGAAAATACATTAAGCAGCATTACTATGCTATTTTATGTTAGAGACATAAAAATTATATGTACATGATCAGGATTTTTTTTTTTTTTTTTTGGGATCTGACAGGTACGCTTTAAAAAGTAGCATGGTTGTGCTATGAACATTGTCATTCATTTGTTAAAATCTGGGTGAGGATACTGTATGATCCAGACCTTTTTCTTTACAAGTTCACTTAATTTTCAGATTTGACATCAGAATACATATCTGTTTTACTCATCAATCCTTCTATAAGTGCATTGTTTCTTCTCCAGTCCATTATTCATATTATAAACTCACATATCTTAACTACGCTGACCCGCTTTAAAGCAATTGAACTTCGTTTCACATGTGTGCATTGATATATAGGCATGTAGATGTTCATTTCAGATCACGGACATCAATGTTCAGCAAGCTCCGTCATCACCTGCTCTACACATGATTAGATTTCCATCGGTTGATTCCATTCTTGATCTTTACTTTTTCTTCATTTTCTTCTGTGTCACCTTTTCCCTTAAAGCAGTAAACTCCAAATAATTTATACTTTTTACTAGGAAATCCTAGGTTCCTCACCCCAGGGTCTGTTCCTCCGCACCTTAGCCGTGGATTTACAATGGGGTAGCGGACACTGCCATCACCAAGCCATCCGGCTTCACATCTGTCCAAAAGCTGCAGTTTCCAGGCTGCATAGAGTTGACCAACTTTGGCTACTGTATCACCATTCTTCTCACAGGCTTTGGCTGCCTCTTGAAAAGTCATCTTGTGATATGTCTTCAGGAAATAAACTTTGCCTACAATTTAAAAATGTAAGTACATTATTGTATGTAAGTAAACTGATATATTTCCAATGGAACAGTGTCAAGAGGTTGTTTAATTACCATATGTAGGTCTTTCAGATATGTGCAACTTTTTTTATAACCCAATCTTTTTAACTTTGTGATATAAAGTGCTTTGCAAAGTTTTTACCCCTTGAACTTCTACATTTTGTCATTGTGTAACCAAATTTTAAATGTATTTAATCACAATTTTATGTTATGGACCAACACAAAACAGTCCATTGTTTAGAAATGGGAGAGAAGAGGATATTACATGGATTTTAACCCCCTTAACGACGCAGGTCATAAATGTACGTCCTGGTGAGGTGGTATTTAACGCACCAGGACGTACATTTACGTCCTATACTTAACTGCGAGCATCGGAGCGATGCTCGGGTCATGCGCGGCAGGTCCCGGCTGCTGAAAGCAGCCAGGGACCCGCCGGTAATGGCGGATATCCGCGATTGTGCAGATGTCCCTCATTAATCCCTCAGATGCCGTGATCAATACAGATCACGGCATCTGCAGAAGTGCGGCACTTAATGTGGAAGATCGGATCACCCGCAGCACTGCCGCGGCGATCCGATCATCTGTATTGAAGGACGGAGGTCCCCTCACCTGCCTCCGTCCGTCTCCCGGCATCTTCTCCTCTGGTCTGAGATTGAGAAGACCAGAAGATAGCCGATAACACTGATCAATGCTATGTCCTATACATAGCACTGAACAGTATTTGCAATCAAATGATTGCTATGAATAGTCCCCTAAGGGGACTATTAAAGTGTAAAAATAGAAGTAAAAAAAGGAAAAAGGCAAAGTAAAAAAAATTTGAAAAATCCCCTCCCCCAATAAAAATGTCAATTGTCAGTTTTTCCCCATTTTACCCACAAAAAGTGTAAAAAAAAAAAGTTTTATAAACATATTTGGTATTGCCGCGTGCGTAAATATCCAAACTATTGAAATATAATGTTAATTATCCCATACGGTGAACGGAGTGACTGAAAGAAAAAGTCCAAAATTGCTGCTTTTTTATAACATTTTATTCCCAATTTCTTTTTTATAAAAAATGTATTAAAAGTTTTATATATGCAAATGTGGTATCAAAAAAAATTAGAGATCATGGCGCAAAAAATTTGCCCTCAAACCGCCGCTTATACGTAAAAATGAAAAAGTTATAGGTCATCAAAATAGAGGGGTTTTAAATGCACTAATTTGGTTAAAAAGTTTGCGATTTTTTTTAAGCGGTATAATAATAGAAAAGTATGTAATCATGGGTATCATTTTAATCGTATTGACCCACAGAATAAAGAAAACATGTTTATTTTACCATGAAAATGAAACCTTCCAAAATTTGCTAAATTGCGGTTTTCTTATCAATTTTCCCACACAAATAGTATTTTTTTGGTTGTGCCATACATTTCATGGTAGAATGAGTAATGTTATTACAAAGGACAACTGGTTGTGCAAAAACAAGCCCTCGTACTAGTCTGTGGATGAAAATATAAAAGAGTTATGATTTTTAGAAGGCGAGGAGGAAAAAACGAAAACGTAAAAATAAAATTGCCATTAAGGCTCAAATGGGCTGAGTCCTTAAGGGGTTAAAATTATTTACAAGTAGAAATCTGAAAAGTGTTTAGTGCATAAAGGCCCTCATACCGCCGCTTATACGTAAAAATGAAAAAGTTATAGGTCATCAAACTAGAGGGGTTTTAAATGCACTAATTTGGTTAAAAAGTTTGCAATTTTTTTTAAGCGGTATAATAATAGAAAAGTATGTAATCATGGGTATCATTTTAATCGTATTGACCCACAGAATAAAGAAAACATGTTACTTTGTAGGACCCACAAAGATCAACAGCTGAGGTGGGAGATCAAGGGCTGAGGTTGTGTACTCCACAAATTTGGCCTTTATGGAAAAGCGGCAAGGAGAAAGCCATTGTTGAAAGTGAGCCATAAGAAATCCTGTTTGGAGTTTGGCACAAGTCATCATGTGGAAGAAGGTACTCGGGTCCAATGAGACCAAAATATAACTTTTTTGCCTGAGCGTAAAATGCTGTGTGGCAAAAACCCAACACTGCTGATCACCCTGAGCACACCATCCCCACAGTGAAACATGGTGGTGGTGGTAGCATGATGCTGTAGGGATGCAGGTACAGGGGAAACTCATCAGAATTAATGGAAAGATGGATAGAGCCAAATACAGTGCAATCCTAGAAAAATATCTGATGCAATCTGCAAAATACTTGAGACTGGAATGGAGGTTCATCTTTCAGCAGGACAATGACCCTAAACATACAGCCAGAGCTACAATGGAATGGTTTAGATGACATCATGTTAATGAATCTAATTGAGAATCTATGGCAAGACTTTACAACTGCCTTCACAGACATGTTTGTGTCACAATAAAAGCATTTTTAAAGTACTATGCATGTTGTGTTGATCAATATGATAAAAGTCTGAATACATCTATTTGAATTCCAGTTTGTAACAGTGGCAAAATGGGCAAAAGGTTCAAAGGAGTAAATACTTATGCAAGGTTCTGTACATTAAGCTTTGATTGGTGGTCAGGAGCCACATTCAACTCACACATGCGGCAGAGACATATTAAACATGAAGATAAGAATCATTGAAGGGACATTCCAGTATCCTATTTTTTTATATATATATAGTTTGCTGACCCCCACAGTTCCAGCTCTCACCGCTTGTTGCAAATTCCAAGACAAGTCTTCTCAGCTGGATCTGCCCACTCACCCAATCACTGGCTCCAATGGTGTCCTGACACAGTAAGTAATTGGATGAGCGAGCAGGTGCTGCTCCAATTTTTCACCTCGAAAACAACAAAAAGATTGAGGAGTATCACTAATCCTTGTCTCGAGCAATATGCAAATATTTTATGATGCTGAAATACCCCTTTAAAGGGGTACTCCCCTGGAAAACATTCTTTTTTTTTTTAAATCAACTGGTGCCAGAAAGTTAAACCGATTTGTAAATCACTTTTATTAAAACATCTTAATCCTTCCAGTACTTTTTAGGTGCTGTATACTAAAGAGAAATCCCCAAAAAATGCATTTCCTTTTATGTCATGACCACAGTGCTCTCTGCTGACCCCTGCTGATCATTTTAGGAACTGTCCGGAGCAGGAGAAAATCCCCATAGCAAACATATGCTGCTCTGGACAGTTCCTTAAATGGACAGCAGAGGTCAGCAGAGAGCACTGTGGTCATGACATCAGAGGAAATGCATTTCTTTTTTGGATTTCTCTTTAGTATACAGCCCCTAAAAAGTACTGGAAGGATTAAGATTTTTTAATAGAAGTGATTTACAAATCTGTTAAACTTTCTGGCACCAGTTGATTTAAAAAAAAAAGTTTTCACAGGAGTACCCCTTTAAGTTGTACATATTTGCAGATATTTTAGTGTGAAATTGGACGCCTTGAAATTATACTACCCACATTGGCAATATACTGTAATGTACCTTCAGCTTGACTGCTCCCCCCCCCCCCCTTTCCATTTTGCCTCAGCTCCTCTGTCTTCCCCATGACTACTCTCTACATGGCTTGCTTCCCTGACCAGTTGAAGAGCACAATCTTTTTGGAAAGGCAACTCACTAAACTACTGTATATATTTTTTCATCTACCGTGAAAAGACATAGGAGAACAAATATATACAGTATATATATATATATATATATATATATATATATATATATATATATATATAAACTTATAAACTTTTCCAGTGACAGGCATAACATTTCCCTTTCATATCGACAAATATTTTTCTGCAGAAGCTTTTATATGTTTGACATAACATTGTTGACCCCAACAGTGCATTAAGAATATTAAAAGCAGTGGCACAAAGGATGGGCCCTACAAATAAAAAAGAATTTGGAACCCCCCCCCCCCCCCCAAAAAAAAAAAAAGTTTTTGTCACACAGAAAGGATGGACCACGTGTTTTTATCCCCTCCACACCCTTTCTCTGATACAGAAAGTTACAGTTTTCCAACATGTTTGTAGGGGGAAGACTGGCATGGGTTGTCGCAACCCAAAAGAAAAGATGTTGGGACCAACTAGGACTTGGCATTACTCTCTCCAAGGGTCTTATGGCAGATGCGTGGTCTGCTTATAAAGTATAAAAAGTCTAATTGGAGTTATTTGACCAATATAAAAGCGCTTGACCTTTAGGATTGTTGACCTGAGTGTTTTGTAATAGTCTAGTGATGTTCTTAATTTACAACAGGCTATAAGGTTGTGAAAGGAAAATGTACCATTAAGATTGGATGTAAAACAGAAAGCATCATAGCGCTCATCATCCTTGTGTCTGTAGCCATAGTTTCTAACACCAGTAGGGGTGTCTTTTTTACCGCATTCTTCACGAGGTTTGGAGATTGGATACTGCACTGAGCCATCATGCAGCCATCCTGCATTACACCAGTCCAGTCCATTAAGCCAGGCCTCATGAAGCTGGTCATATGAAGCTAGAATACCATCCTGTTGCTTACAAGCCTGTTCCGCGTCATGAAAGTTCATTTTGTACCGGCCCAGTCGTGGATAGTAAGGAAAGATTACACCTAAAATTAAGGAAAAATGTGGAATGGTAAAATCAATTTGTGATAGTGAACAGTGGTTACATATAGTTTATAAAATATACATTTGTTTTGAGGAAAATTATTTTACCTTCTAAATCCAGTTTTACTGTCCCTGTATCGTCTTCTAATTCATTGGTCACTTCACATTCATACCTTCCATAATCATCTAGCGTAACATTGTGGATGATCAGTGAAGCATCTCCTGGGTCATGCTCTTGAAGATACACACGGTTCTTATAGGAGCCAAATCCTCTGCTTTCTTCCCCCAGAGCTACAAACACATCAATGAAGGATGCCGGATCACTGATCTTGGACCACTTAATGCGTACTGGTGCAGGATCCTCTCCAGAATGTTCATAGTGGTATCGGCATGGAAGAATAATGGAGCCACCCCGGTGTGTGGTCACTATACCTGGAGCTGTCTGTACAATCACTTCACCAGTCTCACCCTCTGAGATTATTATTATTATGGAGGGAAAAGAAATGAAAATTGGATTTAATTGGTATATATGTCTTACACTTCATTATATATGTGTTTTATACATTTATTAAACACATTTGGGCCCTGCTCAAAAAGGCGTATGATGTGATTGCAACCTAAATGACATGTGCAACAAATTACAGCAGCATTCTGACATTAAGTAAGCCAACAAATACAGTAGTCCCTCAAGTTACAATATTTATTGGTTCCAGGACAACCATTGTATGTTGAAACCATTGTATGTTGAGACCATAACTCTATGGAAACCTGGTAATTGGTTCTGAAGCCACCAAAATGTCATCCAAAAATAGGAAAAAGTGAGGATTAAAGAAAAATAAGTAAGGATTACAAGCAAGTCCTTATAAAAGTAAGAACTAGCTGCTGGAAGCTGTAAATCACTGTCTATGTAGAGGACAGGAGCTTCTTCAGGGTCCTGTACAGTACACGCAATGTACTAAAAAAAAGTAAAATGGAGACGCCCTTGGTGTCCAAAGGAGAAGCTAACTGTGGCACAGGTTAAGAGTACTACAGAACATGTAATACCTCCCTGTGCTTTAAGGAAGTGCTACCAGACAGGAATTCAGTGCATACACTTCAGTATTTAACACTAAAATTCTATTATAATTGGTCAATTCTTTCAGCCATTGACACGTTTCACAGATCTGGACTGTCCGTAGCATTGTATGTGGAGTCTGGTTTCATGTTACAATGGTCCACAGCAGCGGTCGGACACCCCAAGATCCGAAACTTATCCCCTATCCTTAGGAAGTTTTCTTATCCCGGATTACTACTTTAACCCCTTAAGGACTCAGGGTTTTTCAGTTTTTGCACTTTCGTTTTTTCCTCCTTACCTTTTAAAAATCATAATCTTTCAATTTTCCACCTAAAAATCCATATTATGGCTTATTTTTTGCATCACCAATTCTACTTTGCAGTGACATCAGTCATTTTACCCAAAAATTCACGGCGAAACGGAAAAAAAAATCATTGTGTGACAAAATCGAAGAAAAAACGCCATTTTGTAACTTTTGAGGGCTTCCGTTTCTACGCAGTGCATATTTCGGTAAAAATTACACCTTATCATTATTATCTAGGTCCATACAGTTAAAATGATACCCTACTTAAAAAGGTTTGATTTTGTAGTACTTCTGGAAAAAATCATAACTACATGCAGGAAAATTTACACGTTTAAAAATGTCATCTTCTGACCCCTATAACTTTTTTATTTTTCCATGTACAGGGCGGTATGGGGGCTCATTTTTTGCGCCGTGATCTGAAGTTTTTATCGGTATGATTTTTGTTTTGATCGGACTTTTTGATCACTTTTTATTCATTTTTTAATGGTATAAAAAGTGACCAAAAATAAGCTTTTTTTGAATTTGGAATTTTTTTGCGCGTACGCCATTGACTGTGTGGTTTAATTAATGATATATTTTTTATAGTTCGGACATTTACGCACGCGGCGATACCACATATGTTTATTTTTATTTTTTTACACTGTTTTATTTTTTTATGGGAAAAGGGGGGTGATTCAAACTTTTATTAGGGAAGGGGTTAAATGACCTTTATTAACACTTTTTTTTTACTTTTATTTTGCAGTGTTATAGGTCCCATAGGGACCTATAACACTGCACACACTGATCTCTTGCACAGATCACTTGCGTGTATTAACACGCCTGTGATCAGTGTTATCGGCGATTGACTGCTCCTGCCTGGATCTCAGGCACGGAGCAGTCATTCGTCGATCGGACACCGAGGAGGCAGGTAAGGGCCCTCCCGGTGTCCTGTAAGCTGTTCGGGACGCCACGATTTCACCGTGGCGGTCCCGAACAGCCTGACTGAGCAGCCGGGTCACTTTCACTTTAGAAGCGGCGGTCAGCTTTGACCGCCGCTTCTAAAGGGTTAATACCGCACATCACCATGATCGGCGATGTGTGGTATTAGCCGCGGGTCCCGGCCGTTGATGAGTGCCGGCACCAACGTGATATGATGCGGGATCGCGGCGCGATCCCCCTTTATATCGCGGGAGCCGGCGCAGGACGTAAATATACGTCTTGGGTCGTTAAGGGGTTAATGGTAGGCAGACAATGTAATAGAGCAGCAGGAAATGCTAGCTGAATGCTTGGGTGTATAGGGTGAGGTATTAGCAGTAGAAAGTGGGAAGTGTTTTTTCCACTGTACAGAGCACTGGTGAGATCTTACTTGAAGTATTGTGTGCAGTACTGGATACCGTGGGGGAGATTTATCAAAACCTGTGCAGAGGAAAAGTTACCCAGTTGCCCATAGCAACCAACCAGCTTGCTTCTTTCATTTTTAACAAGGCCTCTGCAAAATGAAATAAGCATCTGATTGGTTGCTATGGGCAACTGGACAACTTTTCCTTTGCAGGTTCTCCCGTATGTCCAGATATGGAGGTTTATCAAAACCTGTGCATCAAATTCCATAGATGTATATATGTGCATAAGTTTTATAAGCTTTATTATAATTTTTTTATTATTTTTAATTAAAAGTTATACATTTTAAACTATTTTACTATCAATTGTACTATTCTACCCTATGCAAGGGCCCTGCAGGGGTAGATAGTCACTATATTATAAATAAATATTGAAATATATTGAATTCTCCTAAATCACTTATTTACCACCCATACACTATCCACTCACATCACCCAATCACTTATTGTAATTTCTACTTAATATTTATACACATTTTCTACATACACATATACTCAGGTGATATACCTGGATATATATATATATATATATATATATATATATATATATATATATCACATCCTTTTCTTTCACCTTACACCACCAACACATAAATCAATTTATTTACAACTATTTAGTGTTTAACTAACTATATAAGTCCAGATTTGAGAAAATACGCAATCAGTATATATATCCATATATACACCTCTTCTAAATTCCATAGATGATGGGCTATGGTGTCAGATCCTTTTGGCGCTAATATAGTCTGTCGGGAATCACAACAGCCTTAAAGCGCGGTTCATATATATTGCTAGACCATTCTACGGCTTAACGCCTTGATAATTAGCCTTGTGGATCTGTGTAAATTGCATTTCTTTATAACCAAGTTTTTATTTGGAAGGGGGGAGGGGATGGGTTTGTTTACTTCTATTATTTGTTGTTATATTACACTCTGTGGATGCTACTTGCTGTTACTCTGGGGGATTGTCTTCAGCTACTCCTTTTCTAGGTAAAATGTTAAAATAATAATAAAAGTATATAAAAAAAAAATTTATAAATACATGTGCAAAGGAAAAATTGACAAGTTGCCTATAGCAACCAATCAGATAAATTCTTAAAAAGGCCTCTGAAATGGCTTTGATGAGGGGGCAATGAAAGCAATAAGCGCATTATTATTATATATTATTATTATTATTGTATACAAATGGAGCTATGTCTGAAAATTTGGGAATTTCTAATGGGACCCGACAGGGTTGTCCCCTATCCCCTTTAATTTTTGTTTTATCAATAGAACCCTTAGCTCAACTCATCAGAACCAGTCCAAAGATATCTGGTGTTAAAATAGGTCCATCAATTCATACAATCTTCTTTATATGCAGATGATATTATTTTGACATTAGAGAACCCAGCAAAATCTATAGAAATAGTACTAAATTTGTTATCAAATTTCAGCATGGTTTCATACTACGCATTAAACAAATTTAAATCGCAAGCTCTCCCGATCAATCTCACAAAAACAATGGAAACTTCTCTTAAACTCTTATATCAATTAGATTGGCAGACAACACAAATTAAATACTTAGGAATTCAGATAACAAAATCTTTTCATTTATTATATAAGATCAACTATATACCATTCCTCAAACAACTGCACTATGAACTGGAACAATACAAGAAAGTGGAGGTTTCATGGCTGGGAAGAATTGCGGCCTTTAAAATGATGCTGTTGCCAAAGCTTCTTTTTTTGTACCGGTCGCTCCCAATCATGATTCCAATCACCTTTTTTAAGAAAGTAAAGATTATGATTTATAGATACATTTGGTTAAACTATAAATCGAGAATAAATTATTCACTAATGACTAAGAATAGAGCCGTAGGGGGATTGGGCCTACCCGATATTTGTCATTATTATATTGCATCTGTAGTAGCACAGACTAAGGCATGGTGGACACGTTCTTATGAGATCCATTAGGTACAGATTGAACAAACATATGTTAAAAATAGAGATACTCGCTGTTTGTTCTTCATCCCATTTTGGAATAGAGGAAAAATTATAGATATGAACTCCACTAATGCAAAATGGCATACGATGTTGGAATCTATGTCATAAACTAGGAGGACAAATCTCACTAGGACAGGGGTCTCAAACTCCCGGCCCGAGGGCCATTTGCGGCCCGCGGAACGAAAGTTTGTGGCCTGCGCCAGGTATGTAGTGAAGAAAACTGTGTCTTGAAGCAGTTCTGTGTACTGAGCAGAGACTGCACATGCCCCCCCATCAACCAATCACAGTGTCTCAGCACTCAGCACAGTGACTCAGCACTTTCCTCAGCTATTCGGGACACAGAACGCTTCAAGACACAGTTTTCTTCACTACTCCGGAGAGGAGAAGCGCAGTGCAGGACAGGTAAGGTTGTCTATGTGTGTGTGTGTCTGTCTGTCTGTCTGCGTGTGTGTGTCTGTCTATGTGTGTGTGTGTGTCTGTCTGTCTGCGTGTGTGAGTCTGTCTGTCTATGTGTGTTTGTCTGTCTGTCTGTCTGCGTGTGTGTGTCTGTCTGTCTATGTGTGTGTGCATGTGTGTGTGTGTGTGTGTGTGGGTGGGTGGGTGTCTCTCTGTCTGCTTGTGTGTGTGTGTGTCAGTCTGTCTATGTGTGTGTGCATGTGTGGGTGTCTGTCTGCTTGTGTCTATGTGTGTGTGTGTGCATGTGTGTGTCTGTCTATGTGTGTGTGTGCATGTGTATGTGTCTGCGTGTGTGTGTGCATGTGTGTGTGTCTGTCTATGTGTGTGTGCATGTATGGGTGTCTGTCTGTCTATGTGTGTGTGCATGTGTATGTGTGTCTGTCTATGTATATGCATGTGTGTGTGTCTGTCTGTGTGTGTGTGTCTGTGTGTGTGAGTCAGGGGGGAGGCGGGTAATTGAAAATGCTACCTAATGTGGGGAACCTGCTACTACTTAATGTGGGGAACCTGCTACTATCTATTGTGGGGAACCTGCTACTACCTAATGTGGGAAACCTGCTTCTACCTAATGTGGGGACCCTGCTTCTACCTAATGTGGGGAACCTGCTTCTACCTAATGTGGGGAACCTGCTTCTACCTAATGTGGGGAACCAGCTACTACCTAATGTAGGGAACCTGCTACTACCTAATGTGGGGAACCTGCTATTACCTAATGTTGGGAACCTGCTTCTACCTAATGTGGGGAACCTGCTGCCTACCTAATGTGGGGAACCTGCTACTACCTAATGTGGAGAACCTGCTTCTATCTAATGTTGGGAACCTGCTTCTACCTAATGTGGGGAACCTACTTCTACCTTATGTGGGGAACCTGCTTCTACCTAATGTGGGGAACCTGCTTCTACCTAATGTGGGGAACCTGCTTCTACCTAATGTGGGGGACCTGCTACTACCTAATGTGCGGAACCTGCTACTACCTAATGTGGGGAACCTGCTTCTAACTAATGTTGGGAACCTGCTTCTACCTAATGTGGGGAACCTGCTTCTACCTAATGTTGGGAACCTGCTTCTACCTAATGTGGGGACCCTGCTGCCTACCTAATGTGGGGAACTTGCTGCCTACCTAATGTGGGGAACCCGCTGCTACCTAATGTGGGGAACCCGCTGCTACCTAATGTGGGGAACCTGCTGCCTACCTAATGTGGGGAACCTGCTGCCTACCTAATGTGGGGAACCTGCTTCTACCTAATGTGGGGAACCTGCTACTACCTAATGTGGGGAACCTGCTGCCTACCTAATGTTGGGAACCTGCTACTACCTAATGTGGGGAACCTGCTTCTACCTAATGTGGGGTACCTGCTTCTACCTAATGTGGGGAACCTGCTTCTACCTAATGTGGGGAACCTGCTTCTACCTAATGTTGGGAACCTGCTTCTACCTAATGTGGGGAACCTGCTGCCTATCTAATGTGGGGAACCTGCTACTACCTAATGTGGAGAAACACAACATAAACATAAATGCACTGGTGTGGTGGATGTAACAATGACATTAGCTAACCCTCAAAACTGATGTAAAATTGAGACATTAGCCAGTATATCCTTATATGAAGGACATACCTGAGCCCGCATACCACGCCAAGGTTTCTCAAGTGATGCGGGACCTAACCTAAACCTGCCTGTGCATGATAAGCAAGAAAACAGGGGCAAATGCGCAATTACAAAAGCCCCGCATCACTTGAGAAACCTTGGCGTGATATGCGGGCTCAGGTATGTCCTTCATATAAGGATATACTGGCTAATGTCTCAATTTTACATCAGTTTTGAGGGTTAGCTAATGTCATTGTTACATCCACCACACCAGTGCATTTATGTTTATGTTGTGTTTCTGTACTTCTCTATGTTCACATCCACACACCTATTCATCGGGTACGGATGATATATGTTGGTCCTTGTGGTTGGTTGCAGACATCCTCCATTGTATGCATTTTTTGCTGGGGATTGCCCATAGCAACGGACCACAAGTGCAGGACTTGCTATTCCCTATAAATGCACACCAGCATTTGGGCTCGAGCACTTCCTGACATTTGAGTACACGTTCTTGTTGTGTTTGTTTTGTAATAATATACCAATGCGCCTTTATTATCATGTATAGGTAGCATTTAGATGCACCTGTGAGGCCGGCAATTCATCAGCCTACTTAGGTGGGGCTTATAGCCTGCTTCCTCCCTCCCATTGTTTGTGTGACCACACACTGGAGTTGACACTGGGAGCAGTCTGTAAGTCGGACCAAAAGCTTTTGTAATTGCGCATTTTCCCCTGTTTTCTTGCTTATCATGCACAGGCAGGTTTAGGTTAGGTCCCGCATCACTTGAGAAACCTTGGCGTGGTATGCGGGCTCAGGTATGTCCTTCATATAAGGATATACTGGCTAAAGTCTCAATTTTACATCAGTTTTGAGGGTTAGCTAATGTCATTGTTACATCCACCACACCAGTGCATTTATGTTTATGTTGTGTTTCTGTACTTCTCTATGTTCACATCCACACACCCATTCATCGGGTATGGATGATATATGTTGGTCCTTGTGGTTGGTTGCAGACATCCTCCATTGTATGCATTTTTTGCTGGGGATTGCCCATAGCAACAGACCACAAGTGCAGGACTTGCTATTCCTTATAAATGCACACCAGCATTTGGGCTCGAGCACTTCCTGACATTTGAGACCACGTTCTTGTTGTGTTTCTAATGTGGAGAACCTGCTTCTACCTAATGTTGGGAACCTGCTTCTACCTAATGTGGAGAACCTGCTTCTACCTAATGTGGGGAACCTACTTCTACCTAATGTGGGGAACCTGCTTCTACCTAATGTGGGGAACCTGCTTCTACCTAATGTGGGGAACCTGCTACTACCTAATGTGGGGAACCTGCTACTACCTAATGTGGGGAACCTGCTTCTACCTAATGTTGGGAACCTGCTTCCACCTAATGTGGGGATCCTGCTGCCTACCTAATGTGGAGAACTTGCTGCCCACCTAATGTGGGGAACCTGCTGCCTACCTAATGTTGGGGACCTGCTTCTACCTAATGTGGGGAACCTGCTACTACCTAATGTGGGGAACCTGCTGCCTACCTAATGTGGGGAACCTGATGCCTACCTAATGTGGGGAACCTGCTGTCTACCTAATGTGGGGAACCCCCAGAAGTAGCACCCCCATCATCTGTCAGCTCATGCTATTACCACACGGGGTAGGGGGAATGGGGGGGTTGCTGGTGGATGATGGGGGTGCTACTGCTGGTGGAGGGTGTTGCTGGTGGATGATGAGGGGGGTATGATGAGGGCATTATATTTAATGGGCACATGCGGCCCAGCCTCACCTAGCTGCTACCTCCAGTGGCCCCCGGATAATTTGAGTTTGAGATCCCTGCACTAGGATATAAAGAATACACACCATTGCAATTTCTATCATATAATATTGAGGAGTTAGATCTGCGGGAATGGGAGAAGAAAGGCATAGTGCAAATTACTCAATTATACATAAAAAATAATATAATACCATTTACAGAATTACAGAAGAAATTTGATTTACCATCACGGGAACTCTTTAGATATCTTAGAGTTAGGCATTATTTGGAGGTGAGTAATCCCTCCCCACACTATTGTTGCCCATCTTTATTTTCTTATTTTAACAATTCAACAACTAAAGGATTAAGGCAGATTTATGGGGTAATGAATAACCGTTCAATATTCCAACATATAGGACCATATTTACAATGGGAAAAGGATTTGGCACAAAAATATACGGATCAAGAATGGATTTATGCAATGAACTTGACCCACTCCTCACTGCTGGCAGTATCACATAAAGAAGCTATTGCTAAAACCAACTTACGCTGGTACTATGTATCAGAAAGGCTCCACAAGATGTTCCCTCTCAATTCAGAAGAGTGTTGGTGCAATTGTGGGAAGATAGGGTCTCTCATACACATTTTATGGCAATGTCCAAAAACCCACAGAGTGGAATCACTTTTAATGAATGTTACCCATATTTCAATTAATCTGTCACCACAAAGAGCGTTGCTATTATTACAAACCCAAGTCTATCCAGTGGGGATGCGATTTTTGATTTGTAAAATTTTGGTAATAGCTATATTAGCTCTCTGTAGATATTGGAAGCAAGTAGAAGTTCCAAAATTAGAAGAAGTTGTTAATTTGGTACAGCATTGTTATAAATTTAAAGAAATAATAGCGATAGGTAGGAACGAATCAAGAATGGATTTATGCAATGAACTTGACCCACTCCTCACTGCTGGCAGTATCACATAAAGAAGCTATTGCTAAAACCAACTTACGCTGGTACTATGTATCAGAAAGGCTCCACAAGATGTTCCCTCTCAATTCAGAAGAGTGTTGGTGCAATTGTGGGAAGATAGGGTCTCTCATACACATTTTATGGCAATGTCCAAAAACCCACAGAGTGGAATCACTTTTAATGAATGTTACCCATATTTCAATTAATCTGTCACCACAAAGAGCCTTGCTATTATTACAAACCCAAGTCTATCCAGTGGGGATGCGATTTTTGATTTGTAAAATTTTGGTAATAGCTATATTAGCTCTCTGTAGATATTGGAAGCAAGTAGAAGTTCCAAAATTAGAAGAAGTTGTTAATTTGGTACAGCATTGTTATAAATTTAAAGAAATAATAGCGATAGGTAGGAACGAATGTACAACATTTCATCAGAAATGGGCACTATGGAAAGAATTCAAGGAGAAACAGAGAGTTCTTACTAAAATACAGGAATGTATAGAAACGTATAGAACTAGATAATATTAATAAAATAATAAACACACCAGACGGAAACGGATAATAAGATATAGGAAGAAGGGGGCACCACTGTATGAGAGATGATTGGGTGAATGAATAGGTATATATGTTTTATATGTAATTGTTAAAGTTGCGAACTATGTAAATTTGCAGTTTTTGTAAAATGTTAAATGTACAGACAGGGCCGGCCTTAGGTGTTCAGGCGCCCTGTGCAAGCTAACCTTGTGGCACCCCCCCCTCCATAAACGTACACAAAGAGGAAAATAATCTTTGTGACAAATATATATTTTTATATCTAATCAGTCCCCTGCCCCTTAATCAGTCCCATGTCCCCCTTCACCAGTCCCCTGCCCCCCTTAATCAGATGCAGTATAATTCCCCCACATTAGGTGTAGTATAGTTCCCCCACATTAGGTGCAGTATAGTTCCCCACATTAGGTGCAGTATAGTTCCCCCACATTAGGTGCAGTATAGCTCTCCACATTAGGTGCAGTATAGTTTACCCCACATTAGGTGCAGTATAGTTCCCCACATTAGGTGTAGTATAGTTCCCCACATTAGGTGCAGTATAGTTTCCCCACATTAGGTGCAGTATAGTTCCCCCACATTGGTGCCATATAGTTCCCCACTGTCAGGGTCCGGACTAGCGGCTGATGAAAACACTAGAGGTGGATCCTCTGTGCCAGAGAGGCGATGACGCGGGTCGTACTGGGAAATCGGTTCTAAGCAGTTACTGGTGTTCACCAGAGCCCGCCGCAAAGCGGGATGGACTTGCTGCGGCGGTAACTACCAGATCGTGTTCCCCAGTAGTGACTCGACCTCTCTGACAGCTGAGACTGGCGCGGTACACAAGGACTAGACAGAGGCGAGGTCAGACATAGCAGAAGGTCAGGGCAGGCAACGAGGTTCGTAGTCAGGGGCAACAGCAGAAGGTCTGGGTACACAAGCTAGGGAACACACTATAACGCTTTCTCAGGGCACAAGGCAACAATATCCGGCAGGGACAGGAAGGGGAAGTGGGTTAATATAGTGTGGGGAAGTGATTGAACAGATTGGGCCAGGCACCAATTAGCGGTGCACTGGCCCTTTATATCTTAGAAAGCCGGCGTGCGCACCCTAGGGAGCTGGGCCACGCGCGCCGGGACGAGACAGACACCGGGGGAGAGTGAGTAGAACGGGGCGCGATCCACGAGCGGACCTGAGCCGACACGCGGATCGTGTCCCCGCCGGCACGAACACAGCAGCGCTCGCGGTCAGAGATAGAGACCGGAGCGCTGCGGTTAACAGAACGCCGCGAGCGCTCAGGGGAAGCCGCGGGACCCGGAGCGCTCGGCGTTACACCCACATTAGGTGCAGTATAGTTCCCCCACATTAGGTGCAGTATAGTTCTCCACATTAGGTTGGCAGTATAGTTCCCCACATCAGGTGCAGTATAGTTCCCCACATTAGGTGCAGTATAGTTCTCCACATTAGGTAGTAGCAGTTTCCCCACATTAGTTAGAAGCAGGTTCCCCACATTAGGTAGTAGCAGGTTCCCCACATTAGGTAGTAGCAGGTTCCCCACATTAGGTAGTAGCAGGTTCCCCACATTAGTTAGAAGCAGGTTCCCCACATTAGGTAGTAGCAGGTTCTCCCCCCACCCCCCTCCCCCCGGACTCACACACACACACAGACACCCACACATGCACACACACGCACACACAGACAGACACCCACACATGCACACACACACACAGACACACTTACCTATCCTGCTCTTCTGTCCGACGTCGGCTTGATGAGTGACGTCACTGACATCCTCCTGTGCGAGTCTGCGGAGGGACATCACATGCGCGACGTCCCTCTTCAGACTCGGGCCGGCCAGCCAACCAGAGACGCGGAGGAGGGCGGGGTAAGTGAAATCTCCCTGTGTAATGAAGAAAACTGTGCCCTGAAGCAGAATGTGACCCTCTGCATAGGGACACAGTTGAGGGAGGGTAGTGGGAATGGAATGAGAGGGAGCAGCCTGCAAAGCAGAAAACTGTGTCCCTGTGCGAAGGGTCACATTCCACTACAGGGCACAGTTTTCTTCATTATGCCGGCATTTAGCGCTGCTTGCCCGAAGCAGTGATAAATGTCTGAAGAAGTTACCTGCCCGGCGCCCGGACTGCACGTCGGGCAATACAAATTACATATACCTGGTGCGAGCTGTGTCGGCCGCCCGGCGCCCCTGTTGCACACCCCTAAGGCTGGCCCTGTGTACAGAATGAGATTTTTTTTTTTTTTAAAAGGCCTCTGAAAAATGAAAAAAAAAAAAAAAAAGCAATCTGATTGGTTGCTATGGGCAACTGATCAACTTTCCTGGGCACAGGTTTTAATAAATCTCCCCCATAGATACTTTGGCGAGCGTTCAGAGAAGAGCTACTAAACTAGTCCATGTATTGCAGGATAAAACTTACCAGGAAAAGTTAAAGGACCTTAACATGTATAGCTTGGATATGATAGAGACTTTTATATACATAAATGGAATCAACACGTAAGGGAGGGAGAATATATTTATATAGGAGGAAAACTACCACAAGAGGACATAGTTTTAAATTAGAGGGGCAAAGGTTTAAAAGTAATATCAGGAATGCTTTCTCTCAGGCTCAAGGCAACAAAGATCCGGCAGGGAAATGAGGAGGGTGAAGGAATATATAAATGAGCCACAGGTGAATCACACTAATGAACGAACTGGCCCTTTAAATCTTAAAGCTCCAGTACGTGCGTGCCCTAGGTGACAGGGACATGCGTGCCGGAGCAGTGAGGCAGATGCTGGGGCAGGAGAAGCACCAGGTTAGTAACGGACTGGGGCTTGCATACGGGCGCAATGCGAGTCCCAGCCCCACCGGCAGCAGCAGGTAAAGGGACCATGAGCTCATGGCCAGTGTGTGCGGCCTGAGCGCATAACATAACAGTACCCCCCTTTGGTCTCCCCCTCCTTTTTCGACTTCTGAGATGGTCACAGTCCAAGATATTCTCCTAAGGCTCCCAAGATCTCTCCTCAGGACTGTAACCCTCCCAGTCGACCCCAAAAAATTGTTTACCTCTCACAGTCTTTGTAGCAAGAATCTCTTTAACCTTGAATATGTCAGAAGTGCCAGAGACAGGTGTGGGGACAAGATTCTTCTGAGAAAACCGGTTTATGACAAGAGGCTTGAGGAGAGAGACATGGAAGGAATTAGGAATGCGCAATGTAGCAGGTAGACAGAGTTTTTAGGAGACAGGGTTGATTTTTTGTAGAATCTGGAAGGGACCAAGGTAGCGAGGACCGAGCTTGTAACAGGGAATCTTGAAGCAGATGTACTTGGATGAAAGTCAAAATCAGAAACATCACGTTCAAGATGGGGCCACCAGTAATGCCGGGTGATAAGAAGTAGAGTCTTGCGTATTCCAGGATGTCCTGCTGTCAAGGAAGAATGACCCCATTTCAGGACCTTGCGTCTCAATCTGGTGGCCACAAAGGATTTTCCCTGAGGAACTTGCTGAATCTCGGCAGGAGCTGCAGGAAACAAACGGTCAGGAGGAATACTATGCCTAGGCGTGGAGTCCAAACCAATGACGTCAGAGGACCTGGAGAGAGCATCAGCCCTGATGTTTTTGTCTGCTGGACAGAAGTGAATGAAGAAGTTAAACCTAGAAAAGAATAATGACCACCTTGCCTGGCGGGGGTTCAAACGTTGAGCAGACTGAAGGTTTAGAAGATTTTTATGGTCGGAGTAGATGCTGACCGGAAGAGAAGAACCTTCCAATAAATGTCGCCATTCCTCCAAAGCTGGCTTGATAGCGAGGAGTTCACAATCTCCAATGGAGTAATTCCTTTCAGCAGAAGAGAAGGTCTTGGAGAAGAACCCACAAGTAACAGTCTTGCCCTTGCCGTTTTCTGAGTAAGAATTGCACCCGCTCCAATAGATGAAGCATCAACCTCTAAAGGAAAGTGTTGAATAATAGGTAGGCCCGAAAGACGAGGCGAATCCAATATTGCAGACAACTTATCTGGATCCATCTGCAGGCCCTGAAGAGAGACAATGTAGCCAAGAAACGGAAGACTAGATTTCTCGAACAGGCATTTCTCCAGTTTAGCGTAGAGATGATTCTTCCGTAGTCGCTGAAGAACCAGACGAACATGAGTACGATGCTCCTCTAAGTTGGAAGAGAAGATCAGGATGTCATCTAGGTATAAGACAACACAGGTGTAGAGAAGATCACGGAAGATATCATTGGCAAACTCTTGAAAAACGGCTGGAGCATTGCAGAGACCAAATGGCATTACGAGATACTCAAAATGTCCGTCACGACTATTGAAGGCCGTTTTCCATTCATCTCCCTTGCGGATACGAATGAGGTTATACGCTCCATGTAAGTCTAATTTGGAGAAGACCATGGCACCGCGTAGACGGTAGAAAAGTTCTGAAATAAGAGGTAGAGGGTAACGGTTCTTGACCGTGATTTTGTTAAGTCCCCTGTAGTCAATGCATGGACGGAGTGAGCCATCCTTCTTCCCTACAAAGAAGAAACCTGCTCCAGCAGGAGAAGAGGATTTACGGATAAATCCCTTTTGGAGATTCTCCTGGATATACTCAGCCATGGCTTTGGTCTCAGGAACAGATAGAGGGTATATCCTCCCACGAGGAGGAGTGGTACCAGGAAGAAGATCGATAGGGCAATCGTATGGACAATGTGGAGGCAGAGACTCAGCCTGTTTCTTGAAATCTTGGTAAGGTGGTGGCAGGCCAGGCAAATGAGGAAGGCGAGAAACAACTTTACACAGAACAGGTTGGAGGCAAAGATTTTGACAGGATTATCCCCAACGAATAATCTCTCCAATTCTCCAATCCAGTTGCAGAGAATGGCGTTGCAGCCAAGGAAGGCCAAGAAGAATCTTTGAAGTACAGTGTGGCAGAACATAGAATTCAATCTTTTCTTTATGCAATACACCCTCTTGCATGACAAGAGATTCAGTACGGAAGTGAACCATACAGCCCAGATTTTGTCCATTAACAGAGGAGATGAACAATTGCTTGGCAAGGCTAGTGACAGGAAGATGATACTTGTGGACCAAAGAAGCATCAATATAGTCACCTGCTGATCCTGAATCCAAAAATGCTGTAGCTCTGAAGGAAAACTTGGCAGAAGCGAAGACTTGTACTGAAATAGTTAAGCGAGGAGAGGTGGTATTCACAACTAGGGATGCCTCACCTACGTGCCCTAGGTGCAAGCGTTTTTCCAGATACTGTGGACGAACAGAACAGTCTTTGAGGAAGTGTTCGGGGCTAGCACAATACAAGCACAAATTCTCACTGCATCGTCGTGATCCCTCCTATTGCGTAAGACGGGAACAACCCACTTGCATAGCCTCTTCGGCATGAGGCACAGGAAATTGTAGAGGTGAATGTTGAAACACGGGTGCCAGGCGAAGATATCTCCATGTTCGAGCAGGTGCCATCTCTAAGTGCAATTCTTACTGCCTCTCAGCAAAACGCACATCAATACGTGTGGCCAGGTGAATAAGTTCAGTCAGAGAAGAAGGAGAATCACGTGCAGTAAGGGCATCTTTAATCCTGCTTGCTAGTCCTTGTTTGAATGTGGCACACAAGGCCTCATCATTCCATGCCAGGCAGGCGGCAGAGAAAAAAGGTCGGGTCACAAAGCGAAGGATCAGTACACGGCAAGGCAGAAACAGGAATGCTTTCTCTCAGGCTCAAGGCAACAAAGATCCGGCAGGGGAGTGAGGAGGGTGGAGGAAAATATAAATGAGCCACAGTTGAATCACACTAATCAGCGGACTGGCCCTTTAAATCTTAAAGGAGTAGTCCAGAGGTGACTCAGTGGTGAACAACTTATCCCCTATCCTAAGGATAGGGGATAAGTTGCAGATCACGGGGGGTCCGACCGCTGGGGCCCCCTGCGATCTCCTGTACGGAGCCCCAACAGCCCGCGGGAAGGGGGCGTGTCGACCTCCGCACGAAGCGGCGGCCGACACGCCCCCTCAATACAACTCTATGGCAGAGCCAGAGCGCTGCCTTCTGCAATCTCCGGCTCTGCCATAGAGATGTATTGAGGGGGCGTGTCGGCCGCCGCTTTGTGCGGGGGTCGACACCCGCTATCTGGCCGGAGAGCCTGGCCCCCGTACAGAGAGATCGCGGGGGGCCCTAGCGGTCGGACCCCCCGCGATCTCAAACTTATCCCCTATCCTTAGGAAAGGGGATAAGTTTTTCACCACTGGACTACCACTTTAAAGCTCCGGCACACACGCCCTAGGGGACGGGGACACGCGCGCCGGAGCAGTGAGGCAGAGGCCGGGACAGGAGAAGCACCAGGTGAGTAACGGACTGGGGCTCGCATGCGGGCGCCTCCCCACGATGCGAGTCCCAGCCCCGCCAGCAGCAGCAGGTAATGGGACCATGCACAACATAACAGATACATGCATAACAGATACATGTTTGTCATGGTGCTAAATGGCTGAGTGTTCTGAGTCCACCATAATTCTGATGATTTGTTGGAGTTCCCTCCCTCTAACTACAAGTCCCAGGATTCCTTGTTTGTAAGTGTTTTGTCCCTTTTCTCCCTCCCACACATCAGCCACCCCACCCATTGCAGCACAACTTATCTGTCTTGCATGTGTGCTGTGCTTGAAACTACAATTCCCTGCAGCCCTGTCGGGAATGATCTCCCTCTCACCCAGCGGTCACTCCACCCATCGAAGCAGACAGGCCCTTTAAACACCTGACTAGTGATCTAATGTGCTGGGTCGCACTGCAACCTGGAAAAGCCTGAGATGAAACACATTTTGTATGCTGTTTAAAGGATCATCAGGGTAAAGATCACATAAGAAATGCGAGACCAACCATCAAACACAAGTACAGACACTAAATTATGAACTACACTAACTTTACAGCATAGCCAAATAAAAAAAAAAACTGGAATACCCCTTTTAGCATGCGTGGGATAGGCATAAGGCTATCCTTCATATAAGATAGGGCAAGGGACTATTCATAGTATTCAGGATATTTGGCAGACTAGATGGACAGAATGGTTCTTATTTGCCGACACACTGTATGTTTCTCTGTTAAACAACAATGTCTGAGAATGCTCCAAATTCATCAAACAGCATTAACTACTATGATAAATTTGACACATTTTAGACTGTCTGTCTAAGTCTACGCCAGTGTTTCCCAAACGCGGTCCTCAAGTACCCCAACAGGTCATGTTTTCTTTATTTCCTTAGCCTTTCACAGGTGATACAACTGTGGTGATGCCGGATTCACTGACCAGAATTATATCACCTGTGAAAGGAAATCCAGAAAACAAGACCTGTTGGAGGTGCTTGAAGACTGCGCTTGGGAAACACTGGTCTACGCTATCTAAGCTATTGATTCTGCCCCACTGTGTCCTGAGTACCAATGTCACAGATAATATGCAGACAGCACAAAGTAGTGGTGTCTAGGTGCGGAACCTACCTGTCTTCCTGACCTGTCAGGTGGATGTCACCTAGTGTGTCTGCTCCGGGACCACTGCTCAGGTTTATCTGTGTAATGCCTGATGATTTACTGCACTCTGTAATGTATTGTCAATGCACTTTTATTCTCGTGTGTCCTAAAGAGTTAGCTTGTTTGTTTAGGAGAATGCTGAGGGGATCACATGTCTGCTTCAGCCAATCAGGGCTGCTGCCCTGCTCCCCTAAATCTGGCTAGACTGGGACGAGCTAGTTAGTTGTGTGAGTAGTTGAGAAGAGAGAAAATAGAAGATAGGTGTAAGCCCTAACTTAGTGAAGAGCATAATCAGTTTTTGTCAGCTCCAAAGTCTTATACAAGCTACATAGTTAAGTTCCAAGTTCAGACCTGTCTAAAAGTAAATCTCTGTCAACCAAGAAGCTTGCTAGTCAGCAAGGACTACAAGTCCCATAGTGTGTGATCCCTAAAGCAAACTCCAGGGAACTTTGCACTAAATGTTAAACTGTTTATTTTGTAAGTTCCTGAAAAACATTGAGTAGTTTCTGTAACCCTGTATCTGTGGTAATTATTGCCTCAGCGCTTGGCCCAGGAAGCTACTACCCTTGGAGTGTGGAGGTTAACACTACCCTGGCATCACAAACTCTACTTTAGTCACCGCACCCCACTAGTACTACATACATGTCATTACCTCAAGTAGCCTATCACAATGTCACTGTACTGGAGTTCTGCATCAGGAGGCTTACAGCAGAAGAGCATATGCCGTGTGAATTCTTCTACTATGTAGGTGTGTGGGGTTGGAGTACAGTGGACCTAAGCACTATGTGTGAGGCTCAAATACTATGATCGGGCAATATGCATATGGAGTTCATGTAGAATTAAAGAGAGTGCTGGAAAAGTGAGGACAGAGCACAAGATGTTCGTAAGGCAATTCTGCAGAGACATTCTATGGCTGGAAGATGTCAGTATGGCAGTCTGTGTCGTATGTAAAACATGGGAAAACTGAAGAACTCCGATCAGAGAAGACATCACCTGTTAATCAATGGATGTACCTTGTCATGAATGATGAAATGTGGGTAATGTAGGCCAATCTCTAAAAAAAAAAAATCACTATTTATCTGCACTAGACCATACGTAATAATAAAAATCCCTCTTTCATTACCCACACTTTTACTTAATTTAAATATATAGCTGCCACCACCTGCCAGTCTGGTCCACAGGAAGCCACCAATCCAATCTGGATATACTACAATTTCCAGATAAAATATACTATCCTCAGTAGATTAAAAAAAAAAAAAAAAAAAAATTAACAGGAAAAAGATTAATCCAAACCCAAATTGAACTTTTAAGTAAATTTACTCTCTTTAGGAACAATATATATGATTTGTTTTACCAGACTAAGGCAGAACTTAATAAATGAATTATTTATTATGAAACCATAATATTCACAGCAAAAATTTAAAAACAGATATTGACAAGATAAGGATACATCACACAGATATAAAATAAAAAGGAAAAATATAGATATCCTACTTAAAAAGTTTAAAAAAAATCTACCCGGGGGACTTCCAGTGAGAAATTGATGTCTTATAGTTAGTTAGACCTGTATCCCGGGCTCAAGTCCTGCAGGAACTGAGTTCCTGCACTTTTTCCACAGCAGGAACACCATTACCATTAGCAGGAGTCCTACAGGACCAGCCCTTGAGTGGGTGAGTTCCCATACTTTTTCCCCCAAGACTTAACCCCTGCCTGGATCCCCAATATAGGCACACCCCAGCTTTTTAGGACAGCATTTCAATACCTGCTGCTAACAGGTGACACCTCTAAATCAGCCTCTGGGCTTAGCAGGGAGGAGGAGGGGTTGAAAAATCCCATCCCCTTCTATTCATATATTTAGGCCCAAGAGATTCCTCCATTCTCCAACACAGACATGACACATCCATAATTTTTCTATGTTTGAGTTCTCCATTGACTGTCCTTTCTGGGGATACCTGACACAACCCCCCTATTGCATAAGGTTAACCCAGTGGGTACAGTTTGGGCAGGCATCCAGACACACGGGTCATGTGAGGTCTTATTTTCAAGGTGTTGACCCTGATGTACTAAGAGTGGAGTGTAGGTTTTGTTGTGTTTTTTTGCTGTTCCAGCCTTTTTTTCCCATGGTATTTACTCATTTATTCCACTTTCGGAAACTTTATACATGCTTTAAAGTATAGGGTTTTCTTCTCAGAAAATTCACAGGATTTTCAGAGTGGTTTTCAGAAAAGATGAGTGATTTTGGATGAAATGTAGGGAACACGCCTCTTTTCTCGAAAAACCACGCCCATTTTGTAGGATTTTTTTTTCACTCTGAGTGTTTTTGATTCTGTCGTGTTTTTTCTGCTGCAGATTAAGAATTTACACAGAACTTAGGTGCACAACCCGACAAAAAGAGTCAGAATGCTGTTAGTAAATGAGGGCCATTGTGATGGAGAATCCAGCCGCTTATGATAGGGGCTGTGGATATGCCCATTAAAACATATGTTGAGTAGTTGTGCAAATACAATCCTTTCATCTAGTCCTAGAGACTAACTAGTCTGTGTGGGTAATGTGAGGGCACATCGCGAGTCTTATGTTTGTGTTCAGGGGACATTGCCTGCTCTCTTTATCTGCATTTTATAAATCTGGAGTGTGGTCTGTATCAATTTAGGGGTCTACTGAAGGGAGTCAATATGTTTACAATATCTGACTCTAATGCCATCAGATGGAGGGGTGTCATGTATACTTGCCACTTTTTATTCCCTTTTACTGAGCAGAAGCCATAATGCAGTGCCGGCACTATCACAAAAACACCAGTGGTACTCACTGGATCTCATATCTTAGTGTGAATTCGGGTAGAAAAACAGACATGGTGCACATCTACAATCTTGTATAATGATCTGATTGCTTCTCAGCATAATATCAAAAACTAACAGGTTGTTAGTATACATTTTTGATCAAAAAGTACAAGCCCACTCTTCTTTTTTTCCCCCCCTGTGGGCATTGGTGTCGCGGCGGTGGAGGTCGCCGCCCGGTGCTGCGCCATTTTATGCTAGGGATGTTAGGGACCCACTCTGAATAGGTGGCCTTGACGTGGCGAGTGGGCTTGTACTTTTTGATCAAAAATGTATACTAACAACCTGTTAGTTTTTGATATTATGCTGAGAAGCAATCAGATCATTATACAAGATTGTAGATGTGCACCATGTCTGTTTCTTCTACCTGAATTCACACTGTGATTTCTATCCCCTCCTTTTTTTTTTTTTTTCTCTTTTTGAACATGTTGTTTGCACTCTTCCCCACCCCCTCAGCCTAACCCTATATTAGTAGTAATTAGCTACACATGGGCCATTTCTTTCCTAGCAGCCTCCCAGTCTGACTGGGAGAGCATGGTAAGTGAGCTATTACACCTTGTTCACACTGGTGTGGTGCCGTGCGGTGTCCGTTGCTGCCGTGGCGCCGTGTCTGCTGGGAGGTGCGGCCCATAGACTGGTTTGAGTGGCATTGGGGCCGCTCTGCCAGTGGGTCGTTTCCCCCCCTGTGGGCATTGGTGTCGCGGCGGTGGAGGTCGCCGCCCGGTGCTGCGCCATTTTATGCTAGGGATGTTAGGGACCCACTCTGAATAGGTGGCCTTGACGTGGCGAGTGGGCTTGTACTTTTTGATCAAAAATGTATACTAACAACCTGTTAGTTTTTGATATTATGCTGAGAAGCAATCAGATCATTATACAAGATTGTAGATGTGCACCATGTCTGTTTCTTCTACCTGAATTCGATCTCATATCTTATAATGGGGTCCTTCTAGTTCCCTATTGACTGGAAATCTGAAGGAACAACAGCTTCAAACAGCCACTGACCGAAATGTGAGCATAGCCTTAAATTGTCACCATTAGTAACTGATTGCTTTCTTTGGAGTAAGAGTGGAAAGTCTTGAAATCACTATGGGGTACTAAGGGGTAACAATAAGAATTTCATAAACAGCTACAAATATACAAAAAGTGATCAGCCCGTGACTTGCAGAGTAAGCACATCCATACATGCATAGCTTCCAAGTTACTTTCATAACTATAATCATAGGATGTAAATGAATATTGGAATAAAAATATTGTCATGAAGAATGGAATAATTTTATAAATAAATAATAATAAATAGTTATCATGCTAGTAATCAAACTTGTGGAGGTATCCAGACAATGAAATGAATTAATAATATATGAGTATGGTTGTATTATCCTCTTGTACGAAAAAAATTTAATTGTAGAGTTACTAACCTTGAACATGGACTATTTTTCTATGGCCCCTGTTACTCTCTGCAGGAAAAGCTGAATGGATAAGGATGGACAAGAACAGAGCACAGAAGAGATAGGAGAATTCAAGATACCCAGGGGCCATCTGGGGAAAAAAGGGGAAAAAAAACAAGTACATAAGGGGTCAATAAGTTGGAAGGAGTAAAAAAAAAAATAATAATTACATTATATAGAGAATTATTATTCTTTCTTTTTTTTTTTTTTTTTTTTTTTTGCTTTCAATCTGCAAGGACAAAAAAGTTCTAGGGAACTGGCCCAGTTTTCTTGATTTACAGCAATAGCTCCAGTTACAGTTGTAGAGCAAGGATTCATTATATAAGGGATTTATAATGAGGTACTGTTAGAGATATCAGAAGACACTACAGATACTATTACATGTTAGGACATGATAAAGAAGGACTTAGAAGAGGAAAAAGACACAGGACTAATCCAATCCTGACGAAAAGTGCTGAGAATGATAGCTATGTATAGAATGTATGATGATGAAAGAAATCTAATATTACCTTTAAGCTTGTCTTAACTCTGACCTCGGAAATTTAAGAGTCCCACGGATATTTCAGCCTGTTCATGCATCCAGCGTAATGTGAACTGCACCAAAACAGTGAGACTCCCCCTTCCCCTCCTTCCTCCTTGCAGAGCCTGAGCTGGGATGGAGGGGGGAGAGATAGGGAGCTTGCAGTGCCATGTCCCATAGCTCTGTACTGCAGTACTGTACCTCTCACAACCTGCAATGCTAGACTGCAGGGGCAGACTGCACCAAAGTGCCCCTTATAGAGCTCTGAACAGTTCAATGACTGATGGAAATGCACAATACGGAGCATATAATAAACAAGGAAAACTAACATTTTCACATAACTATTCACTATGTTTGGATGTCCAATAAATACTTTGCATACGGATATTGAATGTATGCCAATATGCTGCAGATATAGACACAAACAACAACTAAAAAAACTTTCCATAAACTTCCTACACAAGCTGCAAAATTAAAGTATAGAGTAGAGATGTAATTAATGTACTTGATAGTCGAAACAGTCATGTGGCTGCTGAGCCATTCTTTAGAAAAACTAAATTGGGGGAGATTTATCGAGGGATTTAGTGGGAGATTTATCAAAACCTGACCAGAGGAAAAGCTGCTGAGTTGCCCATAGCAACCAATCAGATTGCTTCTTTCATTTTTGATAAGGCCTCTGCAAAATGAAAGAAGCGATCTGATTAGTTGCTATGGGCAACTCAGCAACTTTCTCTCTGGACAGATTTTGATAAATCTCCCCCTTAGAGCTCTTTTTTTGCTTAAAAAAAAGTCGCACAAAAAGTCGCATGTGCGCCTAAGCAATTTTTTGTGTGACTTTTGTCTGTAAGCAAAAATCTACTTAAGAGCCTGCCAAAGTAAATTTCAGTTTTCACTTTGCAGTGGTCAGGAATTTATCAAGTGCGACAGTCGCACAAAAGTCGCAACCGCCTCCAAAGCAGCGTAAATGTAAGCTGCTTTGGAGAGTGGTATTTCATATTTCCCACTGGGAGCCGAGACCACAGCTCCTGCAGGAAATATGAAATCACGTCCCCGCTCTCCTCCTGTGTGTCACGTCCTCCCACCACCGCCTATCTTTGCCTTGTCACCGCCACTCACAGCAGCCCCAGCTCCACATCTCCCATCCGCCAGCTAGGTGACCAACCAGCCAATTACAGCTCAGGCCGGGAAATATGAAGTTACAGTGTAGTTTCATATTCCTTGCTGCCGGCCAGCTCGCGGGTGGGTGGCCGGGGAACGGCTGGTGCCTCCAGCTGTTGCTAAACTACAACTTTCATGATGGGAGTTGTAGCTTAAAATGGGGTGCCTCCAGCTATTGCTAAACTACAACTTCCATGACGGGAGTTGTAGTTTAATAGCGGGGTGCCTCCAGCATGATGAGAGTTGTAATTTAGAAACAGTGAGACTCCAGCTGTTGATAAATTACAACTTATATCTTTCCTAGACAACCAAAGGCTGTCTGGAAAGGATGGGGTTGTAGTTTAGCAACAGCTGGAGGCTCCCTGTTAGGAAACATTGGTTTATGAGTGTTCTCTTTAAGGGAGGGCACTATAAATGTACTAACCTATTTTTCATGTTTTTTCTTATCATTTCAGATCCGTGTATGCAAAGGACTTCTTCGGACTCAAAGGACTACGTCGTTGACCAGCGTTTCTTTATTTAATATTAATAAAATGGCTAACGAGAGCTTGTGGGGGAGTGTTTTTTGGAATAAAAGTTTTTAGAAAGTGTTGTGTTTTTTTTTTGTTTAAATTTATTTTACAGGCTTAGTAGTGGAAGCTGTCCTATAGACGGAATCAATTACTAAGCCAGGGCTTAGTTCTAGCCACAAAGAAAGCTAGCGCTAACCCCCAATTATTACGACTGTACCCACCGCCACAGTGGTGCCGGGAAGAGCCGGTGCCAACAGGCCCGGAGCATCAAAAACTCCTAGGCCTAGGCGGTAACAGGCTGACGTTATTTAGGCTGGGGAGGGCCAGTAACAATGATCCTTTCCCACCCTGGTAACGTCAGGCTGTTGCTGTTTAGTTGGGAATGAAAATAGGGTGAACCCCACATGTTTTAGTTTTTTTAATTGTTTAATTATGTGTGCAAAAAACATGTGGGGGTTATTCGTATTTTCATTCTCAGACAGATACCAACCAAGCAGCAACAGCCTGATGTTACCAGGGTGGGTGAGGACCATTGTTACTGGCCCTCCCCAGCCTAAATAACGTCAGCCTGTTACTGCCTAGGCCCAGGAGAGCCAATTTTTTGCACTCCAGGCCTGTTGTTACCAGCTCTACCCAGCACCTCTGTGGCGGTGGGTACCGCGGGTAATAATTGGGGGTTAGTGCTAGCTGTTTTTGTGGCTAGCGCTACGTCCCAGTTTAGTAATGGATTCTGCCTATAAGATAGCTTCCACTACTAAGCCTGTAAAGTAAATTTAAACAAAAAAAACAACACTTTTTAAAAACTTTTATTAAATAAAAACACTCCCCACCAGCCCTCATTAACCATTTTATTAATATTAAACAAAAGCAAAAGAAACACGGGGCATCGATGTAGTCCACAGAATCCGAAGAAGTCCTCTGCACAAACGGATCTGAAATAAGAAAAAAAACATAGAGAATTGGTTGGTACATTTATAATGCCCTCCCTTAGGAAAAACTTGTTTATGGGTTTTTTCTCCAAAAGGGAGCCTCCAGCTGTTGCTAAGCTACAACCCCATCATTTCTAGTCAGCCTTTGGCTTTCTGGGAAAGATATGAATTGTAATTTAGCAAGAGCTGGAGTCTCGCTGTTTCTAAACTACAACTCCCGTGATGAAAAAATTAGCCTCACACATCCTTTTATACGGAAAAATTAAAAAGTTAGAGGGGTCAGAAGAGGACAGCTTTAAACATGCTAATTTTCATATAAATAGTTATAATTTAAAAAAAAAAGTAAAACAAAATCAAACCTATAAAAGGCTCCATTCACACTGCCACAAAGTCTGTCAGGCACTTTTTTTTTGTGCCTTAACGGACGTTATTTTTGACCGAGCTTAACAGGAAACAATGGGTCCCGACATATGCCATTCACTATTATGGGGTCTGTCGGGCAATGTTGTTTTTTGATGTGAGTAGCGGGAGGAAAAAATTTTGCATGATGTATTTTTCCTCCCGATATTCTCCCCGGGTTCCCCGAGAGACATCACACTACCATTGCTAATTGGTGTAGTAATTTAGCAAAGTTAGCCTTTAAAGGGAACCTGTCATCACTTTCATGCTGCCTGAACCATCATCAAACAGGAAGATATATATATCAATCAAAGCTGGCAGAGCAGGCAGAGGCCATCAGGGTCTGTCCCAAGGAGTTATGGTTAAGGCAGCATGAAAGTAATGAGTAAGTTCTCGTAAAGTTGTGACCATGCACTTTCCTGTTCAACTGGGCATCTATTTATAGGGGGCACTGGACTCTATATCTTGGATCCATTGACAATTCTATCCAGATAGTAAGATAGTAAAAAAAAAAAAAAAAACTAAATGAAACATTCCTGTGCTTAGGGAGCAGCACAGCTTATCAATTTAAATAAATCCTTCATAAAAACTATCCAAAATTTCTATGTATCCACTATGAAGAGAAGAAAAGAGTCAATCCATAGCTGGAAAGCATATATTGCTCTATGTAGTAGATATATGTGGTCATTGTGTTTGGGCATTATTTGGCTCTTGTATGTGATATTTTTTGGCAATATGCTCTCATAGGGTTTATGACAGAGCAAAAGATTTGGAAGCAGGGCTGTTGTATCTATGCGTACAGGTTTTATGATAAAGTATTATCCAGGACAGTGTACTGACAGGTTGGTGTGGCTAAGCCTAACATGTTTTAAGAGTTGTTTTCTAGAAACTGTATGCCAACATATGCCTTGGGACTCAGAATATTTTCATTTTTCATTGCATGAAGATTGCCTGCTTAGGTTCATGTGATAAAGGCTTTGGCTTTTTTTCTGCTGACAAGAGAGTTATGGCTTAAATCTAACCCATGGGAATTTCTACGTGATGAAGAAAGGATCAATTGCTAGTTCTCGATAATCCTGGAATAACAAACCATATCAATCTGTCTTTTAGGTGCTTCTATCATCAATTTTTTTCCTAGGAAAAATGTATCATATCTTATGTCACATCTGAAAATCTGCTTCAACAAAAAAGGCTTGCAGATTGCGAACAGATTTTGGAGAATTTAGTGTAATTTAAACACAGGTGAATGAAAGCTGCCTGAATTGTTCAGTTATAGACTACTGTATATAGGCAGGTGCTCCCAGAAGCCTATTTAAACATTCTATATATGCCGCACTGAATCTACATGAAACCCTTTCCTTATACAAATGACAATCCCTAGATTGGTGAGGTTTCAACCACTGGGACATCCACCAATTACAATAACTGGGGACATTGCTTGTAAATGTTCAGGACTATCCAAACAGTCTGAAGCTGTCCGTACTAAGAACAGCAGGAAATGCCAGGGGGCTCACTTGTTACCAACACCCTCATTATACCCTGAAATGCTACAGCACCATGCTGGATTTCTCTATGACTATCTCATTTTGTAGCAAGCACTATTCCCTCCCATGACAGCTCCACCCAAGTTGTAATACTTTTTGCTGGGACTGTACAATCAATTAATTGTTATAAATGGTTGGGTTTAGAAGTATTTACACAGTGACACTATTCTCATTTAACCCCTGTGTGGTGACCCAGTACAGGATGTTGTCCTGTCAGGTAAACGTTGCCTCAGGCACTTCCAGTGTCACTTTTCTGGGCGCACTACTCCAGGGTATATTGTGCTATTTTATTTTCTGATTCAAGTTTATGTAAATGGTTAACAGTGTTATTGTGCCCTTAAGGGAGCTAATGCAGGGTAATCCACATTATCCTAAAGCCCAATTGGATGCCCCGTAGTTTAAGTCTTAAATAGAGTAGAAGGGGAGGAGTTAGTTGAGTTAGAGTTAAGGAGTGGAGGAGAGCTGAGGTACAGTGTGAAGAGTAAAGAGGAGAAGTCTGTGGTAACTTGAAGGAGTCCTGAGAATAAGTAACAAAGTCTGTAACAACTCATCTACAAGCACCCCATCACGCAGGTCCAGTCTGCAGTTTCGGATAGCAGGAGATAGAAAGCCTCAGGCAAGTCTTGGTCCTATAGTCTACAACCCCTGCCTGAGGGTAAGCGAAAGCTCTGAGGGAAACTACAACAGTGAGTCTTTTTTTTTTAACAAGACTGTTTTCATTGTTATGAAATATAAACAGAAGTATAAACAGTAACAAAAGAACAGGAGCCCAGCGCTATAGTCATTTACGTGGAGATGTAGTTTCGTGACAATAATATACATAAAATCAAAGACATGCTTGTACGATACAACCTTGTGAAATAGGCAGTAGTAATATAAAGATCAAGAGGAGGCATCCTTTGCACTAGCAGTGAACATAAATAAACAGTGTATATACAGTAAATCAAGGTTAGGTTGTGGGACCTATTACTTATCTCATGAGTTCCTATTCAGATAGGGGCATGAGAATAACCATCTACATGCCCCGTGCAACATGGAGTCTTAAGTCAGCGTGGGTGATTTCAAGTAAAGCCATCTGTAAGGGATTAAAGTGTAGACTTTTAGCTTTAATTCAAGGAGTTTCACAACAATATTGTATTAACAGTTTATTAATTAGAGCCATTTTTACATAGTCCCTTCATTTTTCCAGGCTTAAAAGTAAAAATACAAGGATTATTTTTAATATCTGGATAAAAATAATTGCCAGTCAATGTCTGCCAGAAGCCTGGAAATCAATGACATGCATAAATGCAGAGTCTCTGTCCTTGAAAAGCCTGTGTCTTTCAATTACAGCTGTGATTTTAACAGCCAAGTAGAATCTTTCCCAAAAAGGGAAAGTTACTACTGTTTTGGGGTTGTTGCCCCTCATCAGTACAGAGCTGCATGCTGGCTGGCTAGTAGAGAGGCTTTTGTCACAGGAGTGAAGCAAATAGAAAGTATGTAATGCCAGGTTGAGGTCAGATGACTAACTCAGTCATTAAAGAGGCACTGTCATTGTTAAAAACTTTTCATGTATTGCAGGACTCATAATATGATATTTCACAATATACACCTGTTAAAAATTTTTTTAATTTTCCCCTGAAATTCAAGCACAAAATAGCCACCACTAGGGGTTGCCTGTCTTTTAGCCAGACAGACTAGTCTAGATTTTACAGCATACTGGATACCGTCCGTAAAGCATACCGGTATCCAGTATAGAAGATTTCTATTGTGCATGCAAAACTACAGATAAAGGATGTGTGGACATGCTGGGAGCTGTAGTTTTACAACAGCTGGAGGCAACACTGCTCTAACACAGTTATTTACAAACATTGCAGCTCCAGTTGTTACTAAACTACAACTCCCAGCATGCTGAAATAGTCAAAGCTTTCTCGGACTCCTGAATCACAAAGAAGTTGATCAGACATTCAGGAATCTGTGAAAGATGAATGACACACATAGTGACAGCTATGCTGATTAGCATCCAGCTTTACTAGGAGAAGATAAAACAGATAGAACATGTATTTATAAAAATGCTGTATTTTTATCTAAAAATTCCTTGCACTAATTTTATAAAGATCTATTCTTATATTTATACATTTTATCCTGCTGTGAATTCACCCTAATGTCTTCTGATTATTGCAGGCAAGCTCCAAGTATCTTCCTCTGATACATGACACTGCATAAAACCAGAGAAGAAAGGGTTACAGAGTAGAGAGTACTGATTGGCTGACTGCACAGGCTTGCTCCTGTGAGGGAGACAGACTGACACGCCCCCGCCAGCCTGTACAATGAAAAAGTAACTCACCAGCAGATAAATGCTTATATCTCTGGATATATAGGTCCGAGACACATAAAAATTACATGCACATGATCAGGATTGGGTCCTGAGTACCATATCACTTTTTTTCTTTTTTTTGCACTATGACAGGTACGCTTTAAACAATATTCAATTTCTTATCTTTAAAGGGGTACTCCGGTGCTTACACATCTTATCCCCTATCCAAAGGATAGGGGATAAGATGCCTGATCGCGGGAGTCCCGCAGCTGAGGACGCCCGTGATCATGCACGTGGCACCTCGTTTGTAATCAGTCCCCGGAGCGTGTTCGCTCCGGGTCTGATTACGCTCGACCGCAGAGCAGGCGGCGTGTGACGTCACGCCTCCGCCCCCGTGTGAAGTCACGCTCCGCCCCTCAATGCAAGCCTATGAGAGGGGGCGTGATAGCTATCACGCCCCCTCCCGTAGGCTTGCATTGAGGGGCGGAGCGTGACGTCACATGCCGCCGGCTCTGCGGTCGAGCGTAATCAGACTGATTACAAACGGGGTGCCGCGTGCATGATCACGGGCATCCCCAGCTGCGGGACTCCCGCGATCAGGCATCTTATCCCCTATCCTTTGGATAGGGGATAAGATGTGTAAGCACCGGAGTACCCCTTTAAAGACTATTGACACCTTTTAAAGTGGTTGTGCGCTGCCCTGCCTTTCGGAGCTCTGCTCGCAGCGTCCGGAAGTTCATTACTCCGAACGCTGTGTGCGGGCTTCCATGTTCACAGCCGCCCCCTCGTGACATCACGCCCGCCCCCTCGTGACATCACGCCCGGCCCCCTCGTGACGTTACGCCAGCCCGGTCGCGCCCCCTTCCCATAGACTTTCGTTGAGAGGGCAGGCGTGACGTCACGAGGGGGCGGCCGCGAAAACACGGAAGCCCGCACACAGCGTTCGAGTAATGAACTTCCGGACGCTGCGAGCGGAGCTCAGAAAGGCAGGGCAGCGCATAACCCCTTTAAATGGAAGAAAAATGATTTCACACATGTTAAGTAGTTACCTTGAGTTAAAATTGGAGCCCTAAGTTTCAGATTGCAATCTTGATGTCCTTATTCTGATGACTGAGAACCTGACTAATCAAGACTTATGGCATGTGGACAACAATGATAAATTTAAAGGGCTACACAAACGTTCATGCAATCATTCATGCTGCCTCGCTACAAAATTGGTCAAGTCTTCTGAAGGTTCTATAGACAAGCATTGATCGCTGAGCAAGATCGGTATCCTGGAAGTGTCGGCCTATGTAAAAAGGGCCCTTATACACACTCCACAGCAGCAAAGTAGTTCACCTTTTTAATGAAGACTATTAAGAAAGTTGCTTAATTTTGCATTTTTTATTCTGAAATTCTATATTTAGGTCATTATACATGTATATTTTTAGCTGTTTTGAAGAATTAGGCAGAATCTGAGCATAAAGCATAGCACTGTATACTTAAGAATTCATCCTTCTACTTCATCCACAGTCACATTATCACTTAACACCAGTGATCCAGTTTCTTTGGCAGCCATACATGCCCATTCCATTGCATGCACCATGTTTGATGACTTAGTAAGCTTCAGATGATGAGCTCTTTCTTTTCTCCAACTGTTATCATCCCATATTTATGGTACAACTTAATATTGGTTTTATCTGCTAAAATACTATTTCAATACTAGGCAGCTTTATAGATGTTTTTCAGCATAATGCTACGCCGGACCTTCATGTTCTTAAGTGTTACTAGTGCATCTCGAGATAAGAAGGCGCCACTTGATTGTAGACTTTGACAATGATAGGCCTCCTTCCTTGTGCATGACATGGCTATATGTAAAGGAGTTCTTCTTTAGCAAGGACAGAATTCTGCATTCATCCACTTCATTTATGTTCAGTGCTCTTCCTGCTATGGAGATTGCTAATGCTTTTATTCCTTTTAAACATATACCAAATTGCCGTAGTACATTTTAAATGTCAGCTATGGTTTACACTATCTGAAGAAAGCTATCATTCAATGACTGCAAACATTTATGTAAATGGTGAAGAATCAAAACATTAATAATGTGTAGACAGTGATTAAGATTGATATATACATATACATACAGTAGGGCAACAAAGTATTTAGTCCCCCACCAATTGTGCAAGTTCTCCCACTTAAAAAAAATTAAGAGGCCTGTAATTTTCATCATAGGTATACCTCAACTATGAGAGACATAACGAAAAAAAAATCATAAAATCACATTGTCTGATTTTTAAAGAATTTATAAGCAAATTATGGTGGAAAATAAATATTTAGTCAATAGCAAAAGTTCATCTTAATACTATGTTATATACCCTTTGTTGGCAATGACAGAGGTCAAACATTTTCTTTAAGTCTTCACAAGGTTTTCACACACTGTTGCTGGTATTTTGGCCCATTCCTCCATGCAAATCTCCTCTAGAGCAGTGATGTTTTGGGGCTGTCGCTGTTCAACACGGACTTTCAACTCCCTCCAAAGGTTTTCTATGGGTTTGAGATTTGGAGACTGTCTAGGCCACTCCAGGACCTTGAAATGCTTCTTATGAAGCCACTCCTTCGTTGCCTGGGTGGTGTGTCTGGGATCATTGTCATGCTGAAAGACCCAGACAGTTTTATCTTCAATGCCCTTGCTGATGGAAGGAGGTGTTCACTCAAAATCTCACGATACCTGGCCCCATTCATTCTTTCCTTTACACAGATCAGTCATCCTAGTCCCTTAGCAGAAAAACAGCCCCAAAGCATGATGTTTCCACCCCATGCTTCACAGTAGGTATGGTGTTCTTTGGATGCAACTCAGCATTCTTTCTCCTCCAAACACGACGAATTGAGTTTTTACCAAAAAGTTCTACTTTGGTGTCATCTGACCATATGAAATTCTCCCAATACTCTTCTGGATCACCCAAATGCTCTCTAGCAAACTTCAGAGGGGCCTGGACATGTACTGGCTTAAGCAGGGGGACACGTCTGGCACTGCATGATTTGAGTTCCTGGCGGCGTAGTGTTACTGATGGTAACCTTTGTTACTTTGGTCCCAGCTCTCTGCAGGTCATTCACTAGGTCCCCCCTGTGTGGTTCTGGGATTTTTTGCTCACTATTCTTGTGATTATTTTGACACCACGGGGTGAGATCTTGCGTGGAACCCCAGATCGAGGGAGATTATCAGTGGTCTTGTATGTCTTCCTTTTTTTAATAATTTCTCCCACAGTTGATTTCTTCAGACCAAGCTGCTTGTCTATTGCAGATTCAGTCTTCCCAGCCTTGTGCAGGTCTACAATTTTGTTTCTGGTGTCCTTCGACAGCTCTTTGGTCTTGGCCATAGTGGAGTTTGGAGTGTGACTGTTTGAGGTTGTGGACAGGTGTCTTTTATACTGATAACAATATAGGTACATTAATACAGGTAACGAGTGGAGGACAGAGGAGACTCTAAAAGAAGAAGTTACAGGTCTGTGAGAACCAGAAATCTTGCTTGTTTGTAGGTGACCAAATACTTATTTTCCACCATAATTTGCAAATAAATTCTTTAAAAATCAGACAATGTGATTTTATAGATTTTTTTCCCCCTCATTTCGTCTCTCATTGTTGAGGTATACCTATGACAAACATTACAGGCCTCTCTCATCTTTTTAAGTGAGAGAACTTGCATAATTGGTGGCTGGTTAAATAATTTTTTGCCCCAATCCCTTTGAATTAGAATGTTCTTCCTCGTAATGTTCCGTAGAATATACTTTATACTGCATTTCATTTACCTACATCATCATTATTACCAACAGGGTTAATGTAAATCTCCAATATTCTTGCTTTCTAAGAAATGCTGTCTTCATCTATTGTGAGCCCGCCAAAGCATTAATGCCTATCTCAGCATGCTCAGATTATGTAAGTATCTGAAGAAAACATAATTCTGCTTTCTTTTTGGAAGACGAGCCTTCTTGGATTAGATACTGCAAAGGAGTAGGAAACATTTCACACTTTAAAAATGACAGCATTGTCTTAATAATATTGCACAGTCTTTGCCTTGGATCTGAATAGAAAAATGAAACAAACTGAAATAAACTAGAAAACTAATTCTGACACCAGGTAAAAAAAAAAAGGATAAGAAGACATTTGACTTACATTAGAAATAATAGTGTAGGGCTACATTTTAACTTAGCATTATTCCCTTATTTTTGAAGTTCGGAAAACGTTCTGGATATTCGTGTTAGAAACACACCCGAGAAATACATTTGGACAGTATTTAAATCTAACATATTAAGAGATAAAATAAATATCTCCTTACTGATGTGTGAATGCACTACAGTTGTAGATGCCCGTGTTTAGAACTTTTATTTTATGGTGCTGTTTAGGCACCCCTATTTTTTTAAGGTTACTTTCTGTAATTGAAATCCATGTGGTTCTGAATCTTTGTCAGCGGTGTATTTTGGTGGAGCTATACTGGATATATGTGCCATATAAATGAATATGAATGCTCTAGTAGCATTTTCTAGTCAATGTATTCTAGTTTATACCCTTAAAGGGGTATTCCGCCCCTAGACATCTTATCCCCTATCCAAAGGATAGGGGATAAGATGTCAGATCCCCGCGGTCCCGCTGCTGGGAGTTCGCTCTGCACGTAATGATGGGCGGTACAGGGGCCGGAGCATCATTACATCACGGCTCCGCCCCTCGTGATGTCACGGACCGCCCCTTTCAATACAAGTCTATGGGAGGGGGCGTGGCGGTCGTCACACCCCCTCCCATAGACTTGCATTAAGGGGACGGGCCGTGATGTCACGAGGGGCGGCGCCATGAAGTCACGCTGCTCGTCCCCCGTATCGCCCGTCATTACGCACAGAGTGAACTCGCTCTGTGCTGTAATGATAGCACGGTGCAACAGCGGGGATCCTGGGGGTCCTCAGCAGCGGGACCGCGGCGATCTGACATCTTATCCCCTATTCTTTGGATAGGGGATAAGATCTCTAGGGGCGGAATACCCCTTTAAGTGCAATTAACCAAGATTACTACTACTAGACAGATTATCACCCATGTAGTAACTTAATTGTGACATCACACCAATGTGACGGAGAGGAATAGTATTTTAGTCTGTTGATCACTATATACATCGCCCACTATGTGTAAGGGTTTTTTAACCCAAAACATGTCAGATATAGTTTGTCCTATTACTGTGTGTTTTTATGGATGATGGAATCTAAATAAAGCAACATTTTCATCTGTATTGCCTGGTGCTGAATACATTTGCTTTTTCAATACCCTGCTTTGAAGCTGGAGATGCTATTGGTGGAGCTGCATCTATGGTTTTAGATAGGTTTAAAAATAAAATATGAATGTAATACTTAAAGGGGTAGTCTGGGGAACTACACTTATACCCTATCCACAACATAGGGGACAAGTGTGTAATCGTGGGCTTCCAACTGCTGGGTCCTTCACGAGGATGGGTGAGTAGTCAGGCTGCGTTCCAGAGATCACAGGTGGCCCAAGAGGTTGGACCCTCTGCAATCAGACACTTATACCCTATCATGTGGATAAAGGATAAGTGTAGATCTCCGGGTTTCCCCTTTAAGTCTCACACACGTTTGGCCATGTAGCATATGTGATATCTAAAAGAAATGCAAATACAGTTTATAGGAAGATTTACATTTAGAGCTTTGATCCTTTCCAAAAAGAAAGATCATAGCACTGAAATGTAAAATATTTTTTTTTTTTTTTTTTTTTTTTTAAGTTAACTCCTTAAGGACCCGGGCTTTTTCCGTTTTTTTTTTTTTCATTTTAAATTTTCCTCCTTAACTTTAAAAAATCATAACTCTTTAAAATTTTCACCTAAAATTCTATATGATGGCTTATTTTTTGCGTCACTAATTCTACTTTGTAATGACATTAGTCATTTTACCCAAAAATCTACAGTCAAACGGGAAAAAAATCAATGTGCGACAAAATTGATGAAAAAACACTATTTTGTAAGTTTTGGGAGCTTCCGTTTTTACGCAGTAAATTTTTTGGCAAAAATGACACCTTATCTTTATTCTGTAGGTCCATACGGTTAAAATGATACCCTACTTGTATAGGTTTGATTTTGTATCACTTCCGAAAAAAATCATGAATACATGCAGGAAAATTTATACGTTTAAAATGGTCATCTTCTGACCCCCTATAACTTTTTTAATTTTTCTGTATTCAGGGTGCTATGAGGGCTCATTTTTTGCGCTGTGATCTGAAGTTTTTAGGGGCACCATTTTTGTTCTGATCAGACTTTTTGATAACTTTTTATTCACTTTTTTGTGGTATAAAAAGTGATCAAAAATGAGCTATTTTGGACTTTGGAATTTTTTTGCGCGTACGCCATTGAACGAGCGCTTTAAAAAGCGGTATATTTTTATAATTCGGACATTTACGCACGCGGCGATACCACATATGTTTATTTTTATTTACACTGTGTTTTTTTTATTCTTGGAAATGCCGGGTGATTCAAACTTTTATTTGGGGAAGGGATAATTGAAAGGGTTAATGATTTTTTTACACTTTTCTTATGCAATATTATAGCTCCTATAGGGGGCTATAACATTGCATTAACTGATCTTTTACACTGATTGATCCATCTCCATAGGAATGGATCAATCAGTGTTTTCGGCGATTGAATGCTCAAGCCTGGATCTCAGGCTTGAAGCATTCATTCGGCGATCGGACAGCGCAGGAGAAGGTAAGAAGACCTCCTCCTGTGCTACAGCTGTATGGGATGCCGCGATTATACCACGGCGATCCCGAACAGCTCCCTGAGCTAGCCGGGCACTTTTACTTTTGTTTTTAGCCGTGTGGCTCAGCTTTGAGCACGCGGCTAAAGGGTTAATAGCGCGCGGCACCGCGATCAGTGCCGCGCGCTATTAGCGGCAGGTCCCGGCTTCACTATGGCGCCGAGCCCGCCGCGATATGATGCCGGGTCACCATGTGACCCAGCGTTATATCGCAGGACCGGACCTACTCATACGTCCTGGGTCCTTAAGAGGGTAAAGGGGACTGAGAGGCCATCAATATCTGAATAGTGGGGTGCTGAAACCTGGCACTCCCACTGATCAGTTGTCTGGCAGAGCCACTGTGCCCCAATGAACACTGTGAACAGAGTTGTTGGCCGGTTTACTGTAGTTCAGCTCTCATTAATTTCAGTTCCAGTCACAGTATATATCCAGATGTGGTGGGAGAGTCAGGTATTTGCATCCCTCCGATAACATAGGCCATTCTACCTCGAACTGACTACATGATAAGTTTAAAGGGGTATTCCAGGCCAAAACTTTTTTTTATATATATCAACTGGCTCTGGAAAGTTAAACAGATTTGTAAATTACTTCTATTAAAAAATCTTAACTTCAGAAGCTAATAACTATTGGAAGGATTGAGTTGCTGTTTTCTGTCTAACTGCTTTCTGATGACTGTGCAGTTCCTATGGGGATATTTTCCCATCATGCACAGCTCCTGTGACATCATCATTGAGCAGTTAGACAGAAAACTTCAGAAGCTAATAACTATTGGAAGGATTAAGATTTTTTAATAGAAGTAATTTACAAATCTGAATTCGGGTAGAAAAACAGACATGGTGCACATCTACAATCTTGTATAATGATCTGATTGCTTCTCAGCATAATATCAAAAACTAACAGGTTGTTAGTATACATTTTTGATCAAAAAGTACAAGCCCACTCGCCACGTCAAGGCCACCGATCCAGAGTGGGTCCCTAACGTCCCTAGCATAAAATGGCGCAGCACCGGACGGCGACCACCACCGCCGCGACACCAATGCCCACAGGGGGGAACGACCCACTGGCTGAGCGGCCCCAATGCCACTCAAACCAGTCTATGGGCCGCACCCCCCACAGACACGGCGCCACGGCAGCAACGGACACCGCACAGCACAGCAGCACACCAGTGTGAACAAGGTGTAATGGCTCACTTACCATGCTCTCCCAGTCAGACTGGGAGGCTGCTAGGAAAGAAATGGCCCAGGTGTAGCTAACTACTACTTATATAGGTTTGGGCTGAGGGGGTGGGGAAGAGTGCAGCACATGTTCAAAAAAAAAAAAAAAGAGGGGATAGAAATCACAGTGTGAATTCGGGTAGAAAAACAGACATGGCGCACATCTACAATCTTGTATAATGATCTGATTGCTTCTCAGCATAATATCAAAAACTAACAGGTTGTTAGTATACATTTTTGATCAAAAAGTACAAGCCCACTCGCCACGTCAAGGCCACCTATCCAGAGTGGGTCCCTAACGTCCCTAGCATAAAATGGTGCAGCACTGGGCGGCGACCACCACCGCCGCGACACCAGTGCCCACAGGGGGGGAACGACCCACTGGCAGAGTGGCCCCAATGCCACTAATTTACAAATCTGTTTAACTTTCCGGAGCCAGTTGACATATAAAAATAAAGTTTTGGCCTGGAATATCCCTTTAAGGAAGAAGGAAAAAGAGTATTGCAGCAGAGAACAGGTGTATGAATGTATGGCAGCAGCCCCAGCACTTATGAAAGGATGCCAGGAAGAACTCTTTAACAATTTAAAAAGAAAATGCTCAATCTTATCTGTAGATTCATCAAAGACAAATAAATAATAAATATTTGCATATGCATGCAGAATAAAGCCAAACATTATGAAAAAAAGATTAATTCAAAGGGAATATGTACCTTAACAGGTTGGCCTCACTTTTTATGTAAATAGGAGGTAAAAAATATATGCATGATTTATGAAATTGTTCACCCTATTTTTGGCTTCTTTCTATTCACTTCAACAGCAAAGTTAAATAAATGAAAGCCACCAAAGTTTCTCTACATGTGTAAACACATTCATGCATATGCATGAGAAATAAATAATAATTCACTATGAGGATAACTTTCACATAGGATCTGCTGCAGAATTGATGCTGTGCCAATCATTCAGTTTCCATTGAAAACTGCAGCATCATATCTTCAGCAGATCCTGTTCATGTGAATGTACCCTTAAAAGGGGGGAAAACTGGAAACATAGTTCATGAGGCCCAGAATAGTACATGTAGAAGTTATATGAATTCCTACCTAACATTGCAGTATAAATATGACTATGCAATATATTAAAGGGTAGCTCCCACCATCCTATTTTTTTTTCTGTCCCTGCCTATTGCCAATCTATCCCTAACCCCCTCCCTGCTTTAAATTTTTATTTTTACTATATTAAAAATGCTTTTTGTCTGCCTGGCAGTGTGCTCACTTCCAGGCAGACTACCCCAGCTGGCACCACGTCACTGATGCTTGCTGGGGGGGACTTCCGCCCTTAGTTCATCTACACAGGGTGCCTCCAGCTGTTTCCTCACTACAACTCCCAGCTTGCCCTGACATCTATTGGCTGTCAGGGCATGCTGGGAGTTGTAGTATTGAAACAGCTGGAGGCACCCTGTGTAGATAAACTATTAGTTACATGCAGCACTAACCCCCCCCCCACCTCCCCACCATGCCCCGTTCCCTCCATCACAACACCCCCCCCCCCCCCCCCCAATTACACTTACTGCAGAGTCCGGCAGCGGGCGTGCAGGGACAGCGGCGGCGGCAACGAGGCGGAGAGGGCGACGAGGCGGCGGTGAGGGAGGGGACCTGCCGTGGAGATTTATGTCCTCAGGGAGGGGGCATGCCGTAGAGATCTGCGTCCAGCCGAGCTCAGGGAGGGGAGATGAGGGAGGGGACCTGCCGTGGCGATCTATGTCCTCATGGAGGGGGCGTGCCGTAGAGATCTGCATCAAGCCGAGCTCAGGGAGGGAAGATGAGGGAGGGGGCGTAAACCTCCTCCCTCCCCTTGCTCTGCCCTCCCCCAGCTCTAGCTTCGGAAATCTTCGGAGAGCTGGGGGAGGAGCAGACGCATGGATCTATGGGGGCGCAAAAAAAAACCCTCACAGCGGCGGCGGTGGTGATGAGCGGGAGGAGTGGCCTCCCAGCCAGTGGCCGGGTAGCCAATGCGCTCGCTCCCTGCCTGGCTGATTGACAGGCAGGGAGCGAGCGCAGGCTGAATGAAAAAGGACCGATGCCTGGCCGCATCGGTCCTTTTTCAGGCGTGACGTCACGCCAGGCTGCAGTCGGCCACTAGGAGGGAGACCCCTAGTGGCCGGTTTTCAAATGTAAATGAAACTATTTTAATAAAAAAAATAAAAATAAAAGTATATTAGAGATTAGAGTATATTAGAGTACATAAGTACTACAACATATCAAAAAATAAAGTTGGTAACAGTGCCCATTTAAGCATAAAACTAATAAAAAAAATCATAAATCCAGATGAATGTCAATAACTTAAATAGAGTATGTAATATTCATAAATCATCACTGCCACTCCTGGACTGTTGAATACATTGAATACATTCAGTAGTACAAGGAGGGCATTGAGCTCATAACACACAGCGCATCACTTAGGGCACAAGCCTGGGGGAGGAACAAAGAACATTAAAGAATGCCATGGCTGCAGGAACTCCTCCTACGAGGAGCACAGTGGTACAGCAGCATATAACTGATGAAGGACTAATACATTCCAGGCATGTTGAAGCACAGTATGAACAGGCAGTTTTTCATATGAACTAATTGTATTGAGTCCAGGAGTGGCAGTGACAGTTTGTGAATATTCATTTCTATATGTGAACTATTGGCATTCATCTGGATTTATGATCTGTAAATGAGCTTAACAAGCTTGATATTTTGAATGGTCCTTTTTATACTGAAATATTAGGTAGGACTTCATATAAATTTAACCTGTTAGGGACCCAGGGCGTACCTGGCCGGGACCCGTGGCTAATAGCGCGCGGCATTGATCGCGCTGCCACGTGCTATTAACCCAACTTTGAACGCCACGTCTAAAATGAAAGTGAAACCATGCCGGTTAGCTCAGGGAGCTGTTCGGGACAGCCGCGGTGAAATCGCGGCATCCCGAACAGCTTACAGGACAGCAGGAGGGTCCCTACCTGCCTCCTTGCTGTCCGATTGCCGAATAACTGCTCAGTGCCTGAGATCTAGGCATGAGCAGTCAAGCGGCAGAATCATCGATCACTGGTTTCTTATGAGAATGATATCATATGGATTTTTAGGTGAAAGATTGAAAGAGTTATGATTTTTTAAAGGTAAGGAGGAAAAAACGAAAATGCAAAAACGAAAAAACCCCGAATCCTTAAGGGGTTAACATGAACTATATATATGAGAGATATTGTGTGATATAAACTTTTATTATTTTTGCATTTTTTTATATATATATATATATATATATATATATATATATATATATATAAAACTCAACGTGTGTATGTATATATATATGTATGTATGTATGTGTGTATGTCCACAAAAACTTTCAAACGGCTAAAGATATTGACATGAAACTTGGCACACATGTTACTTATATGTCAACAACAAACAGAGGGTAGGTGATTTAACCCTTACTCACCCCCATTTGCCAGGGGCGGGGCTTATGTTTTAAGTCCCATGCAAGCAATGGGAAATATATGTTACTGCATAACTTCCAAACGGCTGGAGATATTTAGATAATACTTGGTCACATGTTACTTATATGTCCACTTAAAATATAGGATAGTTAATTTAACCCTTAACTACCCCCATTTGTGAGGGTCGGGGTTTTTGTTTAACCCCTTAAGGACTCAGCCCATTTTGGCCTTAAGGACTCAGACAATTTAATTTTTACGTTTTCATTTTTTCCTCCTCGCCTTCTAAAAATCATAACTCTTTTATATTTTCATCCACAGACTAGTATGATGGCTTGTTTTTTGCGCGACCAGTTGTCCTTTGTAATGGCATAACTCATTATATCATAAAATGTATGGCGCAACCAAAAAACACTATTTTTGTGGGGAAATTAAAACGAAAAACGCAATTTTGCTAATTTTGGAAGGTTTTGTTTTCACGCCGTACAATTTATGGTAAAAATGACGTGTGTTCTTTATTCTGAGGGTCAATACGATTAAAATGATACCGATTATTACATACTTTTATATTATTGTTGTGCTTAAAAAAAATCACAAACTTTTTAACCAAATTAGTACGTTTATAATCCCTTTATTTTGATGACCCCTAACTTTTTTATTTTTCCGTATAAGCGGCGGTATGGGGGCTCATTTTTTGCACCATGATCTGTACTTTTTTTTGATACCACATTTGCATATAAAAAACTTTTAATACATTTTTTATAATTTTTTTTTTATAAAATGTATTAAAAAAGTCGGAATTTTGGACTTTTTTTTTTTCGTTCACGCCGTTAACCGTACGGGATCATTAACATTTTATTTTCATAGTTCGGACATTTACGCACGCGGCGATACCAAATATGTCTATAAAAAAAAATTTACGCTTTTTGGGGGTAAAATAGGAAAAAACGGACGTTTTACTTTTTTATTGGGGGAGGGGATTTTTCTTTTTTTTTTTTACTTTTACTTTTACATTTTTTTACATTTTTTTTTACACTTGAATAGTTCCCATAGGGGACTATTCATAGCAATACCATGATTGCTAATACTGATCTGTTCTATGTATAGGACATAGAACAGATCAGTATTATCGGTCATCTCCTGCTCTGGTCTGCTCGATCACAGACCAGAGCAGGAGACGCCGGGAGCCGCACGGAGGAAGGAGAGGGGACCTCCATGCGGCGTTATGAATGATCGGATCCCCGCAGCAGCGCTGTGGGCGATTCGATCATTCATTCAAATCGCGCACTGCCGCAGATGCCGGGATCTGTATTGATCCCGGCACCTGAGGGGTTAATGGCGGACGCCCGCGAGATCGCGGGCGTCGGCCATTGCCGGCGGGTCCCTGGCTGCTATCAGCAGCCGGGATCAGCCGCGCATGACACGGGCATCGCTCCGATGCCCGCGGTTATGCTTAGGACGTAAATGTACGTCCTGGTGCGTTAAGTACCACCGCACCAGGACGTACATTTACGTCCTGCGTCCTTAAGGGGTTAAAGTCCCATGCAAATCAATGGGAAATGTATGTTCTCACACAACTTCTGTATGGCTGGAGATATTTCAATATCTGGTACACATATTACGGGTCGGGATATGAGGACAGGATGGGAAGTCGGGATAGGAGGTCGGGATAGGAGGACAGGATAGGAGGACGGGATAGGAGGACGGGATAGGAGGTCGGGATAGGAGGTCGGGATAGGAGGTCGGGATAGGAGGTCGAGATAGGAGGACGGGATAGGAGGTCAAGATAGGAGGTCGAGATATGAGGACGGGAAAGGAGGTCGGGATAGGAGGACGGGATAGGAGGTCGAGATATGAGGACGGGAAAGGAGGACGGGATAGGAGGTCGGGATAGGAGGACAGGATAGGAGGACGGGATAGGAGGTCAGGACAGGAGGACGGGATAGGAAGTCGGGATATGGGGTTGGAATATGACAACAATGTATGAGGACTGCATATGAAGTCAAAAGCTTCCTCCTTTGTTTATTTTCCTCCCCAACAAGGATTAGAGAAATTTTAATACAATACTTTTTGTACAGACAGTGTGGTCTAGTGGCATGCACAGGGTAGTATTTGAATGGCGAGCCACCCAGTTTAAGATCGCAATTTTACTATTTTAAAGATCCCTTAAGAAATATCCTTCTGCTGGGGCTTCTAGTGCTCAGTTGAAATCTGTGGGGTGGGAGGTTGGGGGAACCTGCATAATTGTTCGGTTTCAGCTAAAGTGCCCCCCCCCCCCCGCATGGAAAAAATCATTGCACTTTTCCCTTCGCTTCACACACACTAACAGACACACACTACAGACATACACTAACAGACACACACTAACAGACATACACTAACAGACACACACTACAGACAGATACACTTACAGACACACACTACAGACATACACTTACAGACACACTCACCTGGCCGTCCGTGGTTTCTTCTTTCCTGCAGCGGCCGGGACTGACGTGTGGCGTCGCTGACATCCACCTGCATGGATCTGCGGAGAAACGTCACTTGCGCGACGTCCCCTGTCATTCCCGGCCGAGGGGCTCACTGTTTTAAAGGCCACGGTGCCGCTTTAGAACAGTGAGCCTCAGCGCAGCGGCAGGGCCAGCCAGAACCGGCCCAAGACATTGTGCGGCCTGGGTCCAAGAATGAAAAAAACAAAAATAAACGTGCACATATATATAGTTAACATGACAATACCTAAATATACTAGTCATGCAGTTACCAATTGATACCACTAAACAAAGAGCAAATAGTACCTTACATTATTGTAACCTGACCAGATTGGGCATACTGAGACCAACAATACCAATAATACCGGTATAGCAAGATTAATATTACCAATATTACACCTGTATAAGGGACACATAATACCGCCACAAGGACATTTACACCACAAAGCGACTAGTGACTGGATTATTCCACTATACTGTTATTAAATAAAATCTACTATATATCCACTATAAATCCACCAAGATTCCCAAACAACCTCCCCCCCCCCCCCCCAATACAGTGACCATATAGTGGTATATACAGGATCTGTATACCATATAAGTGATTATATACAGGACCATACATTGCTATATACCAGCTGTACACAGGTTCTGTATACCATATAAGTGATTATATACAGGACCATATAGAGGTATATGCAGGCTGCATAAAGATCTGTATACCATATAAGTGATTACAATTACATTTAGGGACTTACAATCACATGTTGTCTGATCAGTGGCATCCTCTCTTCTTTTCTTCTCCATCCGGCTCAAACCGCCATGATGTCTTCTTCCAGCCAAAACTTCATCTCTTCAGCATCTGCGGGACAAACATGTTAGACCCTTTTCCATTTCAATTCCCAATCCCGCCCCGTCTTCTGTACCAATTAAATTCCCCCCTCTGATCCACCCTGTGCCATTTCAATCCCCCCCTTCTGATAGGGAGAGGGAATGAAATAGCACAAGGGATCAGAGGGGGTTGAAATGGCACAGGGGTAATTTTAATTACCCCCCTATGCCATTTAATTCCCAACCCCCCCCCCCTCCCCTGGGCCATTTTAATTACCCCCCCCCCCCCCATCCCCCTGTGCCATTCATCAACCCGTCCATCACCTTAGCCATTTCATTAACCCCCCTCCCTGTGCCATTTCATTGCCCCCTCATCTCATCTCCTCTGCCATTTCATTAACCCCTCTCCCCTGTGCCATTTGATTAACCCCCCCTCCCCTCCTTCCCCCTGTGCCAATTCATTAAACACCCCCTCCCCTCTTTCCCCCCGTGCTAATTCATTAACCTCCTCCCCTCCTACCCCCTGTGCCAATTCATTAATACACGTCCCCTCCTCCTCTCTGTGCCAATTCATTAACCCTCTCCCCTCCTCCCCCCCTCCCCACTGTGCCAATTCATAACCCCCCTCCCCCCCCCCACTGTGCCAATTCATTAACCATCCCTCCCCCCCCCCCCCCCCCTACTGTGCCGCATGGAATTTGCACAGAATTTGTGCGAAATTCCGCACAAAAAATAAATAAATAAAAAAGGAAATTCCAATTGCTGGTTGTTGTCCAGCAAAAAAACAAACAGTTTCCTCCTATATTCCATGCGTAATTCCGTGTTAATTCACAAATTTCACAAATTCACAAATTTCACGTGAAAAATAAACTTAAATTCAGAGGCAGGATTTTTATTTAAGGATTCCTCTCCTATTCCTCAGTGTGAACACACCCTAAGTCAAGGAAGGCTAAATTAAAGTGGCCGGGCTGTGCCACGGCCACTTTACAACAGCAAGCCACGGTGCAGCGGCAGCCAGGGCCAGCGTTGGGCTGCCCCTTTTGCCCCGCGTTAAAGACGGCCCTGACCCCTTTATTAACTCAGAATTCAATAATAGAACATATGATAATGAGTTTTCCAAAGGTTCTTAAAATGTCATTCCTAAAATGAATTTCTACCTATTTTTCTTTAATTTCTAACTAATTTTTGAACTAATTTCGGCAGCATTGTCTATTTGATTTGCACCAGGCAAACACTCTTGTTTACTGTAGTGTAAGGCAGGGCTTCTGAAACTCTTTCTGTTCAAGCTTCACTGGCCACTCCACAGTGCAGCACATACAGCTCCTTGCTGGAATTGGGGAAGTATTTAATGCTTCCCCAATTCTAGAGGTATGATAGCATACTGCGCTAAAGTGTAATTTACCAAGATTATTCCTACTAGACAGGTTACCACCTATATCAGTATCCAAACACGACCCGTTGTTTAAGGTGTGATAGCATACTGCCATAAGGTGTAATTTACCAAGATTAATACTACTAGACATATTGCTACCCATATCCATGTCCAAACACGACCTGCTGTTAAAGGGGTACTCCACCCCTAGATATCTTATCCCCTATCCAAAGAGTAGGGGATAAGATGTCTGATCGCGGGGGTTCCGCCGCTGGGGATCCCCGCAATATAGCATGCAGCATGCACCTGTATCTGCTTCCGGCAGCACTGGAGGCTCTGGCTCCCGACCACGGGAACGGAAGATCGTGACATAATGACTCCGCCCCCGTGTGCCATCACGCCCCGCCCCCTCAATGCTAGTCTATGGGAGGGGGCGGACAGCTGTCATGCCCCCTCCCATAGGCTTACATTGAGGGGACGGAGCGTGACGTCACACGGGGCGGAGCTGTGACGTCACAACGCTCCAGCCCCTTGATCGACAGTAATCAGACCCAAAGCGAACACACTCCGGGGACTCCCGCGATCAGGCATCTTATCCCCTATCCATTGGATAGGGGATAAGATGTCTAAGCATCAGAGTACCCCTTTAAAGGTGTGACAGCATACTGCCCTAAGGTATAAATTACCAAGATTATTACTACTAGACAGATTGACACCTATATCAGTGTCCAAACACGACCCGCTGTTAAAGGTGTGACAGCATACTGCCCTAAGGTGTAAATTACCAAGATTATTACTACTAGACAGATTGACACCTATATCAGTGCCCAAACACGACCCGCTGTTTAAGGTAAATGGGTAGACTTTCACCCAGCCATGTTATTGACCTTTCCAGGCTCAAAGAGTCTTGGAGAATAGGAGTTAAACTAACCAGTTGGCTGCTTGTCACAAGGAAAGTCTTTACTTACAGCCTAGTGTTGACACGTTTTGATTTTTAAAAAAAGTGCGCTAAGAGCCTCCATTTCTTTTTTTATCAAGAGTGCTGCTGCAACCTTCTATTTTGTATCTATTGTAAGCATCCCCTGACTGGTGTGGACTACTCCTCACCAGCTAACAAGCCATGCCTCACCATGAGGTGCAAACTCACTTTTTGAGAAGCATGGGAAATATGGTGTTGAAAAGATAAAGGGGGAGATTTATCAAAACCTGTCCAGAGGGAAAGTTGCTGAGGTGCCCATAACAACCACTCAGATCACTTCTTTCATTTTTGAAAAGACCTCTGAAAATGAAAGAAGCGATCTGATTGGTTGCTATGGGCAACTCAGCAACTTTTCCTCTGGACAGATTTTGATAAATCTCCCCCAAAAAGAACAATGTAAGGACATTTTAATTACATAAAAGATTCAGGGTTGTACTTATAATAGCAAGTGACTCAATCTGCCACCCTCCATTGTAGAGAGTGCAGTAAGTTTTTCACAATTTTACGTGTATGCAAACAAGCTATGTCTAGGTTGGATCTACATCTTTATACTAATTGGCAAAACATTTGGAGTTACCATGGAAACATAAAAGCAGCCATCTCTATTGTTCAGAAAATAATTATATTCTAGGGGTTATTCTTCCCCTGACCGGGTATATTGTGCTTTGATAAAGCAAATTCCTATATTCAGTCAAGAAGGAAACAACAATCTATATCCAACAATACAACAGCAAATATAAAGTATCTGCATTTTAAACATGAGAAAGATATGAAAATACTTCACATTTCAGTTAGTTATTTATGAGTCAGCGTGCATGGAATGAGTGGTGTTTTTATATTTCTATTGTTCCAGCAATATCACTAGATACTGTTATAAACATCTCTGTCATACAATGTAGCGTTGAGGTATCTGAATGATGAGAGCAGTTACCATGACAATAGAAATGAATTTTGCTATATTCTCAACTATTAGAAAAAAAAGGAGCTTTGCGGGGATTATGTTTTTCTAACCCCGTTGTAAATGGAAGAACACCTGCTTTCTGACAGCTATGGCATATTAAACATGTTATGTATGTAATAAAAATAATTTAGTAAGGTTTGTTAAATACATAACTGTCAATATCATTCAACAGCTGTCAAAAGAGTTGATTCTCCATTGATAGAGTATCAACTGCAAAATCAGAGAAAAGGACCACTGGACCGCCAGGGATCAAACCACTACATTGGCCCTCATTTACTATTGCAAACCCGACATGTTTTGTCGGATTGTGCGCCAGTTTCGGGTACTGCGCCTGAATTTGTGCCTGAAATTGCGCCTGAATTGAAAAAACCCCAACTAACTCTCCATTTTGCTAAGAAAACCCGGAAAAGGGGTGTGACCGTCGGGAAAGTGGGCGTGGTCACAGAAAAGGGGCGTGTTCCCAACATTTTCACAAAATCCCAACATATTTACTAAAGTTTCCACAGAAAATGTGGTGGATTTCAGCAGAGGAAAATCCTACAGATCAGAGCATGTGTAAAAAAGCAAAAATGTAGGGAAAGTGGAAAATGTAGGGAAACCTTAGTAAATACCGTGGAAAATAAATTGTAGGGAATTAAAACCCACAAAGAAACCTACACAACACTCTTAGTAAATAAGGGCCATTGTCTATTAATGGGGTTGTGCGCTGCCCTGCAGTTCGGAGCTCCGCTCACAGCGTCCGGAAGTTCATTATTCCGAACGCTGTGTGCGGGCTTCCGTGTTCGCAGCCACCGGGCGTGACATCACGCCCGGCCCCTTCGTGACGTCTCACCCGCCCCATCGTGACGCCACGTCCGCCCCCTCTACCAAAGTCTATGGGATGGGGGCGTGACAGCGGTAGCGCCCCCTTCCCATAGACTTTCGTTGAGGGGGCGGGCGAGACATCACGAAGGGGCCGGGTGTGATGTCACGCCCGGCGGCTGCGAATACGGAAGCGTTCGGAGTAATGAACTTCCGGACGCTGTGAGCGGAGCTCCGAACTGCAGGGCATCGCACAACCCCTTTAAGGGCAAAAAGACTGTACCAATGACCACTGGCAGAGACCTTGTTACTGAACAGTGACTGTATAACTTACCTCACTAACTGTTCATGTACACCAGTTTCTGCCTGGCAAATGTGTCATGTTTTAGCCAGGAACATTATTGTGTTGTGAAATAATACATGCATGAGCTGGATATCTATGGCCCGTTCATAGTCTCTATCAACAGGTATTAACTGGAAGGCAAACATTGTCTAATACACTATACCTTTTACATAATCCCCCACACTACAATCTGCAAACAAAAAGTTATAAATCAAAATACTGTAGGTTGAGGGTGTTTCACTTTTGTTGGATAATGTTTTTTTTATTTAGATAGAGGTGGACTGATCCATGGTTACAAATCTGTTTAACTTTCTGGCACCAGAAAAAATAGTTTTTCACTGGAGTACCCCTTTAAGGCTGGGTTCACACCACGCTTTGTTAAATACGGTTACCGTATATGGCTGGGAGGAAGGGGGGCGGGGATTAATCGCGGCGCCCGCACTCAGCCATATTCGGAAACCGTATTTAATGCATGTCTATGAGCCGACCGGAGTGAACCGCAGCCTCCAGTCGGCTTCGTTTTCGTCCGTATGCGGTTTCCTGACCGCAGGCAAAAACGTGGTCGACCGCGTTTTTGCCTACGGTCGGGAAACCGCATACGGCCGAAAACGAAGCTGACCGGAGGCTGCGGTTCACTCCGGTCGGCTCATAGACATGCATTGAATATGGTTCTCGAATACGGCTGAGTGCGGGCGCCGCGATTAAGCCCCACCCCCTCCTCCCAGCCATATACGGGAACTGTATTTAACAAAACGTGGTGTGAACCCAGCCTAATTCTGTGGTTGCCCAGTACGGGAGATGTTACCCCGTATCCTTGCTGCTCTGTCAGGCAGCCTCCTTCAATGTCCTCAGGGCCCCTTGCACCTGTTTCCCCCCCCCTGTACATATTTTCTTCAGTGTATTGTATAATAGAATGTGTTATATTTTGGTGAGATGTAGGGGCAGATGGTGTTGCCTAGGGGTAGATGGTGTTAACCCTTTAGTGTTCGTGATGCCCGGGCATGGTTTGCCTATGTAACCACCCAAAGGTAATCCCGTTACTCCTAGGTTAGGCAGGGATAAATAATAGTCCAAGGCCAGGTTAAGGTTAATGGTAGCTTTACTAAAGTTGAACAGATATAACAGTCTTTACAGGGTAGTAAGGTTCCCAGAGAGTTGACCAGAAACACGAGGGACCTCGCAGCTTGCTGGAACTTGCAGTGACTTGACAGATTCTAGCACAGCCACGCTGACTATAACTGACTATAACTTGACTAAAGATAGTGACAGCAGACAAAGATGACTTGACTTACAGATCTGTGGCTGCAATTTAGGCTTGAGGCCTCCAGATGTATTGGATACTGGCTCTGAGACGTCTGGAATGGACTTGACCTCAGCAGAAAGTGAAACACAAGAGCAAAAGAGACAGATTGCAGCTCCTCCCTTCCTTATAAAGGGGGACTGTGCAAGGAGCCCATAGGCAGTAAATAACTCATGAAAGAATACATTTACGTTAAAACCCAGCACATCATTGTTTTTCTTGTTAAATTCCCAATAAGTTTGATGTGTCACATGACCCTATTCCTATTGAAAAAACTAAAGTTGGATTCAAAATGGCCGACTTCAAAATGGCCGCCATGGTCACCACCCATCTTGAAAAGTTTCCCCTCTCACATATACTAATGTGCCACAAACAGGAAGTTAATATCACCAACCATTCCCATTTTATTAAGGTGTATCCATATATATGGTCCACCCTGTAGAACAACAATCTCACTTTTATTTTTGTTTTAGACAGCATTTTATGACAGCAAACATTTGTTATCTGTATTATGTGTTATACACTGGTTTAGGATTGGCTTGCCTGAGGCTCTCTGACCAATACCTTAGCTACTAGGGTCTATTGGTTATACACTATTACCCCTAGAACTCTACCTAGATAACACTTACATACTGTTACCTTTCTGGATACGTGCATTTTACTACAGGAGCATCTTCTGGCCAGGAAGACCATTCTGAACACATAGGAGACAAAAGAACAAGTTAGTGTATAAACAGTGGTATGGAGAATAGCATGTTACAGTCCCTAAAGCTTGTTGAGGTTTTGTATTGTGAGATATTTATTTGCATCATGTGTACTGAGGTGTAGCATGAGGTACACTAGAGGAATTATGAGATGTAATATGTGTACATGATATTGTATGAGGTCAGTCTTGGTATCTTATGGGAATGTTTTCCCAGGAGGTGTTAGTGAAGGGTGACACAAATGTTACTCCCAGAGGAGCTGGGAGAGCCACCTAGGAACAACTACTATAACATCTACAAGAAAATGTTGTACCTGTGTGCAGAAATTGAAGTTCCGGTACAATAAGCATTTACATTGACTTAACTCTTGACGAAAATTTTATTTTAACAACAAAAATTTTCTAGATGCATTCACCTGGTGAGAGTGCAAATTTGCGGCACAAAAGGAAAATATATTACTCTATAGGTATGTACAATAGGACGGTCACACAAGGATAAACAGTCCACCTGTGCTAAGAGTCTATGAGCAAACAAGGCTACCTCCAACAGGCACGCACACACTTACAAATCTCCCAGAACCAGGAGTCTCTCGACCATGGGCCGGGCAAAAGCTTGATGGTTGCGTTGCATAACAGGAACTTTTCATGGCACAGTCCTGCCAGGCACATTCTTGAACATTTTGCAAATAGGTCAGTCTGTTGACAAACAAAAGGCACTAGATACCCAAAAGTTAGTTATCAGAGCATTAACAGAATAAAAGCTCTACTTGGGATATCTTCTGATGCCCCACCCTCGCCTGACGGGATCCTTGATCTCTTTCAGACACAGAGCGAGGTGGGGACCCCTTCATGGGGTTAATTGCAATGTCCCAAGCAACATTTGTGAGCCTGGATTGGGACACTGATGGATTTACACTGACCACAGAGGCAGAGGCCACTGAAACCGCGGTTGGTGCCGGTTGATCCGGCCTCACCTCCTTGGTAGGAGTAGGCCGCGGCACTTCTGTAGGTGCCTGGTGGTCAGGCCAAAATCCCGGGCAGGCAGTAGGCCTAGGCACAATGGTCGGTGCCCACAGTTTAGGCCTCACCTCCTCAGTGGGAGTAGGTCTGGGCACATTTGAAGACATGAAGACATCCTGGTGGGACCTTGGCTGATGCTGATGACCCATGTCGTTGGATCCGCCTCCCAGTGATCGGAGGGAAAATAAGTAAAAGGGAGCTGTGTGGGGTTTTTGGGCCTCGTGACTGCTGCAGCCCACTCACCCCGCAGACTTTTAACAGGGGTGTACTCGACAATCTCCCCCTCCTCCAAAGAGTGGTACCTTCTGGGCAGATAGTCCCTTTGTACAGCCCTGCGATTCACCAGGATGGTACCCCATGCCTGCAATCCTGGAGGGTACCTGGATTTACCAAATTTAATGACCGTAGCGCGTTGGCACTCTAGGGGTGCTTCACCCTCTCGGGGGTAGTCCCACATTCTAATATAAAGGGCCTCCAGCTGTTTAGTGTCTCCTTGCTGTTTAACCCTTTCTTCATAAGGGAGATGGAGATCCTTTTTAGCCCATAGTGCTCCCTGTACTGGGCCCTCAGCTTCTCCATGGTTTTAGCAGTTTCAGCCTCCCTGCGGGACCTCTCTCGCTGAGCTGTAGGAACCGGTGGATGAGACTTTCCCGGACCGGGCAGAACATGGTCCCACATGTATTGGATTAGCTCTGGTTCGTCCCCGAACACCCACTTAGGCAGAGCAGGTGAGCGCGGGCGTGCGCTTGGCCGAGTGACCTGGGAGAAGGGGATCTCTGGCTCTGGAGAAGGAGGAAAAGGCGGCTTCCTCCATTGGGATCTTGGCCCAGGACCCCCATGTCCGATGTGAGGAGACAGTCTCACCGGTGATGTCGCTCTGGTTGTCCCTGGAGATTCCTCTTTCGGGGTAGCCGGCCACTCGTCATCCTCTGGCAGCGGAGGTGGATCGCAGGTCCTCTTGGTGCTAAGAGACAACCGCTGCAGGCGGTCGGCCAAATCCTGAAAAAGTTGCGCCGCGGCAACTTTTCGTTGTTCAGGTGCCATCTTGTGACTCGCTCCACGTGGAGCACTGCCCTCCGCCATGTCTGTGCTCTCCTCTTCCTCGTGCATACTGAAGAGGTTGCGCTGCAGTGCTCCTTTTATGTGAGGCTTCTCCAAAATGGCTGCCGGCCGGAAGGACATCATCGGTGCAGCCCCGCCTTCCGGTCCCCCCGGTGAACATCAGCAATGAATCTGAGTTCCCTTTCGGCTGCGACACGCGCACTTGATGTCTACGCCCAGGGGCGGGTCGTGGAGCAGCGCGGGATTTCTTTGTGCGCTTTCCAGGCAAGTAATTAACCCCTTCAGGGATGACTGGCCCAGAAGATCGTAGCATGGCTTCGCTACGTACTTTACACATCTTCGCAGCGAACAAATCTTCGCCTCCCCCCTTACTTTTCGTGTGCACCGTTCACACACAGTATTCACAGCACACTCCCATACACTCGTGTGCGCACAAATATTCGCATGCCGCGAAAACTTTACACAGTTCATAAGTCACAGTATTTTGGGGGAGTACTCTTGCAATAATGGTGGCAAAACAGCTGTAGGCACACACCCGTATCCTGTTCGCAAGACTCCAAAAAGCTATGTGGTGAGCTTGAGGGGTAATGGTGAACAGGGGTGTTGCGGAGTGATAGTGTAGGGTATAGGATTAACCCTTGATTGTCGTGACGCCAGGGTGCAGGCTTCCTCAATGTAATTAGTCCTACCGCCACCTGTCCCACAAACGATAGGGAGGAATAAAGGATTGTCCACAGCAGGAGTTGAAGTAAACCAGGAATAACTTTACTGCAGATTTTATGCAAGTGCAGATAAGTTGGCTCCTCCCAGCAGGATATGCCCGCCTCCAGGCCCTGAGGTAATCAGTTTAAGCTTAGTGTCTGAAGGAGGTGGACATGGTCTGGATTTCTCCAGGTCTTATGTTTTATTATTTTCCTAGTTAGGAATGTGTTAGTTTTATATTCCATTTTCTTTCATGTTTTCAGGTGGGGACTCAGGAACTGCGGCTCACTGTTTCCCCATTGCGAGTAAGGGGGCACAGACATTGCGTATATGCGCTGTTCACCCCCTCTCGCCAACGGTCAGCGCCTGGGTTTGTACCTCATGGGTCCGGGTCACCCTATCTCCTTGCTCGCCTCGCTCGCACATGGTAGCCCGGCATGATGCAGGTGATAAAAGCTGACAGAAGACTTCATAGGAAGACTTCATGAGGTAAGTTCTTCTGACTGAGGTGAGTATATTTCCCTTTCTCCTTAGGTGCAGATTTGCAACAGCTGGAGACCCTCAGTTTTTGGCCCATTTTTCTCATGGGTCCAATGGGGTTGGCCTGGACAGGGAGTCCTTTATTACTGGGGGGAGAAGTGGCAGTTTGGATGGGGCACAACTCTCTACACTTTATTCATATATATGTGTGTGTGTGTGGAACGTCTGTGTGTGTTTTTACATTGAGGCGGCTGACAGCTGGGCGTTCTCTATGCGGACGCTCTGAGCGGCGCTTTACCTTCACTTTCGGCAGCGACTGCTGCCGGCGGCGTCTAGTCCGCTAAGTTCCCCGCGAGCGCACATGCATTTGCATGTGCACTCGGGGCAAGGAGCGGGTGACATTACAGACTTCTTGTTAATGCTTCAGCGGCCCGGTGCGCTTTAGCTCCGCCCACTCAGGGCCACGGAAGCTTCTCTGGGGGGGCGAACTGTACACCAATAAGCGGTGCTCAGCGCTGCTCCTAACACACCCCTCACTTGCTATTGGCCGGCATTTCTCTCTTTGACAGCCTGCAGACCACCATGGGTTCGAGTCCCGGGGTGGGACAGAGTGTTACAGTGTTGTGGTTTCATTTTTTTGATAGGCCCATTGTGGTCTATGGGGATCTCAAGGCATGTGAAACAGTAAAATAAGCAGACTGTATCAGCAACACAGTGCAATGGAACACAGTCTTGGGTGAGAGAGGCGCAGAACGGCCTCCCTCTAAACAGTTAACTGGAGTGTTAGCCACTCCTTTACTCTGTTAATACTGTAACCCTAAACTGTCTGGTTCTGCTGAACCACTTGTTCTGCCTGCTCCACTGCTCCCCCAGACCCCCCGGCTACTCTACCCCGATTGTTCTTCCCGACCCGGTGGGTTCGGCCGCCCCTCCAGCCTGGGTTCCCTCCCTCTCCCAGTCTATATCCGACTTGGCTCAGGTCTCCCGGAGGGTCCCGCTCTCCGGAGGGTCCCGCTCTCCCCCTATTCTGACGCTCTCACAGCATCATAGGGGTGTGTCATCTGACTCCTCCCCTGAGTCTTCTGGCAGGTACGGGCGCTCCCCTCGCAGGCATCGCCACGTTGCTCCGACCTGTAGCAAGCGTCACTCCTCTAGAGAATGCTCCCAGGGTCGCCACTCTGGCTCTCCACACCCGCGTATCAGGTCAGTCTCTCTCTCTCTTCCAGGGCCGCCTCACACGTTCCCATTCACCTGGAGAACTTGTGGAAGAAGTTTCTGATTCGGCCTCCGACTCAGAGGACCGCACGGATGTGCCTAATGTGGTGTACTCATTGGTTGCGGCCATAAGAGACACCTTCCAGCTAAAGGACCCAGGAACTTCGGACGTGGTCCAGAAGTTTCCTTTCATCGTGGCCAACCTCTTCCAAGGCTGCCTCACCTCGTTACCATTCACCTGAAGAACTTGTGGATGAGGTTTCTGATTCGGCCTCCGACTCAGAGGACTGCACGGATGTGCCTGATGTAGTGTACTCAGTGGTTGCGGCCTTAAGAGACACCTTCCATCTAAAGGACCCAGGAACTTCGGACGTGGCTCCAGAAGTCTCCTTTCTTTGTGCCCGACCGGCACTCAAGACTTTCAGCTCTCACGCTGAATTTTACGCCCTGCTGGTATCCGCCTGAAGTCATCCTGACAAGAAGTTTCAGGAAACGAAGAAGGTTCAAGTGTGGTATTCCTTCGCCAAGGACCTCATTGCTCGGTGGACCTCCTCTCCAACTGTGGATCCGCCGGTCTCCCGCCTCTCTAAGGCGCCTACCCGGCCTTTGGCTGATGCGGCGGCCTTCAAGGATCCAGCAGACATGAAGGTGGATACTTTGGCAATCTCTGCCCTTGAGGCAGCAGGTTCTTCCTGCTTTTGCTTCTGCCTGGGTGTCAACGGCCCTTTTAGTATGGTCTTCCAAATCCGCCAGGGTAGTCTTCAAGATCCCTCCGGAGGATTTATTTAATCTAGCTCTCCGATGCTCTGCAGCCGGAAATTATTAATATTTTTTTCTGTGTTCTGCTTCCATGTGCAGCCACTGTGCTGCCTTTACCACAAGCTACCTGGTAGCCACAGTCCCTACATGTGGCTTTAAGCCTGGAATGCGGATGCCACCTTCAAGAAGTGAGGCGACGGGTGGAAAAGAGTTCTTTATTACCTCTGGAAAGACTCACAGAACCGCTTCCGTCGTAAGTCCTCCTTCCGGTTCTGCGGACCTTTGGTACCAACAAAGGGTACCAACAAAGGGTCCAGCCAGGCGCCTTCATGAGAAGAGGGCTCCTCTTTCCTATCCCATTCCTCCCGGAGGTCGGCTATCCATTCCGGCTGTTTGGCGGCCCCATTAGGCACCCGTAGGCCTTCCTCGGCCTGAAGGGTCCCCTTCCACCCGCCGACCTCTCTCGGGTGGTTGGTCGACTCTTACCCGCCGGGATGCCTAGACATGCAGCTTCAGTGGAACGTTTTAGAGGTTTATTCCAACCTCTCTGTGGTCTTCAAGAAAGGCGTTTCTGTGCGTCCAGTCTTGGTTCTCGAGTATCTCAGTCAGCATCTTGCGTTCCCATCCCGAATGTAGTCTCTCCGTTCGGTGCTGGCATCCATGGTTCAAGGGGAGTTTTCATTCCTCGGTGGACATCAGGATGCCTGCCTCCACATCTCATTGTTTCCCGGTCATCAGCGGTACCTCCGCTCTGCAGTTCCGGACGGTCATTTTCTATTGTGGCTATCCATTTCGGTCTGGCCACTTCTCCGCGGACCTTTACCAAAGTCCTAGCGCCTGTGACAGCCTTTTTTACGGACAATAGTTGTTTCCGTGATTCCTTATTTGGACTACCTCCTGATCTGAGCTCCAGCAGAACCCAGATCCTGGAGAGTCTTAGTCTCAACCTCCAGACCTTGTCTCACTTTGGTGTGATGGTCATTTGGGACAAGCCCAACCACTCTCCTGGGGTTCCAGTTCGATGCGGCCTCTGCCCGCTTTCGACTCTGCCGACTCTTTCAAGAGTCTGATGCCTTCGGCTCCCTGCTCCAGTTCCCATTCGCTTTTGCATGGATGTCCTGGGTCGTTTGGCGGCGGCCGTGGAGGCCGTGCCATTTGCCCAGTTTAATCACCGACCTCTTCAACTGGTGATTTTCTTCCGGTATGACAGGTCTCCATTGTCTCTCGGCCGCAAGATCGTTCTGTCTCGTCAGTCTTGTTGGTCCCTTCTATGGTGGCTTCGTTTTCCCCCTCATTTTTTTTCGGGGGTGTCCCTTCCTGTCCATCCCTGCCTGTCTGTCAGGCTGGGGAGGTGTTTTCAGGGACCGCCCGGTCTGGTGTCTTGGCCTCCCGAGAAACTTTTTTCCCTTCTACATTTTGGGGCCTAGGGCAATTCTTTCTTTGCTTGCTTCTTGGGAATTTCCCTCCTGGGCGTAACTCAGGTTTCCGGCCATCTCAGTTATCTTTAGTCTGGCCGTCCCTGGGATGTGATCTTCTAGGCCGGTCCTCAGTCGTCCAAGGCCACTGGTCCCTACATCCAGGGGTGTTTGCTGTGATCTGCAACACCTGGGGCACTCCAGGCATGGATCTCTGCTTGTCCCGCCACAACCGAAGCGTTCCTCTCTCTTGGTTGAGACTTGCCCTACCTTGTCCATTTGGTGGTCGGGCTTTGCCCTACCTTAGCTGTTTCCTCCCTTTCTTCTCCTTTCGAGGTCCTGAGGAAACTCTCAGTGGGATGTTTCAGCCATTCTAGTGGCCCAGCCTGGGCCCGGCAGGCGTGGTAAGTCATCATGGTCAGGCTCCTGAACGACTTAACGATGCGCCTTCCCTATCGTCCAGACCTCCTATCTCAGGTCTCCTGTGCCACCCCTATTACCGTCTCTGCTTTGACGGCGTGGCGGTCGAGATCGCGGTTTTGAGAGCCGCGGTTTCTCTTCCAAAGTCATTCACACCATGCTCAGGGCTTGTTAGTCCTCCTCTGCAAAAATTTTCCACCGTTCCTGGCGGTCTTATTTTAGTTGGTGTGAAGCTCAGGTCTTGTGTCCTGTTACCTTTTCGGTTTCCCGTCTTCTCTCTTTCTTGCAGTCGGGATTGGAACTGGGGTTGTCTCTCAGTTCCCTTAAGGGTCAGGTTTCGACCCTTTCTACTCTTTTCCGGCATCCTCTAGCTTCTAATTCTCTTGTCCGGACCTTCCTTCAAGGAGTGGCGCATGCTGTCCCTCCTTATCGGTCACCTTCTCCCCCTTGGGACTTGAATCTGGCTCTGGGGGTACTCCAAGGTGAACCTTTTGAACTCCTTGGGGAGGTGTCCCTGCGCCTCCTTTCTTGGAAAGTGGCTTTTTCTTGTTGTTATCACCTCCATTCGGAGAGTGTCTGAATTGGCAGCTCTCTCCTGCGGTTCTCCGTTTCTGGTGCTTCACCAGGACAAGGTTGTCTTCCAGCCAGATCCTTCCTTTTTGGCTAAGGTTGTTTCGGCTTTTCATCTCAATGAGGACATTGTTCTTCCGTCCTTTTGTCCCGCTCATTCTCCTGCTAGGGAGCATTTACTCCACAAACTGGATGTGGTTCGGGCTGTTAGGTATTACCTCTCTATCTCTTCTTCGTCTCGTCAGTGCGATTCCTTTTTCATCCTTACGGAAGGTCGTCGTAAGGGACAACCTGCTTCCAAGGCCACCACTTCTCTGTGGATCCGTTCTGCCATTTTGAAAGCCTATCGCTGTAGGGGGAAGACTCCTCCCTTCAGGGTTGTGGCTCATTCTACCTGTTTCTGTTTGGGCATCCTGGGCTCTCCAGAACAAGCCTCGACCTCGCAGATTGCAAGGCGGCTACTTGGTCGTCTTTGCACACTTTCTCGAGGTTCTACCGGGTTCATACCTTCGCATCGGCTGATGCTAGTCTGGGCCGTCAACTGCTGCAGGAGGCAGTGGAACAGCCGTCTGCCTAACTGATTATCTGCCCACCCAAGGGACGGCTTTGGTACGTCCCACGGTCTGTGTCCCCTAATGGAGCCGATAGAGGAAAGGAGATTTTTTAACACTTACCGTAAAATCTTTTTCTCGAAGGATCCATTGGGGGACACAGCTCCCGCCCTTTTTGGTTTCTCTTTGGTTCTCTGTCCGAGGGTGTGTTCAGTTATATTTTTTCTTCTGGTTCTCGGACAGTTCGTGTTTTTTCCTTGACCTGTCGGTGCTCTGGTACTAAAATTGATTACCTCAGAGCCTGGAGGCGGGTATATCCTGCTGGGAGGAGCTGACTTCTTTGTTGCCATAGTGTCATACCTCCTAGAGACAGCAGCATACACCCACGGTCTGTGTCCCCCAATGGATCCTTCGAGAAAGAGATTTTACGGTAAATTTAAAAAATCTCCTTATGTCACCCTGTAGGGAACGGTATGTAAGTCACCTGTATGTAACCGTATGTATGTGAAAATGATGGTAACCGTATGTATGTGACACTGAAGGTAACCGTATGTATGTGACACTGAAGGTAACCGTATGTATGTGACACTGAAGGTAACCGTATGTATGTGACACTGAAGGTAACCATATGTATGTGACACTGAAGGTAACCATATGTATGTGACACTGAAGAGAACTGTTAACGTTGAAGCATGGTAGATCACTTGAAGTAATTTAAGCACCGTATAACATCTCCGAAAACAACAAAGCCCTGTATATAAGCTTACAGTAGTTTAAACCCTGAATAACATTAATGTTCAGCAGAACAGCTAAATTAACCACTAATACACAGTATATAAGCCACAGTAAACGCAATTACCAGCAATAGAACATGTCAGCTAAAATAATGTTAAATGCCCAGTATATCTGCTACAGTAGCATAAGCAGCAAGTGACATTAATGTACCGTATATCAGTTAATTAACACTAACGCATAGCATATAGACACTTGTTATGTAATGCAAATTATCAGCTATAGTAACATAAGCACCGTATGACCACAATGGGGACATTAATGCACCACATCATAGCTATGGAAACGTAACACAGCATCGGCTATATTAACACAAAGCCCAGTAAATCAACTATACCAAAACGAGCACAGTACATCAGCTATGGTATCAACGCCTGGTTCTGCAAACCAATATAACGTGAAGCACGGTATCAGCTCAGGTAACACATGCCACCGGAACTATTATAGCATAAATGTCATAGTCATGTATGTACAATGTGACAGCTCCAGAAAGGTATACATAATTTTATGCGTAATGTGCTTGCTATAGGAACATTTATGTAGTGTGAACGTTATGGGGTAGAATGAATCATGTTCAATGAGAAACATAAGAGTAACATGACAGCGCCGAACATGAAAGGTGTAACCACAAGCCATGAAAACAATACTGTAAGAAACATATGTGGGTCATATTGAAGGAAACATATGCACGTACACTGAATGGGAACCTGAATAATACACTGTTGAACGCAAGCGTGGTATACTGTGTGGGATATCAGCAAGGAACACTATGTGGAAGGTAGGCGTGGGATACTGTGTGAGAATGTATGGCAGTACGCAGTTTTGCTTGTTGCCTGCTAATGCAACTGAGTGGAAACACAATCATTGTGCAGTTGTGTAGAATGTAGCCATGACACAGGAAGCTAAGTGATGTCAGTACCCTGGTTGAAATGAATATGTGTTACCTTGTGTGAACCGTATGCGTGATAAATGCAGGGAAACATGGCGTGTATGGTAACGAAACACAGAACGCTGTAAGGAAACATAAGTGTGGAGAACCATGTGGTAATGTCAGCAAGGACATCCTATCACACCTGACCTCCCACATGAGTAAATGTAAAAGCAATGCCATGATAACAGCCTAACATACTAGACCTGAGAACCATGAGAGTCATGCTGTGACAGCTTGAAATACCTGACCTGCATACATTAATGAAAGCCTACCGTGACAGAACTAAAAACCAAGACAAATGTGACAATAAAGCTAAGAAACATCCGCTGACGTAGCAGGTGGGCGCACAGTATATTCTTTGGTGACATAACCCAAGTTGGGCGATGATGCGAGGGCCTCAGTATCAGAGATGGCAACCCTAGTGGATACTGGTCTCCCTAACAGCCGGGGGAACAGCTCAACTAGTAGTGTGGGGGATGGTAACGCAGGTAGGCCAAGACAGTTAGTTGTGGTAGGGGACTCTATAATCAGGAAGACGGATAGAATAATTTGTCGCCAAGACCACCTCAACCGAATGGTTTGCTGTCTCCCTGGTGCCAGGGTTCGGCATGTGGTGGAAAGGGTGAACAAATTACTAGGGGGGGCTGGGGATGACCCAGCTGTCGTGGTCCATGTGGGAACCAATGACAGAATACATGGTAGGTGGAGGTCCTTGAAGAATAATTACAAGGAACTAGGTGCCAAGCTGAAGGGAAGGACCTCTAAGGTTGTGTTCTCTGGAATACTTCCTGTGCCATGCGCATCGCAGGAAAGACAGCGGGAGCTTAGGGAGTTAAATGCATGGCTTAAGTCGTGGTGTGAGGGGGAAGGGTTTGGGTTTTTAGAGCACTGGGCTGACTTTTCATTGGGGTACAAACTCTATTCTACGGATAATTTGCACCTGAATGGAAGGGGGTCTGCTGTGCTGGGGGAGAGAATCCTGGAAGGGGTGGCTGAGTATTTAAACTAGGTGAGTGGGGGGAGGATAATAAAGCAAAGAAAGCAGACAGTGGGATGGATAGGTTAGAGAGGGGTCAGGACATAATGGCGGGTGGAGAGGAGTCCTGTGGGGGGAGGTTAAGAACAGTGGATAAGGAGATTCATGCGTTACAAACCAGCTGTAAAAATAAATGTAGCCCGAAAAATTGTAATCCCAATAATTCAAAAAATTCCATTAGCCCCAATAACTCAATAACTACAATAAGCCCCATTAACTCAAAAAATACCGTTAGCCCCAATAACTTAAATAACAACGTTAGATGCAATAACGCAAAAAATCCCATTAGCCCCAATAACTCAAAAAATCCCATTAGCCCCAATAACTTAAATAGTACAAATAGCCCTTATAATTCAAAAAATGACATTAACCCCAAAAACTCTGAAAATCCCATTAGTGAGACTATATGTGTAAAACTTAATGGAAATGTAAAGTGTATGTTCACAAATGCCAGAAGCCTAGCAAATAAAATGGGGGAGCTTGAGGCCTTGATACTGGAGGAACATATTGATATAGTTGGGGTCACTGAGACATGGCTGGACTCCTCGCATGACTGGGCTGTTAATCTGCAGGGGTTTACATTGTTTCGCAAGGATAGAATGAACAGAAAAGGTGGTGGAGTCTGTCTGTATGTAAGAAGTGGTATGAAAGTCAATGTGAACGATGCCATAGTGTGTGATGATTCTGAGGAGGTGGAATCACTGTGGGTAGAATTACAAAAGGAGGGAAATACTGAAAAAATTATATTTGGTGTAATTTACAGACCCCCTAATATCACTGAAGAGATAGAAGGTCGGCTGTATAAACAAATAGAGAGGGCCGCCGGGGCAGGTACAGTGGTAATAATGGGAGATTTTAACTATCCAGATATAGATTGGGGCCGGGGGTTGGCTAAAACTACAAAGGGGAGAAAATTCCTAAATTTATTGCAGGATAATTTTATGGGCCAGTTTGTGGAGGACCCAACAAGAAGTGATGCCTTGTTGGATCTGATCATTTCCAACAACGCAGAGCTGGTTGGTAATGTAACTGTGAGGGACAACCTTGGTAATAGCGACCACAATATAGTTACTTTTGACTTAAAATGTAGAAAACAAAGACAGACGGGGAAAGCAAAAACATATAACTTTAAAAAGGCAAACTTCCCTGGGCTGAGGGCTGCACTACAGGACATAGACTGGGGGGAGGTGTTCTCAAATGCTGATGCAGAAGGTAAATGGGACATCTTTAAATCAACTCTAAATAACTATACAGCTAAATATATACCAAAGGGGAACAAATATAAACGATTAAAACTAAATCCTACATGGCTGACAAATTAGGTTAAAAGAGCAATAAACAACAAAAAAATAGCCTTCAAAAAATACAAATCTGATGGGTCAGCTATAACATTTAAACAGTACAAGGAGCTTAATAGAATCTGTAAAAATGTAATAAAAACAGCAAAAATTCAAAATGAGAGACAGGTGGCCGAAGAAAGCAAAACTAATCCTAAATATTTTTTTAGATATATAAATACAAAAAAACCAAGGACAGAGCATGTAGGACCCCTTAATAATGATAATGGGGAGGTTGTCACGGGCGATCAAGAGAAGGCGGAGCTACTGAATGGGTTCTTTAGTTCTGTATATACTATGGAAGAAGGAGCTGACATTGGTCAGGTCAGTGCTGGTAACACATCATATAATGTATTGAACTGGCTTAATGTAGAGATGGTACAAGGTAAGTTAAGTAAAGTAAATGTAAGCAAATCTCCAGGGCCGGATGGACTACACCCAAGAGTTCTTAGAGAGGTAAGTTCAGTAATATCTGTACCCTTGTTCATGATATTTAGAGATTCTCTGGTGTCTGGTATTGTGCCAAGGGACTGGCGCAAGGCTAATGTGGTACCAATCTTCAAGAAGGGCTCTAGGTCTTCGCCAGGCAATTATAGACCGGTAAGTCTAACGTGCATTGTGGGTAAATTGTTTGAAGGACTTATAAGGGATTACATACAGGAATACATAGGGGATAATAGTATTATAAGTGATAGCCAGCATGGGTTTACTAAGGATAGAAGTTGTCAAACCAATCTAATTTGCTTTTATGAAGAGGTGAGTAGAAGCCTTGACAGAGGAATGGCTGTGGATATAGTGTTTCTGGATTTTGCCAAAGCGTTTGATACTGTCCCTCACAGACACCTGACAGGTAAGTTAAGGTCCTTGGGCTTGGAAACTTTAGTTTGTAACTGGATTGAACACTGGCTCATGGATCGTACCCAGAGAGTGGTGGTAAATGATTCGTACTCTGATTGGTCCCCGGTTATTAGTGGTGTACCCCAAGGTTCAGTACTGGGCCCGCTGCTGTTTAATTTATTTATCAATGATATAGAGGATGGTATTAACAGCTCTGTTTCTATCTTTGCAGATGACACCAAGCTTTGTAGCACGGTACAGTCTAGAGAGGATGTGCATAAGTTACAAGATGACTTGGATAGACTAAGTGTCTGGGCATCCACTTGGCAAATGAGGTTCAATGTGGATAAATGTAAAGTTATGCATCTGGGTACTAATAACCTGCATGCGTCGTATGTCTTAGGGGGGATTAAACTGGCAGAGTCACTGGTAGAGAAGGATCTGGGTGTACTTGTAAATCACAGACTACAAAATAGCATGCAATGTCAGGCTGCTGCTTCCAAAGCCGGCAGGATATTGTCATGTATAAAAAGAGGCATGGACTCAAGGGACAGGGACATAATACTCCCCCTTTATAAAGCATTGGTACGGCCTCACCTGGAATATGCTGTTCAGTTTTGGTCGCCTGTTCATAAAAGGGACACTGCGGAGTTGGAAAGGGTGCAGAGACGCGCGACTAAACTAATATGGGGCATGGAACATCTTAGCTATGAGGAGCGATTAAAGGAGTTACAATTGTTTAGTCTTGAGAAGAGACGTTTAAGGGGGGATATGATAAACGTATATAAGTATATAAATGGCCCATACAAAAAATATGGAGAAAAACTGTTCCAGGTTAAACCCCCCCAAAGGACGAGGGGGCACTCCCTCCGTCTGGAGAAGAAAAGGTTTAGTCTAAAGGGGCGGCACGCCTTCTTTACCGTGAGGACTGTGAATTTATGGAACGGTCTACCTCAGGAACTGGTCACAGCAGGAACAATTAACAGCTTTAAAGCAGGGTTAGATACATTCCTGGAACAAAATAACATTAATGCTTATGCAGAATTATAAAACTACATCCCTTTCCCTTATCCCCTTACATCCTTCCCTTCAATCCCCTGGTTGGACTTGATGGACGTATGTCTTTTTTCAACCATACTAACTATGTAACTATGTAACTATGTAACCCATACATAACTACGTGTATGTAATAATAAAGTATACAAGTTATATGAATGGTAACATAAAACAGTATAATAGAGACATATGAAGTATCTACGATAAGTGACATAACCACGGTGACGTATAACAGTATACTGACGGCAACTTACATGGTATATACTAAGGGATGTATACGTGGTGTACATATAACTGACAAACACAGTAAATGAATGCACGGGTGATGTATAACAGTACAATGTATAATGACAATTTATACATGGCCTATAATGGATGACATGTCTGAGATAGGGCTCGGTCCTGGGCTGCAGCATAAAAGAGCATACAGATGCGGAGACGCAGCAGGAGAGACTCCAGCAAGGGGATAGTATGGAGAGCGGTTGTGAGCATGAAACTGGATTACACCAGGTCACATATGAAGGAAAAGTAATCTTGTAAATGTAAAAACACAGTCAAAACACATAACACCGAAATATGGAGCCCCCCAACACTGAGAGGGTTAAACCTGGAGATTCAGCAGCCTGTGCTGCTCTGTCAGCCCAAACACATCCTCCTGCTGCAGTCAATTATTTGTATAAGCCACAGCTGTGACCTACCATGAGTGATCTTTGCAGACTAAGAGACTGAGGCAGGAAAGAGTTAACCTCAGGCTGAAATATGCAAATTACCTCCCGGCCAGCAAGCCAGGCTGGAGCCTGCACATCTACATGTGCTTACTGCATGTTTACAGCATGTTGTAAGAGCAAGATGTAGCTACTTTGCAGCCTGCAGCATGAAAGGTACCGTGACACATTACCGTATTCCTTGCATCATAGTTAGGCTAGTGAACAGTGCCTCTCTGCGATGTATGCAATCAAACCTCCCGCTAAAACCACAGCATCCGGTGCAAAGACATCATGCATGCTGGCAACAGCACCTGTGTGGATCAGGTGGGTATATAAAGACCAGACTCCTCCCACAAATTAGGTTAACTGTTTCAGCTAACCTCCACTTATTTACTTTTTTTTATAAATTTTTTTACACTTTTTTTTTTTAGGGGGACTATAACATGCGATTGCATACACTGATCAATGCTTCTCCATGGGATGTTATCAGAAGACTTGGAGGAAGGAAAGACACCTCCCCCCGTCCTCTCAGCTGATCGGGATTTTGCGGTTTTGCTGTGGCAGTCCCAATCAACCCACTGAGCTAGCCATGAACGGAATGAATTAACCTCTATTATATGCCTGTCAAAATAGCATTTAAAGGGTTAATGCCGGACATCAGCCCGATCGGCGATATCTGGCATTAGCTATGGGTCCCGGTTGCTGAGAGCAACCGGGACCCATAGGGTATGATGCGCGCTCACCTGCTGAGGGCACGTCATACAGCGGGAACCCGCAGTGGACGTACATATATACGTCCATTTGTGGAAGGGTTTTAAAAAAAAATTATAACGCTTTAATTTATCCACCAACAGACCTATATGAGGGCGTGTTTTATGCGCTACCAGTTTTAAGCAGCTTCCGTTTCCCCGCAGTGCACTTTTTGGTGAAAATGACACCATATCTTTATTCTGTAGGTCCATGCCATTAAAATGATACCAACTTACACTCTGTTCCAAATTATTATGCAAATGATATTTTTCTTATTTACCTAAATAATTGATGTAAATAACAGTCAGCATAATGGTCATGCTATCAACTATTAGGAGTACAATTAAAGTTTTATCAAACAAACCACCTAATATTTTAACCCCTTCATGACCCAGCCCATTTTCACCTTCAGGACCTGGGCATTTTTGAACATCTGTCCACTGTTACTTTAAACATTAATAACTCTGGGATGCTTTTACTTATCATTCTGATTCAGAGAATGTTTTTGTGTGACATATTCTACTTTATGTTATTGGTAAAATTTCAGTGATATTTGCATCCTTTCTTGGTAAAAAAAAAATCAAAAAATGTCATGAAAATTTTGAAAATTTAGCATTTTTCTAACTTTGAAACTCTCTGCTTGTAAGGGAAATGGATATTCCAAATAAATTACATATTGATTCACATATATATAATATGTCTACTTTATGTTTCCATCAAAAAATTGACGTGTTTTTACTTTTGGAAGACACCAGAGGGCTTCAAAGTTCCGCAGCAATTTTCAAATTTTTCTCAAGATTTTCAAAATCTTACTTTTTCAGGGACCAGTTCAGGTTGGAAGTGGATTTTAAGGGTCTTCATATTAGAAATACCCCATAAATGACCCCGTTATAAAAACTGCACCCCCCCCCCCCCCCCCCAAATATTCAAAATGACATTCAGTAAGTGTTTTAACCCTTTAGGTGTTTCACAGGAATAGAAGCAAAAGGAGAACATTTTTAGGGGGCATGTCCCATTTAGGAAGCCCCTATGGTGCCAGAACAGTGGACCTCCCCCACATGTGACCCCATTTTGGAAACTACACCCCTCATGGAATTTAATAAGGGGTGCAGTGAGCAATTACACCCCACTGGCGTTTGACAGCTGTTTGAAACGGTGGACTGTGCAAATGAAAATTTTTATTTTTCATTTTCACAGACCACTGTTCCAAAAATCTGTCATACACCAGTGGGGTGTAAATGCTTACTGCACCCCTTATTAAATTCCATAAGGGGTGTAGTTTCCAAAATGGGGTCACATATGGATATTTATTGTTTTGCGTTTATGTCAGAACTGCTGTAACAATCAGCCACCCCTGTGCAAATCACCTCAAATGTACATGGTGCACTCTCCCTTCTGAGCTTTGTTGTGCGCCCCCAGAGCACTTTGCGCCCACATATGGAGTATCTCCATACTTGGGAGAAATTGCATTACAAATTTTGAGGGTCTTTTTTCCCTTTTACCTCTTGTGAAAATGAAAAGTATGCGGCAACTTCAGCATGTCAGTGTAAAAATTTTTATTTTTATACACTAACATGCTGGTGTAGACCCCAACTTCACCTTTTCATAGGGGTTAAAGAAGAAAAAGCCCCCCAAAATTTGTAAGGCAATTACTCCCAAGTACGGAGATACCCCATATGTGTCCCAAAACTGTTGCCCTGAAATACGACAGGGCTCCAAAGTGAGAGAGCGCCATGCGCATTTGAAGCCTAAATTAGGGATTTGCATAGGGGTGGACATAGGGTTATTCTACGCCAGTTATTCCCAAACATGGTGCCTCCAGCTGTTGCAAAACTCCCAGCATGCCTGGACAGTCAATGGCTGTCCGGCAATACTGGGAGTTGTTGTTTTGAAACAGCTGGAGGCTCCGTTTTGGAAACAGTAGCGTACCAGACGTTTTTCATTTTTATTGGAGAGGGGGGCTGTGTAGGGGTATGTGTATATGTAGTGTTTTTTACTTTTTATTTTAGGTTAGTGTAAGTGTAGTGTAGTGTTTTTAGGGTACAGTCACACGGGCAGAGGTTCACAGCAAGTTTGCCGCTGGGAGTTTGAGCTGCAGCGCAAAATTTGCGCCATCTCAAACTTGCAGCACTCACTGTAAATCTCCGCCCATGTGAGTGTACCCTGTATATTCACATTGGGGGGAGGGGGGGCAAACATCCAGCTGTTGCAAAACTACAACTCCGAGCATGCCCTTTGGCTGTCCGTGCATGCTGGAAGTTGTAATTCTGCAACAGCTGGAGGCACACTGGTTAGATAACAAACTGGTGTTTCGCAACCAGTGTGCCTTCAGCTGTTGCAAAAACTACAAATCTCAGCATGCAGTTACAGCAGAAGGGCATGCTGGGACTTGTAGTTATGCAACAGCTAGAGGCATACTGCTACAACTCCCAGCATGCCCTTTGGCTTTCCGTACATGCTGGGGGTTGTAGTTATCTAACAGCTGAAGGCACACTGGTTGCAAAACACATGAAACTTTATTACTTAACTTAGTGTTTCCAAACCAGTGTGCCTCCAGCTGTTGCAAAACTACAACTCCCAGCATGCATGGTCTGTCAGTGCATGCTGGGAGTTATAGTTTTGCAACAATTGCAAAAGCTGGAGGCACTGAGGTAGGAAACGGACAATGTTTTCCAACTAGTGTGCCTCCAGTTGTTGCAAAACTACAACTCCCAGCATGCCCAGACTGCCCAGGCATGCTGGAAGTTGTAGTTCGGCAATATCTGAAGGATCAGATGTTGCCGAACTACAACTTCCAGGATGCTTGGCAGTCTGGTATGCTGGGAGTTGTAGTTTTGCAACATCTGGAGGTCCACAGTTTGGAGACCACTGTATAATGGTCTCCAATCTGTGCTCTTCCATATGTTACAAAACTACAACTCCCAGCATGCCTGGACAGACTGAGCATGCTGAGATTTGTAGTTTTGCAACAACTGGAAGAGCACAGATTGGAGACCATTATACAGTGGTCTCCAAACTGTGGACCTCCAGATGTTGCAAAACTACAACTCCCAGCATGCACAGAAAGCCAAAGGCTGTCTGGGCATGCTGGGAGTTGCAGTTTTGAAACTCCCAGAGGCAGCGGTGAGATCGCTTTACGGCGATCTCACTGCTACCAATGAAGATGCCGCCCTGCTGCTGGAAACTCATCGCTGGGACGCACCACCGCCGGGACCGCCTGGAGGACGCCGCTCACGCCGGGACCGCTTGGGACACCGCATGGCCGGGTAAGTGATGCCGGGGGACGGGTAAGGCACACTTAGCAGAGCGGTGTGTGTCCCGATCCCCGTGATCCGAACTCACACACCGCGCTGCTAAGTGTTCTCATAGCGAAACTCTGCTATCAGCTAGTCAGATTTGACTAGCTGATAGCAGCGATCGCTGGGGGGGGGGGGGATTAAATCCCCCGTGATCGCATGGTAAGATGGCTGGCTATCAGTGATAGCCACCATCTTACTGGGCGCTGCAGGATGCCGCGAGTAGCGGCAAAAATTTTCATGACGTACCTGTATGTCATGGGTCGGGAACACCTTGCTACTCAGGACGTACAGGTATGTCATAGGTCGGGAAGGGGTTAAACATAAAAAACTTACAATGCACTTTTCCAAAATATTACGCACAGTAAGTTTCAAAACACTTTATAGGTTGTAAAGAACTGAAAATTGTAATTTGTTGTGTTTGCAGTATATTTACTGAAACCAAAAGCTATTTTTATCAAACTTTTAAAAACATTTTAACTTTGATAGCAGCCGGGACCTGCAGTGCATGGCGCGAGCATCGCTCCGATGTTCGCAGTCATGTACAGGACGTAAATGTACGTTCTGGTTTGCGAAGTACCTCCGCACCAGGACATACATTTATGTCCGTGGTCGTTAAGGGGTTAAACATTTTAACAGGTCCCATTATATTTTAACATAGGACCCCTTATTTGATAGCAGCTTCACAAATCTTGCATCCATTGAACTTGTAAGTTTTTGGACAATTTCTGCTTGAAGTTGTTTGCAAGATGTCAGTGTGGTAACTGCATTGGGGTGTAGTGTAGTTGGGGTGTTGCTTCGGTATATGAGGGGTTGATTTAACCCCTGTCACTCGTGACGCCAGGGTGAGGGTTAATACGCTGAGGTAAATCTTCGGCCTATCACCACCCTTCCCAGAAACCATAGGTGCGTGCTTAAATTAATGAAGGTCCACAATAGGGATGAACTTGAACTTGTATAAACTTTACTGAGGTACTTGTGGTACATCCAATTAACAGCAACAGTCTTAGCAATACAGTCTCTATACAGCACGGCAGTGATTGACAGATGCTGCGGACCATGGACTTATCCAAAGGACTAGTAGAATTAGGATTGATGCAGACATCCGTCCGGATTTAGGGGTCTGTTTAGGTCCGGTGATCTTGCAGACTTAACCAGGATTGAGATAACTCACAGTTTTGTAAGATGGCCGTTGCCGCAAGGCTTGGGCCTAGTCACTGCTGATGACAGCTGCGCTGATCCTCATCCATCAGCAGCCCACGAGGAAAGAGCGTGAGTAATGGCCGCCGCTCCCTTATATGGGCAGGGGCAGGGCCGTTTTGGATTGGTCCGTGTCAGCTGTCACTCACCATTACAATGCATGGTGGGCAATCACCTGACTTCCTCCAAAGGTCCTTGAACCATAAACCATAGAGTTTTGGAACGCATCAAGTGACCCGCAAGTCCTGCGACACTACAACAAGGTAAGTACACTTTATCTACATATTTACACATTGAATTTGAATAGTTTTAACTATTAAAGGTGTGACAAGGAGCTAACTATTGATGAGGACCCCACCGGTAGCTAGGGACTCTGACTTTGGGGACCTCACCACAAGGTAACGGATGCAATCCGGTACCGGGACACCACATCAGAATAGCCTCCCAAAGCTGCTGTTTGGATGTAAACTGCCTCCCAACCTCATAGATCTTTTGCTTGAGGATGCCCCAAAGGTTCTCAATAGAATTGAGGTCAGGGGAAAATGGAGGCCACACCATGGCTTTCTCTCCTTTTATCCCCATAGCAGCCATTGATGCAGATGAATTCTTTGCAGCATAGGATGGTGCATTGTCATGCATGAAGATGATTTTATTATGGAAAGCATAGTTCTTCCTTCTGTACCAGGGAAGAAAGTGGTCAGTTAGAAACTCCACATACTTTACAGAGGTCATCTTTACACCTTCGGGGACCCTAAAGGGGCCGACCAGCTCTCTTTCCATGATTCCAACCCAAAACATGACTCCACCACCGCCTTGCTGACATTGCAGCCTTGTTCCACCACCGCCTTGCTTATGTCACAGCCTTGTTGAAACTGGGTAGCCATCCACCAACCATCCACTATGCCATCCATCTGGACCATCCAGGGTTGCACAGCACTCATCAGTGAACAGGATTGTTTGATAATTAGTCTTCATGTATTTTTCTGCCCAATGCAGACATTTCTGCTTTTGAGCATTGGTTAGTGGTGGATGAATAGAAGGATTATGCACAAAATCTTACAAATTAATTACCAGATAGAGTGGGCATGTGTAGAACTAACTTACTAAATATAACCAATACCCTATTTAAAATGTACCTTTTATTATATCTTATTAAAATATTATGACTTTTAAATCTCCAGCGATCTGCTGTATATGTAAATAATCAATGATGCTCACATAAAACTGATAACCATATATGTCAGAGGTATGTATACTTGGACAATAATACATATGCAAATCAACAATACAGTAAAACAATAACGTTGGATGGCACTTACGTATTGCGGATTATGCTTTCTTTTCAGTCCTATGGGAGGAGACTGTCATAGGGTAAGATAGAGTTAGAATGGTGCTCTGATGTATTCAATATTGATGATGTAATCTAACTGGCACTCCTATTACAACAAATTCTCACCCTACCTAACAGCGGGGGAGGCGCCCCCACTTCAACCGTTGACTCTCCACTCCCTATAGCTGACTATAACCATAGTATACATGCATGACAGTGCAAAGCCATTATTTTAATGTATATAATGATGCATCATTATACAGCACATCTATGTGTACAAAAAGTGATAAATAATGAATAAATAAATCAATCCTTCACCAAATAATAAAATAATGGAACAAAATTGAAGAAGGATAAAATGTAGACCTTTAGAGTACCTCTACGCGTTTCCCCCCGGCAATAGACTAGTACCCGGGGTTCCTCAGGAGGTTTTTACCAAAAAAGGTACTGTGCAGGAGCAAGTGGAGACAATGTCACAAAAAATCATTCACCCACAAGTATTTCCTGCACAGGGAGGCATGCATACAATCAAACTGCATGCCACACTATATTCAGCCATTATGCCCATATTTATAATAAGGATAATAACTCACATTATGTTCACGTGTGATGCTGGCCAGCGTCTCCATGCGATGCTCCAAACAACAATCGTCACTTCCGGGTATCAACCGGAAGTGACGTAAATGATCCATCGAGTGGAGCGCATAGAAATGTCTCTATACGGGCAAGATTTATCAAATATGACTAATACCCCTAGTATAAAGGACATATGGTACATTCTGTGTCTTTAATAGTGAATTATACCCATTTTTACAATTATATTTCATAGATGGAAATCGGAAATGACGGATGCGTTCCACCGGTTCTTGTTAGGTGGAACGCAACTCATCTCATATCCTCCTGAACTTGAATGTGACAAATGCGTTCCACCGATTCTCTCTAGGTGGAGCGCAACTTGTCCACCTCATTTCTGATTATAAATGTGTCCAATGCGTCCCACCTAGATAGTAACTGGAACGCACGCATGATAATACATATATAAATTGGTTAGATCACATAAAAATTGTTATAACACAGAATATATTTAATTTTGATTAAATACGGAGATAACATTTCCAAAAAAATTGGGCAGACTGTTTTTTATATATTATGTATATTACCATAGACAATGTTTAGGCTGGACAGAAATTATAGAACTGTAAAAACCTCTAGTACAAAAGAGGAGAGGAGGGGAAAGAAACAGAAGAGAGGAATGAAGGAGAAATAAAATTCTTCCAATATTCTCTAAAAATACTAATGCCCCACAGTTCATGATTACAGCATTCCTGGACCTTAGAAACAGGATATTTTTGGCCAGTTTTCTTTTTCCCGCGGAACATATACAAACATGTTTGTTGCTCATTTTTATCCATTTCATATAAAATGAAATAAAATAAAATAATTTATTGAATGAACACTGGCAATATTTATTTAAATTATTTTATTTTATTTCATTTTATATGAAATGGATAAAAATGAGCAACAAACATGTTTGTATATGTTCCGCGGGAAAAAGAAAACTGGCCAAAAATATCCTGGTTCTAAGGTCCAGGAATGCTGTAATCATGAACTGTGGGGCATTAGTATTTTTAGAGAATATTGGAAGAATTTTATTTCTCCTTCATTCCTCTCTTCTGTTTCTTTCCCCTCCTCTCCTCTTTTGTACTAGAGGTTTTTACAGTTCTATAATTTCTGTCCAGCCTAAACATTGTCTATGGTAATATACATAATATATAAAAAACAGTCTGCCCAATTTTTTGGGAAATGTTATCTCCGTATTTAATCAAAATTAAATATATTCTGTGTTATAACAATTTTTATGTGATCTAACCAATTTATATATGTATTATCATGCGTGCGTTCCAGTTACTATCTAGGTGGGACGCATTGGACACATTTATAATCAGAAATGAGGTGGACAAGTTGCGCTCCACCTAGAGAGAATCGGTGGAACGCATTTGTCACATTCATGTTCAGGAGGATATGAGATGAGTTGCGTTCCACCTAACAAGAACCGGTGGAACGCATCCGTCATTTCCGATTTCCATCTATGAAATATAATTGTAAAAATGGGTATAATTCACTATTAAAGACACAGAATGTACCATATGTCCTTTATACTAGGGGTATTAGTCATATTTGATAAATCTTGCCCGTATAGAGACATTTCTATGCGCTCCACTCGATGGATCATTTACGTCACTTCCGGTTGATACCCGGAAGTGACGATTGTTGTTTGGAGCATCGCATGGAGACGCTGGCCAGCATCACACGTGAACATAATGTGAGTTATTATCCTTATTATAAATATGGGCATAATGGCTGAATATAGTGTGGCATGCAGTTTGATTGTATGCATGCCTCCCTGTGCAGGAAATACTTGTGGGTGAATGATTTTTTGTGACATTGTCTCCACTTGCTCCTGCACAGTACCTTTTTTGGTAAAAACCTCCTGAGGAACCCCGGGTACTAGTCTATTGCCGGGGGGAAACGCGTAGAGGTACTCTAAAGGTCTACATTTTATCCTTCTTCAATTTTGTTCCATTATTTTATTATTTGGTGAAGGATTGATTTATTTATTCATTATTTATCACTTTTTGTACACATAGATGTGCTGTATAATGATGCATCATTATATACATTAAAATAATGGCTTTGTACTGTCATGCATGTATACTATGGTTATAGTCAGCTATAGGGAGTGGAGAGTCAACGGTTGAAGTGGGGGCGCCTCCCCCGCTGTTAGGTAGGGTGAGAATTTGTTGTAATAGGAGTGCCAGTTAGATTACATCATCATTATTGAATACATCAGAGCACCATTCTAACTCTATCTTACCCTATGACAGTCTCCTCCCATAGGACTGAAAAGAAAGCATAATCCGCAATACGTAAGTGCCATCCAACGTTATTGTTTTACTGTATTGTTGATTTGCATATGTATTATTGTCCAAGTATACATACCTCTGACATATATGGTTATCAGTTTTATGTGAGCATCATTGATTATTTACATATACAGCAGATCGCTGGAGATTTAAAAGTCATAATATTTTAATAAGATATAATAAAAGGTAAATTTTAAATAGGGTATTGGTTATATTTAGTAAGTTAAGGATTATGCACAGTTACAAGACTCTGGAGGACTCTACACCTTGATGTTCTTGGGAATCCAGAGGCACCAGCAGGTTCAAATATCAGTTTGCTACTATGTTGTAAGGGTCACGGCAGGTGGTGGATCCTCTGGTCCTGTGTGGATGATGACGTGAGCCGTGCCAGGGAGCGGAGTCTAAGGGCCTGCTGGTTTTCACCAGAGCCTGCCACAAAGCAGGTCGGTCTTGCTGTGGCAGGCGTCACCCAGGTCGCTACATCTGGCACAACTCGTCCACACAGGTTGCTGGGATGAAGCGTGGTACAGATGGATAAGGACAAGACGAGGTCTGGATAGCTGAGGGTCAGGGCAGGCGGCACAGTAGCAGGTGAAGACACTAATTAGGGTGTGCTGGCCCTTTAAATCACAGAGCTTTGGCACGCACGTGCCCTAGGTGGCGGGGGCTTGTGCACTGGGACTGAGAACATGGAAGACCAGGGAGGTGAGGGACAGGATGGAATTCGCATGCGGGCGCGTCCCGCAATGCGAATCCCAGCCACGCTAGCAGCAGGGAAATGAGAAGAGAGCGCTTACGGCCAGTGTGTCTGGCCGGAGCGCTGACGTTACAGTACCCGACACCCCCCCCCCCCCCCTTTGGTCTCCCCTTCTTCGTGGAGGGTTTCAGGAGAGGGCAAAGGCTGTAAGTGGTCCGCAGATTTCTGTAGAATAGTTTTGTTACATGCACATGTAACGCAGGAACTAACTAAATCTGTGACATTGTGTACAAGGTGCGGCCACCAGTAATGTCAGGAGATCAGTTGAATAGTCTTCCATTTTCCAGGTTGAACAGGTAGCAAAGAAGAATGTCCCCAATTCAAGACTACGTTTAGCAGGTACAAAAGATTTTCCAGGTGGAACTTGCTGAAGATAGACAGGAGCTGAAGGAATCAATTGCTCCAAACCTGCGACATCGGAGGACCTGGAAAAAGCGCCAGCCCTGAAGTTTTTGTTAGCAGGTCTAGGAGGATGCGAAGAAAGAGTTTTAGACTGAATCGGCACAAGACAATGATTTTGGCAAAACTCTCCCACACATGTAATTTCACCAGATTTCCAGTCTAGTTGAGGAGAATGATTTTGAAGTCAAGGAAGACCAAAAAGAAGCTCCGAAGTGCAATGTGGTAGCACAAAGAACTCTGTTTTCCTTATGCAAATCTCCTACTTGCATGATGAGAGGTTCAGTGCGGTATAGCACCTTACAGTTCAGATTTTGTCCATTAACAGAGGAAATGTACAAGGGCTTGGCAAGACAAGTCACTGGAAGACAACATTTCTGGACCAGGGAGGCACCAATGAAGTCGCCAGCAGAACCAGAGTCCAAAAATGCAGAAGCGTTGAAAGACGTCTTGGCAGGAGAAAAGACCTGAACTGGAAGAGGAGAGGTAATATTCACATCTAGTGATACCACTCTTACTTGTCCAAGATGCAAGCATTCTCCCGGATGCGGAGAACGTGTAGAACAGTCTTTAAGAAAGTGCTCCAGACTGGACCAATATAGGCACAAATTCTCATTGCGTTGACAGGATCTTTCCTGATTCGTTAGGCGAAAGCAATTCACCTCCATAGCCTCTTCGGCAGGAAGCAAAGAAGACTGAAGAGGTGGAGGTTGAAACACAGGAACCAGTCGGGGTAATCGCCGTGTTTGGGCAGGCTCTCTTTCAAAATGAAATTCTTCCTGCCTCTTGGCAAAACTCACATCAATACGGGTGGCCAAAGCAATAAGTTCGCTCAGGTTAGTCGGAGGGTCTCGAGCAGAGAGAGCATCCTTGATTCTACTGGAGAGTCCATTTTTTAAAGGTAGCACACAAGGCTTCATCGTTCCAAGCCAGTTCTGAAGCCAGTGTGTGGAATTGAACAGCGTAGTCGCCCACAAAGGAGTTACCTTGACAAAGAGTCAGGAGAGCCATCTCTGCAGAGGAGGCTCGTGCGGGTTCTTCAAATACTTTGCGGAATTCTGCAAGGAAGGCCATCAGGTTTGAGGAGACCGGGTCATTACGATCCCAGAGACGTGTAGCCCAGGCCAGGGCTTTACCTGACAGTAGACTGACATAAATTGCACACCAATAAGGTCCTGTACACGACCGATTGGGCAGCCAATCGGAGGTGGTTAAGTGAGTAAGCAATGCAATGCTGACTTATAAACAAGATCAGCTTCATATGGCCACTTGTCTACATGTATGTTCTTTTCTTTTACAGGAAAGGCCTCTGTTGGTGCTGGACTTCAAGTAACATAATCATATGGTTCTTTTTAAAAAAATCTTATTTTGCTGTTTTATATATCTAAGTACCATAGCTAAGAGGCTGCCGCATGTTGTGTATGGTTACATGCTGCAGCCCCCTGACTTAGTCCGTTCAGTTGGTACACACCCTGACGGTCTACTTTTGATTGACTCCTATGTCAATACCTCCCCTGATGACACAGCCGTAACAGGCGATAGAAACACGTTGGGAGACTCAGTCGCCATCATTGGATGACTGAAGGAGTAACTATTTGCTGGGTGACCCCAAGTGATTTGTCACATCAGCTTGATTGTGCTTTGATGTAGCACACTTTTTTTCATGGTTGGATGTGCTTGAATTATACTATAGCACTCCTAGCTTGGATATAATTATATTTGCTTTTAGCAGTTATAATTTGGATCAAAGATTATCGAGTACATGCACGGGACGGCACTGATTGTACTTTCTACTTTTATTGAGTATATATTAAAAGTGATGTTTTAAGCCACCTCTATTCACTGGTGTTGGTCAGTTGGTGATTATTAGTTACACTGACAGTAGACTGACCACCAACGCCACTTTAGCACGCTCCGTCGGGAACTGATTCGCCATGAGTTATAGATGCATAGAACACTGTGTCACAAAGCCTCTACACAGCTTGGGTTCTCTGTCACATTTTGAGGGCAAGGATAGGCGAACCTTGGACCCAGAAGAAACGGCTGACACAGGAGGAGGCTCAAGCACAGGTTGCTGTTGCTGTTGTTGTTGCTGAGTGGCAAGAAGCTGTTGCACCATAGCAGAAAGTTGATTCAGCTGTTGCGCTTGATGAGCTAAGTGCTGCGACTGTTGAGCCACGACAGTGGAGAGATCCGAAACATCTGGCAGAGGCACCCCAGCGGGATCCATGGCCGGATCTTACTGTAAGGGTACCGTCAGGTGGTGGATCCTCTGGGCCTGTGTGGATGATGACGTGAGCCATGCCAAGGAGCGGAGTCTAAGGTGCTGGTTTTCACCAGAGCCCGCCACAAAGCGGGATGGTCTTGCTGCGGCAGGCAGCACTCAGGTCACTACCCCTGGCAAGACTCGTCCACACAGGTTTCTGGTATGAAGCGTAGTACAGATGGATAAGGACAAGACGAGGTCTGGATAGCTGAAGGTCAGGGCAGGCGGCACAGTAGAAGGGTCAGGTCATTGAACAAGGATCAGGTACACGGATAGACAGGATCACAGGAACACAGTAGCTTTCTCTCAGGCACTAGGGCAACAAAGATCCGTCACAGGGCAGGGGGAGGTGCACACACTTATAGGGAAGGAACAGGTGAAGACACTAATTAGGGCGTATTGGCCCCAGCACGCACACCAGAACTGAGAACCAGACCAGACCAGACCAGGGAGGTGAGTGACTGGATGGAATTCGCATGCGGGCGCATCCCGCTATGCGAATCCCGGCCCCGCCGGCAGTGGGGACATGAGAGGAGAGCGCTCACCGCCAGCGTGTCTGGCCAGAGTGCTGATGTTACATATGTAATGGTATTTTAGCAGTTGCTCTCTTGATCAGATGCATGTATCTGGCAGAAATCTTCCTCAATGTGCCTTTATCTGCACAAACCGTCTGTGCTCTGAATCAGCCACAAATCTCTTAATAGTGCGATGATCAAGCTTAAATTATTGTGAAATATCTAACCTAATTTCATACCTCGTCCAATGCATTGAACTATTTCACTCTTTTCAGCAGCAGAGAGATCCTTTTTCTTCCTCATATTGCTTGAAAATGGTGCATTGCTGAACCCCTTAAGGACCACGGGTTTTTCCGTTTTTGCACTTTAGTTTTTTCCTCCTCACTTTTAAAAAATCATAACCTTTTCAATTTTGGACCTAAAAATTCATATGATGGCTTATTTTTTGCGCCACCAATTCTACTTTGCAGTGACATCAGTCATTTTACCCAAAAATCTATGGCGAAACAGAAAAAAAAATTTATGTGCGACGAAATTGAAGAAAAAACGCCATTTTGTAATTTTGGGGGCTTCCGTTTCTACACAGTAGATTTTTCTGTAAAAATGACATGTTATCTTTATTCTGTAGGTCCATACGATTAAAATGATACCCTACTTATATAGGTTTGATTTTGTCGTACTTCTGGAAAAAATCATAACTACATGCAGGAAAATTTATACGTTTAAAATTGTCATCTTCTGACCCCTATAACTTTTTTATTTTACCACGTATGGGGCGGTATTAGGGCTCATTTTTTGCGCTGTGATCTGAAGTTTTTAATAGTACAATTTCTGTATTAATTGGACCTTTTGATTGCTTTTTATTCATTTTTCATGATATAAAAAGTGACCAGAAATACGTTATTTTGAACTTTGAATTTTTTTTGCATGTACGCCATTGACCGTGCAATTTAATTAATGATATATTTTTATAGTTCGGACATTTACGCACGTGACGATACTATATTATATTTATTTTTATTTACATGTTTTTTTATGGGAAATGGGGATTTAACGGAATTTTATTTTTTCACTTTTTTTTGCAGTGTTATAGCTCCGATAGGGGGCCATAACACTGCACGCACTGATCTTTTACGCTGATCACTGTAAAGCCATAGCTTTGCATTGATCAGTGATATCGGCGGTCGATGGCTCAAGCCTGCATCTCCGGCTTGGAGCAATCAATCGCCAAACAGACATGCCGGAGGAAGGTAAGAGGGCCTCCGCTCGAGTCCTAGCTGATCAGGACACCGCATTTTCACTGCGGTGGTCCCGATCAGCCCCACTGAGCAGCCAGGAAGCTTTTCCTTTCATTTTAGATGCAGCGTTCAACTTTGAATGCCACGTCTAAAGGGTTAATAGCGCGCGGCAACGTGATTAGCCCCGGGTTCAGTTACATCCCGTAACCAACCCGATATGACACGGGGTCACCGTGTGACCCCACGTTATATCGCGGGAGCCGGCCAAGGTTTTAAATGGGTACTCCCACCCTAGACATCTTATCGCCTATCCAAAGGATTGGGGATAAGATGTCTGATCGCGGGGGTCCCGCCGCTGGGGACCCCCGCATTATTGCATGCGGCACCCACCTGTGTTCTCACCGGAACCGCTGGAGGGTCTGAGTCGCAACTCCGGGAACGGAAGTCCGTGACGTCAGGACTCTGCCCCCGTGTGACGTCACGCCCGTCCCCTCAATGCAAGTCTATGGGAGGGGGCAGAGTCACGTCACACGGGGCGGAGTCCTGACATCACGGACTTCCGTTCCCGGAGTCGCGACTCAGACCCTCCAGCGGTTCTGGTGAGAATACAGGTGGGTGCCGCGTGCAATAATGCGGGGGTCCCCAGCGGCGGGACCCCCGCAATCAGACATCTTATCCCCTATCCTTTGGATAGGGGATAAGATGTCTAGGGTGGGAGTACCCCTTTAAATATGCGTCCCTGGTCATTAAGGGGTTAATAATGTGGAACACCCCCCTTTAGTAGTTTTTCCTTAAATTGGGCTCACCTGGCTAATCTAATTATCACAGGTGTCTGAGTTTGTTTTCAGTGATCAAAAGAGTCCTGAGACACAATTCCATCCATGAGTTAAACTGAAAAACAAAATATTTAAAGGAAAACTGTCACTTGTTTTCTCCCGTACTATCCACAGGTACTGATTAAAATGAGCCCTACCTTGTCCGTATCTGCCCCGCCGTTCTCCCGCAATTGCAGTTTTATTATCTGTTGAAATCTTCCTGTAACTGTCACGGGCGGGGCTTCGGGGATTAACTGGCACTGACATCAGCGCCGCTTATGAATATTCATCCCCCCTCCCCCAGTTAGGAGCGGCAAAGAGAGAGAGAACTGGAGGATCCTTAGACACGGGTCCTGGCTGCTGATAGCTGCCGGGATGACCCCCCCCCCCCCAGGGGAGCAGGCGCATCCTTAAGGGGTTAAGGTTATATTATAATAGTTATGACATTTCTGCATGTTTATTTTTGTTTACATTATTTTATTTAAAAAATGAGAAAAGGGGGATCATTTTAACTTTTATTAGGGGAGGGGCTTATTCGCATTTAATAACACTTTTCATTATTATTTTATTCAAAATGTTACTATTATATGCAATCCTTTGATTGCAAACACCGTTCAATGCTATACCATAGCATAGATCAGTGTTATCGGCACTCTGATTTTGCCAAGGCAGCCTGTATAGAGAGAGCATCGATCTGACAGCACGGAGACAGGTAAGGGACCTTCGGCCATCATCCCAGCTGATTGGTATCCCATGATCAGCCCCCTGAACCCACCGGTACCAGTAATTTGTATTATGGACTTTGATCGCGCCATCAAAAGTGTTATTGCTGGACATTGGAGTGATTGCCAATTTCCAACATTAGCAGTGAGTTCTAGCTACAGATTGTAGCCATTATTCTCTGGTTCTGAAGCAAGCTCAGCTCCTTGCTTCAAAGTCCAGTAGTGGGCACACAAAATACATTTGCCTCACGTGTTGTTAATTTTCTTCCTACCATATGTCAAATATGCACCGTGCTTGCTGGTTGAGCAGTTGCTCACTATTACAATTCCAAAAATGCAGCGGTTTTCTTCAGCTCTTCATCACAGCTCTCCCTTCTTATAGCACTCCTGCCATTTCCTGGCCCAGTGATGCCCTTTGCTCCACACAGAATGTCTGCAAAAGCTTTTGTGTTCATTTCCTGTCTGCTCCTCTGCCTGTGGCATTGCTCTGCACAAGGCAGCATCCCGTAAACACACCTCATTCATCCCTAAATGACCCATAAAAATGTATTAGATATATATGACAGGGAGATGATGATGTAAAGGCTGTTTAGAGGTGGTGACTTTACTCAGGGGGCAGAGCTTTAGCTCAGAGGCAAGATCCAGCCATACCTCCTGAGACAGCAGAGGGAGCATGTTGTCAAGGGAGAGTAAAGGGAGCCAGGAAGCTGCTTGGACAATACAACATTCAAAATGAAAGAACTAGACAACTTCCTGTCAGGGGTGAATCATGCAAAAGCACACTGAAGCTAGTACAATTTGTGATGACATTACATTACTAAGTTATATATCTTGGGGCGATTCTAGAATTTTGGAAGTAACTATCAAGTTTAGGGCAGACAGGATTGAGTGTAGGAATAGACTAAGACATATAGCTTTGTCTGGAAAGTTCTCAGTAAAGGGGTATTCTGGTGGAAAACATTAAAATAACTGGTGCCAGAAAGTTAAAAAAATTTGTAAATGACTTCTATAAAAAAAAAAAAAATTACCTTTCCAGTACTTATTAGCAGCTGTATGCTACAGAGGAAATTCATTTCTTTTTTCATTTCTTTTTAGTCTTGTCCACAGTGCTCTCTGCTAACACCTGATGCCCATAGCAAACCTATGCTGCTCTGGAAAGTTCCTGACATGGACAGAGGTGTTATCAGAGAGCACTGTGGACAAGACAAAAAAGAAATGAAAAAAGAAATGAATTTCCTCTGCAGCATAAAGCTGCTCATAAGTACTGAAAGGATTGAATATAAGTAATTTACAAATCTGTTTAACTTTCTGGCACCAGTTCATTAAAAATAAATAAATAAAAAAAAAATAAGTTTTCCACACAAGTAAGTACCCCTTTCAATTGCCAAGGTTGTCTGCCTCCCAGCAGCTGTTTTCCTGACAGAGCTCATTAACAGGACAATATATTTTCTTTGTAGCAGTTGAAAGCTCAGCAGAACAGTCCTGCTTTCCTTGACTCTCCAGGGAAGTAGTCAATGGTAACTTTGCCCAGCAATGCTAATTCAAATCAAGTTGCATGCATCTATATGTTAGTCCACAAGGGCTACCACATGACTTCACACACATAAGGCAGGGTTCAAATGTAGTATTTTGGTCAGCATTTTTATCCAGGAGCATTAGTTCCACTCCTGGTTTAGACTATGTGCACACAAAGTTTTTTTTTGCCATTTTTTGTAGCCATTATAAAGTCTGCAATCTTAATACAAATTGGTATAAAAATCTGCAATTTATATACAAAATGGTTAAAAAAACTAGCCATTCTTCATAAGAATTGGTAAAAAAAAATGACTACATTTTTTACTTTTTTATTTTGGCTGTTCTTTACCTCAAATAAGCCACAAATAAAGGACATGCAAATTAATTTAACTACCTTTGAACACATTGTTATAAGGAAATCTGTTAATTTTCAAGTGATTTTATAATGATAAAATTGCCCTTTAACAGGCGTTATATGGCCGAAAAAAATGCCCAATGTTATGTGGGAACATGGCAAGGCTTAAATACTGACAAAAATACTACCTGTGAACCCAGCTTAAAGGGGTTCTCCACTGCCTTAACCTACTTTTGGCAGTTAGTTAGCTCTGTGGCTATATGTTATTATGGCTTTTTTTCATGTTGCTAACGGTTCTGTATGTGGTGTTTTACTTAACCTTTTTTCCAGACCCGAAAGCTGATTTCTTCATTTGCTTCCTGCCTAGCCTCGACCACTTTTTTTCTTTTCTTCTGCCGTCATCTTGCCACCGGGATGTCACCGTGGAGGGTGGTGTGTTGGAGGCCGGCCTGCCCCTCGCTCCGTACGTGCCCGCCTCCCGTGCGACGGAATCCTCTGTCTTCATCAGCGCGCACCCTCCTTACTTTCAGCTTCTTCTAAGCTGAATGCGGTTTGGGCTGCTTTCGGCGAATCGGATGCCGTGATGGGCGCATGCGCAGTTAGTCCTCGCTCCGGAGGGTGTCTGGGCATGCTGGGAGTTGTAGTTTCGCAACCGCTGGAGGCACCCTGGTTGGGAAACACTGCCATAGCAAACCTTCAGGAGCTGTCCAGCACTCCGGGACTCACCTCTGGCCAGGTTAGGGTTAACAATCCTCCAGCGCGTCAGGCCCGATGCTGACATCACTATGGCACATGCTCAGATGATCCTCCGGAGCGAGGACCAACTGCACATGCGCCCACCACGGCATCCGATTCGCCGAAAGCAGCCCAAACCGCATTCAGCTTAGAAGAAGCTGAAAGTAAGGAGGGTGCGCGCTGATGACGACAGAGGATTCCATCGCGTGGGAGGGGGGCACGTACGGAGTGAGGGGCAGGCCGGCCTCCAACACACCACCCTCCACGGTGACCTCCTGATGGCAAGATGGCGGCAGAACAAAAGAAAAAAAGTGGTCGAGGCTAGGCAGGAAGCAAATGAAGAAACCAGCCTCCGGGTCTGGAAAAAAGGTAAGTAAAACACCACATACAGAACCGTTAGCAACATGAAAAAATGCCATAATAACATATAGCCACATAACTAACTAACTGCCAAAAGTAGGTTAAGGCAGGGGAGAACCCCTTTAAGGGTGTGTTTCAAAGGGATTGATATAAAAAGAGAAGTCTCACCCATTTCATAATATGCATTTATAAGCCATTTCTGTCTTTGGCATTAAAACTGTATGAAAAAGGGAATCCCAGTGGAATCCCAGTTCTAAGGAGGAGCCAAATAAGGGGTGTTAATTATTATTGTTAAAAAAAAAGGGGTTCGGTAGAAGCATAAAGGAAGTAGATTTGTACATTTGTACATTTTATTAACTGTGCAACATAGAGTTAAAGTTGTAATGATCACAAAATGCAAGGAATAAGTGAATGTAATGACTTGTTTGTAATATGATAGGTGACGTCAATGAAATCTAATTTAGATTGTTTCTGAATTGTGTGACAAGCAGTTATTTATAGTGCAAGTGCAATAAATCTTTAAAAAGATGCCTTCAATCTTCATAGATTATGGATCACATACAAAGAAATCTGTGTTAATGTTTCAATAAAACATCAATTTACCCATAAATATTTTTTATATTTTTTTTAACGTATAGATTTCTGTGTTTGTTTTTTTTTGGGTGTAAAAATACATACAGTATATTGCAGACTATAATACATACTTTTTTAGTAAAAGAAAAGTCTTATAGTATGAAGTCAGGGTGATCTACAAGTGCCAGACCACCTGGACCAATTCCTTAATGATCGGGCAAAGTACAGATGGAAACAGCAATACACATTCCCACAGTTGCAGCATGCCCAAACACAGTCTCAAGCATCTATTAAACTAGATACCCCTGCATTACTAGTGTCATCAGTCAATGGAATTAATGGTTGGTTTATTGGTGTAATTGCTCTACTGTAGGCTTTATTTGCAACATAGGCACCCAAAATTGGTCCTATAAACACTGTTCCTTTGTAGTCAGTGCACAGTGCTCAGCCAACAGTAGGACATTACAGTGGGTGAAAAAAGTATTGAACACGTCACCATTTTTCTCACTAAATATATCTCTAAAGGTGACGTTGACAGGAAATTGTCACGAGATGTTGGTAACAACACAAGTAATCCATACGTACAAAAACATCAAAACAAATAAGCTCAGATATTAAGTTATATGTAATATTGTGAAACGGCACAGTTAAAAAGTATTGAACACACTTACTGATATTTATTTAATACTTTGTACAAAAGCCTTTGTTGGTAAAGTGGTTAACACAATAGAGGACAGGCCACTGTTACAAATGGATCTGAATAGTTTGGAGGTTTGGGCTGAGAAGTGGCAGATAAGGTTCATCACTGATAAATTTAAGTTTATGCACATGTGGAGGAAAAATCCAGGCTAGGAATATGTATTAAATGGGAAAATACTGGGGATGACTGACATAGAAAAGGATTTCGGAGTTTTAGTTAATAGTAAATTTAACTGTAGCAACCAGCTTCAGACCACACATGGAATACTGTGTACAGTACTGGGCACCAGTGTACAAGAAAGATATAGTGGAGCTGGAGAGGGTTCAAAGACGGGCAACCAGAGTAATAAGGAGAATGGGAGTACTAAAGTACCCAGAAACATTATCAGAATTAGGGTTATTTAGTTTAGCAAAAAGAAGGCTTAGGGGAGACCTAATAACTATGTATAAATATATCAAGGGGCGCAGTACTGAGATTTCTCCCGTGACCTATTTATGCCCAGGTAAATCAGAAAAAGCAATCGTGCAGCTCAATGACTCACCCTTGGGGTAGGATCCACCAAGGTTAACTGGCGGGCACTTATACCACTAGTGCGAAAAAAGTTCAGATAAATATAGAGAAAGAGGGGGGCAGTCCTCAGGTGTTCTACTATGGAATACCTGTGGGATTTGGAGGTCTGAGTAAGGAAGTGGGTAGAGAAGGGAGAAAGAAGGGATAAGGAGAGAGGAGAGGGATAAGAATTGGGAATAGTGTGTAGAGAAAAAAATGGGTGATAAGACTGGATGAAGTAAATTAAAATATTTATGGTGAGATACAGTGGGAAGGTTTGCTGGGCCCTGGCAACTGCCCACCTGTTCACCAGACACAGTAAAAACACAGTATAGTACTAATAGTAGTAAAAGACATGCTAAGGTGTCCCCATATGCTGTTGGAAATATCAATCTGTAGTCATGGTTGTGCTGCCAATATATGTTCCTATGCTCAGTGTGTAACGATATAGTATCTATGTACGACTGCTTAGGCTAGGTTCACACGGCCGTTATCCCCCCGTCTAGATTTTGTTTCCTAAACAGACCATTCTACTAACGGATACCAAGGGATGCTATTTAGTAGCATCCATTTGCATCAGTTTTTCATCCCTTAGTTGCAGCCAGGACTACTACTACTCCCATCATGGAACAGACTCCTTTTCATCATGGAAGTAGTAGTTCTCCAGCTGCGGGAGTCTGCAGGTGCCTGGGAGGCTAGATTAGTGCTTGTACTAATACCCCCATCATGGAACAAAGTCTGTTCCATGTTGGGGGTAGTAGTAGTACAGGGGCTGAGGGATTTATCACACTGGGTCTCACCTCTGAGACCCAATGGGATCAGAAGTTATTAACCAGAGGAGCGGACGGCATGCTCCGCTCCCCTGGATGTACATAGTGTGTTTTACTTTAATTTTCAAATGCCCCGCCGGGAGCCCTGAATGGCCGGCACTGAGGGGCCATCCAGGGCTCCTGGCAAGGTTTTTAAAGTCATTAGTGAGGATTGTAATGTTGAAATACACTGGAAGTCGGGGAAGCATTTTGCTGCGTTCCCCGGCTGCCCTGATGCACTGCAGGAACATATATATAAATATATATAAATATATATATATATATATATATATATATATATATATATATAAGCACTGCAGGGGGCAAGATCTATAGGTAGTGCACCGGGGGGCCATATACATAGCTAGTGAAGTGGGGGGGGCAGACATATAGTGCTATAAGTACGGTCCCCCGCTGCGCTAGCTATGTATATTGCCCCCCGCTGTGCTAGCTATATATCTTGCCCCCCCCCCCCGCAACGCTTACATATGTCTCCCCCCCCCCAGCATGGAGATATATATAAGTCCCTTGCAGCGCTATCTGTTAAGTATACTATCAGCAGCGCATCTGGACGGGGAAGGCAGTGCAATGCCGCCCGCTTCCCGGCCGGCAGATTGGCTGATGATAGCATACCTTTCACAGATAGAGATGCGAGGGACATATGTGTATAGAAGCGCTGCAGGGGACAGATATATATCACTATATATCTGTCCCCCTTCTGATCGCATGGGGTCTCAAGGGAGACCCATGCAATCAATCCCTCAGCCCCTGTACTACTACCCCCAACATGGAAGAGACTCTGTTCCATGATGGGGGTAGTAGTACAAGCACTTATCTAGCCATATATATGCTAATCTAGACATTATATGCTCATCCGTTTGCCATAGACTTCAATGTTAAATTTTTAATAATCGTTGCTCTTCCGTTATTTTTGATGGGAGAAAAAATACTGCATGCAACGAACGTCTTTTCCCCGCCCCCCCCAAAAAAACTGAACAGGAAGCAAACGGGAGATAAAGGATTGTAAAAAAAAAATCCCATTGACATCAATGGGATTATTTTGCAGCCATTTGCAACCCGTTTGGAAAATTATCAAACGGATTGCAGAACGGACATGACCGCAAAGTTATGTGTTTTGATAAACTGAGATGTTGTTACTGCTGTGCAGCATATCATTCGAAATGTAACAATTAGTCTGTTAGGTTACTATGTATTCAATGTTTCTGAGAGCTGTGCGCTCCTTATAAAAATAATATGAAACACAAAGCAGTTTGCAAGGTAAATATAATCAGGCAGAGCTCTATGAGCTCTCTATAGGTGATACAACCGATAATCCTGCTATACAAAGGAAAGCGAAGCGATCCTGCTGAGTGCTTGTGCGCTCCCTGGAAATAAAACAGTAAAACAATATTTCTGTTAAGCAGATGAATCCAATTGAGCACTATGCGCTTCGTGCAAATGAAAGTCACAATTTCTGCTATGCAAATGATTCCTCCTGAGCGATATGCGCTCCCTGCGAATGAAGAAGTCTATGCAACTGACCTCAATGTATGTGTCTTTGAGTGTCTATGACACTTATTAAGATCCTGTAATGTAAGGGTATGTTAGGGGACTGTGTCCCGCTCACCAGTCAGTCTTCTTGGGAGCTGAAAGCCACGGGGTACCGCTGCAGACGGTTCCCTGTAGCAAGCTCCCAGGCGGGGCGTAGATGATTCTGCTGCCGCTGTCCTCCTTGTTTTTCAGAGGGCACGCTCTGTAGTTAGCGTACTGTAGCTGTGTAGGTCTTGCAGCTGAGCTTTGGGTCCATTGTGTCAGTGCAAATTGTGGCTTGGAAATGAAGTGGATGATGGGGGTTGCAGTCTAATCTGGCTAGACACGTTTCAGGAGGAGTCATCCTTTCCTCAGTAGTTTAAGTGTGGTGAGGGTATTGTTCTTTTTATACTAACTTGAAGGAGTGGTCTGATCCTTGGGAAAAATTGAAAAGCAAGGATTGAGGGAACAGAAGAGGGAAGAATAAAGGAAAAGGTGGTCCCAACCACAAACACATACATTGCTGACATTTGTCAGTTGGAAAGACTTCTTCATTTGCACGTAGCGTACATTGGGTACATAGTAACCTAACAGACTAATTGTTACATTTTGAATGATATGCTGCACAGCAGTAACAACATCTCAGTATATCAGAATGCATAACTCTATATGTTAGTCACTGCCTCCTATCTTTTAGCAGTCATATATAGGCACTATCGGGGACATTTATCATCGTTGCTTTGGTAAGCATGTTCTGTAGTAATTTTTTTCTTGCAATTTTTTTGCTTATGTATGACATATTTATCATACCATCACAGGGGGTTGATAAATTTGGCTTACATGAGCAAAAACCAAGAAATCACTTTTAAATACCATTTTTTTTAGCACACATAAGCAAAAACCAAATAATGACTATAGAACACCACTTTGCAGCTTTGAAAAAAATGTGTATATATATATATATATATATAATGTGTGTGTGTTTATTACATTTTTTTAACACTGTTTTTTCTCCCTAAATGTATCCTGTGGACTCCTTCGGATTCGGTGGACTACTTCGACGACCAGCGTTTTTCTTTGCTTGATGTTAATAAAATGGTTAACGAGGGCTTGTGGGGGAGTGTTTTTTTGTAATAAATTTTTTTTTAAACCTGTTGTGTTTTTTTTTTACTCACTTGACAGGCTTAGTAGTGGAAGCTGTCTTACAGACGGAGTCCATTACTAAGCCGGGCTTAGCGTTAGCCACAAAAACAGCTAGCGCTAACCCCAAATTATTACCCCGGTACCCAACACCACAGGGGTGCCGGGAAGAGCCGGTACCAACAGGCCCGGAGCGTCAAAAATGGCGCTCCTGGGCCTAGGCGGTAACAGGCTGGCGTTATTTGGGCTGGGGAGGACCAGTAACAATGGTCCTCGCCCATCCTGGTAATGTCAGGCTGTTACTGTTTGGTTGGTATTTGGCTGAGAATAAAAATAGGGGGGACCCTATGAGTTTTTTTTTTTAAATATTTAATTATTTATTTAAAAAAAAACGCATAGGGTCCCCCCTATTTTTATTCTCATCCAAATACCAACCAAACAGTAATAGCCTGACATTACCAGGGTGGGTGAGGACCATTGTTACTGGCCCTCCCCAGCCTAAATAACGCCAGCCTGTTACCGCCTAGGCCCAGGAGCGCCATTTTTGATGCTCCGGGCCTATTGGTACCGGCTCTTCCCGGCACCCCTGTGGCGTTGGGTACCGGGGTAATAATTGGGGGTCAGCTCTAGCTGTTATTGTGGCTAACGCTAAGCCCAGCTTAGTAATGGACTCCGTCTATAAGATAGCTTCCACTACTCAGCCTGTACGGACCCCCCCTGACAGACTCCTATATCCCCTAATGTTATGTCACTGTTCTGGTCGGGTCCTGTGATTGGCTGCTGGTCCTGGCCAACCACAGGACCCAGCGGGAAATGTGAAATGACAGCAGGGGATTTTGGAGTCTGCGCGCCGGTATATCTTATAAGGAGCCCGGGCTGACATTACAGTGCAGCCGCCCGGGCTCCTCATACTGCCTCCCCGCTACACTCACTTAATAATGATGGGGACACTGATATCCCCCCCCCTTGTCTCCCGCCCGCGCCGCTCAGCTCCCTCTGCTACAAGACTACAACTCCCAGTGTGTCCTCACTGTAAGGGCATGCTGGGACTTGTAGTCTTGCCACAGTTAGCAGACAGATGGGAGTTGTATGGCGCTGGCAGGTGAGAGGGGGGGGATGTAAATCACTGCAGTGTCCCTGTAGCGAAGTGAGGGTAGCGGGGAGAAAGTATGTCGGAGCCGGGGCGGCAGTAGCTTTTCCTGCTCCATGTTGGAGCTGGAGTAAATTTAGTCATTTTTTACGGCCGTTGCGACATTTTATTGCGCAGCTGCGACTGTCGCAGTTAATAAATACCTGACTAAACCAAGTAAAGTTTTCAAACCCGCGTACCTTAGTCAAAAAAAAAAAAAACTTGCTCTTCTTGCTCACATAGATGATTGTCGCATGAAAAGTCACGGTGTCGCAGTAGCGACTTTTTTGCGACAAATTTACACAGAAAAACTCGGGTAAAAGGGTGAATAAATGCCCCTCTATATCGTTACACACTGTGCATACGAACATATATTGGCTGTACAACCATAACTACAGATTGATATTTCCAACAGCATATGTGGACACCTTTGCATGTCTGTTATTACTTTTAATTAGTACTATACTGTGTTTACTGTGTCTGGTGAACATGTGGGCGGTTGCCAGTGAACCTTCCCACTGTATCTCATCATAATCATATATAAATAAAATATATTTACTTCATCCGGTCTGATCACCCCTTTTTTCCCCACCCACTATTTCTAATTTGTATCCCTCTCCTTATCCCTTCTCTACCCACTTCCTTACCCTCATCAGCCTCATAAGGGTTTTTTGCCTTCCTCTGGATCAACTTGGTAAGAACACAATAGGATTATAGGTTAAACTCTGTACTCTGGTCTTTTTTTCAACCTTATAAACTATGTTACTATGTTACAGCTTCAAGATACCTTCTGTATGGAGAAACTAGTTGTATGCATTGCTGTGGTGTGATCTTGGCCAATTAGGAACTTTCAGTAACTGTCCAGAGCAGGGGCAAATCCCCATTGCAAACCTATCCTTCTCCGGACAGTTCCTGACATGGACAGAGGTGTCAGCAGAGAGCACTGTGGTCAGACTGAAAAGAAATTCAAAAAGAAAAGAACTTCCTGAGAAGCATACAGCATCTGATAAGTACTGGAAGTATTACGATTTTTAAATAGAAGTATTTTACAAATCTGTTTAACTCGCTGGCACCAGTTGATTTAAAAATAAATAGTTTTCCACTGGAGTATCCCTTTAGAATAAGAGGTGTTCTTTGTACCAATTTGCCATTCTAATTCATAGATTATGTGGTTCCTGAAAGGAAGACCCCTATCTCTAACTGCTATAAAGATACATTATGGAGTTAAACAACACAAAGTTAGCATTACATAATACCATTCCAAAACTATGCTTGTAATATTAATGATATAAGTCTGATGATACTGTTAATGGAGGCAACTTGTTAAGTATTGTGTTTTATTTGTTTTTTTATAACTTTTTTTTTTATTATTGACATGCACCTTTTTGGAAACAAACTATTAGCCACAGTCAGGGAGTAGTGCAAGTGCATTTAGTATGTTGTGAATTGCATTAAATTAAGTAACATGATACATTTGGTAAAATCAGCAATTTTATTTTTAAGTGTTGATCTTATAACAAACCTGATAAACCAAACCCAAAATACTACCAAAGAGTTCGGGAAAGAGTAAAAAAAAAAAACCTGGTTTTATTGATTGAAGACCAAAACCACTTTTGTCTTCAGAAAGAATAATGTTAATTAATTAAATATATCCTATGTTACTGTAAATTGATGTTTCCATTTGAATAAAGCCCAGCTTATAAAGCTATACATATAACAGAAGGGAAAATATTGCAGAAGAACATGCATGGAATTTTCTACATTCCTATAACATTCTGTCCATTACTCCTAAGCAATAAACTACAAATTGCTGTTTTATCAGTCTTCTCAGTTAGTGTCTGTTACCAAGGAACATCTGACAGAATTTTAGATGAGTGTACTGAATAATCTTAACAGAGGAAGGTTTTCCTTTAAACAAGTCTGCCAACATAGAGGGATCATTTTAGTACAACAAACCTTCAATAATTTGTTAAAGATTTTTTTTTTTACACTTAATAAAAACTATAGAGTAAATGTCTGCAAAGTAGTATTACAAAGAGAACTACACCAATGTCATCTTAATACTGAACGTATGTGTGCCTTCCGCCACAAATCCTCAATCGGGAGTTTAGTTCATATTTCCAGCTGAAATGGGATCTATACCGTATATACTCGAGTATAAGACGTTTTTTTCAGCACGATTTTTCGTGCTGAAAACACCCCCCTCGGCTTATACTCGAGTGAACTCTCTGCCCTCAGTGGTCTTCAACCTGCGGACCTCCAGATGTTTCAAAACTACAACTCCCAGCAAGCCCGGGCAGAGATAGTCGTTCCGGGCTGTCCATCTTCACCGGGGGGGGCCTCTTCTCTGAGCTTCGTGCCCGGCCCTGGAATAGTCACGTTGCCTTGACAACGACGCACAGGGACGTTCATGAGTAACGTCCCTGTGCGTTGTCGTCAAGGCAACGTCTCTATTCCGGGCCTGAAGCGCGGAAAAGAGCCCCCCCCCCCCTGGAGAAGATGGACAGTCCGGAATGACTATCCCTCCGCACCGGACTGTCCCTGCAGCACAGATGGCCCGGGCCAGCGCATCCTAACGTCCTGCCGAGCGGAGGTGGGTACAGAACTAGAGAGGGTGAGAGGGGGGGGGTCTGGATGATGTTGAAGGCCGCACTGATCTTCAACCTGCGGACCTCCAGATGTTTCAAAACTACAACTCCCGGCAAGCCCGGACAGCCGATGGCTGCCCGGGCTTGCTGGGAGTTGTAGTTTTGAAACATCTGGAGGTCCGCAGGTTGAAGACCATTGTATCAGACATTGACAAGCGGTGATGATGAAGGGGTGGGGGGGCTGATGACATGTGGTGATGATGAAGGGGTGGTGTGATGATGACAAGCAGTGATGATGAAGGGGTGGGGGGGGACTGATGACATGTGGTGATGATGAAGGGGGTGTGTGATGATGACAAGGGGATGATGAAGGGGGGTGTGGGATGATAAGGGGATGATGAAGGTGGGTAGGATAATGACAAGGGGATGATGAAGGGGGGGTGGGATGATAAGGGGATGATGAAGGGGTGTGTGGGATGATAAGGGGATGATGAAGGGGGGTATGGGATGATAAGGGGATGATGACAGGCGGTGATGATGAAGGGGGGTGGGATGATGACAGGCAGTGATAATGAAGGGGGGGTGGGATGATGACAGGCGGTGATGACGAAGGGGGGATGATGACAGGGTGATGATGATGGTGTTAATGACAGGGGTCTGGATGATGACAGGGGGGATGATGTATTTCCCACCCTAGGCTTATAGTCGAGTCAATAACTTTTCCTGGGTTTTTGGGGTGAAATTAGGGGCCTCGGCTTATATTCGGGTCGGCTTATACTCGAGTATATACGGTAATCTGTTAAACAGATGGCATTATAGCCTATGAGTGCATTTGTTCAATGTAGCTTCATCTATTGACTATAATTAAATCCGTTTAACAGATATGTCATGGAAAGCTATTGAAAGGCCTATGATTTGTATCAAGTAGGAGAAGGTACGAACCCGCACCACTCAAGTATGCTTTTGGGTAGTATTGGCAGTAAGAGGCTAAATCCACATACTCGAGCTCAGCAGAAAAAAGCAGAGTCCAAAATTCCAAATGAAGAAATTAAGCCACGGCACCAGGTAGGTTTTCAATTAAAAGTTCGTCTTTATTGCAGCATAGCAGACCAGAACGCCTATGATTTGTATGTTAGCAGGATGCCTCTGTTGGATGCTATACCCACATGCTAATATGGCAGATACGATTTTCTTTCTCAATGGAATAGTATTTTCTGAAACATGGGAAACATGAAACATACCTTGGTCAGTTAATGTTACTTACTTGGTATTATGGCTATGAAATCTTCCGTAATTTGGAATGTTAGAGGGCTTGAATGGTCAATGTCATTCAAAACAACTTCACTCCATTTGATAGCTCATTTGATTCCTAACTTTTTTTTTAATCACTCAATTTACCAAAAAATTACTCACCTCAGAAAAAACTCTAAATTCTTGGCCACTAGGTCTCTCCTTTCTCTGCAGTCTGTCCAATGCTAGTTGTTAGGGAGAAAACTGTCTCTAATAACAGAGACAGCAAGATTGAACATAGGAAGGGGTGGTTCTCTGCTACTGCTATGTACAGAAGAAAGGGAGTAGGCCTGGACTGCGTGCCTTCTTTCTGTTAGCCTGTCTCCATCCTCCACAGGATCCTGTCCTTGGAAAGGTAAATCAAAATTTCTCTCTCACCTCAGCAGTAGTTTAGCGCTTTGTGTAACCCCTTTCTTGCTGTGCTACTGCTGTTTATTTAATTTCTGCTCACATGGCACCTTGCAAAGCCAGTGCATCAGTAACCATTTCTGTCTCTACAAGTCACCCATAGAGGTGTACTTTAAAGAGGACCTGTGGTCATTTCTAAAAATGCAATGGACTGAACAGGTTGCACTGCGTTATATCCCACAAGGAGACTGCAATTGTGTGGTTGGGGGGATTGTCCCCCCACTCTGGGTGTTAGCGGGAAAATTGTTTGGGGCCTTTTGCACCCATTGCTAGATAAAGGTTACCACCTTTACGTGGATAACTTTTATACTAGTATCCCTCTCTTCACATCCCTCGCCGCCAGATCCACGGTCGCTTGTGGGACAGTCCAGAAGAATCAAAGAGGCCTTCTGCTCCTATCCCCCGGGGTGAGTCCCGTGCCTTTTCCCATGAGAACCTGTTGTTGGTCCGGTATAAGGACAATAGGGATGTCCTTATGCTCACCACTATTCATGGGAACGGCAGCACCCCTGTCCCTGTGCGAGGTACCGCGGGACCGGTCCTCAAGCCCGATTGTATTCTGGACTACAATCGGTATATGGGGGGAGTTGATCTTTCTGATCAAGTCCTGAAACCATATAATGCCATGCGGAAAACACGCGTATGGTATAAAAAGGTTGCGGTCTACATGGTACAGGTTGCAATGTACAACGCTTTTATACTGTACAAGTACGCTGGCAACACAGGGACATTCCTGGAGTTTCAAGAGGTAGTTCTAAAGGCCCTCATCTTTGGTGACCGCCAAAGAGTGGGTCAGAGCACCTCTGGAACTTTAGGTCCCCGGCCAACACTTTCCAGGTGTGATCCCCAACACTGGAAGGACGGGACGAACCCAGAAGAAATGCAGAGTGTGTCACAGGAAGGGGAGATGGAAGGACACCACGTACCAATGTGACACTTGCCCCGATCATCCAGGCCTTTGCATAGGCTGATATCAGGGAATATCATCCTTTGCCCTCATTTTCATTCCCCAGAATTCGGCTCCAATGTTCCAGTCCAGGGTACATTGACATCCAAATTTTAAACCAAAACACAACCTGCCCCCCCCCCCCCCCCCCCCCAAAAAAAAATTTTTTTCCCAATACCCCAATATCTTTTTTTTTCTTCCCCCTAAAAAATGGGCCATGGGACACAGAGTCAACAGCATTGGAGGTTTGCAGTTGCCTCAAATGCACAACGCTCTCTCTCTCCACCTGAGCGGGTTGCGCATTTGAGGTAACAGAATATGGACGGCCCCATACATCCCCTTCCCAGAATGATGATTCAGAGTGTAGGGTTTGGGGCGGGCATCATTTTTACTTTTGGCTGTACTCTGGGTCATCATTCTGGGAAAATAATTGGCATATCAGTACTAAAATTGCAATTTTCTTCCCCCCATAGTACACTTCATCCATTCCTGGAAAATAAATGAAGGGAACACCCGTCTGTTCCAAATCTCCACTTCACCCTATACACCTTCCCTAGGGGGTGTACTGTTTATAGTATTCTCACATGTGGGTGTTCCTTTCTTGTATTTTCCTCTGAATGTATGTAACTGTTAGGTCCGTAACAAACATCCGCCTCAAATGCGAAGAGTTCTCGCTGAGCTCTGTCGTATTTCCAGGTGACAATTCGGAGTCACATGTTAGTTGTTCCCAGAAAAATGAAGCAGAGCATAGGTTGAAAATTGCAATTTTCAAAAAGCTACCCATCCATTCCTGGAAAATAAATTTAGGAAACACCTGTGCATTCAAAATGTCCTCTTTACCCCTATACCCATTCCTCAGGGTGGGTACTTTCTGTAATGGTGTCACATGTGGGTGTTTCATTTTTGTATTTTCCTCGGAATGTATGTAACCGTCAGCTACTGATATGCCATAGGGCACAAATACAAACTGACCTCTATGACTTCTGAGCCTTGTTGTGCGCCCGTCCAGCACGTTATCCCATATGTGGATGTATTTTTATAGTCAGGGGAAAAAGCCCTCCAAAATTTGTAACCCAATTCCTCATATTACCCCATGTGAAAATGTAAAAAATTGGGTAACCCCAGCATTTAAGTGTAAAAGAATACAAATTTTCAATTTATGGCCCACTTTCAAGAAACCTGTGAGGTGTTATTTCCCACTGTACCCCTTGTTACGTTCATTGAGGGGTGTAGTTTCTAATGTGTTTGTTTTGTTTTTTTGCTGTTGGGGGCTTTATAAATGCACATGACCCCCGACGTCAATTTCAACAAAATTTCCACTCCTTCCATTCTGAGCATTGCAGTGCGTCCACATTGCAATTTACATCCACATATGGGGTATTTTTTTTCTCAGACAAAATTGTTCTACAAATTCTGGGGGCCTTTTGCCCTATTACCCAATGTGAAAATGAAACATTTGGGGTAACACTATCAATATAGTGCAAAAAAATCTAATTTTTCACTTTTACATCCCACTGTTCAAAAAACCTGTAAGGTGTAAGTACTCACTGTAACACTTTTACGTTCCCCGAGGGGTCTAGTTTCCAAAATGGTATGCCATGTGGGTTTTTCTTTGCTGTCCTGGCACCATAGGGGCTTCCTAAATGCGGCATGCCCCCAGAGCAAAATTTGTTTCCAAACAGCCAAAATGTGACTCCTGTAGTGCGCCAGCAGAGCACTTTTCACCCCCATATGGGGTGTTTTCTGAATCGGGAGAAATTGAGCTTCAAATTTTGGGGGGTAATTTCTGTTTTAACCCTTTGTAAAAATTTAACATTTTTGGGAAACCAAGCATTTTAGGTAAAATGTATTATTTTTTTTTTACATATGCAAAAGTCGTGAAACCCCTGTGGGGTATCAAGGTTCACTTTACCCCTTGTTACATTCCCCAAGGGGTCTAGTTTCCAAAATGGTATGCCATGTGTTTTTTTTTTTTGCTGCCCTGGCACCATAGGGGCTTCCTAAATGCGGCATTCCCCCAGAGCAAAATTTGCTTCAAAAAAGCCAAATGTGACTCCTCTTCTGAGACCTGTAGTGCGCCAGCAGAGCACTTTTCACCCCCATATGGGGTGTTTTCTGAATCGGGAGAAATTGGGCTTCAAATTTTGGGGGGTATTTTCTGCTTTAACCCTTTGTAAAAATGTAACATTTTTGGGAAACCAAGCATTTTAGGTAAAATGTATAATTTTTTTTTTTACATATGTAAAATTTTTTTTTTTTTACATTTGCAAAAGTCATGAAACACCTGTGGGGTATTAAGGCTCACTTAATTCCTTGTTACGTTCCTCAAGGGGTCTAGTTTCCAAAATGGTATGCCATGTGTTTTTTTTTTGCTGTTTTGGTGCCCTAGGGGCTTCCTAAAGGTGACATGCCCCCCAAAAACCATTTCAGGAAAATGTTCTCTCCAAAATCCCCTTGTCACTCCTTCGCTTCTGAGCCCTCTACTGCGCCCGCCGAACACTTTACGTAGACATATGAGGTATGTGGTTACTCGAGAGAAATTGGGCTACAAATACAAGTAAAAATGTTCTCCTTTTACCCCTTGCAAAAATTCAAAAATTGGGTCTACAAGAACATGTGAGTGTAAAAAAATGAAGATTTTTAATTTTCTCCTTCACTTTGCTGCTATTCCTGTGAAACACCTAAAGGGTTAACAAACTTACTGAATGTTATTTTGAATACTTTGGGGGTGTAGTTTTTATAATGGGGTCATTTATGGGGTATTTCTAATATGAAGACCCTTCAAATCCACTTCAAAACTGAACTGGTCCCTGAAAAATATTGAGTTTGAAAATTTTGTGAAAATTTGGAAAATTGCTGCTGAACTTTGAAGCTCTCTGGTGTCTTCCAAAAGTAAAAACACGTCAATTTTATGATGCAAACATAAAGTAGACATATTGTATATGTGAACCAAAAATTTTTTTATTTTGAATATCCATTTTCCTTACAAGCAGAGAGCTTCAGTTAGAAAAATGCAAAATTTTCAATATTTTCCCCAAATTTTGGGATTTTTCACCAAGAAAGGATGCAAGTTATCATAAAATTTTACCACTATGTTAAAGTAGAATATGTCACAAAAAAAACAATCTCGGAATCAGAATGATAACTAAAAGCATCCCAGAGTTATTAATGTTAAAAGTGACAATGGTCATATGTTCAAAAAATGCTCTGGTCCTTAAGGTGTAAAATGGCCTGGTCCTTAAGGGGTTAAGTAATCATTTAAAAAAAAAAGAAACAATTATTATCGAAAAATGTTATTTAAAAAAATCTATTTATTTTTTTTTAATACATTTTTTTCTTGATCACTGCACCTGCACTCACATTTAAGCCCAGAAATGTTTTATTTATACAGTTATCGCTTGTCTGGACACTAGTAACCATGGAATATTTCGTGAGATGTTTCCGTCAAAATTTTCTGGGATGTAAAATTTGGCTAAAAAATTGGCTATTTTGGAGCCAAAATTTTCGATTTTGGTGCAAGAAAAAAAAATTGGGGCGCGAAAAAAAAAAATCAGGCGCGGAAATGAATTTTTACAAATTTTCAAAGCACAAAAGACCTTCGAAAATGTGAAAAAAAAAAGGTGTGAATAATATCTCTGGAACAGAAGTTACAGTAGTTTTTGAGAATCTCCCCCAATGTATTCCTGAATAATCCAAAAAAACAGTAGATATCCATTCCCCACTATCCACAATGATTATTTTCTATTATATGCCACTCTCGATATATGGCACTATGGGTCAAAGTCATATTCCCCACTTATTCTACATAAATATAAATAAAATATAAGAAGGTTTACATGATGGTCACCTAACATTACCATTAATATAAAATGGGCAAAGGCAACAGACGTTCGAGGAGGGTGAGGTTCTTGGTCATCCAAATTAAATAAAATATTACAGATATTATTAAAGTGGATCTAGAAAGGTGGCAAAAGAAAATCCTTCATTAACCCGTACAGGACCTAGGGCGTATGGATACGCCTTCTGTACCTGGGTCTTAAGGACCCAGGGCGTACCTGTACGCCTGTGGGAATTCCGGTCCCCGCCGCGCGCCGGGCGGGGACCGGACTGGGGTGACTGCTGATATCAATCAGCAGGCACCCCGTGCAAATGCCCAGGGGGGTCATCAGACCCCCCCATGTCGGCGATCGGCGCAAATCGCAAGTGAATTCACACTTGCAATTTGCGCCGATTCCGGGTCATACGGGTCTATAGTGACCCGGAATATAAGGGGGATCGCGGTTGTCTAAGACACCCACAATCTCCCTGCAGCGATAGGAGTGAGGTGGCAGAGGTGCCACCCCTGCTATCTCTGCTATTGGTGGTCTAGACGCGACCACCAATAGCAGATCGGGGGCGAGGGGTTTACTTTCGTTTTCCCCTTTCTGCCCACCCACAATAGGCGGGGCAGAACGGGGAAATGATGGGGACCGAACGCCGAAGATCCACTTACCCGTCGGTGGAAGCTGCGGGACGGGATCGGCGGCGGTGATCGGCGCGGGCGGCGATGTCATGCGGCAGAAGAGGACGGCTCCCTGGATCCGACAGAAGCCGGTAAGTTGCCTAGCAACATCTAGAGGGCTACAGTCTGAGACTGTAGCCCTCCAGATGTTGCAAAACTACAGCTCCCAGCATGCCCAGACAGCTGCTGGGCATGCTGGGATTTGCAGTTTTGCAACAGCTGGAGGTCCACAGTTTAGAGACCACTGCACAGTGATCTCTATACTGTAGCACTCTAGATCTTGCAAAACTACAACTCCTAGCATGCCCACACAGCAGTTTGCTGTCTGTGCATGCTGGGATTTGTAGTTTTGCAACATCTGGAGGTCCACAGTTTGGAGATCACAGTGCAGTGGTCTCTATCTGTAGCCCTCCAGATGTTGCAAAACTGCAAATCCCAGCATGCCGAAGCAGCTGTCTCGGCATGCTGGGAAAAGTAGTTGTGTACCTCTAGCTGTTGCATAACTAGATCTCCCAGCATGCCGGGCGATCAGTACATGCTGGGAGTTGTAGTTTTGCAACAGCTATAGGCACACTGGTTGGAAAATACTGAGTTAGGTAACAGAACCTAACTGAAGGTTTTCCAACCAGTGTGCCTCCAGCTGTTGCAAAACTACAACTCCCAGCATGCACGGTCTGTCAGTACATGCTGGGAGTTGTAGTTTTGAAACAGCTGGAGGTTTGCCCCCCCCCCCCCCATGTGAACGTACAGGGTACATTCACACGGACAGGTTTACAGTAAGTTTCCTGCTTCAAGTATGAGCTGCGGCAAATTTTTCGCCGCAGCGCATATTTCTAGCGGGAAGCTCACTGTAAACCTGCGCCCGTGTGAATGTACCCTAAAAACACTATACTAACACATAATAAAGGGTAAAACACTACATATACACCCCTTACACTGTCCCCCCAATAAAAATGAAAAACGTATTGTACAGCAGTGTTTCCAAAACAGAGCCTCCAGCTGTTGCAAAACAACAACTCCCAGCATTTCCGGACAGCCACTGATTGTCCAGGCATGCTGGGAGTTTGGCAACAGCTGGAGGCACCCTGTTTGGGAATCACTGGCGTAGAATACCCCTATGTCCAACCCTTTGCAATCCCTAATTCAGTCCTCAAATGCGCATGGTGCTCTCTCACTTCAGAGCCCTGTCGTATTTCAAGGAAACAGTTTAAGGCCACATATGGGGTATTTCTGTACTCGGGAGAAATTGCGTTACAAATTTTGTGGGGCTTTTTCGCCTTTTACCCCTTATGAAAAGGAAAAGTTGGGGGCTACACCAGCCTGTCAGTGTAAAAAAATTAAACATTTTACACTGACATGCTGGTGTTGTCCTTTACTTTTTATTTTCACAAGTGTTAAAAGGAAAAAAAGACCCCCAAAATTTGTACCGCAATTTCTCCTGAGTACGGAAATACCCCATATGTGGGCGTAAAATCCTCTGCAGGCGCATGACAAGGCTCAGGAGTGAGAGCGCACCATGTACATTTGAAGCCTAAATTGGTGATTTGCACAGGGGTGGCTGATTTTACAGCAGTTCTGCCATAAACGCAAAAAAAAAAATACCCACACGTGACCCCATTTTGGAAACTACACCCCTCACGTAATGTAATAAGGGGTACAGTGAGCATTTACACCCCACAGGTGTCTGACAGATTTTTGGAACAGTGGTCCGTGAAAATGAAAAATGTAATTTTTCATTTGCACAGCCCACTGTTCCAAAGATCTGGCAAACGCCAGTGGGGTGTAAAAACTCACTGCACCCCTTATTAAATTCTGTGAGGGGTGTAGTTTCCAAAATGGGGTCACGTGGGGGGTCCACTGTTCTGGCACCACGGGGGGGGGGGGGCTTTGTAGACGCACATGGCCCCCGACTTCTATTCCAACCAAATTCTGTCTTCAAAAGCTCAATGGTGCTCCTTCTCTTCTGAGCATTGTAGTGCGCCAGCAGAGCACTTGACATCCACACATTGGGTATTTCCATACTCAGAAAAAATGGGGTTACACATTTTGGGGGTCATTTTCTCCTATTAACCCTTGTAAAAATATAAAATGTGGGGGAAAACCAGCATTTTAGTGAATTTTTTTTTTCCATTTACACATCCGACTTTAGCAAAAAGTCGTCAAACACCTGTGAGGTTTTAAGGCTCACTGTACCCCTTGTTGTGTTCCTTGAGGGGTGTAGTTTCTAAAATAGTATGCCATGTGTTTTTTTTTTCTGTTCTGGCACCATAGGGGCTTCCTAAATGCGACATGCCCTCCAAAAACCATTTCAGCAAAACTCGCTTTTCAAAAGCCTAATGTGACTCCTTCTCTCCTGAGCATTGTAATGCACCAGCAGAGCACTTGACGTTCACACTTGAGGTATTTCCATACTCAGAGGAGATGAGGTTATACATTTTGGGGGACATTTTGTCCTATTATCCCTTGTAAAAAGTAAAAATTTTGGGGAAAACTAGCATTTTAGTGGAAAAAAATAAATAAATCATTTACACATCCAACTTTAACAAAAAGTTGTGAAGCACCTGTTAAGGCTCACTGGACTGCTTGTTACGTGCTATGAGGGGTGAAGTTTCCAAAATAGTATGCCATGTGGTTTTTTTTTTTTTGCTGTTCTGGCACCATAGGGACGTCCTAAATGCGACATGTCCCCCAAAAACCATTTCAGAAAAACTCACTCTCCAAAATCCCATTGTCGCTCCTTCCCTTCTGAGCCCTCTACTGCGCCCACCGTACACTTGACATACACATATGAGGTATTTCCTTACCCGAGAGAAATTGGGTTACACATTTTAGGAAGATTTCTCTCCTTTTACCCCTTGTAAAAATTCAAAAACTGGGTCTACAAGAACATGCCAGTGTAAAAAATGAAGATTTTGAATTTTCTCCTTCAATTTGCTGCTATTCCTGTGAAACACCTAAAGGGTTAACAAACCTTTTGAATGTAATTTTGAATACTTTGAGGGGTGAAGTTTTTATAATGGATTCATTTGTGGGGCATTTCTAATATGAAGGCCCTTCAAATACACTTCAAAACAGAACTGGTCCCTGAAAAATTTTGATTTTAAAAATGTTGTGAAAAATTGGAAAATTGCTGCTGAACTTTGAAGCCCTCTGACCTCTTCCAAAAGTAAAAACATGTCAACGTTATGATGCAATCTTAAAGTAGACATGTTGTATATGTGAATCAATATATCATTTATTTGGAATATTAATTTTCCTTATAAGCAGAGAGCTTCAAAGTTAAAAAAATGCAAAATTTTCCATTTTTCATCAAATTTTGGAATTTTCACCAAGAAACAATGCAAGTATCGACAACATTTACCACTAACATAAAGTAGAATATGTCACGAAAAAACAATCTCGGAATCAGAATGAAAGGTAAAAGTAGCCCAGAGTTATTAATGCTTAAAGTGACAGTGGTCAGATGTGCAAAAAATGGCCGGGTCCTACAGTGAAAATTGGCTGGGTCCTTAAGGGGTTAAGGCCTACAGGTGCCATACTTTTTAATCTAAAGATCCACCTAGCCTCTTCTCTTAATAATTGCTGATCAATATTTCAACCTCTGGGGTCCGGGCGAAACTGACATAGACCTAAAAAGCGTATTTCTTTGATGTTATTGCCACTTGCATGTGGCGAGATATTGGGATGTCCTTCTTTGTCCTGATACAGCTCAGATGTTGTGAGATACGTCTCTTAAATTCTTGTATTGTCTTCCCCACATAGACTCTCGGGCAAGAACAGATAGATATGTAAATAACATTCTTGCTATAACAGTTACTAAACTGTCTTATATCATAAGTCCGAGAGTCTTTGGGATTGGTGAAAGACTTGCTCTTGATGATATGAGCACAGAAGGAACAGTTACCACATGGAAAAGAACCAGTAGTTTTATTTTTGAGCCAGGTATCAGAATGTTTGGGAGTTTCCAAGTGGCTATGAACCAGTTGGTCCCGTAGGCTCGGTCCCCTCCTAAATGTTATACTTGGGCGATCCCCTATGACAGATATCAAATCACGATCAGTTAACAACAAATGCCAATGTTTATGTAAGATTCCCAGGGGTGTATCCATCATATGGGCCTATGCAACATATATGCTCTGATTGTACTCTCTGGTTGGTCGAGGTAAGTAAAGACCTATCTGTAGACCGAGCTTGTTTATATGCTTTCTTAAGATGTTGTCTGGGGTACCCCCGTTGTCTGAATCTTTCAAATAGTTTCTTACTTTCCTTCTCAAATTTGCCTTCTTCTGAACAGTTTCGACGTGCCCGCAAATATTGCCCTACCAGTATACTAGATTTCAGGCGATCTGGATGTCAGCTTTGTCAGTGTAATAGGGAATTGGCAGATCTTGGTTTACGGTATATTTGTGTCTGGATCTTCAACTCATCATCTATATATATATATATATGGAGCAAAACAGTGAAGCAGAAAAAGACGGCAGCTCACCATAGAATTCAACGCAAGCTTCTTTATTGACCAGCATGTGCAGGTTACAAAACTTGAACTGCAGGTGCTCTACCCCAAAACCGCACGGTGCGGTTTTGGGGTAGAGCACCTGCACTTCAAGTTTTGTAACCTGCACACGCTGGTCAATAAAGAAGCTTGCGTTGAATTCTATGGTGAGCTGCCGTTGTTTTCTGCTTCACTGTTTTGCTGCATATGGACACTCGAACTTTGTACAGTCTGTGCACCACCAGTTTAACAAGCGCCAGCAGGTGACTGTGCCTTTATGACTACGTTGGGCAGAGGAAGATTGAGGTGAGGGTTGTATCCGGGAAGGAAGCAGTGCCAGCTGATATTTCTACATTGTACACATATATATATGGAGATCAAGGAAGTTGATAGATGAACCACCAACTTCACTGGTAAATACCATCCCTATACTATTAGAATTAAGTAGATGAACAAAATCAGTGAAAAAGTGAGATATCTCCATCCCAAAGAATAAGGACATCATCGATATAACGCCCCCAAAAAGTGATGTGATAAGTATACAAATTAAAATCCTGAACAAAAACAATAGTGTCCTCCCACCACCCTAAAAATAAATTAGCATATGTAGGTGGACAAGAAGACCCCATAGCAGTACCTTGTGTTTGGTGATAGAAAGTGCCATTAAATAAAAAATAGTTATGTGTAAGAATAAATTTCAATGAATCAATTACAAAAGTGTTGTGTTCTGAGAAAGTGCTTTTCGTGCTCAAAAAATGTGTAATAACGGTCAAACCCAGGCCATGTTGGATGTTGCTATATAAACTCTCAACATCCAGGCTGGCTAATATTGTGTTTAATATTGTGCTTTTAGTCCCAGCAATAACCTGCAACTTGAGGACTGTATCCTTGATATCTTTTAGATGCAACGGTAATGTCACAACAAAGGGGGCAAGTACCTTGTCGATGTGTATGCTCGCTCCTTGGGTAAGGTAGTTGTTACCTGAGACTATGGGTCGTTCGCGTACTGGTGCTGTATTTTTGTGTGTTTTGGGCAATGCATAAAACATTGCAATCGTGGGATTTGAATTGTAAATAAACTTTTGATTGTCAGTTGAAATGAATGATTGTTCCTTGGCATTAGTAAATAAAATCTTAAATTGGCCTAAATATGTCCCAGTTGGGTCTGATGGTAAGGTTTCATATTTCTCCTGATCAGAGAGGAGATCCATTACCATGGGCACACAGTCAGACCGGTCCATAATCACCACATTGCCCCCCTTATCAGAGGGCTTGATGATTATGGACTGGTTGGATCTTAATGTCTCCAAGGCTTGCTGTTCATTAGGGGTTAAGTTGGAATTGATTAGGTGTTTCTGTGGGTGAATAGCCTCCACATCCGCCGTAGTCTGAGCTACAAATGTCTCTATATTGGCAAATTGAGAAAATAGTGGGTTCACAAAGGACCTGGGCTTCAAGTCAGTATACGGTGCCTCAAAGCCCACTGCCCCACCCTCATTTTCCAACAAAAGTTCATGAAGCACGTCTTGCCTCCTCATCTCTTCCCAATTGTGCCCTGGAGTCCGTGTCCACCTGTAAGTGCCATTTCCGTAAGGCTAGCTTACAGGCAAACAGGTTAATGTATTTAATTCATGTGAAACTATCAAATTTAGGTAATGGTGTAAATGAAAGACCTTTAGAGAGGAGTCCGCATGCAGGTGCAGTATAACTATGGAGTGCGGCTGAGAAATAAAGTCTGTGCGCACGCGCAAAGGTGCATCAGGTGACTAGATCACATGACCGAAACAACGGCGCAGTAAGATGATGATCGGGGATGACGTGATCCACAGCACCGATGTGCAGGAACTGATTGGGCCACAGAATAGAAGGTAAGAGATCAATGCATCTTCCTATTGGTCACATGTCACAACACAGGTGGGTGGTAGTTCACCTGTCAGCTAATTATAACATCACTTACCTAGGGCATATAAGGCCAAACAGGACATGAGGACGGGTGTTTGCCTGTCAATCCTCCTGAGGACGGTGCTGTTGCACCGAAACTAGTAGAGGGAGGCAAATTGATTGATTTTAATTTGCAGTACAGCTACCACAGTTTGGACTGGGGACTGCAGACCCTGATACGTTTATACAGGTGGATTTATCCCTAATATTGATACTTATATCTGGGGCTTATATCTGGGTTTTGGTGTGCTTATTCCATAATGGACATCGCAGTAAATGATAGGGAGAAAGGTGTTCGGGTGCAGACATTAGGCAGGGGTAGACAAACAGACGGAGGAGCGACAATTATTTCACTTTGTGTAGCGCTTCCTCTGGAGCCTAGAGGAAGCCCTACACAGTGTGAAAGATTGTCGCTCCTCCGTCTGTTTGTCTACCCCTGGCTCTTGTCTGCACCCAAACACTTCGCTCCCTATCGTGTACTGTGATGTCCATTATGGAATAAAGTTACCTCAAGACTACATTTCAGTGATCCATATTTTCCGTTATCTCTTTGGTGAAGACATTACTGATTAAAATTGGCCTCATCGGCTGGCAGGGCGTACATCACTGAAACGACATGTTCATCCACAAGGAGATAATCCCTGTCCCTTTCAGTGATCACGACTAACACCAAACCTTCAGCCAAGACATCACACAATTCTTGTTTACATTTAAAGGTATGATCAGAATTCAATCTTGTATATACCGATGTATCAGACAACATCTCCTGGATTTGGGTAATGTACATATCCTTATTCATAACAGTGACCATGCCACCTTTATCAGACATAAAAGTTCAGTTAGAGCCTTTTGTTCCCTAAAGGATAAACTGTCAGACACTCTGGCTACACCAGATATACTATCACCCATAGCAACAAGATCTCACTCAATGGCATTTTGAAAAAGTTCCACACCTTCAGTTCTGGAGGTTATTGGGTAGAAATGTAGATTTTTGTGAATTAATTCACTCTGTTCCTCCTCATTTCGACCCAACTCTTGCAGATTACAAATGGTGAGCTATTCCAAAAATTATAATTTTTGATGTTGATTATAAATACTTTGCTGTGCTTGAAACATCTCACCTCCAGCTTCACCACTATCATAATTAGCATTGAAAAAGTGCCGTTTAATGGTGAGGTTGCGAACAAAACTATTTATTTGCCAAACACATTTAAACAATTCACAGGCGAAAAATTCAAACCTTTAGAGAGCATTGAAATCTGATCTGCAGTTAAAGTTAGACAAATTAGACAAATTTAGGACCCTTTGTGTTTTGGAACCTGGCTCCCAATTTTTTTGATTATTAAACCCCTAGGAATGATGTCCTTAGAGATATAATTTGTCAATGTGGTGCAATCCCACCAAATTTTAGTCTCCTGTAATTAAAGTTTTTCCAAATTATGCATCAACACCCTCAAGTTAACTTGGTTCAGTTCCTGCATGCCCGAAACAGAAAAAAAGTTGCCAGCTTTCTGTGTGCTCGAAACACACGATGTTTGAGTAGCCGATTTTACATCTATTGCGTGCTGTCATATTTCCAATAAAGCTGCATTCGTTTGACGTGCTGGATCATCACTTTGATACGTTTTCCAAATTGTATCTCAGGCTATACATCGTAAGAAAGTGGTCTGGCCTCTAGAGAGGCCAAGACCTTACATGCAGAAATAAGGTAAATTAGAAACCTTTACAAGATGCTAAACTTGCCTAGCAGCTCAAACAGAATGCCTACTATAAAGGGGTTATCCAGCATTACAAAAACAGAGCTTATTTCTTTCAATAACTACATCACATTTGTTTGCAGGTTGGGTGTGGTTTTCCAGTTCAGTTCCACTGCAGTGAATGGAGTAAAGTTGTAATACCACACACAACCTGCACACTGGCATGGTGCCGTTTTTATGAAGAAATTAGCTCTGTTCTTCTACTCCTGAATAACCTTGACTCCTTAGTCTATTTAGATTTATTTCTTCTTCCTTCTCTGATATAGAAACAGCATAATTTCTTAAAAGATCTCCATGTAATATCATGTCCCCCTTTTCCTTCTTTACTCCAGAATATACATGGGTTGTCCCAAGGAAAAAAATATATTTTTATAAAATAGTCATACTTAAAAATAACAAAGCAAAAACAAGCATTCCTCACAATACTGATCCCCTGCCATACCGAGGCTCACAGTGTCCTGCTGATTTCCATTTCTAAACTTACAGAAAATACATACTCAGCAAATCACTGGCAGCAGATTCCAAATGTGGATGGTCTCATTTGGGATCTATATAGTGGGGTCAGAATTTCCCTCTTCCTACTGGTTACACCTCTAGGTATGCAGCCAGGCATTTGACTTGCTTTTCCCCACTGCCTGGCTGTACAGTTCACTAATTTTAGACTGCCAGTGATCATTATCTCAAAAATCGTTAACACAGAACTGCTGATATAACATTCAAACTTGGTTTTTAGATCTTCTTTTTCAGCAAAGTTACTGCAAAAAAAAAAAACAAGAATGGAATAAAAAAAGTGTAGTAGACAATGGAAGTCTATACGATGGTATCTAGTAAAAAACAAGTTATAATGTAAACATATAGGGTGACAGGAATGTTAACAGTTTTTCTTTGCCAAAGGACAGTGAATTGCAACTGATTCTAAAAAAAAATAATCACATTCAGGACATCAGACATAGACTCTGTTAAGAGTATACGTTGAAAGCTTTTTTCTAGGGACAGTGAATTGCAACTTAATCTAAAAGATTGCATACAGGGCATCAGACATAGCCTTAAAAGTACAGGTTGAAAGCTTTTTTTCTAGGAAATACATTTAAGTTCAACTCCCACATAAAATCAGGCTAATAAACTAGACACACAGCATACAAGCAGGAATTGGAATGGAATGTTTTAATGAAATTTAAACGGCCAAGATATTAACAGGGCTTAAAAAGTACTTCTATGGAAAACTGCATTGTTGAACCACATGTAAAACAAGAAAAGGTGGATAAGGCAAATGCTGTTTATTTTTACCAACATACATATTATTTACCTTATTCATATTTTTAGTAAAGTCTGAACACTAGTACAATGCCTTTCTTTTAACTTTTTTTTAAACAGTTAAAAAAAAAAAGAAAAAAAGTTTCCTGCTCTGTCAACAGACACATACATTATGTCATACTGTTCACATTACTTAAGTCACAGAATTTTTAACGTGTTCACACTACACACAAAGATAGATGAAGAGAAATTCCTGCACATGTCTTATACAGGTGTATGCGGTAACAGTCTTCCATTACCATAGGATGAAGAATACTGTATGTGCTTGCTGTCATGTTACAATGTATCCTGAGACTATATTTAGAGCAAAATAAGCTTAAAGTGGTTTATGAGTTAAAAAAAACACAATCTTTCCTGTTCTAAATACAGCTATGGGCTTGTCCTTTGGGGGGGGGGGGGGGGGGGAGGACTCCACTTTATCTCAATTGACTTGAATGGGGATAGGTTGCTACACCAACCACAAACTATTGGCAGAAGTGGCACTGTTTCTGTAAGAAGACAGCTTTATTTTTTTAAACTCATACATCCCCCTCTTAAGAAAGGAAGATTTTAGGAACAAGTATGTTTATATGAATAAGATAAACATTGAAAACTATAACTAGAGACATTATATTTATTAGCAGAAATCCAGTGCAGAACACAGAAAACATGTTCTTCCACAGTCCCTCCTAAGGTTAACCTGTACTTATTTGCTTCTTCAATAGCATTAAGATCAGAGCCTTGAGTTCTGTAAACCATGAAGTGTCCTGGTCATGTTCAAAACTTATTTAAGAAGCAATTTCGTCCAATAACAAATACTATTAGTCTTGTTTTTTGCCTTCCTCCACGGTTTGCTTTGTGTCTTTCAGAAAGTAGGCTGGGTTTTGAATACATCGGTAAGCCAGTAGTTGCATCCCCAAGGTGTACAAAACATTTAGTATCATGAACTCCCACCATGATTCTTCAGGGACACGATAAGTATATGGCGTTCGATGGTAGATTGAAGATCCAATGTGTGCAAACTGAGACTGTGAAGAGAAAATTTTAGATGAATAATTTCTACATTTCCATTGTGTTTGTTGAGTACTGGGTGTAAAATTATTTTCTTAAGCAAGTTAATTGGGGGACAAAGAAACATTAGCTATAGGTCACTGCTAGAGATGAGCGAACTTACAGTAAATTCGATTTGTCACGAACGTCTCGGCTCGGCAGCTGATGACTTTTCATGCGTAAATTAGTTCAGCCTTCAGGTGCTCCGGTGGGCTGGAAAAGGTGGATACATTCCTAGGAAAGAGTCTCCTAGGACTGTATCCACCTTTTCCAGCCCACTGGAGCACCGGAAAGCTGAACTAATTTATGCAGGAAAAGTCATCAACTGCCGAGCCGAGAAGTTCATGACGAATCGAATTTACTGTAAGTTCGCTCATCTCTAGTCACTGCCACTAGGAGGCTGACACTAAGCAAAGAGGAATGATGGCTCCCTCAACTAAACTATACCTTTCCTGCAGGCACTGAGTTTGAACAGTATGTGTACAAGCAGTAAATGAAACAGAATTTTGAAAAATAACTGAATTCTAAAGGTAAAAACATCAGGATCCAAAAAAAGAAAAATGGTCTAAATAAGAAAACTAAACAAAAAAAACATGGATGGGGCCTGTTTTCCCAAATCAACTTGATGTGAAAAGGATTTTACATGGGTACACAGGCATCTTGGGATGTCCCAAAGCAGTTACCAGGGGAAGCAACAACAAAGCAATGGTATTTGCCTTATCCACCATGGTCTGCAATACCATACAACCAAGAGAAGCAAGTGGTTTTGTAAATGCTTACAACCTATAAAACTTGATAATGGTGTGAAGGTGAAGGCCTTAAAGGGGTACTACTCCCCTTCTTATGCCCTATCCTTTGGACCCCCCCCCCCCCCAAGAGTGACTCCCCAATGTTCTAACAATTTTTTTTCAGAACGTTGGGTTTGAGCAGCCGTGGTCGTGACATCTCGCCCCTCCAATCATGTCTATGGGACGTGGTTTGGCGGCTGTGGTTGCTCGTCACGCCCCCTCCCATAGACATGAATGGAGGGGATGTGGCGTGACATCACAACCACGGCTGCCTGAACCTAGCGGCCGGACCCCTGCGATGAGACATCTTATCCCCTATCCTTTGGATAGGGGATAAGATGTCCAGGAGCGGAGTACCCCATTCAAGGCACACAATCAACGAAGCCTCCCTCTTATCTGGTAGAATGTGAAATTATACAGAAAAGGGTTCATTACTCTTATCATAGTATGCCCTGCCAATGGCAAACAAACAATCGTAGCCTTGGACCCTCTGGAACAATAAAAAGGGAATACAAAATGCATTAAAGGTGTTGAGAGGAAAAAAGATCCATGTTGCCTAAACATAATTGAGCACTGCGGGGCTAATCAACTTCATCTGATGATGTAGGAGTGTGTCCAGCCTTCTCCAGCTCTGTTTTCACCAGTGCTCTGTGATCATAACAAGAATCCAACTATAACTGTATTTTTAGCAAGAATGACTACGGCATTTGAATACTGAAGTTAGTCCATGCGTTTATTCATAAAAGGAGCTGCTTTAGCACGGGAGGTGGTGGAATAACGCAACGACAACCATTTCTCAGCGGCTGCTGCGAGATGTCGGATCGCAGGGAGTCCGGCATTCTTGGTGAAACTACAGTTATAATTGAGATTGTGTAGAGGATGTACTGTAGGATGGGATGGAGATGGATAGAAAGAGTGCAAGCTGGAACGAGAAAATCACCTTGGAGAGGAAAAACAAGAATGCAAAAATCATTACTTTGTCCTGTTGAAGGATCAGGAAAGGAAAGCAATCAGACATGGTTGCCAGTTTAGATACCCTCCAGATTGAGATTGCCACACGGAAGGCCACTTCCTAAGTCAGAAGAGCAAAATCTTCTGCATATGTATGCATCCTTTATGTCCACCAAAGAGAGAAGTGCCTCTCTTGTCTTGCCTTGAAAGTGGATCATGATTTGAGACACTCCATGCGGAAGTGAAGGATGTGATCCTAGAAAACTGATCTGTTTTTTTTGGGTACCACAGAATGTTGGTATAAAAAGATCAAAACCTTTAATCTGGTGGTAAGGGAATGGTCACCCCTTTAAAGGATAGCTCCCACCATCCCTTTTTTCTTTTTTCTGTCTCTGCCTATTGCCCATCTATCCCTAACCCCCTACCTGCCTTTAGTTTTTTTTTTTACATATTAAAAATGCCTTTTGTCTGCCTGGTAGTGTGCTCACTACAAGGCAGACTTCCCCAGCAGGCACGACGTCACTGATGCCTGCTGGGGGGGGTACATTTCCGCCCTTAGTTCACCTATACAGGGTGCCTCCAACTGTTTCCCCACTACAACTCCCAGCTTGCCCTGACATCTATTGGCTGTCAGGACATGCTGGGAGTTGTATTGGGGAAACAACTGGAGGCATACTGTATTGGTGAACACCGTATCTGTGATGGCCGCACATCCCGCTCCCTGCCGCACAGCCCGCAACCCCCCCGGCCCCGTAACAGCGCTCCACTCAACCCACTTCCCCCGCCCCCCGTAGTTCACCCATTCAGTGTACCCCCTCCCCGCTGCCAAGCCCGCAACCCGCCCCGCCGCTCAACCCGTGCCGCTCAACCCACTCCCCCTCCCCACCCCCCTTAGTTCACCTATTCAGTGTCCCTCCAGCTGTTTCCCCACTACAACTCCCAGCTTGCCCTGATATCTATTGGCTGTCAGGGTATGCTGGGAATTGTAGTGGTGAAACTGTAGGCATACTGTACAGGTGAACACGCAACTCCCCCGGCATAATATTTTACCTTGTCCCCCGGAGCCGGGGCCGGCGTGCGAGGCCAGGGAGCCTGCGTGTATCCTCTTCCTTCAAAGCGCTCGCTCCCGCCTGTCTGATTGACAGGTAGGGAGCGAGAGCAGCCTGACTGAATTTGGACCGATGCCCGGCCGGGATCGGTCCTAATTCAAGCGTGACATAACGCCAGGCTGCAGCCGGCCACTAGGAGGGAGACCCCTAGGTGCCGGTTTTTAAATGGAAATTAAACAATTTTAATGGGAAAAAAAATAATAAGAATATATTAGAGATAAGTTGTAGTACATAAGTACTACAACATATCAAAAAAAAAAATTTGGTGACAGTGCACATTTAAATAAACTTCAATGCCTGAAAAAAAGGTGGAGCTTTGGATGGAAAACTGAAAGAAGCAATTGGGAGAAATGCTGTAAAATCCAATACTGTAGTATAAAGAGCCTATCTCACAGATCAGGGTTTTAGATATGGGGAAAGCCTGAAATTATGAAGAGTATGGAGTTTGATTACCACCCAAGCAAATGGATGGAAGCCTTCCCTTTAGGTTGAAGTGGTCCTGTCAGTGACCTGTTTGGAAAACCGAGGACAAGGACACAAGGAGGATGAGGCTTGAAAATGCTTTGGTCCTGTCTGGGTAGGATGCCTAGGGGAGCGAGGGTTTGTAAAGCTGCAAAAGCATCTGCTCCAGGTCTGAGGTAAATGAGGGCTCTTGTCATCTGTTTATATATAGTGTTAAAGAAATCAATGAATTTCTTCCATATTGCCTGAGTTTAATATCAAGTTGATGTTTAAAGTACAATGAAAGATTAAAATTTTGCTTTATCATGGAAATTTTGCTTACAAATGTACAACACCCAGAACGAATTGCCCCCCACCATGCCCAGCGATCCCAATATGGAGTCAAGATAAGAAGACCATACGACGTGGATGTGTTATCTGTGGATTGGATGAAACATCACTATGGACAATTTACACTATAAAGACAGTGCTGTTATCTGATGGTGGGCCCCAGCAGAATTGTGACAAAATGCTACATGTATGCAACTGCATTGAAAACTTGCTTAATTAACTTCTTAATAATAATCTCTTTAATTTGTTCCAGCCGTTTCACATTGCCTTTATCTTCTACAATAGTCTCATCCAAACAAGTTACAAAAACATGGCAAACTGCAAAAAAAGTAGAGCTGTCAAAGACTGCTTAGAAGTTGTGTCTGCCAAACAGCACTTGAGCCAAGGCAATTTGCGGGTGGTTACGGTGGGATATGGGTTACTGAGGCATGGCATATAGGTCTCCTTGTGTCTAATGAAGACTTACAAAAGGCATGAGTTGGGATAACAGGGCTTGTGCAATTTTTTTTCCCAACCCTTCTAAATGATAACATGTTGAACTTTGCAAGCCCTTTCATATGTAGCCTCTGCTTACGCATACAGATGTAAAATGTGGCTCAGTTCTGACTATTCCTACTCATGGGAAGAGCTGGCAATAGAGGGGACTGAAATAAGGGATTGGTATTTGTCTTGGCTAGACAAAAAAATATAGGATCTACTGATTGCAACTAGACAACTAGGGGTTAATTTAGGGACATGACTCGAACCATAAGGAGTAGGTGACTGTGCAGTAAGATCTCTCATTCTAGGATCATATTACCAGGGAGGGAGGGGGAGGTTGTGCGCTGGAGTTGTGTGATACAGTTACAGTGGTCCCCCGACATACGGTGACCCAGACATACGATGGTATGTTGAAGGCAGGCAGCATAAACATACGATGCTTCTGTGTCTCGGGGCAATTGTAAAAACGGCTATCCGGCAGCACTGACTGCTTCAGCTACCGCCGGATAGCCATTTAATGTGCCCCATGTGCCCCACTCAATGATACTCACATGTCCCCGCCGCTCCGGCCCATCATTGCTGCTGCCGCAGCCCTGCGCCGTCGCTCTCTCCGTCATCCTCATACTACGGCGACGTAGTGATATGGCATCAGAGGAGCAGTGTACTGACCGGCCGGAGCGGCAGGGACACGTGAGTATGAATCCCTCAACATACGATAGTTTCAACAAACGATTGTTCACCTGGAACCAATTACCATCGTATCTTGAGGGACCTCTGTATACACATATGTACATTACTCTCATGTATTGCTCTATAGAGCTCTATCACCAGAATTGGGAGTTGGCAGACCGGAGGCGAAATAGAATATAGTGGAAGGGGGTGTGGCCAATCGGAGCTGCAGGGTGTGACATCCCCACAACTGGCTCCTAGTCACTCCCCACAGTGCTGACTGGTTCTGCCCCCTTTCAATATATTCTATTAAGCCTCATGCTCAGCAGGCATTAATAGACTACAGTGAAGGGCTTAAGGCCAAGAGGCAGTGTGGGGAGTGACTGGGAAGTAGTTACTGGTGAGTCACAACCCCTACCCCCTCCTTTTTAGATTGAGAACCGAAGAATCGGTTCACGAATCGGTTAATTTCAGTGAGTCACTTGAAATGAACCGATTCACTTCAGTGATCCGGCCTTTCCATCACTACTGGGCATATTCTGATTGAAAAAGGTAAAACCTTACATACGTACTTAGAGTGACAAAGTGGTGAAAGGAAAAGACCCTGCATGCTTAATTTAGAGAGTGTTCCAAACTGCTCCAATATACCTGTCCTTCATACTGCTCAAATTGGAAATCCACTCAGACCTGCAGTCTCCTATACCTTGGGGAGACCACCCAGCATCTAGGAGACTGCATTATTAGACACAAGTCTACAATCAGGTGTAATAATTTGTTTTTGCCCATACCACATCTTATAAAAAGGGGGCGCAATATTCAACTGAAATGCCACATTGTTGATACATTTCTCTATTGGGTCTTTTTGATTCACAAGCTAGGTACACTGTAACCAAAAGGCACAAATTGTGATTACGAATTGACACAATTAACTTATTAACCCCTTAAGGACCAATGACGTTCCACAACGTCATGGCCTTTTCCGGTCTCTGCTGCTCGCCGGGCAGAGATCGGAACCGGGTGCCTGCTGAAATCCTTCAGCATGCATCCAGGGCAAACGCCGAGGGGGGCCATGTAGGCCCCCCATGTCGGCGATCGCCGCAAATCGCAAGGGAAATCGCCCTTGCGATCTGCGGCGATACCGGGCTGATCGGGTCTCTGGGACCCGACCACCCGGTAATTTTGCATGATCCCGGCTGTCACAGACAGCCAGGACCATGCTGGAGCCTAGGAGCGAGGTGGCAAGCCTGCCACCTCCTCCGATCCCCTGCGATCCGTCGGTTAACTAACCGACCAATCGCATGAGGGGGGGCGGTTACTTCCTCCCGGCCCCTTGAAGTCCGGAGAGGACGGGAGGAAGACCGGAGGACGCGGTGGGGGACGGGGGAGTGCTGGGGACCGGCCCCGGTACTTACCTCGTCCCTGAAGACCCGGATCCAGACGGCAGCAGCGGCGACAGGTGAGTTGATCTTCAGCCGCGGTCGGGCCCTTTACAGCAATGCACGTCGCCGTAAAGCGACATGCATTGCTGTAATGGGACCCTGTATACTACAACTCCCAGCATGCCCAGACAGCCCTTGGCGTCTGGGCATGCTGGGAGTTGTAATTTTGCAACATCTGGAGGTCCACAGTTTGGAGACCACTGTGCCCTTCCAGATGTTGCAAAACTACACATCCTCAGCATGCCCTTACTGTCCAGGCATGCTGGGAGTTGTAGTTCTGTAACATCTGGCCCTTCAGATGTTGCAGAACTACAACTCCCAGCATGCCTGGACAGTTTTGGCATACTGGGAGTTGTAGTTTTGCAACATCTCGGAGGGCACAGATTGGGAACCACTGTATTAGTGGTCTGCAAACTGTAGTCCTCCAGATGTTGCAAAACTACAACTCCAAGCATGCTGGGAGTTGTAGTTCGGCAACATCTGGCTCTAAAGATGTTGCCGAACTACTACTCCCAGCATGCCTGAGAATGTTTGGGAGTTGTGGTTTTGCAACATCTGGAGGCACACTGGTTGGGAAACATTGTCTGTTTCCTAACTCAGTGTTTCCCAACCCGTGTGCCTCCAGCTGTTGCAAAACTAGAACTACCAGCATGCACTGATGGACTGTGCATGCTGGGAGTTGTGGTTTTGCAACAGCTGGAGGTCCCCCCCCCCTGTGAATGTACAGGGTATATTCACATGGGCAGGGGGCTTACAGTGAGTATCAGGCTGCAAGTTTACGATGCAGCAAATTTTGCGAGGCAGCTAAAACTCGCTGTAACCCCCCGCCCGTGTGACTGTACCCTAAAAACACTACACTACACTACCACAAAATAAAATAAAAAGTAAAAAAAACACTACATATACACATACCCCTACACAGCCCCCCTCCCCTCCCCAATAAAAATGAAAGCGTCTGATACGCCACTGTTTCCAAAATGGAGCCTCCAGCTGTTGCAAAACAACAACTCCCAGTATTGCCGGACAGCCGTTGACTGTCCAGGCATGCTGGGAGTTTTGCAACAGCTGGAGGCACCCTGTTTGGGAATCACTGGTGTAGAATACCCCTATGTCCACCCTTATGCAAATCCCTAATTCAGGCCTCAAATGCGCATGGCGCTCTCACTTTGGAGCCCTGTCGTATTTCATGCAACAGTTTAGGGTCACATATGGCGTATCGCCGTGCTCGGGAGAAATTGCCTAACAAATTTTGGGGGGCTTTTTCTCCTTTCACCCCTTATGAAAAGGTGAAGTTGGGGTCTACACCAGCATGTTAGTGTAAAAGAAATTTTTTTTTACACTAACATGCTGGTGTTGCCCCATACTTTTCATTTTGACAAGAGGTAAAAGGGAAAAACGCCCCCCAGAATTTGTAATGCAATTTTTCCCAACTACAGAGATACCCCATATATGGGCGCAAAGTGCTCTGGGGGCGCACAACAAGGCCCAGAAGGGAGAGTGCGCCATGTACATTTGAGGTGATTTGCATAGGGCTGGCTGATTGTTACAGCGGTTTTGACAAACGCAAAAAAAAAACAAACCCACATGTGACCCCATTTCGGAAACTACACCCCTTACGGAATGTAATGAGGGGTGCAGTGAGAATTTACCCCCCACTGGTGTCTGACAGATCTTTGGAACAGTGGGCTGTGCAAATTAAAGATTTTGTACAGCCCACTGTTCCAAAGATCTGACAGACACCAGTGGGGGGTAAATGCTCACTGTACCCCTTGTTACGTTCCTTCTTTTTTTTTACGTATGCAAAAGTCGTGAAACCCCTGTGGGGTATAAAGGCTCACTTTATTCCTTGTTACGTTCCTCAAGGGGTCTAGTTTCCAAAATGGTATGCCATGTGGGTATTTTTTGCTGTCCTGGCACCATAGGGGCTTCCTAAATGCGACATGCCCCCGAGCAAAATTTGCTCTTAAAAAGCCAAATATGACTCCTTCTCTTCTGAGCATTGTAGTTTGCCCGTAGTGCACTTCAGGTCAACTTATGGGGTACCTCCATACTCAGAAGAGATGGGGTTACAAATTTTGGGGGGTATTTTCTGCTATTAACCCTTGAATAAATGTGAAATTTGGGGGGAAACACACATTTTAGTGACATTTTTTAAACATTTTTTTTACATATGTAAAAGTCGTGAAACACCTGTGGGGTATTAAGGCTCACTTTATTGCTTGTTATGTTCCTCAAGGGGTCTAGTTTCCAAAATGGTATGCCATGTGGGTATTTTTTCCTGTTCTGGCACCATAGGGGCTTCCTAAATGCAACATGCCCCCCAAAAACCATTTCAGAAAAACGTACTCTCCAAAATCCCCTCGTCGCTCCTTCGCTTCTGAGCCCTCTACTGCGCCCGCCGAACAATTTACATAGACATATGAGGTATGTGCTTACTCGAGAGAAATTGGGCTACAAATATAAGTATACATTTTCTCCTTTTACCCCTTGTAAAAATTCAAAAATTGGGTCTACAAGAACATGCAAGTGTAAAAAATGAAGATTGTGAATTTTCTCCTTCACTTTGCTGCTATTCCTGTGAAACACCTAAAGGGTTAAAACGCTGACTGAATGTCATTTTTAATACTTTTGGGGGGTGCAGTTTTTATAATGGGGTCATTTATGGGGTATTTCTGAGATGAAGACCCTTCAAATCCACTTCAAACCTGAACTGGTCCCTGAAAAATTGTGATTTTGGAAATTTTGTGAAAAATTGGAAAATTGCTGCTGGACTTTGAAGCCCTCTGGTGTCTTCCAAAAGTAAAAACTCGAAAATTTTATGATGCAAACATAAAGTGGACATATTGTATATGTGAATAAAAAAAATTATTTGGAATATCCATTTTCCTTACAAGCAGAGAGCTTCAAAGTTCGAAAAATGCAAAATTTTCAATTTTTTCATCAAATTTTTGAATTTTTCGCCAAGAAATGATGCATGTATCGACAAAATTTTACCAATAACATAAAGTAGAATATGTCACAAAAAAAAACAATCTCGGAATCAGAATGATGGGTAAAAGCGTCTTAGAGTTATTAATGCTTAAAGTGACAGTGGTCAGATGTTCAAAAAACGCTCTGGTCCTAAGGTGTAAAATGGCCTGGTCCTTAAGGGGTTAAGGACCGAGCCCTTTTTCACCTTAAGGACCGGAGCGTTTTTTGCACATCTGACCACTGTCACTTTAAACATTTATAACTCTGGAATGCTTTTAGTTATCATTCTGATTCCGAGATTGTTTTTTCGTGACATATTCTACTTTAACGTAGTGATAAAATTTTATGGTAACTTGCATCCTTTCTTGGTGAAAAATCCCCAAATTTGATGAAAAAAATGAAAATTTTGCATTTTTCTAACTTTGAAGCTCTCTGCTTGTAAGGAAAATGGATATTCAAAATAATTTTTTTTGGGGTTCACATATACAATATGTCTACTTTATGTTTGCATCATAAAATTTATGAGTTTTTACTTTTGGAAGACACCAGAGGGCTTCAAAGTTCAGCAGCAATTTTGAAATTTTTCACAAAATTTTCAAACTCGCTATTTTTCATGGACCAGTTCAGGTTTGAAGTGGATTTGAAGGGTCTTCATATTAGAAATACCCCATAAAAGACCCCATTATAAAAACTACACCCCCCAAAGTATTCAAAATGACATTCAGTAAGTGTATTAACCCTTTAGGTGTTTCACAGGAATAGCAGCAAAGTGAAGGAGAAAATTCAAAATCTTCATTTTTTACACTCGCATGTTCTTGTAGACCCAATTTTTGAATACAGAAATGTAGGTGCACTACTGTGGTAGATGTATACAATGTCATTGGCTAATCCCTCAACACTGATGTTAAAATTGAGACATTCGCCAGTGTATCCTTATATGAAGGACACACCAGAGCCCGCACACCAACGCCAAGGTTTCTCAGATGGCACGGGACCTAACGCTAACCTACCTGTGCGTAATAAGCAAAAACCAGGGGCCAGTGGGCAATTACAGCAGCACTAGGTCGACATGTAGCCTGCTCCCAGTTCCCTCCAGCGTGACTAAGCACACATACAATGGAAGGGGGAAGAGAGGCTACAAGCCCCACCCAAGTTGGCTGATATAGGTGCATGGCCTCGCAGGTGCAACCCTAATGCTGCCTGGAAAATGTTCAAGGCGCATTAACATATGGAGTTTACACACCTCCACGTATAAATTTACAAACAACAACAAAAAACGTGGTCTCAAATGGCTGGAGGTGCTCAACCCCAAATGCAGTTGTGCATATATACTGGGGGAGCAGATCCTGCCCTTGTAGTCCGTTGCTAGGGGCGATCCCCAGCATAAAAATGCATACAATGGAGGATGCCTGCAGCGGACTACAAGTGCCACAATAGAATCCTACACCAGATAAACGGTGTGGATGTGTAATTTTTGAATTTTTGCAAGGGGTAAAAAGGAGAACATTTTTACTTGTATTTGAAACCCAATTTCTCTCGAGTAAGGACATACCTCATATGTCTATGTTAATTGTTCAGCGGGCGCAGTAGAGGGCTCAGAAGGGAAGGAGCGACAAATGTTTTTTGGGGGGCATGTCACCTTTAGGAAGCCCCTATGGTGCCAGGACAGCAAAAAAAAAAACACATGGCATACCATTTTGGAAACTAGACCCCTCAGGGAACGTAACAAGGGGTAAAGTGAACCTTAATACCCCACAGGTGTTTCACGACTTTTGCATATGTAAAAAAAAGAATTTTTTTTTACCTAAAATGCTTGGTTTCCCAAAAATTTTACATTTTTAAAAAGGGTAATAGCAGAAAATACCCCCCAAAATTTTAAACCCAATTTCTCCCGATTCAGAAAACACCCCATATGGGGGTGAAAAGTGCTCTGCTGGCGCACTACAGGTGTCAGAAGAGAAGGAGTCACATTTGGCTTTTTGAAAGCAAATTTTGCTCTGGGGGCATGCCGCATTTAGGAAGCCCCTATGGTGCCAGAACAGCAAAAAAAAAAACACATGGCATACCATTTTGGAAACTAGACCCCTCGGGGAACGTAACAAGGGGTAATGTGAACCTTAATACCCTACAGGTGTTTCACGACTTTTGCATATGTGAAAAAAAATTTTTTTTTTTTACCTAAAATGCTTGGTTTCCCAAAATTTTTACATTTTTAAAAAGGGTAATAGCAGAAAACACCCCCCAAAATTTGAAGCCCAATTTCTCCCGATTCAGAAAACACCCCATATGGGGGTGAAAAGTGCTCTGCTGGCGCACTACAGGTCTCAGAAGAGAAGGAGTCACATTTGGCTTTTTGAAAGCAAATTTTGCTCTGGGGGCATGCATTTAGGAAGCCCCTATGGTGCCAGGACAGCAAAAAAAAAAAAACACATGGCATACCATTTTGGAAACTAGATCCCTCGGGGAACGTAACAAGGGGTTAAGTGAACCTTTATACCCCACAGGTGTTTCATGACTTTTTTTTAAAAAGGGTAATAGCAGAAAATACCCCCCAAAATTTGAAGCCCAATTTCTCCCGAGTATGGCGATACCCCATATGTGGCCCTAAACTGTTGCTTTGAAATACGACAGGGCTCCAAAGTGAGAGCGCCATGCGCATTTGAGGCCTAAATTAGGGATTGCATAGGGGTGGACATAGGGGAATTCTACGCCAGTGATTCCCAAACAGGGGGCCTCCAGCTGTTGTAAAACTCCCAGCATGCCTAGACAGTCAGTGGCTATCTGGCAATACTGGGAGTAGTTGTTTTGCAACAGCTGGAGGCTCCGTTTTGGAAACAGTGGCGTACAGACGTTTTTCATTTTTATTGGGGAGGGGGGCTGTGTAGGGGTATGTGTATATGTAGTGTTTTTTACTTTTTATTTTGTGTTAGTGTAGTGTTTTTAGGGTACAGTCGCACGGGCAGGGGGGTTCACAGTAGTTTCTCGCTGGCAGCTTGAGCTGCAGCAGAAAATTTGCCGCAGCTCAAACTTGCAGCCGGATACTTACTGTAATCCTCCGCCCATGTGAGTGTACCCTGTACGTTCACATTGGGGGGGGGGGGGGGGGGGGGGGAACATCCAGCTGTTGCAAAACTACAACTCCCAGCATGTACGGTCTATCAGTGCATGCTGGGAGTTGTAGTTTTGCAACAGCTGGAGACACACAGGTTGTGAAACACCGAGTTTGGTAACAAACTCAGTGTTTTGCAACCAGTGTGCCTTCAGCTGTTGCAAAAGCTACAACCCCCAGTATGTACGGACAGCGGAAGGGCATGCTGGGTCTTGTAGTTATGCAACAGCCGGAGGCATACTACATTGGCTGGGGATGCTGGGGATTGTAGTTATGCAACAGCTGGAGACACACTGGTTTGCTACTTAACTCAGTGTGCCTTCAACTGTTGCAAAACTACAACTCTCAGCAGTCACCGACAGCCAACGGGCATGCTGGGAGTTGTAGTTATGCAACCACCAGATGCACCACTACAACTCCCAGCATGCACTTTAGCTGATTGTGCAAGCTGGGAGTTGTAGTTATACAACAGCTGAAGGTACACTTTTCCATAGAAAGAATGTGCCTCCAGCTGTTGCAAAACTACAAGACCCAGCATGCCCATAAGGGCATGCTGGGAGTTGTGGTGGTCTGCCTCCTGCTGTTGCATAACTACAGCTCCCAGCATGCCCTTGTTGCATGCTGGGAGCTGTTGCTAAGCAACAGCAGGAGGCTGTCACTCACCCCCTGCTGCTGCTTCACGATGCCGCCGCACAGGTCAGTCCCTCACCGCCGCCGCCGCTCCTGGGGCCCCGATCCCAACAGGGACACCGGGGATCGGGGTCCCCAGCACCCGGGGTCTTCTGCCCGCACCCGCTCACATCCTCCGGAAGAGGGGCGGAGCGGGTAGCGGGAGTGACACCCGCAGCAGGCGCCCTGATTGGTCGGCCGGTAATCCGGCCGACGAATCAGGGCGATCGTGAGGTGGCACCAGTGCCACCTCACCCCTGCAGGCTCTGGCTGTTCGGGGCCGTCTCTGACGGCCCCGATCAGCCAGTAATTCTGGGTCATCGGGTCACTGAAGACCCGATTGACCCGGAATCCGAAGCAGATCGCTGGACTGAATTGTCCAGCCATCTGCGGCAATCGCCGACATGGGGGGACATAATGACCCCCTGGGCGATATGCCGGGATGCCTGCTGAACGATTTCAGCAGGCATCCGGCCCCGGCTCCCCTCCGGCTAGCGATGGGGGCCGGAAATGCTCAGGGCGTATCCATACGCCCTCGGTCCTTAAGGACTTTGAAACGGGGGCGTATGGATACGCCCTATGTCCTTAACCCCTTAACGACGCAGGACGTATATTTACGTCCTGCGCCGGCTCCCGCGATATGAAGCGGGATCGCGCCGCGATCCCGCATCATATCGCGTCGGTCCCGGCGCTAATCAACGGCCGGGACCCGCGGCTAATATCACACATCGCCGATCGCGGCGATGTGCGGTATTAACCCTTTAGAAGCGGCGGTCAAAGCTGACCGCCGCTTCTAAAGTGAAAGTGAAAGTGACCCGGCTGCTCAGTCGGGCTGTTCGGGACCGCCGCGGTGAAATCGCGGCGTCCCGAACAGCTGATCGGACACCGGGAGGGCTCTTACCTGCCTCCCCGGTGTCCGATCGACGAATGACTGCTCCGTGCCTGAGATCCAGGCAGGAGCAGTCAAGCGCCGATAATGCTGATCACAGGCGTGTTAATGCACGCCAGTGATCAGCATTAGAGATCAGTGTGTGCAGTGTTATAGGTCCCTATGGGACCTATAACACTGCAAAAAAAATGTAGAAAAAAAGTGTTAATAAAGGTCATTTAACCCCTTCCCTAATAAAAGTTTGAATCACCCCCCTTTTCCCATAAAAAAAATAAAACAGTGTAAAAAAAATTAAAAATAAACATATGTGGTATCGCCGCGTGCGTAAATGTCCGAACTATAAAAATATATCATTAATTAAGCCGTACGGTCAATGGCGTACGCGCAAAAAAAATCCAAAGTCCAAAAAAGCGTATTTTGGTCACTTTTTATATCATTAAAAAATGAATAAAAAGTGATCAAAAAGTCCGATCAAAACAAAAATCATACCGATAAAAACTTCAGATCACGGCGCAAAAAATGAGTCCTCATACCACCCCATACGTGGAAAAATAAAAAAGTTATAGGGGTCAGAAGATGACATTTTTAAACGTATAAATTTTCCTGCATGTAGTTATGATTTTTTCCAGAAGTGCGACAAAATCAAACCTATATAAGTAGGGTATCATTTTAACCGTATGGACCTACAGAATAATGATAAGGTGTAATTTTTACCGAAATATGCACTGCGTAGAAACGAAAGCCCCCAAAAGTTACAAAATGGCGTATTTTTTTCGATTTTGTCGCACAATGATTTTTTTTTCCGTTTCGCCGTGCATTTTTGGGTAAAATGACTAATGTCACTGCAAAGTAGAATTGGCGACGCAAAAAATAAGCCATAATATGGATTTTTAGGTGGAAAATTAAAAGGGTTATGATTTTTAAAAGGTAAGGAGGAAAAAACGAAAGTGCAAAAACGGAAAAACCCTGAGTCCTTAAGGGGTTAAGGGGTTAAAGGGGTACTCTAGTGAAAAACTTTTATTTTTTTTAATCAACTGGTGCCAGAAAGTTAAACACATTTGTAAATTACTTCTATTAAAAAATCTTAATCCTTCCAGTACTTATTAGCTGCTGAATACTACAGTGGAAATTATTTTCCGTTTGAAACACAGAGCTGTCTGCTGACATCATGAGCACAGTGCTCTCTGCTGACATCTCTGTCCATTTTAGGAACTGTCCAGAGTAGGAGAAAATCCCCATAGCAAACATATGCTGCTCTGGAAAAATTTTAATAGAAGTAATTTACAAATCTGTTTAACTTTCTGGCACCAGTTAATAAAAAAAAAAGTTTTCCACCGGAGTACCCCTTTAATGGATACCAATCTACTATTGGATACTTGTTTATTGCAGTTCATGTATTTGTTTTTTAAATTCAGCAACGTTGATCTCCGTGACATGATGGTACTGATGCAGCGAAGCTACACGTGTTTATATATGTATATATATATATATATATATATATATATATATATATATATATATATATATATATTTGACTGCTGGGAGATCAGCAAGAATAAGATAGTCAATTAGTGGTGTATGTCTATACATGAAATTAAAGGGGTATTCCAGGCAAAAACATCTTATCCCCTATCGAAAGGATAGGGGATAAGATGTCTGAACGCGGGGGGCCCACCGCTGGGACCCCCCGCGATCTCCCTGCAGCAGCCCCCATTCTATGCATAGCTGCGGCTGCAGTTTCGGAAACCGCCGGGCTTCCGAGACAGGGACGTCACGTTACGCCACGCCCCTCCATTCATGTATATGGGAGGGAGCGTTGCGGCAGTTACTCCCCCTCCCATGGAAATGAATGGAGGGGTGTGGCGTGACGTCACGTCCCCGTCTCGGAAGCCCGCGATTTCCGAAATTGCAGATGCAGCTACGCATAGAATGCGGGCTGCTGCAGGGAGATCGCGTGGGGGGTCCCAGTGGCGGGCCCCCCACGATCAGACATCTTATCTCCTATCCTTTCGATATGGGATAAGATGTTTTTGCCCGGAATACCCCTTTAATGTAGCACATATGTTTATGCCGCTGAAAAAAAAGAGGTAGCCAAAACTACAGGGTGGGCCATTTATAAAGATACACCTTAATAAAATGGGAATGGTTGGTGATATTAACTTCCTGTTTGTGGCACATTAGTATATGTGAGGGGGGGAAACTTTTCAAGATGGGTGGTGACCATGGCGGCCATTTTGAAGGCGGACATTTTGAATCCAACTTTTGTTTTTTCAATAGGAAGAGGATCATGTGACATCAAACTTATTGGGAATTTCACAAGAAAAACAACGATGTGCTTGGTTTTAAAGTAACTTTATTCTCTCATGAGTTATTTACAAGTTTCTGACCACTTATAAAATGTGTTCAATGTGCTGCCCATTGTGTTGGATTGTCAATGCAACCCTCTTCTCCCACTCTTCACACACTGATAGCAACACCGAAGGAGAAATGCTAGCACAGGCTTCCAGTATTCGTAGTTTCAGGTGCTGCACATCTCGTATCTTCACAGCATAGACAATTGCCTTCAGATGACCCCAAAGATAAAAGTCTAAGGAGGTAAGATCGGGAGACCTTGGGGGCCATTCAACTGGTCTACGACGACCAATCCACTTTCCAGGAAACTGTTCATCTAGGAATGCTCGGACCTGGCCCGTTCCCTGAGTTTTTTCCAGCAAGATGGTGCACCACCACATTAGGGGTGTCAGGTCCGAGCATTCCTAGATGAACAGTTTCCTGGAAAGTGGATTGGTCGTTGTGGGCCAATTGAATGGCCCCCAAGGTCTCCCAATCTGACACCCTTAGACTTTTATCTTTGGGGTCATCTGAAGGCAACTGTCTATGCTGTGAAGATAAGAGATGTGCAGCACCTGAAACTACGAATACTGGAAGCCTGTGCTAGGATTTCTCCTGCGGTGTTGCTATCAGTGTGTGAAGAGTGGGAGAAGAGGGTTGCATTGACAATCCAACACAATGGGCAGCACATTGAACACATTTTATAAGTGGTCAGAAACTTGTAAGTAACTCATGAAAGAATAAAGTTACGTTAAAACCAAGCACATCATTGTTTTTCTTGTGAAATTCTAAATAAGTTTGATGTGTCACATGACCCTCTTCCTATTGAAAAAACTCAAGTTCGATTCAAAATGGCCAACTTCAAAATGGCCACCATGGTCAACACCCATCTTGAAAAGTTTCCCCCCTCACATATACTAATGTGCCACAAACAGGAAGTTAATATCACCAACCATTCCCATTCTATTAAGGTATATCCATATCAATGGCCCACCCTGTAGTTTGTATTTGTTTACTTGATGCATAAATAAAAGCAAAGCAAATTGAAGTGCAGTGCAGGAGCTCCTGCTTGGGCCATGGACTTTAGGGCTGAAATCACCTTCATGGGAGGCAGACACAAGAATAAACAGCAGGGGAAACACCCCCGCTGCTCCCCCCTGCCCCGCTGCTGTCAGCCTCTCCTTTACCCTCGCCTGAAGCTGCTCTTCACGCATTGAAAGACCATCCTGAGCTCCAAGCCTTGCTCACACTTCTGCCGACTAAAACAGACATGCTGTCTCTGGCCTCCAACCTCAAAAATGCATGGAAGCAGGATTTATGCTCTGTGCTTAATGATGTCGGTCACCGGCAACAGAAAGTTACTGACCTGGAATCTTTCTGAGTCCAAGTAATGGCCCAAATGAGGGACTTACAAATGTCTATTACCACTATTGGAGCAAACATTCAATTGTATCCGGACCTATCGCTCCTTACTTTGAGGCTATGTGCTGCCCTGAAGCCTCTACTTCAGCTACTACAAAATGCCCACATCAACTACTGCTGGGGTTACCCTTTTTCCCTCACAGTTCGGTATGGATCAACAGTGGCCACCCTCCAACTCCCAAGAGATCTGCTAGAATTCCTGATGACTTTTAAACTTCTTCCGATCTCTACCAGATTGGGACCAGCATCTTGCAAACCCTTATCTCCCACCACACTCATCGCAGATTCGTGCTGGTTCATCTGGACCCCACTCAGAGATGGCGTTGTCGACTCATCTACCTCAGCAACAGAAACAGAAAACCTGAGACTTTGCTGGCGTTCCCATGCTTTCTACTCAACCCACACTCAGTGTGCTGTTGCAGTGATATGTTACCATTACCATTGAACTTATGTCTGCTAGTTACTCCCTAGTTTATTTCTCAGTTACCTCCTGTAGCTCTTATTCATCGGTCCTCGGACCGTATATATATTTACATTATGGCCATTACTTTGTGGCCATATTCTGACTAGGCCCAAGTTACCTAACCACGTTATGTTTATTGCACTTTTTGCTGTGCTTTTTGCCTACTGGTGCCCCTTCCATATTACCCCCACTAGAAAAGTTGTTGGACTGGTGCCAACGCCATTATTGGCCCTTATGGCCTCCTCTCTTAGTTCCCCTGTAGCTATTCTCTTAGGATTGATGCTTTTCATGTCTTTACTTACCCCTCTTCTCTCTGCCAGTTTTCTTTACAGGACCTCTGTATTTTCTTCTTACCTGGCTGGCGGATCGCGCGCTACCCCACGATGTCCAGACAGCAGTTAGTACTGCCCATTCCCTTTACTTGATGATGGTGGCTGATATCAATCTCGCAACCCTTATTCTGAAAGTCTCTAACACCCCAGAGAAGAGGGCTCCAATGCTCTATTCTTTTCATAAACAGAGGATTCATATCCTTTGCCTTCAGGAAGGTTTCCATAGAGTCTGGAACTTAGCATGCGTCCTTGACGCTCTGTGACACATTTCTTCAAAATCTGCATATCTGGTGGACCTTGTCAATCCATTCCCTCAAAGAGGGCGGCTCCGCATTAAGCCAACGGATGGGAATTAGCGATTTAGCAGCCAGCAGAAAGTATGGAATCAGATGTGCTTACCAGGGGTGTGATCTAAGGAGGGTAGATTCAGGAGTGCCATCTCTGGGGATAGTGGAGTCCTAGTTTTTAGAATAGAATTTATAGATTTGGAGATCTCTTTCCAATAATTATCTATTTTCAGGCAGGTACACCAGATATGTGCATGAGTCCCTATCTGTGTGTGGCACCGCCAGCACAGGTTAGAGTCAGATAGTTTATGGTTAAATAGGAATTCCGGAGTCTTATACCAACGAGACACCACCTTATAGTTTGTCTCCTGCAATCTCACACACCTGGAGGGCCCATGAGAGTTGCAGAGTACCAATTTCACATCATCCCCTGAGAGGTTTAGGCCCAGTTCCTTTGCCCAAGACTCCACGAAGTGGGGGGGGAAACTATGTGTGGATTGTATTATAGCTATACATTTAGACAGTTTGCGGTTATGTACATGCGTTTGGAGAAGTAGATTCTCAAAATTGGTCAGAGGTCTCATCGGGTCACACCTATTCAGGAATTCTCTACAACATGAAACAAAGTGAGCCACGTGCAAGAAGGAGTATCTTCTTTGGGGCAGAAGTGTGCTTAAGGTTTCAGCTGTTGGCACCCCTCCATTCTTAAACAGTTGAGACACCGGAGTATCCCGGAGCTTATCCCACATTGATAGGAAGGTAGGAGAGACCTTGTTCACGGCCGCAGGTATCAAGGTGGAGGGAAGCAAAGGAGAGAAAGGAGAGTGAGGGGAAAGAAGAATTGGAGCTAGCTCAGCCCACACAGACATAGGATCCTGATACAGCAGATGGTTGGAATCAGCTCTATATCTAATCTTGGGTGGCAGCCATAAATCCTGTAATAGGGAGTGAGAGGCAACTCCCACTGTGTCATGTGGGCACATGTGAAGCAGGGATAAGGGGGTAACTAGGTCCATCCATTTCTGCAGATGAACCGCCTTGTACACCTGTTTGACATCCGGGAGACCTACCCCCCCCCCTCGGAGCGTGGCTGTGTTAAAAGAGTGTGAGCTAGCCGCGGCCTGTTCGACCGCCAGAGATATCTCGAAAAGAGAGTCCTAACCTGATGGAAAAAGTTTGTAGGAAGAGCTATTGGTAGCATTCTCATGAGATAACTTGGGCATAACATAACATTTTATAACATTATTCCTACCTAACCAGGAGATAACGTGGTGGTCAAATTCATGGAGAAGAGTTGCGATCTCCTTCAGGAGTGGTTTGTAATTTAGTGTAAAAATGTTTGTGATATTCCTGGGGATAAACACCCCCAAATACTTAAGGGCAGAACCATTCCAGGAGAAAGCAGTCATGCTCCTCAGTTCTCGCACTAACCTATCCGTGAGGGAGATGTTCAACAGTTCCGACTTGGCCACGTTAACTTTGAAATTAGATATCAGTCTAAATTCCTCAAACAGCCGAACCAGGCAGGGCAAGTCACCTGTGGGATTAATAAGTGTGAAAAGCAGGTCATCAGCAAAGGCTAACACCTTAACTTCTCTTCCATGTGTGCAAAATCCCTTAATGTCAGCAGTCTGGCGCACCTTCTGCAATAAGGTCTCCATCACCAGCACAAATAGGGTTGAAGATAGGGGGCCGCCCTGCCTGGTTCCATTGCCAATGGAGAAAGGAGGAGAGACAGTCTTGTTCACCAGTATAGACGCTGTTGGTTCAGAGTATAAGGAGAAGAGGGCTGATATAAACTCCTGTGGGAAGTGGAATTTCGCTAGAGTAGCCTCCATAAACAACCAACTGACTGTCAAATGCCTTCTCGGCATCTACGCCGAGAAGGACTAGTGGGGAGTTTCTAGAGTGTGCTTCATGTATGCATGTGAGAAGTTTCCAGGTGTTGTTGCGGCCCTCTCTCACTGGCACAAATCCTGACTGCTCAATGCCAATCAAATGGGGAAGGAATTTTTTGATACGTAGAGAGACCGGGAGACCGTCCGGGTCCGGGCCTGGACTCTTACCAGGGGGGAATGACTTAAGGACCCTATTCACTTCCTCCTGTGTAATCGGAGAAAGCAATTCCTGGGACATGTCATGTGACAGGATAGAGAGTTGAAGGGCGGACAAGAAGTTCGTAGTAAGCAAGCGTTTATCCCGCAACTGTTCAGCAGATTCTTACCTCCCCTAAATTATACAGCGAGTGATAAAAATCCCTAAAGGACCTGGACATATCCTGTGATTTAGTGTGCAATACCCCATTAGTGTGCCTCATTGCATGAATGTGACTCTTCGCCCTTGCCTTCTTCAGGAGTGCTGACATGAGTTTCCCACCCTTGTTCCCATGTGCATATATTTTATGCCTGTAGTGTAGGTAATTTTTTTGAGGATTTCTGCTGTAGGAAAGTAAGAAGCCTCTCTCTGAGACCCCTCAGCCTGGACTGGACATCAGCCGCCTGTGTGTCCTCTCTAGTCTGGATATTTCCGTAAGCAATGCGTTTATACACTATTGTTTCTCTTTTTTAAGTTTAGCACCCCAGGAGATGAAAATCCCCCTAATATAAGACTTGTGAGCCTCCCAAACCACCGGCGCGGGGGGACCGGAGCCATCGTTAAGTTCAAAGTATAATTTCAAGTGCGAGAAAATATCCTTTTTTGCCTTGGTATCCTCTAAGATACTCTCATTAAGTCTCCACCGTGCTGGAGTACCAGGAGGGGAAGTGAGTGAAAGAGAAATGAAAAGAGGGGAGTGATCAGAGACAGTCATAGGGTCGATACCTGCAGCTGTGAGGGACGTCAATAACGACGACTGGATAAAGAAGTGGTCCAGTCGCTGATATGTGTTATGGACCGTAGAGAAGTATGTGAAATCCTTTTCAGTAGGCGCCAAGCATCTAGGAGGGATAAATCAGAAAGTTTAGACACCAGCTTAGCTATTGCTTTCATTGACAAGTGTGACCTCCCCGTAGTTGAGTCCAAACGAGGGTTAAGTGTGACGTTGAATACCCTCCCAATATGATGGGCCCTTCTGCAAATAACATAAGAGTATCTAGCGTGTTCAGCAACCAGACAATCTGGCCCTGATTTGGGGCGTACACATTTGCAATTGTATACTTAGTTCCCTGGCTCTGTATCTTTAGAAATAGATACCGCCCGTCCGTGTCACTATGAGAGTCAGTCACCTTCCAAGGGAGTGTCTTATGTAGTGCAATCGTGACGCCCTTAGAAGCTGAGGTGGGATGACTTGAATGAAACCAACGATCAAAGTGTTTAGTCGTTAACTTTGGAATCCTATCCCCCTTAAAATGGGTCTCCTGTAGTAACAAAATCTTAGCACCTCTCCTTCTAGTCACCTTCAAGATATGGTGGCGTTTATTCTGCGAATTAAAACGCCTAACATTAAATGAGAGTAAGGTAATATCTGACATATATGCTTTCAAGGTCGAACCCGAGGTGGTAGCTCGTTCGCACAGACCCCTTCAGGAGTGGATCGGGAGGGAAATGCGGGGAAGGGTGGGGAAGGAAAAGAGAGCGATAAAGAGAAGTGCAACTAACAAGAAGGAGGGAAAGGAGGGTGAAGAAGTGAATGAATACAGAAATAGGAAGTAATGACTAGAGCAAAGAACGAAATAGAAGAAGAGCAGTGAAGTATTGTATACTTCACTCGGTTAGGTGTCCTCCCTTGAACACTAAAATTGGGGAATAGAAGTGAGGATTCAGGGGGGGGAGAGGTAGACAGCAATAAACCTTAAATCCTAGCCTGTGAACACATGGGCCCAGCACCTTGCTATATGGGAGCAATGCTAGCTACACCAGCCACTAGCAGAGAAGATGAGACGGTGGATTAACAGTAAGTACTAACTGTCTATTACACTACTAGTAAGGGTGGGGGGGGGGGTAGGAGCGGAGGAAAGATAGGTAAGAAGAAAGGGTGGGAGGGGAGTGAGAAGCAAAAAGAAAAGGGTAAAAGGGAAGAGGAAAGGGGAAAGGAAAGACTGAGGGAGAAAAGGGCGTCGAGAATGGGAAGGGGACAGCTGATAGAAAGGAAAGGAGAAAGAAGGAGAGTGGAATGTCAGGAGAGCAGGGAAGTAACACGGGAGGCAGGGTATAAGTGGGAAGAAAGGGGAAATGGGGGTAATCATAGAGCGACAGTACTGCCTACTAGTTACTGGTCAGGTGTACATATGGCATATCTGGGCAACATTCAACGAAACAGCATGAAATTGTAGAACACATAGTAACTGACAACTTAGAGGAGAACCCATACAGAGGAGGGCTCAGGGCTGTCCTGTCACCGGGAGTCCATCTCAACACATGGGTACTGCAGAGCATCCAAGCAAAGGCCTGTAATTCCCCAGGTCCCCAAAGAAACAAATAAAACAGGCCTCAGAAAGGACCCCGATGGAGCACAATAAGGGGGGACAGTCACTAACCCGCATAGAGACAAGAACACAGTCACCATCCCCCCAGCCCGGGTACCGTACAGAACATGGGGAGAGCTGCTCAACTCTGCGGCGGTGGTCCCTTAACCGGCGTCTTCTTCTGTTTATGCTCCTTCTTATTCGTGTGCAGCTTCCAATCTTCCGTTCTCAGCAGAGGTGGTAGTAGAGGCATGTCAGTGATCGGCAACCAAGTGGAGATCTCTAATGGCGGGATATCCAAGGCAGCCCACATCGCAGGAAGGTCCCCCGGCTCCCTCACGATCATTCTACTGCCGTTCATGTTAATCGAGACCCCGAAAGGAAACAACCAGGCGTAGTTAATGTTCCGGTCCCGGAGCTTTTCAAGAAGCGGCTTGAGGAGTCTGCGCTTGGCCAAGGTGGTCGGAGAAATGTCCTGGTATAGGGCAATCTCCACTTCACTGTACAGCAGAGGTCTGTGCTCCCTGGCCACTTGTAGAAAGGCCGCTGTATCCACATATGAGAGGAGGCCACAGATCACATCTCAAGGTGGCTCAGATGGCTTAGGTTTGGGTCTCAGTGCACGGTGAATGTGCTCAATAGTTATCTGTGCAGCTCTTTCCGAGCCCAGGAGAGTCTGGAAGATTTCCATGGCTACCCCCCGCAGCCCACGATTCTGGCAGACCTTTAAATCGAACATTTCTCCTATTCTGGCAGACCTTTAAATCGAACATTTAAATCGAACATTTCGAACAAATCGAAATGTTAAATCGAACATTTCTCCTATTCTCCTGGTCTTCAATCAGGGAGAGCGCGTTGTTAACATGGGCCACCAGGCTGTGTTGTCTAGTTGCTAACACATCAGAGTGCGCCGCTACCCCGGTACATACTGCCTCCGTCCTGTAGCCGATGGAGTGGACCTCTGATTTTATTTCAGCCAGGACTGCAATTACTGGCTTGAGGGCGTCTGACAGAGTCTTACACAGAAATTGCTTGAGAAAGCGTTGTGTGACAACAGCAGGGGCAGCTCCGTCCTCGTCATCCCCTGAGTCCTCTGCGTCTTCATATGATTGTAGTGGAGACGCTGTCGGCGACATCTTGGCCGCTCTGGCCGGGGAACCCGCGGCTTTCTTTTTGAGAAATTTGTCCATGTCTGCCTGATTTTTAGTCGGGCCAGGTGGGTCTCCAGGCTCAGTATAGAATGAATCCACGACCTATTTTGCCCATTTTTCCGCTGAAAAGGATGAAATAAAAGGCGCTGGTAGCGTGTGTGGAGGAGAGCGGCAAGCTCAAACTTCCATCTCAGTCTGTGCCTAGGCTCCGCCCTCCTGTTTTGTTTCATTTCTATTCTTGTTGTTTAGGCTACTCTATTTCCATTCTTTGTTGTCTTTTTATCCTCCACTTTGTTTTCCTATCTTTGCTTCTATTTACTGTTTCTTTCTGTGCTGAAAACTACAAATCCCATCATGCCTCATGCCTTGCTGGTTTGGGGCGGCTTTTTTTTGTTTGTTCCGCCTTTTACCCACCCTACTATTTTCCCGGGTCGGCCCCCTTATACACAGCACACTAATATAATCAGCCCTGGTTGGGATACACTGGCATACATACACAAAAGGGACTACAACTCCAAGCATGTGTCATTCAGGAGTCTTCAGTCTGTGGTATAACACCAGCATGCTGCCTCTGTAGTCTCCTGGGGGTTGTAGTTCACCACGACTCTATAGGGCATACACCAGTGTTTCCCAACCAGGGTGCCTCCAGGTGTTTCAAAACTACTACTACCAGCATGCCCAAAGGCTGTCAGGTCATGGTGGGAGTTGTAGTTTTACAACAGCTGGAGGCACACTGGTTTGGAAACACTGGTGTAACTTGATGTGTATGCTGAATAGGCTAGGACAGTGTTTCCCAACCAGTGTGCCTCCAGCTGTCAAGGCATGCTGGGAGTTGTAGTTTTGCCACAGCTGGAGGCACACTGGTTTGTAAACACTAGCATACACACACATAACAGGGGCTACAACTCCCAGCATGTGTAATTCAGGAGTCGTTCCCCCCCACCTCCTTCACACACAGAAATCATCCCCAGTCCGAGATTTATTCCCCTGCAGTCTATACATCCCCAGCCCATGCACTTTGTCATCCTCCCCTTCAGATAACACTCTTATCTTCCCTGTCTTCTTTCAGTGACACCCAGGGCGATCTGTTTATTAGTACAGGAACTACTACTCCCATCATGGAACAGTGTGTTTACTAACTAAAAAAAAAGTAAAATAAAATGAAAAACACACACACACTACATTTTTATTATTGTCGGCTACATTTTTTAGTGCCCTGCCCGCCCACATAAATTGACGCCTGTTTAAAAATTAATAAAAATTTTTGTTTAAAAATATATAAATTCCGTTAAATAATTTTTTTCCCATCACTACTGCATGCTTTTTTTTTGCTCTGTACTCCGGCTGGCCACTCACTCACTCACTCATTCATATTTCCCACTGAGAGCGGCGATTGGCTGCCACCATCCGGAGTACAGAGCAGAGATGCGAGCGCTGTATAGAGCTGCTCCACATCTCTGCTATATTATGGACAATTGCATCGGGTGTCAGGAGTGACACCCAGGGTGATCTGTTTATTAGTACAGGAACTACTACTCCCATCATGGAACAGTGTGTTCCATGCTAGGAGTAGTGGTACTAACTAAAAAAAATGTAAAAAAAGTGAAAAACACACACATTTTGAAAAAAACGTCAAAGGGCTCAAAAATGCAATTTCCACTCAAAGGCAAAAAACGCCAGAAAAAACACAAGAAAAAAAATGCCAAATACAGGAAAATGCTGTGGCTTTTTTCTGGCGTTTTTTTCTTGTTTTTTTTGGGCCACAAAAAAAAACAAGTCGAAACTTATCCTCAAAGGTAAAGAGGGACCAATAAAGTAATGCAAGCAGAAGCAGCTTTAGGAAACAGTTAACATGTTGAGAAATTTGACTTAAAGTTCTGGGGCTTTAGACTTTCTACAACTAAAAAAAAGGGATAAAGTAGTTGTGCAGTTATAAAGCAGAAGTACAGAAAGGCTCAAGGTACTACAGGGCACCACACATAGAGAAGGGTGCCTCCAAGGGCTAGGCCTACCCAGATATAGTGTTGTATGTTAAATTGCTTTTGGAATCAGGCAAACAAAGGAGTAGCTTGGAGGAGAATTCCGAAGAACTATGGCAAAGCATTATGGGGAACTGGCCTCTGCTCAGCAACTTAAGGTGACAGTGGCTGTATAAATAAAAACAAAAATGCTGGGAAGACTGGAGGATGAGCAACAAAAGGCATGCTAAGTGATCACAGGCTCAGAGATCAAAGGAGGCGCGTCATGAACCTGGAAAGACTGTGGGCTGATGATCTCCAGCCTAGTGAGCAGTGAAGCCGGGGTTTAAATTTTTAGCCGTAGCAGATAGGCCAGGTAGCAGTAGTGAAACTGGGGTTTAAATGTACTGTACAGATAGGCCAAGTCTGTAGCATCATCAATGGTGCCACCAGCTCCTTTCAGGGGTGGAGCAGAAAGAAGTGGAAAGGACCAGGGCAAGCAGCCACTTTAAACACGAATACTTACATAAGGTAGTTATACTCCCTTCATCGGTTCCCTTATCTCCAGCCCTCCCGTCAGATCAGCAGGGCCACCCCTTCAGTGTAGCACTCATTAGTGAGTGGTAGCAATGTTAAGGGGCAGGCAGGAACCTGTGTAATCCATTAGCTGGTAGGCTGAGGAGTGTTTTCTTTAAGTAAGCTCCCAACAGCACAGAGGACGTAACACTGTTCACCCTGCTTAAATATGGATGGGGAGTATAACAAGCAGATTACATCATCCCCATTTCCCACCTAGAGGGAATAACTAGAAAAATAAAGTAACATAATAAAAAGAGTAGAATCAAATCCTGCAGGAGGGGTATAGTCTTGGGTATAAGATATATAGGTATAGGGTATAGGAGTTAAAGGAATATTCTAATTTGATCAAATAATCCTGTATCCATAGGATAGGGTATAATTTGTTTACTGGTGGAGGTGCAATTGATAAGCCCCCAGTCAAACTCTAAGGGAATAACTTAATAAAATGAGAATAATCCTTTAACATTCTGATTTGCATAGTGTCAGCTACCTAGTGTTATACTCAAGCTGCCTGTGTCCATCAATGACACAGAGAAATTTAGTCAATGTTTCTCTAACATTCCTAATCTTTGTCTCCATTGGTTTCAGCTGTCAAGGGAGCATTGGGAGGTCCCCATACAAACAACTTGGTTGACCAGTTCCACTTAAAATGGCAGTATTGGCCAATACATGTCTAAAATGTTTGGGGAATTTTTTGAATGCACTAAAAAGCTTAACATACCTGAGCTACAGCACCAGCATAGACAACTGCCCAGTCCAACATCCAAGTGCAGCCAGGAAACAGCAGAGCATAGATTGACACACACAGAAATGGAAGGAGGTAGAACATGTTTACCAACATCTGGTAAGAAGAAAATGCTGTAAGTTTTTTCTTTATTGCAATTTTGTATGGTGTGTTGAGAAATACATTTAAAAAAACTTCCTGACCATTATGGATGTTTTCACATTGCACTGTGCAGTGTCCATAGGAGGTATTTTCCCAAAATATACCTCACATAGCTATGATATATGCCACTTAGTGGAATCTGTTATACAATGCATTTGAAACATTTTTAGACCCTTTCACTCTTTTCACATTATGTTGTGACCTTGGGCTAAAATAAAAAACAAAATTCTAGTTTCCCCCCATCATTCAGCACTCAATATCCCATAATCACAAGGTGAACACTGAATTTTAGAAACTATTGTAAATTTAATAAAAAGAAAAAACTAAAATTTCACTTGGACATAAGTATTCAGACCCTTTGCCATGACACTTGAAATTTAGCTCCAATACCCTCTCATTTCTCGTCATCATCTGAGATGTTTTTACACCTTCATTGGAGTCTCCTGTGGTAAATTGAAGTGATTGGACATGATTTGGAAAGACACACCCCCTGTCTATATAAGATCTCATGACTGACAATGCATATCAGAGCAAAAACCAAGCAATAAAGTAGAAAGAACTGCCTATAGAGCTCAGAGACAGGATTGTGTGAAGACACCAATTTGGAGAAGGGTAACAAACATTTCTGTGGCAATTCTGTGGCCTCCATAATTCCTAAATGAAACCTTGTATCAACCAGGATTCTTCCTTGAATTGGCTATGCCACCAAACTAAGTAATCAAGGGCCTTGGTAAGAGAAGTGACCAAGAACCCAATGGGCCCTCTGGGAGAATGCCAGAGATCCTGTGTGCATACTGGAGAAACTTTAGGAAAGTCAACCAGCACTGCAGCATCCACAAATGTAAGCTTTATGGCAGAATGGCCAGAAAAAAAAGACACATAAAAGCCAACCTGGAGTTTGCAAAAATGCACCTGGAGGACTCTCAGACTGAGAAATAGCATTCTCTGGTCTGATGAAAACAACATTTAAAGGGGTATTCCAGGCAAAAACTTTTTTTTATATATCAACTGGCTCCGGAAAGTTAAACAGATTTGTAAATTACTTCTATTAAAAAATCTTAATCCTTCCAATAGTTATTAGCTTCTGAAGTTGAGTTGCTGTTTTCTGTCTAACTGCTTTCTGATGACTCACGTCCCGGGAGCTGTCCAGCTCCTATGGGGATATTCTCCCATCATGCAAGGGATATTCTCCCATCATGCACAGCTCCCCTGACATCATCATTGAGCAGTTAGACTTCAGAAGCTAATAACTATTGGAAGGATTAAGATTTTTTAATAGAAGTAATTTACAAATCTGTTTAACTTTCCGGAGCTAGTTGATTTATAAAAAAAAGTTTATGCCTTGAATACCCCTTTAAGCTTCTAACCTCATTTCTATGCGTCATGTCCAGGCGTCACCTGCCTAACCATCCCAGTGAAGCATGGTGGTGGCAACATCATGTTATGGGGGTGATTTTCAGAAGCTGGCACAGAGAGACTAGTCATGGAAAGCTGAATGGAGCAAACAGCAGATATTTTCTTTATGAAAACTTGATCCAGAGTGCTCTGGCCTTCAAAAATTCACCATCCAAAAGACAATGAACCTAAGCACACAGTTAAGACAACACAGGAGTGGCTTGGAGACAACTCTGTGAATGTCCTTGAGTGGTCCACATAGAGCCCTGACTTGAACCCAATCTTCCGTCTCGGGAAAAATGGCTGTGCACTGATCTAACCTGCGAGAATCTGAGAGGATCTACAGAAAAATGACAGAAAATTCCCAAAATAGTGGCATCATACCCAAGAAGACTGTAGTTTATAATCGCTGCTAAAGGTGATTCAACTTAGTACTGAATAATGGGTCTAAATATTTAAGTCACTGCAACATTTTAGAGTTACCTTTTAAATAAATTCAAAGATTTCTAACATTTTGTTTTCACTTTGTCATTATAGCGAGTGCAGATTGATGGTATAGTTCAGTGGAGAATGGAGGTTACTGGCCCGACCACCAGGTCAAATTCAGAAGAAAGATGAATGGCTCCAGCACCAGACATTGGTGAAAGATGCTATAAAAAACAGTCCATCTTTATTAAACAATTTCACAGCCATAAGAAAGGTCCTGAAACATGTTGTCTGGCATTTTGTGTGCACAACTATGGTTTTAGTTATTTAAAGGGGGAGATTTATCAAAACATGGGCAAAGGAAAAGTTGCCCAGTTACCCTTAGCAACCAATCAGATTGCTTCTTTCATTTTGCAGAAGCATTGTTAAAAATGAAAGAAGCGTGCTGATTGGTTGCTATGGGCAACTTTCCTCTGGACAGGTTTCGATAAATCTCCCCAAAAGTTTTTACTAGCATGTTATACCAATGGTGTTGGAGCCACTCATCTTTCTTGTAAATACATTAAATAAAGAGGACTAAGGGGCCATTTATACCATGATTTATACCTGTGTTGTCGATATACATTGACAAATTGGCAAAAAGGTTTGCTGCCGCATACATGCTCCAGGTAAGCCAAAGCTGGCTTCAAATGTAGTATTTTGGTCAGTTTTTGATCTCCAGTTTGGTAAGCTATTTTAGGCAAAGCGTGAAGTGAAAGTGAAGATAAAATTTAAAACTAAAATATTTGCACCTTTTTATGTCTTTTGAGGGTCCTAGTTTTGGCAAAAAAAAATTCTGACAAAATCATTCTCCAAAATGAGGCTCAATCAAATACTAACCAAAATACTTGATATGAACCCAGACTCATAGGGGGAGATTTATCATTGCTTTAAGAGCATTTTTTTTTTGTCTATGTTCAGGCGCAGTTCAGGCGCAAGCCGCATATTTTGAGACTTTTATGCACCTTTTGATATAGACAGTTTCACTCTTTTTGCCTACACGTAGAACTTTTTCTTTTTGACCATGCAGTGGTCACTTATTTATCATTTGCGACTTTTGTCAAAAGTCGCTATTTTGTGCGCAAAGGTACTTTTTTAGGCGCAAAGCTACACCACCTACCAGTAGGCGTGAGAATAATTTCTACCTTCCACAATTCAACCTTTAACCCCTTGTGGATGACAGCATCCCACTCCCCTTCTATGACATGTGCTCAGGAGCTGAGCGTGGGTCATAGCTGGGTGGTCCTGGTGGCTATCTGCCACCAGGACCCATCTCTAATGCCAGAAATCGCCGATCAAGCTCAGCTTTAACCCCTTGGACACTGCAATCAAATTTGATTGTAGCATCTAAAATGCAAGTAAAAATGTCCAGGCAGCTCTGTGAAAGTAAGTAAAAACACCTAACCTGCCAAATTTAGGACCCGGGAAAGTGTCTACTTCCCTCCCTCACAAGTGTCTTGAAAAAGTGTATGTGGTACAGCTTTTCCCACCACCGCAGAGCTGCGCAAAATTCATCATCCTGCTGCACCTTCTTGATAAATAAGATGCACGCTAGTCAAACCCACCACCCAAATAAACGTGGGAAAATAGCTCTACCGTAGACATTTTTTGATAAATCTGGGCCATAGTGGCTACATGTGGAACATTTCCCGCACAGATACTTTGTCTGAGCAGGACTCAAAAGGCGCAGTAGACCACGCTTTTAATATTCAATATAAATATATTTCTACATTTCATGTATAAACTGCAGGTCAGAATTGGCTTTTATCTGGAAATAAGGGCCACCAAGATGCTGACCATATGGAGGAAAGAATGCACTGGTGATTCATGATCAATGATACACTAACCAGAGTATGAGCACGTGAGAGGCTAATTATTTAGGATATAAACCCAAAGGGGGGTAGTCGTCAAGAGTGGTGTAGGTGAACGTCTTTTTACCCCATTAATTCATGTGGTGGACACTGGGTACCTGCACCAGATTTATTACATGGTGCTGATCACATTTCTTACTTCAGTACACCACTTTGTATGGTGCCTGCTCTGCGACTTTTTGTGCAACTTTTTATCCCGTGCTCCATATTCTGCGACTTTTTAATAATGCTGTTTGCAGTCAGTTTCGTAAGCAAAGTCAGGGCTGATGTAGATTTGCGCCTAATTTAGCGTAGTTGCGACAAAAGATGCGACAAACTGAAAAGTCACATATCATGAATTCCTTACCACTGCATGATATCAACTGAAATCATGACATGGTATTTTCTTTTAGAAAAACCTTCTAAAGCAAAAGTTGCAATAAAAAGTCTCAAAACAGCATCTGAGACAAACTGTGAGACAAATGTACACCACAAAACCAGGGTAAAACCAATGATAAATTCCCCCCAAAGCGTTTAGGTCTTCATCAGACATATTTCATGAGGCAGCAATGCAGCAACAAAAAATACATTAAAGGGCTACTCCGGCCCTAACACATCTTAAGATGTCTGGTCGCGGGGGTCGTGACGCCACAATACTCCAGCCCCGCAGTCTGGGGGAGCCAGGACTATAATAATGGTATGAATGTTGTGTTCTTTATGATGGTGGCCAGTAAGCCTCCGAGCTTGACATCTAGACATGCTATTTGTGTTAGTTAGAACCGTTCCAAACTAAATTCTACTTTTCGAGTGAGAATTTCTTTATGTGCCATGTGACATCCTAACTCCGAGAGGGAGAAGAGAGAGAGAAGTGTGCAGGAGCATGACTACATGCTGCTGAGACTTTGCCTTTATGCCTCCTTACCAGGCACTTGGGCAGACAATTAAAGTTGCTTTAATGAAAATGCAGCAACAGACTAAACATACAGTCACAACAGCGGCAAGGTTCCCCTTTAATCTGTCATTTTTACAGCAAGTAACATAAACTGAACACTCACCTGAACTTTAGGATAAGCCACAGGGTCCCTTATATATGGTTCATACTGGTAGATGTAGGTAAAGCATGAGTCAGAAGGGCAGTCCAGTGCCAGCTATATTATAGCATAATAAAATATATTATCTCAGTAGGACTGAATATAATAACAATCTACAACTAAACATGGTCATAGCATGGCTCCATAATGTGTGGTAAAATATATATTCAAAATCTGTAACAATGTGACCAAAAACCAACTAGCAAGACAGCTGCAAGGTGCTCCATTCTGACCTCACCAGAATGTCTATGACCCCTAATAAAAGTTATGGAGTCACCAGTTTTTTAACTTCATAACAAACACACGATCACAGGTATAACTCAGTATAAAGTTTACCAGCTCAACATTCTGGCTTCATGAAACAACCCGGTATAAAAAGAAATTATTTCATTAGTGGTATTATTTAATGTTGAGATATGTTATGGAATGAACAAAAAATCCATGTTAGTAGTTTGATGACCCCCCTTAAGCTTTCTTTGAGGCAGAAACTTCCCTAATGATAACAATATTCTATATCAAGCTTCCACTTTCCTTGTAAAGCAGTTGACAGATCAGCTTTGCAAGATGGAGCCTTGTCATGAAATTATTCAAAATATAACTTATGAGATCTAGACTGCTGGGCATTTCATTGAGTTAATAATGCCTTTTTTATATATAGCTTTAACCCCTTAAGGACCAGGCCCATTTTGGCCTTAAGGACCAGAGCTTTTTTTTGCACATCTGACCACTGTCACTTTAAGCATTAATAACTCTGGGATGCTTTTACCCTTCATTCTGATTCAGAGACTGTTTTTTCGTGACATATTGTACTTTATGTTAGTGGTAAAATTTCGATACTTGCATCATTTCTTGGTGAAACATTCCAAAATGTAATGAAAAAAATTTAAATTTAGCATTTTTTTTAAACTTCGAAACTCTCTGCTTATAAGGAAAATGGATATTCCAAATAAATTATATATTGATTCACATATACAATATGTCTACTTTATGTTTCCATCATAAAGTTGACAAGTTTTTACTTTTGGAAGAGATCAGAGGGCTTCAAAGTTCAGCATCAATTTTCAAATTTTTCAATACATTTTCAAAATCAGGATTTTTCAGGGACCAGTTCAGTTTTGAAGTGGATTTGAGGAGCCTTCATATTAGAAATACCCCACAAATGACCCCATTATAAAAACTGCACCCCTCAAAGTATTCAGTAGCCCAGTAGAGGGCTCAGAAGAGAAGGAGTGACAATGGGATTTCGGAGAGTGAGTTTTTCTGAAATAATTTTTTGTAGGGATCGACCGATATTGATTTTTTAGGGCCGATATCGATAACCTGTGAACTTTCAGGCCGATAGCCAATAACTTATACCGATATTCCGGTATAAGTTATCAGCTATTTCTCCCCCCTCCCCCCCCCCCCAAATATCCTTGGTAAAATGTGTGTGTGCGGGTATACCCTGATAAACAGTTTCTGGCCTCGCAGGTGCTTTAAATCAATGAACTGCAGCGGCTTTTGCAGGGCCAGAGACCACCACTGGCGCCACCCGCTTCTCTCCCCCTGCCGGTCCTGAGTCCAACCACCGCCACTGCCCCATTGCCTCCCCCCCCCCCCCCCCCCCAGTTTTATAATTACCTGTTCCCGGGGTCCACGCTACTTCTGGCTCCCGGCTCCGGGGGCCGCAGCGGCAGGTTAGGGGGGGCCGCGGCGGTGGTTGGACTCAGGACAGGCAGGGGGAGAGAATTGGGCGGTGGTCTCTGGCCCCGCAAAAGCCGCCGCAGTTCATTGATTTAAAGTACCCGCATTATCGGCAAGGTAATTGCCTATACCGATAACTTCCAAAATCGTGAATATTGGCTGATAATATCGGTCAAACCGATAATCGGTCGATCCCTTGATTTTGGGGGGCATGTCACATTTAGGAAGCCCATATGGTGCCAGAACAGCAGAAAACCCCTCACATGGCATACCATTTTGGAAACTACACCCCTCAAGGCACGTAACAAGGGGTACAGTGAGCCTTAACACCCCACAGGTGTTTGACGACTTTTCGTTAAAGTGGGATGTGTAAATGAAAAAATACTTTTTTTTCACTAAAGTGCAGTTTTTTCCCAAATTTACAATTTTTACAAAGGGTAATGGGAGACAATTCCCCCCAAAATTTGTAACCCCATCTCTTCTGAGTATGGAAATACCCCATGTTAGGACGTAAAATGCTCTGCGGGCAAACTACAATGCTCAGAAGAGAAGGAGTCACATTTGGCTTTTGGAAAGCAAATGTTGCTGAAATGGTTTTTTGGGGGGCAGGTCGCATTTAGGAAGCCCCTATAGTGCCAGAACAGCAAAAAAAAAAAACACATGGCATATTATTTTGGAAACTACACCCCTCAAGGAACGTAACAAGGGGTACAGGGCACCTTAACACCTCTCATGTATTTGGCAACTTTTTGTTAAAGTTGGATGTGTAAATGAAAAAAAAAGGTTTTCACTAAAATGCATTTTTCCCCCCAAATTTTACATTTTTACAAGGGGCAATAGGAGAAAATGACCCCCAAAAGTTGTAACCCATTTCTTCTGATTATGGAAATACCCCATGTGTGGACGTAAAGTGCTCTGCTGGCGCACTACAATGCTCAGAAGAGAAGGAGTGCCATTGAGCTTTTGGAAAGAGAATTTGTTTGGAATGGAAGTCGCATTTACAAAGCCCCCCGTGGTGCCAGAACAGTGGACGCCCCCCACATGTGACTCCATTTTGGAAACTACACCCCTCACAGAATTTAATAAGGGGCGCAGTGAGTATTTACACGCGTTTGCCAGATCTTTGGAACAGTGGGCTGTGCAAATGAAAAATTTAATTTTTAATTTTCACGTACCACTGTTCCAAAAAATCTGCCAGACACCTCTGGGGTGTAAATGGTCACTGTACCCCTTATTACATTACATGAGGGGTGTAGTTTCCAAAATGGGGTCACAGTTGGGGGGGTCCATTGTTCTGGCACTATGTGGGCTTTGTAAACACACGTGGCCTTCAATTCCGGACAAATTTTCTCTCCAAAATCCCAATGACGCTCCTTCTCTTCTGAGCATTGCAGTTCGCCCGCAGAGCACTTTACATCCACGTATGGGGTATGTTCTTACTTAGAAGAAATGGGGTTACAAATTTTGCGAGGCTTTTTTCCTATTTTCCCTTGTGAAAATGAAAAATTTGGGGTAAAACCAGCATTTTAGTGAAAAAAAAATGTTTTTTTTTCATTTTCCCATCCAACTTTTATGAAAATTCGTCAAACACCTGTGGGGTGTTAAGGCTCACTATACCCCTTGTTACGTTCCGTGAGGGGTGTAGTTTCCAAAATGGGGTCACATTTGGGTATTTATTTTTTGGCGTTTATGTCAGAACCGTTGTACAATCAGCCACCCCTGTGCAAATGACCAATTTAGGCCTCAAATGTACATAGTGCGCTCTCACTCCTGAGCCTTGTTGTGCGCCCGCAGAGCATTTTACGCCCACATATGAGGTATTTCCGTACTCGGGGGAAATTGTGTTACACATTTAGTTTCCCCCCCCCCCCCCCCTTTTACCTCTTGTTAAAATAAAAAGTATGGGGCAACACCAGCATGTTAGTATAACATTTTTTTTTTTTTACACTAACAAGCTGATGTAGCCCCCAACCTTTCCTTTTCATAAGGGGTAAAAGGAGAAAAATCACCCAAAAATGTGCAGTGCAACTTCTCCCGAGTACCCCATATGTGGCCCTAAACTGTCTCCTTAAAATACGACAGGGCTCAGAAGTGAGAGAGCGCCATGTGCATTTGAGGACTAAAATTAGGGATTGCATAGGGGTGGACATAGGGGTATTCTATGCCAATGATTCCCAAACAGGGTGCCTCCAGCTGCTGATAAACTCCCAGCATGCCTGGACAGTCAGTTGCATGTCCAGAAATGCTGGGAGTTGTTGTTTTGCAACAGCTGGAGGCTCCGTTTTGGAAACACTGTCGTACAATACGTTTTTCATCTTTATTGAGAGGGGAAAGTGTAAGGGGGTGTATATGTAGGGTTTTACCCTTTATTATATGTAGTGTAGTGTTTTTAGGGTACATTTACACGGGCAGGTTTACAGTGAGTTTCCTGCTAGGAGTTTGCGCTGCGGCGAAAAATTTGCTGCAGCTCATACTTGAAGCAGGAAAACCACTGAAAACCTGTCCGAGTGAATGCACCCTGTAGAGAGCCTACAGCTGTTTCAAAACTACAACTCCCAGCAGGTACTGACAGACCGTGCATGCTGGGAGTTGTACTTCTGCAACAGCTGGAGGCACACTGGTTGGAAAACCTTCAGTTAGGTTCTGTTACCTAACTCAGTATTGCCAGTGTGCATCCAGCTGTTGCAAAACTACAACTCCCAGCATGTACTGTTCGAAGAAGGGCTTGCTGGGAGATGTAGTTTTGAAACAGCTGTAGGCTCTCTACAGGGTACATTCACTCGGACAGGTTTACAGTGGTTTTCCTGCTTCAAGTATGAGCTGCAGCAAATTTTTCAGCAGCAAATATGCAACAGCTGGAGGGAAGCAACTACAACTCCCAGCATGCCGAGGCAGCTGTTTGCTATTTGGGCATGCTGGGATTTGCAGTTATGCAACATCTGGAGGGCTACAGTTTAGAGACCAATGTACAGTGATCTCCAAACTATAGCCCTCCAGCTGTTGCAAAACTACAAATCCCAGCATGCCCAAACAGCAAACAGCTGTCTAGGCATGCTGGGAGTTGTCGTTTTGCCACATCTGGAGGGCTACAGTTTAGAGACCAATGTATAGTGGTCTCAAACTGTAGCCCTCCAGATGATGCTAGGCAACCCACCAGCTTCCGTAGGATCCAGGGGGGCAGAATGGGGAAACCGAAAGTTAACCCCCCCCCCATCTGCTATTGGCCGTCGCAACCAACACCTGTTGCCACACTCTCTCTCAATGAGCTAGATCCCACAGCTTTCTATGATCTGTAAGCACTTTCCCTTATACTTACATTTTAGACTTGTACTTGTACCAATATTTGTTTTAGAAATTCAAATTTCATCTTTATTTAAAATAAATGACATTTATTTGTTTGGGGTGTGTTTCTTGAATATGCAATGTTCGGGCAATATTGATTTGCATGAGGCATGTTTCAAGTTCAGCTGGTTGACATTGTTTTGAGTTATACCTGTGATTTTCATACTTGCTATGAAGAAAAAAGTTGGATGACTATCCTCTAAGTGTGGGGATTCTGTAATTTTTCCCAGGGATTCATTTATTTGATCAATCTATGTGTCTGTGAAGATGATGATATTGCTGAAGGCTTACAGCACAAGATGCAAACACAGCAGCAAAGAATATGCAGACCATTAGGATAAAGCATCTCTGCCTCCTTCTATAGACAGACATGCATGGACATCTCCCATAGGTGTCATGAAATAAAATCTGAGGCACCCCAGAATGTAGAATTGATGCAGATTTGTAACATAGTATAGATCAGTATGTTATTTATCTTTATGACTGATGACCACAGTAAGGGGACATTTACATGTACAGGATCTGCTGGAGATTTGATGCTGCAGATATCAATGTAACTAAATGACCGAATACAGCATCAAATCTGCACCAGATCCTGTACTTGTGAATGTATCTTTAACAATATCCTGATGTGATCATGTACAGTAATCTGTCTGCCTCATAACTCTCCAAATCTTACATCCTAAGAAAATATGTATCTATGTGGCATGATGCCATTAACACCAATATAGTGACCGCAAGTACTTTGTCAAGACTGCACACAACAGGCAACACTGCAAACATATTTATGCTTACCATGCCCCTGAAAAGAGTAAATGTAATAGCTCCTAACAGATACAAAATCAGTGCAAAATCAAGTGGGCGCTGGAAAATTCCTTCGCTGTGCGCCACTGTCACCTAAAAAAAGAACAATTTAAATGTAAAATAAAAAGACAGGTTATATTGTACATTATACTGCTGTGTAATACGATTTCTGTCAATGTTACCCTTTCAGCTGCTATTTTCGGAAAAGCATGCTTTTCTCTAAATATTCTTATTCCGGCCCAGACAGGTAGAAACAGGTAGGGAACATTTAGGATGAAAGCAGGTCGGACTTCTGTCCCATACTTCCCTGAAATACAATCACACGACTCTGAAAAAAATCACTGCAGCAGAGAGATAAGAATTCTATCACAAATGAACAAGACCAAACTCCCTCTCTTTATGTCACAGTACATCAGAAGTGACATTGACTGAGTCATGGGCCCCTAGTGAGGTTTCACTGCTGTACAATAAGGCATATACGCCCCCAGATCCACCATCTCTCATCCTGAAAGTGACAGCAGCATACGTTTGTCTCCCAGGCCACTATGACATATCTACACACAAAACATAATGACACAGTGGGGTATAGGAGACAAGTTCTCTTCCTAAGTCTTATGAAATCAAACATTACTTTCAGCAGTTTATTCTAAGCTATAAATCACTAATGTAGCTGGAGGGGGAATAATAACCACATTAATAAGATAATTAGTAGATTTACAATTTCCCAATATGTGATTGTCAAATAACTGAGTTTATGATTTACTCTGTTTTCTTAGGCTATGTTCAAACACAGTTTTTTTGAGTCTCAAAAAAAAGTCCCCTCTTTCAATTCATGCAAAATAGAATACAAGCAGTACTGCACTAATATAGGTACCTTATTTAGGAGATTACTTTCATTCTGATTCAGAGACCGTTTTTTTCGTGACACATTCTACTTTATGATAGTGGTACATTTTTATCGATACTTGCATCATTTCTTGTTGAAAAATTCCAAAATTTGATGACAAAATTTAACATTTAGCATTTTTCTAACTTTGAAGCTCTCTGCTTGTAAGGAAAATAGACATTCCAAATAAATTAGATTTTGATTAACAAATACAATATGTCTACTTTATGTTTGCATCATAAAGTTGACATGTTTTTACTTTTGGAAGACACCAGAGGGCTTCAAAGTTAAGCAGCAATTTTCCAATTTTTCACAATTTTCTAAATCGGAATTTTTCATGGGCCAGTTCAGGTTTGAAGTGGATTTGAAGGGCCTTCATATTAGAAATAACCCATAAATGACCCATTATAAAAACTGCACCCCTCAAAGTATTCAAAATGACATTCAGTAAGTGTGTTAACCCTTTAGGTGTTTCACAGGAATAGCAGCAAAGTGAAGGAGAAAATTCAAAATCTTTATTTTTTACACTCGCATGTTCTTGTAGACCCAGTTTTTGAATTTTTACAAGGGGTAAAAGGAGAAAAGTCCTCTTGAGTAAGGAAATACCTCATATGCGTATGTCAAGTGTTCGGTGGACACAGTAGAGGGCTCAGAAGGGAAGGAGCGACAGTGGGATTTTGGACAGTGAGTTTTTCTGAAATGGTTTTTGGGAGGCATGTCACATTTAGGAAGCCCCTATTTTGCCAGAACAGCAGAAAACCCCACACATGGCATACCACTTTGGAAACTACACCCTTCAAGGCACGTAACAACAGGTCCAGTGAGCCTTAACACCCCACAGGTGTTTGATGACTTTTTGTTAAAGTTGGATGTGTAAATAAAAAAATATATATTTTCAGTAAAATGCTGGTTTTACCCAAATTTTACATTTTTACAAGGGTAATATCAGAAAATGACCCCCAAGATTTGTAACCCCATTTCTTCTGGAAATACCCCATGTGTAGACATCAAGTCCACTGTGGGCGAACTACAATGCTCAGAAGAGAAGGAGCGCCACTGAGCTTTTGGAAAGAGAATTTGTTTGGAATGGAAGTCAGGGGCCATGTGCATTTACAAAGCCCCCCGTGGTGCCAGAACAGTGGACCCCCAACATGTGACCCCATTTTGGAAACTACACCCCTCACAGAGTTTAATAAGGGGTGCAGTGAGTATTTAAACCCCACTGGCGTTTGACAGATCTTTGGAACAGTGGGCTGGGCAAATCAAAAATTAAAATGTTTTATTTTCATGGGCCACTGTTACAAAAATCTGTCAGACACCTGTGTGGCTTAAATGCTCACTGCACCCCTTATTACATTCCGTGAGGGGTGTAGTTTCCAAAATGGGGTCACATGTGGGGGGTCCATTGTTCTGGCACTATGGGAGCTTTGTAAACACACGTGGCCTTCAATTCCGGACAAATTTTCTCTCCAAAATCCCAATGGCGCTCCTTCTCTTCTGAGCATTGTAGGGCGCTAGCAGAGCACTTTACATTCACATATGGGGTATGGTCTTACTCGGAAGAAATGGGGTTACAAATATTGGGGGGGATTTTTTCCTATTTTCCCTTATATAAAAATGAAAAATTTAGGGTAACACCAGCATTTTAGTGAAAAATTTTTTTTTTCATTTTCCCATCCACCTTTAATGAAAATTCTTCAAACACCTGTGGGGTGTTAAGGCTCACTATACTCCTTGTTATGTTCCTTGAGGGGTGTAGTTTCCAAAATGGGGTCGCATGTGGGTATTTAGTTTTTTGCGTTTATGTCAGAACTGCTGAAAAATCAGCCACCCCTGTGCAAATCCCCAATTTAGGCCTCAAATGTACATAGTGCGCTCTCACTCCTGAGCCTTGTTGTGCGTCTGCAGAGCATTTTACGTCCACATATGGAGTATTTCCGTACTCAGGAGAAATTGCGTTTTTTGGGGGGTCTTTTTCCCTTTTACAGTTTGTGAAAATAAAAAGTATGGGGCAACACCAGCATGTTAGTGTAAAAATTTATAAGGTGTAGCCCCCAACATTTCCTTTTCATAAGGAGTAAAAGGAGGAAAAAGCCCCCCAATATTTGTAGTGCAATTACTCCCAAATACGGAAATACCTCATATGTGGCCCTAAACGGTTTCCTTGAAATACGACAGGGCTCTGAAGTGAGAGAGCGGCATGCACATTTGAGGACTAAATTAGGGATTGCATAGGGGTGGACATAGGGGTATTCTATGCCAGTGATTCACATACAGGGTGCCTCCAGCTGTTGCTAAACTCCCAGCATGCCTGGACAGTCAGTACCTGTCCAGAAATGCTGGGAGTTGTTGTTTTGCAACAGCTGTAGGCACCATTTTGGAAACACTGCCATACAATACGTTTTTCATTTTTATTGGGGGGGACAGTGTAAGGCAGTGTATATGTAGTGTTTTACCCTTTATTTTGTGTTAGTGTAGTGTTACACGGGGGGGGGGGGGGGGGTTCGGGGTGGTACATTAACACGGGGGAGTTTCCCGCTAGGAGTTTGTGCTGCGGCGAAAAATTTGACGTGGCTCAAACTTGAAGCAGAAAACTCACTGTAAACCCGCCCGTGTGAATGTACATTCACATGTGGAGCAAACCTCCAGCTGTTTCAAAACTACAACTCCCAGCATGTACTGACAGACCGTGCATGCTGGGAGGTGTACTTTTGCTACAGCTGGAGGCACATTGGTTGGAAAACCTTCAGTTAGGCTCTGTTACCTAACTCCGTATTTTCCAACCAGTGTGCCTCTAGCTGTTGCAAAACTACAACTCCCAGCATGTACTGATCGCCAAAGGGCATTCTGGGAGATGTAGTTATGCAACAGCTGGAGGTACGCAACTACAACTTCCAGCATGCCAAGACAGCCTTTTGCGGTTTGGGCATGCTGGGATTTGCAGTTTTGCAACATCTGGAGGGCTACAGTTTAAAGCCCACTGCACAGTGATCTCCAAACTGTAGCCCTATAGCTGTTGCAAAACTACAAATCCCAGCATGCCCACACAGCAAACAGCTGTCTGGGCATGCTGGGAGTTGTAGTTTTGCAACATCTGGAGGGCTACAGTTTAGAGACCACTGTATAGTGGTCTCAAACTGTAGCCCTCCAGATGTTGCTAGGCAACTCATCGGCTTCCGTAGGATCCAGGGGGGCAGAATGGGGAAACCGAAAGTTAACCCCCCCGATCTGCTATTGGCCGTCGCTTCTGGACGACCAATAGCAGGGATAGGAGGGGTGGCACACCTGCCACCTCACTCCTATCCCTTCAGGGGGATCGTGGGGGTCTTAGACAACTCCGATCCCCTTTATTTTCCGGGTCACCGGAGACCCATATGACACAGAATCGCCAGCAGGGGTCTAGTGACCCCCCTGGGCATTTGCACGGGATGCCTACCGAAATTCCCACAGCCCTTGGTCCCTAAGTGGTTAAGATGCCTTGAGATCATTCCTCACCATTTCCATGATCTTTAAAACTCTACGAGGTGAGATCTTGCAAGGAGCCCCCGACTAAGGCAGATTGACAGTTATTTTGTGTTTGTTGTATTGTATTTGCGAATAATGGAACAAACTGTGTAAACGTCTCACCAAGCTGCTTGGCGGTGACCTTGTAGTCCATTTCAGCCTTGTATAGGTCTACAATCTTGCCCCTGACATTCTTGGACAGTTCTTTGGCCATCGTGGATAGTTTGGTATCTAATCTCATGTCTTCTGTGGACAGGTGCACTTCCTGTATAAAAGTCACCTGGGAGCCAGAAATCTTGCTAATTGATAGGGGATGCAAATCAATTCAAGCTTATTTGAAATGTGTTTTTCTGGATTTTCGTTTTGCTATTCTGTCTCTCACTGTTCAAATAACCCTTCTATTAAAATTATAGACTGATAATTTCTTTGTCAGTGGGCAATATAAAATCAACAGGGAATCAAATATTTATTTTCATTCACTGTATGTCTGAGATTTTACTTTAAAGCAGTTATTCCCTATTAACAGGATAAGGGATATAATCTTAAGTGCATGACAACCCCTTTAAGTCTGTGTTCACACTAATTATCATTTTCCAAAAATAAATGTCAGTAGTCATTAAGGGGTTAAAATTTTCTCCCAATTAACAATATAAAAGTTTACTAACATTGTAGGGATGAAAACAACCAGTAAAAGGGAACCAGTTACATTTCAAATGCAGTCCAATATGCAGACATCATGTTCTAGAGCAGAAGAATAAATAGTTTTGTGAGAAAAGATCTATGTAAAGCTCTGCTCTTTATGGGATAAGTAGTCATGTGTTCGGTGTGGTTCAGTGATTGGTTTAAAAGATGGTGATTGTGACTTACCAACCACATTCCCTGGCAAAAACACCAGCATGCTCATAACAAGTGAGCCCAGCCAGAAAAGACCCACTGTCTTGTAGTTCTTCCTGGAGAAAAGACATGAAAATAAACCCATTCATAATAAAAACTTCAAAAGTTAAAAATTATCTGGCTCACTATAACTAGTATAACACTCCCAAGCTCACCATTAATGCCCTCATACCCTAAGAGTTAAAAATAGACATAGTAAAAATAATGGGGCTCAAGGATGTGGACAATAATAAGATAAAGCAATATAAACTTATAAAAAATATTAATTAAAAAACATCCAATCAATATGTCATATATAAGCAGGACTGCACACCACAGGGCAGGACCTGACTAATTCAATCAGTTAGACAGTAAACAATAATGTATAGTTAAATAATAAACGCCTTGCAGTACAAAATTTCAGATCCGTATAGGATACTAATGTCCTGGATAATAATCAAAATGTGATCTTGCAATAGTACAACCCTCAATCACATAAGCTAGTTTGTATCATACGCTCTAAAAATGTCATAGCAGTCTCCTCACTGTTTAAATAACAATACACAGGAGCATACTCGTCATCCCATTGATGTAATAAAGTGTTGCGTGTATATAGTGCACTAAACAGCTCACCCGACCCACCTGCTACAGGACTCACGGCTAGTGCCCCCAGCCCCCAAGTACAGCCGCTGCCCATGTCCTTCACAGACCGCCTGTGGGGCGAGCAAACAGGATCCTGCCGCTATGCCGATGACATTTGTCCGATGCAGAAGTGGCTGGTACATGTCTATTCAGACAATGCTTTAGATGTCCGAAAGCTAGAGTATCCACCAGATTAGCGTAGTGATGGTAGTATACAGGATGGAGTGCTGTTTGTGTGGCATTCTAGGGTTGGAGTGTTTGAAAAGCAAGCTGGAAAACCAGGTTTGGAGCTTTTGACAAGCAAGCTGGAAAGCCAGGTTTGCATAAAATCGGGGAAAGGCGTTCATAAATAAAATATACTGTCCGCATCTGAAATCCAAACGCAGTGTGAATAGTAATGATGTCAGACACAGAAAAGCAGTGAGGTATAAGTTTTTGTATTCTGATTGTTTATTGTCACTGAAGAAAGGACCTAAGGCAGTCCTGAAATGCATCTGATATCATTACTATTCACACTGCGTTTGGATTTCAGATACGGACAGTATATTTTATTTATGAACGAATTTCCCTAATTTTATCCAAACCTGGTTTTCCAGCTTGCTTTTCAAACACTCCAACCCTAGAATGCCACACTAACAGCACTCCATCATGTATACTACCATCACTACGCTAATCTGGTGGATACTCTAAAACATTGTCTAAATAGACACGTATCAGCCACTTCTGCACCGGACAAGAGTCATCGGCATAGCGGCAGGATCCTGTTTGCTCGCCCCACAGCTGGTCTGCAGAGGACACGGGCAGCGGCTGTTCTTGGGGGCTGGAGCGCTAGCATGCGGGTCCTGTAGCACGCGGGTCGGGTGAGCTGTTTAGTGTACTATAGGCACGCAACACTTTATTACATCAACGGGATGATGAATATGCTCCTTTATATCGTTGTTAAACAGTGAGGAGACTGCTCTGACATTTTTAGATACAAACTAGCTTATGTGATTGAGGTTTATTCTATTGCAAGATCACATTTTGATTATTATCCAGGACATTATTATCCAGGACAGTATTATATACGGATCCGAAATTTTGTACTGGGAGGCGTTTATTATTTAACTGTACATTGGATTGGATGTTTTTTAATTAATATTTTTAATACATTTATATTGCTTTATCTTACTTATTATTGTCTATATCCTTGAGCCCCATTATATTCATTGTTTACTACATAATAAAAACTTGCCTGGAGAAGCATGACGGTACCAAATTCATTCTGCAGTCTCCTTGGCCATACAAAAAATGATACTAGTTTAAGGGTACCTATTACTTTGAAAAACAAGTCACAGTGACATTGCAGAAGGTCTGATCGATTGGAGAATGGGTGCTCAGACCTCCACATCACTAAAATGACCAGGTAGAAGTGCTCAGCTGAGCTCATTCATTTCTATTTGGCACCGAATCCATTTAGAAAGTGACTGGAGCACTGTACAGATTTATAGAATGGTAACAGAAAGACTATAGCCTTTTTATAAATGTATTGAACACTCGCTTCCAAGTAGAGACACACAGGTACAGCACTCAGCACTTCTACCAGCTTGTTTTAGCGACTAGTAAGGGTTCGAGCACATCTGACATCTCACTATGACTATCCACAATTGTATTCCTTCCCTCAAAAAACATATACAGACATTAAGACACAAAAACGCAGTGAAAAGTATACACTTTTTCTAAGTCTATGAGTACAACGACAATACATTTCAATGTGGCTTATTTACAATTACATTTTGGAAAGACAGCAATCATCCCACCTGGAAAACCCTGTTTAAAAGCATGCCACTCCAAGAATAAACAGATAGCTTTAATGGCCAGCTAGTAATGGGAAACAGCAGGCAGACACATAATCCACCTGCAGATGCAAACGGACGACCATGTAAGGCTGGGTTCACACTACGTTTTCTCCCATACGGGAGCGCATACGGCAGGGGGGAGCTAAAACCTCGCGCTCCCGTATGCCTTCGTATGCGCTCCCGTGTGTCATTCATTTCAATGAGCCGGCCGGAGTGAAACGTTTGGTCCGGTCGGCTCATTTTTGCACCGTATGCGCTTTTTCCCTGGACCTAAAACTGTGGTCAACCTGTGGAACGTTTCACTCCGGCCGGCTCATTGAAATGAATGACACACGGGAGCGCATACGAAGGCATACGGGAGCGCGAGGTTTTAGCTCCCCCCTGCCGTATGCGCTCCCGTACGGGAGAAAACGTAGTGTGAACCCACCCTAAAACATACAGGGGGAGATTTATAAAAATCTGTCCAGAGGAAAAGTTACTGAGTTGCCCATAGCAACCAATCAGATTGCTTCAGAAGGCCTCTGAAAAATGTAACAAGCGATCTGATTGGTTGCTATGGGCAACTCAGCAACTTTTCCTCTGAATAGGTTTTGATAAATCTCTCCCACTGACTTTATAGTCCATCAGAACCGCAGACATCCTTTGCAATGGCTTTGGCTTCTCAAAGGAACAACACTCTAATATATATTGGCCTGAATAAGGCACATTAACAGAGGTTGCCCTGAAAGACCCAGGCTCTTACTATCAGGGGATTTCAAGACTGCAAGCTACAAATTTTATATATTTTGAAAGAATTAAGGCCGCAGGATTCTAAGGATTTAAGGGGAAATGACATGAAGCATTATGAGTTAAAGCAATAATTTGTCCTAATTGAACATTAGAACAATTCAGTAAGCCAAAGGAAAGCAAAATTACTGAAATTGTTCCTGTACATACCCACGAGCAATAGCTCCCAACATAAACAGGTAGAGCAAGTAATGCACAGTCCCATCCCACAGGCAAATAAGCATTCCATGTGCAGTACGGAGATATGGCTCCCCCTAATGGAAAAAAACAACATTAGCAACTCTTACTAATGACTTACTCATATTATATACCAGCTAAGTCAACACAACATTGTAAAAGGTTTACAGTACCATGTCCTTGAGATTACCGTCTAGACCAGTGGTCTTCAACCTGCGGACCTCCAGATGTTGCAAAACTACAATTCCCAGCATGCCCGGACAGCCAACGGTTGTAGTTTTGCAACATCTGGAGGTCGGCAGGTTGGAGACCACTGGTCTAGACTCTTCTCCAGATGCAGAGAACGTGTGCTCTATGTAAACTTCCCTAATGTAGTAGCTGTATATATATTTAATAAAGTAAAAAGATCATTTATTGGCGAACTGTAAGGCTAGGGGTGACATTGCATTTTTGTCTCCATTTCACTCTTTCAGTAAATTTAATTCTGCTGTATAAAAAAACAGTCAACTACTCTATTGTGTATAACACAAATGTATAGATTTTTTCCTTTATATGTGTATGAAACATATGTTAAGCAGAAACAAAAAACACAGGGTGAACCTTAGCCGAATTTAAAAAAGGAAGGCTCAGTCCACTAATATAGAAAACGTTCATAATCCATCCCTCATACTAGGACAGTATATTTCAACCAGGGTGCCTTCAGCTGTTACAAAACTACAATTCCCAGCAGGCCCAGACAGCCAACGGCTGTCTAGGCCTGCATAAAGTTGTAGTTTTGCAACAGCTGGAGGCACCCTGCTTGAAAAACACTGTACTAGGAACTAAGAATGTGCCTTTCTGAATAGTTCTAGAAAAGCCATTGCCTGCTGGTTAAAAAAAGCTACAGCCACTAACATGAGAACAGTGAGATGCTTCTATACTATTGCTGTTGCATCTTTTTTCCAACATGATGTGAAATTTTCATCTTCTAATTATACAGTCATGGCCGTAAATGTTGACACCCCTGAATTTTTTTTTAGAAAATAGCAAATTGGACAATGTCACACCAAACTCCAAAAATGGGCTGGACAAAATTATTGGCACTCTCAAAATTGTGGAAAAATAAGATTGTTTCAAGCATGTGATGCTCCTTTAAACTCACCTGGGGCAAGTAACAGGTGTGGGCAATATAAAGATCACACCTGAAAGCAGATAAAAAGGAGAGAAGTTCACTTAGTATTTGCATTGTGTGTCTGTGTGCCATACTAAGCATGGACAACAGAAAGAGAAGAGAACTGTATGAGGACTTGAGAACCAAAATTGTGGAAAAATATCAACAATGTCAAGGTTACAAGTCCATCTCCAGAGATCTAGATTTGTCCACAGTGCGCAACATTATCAAGAAGTTTGCAACCTGACACAGTCATAAAAAAGCAAGACTATATTTTGACAAAATGAACTTGAGTAAGCCAAAATCCTTCTGGGAAAACTTGCTATGGACAGATGAGACCAAGATAGAACTTTTTGGTAAAGAACATCATTCTACTGTTTACCGAAAACGGAATGAGGCCTACAAAGAAAAGAACACAGTACCTACAGTGAAATATGGTGGAGGTTCAATGAAGTTTTGGGGTTGTTTTACTGCCTCTGGCACTGGGAGTCTTGAATGTGTGGGAGGCATCATGAAATCTGAGGATTACCAACAGATTTTGGGTCGCACTGTACAGCCCAGTGTCAGAAAGCTGGGTTTACATCCGAAATCTTGGGTCTTCCAGCAGGACAATGACCCCAAACATAAGTAAAAAAAACACCCAGAAATGGATGGCAACAAAGCACTGGAGAGTTCTGAAGTGGCGAGCAATGAGTCCAGATCTATGTCCCATTGTACACCTGTGGAGAGATCTTAAAATTGCTGTAGGGAAAAGGCACCCTTCCAATAAGAGAGACCTGGAGCAGTTTGCAAAGGAAGAGTGGTCCAACATTCCGGCTGAGAGGTGTAAGAAGCTTATTGATGGTTATAAGAAGCGACTGATTTCAGTTATTTTTTCCAAAGGGTGTGCAATCAAATATTAAATTAAGGGTGCCAATAATTTCGTCCAGCCCAGTTTTGGAGTTTGGTGTGACATTATGTCCAATTTGCTTTTTTTTCCTCCCTCTTTTGGTTTAGTTCCAATTCACACAAAGGGAATAAACACATGTATAGCAAAACATGTGTTACTTCAGTCCTTTTCTGTGAGAAATACTTCATTTTCTAGAAAAATTTCAGGGGTGTCAACATTTACGGCCATGACTGTATATAAATCAAGCATTTGGATGCTTTATTTTCTTTATTATTGTTTTTACAGACGCTTTTTAGTTCTCCACCATTACTGAAGAGCTATGACCAGTGACTGCTTTATGGCAGCCTGAAATACATGCTTTCTTGTTGCCTCCTCCCTATACTTAATGCTGCAGTTCTGTTTGTTCAGGTGGGCTATTAAATATTAGCACAAAACCTAATCAGTGCTAGAAAGCTCCTTCTTTGGGAAAGAATGAAAAAGCTGATACAGCACTTACATGCAAGATATACATTGACTAGCTAAATGCACACCACAGCACATCTGTCACAGACACAGTTATTGCTTTTTAGGCAAACCAGAAAACCTATCAAGCACTTAAAGGGGTACTCCGGTGAAAACTTTTTTTTTTTTTTTAAATCAACTGGTGCTAGAAAGTTAAACAGATTTGTAACTTACTTCTTTTAAAAAATATTAATCATTCCTGTACTTATTAGCTGCTGAATACTACAGCGGAAATTATTTTCTTTTTGAAACACAGAACTGTCTGCTGACATCACGAGCACAGTGCTCTCTGCTGACATCTCTGTCCATTTTATGAACTGTCCAGAACAGCATATGTTTGCTATGGGGATTTCCTTTTACCCTGGACAGTACCTAAAATGGACAGAGATGTCAGCAGAGAGCACTGTGCTCATGATGTCAGCAGACAGCTCTGTGTTTCAAACGGAGAAGAATTTCCACTGTAGTATTCAGCAGCTAATAAGTACAGGAAGGATTAAGATTTTTTAATAGAAGTAATTTACAAATCTGTTTAACTTTCTGGCACCAGTTGATAAAAAATAAAAAAATAAAAAGTTTTTCACTGGAGTACCCCTTTAAACAGTACCATTGCATTAGAGAGCACTATTTTTTACTGGATTTTCAATTGCTGGGCACATTAGACCTACAGTATTGGTGCGATGATAGTCATGTGTAAGCCTTGTAAAAACAGTAGATATCTTATATTCCAATGTTATCGGGTACTGATATATGAAGAACAGAGCTGCATTGACCATAATGGCACAGATTTTTGATTGAAGCCTCAGAACCTGCCTTCCACACATATGGAAAACAGAAATGGCAAGCTTTTCATTTCTATACCTTCTAAGAGCCATAGTGCTTTCATTTTTTAATCTACAGAGCCCTATGAGGGCTTGTTGTGAGATGTAATGTCACCAAAACAAGACAATTCTGGCCCCCTTTTTTTTTAGATTTGTGCCATTCGCAGCAGTTTGTGCAGTTTCATTAATGTTATGTTTTAATAATTTGGACTTCCCTGCATGCGGCAATACCAAATATGTTTATGTGTTATTTATTTGAAGAAAGGAAAATGGATTGAACTATTTTTTACAGAGGGGATTTTTTTTGTATTGTTACAAACGTTTTTTGTAACACCAAGTATTTTCGTCCAGGGTGGTTAAGAAGTTAAAGAGTGTCACATTGATGAACAGTCCAATCTGTGAGCATCACATCATGTTATGAAGCAGGAGGAGCTGAGCAGATTGATATATAGAGGTGTGGGAAAAGTTTGGGGAAAATGTGCCATGTTTTCATTGAGATTTTCGCTCATTAAGGGCTAAGTGATTGACATTGATGCACACATCTACACAGATAACTGACTAGGACCGCCCAGTTAACTACTTAGCCCACAATTAGCAGAGACTTACATGAATAAATGACAAGTTAGCCTGGAACTTTTCCTACAAAACTATATATCAATCTGCTCACCTCCTCCTGTACTATAACATAAGGCCAGTAGAATGGACTGCATTTTCAATGTTACAGGTTCCCTTTAAAGGGTAATTAACACAACTTTTCAGATGTTGATAAGACATGTTAAAATTTGCTGATCGCACAGAGAAATCCGTCCGTTTCTCTACATAGAAGTCCATGCAGAGAAATGTACAGATCTCTCAGTTGGCCGAGGAGTGGCATGCAATACAGCCCACTTCCCCAGCTAATAACTTATGGAAGCAGTGGGTCTCAGTAGTCCTGGTGCAATTGACATTGCGGTAAGGTTTTTAATTATGGTAAGATTTTAAGGGTCATTAGGACGTGGAAGTAAAGATTTGGGTCATTAGGAAGTGGGAGTAAACATTTATGCATATGTAGAAGATGGGCGGACATATCAGAGCATTGAGGAAGGAGGTAGGCAAGCTCGGAAAGCTGGTTACCACCTCCAATGCACAAAATGACATATATGCATACTAGTAACAGAGCCTGAAACTTCCAAATGGCTGTGGACCAATTCGAAATGGCTGTGGACCAATTTTTGTGAATAATACATCGTTTTACTCAGGTTCACCCACACCATAACCCAGTGTATTGGGTATTGTGTGAGTGAAATCGGCTGTCAGTTTTCCTTTAACATACCGTTACATCACTGTACATCATAGTGCCATTAAAAGGGTTTTCTTGGCAAAAAGGAAACACTTCTTAGTGCCTTCCAATGCATTAAAACAATAAAAGAGCACATACTTACCTCCCTCCCCAGTTACTCTCACTGTGATATCTTCTGGTCCCCACTGCACTTCTGTTAAGAACATTTTTAATGATGTCCCAATCACAGAGCTGATCGGGGAGTAGCACTTCATTGAAAGCTGGCTGAATGGGAGCACAGTGGGGGCTAGAAGATATGTGTGAGAAGTGGGGGAGCTGGGGAGTATGCCCTTGTTCATTGGTTTAATTCACAAGAATTTGCCCTAAAAACCCCTCTAGTTTAAGTTCACACAAGATTAGGCTGTGTAAGCCTGGGGGTTCTTAACTCAATGGGATGGTTCCATGAGATGGGCCCATGAAGTATAAAAGAGCTTAAGAACAGATAAATGACAATACATTTACCTACATGGGCCATACAGTTAACAATGGTGCATAGCACATGGATATTTACGGTACAGAAGCCCAGACTCCTGTTAAAATGTGTGCCAGATTTTGATGCCTCCTGAAGTATGTCTCCTGCCCAGTCAGCCATGCTGTGCATTGCCACCTAAAAGAGTACTCTGCTAAAAAATTACTTATCCCCTATCGACAGGTCCCGTCCCGGTGATCATGGGGGGCCCCAGCGGTCGGACCCCCGCGATCAGCTACTTATCCCATATCCTGGGGATAAGTTATTTTTTGCCAGAGATCTCCTTTAACTCTTTTGAGGCCATACACTATGCAGCAATCTATATAGGGTGCTGCTTACTGTCCCCACTACTTGCTGAGCAGAGAGATCTGCCTAAAAAGAAAAGTATCCAAAATTTTCCAATTTTTCCAATAAAAAAATGTAAACTAAAATATAAAAATTTGGCCTTAACCTGTGTGGAATCGTCCGAACTATAAATATTGCAGTTTTGTTATCAAATCACATCTCAGAAAAAAATTGAATAAAAAGCAATCAAAAAGTATTATTTATGCAAAATTAGTACAGACATAAACTACACTGCTCAAAAAAATAAAGGGAACAGTTAAACAACACAATGTAACTCCAAGTCAATCACACTTGTGTGAAATCACACTGTCCACTCAGGAAGCAACACTGATTGACATTCAATTTCACATGTTGTTGTGCAAATGGAACAGACAACAGGTGGAAATTATAGGCAATTAGCAAGACACCCCAATAAAGGAGTGTTCTGCAGGTGATGACCACAGAACACTTCTCAGTTTATATGTTTCCTGGCTGATGTTTTGGTCACTTTATAATGCTGGCGGTGCTTTCACTCTAGTGGTAGCATGAGACGGAGTCTACAACCCACACAAGTGGCTCAGGTAGTGCAGCTCCTCCAGGATGGCACATCAATGCGAGCTGTGGCAAGAAGGTTTGCTGTGTCTGTCAGTGTAGTGTCCAGAGCATGGAGGCGCTACCAAAAGACAGGCCAGTACATCAGGAGATGTGGAGGAGGCCCTAGGAGGGCAGCAACCAAGCAGCAGGACCGTTACCTCCGCCTTTGTGCAAGGAGGAGCAGGAGGAGCACTGACAGAGCCCTGCAAAATTACCTCCAGCAGGCCACAAATGTGCATGTGTCCACTCAAATGGTCAGAAAGAGACTCCATGAAGGTGGTATGTGGGCCCGAGGTTTACAGTTGGGGGTTGTGCTTACAGTCCAACACTGTGCAGGACGTTTGGCATTTGTCAGAGAACACCAAGATTGGCAAATTCACCACTGGTGCCCTGTGCTCTTCACAGATGAAAGCAGGTTCACACTGAGAACATGTGACAGACGTGACAGACTCTGGAGATGCCGTGGAGAACGATCTGCTGCCTGCAACATCCTCCAGCATGACCGGTTTGGCGGTGGGTCAGTAATGGTGTGGAGTGGCATTTCTTAAGGGGGGGCCGCTCAGCCCTCCATGTGCTTGCCAGAGGTAGCCTGACTGCCATTAGGTACCGAAATGAGATCCTCAGACCCCTTGTGAGACCATATGCTGGTGCGGTTGGCCCTGGATTCCTCCTAATGCAAGACAATGCTCATGTAGCTGGAGTGTGTCAGCAGTTCCTGCAAGAGGAAGGCATTGACGCTATGGACTGGCCCACCCGTACCCCAGACATGAATCTGACTGAGCACATCTGGGACATTATGTCTCGCTCCATCCACCAACAGACTGTCCAGGAGTTGGCGAATGCTTTAGTCCAGGTCTGGGAGGACATCCCTCAGTAGATTATCCACCACCTCATCAGGAGCATGCCCAGGAATTGTAGGGAGGTCATACGGGCACGTGGAGGCAACACACTACTGAGCCTCATTTTGACTTGTTTTAAGGACATTTCATCAAAGTTGGATCACCCTGTAGTGTGGTTTTCCACTTTGATTTTGAGTGTGACTCCATATCCAGACCTCCATGGGTTGACAAATTTGATTTTCATTGATAATTTTTGTGTGATTTTGTTGTCAACACATTCAACTATGTAAAGACAAAAGTACCGTATATGCCGGCGTATAAGACGACTGGGCGTATAAGACGACCCCCAACTTTTACACTGAAAATATAGAGCTTGGGATATACTTGCCGTATAAGTAATATAATCCCATATTAAGTAGGCAGTATAGTTCCCCCCCATTAGGTAGGCAGCATGTTCCCCCACAATAGTAGGCAGCTCCCCCACAATAGTAGGCAGCTCCCCCACATTAGGTTAGCAGCTCCCCCACATTAGGTCAGCAGCTCCCACACATTAGGTCAGCAGCTCCCACACATTAGGTCAGCAGCTCCCACACATTAGGTCAGCAGCTCCCCCACAATAGTCGACAGCTCCCCCACACAATAGTCGACAGCTGCCCCCCACAATAGTAGGCAGCTCCCCCCCCACAATAGTAGGCAGCTCCCCCCAACAATAGTAGGCAGCTCCCCCCAACAATAGTAGGCAGCTCCCCCCACAATAGTAGGCAGCTCCCCCCACAATCGTAGGCAGCTCCCCTCCCCCAAAATAGTAGGCAGTTCCCCCACAATAGTAGGCAGCTCCCCCCCCCCACAATAGTAGGCAGCTCCCTCCCCCACAATAGTAGGCAGTTCCCCCACAATAGTAGGCAGTTCCCTCCCCCACAATAGTAGGCAGCTCCCCCCACAGACATACAACTTCCAGCCATATAGAGTGTATGGCTGGAGGCTGTATGTCTGTGTACTGCCTCCCCCCCCCCCCCCCCAGTGTTCCGGTCACTGTTCCTCCGGCCCGGGGTCACAATCTACTGCTATGGCCTATGGACCATAGCAGCAGTCCCGGGACCGGAGGAGTGGTGATCGGAACACTGTAGATGACGAGTCGCCGGTCACTCACCAGGCCCCGGCCGGCGCTCGTCCTCCTGCGGTTCTCCTGTGCCTCTATGGTTATACGCATGGGACGTCACTGACGTCCCATGCATACAACCATAGAGAGGAGAAGAAGCGCAGAAGGACCGGAGGAAGACCGCAGGAGGACCGGAGGAGGACGCGCGGCGGCCGGGGAATGGTTAGTGATCCGCGGACATCCTTCTGTCCCGAAAAGATTTTTCGGGACACAGGGATGTCCAGCATAGGAATACTTATGATTATCTGCCCGGGTCGGCTCCTGTGTGCGGCTGCAGGCAGGGGCCGGCCAGAGCATGTAAAAACGAATTCATGTATACTAAAAACCAGGGTGCCTCCAGCTGTTGTGAAACTACAACTACCAGCATGCCCGGACAGCCTTTGCCGATCCGGGCATGCTGGGAGTTGTAGTTTCACAACAGCTGGAGGCACCCTGGTTCTTAAGTATACAGTTATTAGTTTGTACATGCTCTGCACACAGGAGATGGCCCGGGCAGATAATCATAAGTATTCCTATGCCGGACCCCAATACCCGGCGTATAAGACGACCCCCGACTTTTCAGAATAAAATTAGGGGTTAAAAAGTCGTCTTATACGCCGGGATATACGGTATTTCATACGATTAGTTCATTCATTCAGATCTAGAATGTGTTATCTTTGTGTCCCCTTAATTTTTTTGGGCAGTGTACATATCATGGTGCAAAAAATTAGCCGCACAGCTCTTTAAAAAAATGAAAAATAAAAACCCTATACTTTTTTAGTTTTCTTTTTTACTAGTAAAGCAGTTATGCCATTTAAAATGTGAGGTGGTAAAAAAATAAAAATAATATAATAGTAAAAATGTTACTTATCCTGGTCCTTATGAGGTTAAAGCTTGGTCAGTTAGCATCTCTCCCATAGTAAGGGTTCCTACTGAAACAGTTCCAACACAGCTTTTTTGAAGGACTGTAAACGTTAAAGGGGTTCTCTGGCGCTTAGACATCTTATCCCCTATCCAAAGGATAATCCAAAGGATAGGGGACAAGATGCCTGATTGCGGGGGTCCTGCCGCTGGGGACCCCCGTGATCTTGCAGGCCGCACCCGGATAAAATCAGTCCCCGGAGCATGTTCTCTCCGGGTCTGATTACTGTCGATCAGGGGGACGGAGCATAGTGACATCACGGCTCCGCCTCCGTTTCACATCACGCTCCGTCCCCTCAATGCAAGCCTATGGGAGGGGGATTGACGGCCATAGACTTGCATTGAGGGGAGGGGCATGAAGTCCCATGGTGACGTCACGCTCTTTCGCTCGCGAGGTCGGGATCCGAAGCCTCCAGCGTTGCCGGAAGCCGTTGAGGAGGGTGCTGCAGCCGAGATTCCGGGGGTCCTTTGGATAGGGGATAAGATGTTTAGAGACGGAGTACCCCTTTAAGTTCAACATATCCAAAATATTGCTTAGGGACCACACAAAGACCAATTTTTGGGACTGGTGAATTGCATTCAGACCCTCAGGTGGGTCCCAATGCTTTTAATCATGTTATGAATGGAACACATTTACATTAGTCAGAATCAATCATTTAGCAACAAAACAATTTTGTGCCAAGATGTAGATCCGCTAATTTCTTATTTTACTTATTCTTAGGGTACAAATAGTAGGTTTTCAATCCTTGCAGTTATTTTTTCTCAAAATAAAATGCAAAGTGCTCAGGCTGAAAGTCAATATGTTTCTTGCTGAAATTGGCAACAGCTCCAAGCAGGTGGCCATTTCTTAGAAACAATTCTGCTAGAAGTTCATTAACCATACTTGTAGAACCACTGGAGAGCCTGGCACATCTGCAGTGACTGCACTTGACTGTAATGCTCACCTCTTTCATGTAGAACTCCATAAATCCGCTGATGTAGCCATCTTCTTCTATCCATATTATTAAGTCGATGACACTTGTGAAGGAGAATATTGCAAAAACTAAATATGTTTGGAAAAAAGAAGGAAATAAACTTTAATAAATAGGTAAGTGGCATGGCAATATTTAATAGACTAGCAAGAGGACATAGACATTAAACAAATTAAATATTTTCCTACATTCAACATCAAATGAAATATAGAGTATTTTAAGGCACATTAAACCCATATAAAGAAAAATGAGTAGGAACAAACCTTCCCACATCAGTGCCTGCTAGTAGATTACAGTGTAGAATAAAAGATCCATCCAGATGGACAGTTTTTATAGATTTCCTGAGGCTACTGGTAAACTGCTAATGCCCTGTCCAAAATATGCAGCTGTCACAGGGACCACTGAACACCAGTGAGAAGTGCTCCGTCTTGTCAATAATTTGTTTCCACTCAAAGTAATGGTGTATATTGTTTTGACTTCAGCTTTTCTGTCACAGTTGGGTTAGCTCTGCTCTGTGTGGAGCAAACATTACAGAGGTCACTGATTCTTACCATACTGTTTACAATAAATATCCTCACTTTAGATGAGGTGCTGTGGAGTAACCTTTGGGCACTGTCATTAAAATTATTTTTTGCATATGAAAGAGCAGGTAAAAAAAATAGGATTTGTAATTTACCTGTAAAAGAAATAATGTCACTTTCATGGCCTTTTAAATCTGGCCACTAGGGGTCTCCCTTCCGGTCCAGACCACGCTCCGTCTGCTGAAAAGCACAGACTTTGAACTCTGGCCGGAGAAAAAAACTCAGGAAGTGCAGTCTGGCCATAGGCAGTGAACAGCACTCGCTTTGTGCCTGTGTATGAAACAGGGAGAGCAAGTGCTATTCACTGCCTATGGCCAGACTGCACTTCCTGAGTTTGGTCTCCTGCCAGGAGACCAAAGTCTGTGCTTTTGAGCAGACGGAATGCATTCTGGACCAAAAGGTGCCAGATTTTAAGGCCATGAAAGTGACATAAAAAGAAATTTTTTTACAATGAGTAAATCACAAATCGTATTTATTTTACCTGCTGTATCATATGCAAAAGAAATTTTTAACCCCTTAACGACGCAGGATGTAAATGACCACGAGCATTGGAACAATGCTCAGGTCTAGCGCGGCAGGTCCCGGCTGCTAATAGCAGCCAGGGACCCGCCGGTAACGGCTGACATCCGCGATCGCATTGATGTTCACCATTAACCCCTCAGATGCCGTGATCAATACAGATAACGGCATCTGCAGCGCTGCGGTCACTAAATCTGATGATCGCATCGCCCACAGCGCTGCCGTGGAGATCTAATCATCCAGAACGGCAGACGGAGGTCCCCTCCCCTGCCTCTGCTGCCTTCCATGGGTCTTCTGCTCTGGTCTGAGATCGAGCAGACCAGACCAGAAGATCACCGATAATAGTGATCAGTGCTATGCCCTATGCATAGCACTGAACAGTATTAGCAATTGAATGATTGCTATAAATAGTCCCCTATGGGGACTATTAAAGTGTAAAAAGAAAAGAAAAAAAAGCCAAAAAATAAGTAAAAAAATTTTGAAAAATCCCCTTCCCCAATAAAAATGTAAATTGTCCGTTTTCTCCATTTTACCCCCAAAAAGTGTAAACATTTTTTTTTTTTATAAACATATTTTGTATCGCCGCATGCGTAAATATCCAAACTATTAAAATATAATGTTAATTATCCTGTACCCTGTACGGTGAACTGCGTGACCGTAAAAAAATAAAAATAAATAAAAAGTCAAAAATTGCTGCTTTTTTTAATAACATTTTATTCCAAATAAAATCTATTTAAAAAAATGGATTAAAAGTTTTATATATGCAAATGTGGTATCAAAAAAAATTACAGATCACGGTACAAAAAAAGAGCCCTCATACCGCCGCTTATACAGAAAAATGAAAAAGTTATGGGTCAGCAAAATAGAGGGATTTTAAACACACTAATTTGGTTAAAAAGTTTGTCATTTTTTTAAGCGGCATAATAATAGAAAAGTATGTAATCATGGGTATCATTTTAATCATATTGGCCCACAGAATAAAGAAAACAGGTCTATTTTACTGTAAAGTGTCATACAATTTATGGTAAAATGAGTGATGTCATTACAAAGGACAACTGATCGCGCAATAAACAAGCCGTCATACTAGTCTGTGGATGGAAATATAAAAGAGTTATGATTTTTAGAAGGCAAGGAGGAAAAAACTAAAACATAATGGGCTGAGTCTTTATGGGGCTAATGACAGTGCCCATTTATAATACAACTGTAAAAAGGATGAGTGATCCCACAAGATGTCTAGACAGAGGGGATACCTTTTGGCCAGGAAGATTAAATATATATCCTCTCATGCATGTGTACATACTGGTCCAGATTTATCAAACTCTCATGACTTATATCTATTGCGCTGCTGTGAGCAATGGAGGCAGGGAGCCGGCTTGCCCAGCTTCCCTGCCTCCTCTATATTTACCATCTGGCCCGCCCCCATGATGTATATGCAAATGTCTTCACTCTTCACTAGAATGCTAGAGCTTGCCAGGGGTGAGCACTCTGCTCTCTGATCAGAGCACAGGTGTCCCTGCCTCACTACACCGGCAAGGCAGCATCATCTGTGCTCTGTTTAGAGAGCAGAGAGCTCACCCCCGGCAGGCTAGTGAAGTATTCATCAAGGGCATGTGCCGGGTGGTTTATATAGAGAAGGCAGCCGGCTCCCCATCTCCTTCAAGCATGGCAGTGCAATTGGAATGGGTGAATAAACGTCCATAACTCTACAACCACTACAGCAATTAATGTACGTAACCCCTCTTTTTAAAGCTGTTCACCTGCACTATAACCTAGTATATTGGGTTTAATGCAGGTGAACATGCTGTCAGCTTCTTTTTAAAAGAAACTAAAGCTAGTGCTCTACTTACCATAAAATAAAGGATCTTTGTGTGAGTTTTCTTGTGCAAAGTAAAATAACACAACAAACAAAGACAGCAGCACAAACACTCCGATGCCAGCTATAACAAGTGGGCTGAAACAAGAAAAGAAAAAAATCAGACAAAATTCTTTCAGCTTTCAAAAAAAATTAGTTAAAGTGAATCAAAAAGTTAAATAGAATTGCAGTAAAATATAGAAAGCAATGCATGCTATCCATAGGCATCAACTACTGAACCCCATTCATTTCAACAGTCTCACACCGACATGCTGCACAGGGCAGACTGGCTGTCAGCTTAGTGAAGGGATGACAGGAACAACAGTTCTTGGTGATGCATTTCAGCAGGAGGAAGAGACACACATGTAACTGTGTTTTGTTTCTATTTTTCTGTAATTACATGCATAGTTTTCTAGCGTGCAGAGAGGTAATTCATGCTAAATGTTATCTTACATTGCACTGCATTTCTGTACAACTGAAGCCAGAATCTAATCACATGTAGGACTCCTAGCAAATTAATGCAGGAGTTGTCCAAATGATCCCCCTAGCCTGGGGAGGGAGAGCTTGTTATTCTGTCATACTTATTGTAGGCCCCAAAAATGAATCACTATGTTTCACAGCATAATAGCATGATGTCGGCCATTTTGTTGTATGTTCTAAATAGACCACAACAGTGTATTCTAAAGCTCTTCTATTCAAGTGCCAGTCTGGTAGCAGAATACTTGTTGTCTCTTTAGATATTTATGGCTGTTTAGATAAGACAGATAAGGGAGGTAATTAAATTCTCTAGATATTCACACATCTGTGTTAGAGAATCATCCGTTGTACTAATATCTTTCCCATGAATTTGATAGTGTTGAAAATGTCTAGTTGGTGACTCTATGTCTGGAGAAACCATGTTTTGATTACTTATACATGTCAGAAATAATCCCTGAACTTATAGTGCTCCATACGTCAAGTGTGGAATGTGTGTTTAAGACCAGCTATTGACAGTTAAAGGGGTACTCCAGTGAAAACCTTTTTTTTTTTTTTTAAATCAACTGGTGGCAGAAAGTTAAACATATTTGTAAATTACTTCTATTAAAAAATCTTAAACCTTCCTGTACTTATTAGCTGCTGAATACTACAGAGGAAATTCTTTTCTTTTTGGAATGCTCTCTGATGACATCACGAGCACAGTTCTCTCTGCTGACGTTATTATAATAATAATAACACTTTATTTATCATTGTCCTTAGTGGGATTTGAACCCAAGTCCACAGCACTGCAAGGCAGCAGTGCTAACCACTGAGCCACCATGCTGCCCTTAGCATACTTCTGCTATGCACGGTTGCTAAAATGGACAGAGATGTCAGCAGAGAGCACTGTGCTCGTGATGTCATCAGTGTTCCAAAAAGAAAGGAATTTCCTCTGTAGCATTCAGCAGCTAATAAGTACTGGAAGGATTAAGATTTTTTTAATAGAAGTAATTTACAAATATGTTTAACTTTCTGCCACCAGTTGATTTAAAAGAAAAAAGGTTTTCACCGGAGTACCCCTTTAACCCTTAATGGTAATGATGCTAATTGTTTATGCAATAGAACCCCCTAGCGTATGGGTAGTTAACATTACACTGACAGGAAAGGCATTGTTGGTGATATGTTCAATGCATTCTGGGTATTATAGTGATGTCATATTCATTACCATATGTACACACCCAGCCTACATTCATTGTGGAATTCAAATTTAGGGAGGTGTGTCTAACTAATTAAAAAGTCTGGTAAACCAGATGTTAGGGACTGTCTGGAGAGAACACACAAAGACACAGGAAAGAGGTCAAACAAGGTGAAAAAGCCATGTGAGATCCCAGCAAGATGGACTGATCACATGGTACCAGACCAATGGCTATCCATGACAATGAGATGGACTGTTCAATTTACCTAGGACCAGAAGTGAGGTTCTTACATAGACTTGGTAAGAGACACAAAAAATGGTATTCCATTTAATTAAGACCAATTTGGATAATGTGGATGGAATTATACCATTTAGATTGGCGAATTAATTTTAAAAAAAAAATTATCTCCATATTGAGATTATAGTTTTAGGATATTGTGAGACTTTATTCTACCTGCAGAAGAATGAAGACTCACAATCTATCAAAGCATGAAATAATTGCTTAGACATATTGATAGAATTCCTACTCGCCAAACTAAGTGTTATAAGTATATTTCTCACACAGGAAACTTGCTTCAAGTTGTTTCTCCTAAAATATAGTCTAGCAAGATCATAAAACTCTGCTATTTGTCTTAATGTCTTACCAAGATCATGTATAGAAAATAGTCCAGAATGGGGAGGAAGTATATTAAATTTCTTCCATGTTTATATCCTTAGATTAATTTTCCCATTCTTGGAATCATGTGATATGTAGTTGGTTAGAAGGGGGTGGGGAGTGTATTTAGCATTCCATATTGATATGTCTATAATTAGATATTGCCCATCTTGGTATCATGAGTTTCCTATGGATAGAGTGATATGTAACCTTTTTATTGTATGATATCCTAACCTAGTAGCTTTTGTTTTATTGTAACAAGTTACTCACTACTCACATGTATTGTTCTACTATATGTAGTCAATTAACAAGCTTGTAATGTTTACTAATATATCTAATTGATATTCATTTGCATTTCGTTTATTACTCATTTATGTTTATAACCTTATAACCAATAAATCTACATACTTTTATAATACCTGTGTATTATTGTATATTGCAAAACTACATCCTTAAGGGTTAATGTCGTCCCGTCATATAAAGAACTTGTTGATACCTGAGGAAATAGTCGTACTCAGATGTGAATTGTATTGATTGGCTTAGTCTACAATTCAACAGGTCATAATTTTGATATTTTTTATAATTTTCATAATTTTTAATAATTAATATTATGACCATAATTCATAATTGAGTTATTACCGCATGACACTTGCCATTTCAGATTTGCCCTAGTCGTAGCATGGAGCAAATGTTCATTTGCCAATTCCTGTCACACTTCACATTGCTGAGGGAACAACAAGTCTGTAACCTAGGTATTGCTAATGTCAGGCATGCCTCCAACTAGTAGGTCAAATTGTTAGAAGCCCTGTTTTTTAAGCAAATTAAAACTGTACCTAACCCAAGTCCTGGTGCAAGGATTGATCAGCTCTTTAGTATTCTACTTTAAGGGGTTCACTAATTTAGGATGCACAAGGACCTTGGGGAAGATTTATCAAAACCTGTGTAGTGGAAGAGTGGTGGTGCAGATGTCCAAAGCAATCAATTAGATTGCTTCTTATATTTTTTAGAAGCCTCACAGTCTGCCACAGAAGTTAGTGGAGTGGCATTCTACAGTCTCTTTTGCCAAGGTTCACTCAACCCCCTACAGATCAAGTAATTAGGACATTGAGCTAGTGCATCAGAGAAAAGTCTACACCTGTCTACATTTGAATTAGCACATTCAAGTTGAAGTGCAAAAACACCAGTCCTATTTCTGCTAAAAAGTATAGCATGCAAAAGTCACATTATCTTAAAGGGACAGTGACAAGATTCTGTTTGTCCTGAGTCTCGAGTATTTACAACTGCAATGTAACAAGTAACATTCAAGCATATGTATTGTACTGAACTGCATCAGGATTTAAATAAAGTTAAAGTTATTTCACAAAACCCTGGGTGTAAGAAGTCTCATTCCCAGGCTTTGTGTAAGGAAACAGCTTATTGGAAAAAAGGTTGTGCTACACCGGACTTTGGGTAACACCACTCATCTACATGACTACTTCCCTCATCATCACCCACTACATCATTCCAGTGACCAACACACAGTGGTTAATGCTCACCATAAGTAGTCCAATGAAGTACAAAAAAAGGAAGTGAGCTGCTGATAGGATCAATTGTTTCCCAGGACTCATAGATGTGTCTGGTGAGTGAAGGCTAGCCACTGGTCCAAACCCACAGAAGGGCTACTATAGCACAAACTGATGCAAAAGTTAATCCTGGCCGTGAAAGAAAAGAATTAGAACGCATTCCGGTAAATTTAACTGACATTGCAGGGGGGGATATACTAAGATCAGCCTTCGGGTATGTTCACACTACGTAATTCCTGCAGAATTCCTTGAGTGGAATTCCGCAAACGGAATTACTTGCAGTGAACATAAACATCAGTGTGAATGGGTTTCCATGAGACCTGTTCACACTGCGGAATTTCCGCTGCTGAAATTGTTCCGCGCAAAGAAAGAACATGTTCATTCTTTGCGCGGAAGTCCACGAACACTGTATGGCTGTCAATGGTGATGGCGCAGTGCCGCGCGGTCCTACCGCCAAAGTATTGCGGCGGCCGCCAGAATGGAATCTCCGCTCGCGGAATTTTGCGAGCGGAGATTCCGTTCATAATCCGTAGTGTGAACATACACTTCAAGCAAAATCCTGTTGGGTGTTAAATTAAGCAGATTTGAAACTATGTCTGGCCACTCAGCCGCTAAGTGGTAGGATGTTTTCTGTAAAAAAAATACTCATTTGCTAAGCCCAGACTGGCATTCTCCTCTGCAGCACCCTAGTAACCACTAAATAGTCACTTGATGCCACAGAGAAAAACACTGGTCTGCGCATATCTAAAGACAGGAGCATAGAGTGAGAGGCCGACATTTATCATTGTCTTTAGACAGTTTTTTGTGTCTATAAAAAGGTGCAAAAGAGGCGCAAGCAGGGTTTATTTGCACCTTTTTTGCGCCTTTTAGTTTACACATTTCTGCTGATTTTGAGTTGCAATCCACTGATTTTGGCAATACACATGATCTGGAAGGGTTTTATGAAGGCGCAAAGCAACTGAAAAGTCTCTAAACTACACCAGCCCAGACTTAGCTTAGCTTTTTGGTGTATGTCAAGAGAGAAATTTCAGAAAATGTGACCTGCACAAAATTAATCAACTACTCTGTGACCATTTAATACATTTGGTGCACCTACACAGCGCACACAAAAAAAGGTGTAGAAAAATGCTTCACTTACACCTACAATGATAAATGCCGGCCAGTATGTTTACTGCATCCAACAGAAGTCCCTGCTCCTTCACAGTAAACAGTGTAAGCAAGCAGCTGGTAAAATGATGGATGGGATGCATGTATCACTGAGGCGTCTTGGCACAGTGACATAAGACTGGACTTTGGGAATAGGTTTAGAGGAGTGACTGAAGGCTCTCGCATAAAGTCTCTCCCATACTCCTGCTCTGTGGTATGTGTTGTTGCAGTTCTGAACCTGATCTCACAGGTGTGTAAGCACAGCCAGAGTGCAGCAGAAAGAAGCTGGTCTGAAGCAAAATCAGCTTGTCTGGGCTACATCGGATACTGCTACACTGCATCAAAAAGACTTTGAGGGGCATTTACTAATCTTTTACTATGTAGTCTGGTTTTTACCCTGTTTTTTTCTACTTCATTTTTGACTGTGCGACAAATTTACTAAATTGTTGCACGGCATTAATAAATTTGGCACACATAGGCAAAAGTGGGAAATTTACTTAATGTAGTAGAAAAAAAATTCTGTTCCTTTTTCCTGCTGTCTGAATAGTTTTTTTTTTAGCTTTTTCACCACATCTAAATAATTCAATAACTAAATTGTAGTCATGGCTCAGAATAGTGGTAAACGGCGTTTAGTGTGTGTGTTTATTACATGTTTTTAACACAGTTTTTTTCTCCCTAAATGTACTTACACTTTTTTTTTTTTTTGGTTACTTCTTCTACAGATCCGTGTATCCTGTGGACTCCTTGGGATTCGGTGGACTACTTTGACGAGCAGCGTTTTTCTTTCCTTGATGTTAATAAAATGGTTAACGAGGGCTTGTGGGGGAGTGTTTTTTTGTAATAAATTTTTTTTTAAACCTGTTGTGTTTGTCTTTTTTTTACTTTACTAGGCAGGCTTAGTAGTGGAAGCTGTCTTATAGACGGAGTCCATTACTAAGCCGGGCTTAGAGTTAACCACAAAAACAGCTAGCGCTAACCCCCAATTATTACCCCGGTATCCAACACCACAGGGGTGCCGGGAAGAGCCGGTACCAACAGTCCCGGAGCGTCAAAAATGGCGCTCCTGGGCCTAGGCGGTAACAGGCTGGCATTATTTAGGCTGGGGAGGGCCAGTAACAATGGTCCTCGCCCACCCTGGTAACGTCAGGCTGTTACTGTTTGATTGGTATTTGGCTGAGAATAAAAATAGGGGGGACCCTATGTGTTTTTTAAAAATATTTAATAATTTATTTAAAAAAAAAAACGCATAGGGTCCCCCCTATTTTCATTCTCAGCCAAATACCAACCAAACAGTAACAGCCTGACGTTACCAGGGTGGGCGAGGACCATTGTTACTGGCCCTCTCCAGCCTAAATAACGCCAGCCTGTTACCGCCTAGGCCCAGGAGCACCATTTTTTTACGCTCCAGGCCTGTTGGTACTGGCTCTTCCCGGCACCCCTGTGGCATTGGGTACCGGGGTAATAATAGGGGGTTAGCGCTAGCTGTTTTTGTTGCTAACGCTAAGCCCTGCTTAGCAATGGACTCCGTCTATAAGACAGCTTCCACTACTAAGCCTGTCTAGTAAAGTAAGATAAAAAACACAACAGGTTTTAAACATTTTTCATTACAAAAAAAACTCCCCCACAAGCCCTCGTTATCCATTTTATTAAAATCAAACAAAGAAAAACGCTGGTCATCGAAGTAGTCCACCGAATCCGAAGGAGTCCATAGGATACACGGATCTGAAATGAGAAAAAAAAATGGGTTAGTACATTTATTATCACCTGCTCACACATCTCCCGCCCCGCACGTCTACAACTGCCAGCATGCCCTTACAGTAAGGACATGCTGGGAGTTGTAGTTGTGTGGTGCAGGAGATGTGTGGGCAAGTGACAAGCTTGTCCCCTGCCCCCAGCTGCAGGACTACAACTCCCAGCATGCCCTTACAGTAAGGTGGGGCGGAGGCCGGGCACAGTGTTTCCCAACCTGAGACTTGTAGTTTTGCAACATCTGGAGGCACCCTGGTTGTGAAACACTGTGTTAGGCCAGTGTTTCCCAACCAGGGTGCCTCCAGATGTTGCAAAACTACAACTCCCAGCATGCCTGGACAGTCAAAGGCTGTCTAGGCATGCTGGGAGTTGTAGTCTTGCAACATCTGGAGGCACCCTGGTTGGGAAACACTGTGTTAGGCCAGTGTTTCCCAACCAGGGTGCCTCCAGATGTTGCAAAACTACAACTTCCAGCATGCCTGGAAAGTCGAAGGCTGTCTAGGCATGCTGGGAGTTGTAGTCTTGCAACATCTGGAGGCACCCTGGTTGGGAAACACTGGCCTAAAACAGTGTTTCCCAACCAGGGTGCCTCCAGATGTTGCAAAACTACAACTCCCAGCATGCCTGGACAGCCAAAGGGTGTCCAGGCATGCCGGGAGTTGTAGTCTTGCAACATCTGGAGGCACCCTGGTTGGGAAGCTTGGGCAACTTACCGGCTTCCGTAGGATCCAGCGCTGCACGACACTGCCGCGCGACAGTGCCGCCCGACGATCTCCGTCAACGATCGGCGCTGGAGCCTCGGAAGGGTAAGTGAACGTCTTCACCGGTCCCCTTCAGCTGTTTAGTTTTGCAACAGCTGGAGGACTACAGTTTACAGACCACACACCAGTGGTCTGCAAACTGTGGCCCTCCAGCTGTTGCAAAACTACAACACCCAGCATGCCCTGACAGCCAAAGCCTTTGGCTCTCAGGGCAAGAGCCCGGGCTGAGATTACAGTGCAGCCGCCCGGGCTCCTCATACGGCCTCCCCGCTACTCCTGACCCCCCCCCCCCCCCCCCCCCCCGCACGCACCGCTCAGCTCCCGCTGCTACAAGACTACAACTCCCAGCGGGTCCTCACTGTAAGGGCATGCTGGGACTTGTAGTCTTGCAACAGCAGACAGATTGAAGTTGTGTGGTGCTGGCAGGTGAGAGGGGGGGGGGATGTAAATCACTGTAGTGTCCCGGTAGCGCAGTGAGGGTAGCGGGGAGAAAGTATGTCGGAGCCCGGGCGGCAGTAGCTTTTCCTGCTCCATGTTGGAGCTGGAGTAAATTTAGTCATTTTTTACGGCTGTTGCGACAGTTTATTGCGCAACTGCGACTGTCTCAGTTAATAAATTCCCGACCACTGCAAGTAAAAACTGAAAACTTGCGTAAATTAAGCGGGGAAAAAAATTTGACTTTCTAGCTCTTGCTAGAGAAAGTCGCACAAAAAATAGGGTAGGCGCAATTGCGACAATTTTGCGCCAAAAATAGTCAGAAAAAAATGATTAAACCACTTAGTAAATGCCCCTCTTTGATACTAAACCTGCCATGTAAAAGTGAGAAGCAGTTTAGGTTTGTAAGGAGAACCTGATGTGGAGGACATTTACGTTTCTGTTTTACTGTATGCTGCAAGTGAAACCCAAGGCTGTATGTGAATTATACCCAGGAATACTAAATTGTGACACATGTCTGTGTTTGGGTCTGTTTGTTTGAAGGGTCCTGTTCTACAGCAGTAAAATCAATTCTATGCATTGCCACTTAACGGCTTACACTCAGGAGGTTTACAGAAGCTAAAGTATCACAAATAAGTGTACAAATAAGTTGTAAATATATTATTTTATCTTTTCAACAAAACTGACAACACTGAATAAATGACACTCTGCTACAATGTAAAGTAGTGAGTGCACAGCCTTTACTGTTGCTGTCTCTTCAAAATAGCTCAACACACAACCATTAATCACTTAAAGGGGTATTCCAGGCAAAAACTTTTTTATATATATATATATCAACTGGCTCCGGAAAGTTAAACAGATTTGTAAATTACTTCTATTAAAAAATCTTAATCCTTCCAATAGTTATTAGCTTCTGAAGTTTTCTGTCTAACTGCTCAATGATGATGTCACATCCCGGGAGCTGTGCATGATGGGAGAATATCCCCATAGGAGCTGGACAGCTCCTGGGACGTGAGTCATTAGAAAGCAGTTAGACAGAAAACAGCAACTCAACTTCAGAAGCTAATAACTATTGGAAGGATTAAGATTTTTTAATAGAAGTAATTTACAAATCTGTTTAACTTTCCGGAGCCAATTGATATATAAAAAAAAGTTTTTCCTGGAATACCCCTTTAAGGAAATAGGGCGTACAGGTACCCAACGGTGAACGGCGCCAGAGGTCACTTACCATCGGCGGGCGACGATGATGTGCAGCGATCCTACAGAAGCCGGTGAGTTGTTGCCTAGCAACAACCGGAGGGCTACAGTTTGGAGACCACTATACAGTGGTCTCTAAACTTGCAAAACTACATGCTGGAAGTTGTAGTTTTGCAACAGCTGGAGGCACACTGGATAAAAAATACTGAGTTAGGTAACAGAACCTAACTGAAGGTTTTCCAACCAGTGTGCCTCCAGCTGTTGCCAATGTACAACTCCCAGCATGCACGGTCTGTCAGTACATGCTGGGAGTTGTAGTTTTGCAACAGCAGGAGGTCTGCCCCCCCCCCCTCCATGTGACTGTACAGGGTACATTCACATGGGCGGGTTTACATTGAGTGTCCTGCTTCAAGTTTTAGCTGCGGCAAATTTTCCACCGCAGCACAAACTTCTAGTGGGAAACTCACCATAAACCCCCGCCCATGTGAATGTAGCCTAAAAACACTACACTAACATATAAAGGTTAAAACACTACATATACACCCCCCTTACACTGCCCCCCCCCCCACCAATTGAAATGAAAAACGTATCGCACGGCAGTGTTTCCAAAACGGAGCCTCCAGCTGTTGCAAAACAACTCCCAGCATTTCCGAACAGCCACTGACTGTCCAGGCATGCTGGGAGTTTGGCAACAGCTGGAGGCACTATATTTGAAAATCACTGTTGTAGAATACCCCTATGTCCATCCCTATGCAATCCCTAATTTAGTCCTCAAATGCACATGGCGCTGTCTCACTTCGGAGCCCTGTCGTATTTCAAGGAAACAGTTTAGTGCCACATATGGGGTATCTCCGTACTTGGGAACAATTGCGTTACAAATTGTGGGGGCTTTTTCTCCTTTTACCCCTTATAAAAAGGAAAAGTTGGAGTCTACACCAGCCTGTTAGTGTAAAAAAATATAAATTTTTACACTAACATACTGGTGTTGCCCCATACTTTTTATTTTCACAAGAGGTAAAAGGAAAAAAAAAGACCCCCAAAATTTGTAACGCAATTTCTCCTGAGTATGGAAATATCCCATATGTGGACGTAAAATGCTCTGTGGACGCACAACAAGGCTCAGGAGTGAGCGTACTATGTACATTTGAGGCCTAAATTGATTTGCACTGGGGTGGCTGATTTTACAGCGGTTCTGACATAAAAGCAAAAAAATAAATACCCATTTTGGAAACGACACCCCTCATGGAACGTAACAAGGGGTATAGTGAGCCTTAACACCCCACAGGTGTTTGACAAATTTTTGTTAAATTCGGATGGGAAAATGAAAAAATAAATGTAACTAAAATGCTGGTGTTACCCTAAATTTTTCATTTTCACAAGGGAAATTTCAGTAAGAATATACCCCAAATGTCAATGTAAAGTGCTCTGCAGGTGAACTACAATGCTCAGAAGAGAAGGAGCGCCATTGGCCTTTTGGAGAGAAAATTTGTCCAGAATTGAAGGCCACGTGTGTTTACAAACATTTCCAGTGTAGTACCCCTTTAATTCACTTTTATTCACAGTGTATTGGGTATAGTGTGAGTGAACAGGCTGACAGTTTTCCTTTAAGGGGGGTACAGGCTTAATTGTCTTGGTCCTTAAGTGGTTAATCATTCGATTTACAATACTTTACTATGCAATTGCATAGCTCAGTGTGATCACTGATCAACCAGGCATAGAAGCCTTTGGCAGACTCTATGAGGGATATTTATCAAAACCTGTGTAGAGTAAGACTGATGCAGTTACCCATAGCAACCAGAGTCTATAATTTTTAACAGGCCTCCTTGAAAATGAAAGAAGTGAAATGCTATGGGCAACTGCACCACTTTTCCTCTACACAGGTTTTGATAAATCAACCTCTATGAGCAAGTAGCTGCAGGGTCAACAGGGAGGCATTGAAAAGGCCTCTGGCAGTTATGAACACCAATCGCTCCCCCCCCACACACACACGGGGATATAATGGGTGCCACTCCTAAATGATGCAATGAAATGTCGCAGCATTTAAGAGGTTAATGACAGACATCAACATGATTGCTGATATCGGTCATTCACTCTAAGTGTTGGCTGCTGATAGAGACCATCATTCACAGTCTATGAAGCAAATGCAGTCAGCACTCACTTCATAGCCTTACTACACTGCAAGAAGTACATGTACGTCAGATGTCACCAAGGGGTTAAAGGGAATAAGTCACTTTTTATTTTTTTTGAAAAATAGATGATAAACATGTTACTTCTGTCTCATTTGTTTCTCTCTCATTTTAAAACAGTAATTTATTTTTAAATTCAATATATGTACATTCTTACAAGAGCAGCCACATTGCCTGAGCTTTCTGCACAGCATTTAGAGATATGTTTTACAGTAATCCCTTGGAAACACAAAATGGATAAATGGATTGAAGCTAATCTTATTGACCTCTATAGGAGAGCGAGCTAGGCATGTTCTGTGACCCGTGCAAAGGTCCTCCCAGTAATGATAAGGAGGAGACAGCTGAAAAGTAATCTCTACAGAACATAAAGTATCAACTTAGCCAAAGGGGAATCTGCAAGATTTCAGGATTATTTTATACTATAGATAGCCAAGTGGAGAATTAGAAAAAGCATCACCATAACTCTTAAAAATTTGTTTAACGAGAATATGACAGCTGTTTCACCCGCACTAAACCGTATATACACTGGGTTATAGTGTGGGCAAATAGCTGTAACAAATAGCTGTAAAAAGAGTGCTCACTTACATTTTTTGGTGCAGTATTGGCCGAGTTCTACCTGTTACATTCCATTGTTCTTCAATGCACAATGGAGACGGGGAGACAGGGAGCCCAGCTCCCCTGGCTTATCAATATTCACTCCCCAGCCCTCCCCCTCCCGTGACATCAGAGCCAGGTGTAGTGAGGAGCAGAGCACTCAATACATTCATCCCCCCCACCACCACCACAACCAGTTGCAGGCTTGCACGTCATGGAAGGGGGCGGGCCAGGGAGTGAATATTGATGAGGCAGTGGAGCCTTAGCTATATGTTACCTGTTCTACTGATGTCACATTGAACAAGATTAAAGAATACTAAAAGAAATAAAATCAAGACATGAACTGTACTAGTGCTGTATACTAGAGCTGTATTTCTTAGCATTGCTCAGTATGAAGTGTGCTGAACAATTTTATTCATCTAATACCTGAGAGGCAAAGGTCAGATATATATTGCCAGGATGATAAAATTAATCCACTTGTTGACTTAACCTTAAATGGCAGAGAGTGGATACAGTCTGCTTTTTTGCAGTAAAAACTTTATGAGAATTTTTTTATTATTATTAAAAGGATATGGGTCTCAAACCTATAAAGCGATTCCCAGGTAAAATTTGCATTGGTTAAAACACATTTTTACAAGCAATATAATACATATTTTCCACAAACTGAAGTACTTGATGTTTCTGCCTGGAATCAGCTACTTTAACAGGAATGTGATGGGAATTGTCATGTTTTATTAATAAAACCATAAGAAACGTGTAACCTATACTGTGCCTAGAATGAAATCAGGGGACTTGTGTGTACAACACCAGACAGCGCTGTGCTCAGCAATGTTTGAAAGCCCCATAGAGAATGCATCAGTTTATTAAAAGAGGTACTCCAATGGAAAAAAAAATAAAATGTAATCAACTGGTGCCAGAAAGTTAAACATATTTGTAAATTACTTTTATTAAAAAATCTTAATCCTTCCAGTACTTATTAGCTGCTATAAGCTCCACAGGAAGTTATTTTCTTTTGGAATTTCCTTTCTGTCTGACCACAGTGCTCTCAGCTGACACCTCTGTTCATTTTAGGAACTGTCTGGAGCAGGAGAGGTTTGCTATGAGGATTTTCTCCGACTCTGGACAGTTCCTAAAATGGACAAAGGTGTCAGCAGAGAGCACTGTGGTCAGGCAGAAAGGAAATTCAAAAAGAAAATAACTTTCTGTGGAGCAAATAGCAGTTAACAAGTACTTGAAGGATTAAGATTTTTTAATAGAAGTAATTTACAAATATTAGTAAATGAAGAAAAAAGGTGTCCTGCACTCACCGCTTCAGTCCAGGTAATCCTGCTCCCATCTCGGGTCACGACTCGAACACGGAGGACATGGGTAGTGGAGCGCTCAGAGGCGACTGCCGGCGGTTTCACGCATAGGAATGCGCTTCATCCGGCCTCGTTAACGTCATCGCGCTGTGCGAATTATAAAGGTGCAGCTGGTGAGTCACATGATTCCAGGTGAACTCTCACCCCGTGTTGCATTAAGAAGTGAACGGAACAAAAACCACATAAGGAAGCAAAAAGCAAGTTAGGTAAGTACATCAATACTAATAGACCTAGAACTGCCCTGAAAAAAGAGAAATTTATAAAAAAGGGGAAAAATCTAGTTTATCATTTAACCCTAACGGCCCCTGCGCGTCAAGGCGCAATATCCATCGCGCCTCAGCACGCAGGAGCAGGCGGCGTCTATCTCCTCCAGAAGGGTGACAAGGGATTGTTTCAAGACCTCCAAATTTTAACGTGGTGCAATTTCCACCATGTATAGATTGCATATGCTGAACAAATCTTGGGGATCCGCCTCCTTTTCGAACTGAGTACATATGCTCACGTACTCGGGCCCGGAGTTGTCTCTCGGTTTTTCCAATATAAAAGAATTGGCAACTACAAAATAAAAAATATACAACAAAGGTGCTCCGGCAGGTGATGAGGTGTTTTATTTCAAAAACATAACTCCCTAATTTAATAGAAATCGCATTAATGTTATGAGGGCATTGAGGACAGAAACCGCACTTCTTATTCCCTTTCGGGGCTATACCAGACAACCAAGTCTCCTTGGGATGTGCTTCTCTATTCAACTTCTGACCCTTCAATAAATCAGCGATCGTCTTGTTTTTTCTGAAGGTCACTATAGGTCTATTCTGGGCTGTATTCACAATATCCGGATCTGCCATGAGTAGATGCCAGTTCTTGGTGATGGCAGATTTAATGACATGATTCAAAGGGCTGTTTTTAAAAGCAAACATGAATCTTGAATTCTGTTCAGTAGTAGACTGAAAATCTTTTTTCTTATTTTTTGAATCTATAAGTAAGTCCTCTCTGTTTTTAGTTGCAGCTCTCCTGTAGGCTCGTGCCAATACTTCATTAGGATACTGACGCTGTCTAAAGCGTGTAAGTAAGTGTCCTGCTTGTTCCTCATAATCAGACTGCTTGCTATTATTTCTTTTTAGACGTAGAAGCTGGCTATACGGAATAGAATTTTTAGTTTCAATAGGGTGGGAGCTCTTATAGTGTAAAAGAGCATTTCTTGCCACTTCTTTCCTATAGCCTCGTGCCAGAAGCTGGGGGGGGGCAGAAAGAGGCACGTTCAGAGGAAAGTGGGCACAGAAACGCAAGGAGGTCACTTGGAGAGATTAGCAGGTGAGACTCTGGTGGAGAACCTGACAGATGTTGTCCTCCCCCAGAGTACTCTGACTGCTTTGTCTAAAGGTCTCAATTTTGGATTAGTTGAAGGTTTTGATTTTGTTTCCTTTGAAGTTGATTTGTTTAGGGCTGTCCGTAAAATTAACCTCAATAAGTTTTTTTCCAGCTCCATAAAAAAACCTCCTGTATCAATTGATTGCAATACACCTTGCCATATAGGTCCTTTAGGCTTTATCCCTGTTAAGGGTTTTGATGCTAATGACATGGAGTTTACGAATATGTTAGTTGACTTAGCGTCAGATGATACCACTCAGGTTCGGTGTGGAGGAGACTCCCCCCCTTTTTTAGGGGGGGTCCCCTCCACATTCAACCCTCCCTTAGCACCGGGTGGTCCTATTGATTTGTTCATGAAGGCAGTAAAAAATGACATGAAGGCACTCATTTATCCCCATCCACTGAGTAACTTATCTAACGATGAATTTGAAGGTCTGAGTTGGTTAGCTAAGAGAGAGGATCTTGTCACCTCAAGAGCAGATAAGGGAGGCAGTATTGTTGTTTGGTCTAGAGCTGACTATAACCAAGAGGCTCAGCGTCAATTGTCTGTGGTAGATACCTATGAAAAGTTGTCAGAGAATCCTACGGGCCGTATTAAAGAGAAGTTGAGATCGTTCCTCCGCCACTATGTAGAGGTTGGAGTGTTGGATTTAAAATTAGCAGAACGTCTTATACCTGTGGCCCCCAGTGACCCCAATTGGTATTTGTTGCCCAAAGTACATAAGTCCCGCACCCACCCCCCTGGGCGACCTATTGTAGCGGGGGTGGGTTCGGTGACCGAGTACTTATCTAAATATGTAGATTGGGCCCTTAGACCCCTCCTTATCTCCATTCCAACGTATCTTAAAGATACAGGAGACGTACTAAGGTTTATTCACGACTTTAATTGGGAACCCTCTTTCTCTCTGGCATCTATAGATGTCGAGGCGCTGTACACCCGCATTCCCCACAATGCGGGTGTGCAAGCCATTCAAAACATCCTGAGTAGGACTGACAAGTCACACGGTTTTGTACAATTTATCTGTGATGCCCTCATGTTTATTCTTAACAACAATACTTTTCAATTCGACAATCAATGTTCCGACAGAAAGTCGGAACCGCAATGGGGAGTCCCACCTCCTGTTCATACGCGAATCTGTTTTTAGCCGCGTTTGAACAGGAGTATGTTTTCAGTACCTCCAATCTATTTTCTAGGTACATTCGGGCATTTTGGAGGTATATGGATGATATCCTGGTGGTGTGGGATGGGCCCCCCAGTGTGTTTGAGGATTTTGTAGCCTATCTTAATGTCAATGCCATGAACATGGTTTTTCCGAGTGTTTTTGGGGGAGATAGCCTCGAATTTTTGGATCTTAAATTATACGTGGAGAATAACCAGCTTCTGGCACGAGGCTATAGGAAAGAAGTGGCAAGAAATGCTCTTTTACACTATAAGAGCTCCCACCCTATTGAAACTAAAAATTCTATTCCGTATAGCCAGCTTCTACGTCTAAAAAGAAATAATAGCAAGCAGTCTGATTATGAGGAACAAGCAGGACACTTACTTACACGCTTTAGACAGCGTCAGTATCCTAATGAAGTATTGGCACGAGCCTACAGGAGAGCTGCAACTAAAAACAGAGAGGACTTACTTATAGATTCAAAAAATAAGAAAAAAGATTTTCAGTCTACTACTGAACAGAATTCAAGATTCATGTTTGCTTTTAAAAACAGCCCTTTGAATCATGTCATTAAATCTGCCATCACCAAGAACTGGCATCTACTCATGGCAAATCCGGATATTGTGAATACAGCCCAGAATAGACCTATAGTGACCTTCAGAAAAAACAAGACGATCGCTGATTTATTGAAGGGTCAGAAGTTGAATAGAGAAGCACATCCCAAGGAGACTTGGTTGTCTGGTATAGCCCCGAAAGGGAATAAGAAGTGCGGTTTCTGTCCTCAATGTCCTCATAACATTAATGCGATTTCTATTAAATTAGGGAGTTATGTTTTTGAAATAAAACACCTCATCACCTGCCGGAGCACCTTTGTTGTATATTTTTTATTTTGTAGTTGCCAATTCTTTTATATTGGAAAAACCGAGAGACAACTCCGGGCCCGAGTACGTGAGCATATGTACTCAGTTCGAAAAGGAGGCGGATCCCCAAGATTTGTTCAGCATATGCAATCTATACATGGTGGAAATTGCACCACGTTAAAATTTGGAGGTCTTGAAACAATCCCTTGTCACCCTTCTGGAGGAGATAGACGCCGCCTGCTCCTGCGTGCTGAGGCGCGATGGATATTGCGCCTTGACGCGCAGGGGCCGTTAGGGTTAAATGATAAACTAGATTTTTCCCCTTTTTTATAAATTTCTCTTTTTTCAGGGCAGTTCTAGGTCTATTAGTATTGATGTACTTACCTAACTTGCTTTTTGCTTCCTTATGTGGTTTTTGTTCCGTTCACTTCTTAATGCAACACGGGGTGAGAGTTCACCTGGAATCATGTGACTCACCAGCTGCACCTTTATAATTCGCACAGCGCGATGACGTTAACGAGGCCGGATGAAGCGCATTCCTATGCGTGAAACCGCCGGCAGTCGCCTCTGAGCGCTCCACTACCCATGTCCTCCGTGTTCGAGTCGTGACCCGAGATGGGAGCAGGATTACCTGGACTGAAGCGGTGAGTGCAGGACACCTTTTTTCTTCATTTACTACAATTTGGTGACTACGGTCTTTATTGTCCTAGCACCTCCGTTGCCAGGGTGGATTTCCAGACTAGCGGGACGCCGTCTTCATCTCGTGGTCTTAGGAGGCCTAAGGTATCGGTGCCACTGTTGTTTCTTGTTTACTTTTAGTAATTTACAAATATGTTTAACTTTCTGGCACCAGTTGATTTAAAAAAAAAAAATGTTTTCCAGTGGAGTACCCCTTTAAACTCTATCCGGTGGATAGAAGATAACTTTTTAGGTTGGACAACCCCCTTGTGGCATGAGACATAATAAATGTGTCTAACCTTTAAGGGGTACTTCTGTGGAAAACAATTTTTTTTTTAATCAACTGGTGCCAGAAAGTTAAACAGATTTGTAAATTACTTCTATTAAAAAATCTTAATCCTTACAGTACTTATTAGCTGCTGAATACTACAGAGGAAATGGTTTTCTTTTTGGAACACAGAGCTCTCTGCTGACATCATGAGCACAGTGCTCTCTGCTGACATCTCTGTCCATTTTAGGAACTATCCAGAGCAGGAGATAATCAGCATAGCAAACATATGCTGCTCTGGACAGTTCCTAAAATGGGCAGAGATGTCAGTAGAGAGTACTGTGGTCATGATGTCAGCAGAGAGCTCTGTGTTCCAAAAAGAAAAGAATTTTCTCTGTAGCATACAGACCCTAAAAAGTACTGGAAAGATTAAGATTTTTTAATAGAAGTAATTTACAAATCTATTGAGAAAGAGACTGGCACTGCTGACAGTCCGGAGATGTGCAGTTTCACGGCAGGTGAATAACGATAAACCGGGTGGTGCTCAATCTAATAAGAAAGACAGACAATCCCAAAATGCAAAGATGAGATAATAAGACGGCACTCACCACGGTCATAGCTTCATATCCTTTATTCGGGAATAGCAGGGAATGGAGGCGCAGTGTCAGACAGTTATCATGGCAAGGACGCCGAGGACCTCAGCGTGGAGGTAACAGCTGTATCGTACTTCCGTACTTCTTCAGACCACTTATCGCATCTTTGCATAATTTACAAATCTGTTTAACTTTCTGGCACCAGTTGATTTAAAAAAAAAAAAAAGAAGGGGAGTACCCCTTTAACCCCTTAAGGACTCAGCCCATTTTGGCCTTAAGGACTCAGACAATTTAATTTTTACGTTTTCATTTTTTCCTCCTCGCCTTCTAAAAATCATAACTCTTTTATATTTTCATCCACAGACTAGTATGAGGGCTTGTTTTTTGCGCGACCAGTTGTCCTTTGTAATGACATAACTAATTATATCATAAAATGTATGACGCAACCAAAAAACACTATTTTTGTGGGGAAATTAAAACGAAAAACGCAATTTTGCTAATTTTGGAAGGTTTCGTTTTCACGCCGTACAATTTATGGTAAAAATGACGTGTGTTCTTTATTCTGAGGGTCAATACGATTAAAATGATACCCATTATTACATACTTTTATATTATTGTTGCGCTTAAAAAAAATCACAAACTTTTTAACCAAATTAGTACGTTTATAATCCCTTTATTTTGATGACCTATAACTTTTTTATTTTTCCGTATAAGCGGCGGTATGGGGGCTCATTTTTTGCGCCATGATCTGTACTTTTTTTTGATACCACATTTCCATATAAAAAACTTTTAATACATTTTTTACATATTTTTGTTTTATAAAATGTATTAAAAAAGTAGGAATTTTGGACTTTTTTTTTTTCCGTTCACGCCGTTAACCGTACGGGATCATTAACATTTTATTTTAATAGTTCGGACATTTACGCACGCGGCGATATCAAATATGTGTATAAAAAAATTTACGCTTTTTGGGGGTAAAATAGGAAAAAACGGACGTTTTACTTTTTTATTGGGGGAGGGGATTTTTCACTTTTTTTTTACTTTTACTTTTAAATTTTTTTACTTTTTTTTTTTTACACTTGAATAGTCCCCATAGGGGACTATTCATAGCAATACCATGATTGCTAATACTGATCTGTTCTATGTATAGGACATAGAACAGATCAGTGTTATTGCGGGTCCCTGGCTGCGATCAGCAGCCGGGATCAGCCGCGCATGACACGGGCATCGCTCCGATGCCCGCGGTTATGCTTAGGACGTAAATGTACGTCCTGGTGCGTTAAGTGCCACCGCACCAGGACGTACATTTACGTCCTGCGTCCTTAAGGGGTTAAAGGAGATGTCGGGTGCGGACTATTCCTATTCAATCCTGCCAGGGCTGCAAAATAGAGAGAAAACAAACCTTCACTTACCTTCCTACGTTCCCCTGAAGCTCCTCAACAGCTGATCGGTCGGCCGGGCTGTCTGCTTCCTACTTCCTTTAGCCCGGGACGTCACACAGCACTTCAGCCTATCACCAGCCACAGTGATGTCCTGGTCAGTGATAGGCTGAAGCGCCGTGTGACGTCCCGGGTTAAGAGAAGAAGGAAGTAGACAGCCCGGCCGACTAATCAGCTGTTGCGGAGCTCCGGGGGAACGTAGGAAGTTAAGTGAAAGTTTGTTTTCTTCTTTTTTAGCAGCCCGGGCAGGATGGAATAGGAATACTCCGCACCCGACATCTCCTTTAAGATGGGTCAAAATTTTTGAAAATTTTAGTTTACTTTATGCCAAATGCAAGGAAAATATACATTGATAAACCTGTCCCGGTGTTCCTGCTCCTGTAGCTTTCCTTGCTGTTCCTTGCTCAGAGAGATCAGTTGGCAGAAGATAAGTCACAAGGCAACATCTACTTATTGGCTGTACCAGATCTTTTTCTGGCCTGAAACAGTGACACATGGCCCAGCTATGTGTGTTTCCCTTTAACCATTCGAAGACAAGGTGATTTTTAATTTTTGTGTTTTTATATTTTCCTCCTCGCATTTTAATACCAGTCTTCAATTTTACACCTAAAGACCAAAATGAGGACTTGATTTACACGTAATTGTACTATGTAATGACATAACACATTTTACCAATGAATTAAAATAAAGTTAGTTGAGCAAGCTCATTCTCTTGGTGGTGGAATTTCAGTAGCGAAATATCCGCCGCTGAAATTCCATAGTGTGCACTGTGCAGCGAAATCCCATTGCTAGCAGCTGGCTGGGCAGCAATGTGATGTATTGACCCCCCCAGCACTAGTAAGTGGATGGTGTGATTAAAAAAAAAAAAATTTTAATTACGCCAAAGTACCCCTTTAACCTTTTAAGGACCCAGCCCAAATATACCTTAAGGACCCGGCCATTTTTTGAACATCTGACCACTGTCACTTCAAGCATTAATAACTCTGGGATGCTTTTACCTTTCATATTCATATTGATATTTACCTTTCGTGACATATTCTACTTTATGTTAGTGGTAAAATTTTGTCGATAATTTTGTTGAATTTTGCATTTTTTTTTACTTTGAAGCTCTCTGCTTATAAGGAAAATAGACATTCCAAATAAATGATACATTGATCCACATACACAATATGTCTACTTTATGTTTGCATCATAAAATTGACATGTTTTTTCTTTTGGAAGACATCAGAGGGCTTCAAAGTTCAGCAGCAGTTTTCCAATTTTTCACAACATTTTCAAAATCGGAATTTTTCAGGGACCAGTTCAGGTTTGAAGTGGATTTGAAGGGCCTTCATATGAGAAATACCCCACAAATGACCCAATTATGAAAACTGCACCCCTCAATGTATCCAAAATGACATTCAGTAAGTGTGTTAACCCTTTAGGTGTTTCACAGGAATAGCAGCAAAGTGAAGGAGAAAATTAAAAATCTTCATTTTTTACATTCGAATGTTCTTGGAAACCCAGTTTTTGAATTTTTACAAGGGGTAAAAGGAGAAAAATCTTCCTAAAATGTGTAACCCAATTTCTCTCGAGTAAGGAAATGCCTCATATGTGTATGTCAAGTGTTCGGGGGGCGCAGTAGAGGTCTCAGAAGGGAAGGAGCGACAATGAGATTTTGGAAAGTGAGTTTTTCTGAAATGGTTTTTGGGGGGCATGTCACATTTAGGAAGCCCCGATGGTGCCAGAACAGCAAAAAAAAAAAAAAAAAAAAAACACATGGCATACTATTTTGGAAACTACACCCCTCAGGGAACGTAACAAGGGGAAGAGTGAGCCTTAACACCCCACAGGTGTTTGACAACTTTTCGTTAAAGTTGGATGTGTAAATGATTTATTTATTTTCTTCACTAAAATGCTGGTTTTCCCCCAAATTTTACATTTTTACAAGGGGTAATAGGAGAAAATGCCCCCCAAAATTTGTAACCCCATCTTTTCTGAGTATGGTAATACCCCATGTGTGGACGTCAAGTGCACTGCTGGCGCACTATAATGCTCAGAAGAGAAGGAGTCACATATGGCTTTTGGAAAGCACATTTTGCTGAAATGGTTTTTGGGGGGCATGTCGCATTTAGGAAGTCCCTATGGTGCCAGAACAGCAAATAAAAAATAAAAAAACACATGGCATACTATTTTGGAAACTACACCCCTCAAGGAACGTAACAAGGGGTCCAGTGAGCCTTACCACCCCACAGGTGTTTGACTACTTTGGATGTGTAAATTATTTTTTTGTTAGTTTTTTTTTCTAAAATGCAGTTTTTTCCCCAAATTTTAGATTTTTAGAAGGGGTAATAGGAGAAAATGCCCCCCAAAATGTGTAACCCCATCTCTTCTGAGTATGGTAATACCCCATGTGTGGACGTCAAGTGCACTGCGGGCGCACTACAATGCTCAGAAGAGCAGGAGCCACATTTTCAAATTTTGCTGAAATGGGGGGGCATGTCGCATTTAGTGCCAGAACAGCAAAAAAAATGTAATTTGTAAATACATTTCTTTGGAATAAGGACATACCTCATATCTGGACTGGTCACAGAAGAACAGGAGTGCAGTCAGGGGCCTTGAGCTTCGAAATCACTGCCTGTGTAGCCAGAGCAGTGGGACCCCCCCCCCCCCCCTCAAGGGGCATTACATGGGGTAATTAATAAACGTTACATGGGGTAAGTTACTAAAAGGGGGTACAGTGGGACATAAAATTATAAAACAGGTTATGTTCCCAGAATGATGACCAAGAGCATAGCCAAAACTAAAGAATATGCCCACCCCAAACCCTATGCTCTGAATCATCATTCTGGGAATGTGATGTGTGTGGCCGTCCCTAACCGGTTGCCTCAAATGCGCACCCGCTCAGGTGGAGAGAGAACGCTGCACATTTGAGGGAACATAAAAAGTCCCCAATGATAGTGACTCAGTGACCCATGACCCATTTTTTTAAAAGATACCCCCAGAGGTCTTATCAGTTTATTTATTTAATTTTTTTTGCTGAAAATTTCTTTTGGGCAATTTAGTGGTTTTATGGGGTTAAAATTTGGAATGTACTCTGGACTTGGAACATTGGGGTCAAATTATGTAAAATTAAAATGCAAAGGGAAAATTTAGTACTCCATGGAAGTGTGATACTCCCTGAAGCAATTTTTTATGCAGAGGCCCGGATGATCAGGGCAAGTGTCACATTGAGTGGTGGTATCCTTCCGTATCCCCCTCCTGTTACACACTCTGCATTTTTTCTGGGATCGTCCCTTCTTTCCAGTGTGGGGGACCTCACCTGGAAAGTGTTGGCCTGGCACGATCCTGTCACCTATATTTCCAGTTTCTTGGGAAGTCCGGCCTGCTCTTTCCCAGTCAGCAAAGATCAGGACCTTTAGGACTTCTTCTTGGAACTGGAGGAATGTCCCCGTGTTGCCAGCGTACTGGGACAGTACAAAAGAGTTGTACATGGCAACCTGTACCATGTAGACCGCAACTTTCTTGTACCATACAAGTGTTTTCCGCATGGCGTTATATGGCTTCAGGATTTGATCAGAAAGATCAACTCCCCCCATATACTGATTGTAGTCCAGAATACAATCGGGCTTGAGGACCGGTGTTGTGGTACCTCGCACAGGGACAGGTGAGCTGCCGTTGCCATGAATAGTGGTCAGCATAAGGACATCCCTCTTATCCTTACACTTCACCAACAACAGGTTTTCATGGGTAAGGGCACGGGACTCACCCTTGGGGATAGGCGTCTGGATAAAATTTAGAGGGAGGCCTCTCTGGTTTTTCCGCGCGGTCCCACAAGCGGACGTGGATCTGGCAGCAAGGGATGTGAACAGAGGGATGCTGGTATATAAGTTGTCCATGTACACGTGGTAACCCTTATCCAGCAATGGGTGCATAAGGTCCCAAACGATTTTCCCGCTAACACCCAGAGTGGGGGAACAATCTGGGGGTTCAATACGGGAATCTCGTCCCTCATACACCCTAAACTTGTAAGTGCACCCAGAGGTACTCTCACAAAGTTTATAAAGCTTCACACCATACTGCGCCCGCTTCGAGGGAATATACTGGCGGAATATGAGTCTCCCCTTAAAACTGATGAGAGAGTCATCTACAGAGAGCTCCTTAAGCGGTACGTAGGCCTCCAAAAATGTGGCCCCAAAGTGATCGATGACCAGCCTCACTTTGTAAAGCCGGTCATAGGTGGGATCACTTCGGGGTGGACATGCCGCATTATCTGCATAATGAAGGCATTTCCGAATGTATTGAGTGCTTGGTGTAACTATTAGATATAACGGTGTGTGTGTGATTAGAAATCAAACACCGTTATATATGGGAGGGAAAAAATTGTGGACAAAAAAAAAAAATGGGGGGGGGGGGGGGGGGGGCACATGCAGCGCCCTGAACCCCTAACAGGGCCCAGGTCACACTGAAAAATTTATGGTGGACCCTTGGGGACCTATTAGGGGGTCAGGGTAGGGATTATTATTATTTTTCTTTTTTTTTTACTTTTTTTTTTACACTCACTCCTACCTTGCCCTGGAGTGTATTCTTTCCCTGCTCTGTCCCTGCAGATCTTCTTCCCTGAGGGGGCTCTGATCGCACAGAGGGGGGGGGGGGGGGGAGTCCATGGCACCTTCGAGCAGCTTTGCCCACTGACTGAACTCAGTTAAGGGGCAGAGCTGCAAGAAGATGTCCAGCCAATAGCAGCGCTCCTGGGGGCGGGGGGGGGGGGGGGGGGGTGACTAAATCACCACCTCCCCATAGATACAGTGGGTGATAGGGGGTGTATTGCACACCCCTGATCACCTTGTATCTCCGGGTCATCAGGTCACAAGTGACCCGTATGACCCGAATCCCGGGAGATCGTTAGTGTGTCCTTAAGTACCAGAAAGCCAGGGCGTATCCATACGCCCTAGGTCCTTAAGGGGTTAAAATCAATGGGGAGGCAAAATCTGCAGCAAGTTATAAAAATCCACACATCCGCAAGCAATTCCTCAAATGTGCATGCTCGCTTGTGCGTTCACATTATTAATATCCGTACGCTGTTGATGCAATGGTTTGGAAACTGTTGTGTCACTTTAGAGAACGGCACTCTCAATGATTTTAGAAGTGAAATGTCAGAGTTTTTTATGCAGATGTGCTCAGAAGCTCCCATTGAAGTTAATAGAAGCTTTAGGGCCTTCCCCAAAAAACAGAGCCATGGGGCAGTGCTGTACACGGGCACGGGTTATAAGGGTATGTTCACATGGGGGGAAAAAAAGCATGGGGAGAGTTTTCTAAAAAAAAATAAAAAAAAAAAAAATTTGTATCAAAAACGCACATTAAATGATATGGTGGGTTTTTGCCTGCGTGAACATACCCTTATAGGGCTTAGAAGAGGTGACATGCTTCCCAATTCAATGGGGCTACTATGGGATATCATAACACCAGCGCTGCCCACATCTAATATTAGGGGAGTTCCACCGATAAAAGCCGTCTGCAACCTTTCACTTCCTTTCATGTGTGAATACGGACCACACCAGTGACACCACGAGTACTCCCATACACCCCAGTCAGTGATATCATGTATACATAGGCCCTGGCGGAAGTTTCCCCTCGCCCCGCACAGTACACGGTTACGTACAATGTACAGTACTCACTCAGAAACTGCGGACAGGGAGTTCACCATATAGGAGATGGGTACAGCCGTGAGGGAGAGTAACAAGGGCCCGCTGGGTTCCGGGAGACCCATGGCTGCCAGTGCTGCGTCCTACTCCAGGTGCTTCACGGCATACAGGAGGTGAAGCCCGGGCAGGTGTGACTGGTGCTCAGGTCTGCGGGCGGAGGGGGAAGCTTGTCTTTCTGGCCATACAAAGGTCGCTCGCTTTGTCTCTGCTCACTAGTATTGCGACATAACCGGACAGATAACACCGCCAGTGTCATACGCGCACCATGGCGGGACAGCAGCCGGGGCGGTGTACAGCTTGTCATCTCCTCACAGTACATAGACGTTACATAGGCGGCCATGGCGGGACAACAGCCGGGACTGTGTACATGTATGTTATGTAAAATCTGAGACTCTGCACCAGTGTTTCCCAACCAGTGGTGCCTCCAGCTGTTGCAAAACTAGAACTCACAGCATCCCCAGACAGCCAAAGGCATGCTGGGAGTTGTAGTTTTGCAACAGCTGGAGGCACCAATGGTTGGGAAACACTGCTCTCAACTAGGTCACCCACCCAATATTCCCTTGTTATCTACCTCACCCAGTTACCCATTGCCATACAATACCAGTCCTGCCATACATGACCTTTCATGGTGAATGGTGAGCCATAAACATGGAGTATTAATAGGATCATATGGTTATGTATGCTGGGTAGTGGGGAGTAAAGGAGGTAGTGTAACTCTATGGCTATGTTCACACAGGGGAACTTCCAAGCAAAATCCCGTGTAAAAGTTCTCAGACATTCTGTTGCAGCAGAGTCCCATTGTTTTCACTGGGATTCTGCTGAACTGTGCACACAGCTGAAACATCTGCCGCACAAATTCTGATTGTGACGTCACATTTCCGAGCAGTCCAAGCGCCGGCGTGACCGCCGTCTGTGGAATGGCCGCCTGAAAATTTTCCAAGCAGACATTCTGCTGTGTAAACATAGCCTATTGGAGAGATTTAGCAAAACCTGTGCTGAGGAGAAGTTTACCAGTTGCCAAAGGCTGTCCGGGCATGCTGAAAGTTGTAGTTTTGCAACAGCTGGAGGCACCCTGGTTGGAAAGCACTGGTCCACAGATTGGGTGCTAGTTTGCAGCTCAGTTTCATTGGAGTGAATGGAGCCAAATGGTGATACCACACACAAGCTGCGGACAGGTGTGGTGCTGATTTTGGATGAAATTAGCTCTGTTTTGCTATCTTCTATGAACAACACTGTACAAGCTACTGATCTTCTGCAGAAATGCATTGTGTGAACGCACCCTAAGAGCTATCTTACATAGCCCAACTGCCCCATATAGGCACCGTTTTTTTAGATCAGCACTCATTTACCAAGCAGATTACATCCATAACCAGGGCCACAAGAACGATTGATCATTTATGCAGCCCTTTACTTCTCTTATTTGTCAGCCGCACATTCATATTTACACAGGGCGATATACAGCCAACCAACAATGAATTTTAAACCTGTGAAAACCCTGCGATCGGTTGAAAACAGAGCATTTATTTGTTTGTCTGCCAATTGGCCCATTAGACAGGGCTATTATTGGCCTCTTTAGGTGATATTTGCCCCAGGTAACATTTTCCTAAGACCTCACCAACACAGCGGACGTTTAGCCAGCGGAATCCTGCTATGTGGATATTGCCATCTCCATCGGAGGCAATGCAGTTCTGGCAGAATTCCTCACAAAGAATGAACATGTTTACTTTTTGAGCAGACGTACTTTCCACCGGTGGAATTCCACTGCAGCGATTCCACAGTCTGAACATCGCAGCAGAACCCCTACCTTTAACCTAGTTATTCCCTATTCAGTGGATAGGGATAATTCTTCAAAGGGAAATTGCAGTACAGTACAAAGTCAGGTTGTCAAACTTTGGGTAAGTCAAATTGAAAAATAAAAAAAATAACTACAGGTCCTTTTAGGCTGTGTTCACACTTTCAGGTTTTTAATTGCAAGTATTGACTACAAGGCCAGAAATGGGTCTAAAAAGAATGAAGCTCTTCCCTCTATACGTGTCCTCGATTTATGATCCAATCTTGGCTTTTTATTCAATAATTGCATGTAAAGACCTGAACGTGTGTACACATGGTAAAGCAAGTTATTCCTGGAAGATTCGTTAATTTCTAACGATAATTTGTTTTCCCTTAGTCCAAACAGTAGCACAGATGGGGTATTCCACCCCCCGCGAACTGGTAGGACAGATGGAAGTTTTATTGAACCTAATTAAACAATCAGTAAAGACACACCCACAACCCCCTGTATAAGTAAGAGGGTCATCCTCTGCCTCATTGTGTAGTAACAAGAAGAACTAAAGGCAAATAATAGAAGAAAATAACTTAACTAGGGAGGGAAAGTTGTGCTACTGTTAGGACTAAGGGAAAACAAATTATCGTTAGAAATTAACGATTCCCTTACGTCCTAACCAGTAGCACAGATGGGGAAATGGCAAGCAGAAACCCTATGAGGGAGGGCTCTCATGCCTGACGGCAGATAATACTGTCCGTCCAAATGAGGAAAAATCGGCCAATCTACTGTCAAGTCTGTAGTGGGTGATAAATGTGGAGAGTGAACTCCAGGAAGCAGCTTTGCATATATGTTCCAAGGGAACAAGACTCCTTTCCGCAAAGGAGGTAGATACAGACCTGGTGGAATGAGCTTTTACAAACTCAGGAGGCTCCTTACCTTGGGATACCATGGCAATACGAATGGCATCTTTTACCCATCTACTGATGGAGGGCTTTGAAGCTTTAAGACCTCTCTTGGGTCCTGAAAAGAGAATTAGCAGATTTTCATCCTTCCGAAACTCCAAAGATCTTCTTATATAGATCTGGAGACATCTCGAGATATCTAGGCAATGAAGAGCACTATCTTCATTGGAGGATGGAGGAGGAGAAAATACTGGCAGGGATATAACTTGATTTATATTTTGGAATGATGGAACCTTAGGTATAAAGGATGGCATGAATCTGAGTAACACTCGATCCGGCAAAAATTTAGTATATGGTTCAAGTGCCGAGAGCGCTTGAAGTTCCCCAATCCTTTTGGCTGAAGTGATTGCCAGTAAAAAAGTTATTTTAATGGTAACAAACTTCATGTCCACCTCCTCCAAGGGCTCAAAGGGGGGAGATGCTAACCCCTTGAGCACCGTCGATAAGTCCCATGCTGGGACAGGTTGTATAATTGTAGGTTTTAACCTTGAGGATCCCCTCAAGAATATTTTGACTAGTGGGTCTTGAGACAATGGTTTATTGAGAAAGGCAGAGATGGCTGATACCTGAACTCTGAGTGTGGAAGGAGATAGATTCTTGTCTAATCCCTCCTGGAGAAAGTTGAGGATTGTGGCAACAGCTGGATTCTGTCCAGGTAGTTGTTTCTTGGAGCACCAAGACTGAAAAGTTGTCCAAATTCTTTTATAGGCTCTGTTAGTGGACTCCGCTCTGGAATGCGAGAGGGTATTCAAGACCGCACTAGAAAGCCCTTCTAGATGTGGAAGGGACTGATCAACCTCCAGGCTGTCAGGTTGAACATTTGAAGATTTGAGCAGCTGTGAGTGTCCCCCGACACTAGTGCTTGCTCTGGGGGAAGCCTCCAGAATTGTCCCCGACTCATTTGCAAGAGTTGGGTAAACCAAGCTCTCTTGGGCCAAAATGGAATTATGGCTATGACAGAGGCTTGGTCCTGCCTGATTTTCATCAATACCCTTGGGATCAAGGAAATTGGAGGGAAGATGTAGGCCAGCCTGAACCTCCATGGGATTGAGAGAGCATCGATTGCTACTGGGTTGTCTTCCCTGTACAGGGAACAAAATCTCACCACTTTGGTGTTGAACCTTGTTGCCATAAGATCTATTTCTGGCATACCCCACCTGAGTATTATTTGTTTGAACATCTCTGGATGGAGAGACCATTCTCCAGTTGAAAGTCCTCTGCTCAGGCGGTCGGCGATCACATTGAGAGATCCCCGAATGTGAACTGCCGACAGGTGGGTTAGGTTCCTCTCTGCCCAATCCAAGATCAGACCCACCTCTCTGAGGAGGCTTTGTGATCGAGTGCCTCCCTGCTTGTTGATGTACAATACAGCCGTCATGCTGTCTGATTGGATCTTTACTGCTTTCCCTTGAAGAAGAGAAGCAAAGTGGAGGAGTGCTAATCTGATGGCTCGAATCTCGAGGAGATTGGAGGTTAACCCTCTCTCCTGAGGAGACCAAGATCCCCGCACTAACAGATCCAAGAGATGCGCTCCCCAACCTACAAGGGACGCGTCGGTAGTAAGTATGATCCAAGGGGGTTGGATCATTGACTTGCCGTCCTCGAGGTGAGACCACCATCTGAGAGAGGACCTGACTCGATAAGACAGGGAGTGGCACTTGTTTAGGCCCGAGGGCCTGAGATTCCAAGTGGCGAGCACCTCTGATTGAAGAGGGCGTAGATGCCAAAGAGCCCAAGGAACCGCATCCACGGTAGCGGACATAAGTCCCAACATCCGCATGAGAGTGCGAATGGAAACTCTCCGGGGTACAGAGAGAAAAAGGGCCAATTCCTGCACCCGAGATTTCCTCTCGGGAGAGAGGTAGAGTGTCATGGAGATTGAGTCGACTATGAAGCCGAGAAACCTCACTGAGGTAGTAGGGAGGAAATTGGATTTGGCCCAATTGACTATCCACCCTAACTGGTGAAGGAAGGATACTGCTAGTTGCAGATGTTGGGACAGGATCGCAGAAGAAGGAGCTCTGAGGAGCCAATCGTCTAGGTAGGGAACGATGCTGAGCCCCTGGAGCCTTAGAGCAGCGACTACCGCTACCACCACTTTGGTAAATGTGTGTGGGGCCGAAGAAATTCCAAACGGGAGGGCTACAAACTGGAGGTGTTTTAGAACTCCCCCTACCTGAACTGCGATCCTTAGATACTTTCTGGATACCGGATGAATAGGAATATGAAGGTAAGCATCCTTTAGATCCAGAGTAGCCAGGTAATCCCCTGGCGAGATGAGGTTGACCACAGATTGAATAGTTTCCATACGAAAGCGTTTGTGCTTCACATACTGATTGAGATATCTCAGATCTATAATCATCCGCCAGTCTCCTGTTACCTTGGGAACTAGGAAGACTGGAGAATAAATTCCTGACCCCCGTTCTGAAAGAGGAACTTCCTCTAAGGCATTCTTCTGGATGTATTCCAGAATGTAGGTTTCTAGCGCCCCCTGTTTGATTGGTGAAAAAACTCTTGTCTCCACATAATTGGATGGGGGAATTGATTCGAGGTCTATCGAATAACCATCCGAGATTAATCTCAGGACCCAAGGATCCTGAATGTGGAGGGACCAGGCGCTTGAAAAGTGGTGAAGACGACCACCAACTGGAATCTGGGGGGCAGGATGGGAAACTGGAAAGGTCACCTCGGCAAGGAACCCAGAGCTTCGTAGAAGCCCGCAGTCAGAGCTTTCTGTTGTCTTTGGAGCCACGGGAGCGTTTTCCGCCCCGGCGTTGATTACCCCATTCTCTCTGAGGCTTAGGCTGGGGGGCTGATCCGCCCCCAGAACGCCGGCCTCGACCACGAAAGGAGGAATAAGGAAGGGACTTGCCTTTCTTGTCAGAAAGTCCCTCCATAATGCGGTCCAGCTCAGCTCCGAAAAGAATGCCGGGTTCGTAAGGCATAGCACATAAGGTGTTCTTGGAAGAGTTGTCAACCTTCCAAGGTTTTAACCATAGAGGACGTCGTCCAGCGGAAGCCAGGGCCATAGACTTGGAGGCCAATTTAAGATGCTGGGTGGAAGCATCGCACAAAAAATCAACGGCCAGATTGGACGTCTTGAAGGATGAAAGAATTTCATCTCTAGGAACCCCCTGGTCCAAATCCGACTGGATGTTAGAAAGACGGGTCTTCAAAAAGTTTGCTACCTCAGAGCAAGCTATCGCCACTGATGCAGACGCAGAAGCAGTGGAGTAGGAGCGCCTCATGGCACAGTCAGCCTTCCGATCCATTGGATCCTGCAAGGAAGACCCATCCTCGGCAGGGACCACTGTCCTCTTGGACAGTTTGGCAACTGCCATGTCAACCTTAGGGACAGGGCCCCAGGAAGAAAGCTGAGATTCCTGTATAGGAAACATGGTCTTAAATCTTTTAGTTAAGACCGGACCCTTTTCTGTTTTTTTCCATTCCGTTCTAAGCACGGACAGAAGGGTATCATCCGCTTTAAAGACCCTAGGTCCCTTAGAGGCGGAGGTAGAGGCTTCCCCGGGATCAACATCCTGGTCCCCCGACCGGATGGATCTCAGAAGACGCTGGGTCTTTTCCAGCGGAAAAAAATAAGATGCAGTGACCTCCTCATCCGAAGAGGAGGACTTGGAATCTTCTCTCTCCTGATCCACAGACATCTCCATTCTGGGAGGTGAAGAAGGTCTGGCGCGTTTCTGAGAGACAACGTGTTTCAGCTCCTCAATAGAGGCTTGCATAGCCGACATGTTAGAGGAGACCCACACATACATATCCTGGACTGTAGGTTCAGTCTGATGGGAAGGTAGAGACTTAGCCCTACAAGGAGGGCACCTGGAAAATTCATAATTATCCTCCAGGGGAGTATTGCAGTCATGGCAAGAGAGGTGCTTGCGCTTGGCGGATCTTTTTGCCAAGCCTTCACGACCCCCTGAGCCCTCGGTCGACATATCTAGGTAAATATGAGAGGAGTGATTAGATAATGTAGCGGCAAGAAAAAATTGCGGCTAGCTAAAATATAATAAAAATACCCAAGTTCTCAGCAAGAGACCAGGTAAGAGATAGGGAAACAGTAGAATCCGCAAGGATGCACTACTAAGACTCAAAAAGACAGGACTGTGGAAGTACCAACAGCTCTGCGCTCTAGGAGGCTGAATGGCAGCCTAGGGGGAGTTTAAATATCCTCCTGGCTGGTGCCAAAACAAGACTCCGCCCACAAGGCGGAGTTGCAGAAGAGAAATCCTGTCTTACAAAAAACAGGAGGAAAAGGAACCCTATTAGTTAGAGGGTTATAGAAGAGGCTCCTCGCTCGGTTTCGCCGCATTATTGGCAAAAACGGCGCAAAAAACCGAGCCGGGAGCGAAAGAAAGAAACAGGAAGTGACGTCAGACGCCGCTGACGCACTTCCGGCCGGGGCCGCGATTGGAGTCGCGGCTCCGAGGATAGGAGCAGATGGGCTCGCAAACTAAGCCCAGAACTGCAAGTAAGAGAAACCCCCCCCCTCCAACAGGAGTAAGGGGGTCACCATCTGTCCCACTGTCCGGGAGGACAGAAAAAAAAAACAATGAGGCAGAGGATGACCCTCTTACTTATACAGGGGGTTGTGGGTGTGTCTTTACTGATTGTTTAATTAGGTTCAATAAAACTTCCATCTGTCCTACCAGTTCGCGGGGGGTGGAATACCCCATCTGTGCTACTGGTTAGGACGTAAGGGAAGTAAGTGTTCTTAAAGGGGTACTCCCGTGGAAAACTTTGGATTTGTGTGTGTGGGAGGGGGCTGGAGGTGAGGGTAATCACCATTTTTTTGTACTGATTCAAGTCAGATACCGATTCTCTTTTTGTGTTTTTATGGGATCAGTCATCTACTAGATACTGTATTTTCCCCAGTACAGCACTATTTATTTAAAACATGTCTATTTGGAAGTGCAGTAGCTGTACATATTTGTAAATGACTTCTATTAAAAAATCTTAATCTTTCCAGTACTTATTAGCTGCTGAATAATACTACAGAGGAAATGGTTTTCTTTTTGGAACACAGAGCTCTCTGCTGACATCATGAGTAGAGATGAGCGAATTTACAGTAAATTCGATTCGTCACGAACTTCTCGGCTCGGCAGTTGATGACTTATCCTGCATAAATTAGTTCAGCTTTGAGGTGCTCCTGTGGGCTGGAAAAGGTGGATACAGTCCTAGGAGACTCTTTCCTAGGACTGTATCCACCTTTTCCAGCCCACCGAAGCACCTGAAAGCTGAACTAATTTATGCAGGATAAGTCATCAACTGCCGAGCCGAGAAGTTCGTGACGAATCGAATTTACTGTAAATTCGCTCATCTCTAATCATGAGCACAGTGCTCTCTGCTGTCACCTCTGTCCATTTTAGCAACTGACCAGAGTAGGAGAAAATCCCCATAGCAAATATATGCTGCTCTGGACAGTTCCTAAAATGGACAGTGATGTCAGCAGGGAGCACTGTGCTCATGATGTCAGTAGAGAGCACTCTGTTCCAAAAAGAAAAGAATTTCCTCTGTAGTATACAGACTCTAAAAAGTATTGGAAGGGTAAAGATTTTTTAATAGAAGTAATTTACAAATCTGTTTAACTTTCTGGCACCAGTTGAGTTAAAAAAAAAAAAAAAAGGGTTTCCACGGGAGTACCCCTTTAACCCCTTAAGGACGCAGGACGTAAATGTACGTCCTGGTGAGGTGGTACTTAACGCACCAGGACGTACATTTACGTCCTGAGCATAACCGCGGGCATCGGAGCGATGCCCGTGTCATGCGCGGCTGATCCCGGCTGCTGATCGCAGCCAGGGACCCGCCGGCAATGGCCGACGCCCGCGATCTCGCGGGCGTCCGCCATTAACCCCTCAGGTGCCGGGATCAATACAGATCCCGGCATCTGCGGCAGTTCGCGATTAAAATGAACGATCGGATCGCCCGCAGCGCTGCTGCGGGGATCCGATCATTCATAACGCCGCACGGAGGTCCCCTCTCCTTCCTCCGTCCGGCTCCCGGCGTCTCCTGCTCTGGTCTGTGATCGAGCAGACCAGAGCAGGAGATGACCGATAATACTGATCTGTTCTATGTCCTATACATAGAACAGATCAGTATTAGCAATCATGGTATTGCTATGAATAGTCCCCTATGGGGACTATTCAAGTGTAAAAAAAAATGTAAAAGTAAAAAAAAAGTGAAAAATCCCCTCCCCCAATAAAAAAGTAAAACGTCCGTTTTTTCCTATTTTACCCCCAAAAAGCGTAAAAAACATTTTTTATAGACATATTTGGTATCGCCGCGTGCGTAAATGTCCGAACTATTAAAATAAAATGTTAATGATCCCGTACGGTGAACGGCGTGAACGAAAAAAAATGTAAAAAGTCCTACTTTTTTAATACATTTTATTAAAAAAAAATTATAAAAAATGTATTAAAAGTTTTTTATATACAAATGTGGTATCAAAAAAAAGTACAGATCATGGCGCAAAAAATGAGCCCCCATACCGCCGCTTATACGGAAAAATAAAAAAGTTATAGGTCATCAAAATAAAGGGATTATAAACGTACTAATTTGGTTAAAAAGTTTGTGATTTTTTTTAAGCGCAACAATAATATAAAAGTATATAATAATGGGTATCATTTTAATCGTATTGACCCTCAGAATAAAGAACACATGTCATTTTTACCAGAAATTGTACGGCGTGAAAACAAAACCTTCCAAAATTAGCAAAATTGCGTTTTTCGTTTTAATTTCCCCACAAAAATAGTGTTTTTTGGTTGCGCCATACATTTTATGATATAATGAGTGATGTCATTACAAAGGACAACTGGTCGCGCAAAAAACAAGCCCTCATACTAGTCTGTGGATGAAAATATAAAAGAGTTATGATTTTTAGAAGGCGAGGAGGAAAAAATGAAAACGTAAAAATTTAATTGTCTGAGTCCTTAAGGCCAAAATGGGCTGAGTCCTTAATTAAAGAGGTTTTCCACCTGACTGCCCTTATTGTAAAAAGGGAGCCTTATGTGGGGAGTGCTCAACCATTCAGCTCTGGCACTCTCCTCCTTCAGTTGACAGAAGTTCCTAGGGCACAATGGGAACTTCATACTGAGTAGGAGGCATAAATTGTATGCCTCCTGCTCAGTACAATATAAAGATGGAGAGACATGCTCTCCCATAGTGAACTTAACCACTTCATTGGGCAAGAAATATTAGCATGGAAGCTGTATTATGTGAATTGCCAGGAGCACTGTGGGCTGTCACTTCAGAGCAATGAAGGAGCCCTGTGCATGAGTACTCCCCATATTAGGATTAGTTTTTTGTAGTTGATGGAAAACCCATTTGAATGGAAAAAACTATATGAGGATGGCAACTAAAGTCTTCATGGACACCCAGTGTCCCATCAGTGTATACTTCCAGTTCACAAAGACAAATAGGAATGGTAAATGCATCCAAGGTTAGACTGCCAGATTCCAAAGCCCATGTCTTGTTACTAAAAATGCCTCAAATATCCTCATATAGAAAGTCCACAGTAAGATGTAATACACTGCTCAAAAAAATAAAGGGAACACTAAAACAACACAATGTAACTCCAAGTCAATCACACTTCTGTGAAATCACACTGTCCACTCAGGAAGCAACACTGATTGACAATCAATTTCACATGCTGTTGCGCAAATGGAACAGACAACAGGTGAAAATTATAGGCAATTAGCAAGACACCCCCAATAAAGGAGTGGTTTTGCAGGTGGTGACCAGACCACTTGTCAGTTCCTATGCTTCCTGGCTGATGTTTTGGTCACTTTTGAATGCTGGTGGGGCTTTCACCCTAGTGGTAGCATGAGACAACCCACACAAGTGGCTCAGGTAGTGCAGCTCATCCAGGATGGCAAATCAATGCGAGCTGTGGCAAGAAGGTTGTGTCTGTTAGCGTAGTATCCAGAGCATGGAGTCGCTACCAGGAGACAGGCCAGTACATCAGAAGACTTGGATAAGGCCATAGGAGGGCAACAACCCAGCATCAGGACCGCTACCTCCGCCTTTGTGCAAGGAGGAGCACTGCCAGAGCCCTGCAAAATGACCTCCAGCAGGCCACAAATGTGCATATGTCCACTCAAACTGTCAGAAACGGACTTCATGAGGGTGGTATGAGGGCCCGACATCCACAGGTGGGGGTTGTGCTTACAGCCCAACACCGTGCAAGATGTTTGGCATTTTTCTGAGAACACTAAGATTGGCAAATTCGGCACTGGCGTCCTGTGCTCTTCACAGATAAAAGCAGTTTCACACTGAGCACATGTGACAGAGTTACTGCCTGCAACATCCTCCAGCATGACCGGTTTGGCGGTGGGTCAGTAATGGTGTGGGGTGGCATTTCTTTAGAGGGCCGCACAGCCTTCCATGTGCTTGTCAGAGGTAGTCTGACTGCCATTAGGTACAGAGATGAGACTCTCAGACCCCTTGTGAGACCATATGCTGGTGCGGTTGGCCCTGGGTTCCTCTTAATGTAAGACAATGCTAGACCTCATGTGGCTGGAGTGTGTCAGGAAGCAAACAGAAAAAAGGGCGTAGAGCAGGTCTCTGTACTCTTACAAACACATTCACATTGCCACAGACTCATATGTAGTTTTACTTACTTTAAAAAGGGGAGTATGGCTTCCACTACTCCCCTCTCGCAATTGTAGCCTTAAACCAGTATCTGTCAGTATCTGCGTTGCTAGTAAAGATCACCTCCTTGGTCTCTTAGTTTCAACCACGAGCAGGCATGACCATTAAGGTATTAAAAGAAGGGGCAATGCACACCAAAACGCATTTTAAACGGTGGATGCGAATGGCTACTTGCACTTTAAAAGCAAGCACCTTAGGAACTGGAAAGTGTTTGAACAACTGAATTGAATAAGAAGAAATTGTTCAGAGAATAAAAATTATGAAGAGCAAGCCGAAAAGATTTGGTACAAAAAACTATCCTGCTGCAGTAATTAAAGGGGCCAGGAAAAGGGCGGACGCAATTGAAATAAACAAACAGAGGAAAAAGGAAAAGAAAGATTAAAGAATAAGGTACAGAATTTGTGACTCACTGTAGTGCAAATGCAAAAGAGATAGAACTAATTCTCAAAAAACACTGGGAGTTACTGAATAATGACCCTTTCCTAAAGGAGGAAATGGAAGTAATTAAAAAAATAAAAATGATCTTTTGGAGGGCTATAGGAGAGAAAGTAGCATAATCATACTCTTGTTTGAATAAAACAAAAAAAATCATGAAAAAGGTAGTGTTTAAATGTGGAGTAGCGAAGTGTGGTACGTGCCAATATACAGTGACCCCCCCAGCTTACGATGGTCCCAACATACGATAATTTCAACATACGATGGCCTTTCAGAGGCCATGCCATGTTGAAGGCAGCATCAACATACGATGTTTTTGTATGTCGGGGCCATCAGGGCTGTGGAGTCGGACGAAATTTTGGGTACCTGGAGTCGGAGTCGGCAAACAATGCACCGACTCAGACTCCTACTAAATTTAGAGTGGAATAAAAAATTCAAAAAGCAAGTTAAAATGTCCCAATTCACAAAAAGTTATAATTAATGACTTCTCTACTTTAAGAATAAAGTCCAATGCATGCAGTGCCTCACGTAACCTTAAAACGAACACGTTAAGTGACTGTGAAGAAGCATGCTTTTCATGTGCTTCACTATATGGCACGCAACGCACAATTAGGAGCGGCAATACTTATACTTTCCATAGTGTTGTGTTGTGTTCTGCTGTTACAGGGAACCCATGGGTAACCTAGCCTCTCACTGATAATGTTTTTTGCAGGACAAGAGACACTTGTATAAGTAAAGGGAATGGAGGGTCAATAGTTCAAGACTGAAACTTTAAACCATTGGAAAAACTTCTGCCATTCAGCTAAGGCTATAAAAACTTGTAAACTCGATTGTTAGCTTAAACCTTAAACATGACTATGGGATTCTACTATGGAAATCATGTTTTATAATAAATGCCCCTTCCTCTGCCCTGTGTTAAGCAGCAGATCAGCACACAAACTGTTCAATACAGTAGACTGTTGGTTTCCCAGCCAGTAGTCCTGTGGTAATGAAATGTATGTTGCCTTTCTTTCCTTCAAGGAATGTATAAAATACATTTGCATATTATTACAGAGGAGTCGGAGAGTCGGAGTCGGAAGTACAAAAAACGTTGGAGTTGAACATATATCTACCGACTCCACAGCCCTGGGGGCCATCGCATAAACGGCTATCCGGCAGCGCAGACTGCTTCAGCTGCCGCCGGATAGCAGTTTAAGGTACCCCGTGTGGTCCAGTGACGATCTCTTACATGTCCCCGGCGCTCCGGACAGTCCTCTTCGGGATCCCCTGCATCGCCGTCACTCTCCATCGTCGTCATCACGTCACCGCGCACGCTGTTCTGTCATCCAATAGGAGCGGTGTGCGTAGCGACGTGATGATGGCGATAAAGAACGACAATCCCGGTGCGTATGTGTGTTTGGTGCAAACTTTATATAACGGTATATGATAAAATATCACGCACCATTATAAAAAAAAAAAATGCTGTGCGGCAGACCCTTGAGGACCTATAAGGGTCGGGGGGGGAGAGAATTATTTATTTATTTATTTTTTTTACTTTTTTTTCCCCCTATACTCCTACCTGTCCTTTCATACAAAACTCACCCTGACTACAGGTGGCTGGAGGTCACTTCTTCAGCCCTGAGGGGCACAGATCTGGTCAGAGGGTTGGTCCCTGGCTTCTTCTCTGTGCTCTGCTCGCTGACTGAACTCTGTGGGCTAACAGAGTTGAGAGAAGGGGACATTAACCCCTCCTCTGCCAGCTGATATTGGACGAACCATAAGCAGCTCATCTGGGGGGGGGGGGTGACGTCATCGCCACCTCCCCATAGCAACAGGAGGTTATTGGCGATGTATATCACACCGCCGATAACCTAATTCCGGGTCATTGGTCACACATGACCCGTATGACCGGAATCGCTGCAGATTGTTGATGTGAATTCACTGGCGATCGCCGACAGCAGGCATCCCAGTCTGGTCCCTGCCCGAAATGCGTAAGGGACCTGAATTCCCACGGCATACAGATACGCCCTGGGTCCTTAACTACCAGGCAGTCAGGGCGTACCTGTACGCTCTATGTCTTTAAGGGGTTAAGGACATGACATTAAAGTTAGATCAGCCTGTAGTGTGGTTTTCCACTTTGATTTTGAGTGTGACTCCATATTCAGACCTCTATGTTGATAAATTTGAATTCCATTGATCATTTTTTGCGTGATTTTGTTGTCAGCACATACAACCAAGGATGTGCACAGACATTTTGGATGTGCACAGAGGGCAGGGGCTCAAGTAAAAAAAAAAAGGGGGGCACTTTTCATAATTTAAAATACGTCTGCCAGACTTAATGGGCAGATGTGCTGCGGCCCAGGGATACAGTGGACTCCCACCAGGCCTCCTTGACATTCCTAGCCCCCATAAAAGTTGGTGTTTTTGTAAAAATCGATTCAAGAACTGTTTCTATGAAGGTCTGCCATATGTACACTATATACACTTTGGCTGTGCTGTCAGTCTTATTTACAGAAAACATGTGACAGCTGCCCTATAATATACTGTATTATCAAAACCTGTGCAGAGAAAGAGCGGTGCAGTCACCCATAGCAACCAATCAGATCTTTTTGCAGAGGGCTTTTCCTCTGCAAAGGTTTTAATAAATCTCCCCCTATATGCCCCCACCTGAGCTCTATATGACAGAACCCATCACCAATCAATCCCCCAGCACCAATCACTCATCCCCCAATCACCCAGCACCCACCTTATGCAGGAATCTCCACACAGCTCTGGTTCTTACACTGAAGAGATGGACACCACACTAATATATGCTCACATGCTACAATATACAAGTTGGCAAAAAAAAAAAGAATTATAAATATACAAAGATGGCCAGGCATAGCACAGCATACAGGATGGAGGCAGGGAAGCTCCGCCTCCATTGCGCACAAGACTGAATTCGCACACTAGCAATGTGGGGCAATACCTAGAAAATGGAAAGACCAATTTTTGTATACATGCACTGTAACCTAGTGTATTGGGTTTAGTGCGAGTAAACAGCCTGTCAGTTTCCCTTTAATTATATACCGTACCCCCCTTAATTCCCTATATACTGTGCCACCATTCATCTATTAATTCCCTATATACTGTGCCACCATTCATCTATTAATTCCCTATATACTGTGCCACCATTAATGAACTATATACTGTGCCACTATTATTTAACTATACTGTGCCACCACTAAGGGTTAGTTCACACGTGCGTATTTTCTGCTGCAGATCTGCTGCAGATTTGCTTTAGCAAATTTCTCTTCCCATTGTCAATGAGAAGCAAAATCTGCAGCAGATCTGCAGCAAAAATAGGCATATGTGAACGCACCCTAAGGATCTATACACAGTGCCAGCATACATAAAAAATATAATGTTCCAATATAATGAAATATATACTGTGCTTCCTTAAATTCCCTATATACTGTGCTTTCATTTACGTGCTTACATTCCCCCAATAATTCCCTAATAATGTGCTTCATACAATAAATACAAGCACATAACATGAAGGCACATACAGTACATAGGTAATATACACACATACAGTACATAGGTAATATACACACATACAAAGAGACACATTGACACATACATACAGGTACAAATATACATTAAGAAACATAAATACACAGACACACATATAACATGGAATATATACTAAAAGATATAGTCAATAAGCACATCATACAAACAGGTACACACATACAATCACTCACAGATATATACACACATACATAGATTCGCTTGCTCATATATATATATATATATACATATACACAAACATAGATTCACTTGCTTATATATATATACACACACACACACACACATACATAGATAGATTAACTTGCTCATATAAATATATACACACACACACATACATAGATTCACTTGCTCATATATATATATATATATATATATACACACACACACACACATACATAGATTCACTTGTTCATATATATATACACACACGCACACACACACGCACACACAGATTCACTTGCTCATATATATATATATATATATATATATATATACACACACAGACGCCGTCTTTTTCTCCCCCTATTCCTGCCAAAAAATAATGGGTCCCAGCGGCCCCCATAATAGTAAATGAGAGCCGCAGGGACCCCTTCTGCCCGTTGCTCCCCGTCATGAGAACGGCCGTTAAAGTGACCAAAAAAAAAAAATAGACTTTAACGGCCGTTAAAGCAACACAAGTGTGAAAGGGGCATAAGCGACTCCCATAAGGAATTATGACATAAGCTAGATCATGTCCTGCAACCATGTCTTTTTACATAGTGTGAGCGTTGGGGTAGCGGGTTCGTCGTCACCTGGGTAGACGGGCACACTTTCAGCAGGCACAAAAGTCCACACAACCAGGAAGTATATTCAATAGACTTCAGCCAGTCTTTTTTATTGCCGGTTTGTGGTATACAGGATAAACCAAAAAATAAACAAACCAAAAATAAATTCTATGCCTGTCCGGCTCTAACTAAACAGTATGTGCTCCTATCTAACCTGGTGCCGGCCTAGTACCGGGCACCACAACATAACAGTACAGTACAGTACAGTACATACCACATGCAAGTGTGTCTGTACTCCTGGCCTTATATCGGGCAAGCACACCTTGGACTAATCAGACAGCCCAAGATCCGGACTGTCCGGGTGGAGTGGGGGGCCCACTCTCTCTTCCCCACTCCAGCAACACAGGCCCTGTAAACGGGTTTTTACTCAAACCCTAAAGCTAAAGATCCTAGATCTCTAGTGATTCTAACTTCCTGGTTGCTTTTACCTGACAGACACAAGAAATCTTGGGCAGATATACACACCCTCTATGACTTGTCCAGACACTCTGTCACACATCCTCCCCCCTGTTTCAGACCCGGGTTGGAACACATCTGGACATCAGACAATGTACCCGAGATAAGGCATCAGCATTTTTCATTTGGGTCCCTGGCCTGTGTTTTACTGTAAACCTGTATTCCTGTAAGGCCAAGAACCACTTGTAACCCTCCTATTCTTTTCCTTATTTTCACACATCCACTTGAGGGGAGCGTGATCCGTAATCAACTCAAAATGGCGGCCAAGCAGGTAATAATGGAGGGCTTCCATGGCCCATTTAATGGCTAAGCACTCTTTTTCTACAATTGCATATTTTGTCTCATGAACATTTAATTTCCTACTTAAGTACAGCACCGGGTGTTCCTCACCATTCCGCACCTGTGACAGCACTGCCCCCAGTCCCACATCAGACGCATCAGTTTGAAGGACAAACTCCCTGCTAAAGTCTGGAGTTATCAGCACTGGCTGATCACACAGTAGGCTTAAGGGTCTGAAACGATTTTTCCGCCTGTGGCGTCCACTTAACCATGACAGAGTCTTTTCCTTTCGTCAGGTCAGTCAAAGGGGCCGCAAGGGAGGCAAAATTAGGTATAAACCTTCTATAATAGCCTGTAATTCCCAAGAAAGCACGGACTTGCTTCTTATTAACAGGCTGAGGCCATCTTTGTATGGCTTCAACCTAGTTTAGTTGGGGTTTTACCAGGCCACGGCCTATGTTGTAACCCAGGTACTTGGCCTCCTCCAGTCCAATGGCACATTTTTTTGCATTTGCTGTAAATCCTGCCTCACTCAGAGAATTGATAACAGCCTGCACTCTAGGTAAATGGGACTCCTAATCTGGACTCTGGATGATTATATCATCCAGATAGGCTGCTGCATACTGTTTGTGAGGTCTCAAAATTCTATCCATAACTCTATGGAAGGTGGCAGGTGCCCCATGCAACCGGAATGGCAAAACAACATGCTGAAACAACTCGTCCGGAGTGACAAAGGCAGTTTTTTCTTTGGCCTCCTCTGTTAATGGTATCTGCCAGTACCCTTTGGTTAGATCTAGGGTTGCTATGAAACTGGCATTTCTGAGTCTGTCAATGAGCTCATCTACACGTGGCATTGGATAAGCATCAAATTTAGATATAGAATTAAGCTTACGGAAGTCATTGCAAAACCTCCAGCTGCCGTCTGGCTTGGGGATCAGAACTATGGGGCTGAACCATTGGCTATGGGACTCTTCTATTACCCCAAGTTTTAACATTTTCCTCACCTCTTCAGAGATAATCTCTCTCCTGGCCTCTGGTATTCTGTAGGTCCTCAGCTTAAAGGGAACCAATCATTCAATTTTACCCTATATAACGCTTGGCAAAGCGTTATATAGGGTAAAATCTTTATTTTCACCATTCCCGGGGGACGCTCCTGCCCCCAGGGATGGTGAAGATATGAAGTTATAAACTAGTCACCGCCGCCGCCGTAAGTAGTCACCTGGGCAGGGAGCTCTTCTCACCTACTCCCGTTCTTCGGCCGGGAGCGACGCCCCCTCCGCTTGATTGTTGGGCCGCGTCATTGTTCTGCTCACTGAACAGACGGAGCAGAGCGATGACGCGGCCCATCAATCAAGCGGAGGGGGCGTCGCTGCCGGCCGAAGAACGGGAGTAGGTGAGAAGAGCTCCCTGCCCAGGTGACTACTTACGGCGGCGGCGGTGACTAGTTTATAACTTCATATCTTCACCATCCCTGGGGGCAGGAGCATCCCCCGGGAATGGTGAAAATAAAGATTTTACCCTATATAACGCTTTGCCAAGCGTTATATAGGGTAAAATCTGATGATTGGTTCCCTTTAACCTTTTCACCTGGTTCAGTCAGAATGTCATGTTTAATAAGAGAGGTACGACCTGGGATATCAGAGAAAAAAAAACTGTTCTTAAAGAGGAATCCCTGCACTTCTACTTTCTGGGTATTTGCCAGGGAGTCTGGTATTGTTACTTCCGGCAACAAGGGCTTCTCAAAGCCCATATGCTCTGGTTGGGACAAGGTGTCTGCAGCAAGAGACAGTCGATCTTTCCACGGTTTTATAAGATTGCCGTGGTACACTTGCTCAGGCTTCCATTTACCTGGCTGGCGGATTTTATAATTCACCTCATTAATTCTTTCTAATACTTCATAGGGCCCTTGCCATTTAGCCAGAAATTTACTTTCTACCGTAGGGATCAGTACTAAAACCCGGTCACCTGGTGCAAAGGTACGTATTCTGGCACTGCGGTTATATACTCTTTGTTGTGCCGCCTGAGCCATATATTCTCGCACAATCGGCAATACTGCCGAGATTCGATTCTGCATTTGGGCTACGTGTTCAATGACACTCCTATAGGGGGTAGCTTCTTCTTCCCAGGTTTCTTTTGCTATATCTAGAAGACCCCTCGGATGATGGCCGTATAGTAACTCAAATGGAGAATACCCTGTAGATGACTGAGGGACCTCACAGATGGCAAACATGAGGTAAGGGAGAAGGAAGTCCCAATTTTTCCCATCTTTGTCCACCACTTTCCTTAACATGGCCTTTAGGGTTTTATTGAATCTCTCTACCAGTCCATCGGTCTGCGGATGGTAGACAGAGGTACGTAGCTGTTTCACCTGGAATAATTTACACAGCCTTTCATGACTCAGGACATAAAGGGGGTACTCTGATCTGTAAGGATCTCCTTTGGTAGTCCTACCCGGCTAAACACGTTCACCAACTCTTTAGCTATGGCCTTGGATGAGGTATTACGTAGGGGTATAGCTTCCGGGTAACGGGTAGCATAATCCATAATTACAAGAATATGCTGATGGCCGCGAGCAGATTTTACAATAGGCCCCACCAAATCCATCGCTATTCTCTCAAACGGCACCTCAATAATTGGTAGAGGAACCAGGGGACTACGGAAGTGTGGCCGTGGAGCTGAAACCTGGCACTCTGGGCAGGAGTCACAATAATCTTTCACGTCTTTGTGAACCCCAGGTCAGAAGAACCGTTGAAGAACTCTATCTAAAGTTTTCTCTGTCCCCAAATGCCCCCCCATAAGGTGACCATGAGCCAGATCAAGCACAATCCTTCTATATGCCTTAGGAACCACTAGTTGCTCCACCATATCCTCTCCCCTCTTTACCACTTGGTACAGCAAGTCATGTTTTACCGCCATGTATGGATAGGACAGTCTGGTGTCAGGCTCCACCAGGTTACCATCAATCATTTTTACATTTTCCCGGGCTCTGGTAAGGGTGGGATCTTTCAACTGTTCAGCACCAAACTGATCTTTCCGCACCTCAAGATCAGGCATGCTGTCACTAGGGGGTTCTATACCGCTCTGACCTTCTGGGGACACCACATTGTGGGGTTCAGCTTCTTCTCCCTCCCCAGCCATAACCGAAAAGGGAAAAGTTTCCTTCTCAATTAGGGCCCTATTTACAGGCAGTGAGACTCTCTGTTCCCACATCTTCCAGAAATGTGGGAAGTCCCGCCCCATGATGACATCATACATTAACGCTGGCACTATCCCCACCATAAATTTTACTGCACCAAACTGTGTATGTATGTCCACTACAGCCGTGGGGTAATGTCGAGTGTCCCCGTGTATGCAAGTCACCCCAATAGTTTTCACCCGACGGGTTATTGGATGTACCAAATCTGCGTTTACCAGGGTTACTAGACTACCTGAGTCTAGCAACGCATTTACCTCTTTACCTTCGACAGAAATAGGACACATGTGTTTTTCACCCCCAATATTTGGTAACGATACACATGCAGGCTGAACATACAGTTACAAACGGCGGTTTATGTAGGAGGCATCACATTGCATGGCATCATCATACATCGGGTAATTGGCCATAACATGACTGGACATTTGACATCGGAAACACTTTCTAATGTCCTTACTGAGTCTCTTATAGGCCCCTAACTTCCCTGGCACGGCTTGCCAGTTTCTAGAGCCTGGGCCTTCAGTCTTTCCACTTGCATGCAAAAACCCATCAGATCTGCCAGCCCCCTTTTCCCTTAGAACAGTCTTACCAGGAAATCCTGGAGATCTCTGCTGCTGGGCTAGGCGGCGCTGTGGCAGACTCATCAGATCCTCAGCTGCTTTGTACCTCTCCACCATCTGGTCAGCATCTTTAGGGTCTACATGGCTCACCCACTTGCACAAGGTAACTGGGAGTGATCTTAAGTACTGGTCCATCACAACCCGTTCCACCATCTGGGGGCCTGTCAGGATCTCCGGCTGCAACCACTTCTTAGTAAGGTGAATGAGGTCATGCATTTGAGAGCGTGGAGGTTTGTCCAGGCTGTAGACCCAGTTGTTCACGCGCTGTGCGCGGACAGATACCGTGACTCCAATACGGGTTAAAATCTCCTTTTTGAGCTTGCCATAGCCCATAGCATCCTGAGTTTCTAGGTCAAAATAGGCCTTTTGAGGTTCTCCTGAAAGGAAGGGTGCCAAAAGTCCTGCCCATTGTTCCTTTGGCCAACACTCTCGCTCAGCAGTCCTTTAAAAGTTGTCAAATAGGCTTCCACATCATCAGCTGCAGTCATCTTTTGTAGAAAATGACTAGCTCTTATGGAGGCTTGAGTAGCATCTGCAACACCTGGGGCCCGCTCAGCGACACTGGCTCGTTGCTGCAGAACAACTTTTAAGGTATCCCGGTCTTTTCTTTGCTCTTCCTGTGTCGCCTCCATTTGAGCTGTCAGCCTGCGGCTTGATTCCTCAAGTGCTCTTTGCTGCACCCTGGTAGCCTCCTGCTGCACTCGGGTAGCCTCTTGTTGAGATGCCACAGCTTGCAACATAGCTTTAATTATGTCCTCCATTTTTCAGATGCAAAGAAACAGTCTGCAAAAAGAAGACTCCGGCCCTTTAAGTTTCCAGTTTTGTTTTCTTGTGCCAAAATTAGTGCCTAAAGCATCCTCCACCAATTGTAAGCGTTGGGGTAGCGGGTTCGTCGTCTCCGTGGTAGACGGGTACACTTTCAGCAGGCACAAAAGTCCACACAACCAGGAAGTATATTCAATTGACTTCAGCCAGACTTTTTTATTGCCGGTTTGTGGTATACAGGATAAACCAAAAAATAAACAAACCAAAAATAAATACTATGCCTGTCCGGCTCTAACTAAACAGTATGTGCTCCTATCTAACCTGGTGCCGGCCTAGTATCGGGCATCAAAACATAACAGTACATACCACAGACAATGCTCCCACAGGCTTCTAGCAGATGTCCTGTTCCCAGGTAGAGAGCGAGTGTGTCTGTACTCCTGGCCTTATATCAGGCAAGCACACCTTGGACTAATCAGACAGCCCAAGACCCAGACTGTCCGGGTGGAGTGGGGGCCCACTCTCTCTTCTCCACTCCAGCAACACAGGCCCTGTAAATGGGTTTTTACTCAAACCCTAAAGCTAAAGATCCTAGATCTCTAGTGATTCTAACTTCCTGGTTGCTTGACTGACAGACACAAGAAATCTTGGGCAGATATACACACCCTCTATGACTTGTCCAGACACTCTGTCACAATAGACTAAGCCACCCTTCTGTGGCCAAGAGGTCGAAGGTTCCTTCAGAGATGTAGGTTTTCTTTTACCGTATATACTCGAGTATAAGCCGACCCGAATATAAGCCGAGGCCCCTAATTTCACCCCAAAAACCCAGGAAAAGTTATTGACTCGAGTATAAGCCTAGGGTGGGAAATACATCATCCCCCCTGTCATCATCCAGACCCCCATCATTAACACCCTCATCATTAACACCCTCATCATCATCACCCTGTCATCATCCCCCCTTCATCATCATCATTACCCTGTCATCATCCCCCCCTTCATCATTACCCTGTCATCATCCCCCCTTCTTCATCAGTTCCCTGTCATCATCCCCCCTTTCATCATCATTACCCTGTCATCATCCCCCCCTTCATCATCATTACCCTGTCATCATCCCCCCCTTCATCATCATTACCCTGTCATCATCCCCCCCTTCATCATCATTACCCTGTCATCATCATTACCCTGTCATCATCCCACCCCACCCCCTTCCAGCCATCGCCTGTCCGGGCATGCTGTCCGCCACCCAGCCATCGCCTGTCCGGGCATGCTGGGAGTTGTAGTTTTGAAACATCTGGAGGTCCGACGGTTGAAGACCACTGCTCGGGCCTTCATCGTTATCCAGACCCCCTCCCTCCCCCCCTCTAGTTTTGTACTCACCTCCGCTCGGCGGGACGTTAGGGTGAGCTGGTCCGGGCCATCTTTGCTGCAGGGACCGTCCGGTGGGGAGGGATAGTCGTTCCGGGCTGTCCATCTTCACCAGGGGTGCCTCTTCTCCCTTTGATGGCTTTTAATACTTCTCCCTTTGATTGCTTTTCATACATTTTTTAGGGTATGTAAAATGACCAAAAATACGCAATTTTGGACTTTGGAATTTTTTTATATATACGCCATTGACCATGCGGTTTAATTAATGTTATATTTTTATAGTTAGGAAATTTACGCACGGGGCAATACAACATATATTTTTGATTATTTTTGTTTACATATATTTTTTTTATGGGAAAAGGGGGGAAATTCAAACTTTTTTTTACACCATTTTATAGTCCCAATAGGAGACTATAACATGCAATCTTCTGATTGCATACACTGTTCAATGCTATACCATAGCAATACATTGATCAGGGTTATCTGCGCTCCATTACTCCAGGCTGCGGAGGCTGCCTGGAGCATCGCAAAGAGATCGGACGGCGAAGAGGCAGGTAGCCGCCGGGACCACACCGCTATGACGCAGGGTCAGCTCGTGAGCCAGCGTCATAGCAGGGGAGCGGACGCCCTGATTCCTTAAGAGGTTAATCTTTCTAACCATTTCTGACCTTGTGTGTATGTACTTTATATTACTTCATTTTTGTAACCTATATAACCCTTTAAAGGACCACAGGTTTTCAAATTTTTGCATCTTCATTTTTACTCCTCACTTTCTAAAAATCATAGCACTTTCAATACCTACAAACCCATATGAGGGCTTGTTTTTTGACCCACCAATTATTATTATTTTTTTTTTAATTTATATTCTAAATTTTATTTCGTTTTATAAAAATTACAGCAATACAGAGCACAGATTCATGCAAGTTATACAGTAATTCCCCTCCCCTTCAACCCCTCTCCCCTTACCCCACTACCAGCTAGGATGTCTCCTCCCACTTCTTTCATTCTATTTCTATTTTTGAGCCCAATTTTCTCCCTCGGTAATGAATATCCTCAAATCTTCTCATTTGTTCAATTTCTCTCTGCCACTCATTACAACTTGGACCCTCAGGAGCGAACCATCTCCTCAGGATGATTATCTAGCCATGCCAAAGACCTTAATAATGACACTGTTCTTCTCCTGTTCCCTTAATCCTATCCCTAAAATAGTAGTTTTAATATCGAATGTTATCTTTCTTTTCATTCTCATCTCTACTATTTTATAGAACTCTTTCCAGAAAGCATGTAGTTTTGGCAGACCAACAACATATGAGACAGCTCAGCTTCTTCCATATCACACTTTGGGCACTTAGAGGGACATTTATCAATGTTTGCTTATGTATTATTTTTTTTTTTAGTTACATAGTTAGTAGGGTTGAAAAAAGACATACGTCCATCAAGTCCAACCAGGGAATTGAAGGGAAGGGTGTAAGGGGATAAGGGGAAGGGATGTAGTTTTATAATTCTGCATAAGCATTAATGTTATTTTGTTCCAGGAATGTATCTAACCCTGTTTTAAAGCTGTTAATTGTTCCTGCTGTGACCAGTTCCTGAGGTAGACCGTTCCATAAATTCACAGTCCTTATGGTAAAGAAGGCGTGTCGCCCCTTTAGACTAAACCTTTTCTTCTCCAGACGGAGGGAGTGCCCCCTCGTCCTTTGGGGGGGGGTTTAACCTGGAACAGTTTTTCTCCATTTTTTTGTATGGGCCATTTATATACGTTTATCATATCCCCCCTTAGACGTCTCTTCTCAAGACTAAACAATTGTAACTCCTTTAATCGCTCCTCATAGCTAAGATGTTCCATGCCCCATATTAGTTTAGTCGCGCGTCTCTGCACCCTTTCCAGCTCCACAGTGTCCCTTTTATGGACTGGTGCCCAAAACTGAACAGCATATTCCAGGTGAGGCCGTACCAATGCTTTATAAAGGGGGAGTATTATGTCCCTGTCCCTCGAGTCCATGCCTCTTTTTATACATGACAATATCCTGCCGGCCTTGGAAGCAGCAGCCTGACATTGCATGCTATTCTGTAGTCTGTGATCTACAAGTACACCCAGATCCTTCTCTACCAGTGACTCTGACAGTTTAATCCCCCCTAAGACATACGATGCATGCAGGTTATCAGTACCCAGATGCATAACTTTACATTTATCCACATTGAACCTCATTTGCCAAGTGGAGTAATTTTTTCCTTACTTTTTTTTTTGCTTATGTGTGACTTATTTATCAACTGGATTCAGCCTGTTGATAATTTTCTTTCACGTAAGCAATTTTTCCTTTTTTTACTTTGGTAGTAGCTTTTTCTGCTCCATATTTGAGCTGGAGTAAATTTAGTCAATTTTTAACCCTGTTGCGCCTTTTTTCTGCGCAGTTGCGACTGTCGCAGTTAATAAATACCTGACTACCCGTAGTCCATTTTAAAATTATTACTACATAGTTAATTTTTGGAAAACTTGCTTTTCTCACTTTCCAGTCAAAATGTCACACGAAAAATCGCATAATTGCAGTTGCGACAATTATAGTAAAGGAAACCGAACTAAACCGTTGATAAATGTCCATATTAGAGTCCATTCTTTTTCCTATTCTATGTAGGAACCCAGGTGTATATTGAATCCTATGTACCAGTTTAATCATTGAAATGTTGTGATTCATATTTAGGGATGAATGTGTGATATGAACAAACACTTCTCTCCATTCTTCTCCTTCTATCTGACCCACCAATTTTACTTTGTATTACCATCAATTATTTCACCACAAAATCTACGGCAAAACAGAAAAAAAATATTTGTGGGGGAAAACTGGAAAAAAAAAAACACGCCACTTTGTAACTTTTGTGGACTTCCGATTCTTCGCAGTGCACTTTTCGGTAAAAATGACACCTTATATTTATTCTGTAGGTCCATATGGTTACAAGGATACCCAATTTATATAGGTTTTATTTTATACAAAATTAGTATGTTTAAAATTGTCATTTTCTGAGATAACTTATTTTTCCACATAAGGGGCTATATGAGGGCTCATTATTTGTGCAGTGATCTGAAGATTTTATTGGTACCAATTTTGTTTTGATGGGACTTTTTGATTACTTTTTATTAGTTTTGTTAGGGTATACATAATGATCAAAAATATGCAATTTTGGATTTGGAATTTTTTTACGTATACACCATTGACCGTGCAGTTTAATTAACGTTATATTTTTTTATAGCTCAGACATTTATGCACATGGCGATACCACATATGTTTGTTTGTAGTGTTTACTTTGTTTATATATTTTTTATATGAAATTTGGGAAAAGGGGGGGGGGGGTGATTTAAACTTTTAGTATGGAAGGGGTTAATTCACATTTATTAACTTTGTTTTACACCACTTTTTAGTCCCCATAGGGAACTATTACATATAATCTTCTGATTCCATACATTGTTCATTGCTGTGCCAATGCATTGCATTGATCAGTGTTATCGGTACTCTGCTGCTCCAGCCTGCTGAGCAGACATGGAGCAGCAGATCACCGATCAGACGACGAGGAGGCAGGAAGGGACCCTCCCTCCATCCTCTCAGCTGATCGGGATGCCGTGATTTCACCGGGGTGGGCCCGAACAGCCTGACTGAGCTGCTGGGAATGGTTTACTTTCACTTTAGACGCGGCGATCAACTTTGATCTTAGGGGTTTAATACAGGGCATCACCGCGATTGGTGATGTCCAGCATTAAACACGGGTCCCGGCCATTGATGGCCGCCAGGACCACCCCACAGCCAGGTATGCCCTTGGTCCCCAAGAGGTTAAGCACTGTGGGGAAAATTTATCAAAAACTGTGTAGAGAAAAGTTGACCAGTTGTCCATAGCATCCAATCATATTGCTTTTTTATGTTGAAAAGGCCTCTGGAAAATGAATGAAGCCATCCAATTGGTTGCTATGGGCAACTGGTCAACTTTTCCTCTACACAGGTTTTGATAAATCTCACCCTGTATTCTTATATTCAACTTTAAAAATGTCTTTGTCACTTTAAACCTATGCCAAAACCTTGAATTGGTAACAGCCTAGTGTGTAAAAAAGAGTAATGCATCTGGTCAGGCATAACAACAATAGACCAACACAAGTTTTATGTGGGTAAGTAGACTGGTTCGGGGTGCACTTAACTCCTTTTTTGCCTAATACAAAAGGTGTATGTTGGAGTGTGTGAAAAGCTTATTAACTCAGATATGAATAAAAACAGGGCCAAATTAAGGCTGCCTGGAAGACGGAGCACTTTATTATGATACTATACTGCCAACCTAATGTGGGGTAACTATACTGCACCTAATGTTGAGGAACTGTGGAGGGGGGGCCCCCACAGTTCCCCAACATTAGGTGCAGTATAGTTCCCCCACATTAGGTTGGCAGTATAGTTCCCCCAAATTAGGTTGTAGTTCCCCCGCATTAGGTTGTAGTTTCCCCACATTAGGTGCAGTATAGTTCCCCCACATTAGGTGCAGTACAGTTCCCCCACATTAGGTGCAGTATAGTTCCCCCACATTAGGTGCAGTATAGTTCCCCCCACATTAGGTGCAGTATAGTCCCCCACATTACGTGTAGTGTAGTTCCCCACATTAGGTGCAGTATAGTTCCCCGATATTAGGTGCAGTATAGTCCCCCCCCCCCCCATTAGGTGCAGTACAGTTCTCCCACAGACATACAGCCTTCAGCCACATACAGTGTATGGCTGGAGGCTGTATGCCTGTTTATTGCCCCACTTCAGTGTTCCGACCACCGCTCTGGGGTCCTGGGATCGGAACACTGAAGATGACGTGCTGGTGCTGGATACTTACCATTGGCACGCATCCTCCTCACTGCTCTGCTCCGCTTTGCTCTTCTCCTATGGGCGCACGCAGGGACGTCAGTGACGTCCCTGCATGCGCTACCTCCCGGCGGCCCCTGCGTTTTTAAAGTTAACGCGGGGCCGCAGAGAGTTAACATCCTTGTGTCCTGAAAATATTTTTCGGGCCACAGGGATGTTCCGAATGTGACGAGGGGGGGGGGGGGGACACGGGGCCCTACAGACACGGGGCCCGAAGCAGGTGCTCCATGAGTGCCAATGATGATCCAGCCCTGAATAAAAAGCATGTCTCTATAATGTTACCTTGTATTTTCCTCCAAGGTTTACATAGATTTGTGAATTTTAACATTTCTTTCACTCAGTTTTGTGGCTGTTATAAAGAAGTTGTGACTCTTGCCCATTTTCTGACAATGGCACATAATAAAGCTAGACTATATGGTTTACTATCAGCGTTTGTATCTTGTTATGGATGAGGTCATCCCTTTTCCTGGATAAGGAGGTAATTAAGACAGGCACGTCACATTATCTGGAGAAAACTTTCCTTGTTTCGGACTTTAGCCCAGGTCTAATAAATAGAGCAAGGTCATGCTACTGAGGAAATCCAAAGCATGCTTGGTGAGTTGTGCCTGGACTCTGCTCTTTCTTATCTCCTATCCTGCAGGCACACATAGGACTTTTGACCTGACCCATATTCTGCCAACAAGTTTTATTTTTGGTCAGAAATCAATGCAGAAGGTAACACCAAAATTTAAAAAGAGATTTTTTTTCCTTTTTCTGCTAATAAAACCAATTTTTTTTTCCTTTTCTAATCTCTGCTTTCTAAGAGACATAACTTTACTTTTCTGTTATGAGGGTTTGTTTTTTTTGTGTGCGAATTATACTTTTTACTATGCCATATATTGAGAAACTTGTAAAAAAGCAAACAAACAAACATTTGTAAAGTGAAATGAAAAAGAAAAATTGAAACTTCTTGTTTTGAGTTTTTGTTTTTATTCCCTTATTTTGACCTGAAGGACTAGGCCAATTTTGGTTATTGCACTTTTGTTTTTCCTCCTCCCATTCTAAAAATTATAACGCTTTAAATTTTGCACCTACAGAGCCATATAGGGGCTTGTTTTTTGTATAATCAATTGTACTTTGTAATTACAGCAATCATTTAATAACATAATCTACCGCAAAACCAAAAAATATATATTTGTGGGGTGAAATTGAAAAAAGAACGCCATTTTGTAACTTTTAGGGGCTTCTATTTCTACAAAAAATTTGGGTAAAAATGACACCTTATCTTTATTCTGTAGGTCCATACAGTCACAGGGATACCCAATTTATGTAGGTTTTATTTTAATTTACTACAAAAAAAAAATTATAACTATATGCACCATTAATGTTTAAAATTGTCATCTTCTGAGCCCTATATCTTTTTTATTTTATCACATACGGTGAAGTATGAGGGCTTATTTTTTTGCGCTGTGGTCTGAAGTTTTTATCGCTGCTATTTTTATTTTGATAGGAGTTTTTGATCGCTTTTATAAATTTTTTATGATATATGAAGTGACCAAAAATGCACAATTTTGGACTTTGGTATTTTTTTACGTGTCCACCATTGACTGTCTGGTTTAGCGAACCTTATATTTTAATAGTTAGGACATTAACACACACAGTGGTACCACATATGATTTTTTTTTTTATTACATTATTTTATTTTAAAAAATGGGAAAAGGGGGATTCAAACATTTATTAAATAAGGGGTTAATTCACTTTTATTACCTTTTTTGTCCCTATAAGGGGCTATAACATGAAATCTTCTGATTGCATACACTGTTCAATGCTATGCCATAGCATCTTATGGAGTTTCCTCCGATCAGTTTTTGTTGTTGATAATCTTTTTGTCTATTATTCCGGGAATAATTAGGCCATATGCAGGCCGTCAAAACAAATATATGCATTTTTCTTGAAACTGCAATTTTGCAACTTTTGGGGGTTTGGTTTTTACGCAGAGCACGTTATGGTAAAAATTATATATTAAAGGGGTACACCTATCCAAAGGGTAGGGAATAAGATGTCTGATTGCGGGGGACCGGGTGCTGGGGACCGGCTGCTGGGGCCCCCCTGCGATCTCCCACAGCACCCGGCGCTCTAAACAAACGTCAGGTTCCTGCGGCAGTGGTTGTGATAGAGGGGGGTGGCGTGACGCAACAAGGGGCATGGCCATGAAATCATGATCACAGCCTCCGGCTCTGAGCGTTCTGAACAAAATATTCAGAATGCCGGAGCACTGGAGTACTCCTCCAACTCATATTTTTTTTTATTATTATACTACTTTAAAAAAAATGCTAACTTGTTTGTCTTTACACATTTAGATCATACCAAGTTGCTCACGATTGAGCCCCCTTTTTTTTTTTTTCTTTCATTGAGGGTTACAATAAGACTTAGAGGCTAACAGGTGGGGTCCTCCCAGAGATTCTGATGGTCGTGGTCCTGAATGGACTGCTACAAGTGACCCTTAGCCGCTCCCACACTGTGAAGACTCACTTGGATCTTCTGGATCTAATTGTATTGTTGCTATAGAGGTCTCCTCCTTATTGATTTGTTTTTTCTGTACTTGATTTATGTTCATGCTTTCAGCATACTTACATGTAACATATTACTTGTATTCTAAATCTTTAAATAAAAATCTTTGATAGTTAAAAAAAAATGCTAACTTTTTTGACAAAATTGGTATGCATAAAATTGTCCTTTCCTGTCCACTATAACTTTTACATTTTTTCCTTATACAGGGATGTATGAGGGCTCATTTTTTGTGCTGTTATCTATAGTTTTTATCATTACCATTTCTGTATTGATGGGACTTTTTGATAATTTTATAAATTTTTTCTGATATATGATGGGATAAAAAAAAATCTGTATTTTTTGGTATTTTTTATGTTTACGCCGTTTGCTGTTTAGGATCATAAACATATTTTAATAGTTTGGACATTTATGTACGCGGCAATATTAAATATGTAATTTTTCTTTTTTTTTTTTTTGTAAAATGGGAAAATAAGGGTGATTTAGATCAATTAGGGGAGTTTTTTTATATATAATTAAAAAAATATATATTATTTTACACTTTTTAACCTGTTGAGGACCAAGGGCGTACCTGTACACCCGTAGGAATGTAGATCCCCGCCGCTAGCCGAACGGGGATCAGACCGGGATGCCTGCTGAAATCTTTCAGCAGGCATCCCATGCAAATGCCTGGGGGGGTCCTGAGACCCCCTTATGTCGGCGATCAGTGATTCCGGACTGATCGGGTCTCTAATGACCTGATAGCCCGGAAAATAGGGATGATCGGAGCTGTCAGAGACAGCTCTGACCATCCTGAAGGATAGGTGCCACCTCCTCCTATCCCCTGCGATTGGCCGGTCAGTACTGACTGGCCAATCGCAGGGCAGGGGCGGGGGTGAAAGTTGGAGGAAAGATGGCGGCGATGGTGCGGCGTGGACCGGCAGCAGTTACCTCCGGCGCGGGGGCCAGAGACCAGGACCGGCGGCTGACAGGAGGCGGGCGGCAGGCAACTGGCGGCGGTGTCAGATGCAGCTGTGAAGATCACTGTCTGGGCATGCTGGAAGTTGTAGTTTTGCAACATCTGAAGGGCCACAGTTTGGAGACCACTGTCCTTCCAGATGTTGCAAAACTGCAACTATCAGCATGCACAGACAGTCCAGACATGCTGGGAGTTGTAGTTCTGTAACAACTGGCCCTTCAGATGTTGCAAAATTACAACTCCCAGCTTGCCTGGACAGTCTCAGCATGCTAGGAGTTGTAGTTTTGCAACATCTGGAAGGGCACAGTTTGGAGACCACTATACAGTGGTGTCCAAACTGTAGCGCTCCAGATGTCAATTCAAAGCATGCCGAGACTGTCCAGGCATGCTGGGAGTTGTAGTTTGGCAACATCTGGCCCTTCAGATTTTGCCGAACTACAACTCCCAGCATGCCTGGGCATGCTTTGAGTTGAAGTTTTGCAACATCTGGAGGGCTACAGTTTGGAGACCACTACACAGTGGTCTCCAAACTGTTCTCCCCCAGTTGTTGCATAACTACAACTCCCAACTGGAGGCACACTGGTTGGGAAACATTGTCCGTTTCCTAACTCAGTGTTTCCCAACCCGTGTGCCTCTTGCTGTTGCAAAACTATAACTCCAAGCATGCACTGACAGACCATGCATGCTGGGAGTTGTAGTTTTGCAACAGCTGGGGGCACATGGGTTGGGAAACATTGAGCTAGGAAACAGACAGTGGTGTGGAAACACTGCGGTAGTCTGTTACCTAACTCAGTGTTTCCCAATCCCAAGCAGTGTGCCTCTAGCTGTTGCATATCTACTATGTAGTCCCCCCCTGAATGTACAGGGTACATTCACATGGGCGGGGGTTTACAGCAAGTTTCCCGCTTCAAGTTTGAGATGCGGCAAATTTTCCGCTGCAGCGGAAAACTCACTGTAAACCCCTGCCCATGTGAATGTACCCTAAAAACACTACAACAATCCTAAATAAAGAGTAAAACACTACATATACACTACACCCTTACACTGCCCCCCCCCCCCCCCAATAAAAATTAAAAATGTCTTGTACGTCAGTTTTTCCAAAACGGAGCCTTCAGCTGTTGCAAAATAACTCCCAGTATTACCGGAAAGCCATTGACTGCCCAGGCATGTTGGTAGTTTTGCAACAACTGGAGGCACCCTGTTTGGGGAAAACTGACGTACAGTATTTTTGGTGGAGGAGGCAAGTGTAATTCTTGCATCCGGGTACACCCCTATGAAAATCCCAAATTTAGGCCTCAAATGCACATGGCGCTCTCTCACTTCAGAGCCCTGTCGTATTTCAAGGCAACAGTTTAGGACCACACATGGGGTATTTCCGTAAAGTTGGGGTCTACACCAGCCTGTTAGAGTAAAACATAAAAAAAAAATTATACTAACATGTTGGTGTTGCCCCATATTTTCATTAGGTAAAAGGAAAAAAAGACCCCCAAAATTGTAACACAATTTCTCCCAAGTACGGAAATACCCCATATGTGGACGTAAAATGCTTTGCAAGGCGCACAACAGGGCTCAGGAGTGAGAGGCCTAAACTGGTGCACAGGAGTGGCTGCTGGTTACAGCGGTTCTGACATAAACGCAAAAAAAAAAAATACCCACATGTTACCCCATTTTGGAAACCCCACACAGAACATAATTAGGGGTATAGTGAGCCCCACAGGTTTGGGAAACTAAACCCCTCAAGGAACATAACAAGGGGTGCAGTGAGCATTTACACTTCACTGGCGTTTGACAGATTTTTGGAACAGTGGTTCGTGAAAAATGAAAAAATAAATTTTTCATTTGCACAGCCCACTGTTACAAAGATCTGTCAAACGCCAGTGAAGTGTAAATGCTCACTGCACCCCTTGTTATGTTCCTTGAGGGGTTTAGTTTCCCAAATAGTGTGCCATGTGGGGTGTTTTTCGCTGTTCTGGCATCATGGGGGTTTCCTAAATGAGACATGCCCCCCCAAAAACCATTTCAGCAACATTCACTTCCAAAAGCCCAATGTCGCTCCTTCCCTTCTGAGCCCTCTTGTGCGCCCACAAAGCACTTTACATCCACATATGAGGTATTTCTTTACTCGAGAGAAATTGGGTTACAAATTTTGGGGGTCTTTTTCTGCTTTTGTCCCTTGTAAAAATAAAAATATGGGTCTACAAGAACATGTTAGGATAGAAAAGGAAGATTTTGAGTTTTCGCCTCCACTTTGCTGCTATTACTGTGAAACACCTAAAGGGTTAACAAACTTTCTGAATGTCATTTTGAATACGTTGAGGGGTGTAGTTTTCATAAAGGGGTCCATTATGGGGTATTTCTAACATAAAGACCCTCAAATTCACTTCAAAACTGAACTGGCCCCTAAAAAATTAAGATTTTACTTGAAAAATTGCTGCTGAACTTTGAAGCCTTTGTCTTCAAAAAGTAAAAACATGTCAACTTTATGATGCAAACATAAAGTAGACATATTGTATATGTCTATATATTGTATATAATTTATTTTTGTCTATTTTCCTGATAAGCAGAGAGCTTCAAAGTTATAAAAATGTTAAATTTTCAAATTTTTTATGAAATTTTGGAATTTTTCATCAAGAAATGATGCAAGTATCAACGAAATTTACCACTAACAAAGTAGAATATGTCGCGGAAAAACTATCTCGGGAAGCAAATTCATAAGTACAAGCATCCCAGAGTTATTAATGCTAAAAAGGAATACTGTCACATGTTTTGTCCCGCACTATCCACAGGTACCTGTGGATAGTGCGGGAGACGCTGAACAATTTGAGTCCTACCTTGCCCGGATCCGCTGCGCCGTTTGCCCGTTACAGGTCTTTTTCTGTGTATTAAAATTAGCACTTAACTGGCAAAGGCGGGGTTACTGCCTTCAACTGCCACTGTGTTGTAACCGCTGCCCTGCCCGCAGCACCGCCGGCTAATGAATATTCATATATTGCCTTACTATGTTGTCTCATATCGGCCGAGTCTCAAACTGCCTACACCCTTACTTCAGCGCTGCTCCGGACGAATGAAGCAGCTCTTAAGACCGCTTCCGGGTGTAGTGAGAAATCCCGCACATGCGCAGTGGCGTCCGGGACTCGGCCGATATGAGACAACATAGTAAGGCAATATATGAATATTCATTAGCCGGGCGGTGCTGCGGGCAGGGCGGCGGTTACAACACAGTGGCAGTTGAAGGCAGTAACCCCGCCTTTGCCAGTTAAGTGCTAATTTTAATACACAGAAAAAGACCTGTAACGGGCAAACGGCGCAGCGGATCCGGGCATGGTAGGACTCAAATTGTTCAGCGTCTCCCGCACTATCCACAGGTACCTGTAGATAGTGCGGGACAAAACATGTGACAGTTTTCCTTTAAAGTAACAGTGGTCAAATGTGCAAAAAATGCTCTGGTCTTTAGGGTCATAGGGGACTTTTATATGCAATCATTAGATTGCATTGACTGTATAATGCTATGCCTATGGCATAGCATTATACAGTGTTATCGGTGATCCAATGATATAGCCTGACTAAGCCCAGGCTACATCATTGGATCGGCATCAGGAGGCAGATAAGAGGACTGTCCTTCGCCATTTTAGCTCATGGAACCTCGGCGATCACGTTGGTGCGTTCACACGGAGTAATTCAAGAGGAATTTACTCGAGTAATTCCTCTTGAATTCTCTGCTACAAACTAATGCACGTCTCCTCTGCCCATTGACTTTAATGTTATTTCTGCTGGCCTGTTCACACAGCGGAAATTCTGCTAGCAGAATTCCGATGCTGAATTCCGTTCCGCTTGAAGAAAGAACATGTTCATTCTTCAAGCGGAATCCACGAGCAGAATCCCATAGAAGACAATGGTTAAAAAAAATTCTGCCCGACATTGTTTTCGCGCGGAATTCGCGGGCAATTTGCGTGGAAATGGCTTAAAAATGCTTCACTTCTTTCTCCCCCATGTCCACGGGCAATTGCGCCAGAAAGTAAAACACATTTGTAAATTACTTCTATTAAAAAATCTTAATCCTTCCTGTACTTATTAGCTGCTGAATACTACAGCAGAAATTATTTTCTTTTTGAAACACAGAGCTGTCTGCTGACATGAGCACAGTGCTCTCTGCTGACATCTCTGTCCATTTTAGGAATTGTTCAGAACAGCATATGTTTGCTATGGGGATTTCCTTTTACTCTGGACAGTTCCTAAAATGATCAGAGATGTCAGCAGAGAGCACTGTGCTCATGATGTCAGCAGAGAGCTCTTCAAATGGAAAAGAATTTCCTCTGTAGTATTCAGCAGCTAATAAGTACAGGAAGGATTAAGATTTTTTAATAGAAGTAATTTACAAATCTGTTTAACTTTCTGGCACCAGTTGATTTAAAAAAAAAAAAAAGTTTTTCACCGGAGTACCCCTTTAAGTACCAGAACACAAGCGTGTACCTGTACGCACAATGTCCTGAAGGGGTTAACCTCTTGAGGATGCAGGGCATACCTGTACACCCTGCCCCCGGTATTTCAAACGCGGTCACGCCGTGACCCCGCATCATACCGGGTCGGTCCCGGCGGCTAATGATAGCCGGGACCCCTGGCTAATAGCGTGCGGCACCGATCGTTGTGCCGCGCTATTAACCCTTCAGACGCAGCGATCAAAGTTGATCACCGCGTCTAAAATGAAAGTAAAAGCTTCCCGGCAGCTCAGTCGGGCTGATCGGGACTATCGCAATAAAATCGCGAAGTCCCAGTCAGCTAGGAAGCGAGCGGAGGTCCCTTTACCTTGCTCAGTCACGTCCGATCGGCGTGTGATTGCTCCAAGCCTGAGCAATCAACCCCCTATAATGCTGATCCATGAAAAGCTAAGGCTTTGCAGGGATCAGTGTAAAAGATCAGTGTGTGCAGTGTTATAGGCCCCTATGGGAGCTATAACACTGCAAAAAAAAAAAGTGAAAAAAAAAAGTTAATAAAGGTCATTTAACCCCTTCCCTAATAAAAGTTTGAATCACCCCCCCCCCTTTTCCCATAAAAAAAAAAGAAACTGTGTAAATAAAAATAAACATATGTGGTATCGCCACATGCGAAAATGTCCGAACTATAAAAAAAAATATCGTTAATTAAACTGCACGGTCAATGGCGTATGCGCCAAAAATTTCAAGTCCAAAATAGCATATTTTTGGTCACTTTTTATATCATGAAAAAAAAGAATAAAAAGTGATCAAAAAAGTCTGATCAATACAAAAATGGTACCGATAAAAACTTCAGAACACGGCGCAAAAAATTAGCCCTCATACCGGCCTGTACACGGAAAAATAAAAAGTTATAGGAGTCAGAATTTTTAATGTATACATTTTCCTGCATGTAGTAGGGTATCATTTTAACCATATGTACCTACAGAATAAAGATAAGGTGTAATTTTTACCGAAAAATGCACTGCGTAGAAACGGAAGCCCCCAACTCTTCTTCAATTTTGTCGCACAATGAATTTTTTTTCCGTTTCGCCGTGGATTAATGTCACTAAAAAGTAGAATTGTTGGCGCACAAAATAATGTGCAAAATTGAAAGCGATATCATTTTTAGAAGGTGATGAGGAAAAAATGAAAATGCAAAAACGGAAAAACGCTGAGTCCTTAAGGGGTTAAAGGGGCTTTGCAGACACAAATAGATTTTCTTATGTCTCTAGGTGCAGTTAAAAAAAAAAAAAAAAAAAGCCATACTTGCCCCAAAATCCCTGCCGTTATAAAGTTGTCCAGTCCCTAGTGTCCTCCACTTCTTCCTGCTTCTGATTTGTTTTGGTCTCTCCCAATGATTCTGTACTGTGTGCAAATATCACTGGCTGACCTGACTGCCATGAACACCATTAACAAACGAGACACAATATTGCTTTAAAGGGGTACTCCGGTGCTTACACATCTTATCCCCTCTCCAAAGGATAGGGGATAAGATGCCTGATCGCGAGAGTCCTGCCGCTGGGGACCCCCGGGATCATGCACGTGGCACCCCGTTTGTAATCAGTCCCCGTGATAGCTATCACGTCCCCTCCCATATGCTTGCATTGAGGGGCGGAGCGTGACATCACACGGGGGCGGAGGCGTGACGTCACACGCCGCCGGCCCTGCGGTCGACCGTAATCAGACTGATTACAAACGGGATGCCGCGTGCATGATCCCGGGGTACCCAGCGGCGGGACTCCCGCAATCAGGCATCTTATCCCCTATCCTTCGGATAGGGGATAAGATGTCTAAGCACCGGAGAACCCCTTTAACCCCTTAAGGACCAAGGACGTATGAGTACGTCCTTGGTCCCGCTCCCGTGATATAACGCGGGGTCCCATGGTGACCCCGCATCATATCACAGCGGGCCCGGCGTCATAGTGAAGCCGGGACCCACCTCTAAATGCGCGCGGCACGGATCGCGGTGCCGCACGCTATTAACCCTTTAGCCGCGCGCTCAAAGCGGAGCCACGCGTCTAATAGTGTAAGTAAAAAGTGCTGATTAGCTCAGGGAGCTGTTAAGGATCGCCGCGGTGAAATCGCGGCATCCCGAACAGCTGTACTACAGGAGGAAGGTCTCTTACATCGTCGATTGAATGCTTCAAGCCTGAGATCCAGGCTTGAGCAATCAATCGCCGAAAACCCTGATCAATGCATCCCTATGGAGATGCACTGAACACAGTTAAAGGGGTTGTGCACTGCCCTGCAGTTCGGAGCTCCACTCACAGCGCCCGGAAGTTCATTACTCCGAACGCTGTGTGCGGGCTTCCGTGTTCGCAGCCGCCGGGCGTGACGTCACGCCCGGCCCCTTCGTGACGTCTCGCCCCCCCCTCGTGACAGCGGAATGTCCAATTTAAAAAAATATACTGCTAATTAAACCGCACGGTCAATGGCGTACGCGCAAAAAAATTCCAAAGTCCAAAATAGCATATTTTTGTTCACTTTTTAGATCATGAAAAGATGAATAAAAAGCGATCAAAAAGTCAAATCAATGCAAAAATGGTACCGACAAAAACTACAGATCACTGCGCAAAAATTGAAGCCTCATAACGCCCCGAACACGAAAAAATAAAAAAGTTATAGGGGTCAGAAAATGACAATTTTAAACGTATACATTTTCCTGCATGTAGTTATGATTTTTTTCTGAAGCAATACAAAATCAAACCTGTACAAGTAGGGTATCATTTTAACCATATGGACCTAGAGAATAAAGATAAGGTGTAAATTTTACCCAAAAATGTACTACGTAGTAACGGAAGCCCCCAAAAGTTACAAAATGGCAGTATTTTTTCAATTTTGTCGCACAATGATTTTTTTTCCCGTTTCGCCATAGATTTTTGGGTAAAATGACTGATATCATTACAAAGTAGAATTAGTGGCGCAAAAAATAAGCCATAATTCAGATTTTTAGGTGCAAAATTTTAAGAGTTATGATTTTTTTTAAAGGTAAGGAGGAAAAAACGAAAGAGCAAAAACCGAAAAACGCCCGGTCCTTAAGGGGTTAATGGCCAGTAATATGCACAGACTTGGAACAAACAACTTTTGTTTGCCTTTTTTTGGCCTGAAAAAACAGCACAAAAATCTGCACCATTATTTTCCTCCATGATGCAGTTTTTGGGGTGTTTTTTCCCCCAAAAATAGCACGTATTAGTATAGGCATTTTTTATTTAGCATTTTATCTCTTGTGCTTTGCTCATTACAAGTCATGTGATTCTTCTATTATGTGACTGAAGGATTTCCATTAAACAGTTGGGGAAGAAAACGCCAACATGCATGCATACAGAGTTTTCTCTGGCGTTTGTTTCCACCTATAAGAGGAAAAGCGCCACAATTTCTTGAAGAAAATGTCATACCCTGCGCATGCTTTGTTTTAGACCGATCAATCACTATCCTACTGGGCGGCGGTCGGGGCCGGCGGGGGTCTCCTACCTTTCCCTGGTCCGGCGCAGGTCTCCTACCTTTCCCTGGTCTGGCATGGGTCCCCTCAGGAGCGGCGGTGGCGGTCCCAGTGGCAGGAGTGGTGACAGCAGCGGCGATGGTGCAGGCGGCAGGATACAGCAGGAGGTGAGGCCTGTTCACCTCCTGCTGTTGCTTAGAAACAACTCGCAGCATGCACAGCCAAAGGGCATGCTGGGAGTTGTAGTTTTGCAACAGCTGGAGTTCCAACTACAACTCCCAGCATGCTATATGGTAGTCTGTGCATGCTGGGGGTGGTAGTTATACAACAGCTGGAGGCACATTTTTTAAATGAAAAAGTGTGCATCCAGTTGTTGCAGAACTACAACTCCCAGCATGCAGACTACCAAAGGGCATGCTGGGAGTTGTAGCAGTGTGCCTACAGCTAGTTATGCAACTATGTGAATGTACAGGGTACATTCATACGGGCAGGTTTACAGCGAGTTTTCTGCTGCAAGTTTGAGATGCGGCAAATTTTCCGCCGGAGCTCAAACTCCCAGCAAGAAACTCACTGTAAACCCAACCGTGTGAATGTACCCTAAAAACATTACACTACACAAAATTAAAAGCAAAACACTACATATACACATACCCCTACACAGTCCCCCCCTCCCCCCCAATAAAAAATACGGCACTTTTTCCAAAACGGAGCCTCCAGCTGTTGATAAAAAAACATCAACTCCCAGTATTGCTGGACAGCCACTGACTGTCAAGGCATGCTAGGAGTTTTGCAATAGCTGGAGAGACCCTGTTTGGGAAACACTGCCATAGGGTATTTTGATGGCGGATGCAAATCCCTAAAATAGGCCTCAAAAGCACATAGCACTCTCGCACTTTGGAGCTTAGGGCCACATATAGGGTATTTCCATACTCGAGAGAAATTACGTTACAAATTTTGGGGGGCTTTTTCTCCTTTTACACCCTATGAAAAGGTAAGGTTGGGGTCCACACCAGCATGTTGGTGTAAAAATATTTTATTTTTTACACTAACATGCTGGTGTTGCCCCCATACTTTTAATCTTCACACGCGGTAAAAGGAAAAAGAGACCGCCAAATACGCAATTTCTCCTGAGTACGGAAATACCCCATATGTGGGCGTAAAATGCTCTGCAGGCGCACAATAAGGCTCAAGAGTGAGAGCGCACTATGTACATTTGAGGTCTAAATTGGTGATTTGCACAAGGGTGGCTGATTTTACAACGGTCCTGACATAAATGCAAAACAATAAATACCCACATGAGACCCCATTTTGGCAACTACATCCCTCACGGAATTTAACAAGGGATATTGTGAGTCTTAACACCCCACAGGTGTTTGACGAATTTTCATTAAAGTTGGATGTGAAAATGAAAAAAATATATATAATTTCACTAAAATGCTGATGTTACCCTAAATTTTTCATTTTCACAAGGGAGAATAAGAAAAAGCCCCCCAAAATTTGTAACCCCATTTCTTCTGAGTAAGAACATACCCATATGTGGATGTAAAGTGATCTGCGGGCGCACTAAAATGCTCAGAAGAGAAGGAGCGCCATTGGGATTTTGGAGAGAGAATGTGTCCGAAATTGAAGGCCATGTGTGTTTACAAAGCCTCCAGTGCCAGAACAGTGCCCCCCACCCCCACATGTGACCCCATTTTGGAAACTACACCCCTCACAGAATTTAATAAGGGGTACAGTGAGCCTTTACAGGTGTCTGACAGATTTTTGGAACATTGGTCCGTGAAAATGAAATTCTGTGAGGGGTGTAGTTTCCAAAATGGGGGTCACATGTGGGGGGGGTCCACTGTTCTGGCAACATGCGGGGCTTAGTAAACGCACATGGCCCCCGACTTCTGTTCCAATCAAATTCTCTCTCCAAAAGTTCAATGGCGCTCCTTCTCTGGAGCATTGTAGTTCGCCTACAGAGCACTTTACATCCACATATGGGGTATTTCCATCCTCAGAAGAAACGGGGTTACAAATTTTGGGAGGCTTTTTATCCTATTACCACTTGTGAAAATGAAAAATTTGGGGTAACATCAGCATTTTAGTGAAAAAATAATAACATTTTTCATTTTCACGTCCAACTTTAGCGGGAATTTGCCAAACACCTGTGGGGTGTTAAGGCTCACTGTAAAGTTCCTTGAGGAGTGTAGTTTCCAAAAGAGTATGCCATGTGGGTTTTATTTTGCTGTTTTGGCACCATAGAGGCTTCCTAAATGCGATATTCTAATATGAAGGCCCTTCAAATCTGAACTGGTCCCTGAAAAGTTCAGATTTTGAAAATTTTGTGAAACTTTGGAAAATTGCTGCTGAACTTTGAAGCCCTCTGATGCCTTCCAAAAACATGTCAACTTTATGATGAAAATATAAAGTAGACATATTGTATATGTGAATCAATATATCATTTATTTATGTCTATTTTCCTTATAAGCCGAGAGTTTCAAAGCAAAAAAAAATGCTAAACTTTCAAATTTATTTAAAATTTTGGAATTTTGCACCAAAAAATGATGCAAGTATCAACAAAAATGTACCACTGACAAAGTAGAATATGCCACAAAAAAAACTATCACGGAATCAGAATGAAAAATAAAAGCATCCCAGAGTTACTAATGCTTAAAGTGACAGTGGTCAGATGTGCAAAAAATGCCGGGTCCTTAAGGGGTTAAAATTAAGGGACTTTAAATTCAGGGAGTTTAATTGAAATATTTGATTTTTTTTTTTTTACTGTAAATTTTTGCAATCCCAAAATCTAGTATGGCCTCCATGTTGGAAAAGGCAGTCCAGTGTGCATCTTAAACAATGTATGCAATCCTTGAACAGCAGTTTGAGGGTTCATATTTTTGTGCGAGTTCATTTGGAAGCCCAGATCCTGGATCTAGAAGAGCAACTGGCAACATTGAGACGCATTGACAACTTGGAGGGGAGTCTCCTGCTCACTGAGGAAGTACTCTCTGGGGTAGAGGTGGGGGAGGATAGTGAGACGGAGCTGCAGGACAGTCAGGCAGCTAGCTGGGTTACCGTTAGACGGGGTAGAGGGAAAAGTGTCAGGGAGGCTAATCCTGAACTGGCACACCCCAACAAGTTTGCCCGGTTGGCAGATGAGGGGGATGTCATTTCAGAGCTAGCAGTACTGCAGCAGGACACTGCCTCTGACCGCCAGGAGGGTGTCTGCTCCAGTAAGGAGGGAGGAGTTCAGGGCAGGCCAGACAGGTACTGGTAGTGGGGGACTCAATTATTAAGGGGACAGACAGGGCGATCTGTCACAAAGATCGGGATTGCTGAACAGTGTGTTGTCTTCCTGGCGCTCGAGTTCGGCACATCACGGATCAGGTTGACAGGTTGCTGGGTGGGGCTGGAGAGGACCCAGCAGTCATGGTACATATTGGCACCAATTACAAAGTAAGAGGTAGGTGGAGTGCCCTTAAAAATTATTTCAGGGACTTAGGCCGCAAGCTTAAGGCAAGGACCTCCAAGGTAATATTTTCTGAAATATTACCTGTACCACGAGCCACACCAGAGAGGCAGCAGGAGATTAGGGAGGTAAACAAGTGGCTCAGAAACTGGTGTAGGAAGGAGGGGTTTTGGTTCATGGAGAACTGTCTGATACCGGCTCTACCGTAGGGACGGGCTGCACCTCAATGGGAATTGGGGAGAAGATGGCTAGAATGGTGGAGGAGTGTTTAAACTAGGGACTGGGGGGGAGGTAACCTACAACATAGAGGGGGAAGATAGTGTAGATAGAGAGGGGGGACTTAATATACCTGGGGGTGGAGCAGAGGGAGGGCTTAGAATAGTAAACAGGGATAGGCTTCATAGTAAGAAAAAACATGCACCATTGAATTGCATGTTGACTAATGCCAGAAGTCTGACCAATAAAACAGATGAACTGGAGTGGTTGATGTCTGAAGAAAATTATGACATAGCGGGTAAAACAGAGACGTGGTTTGACGATAGCTTTGACTGGGCGGTCAACATACAGGGTTATAGTCTATTCAGGAAGGATCGGACATAGGGCTGGGCGGTATACCAGTTCATACCGAATACCGACATTTTTGTGCTGCACGATATGAATTTTAACCCATACCGCAATACTGGTTGGGCCCCTCCCCCTCGGGAGTGAATGAATTATCCGCCCAGCGCTGCGCTGTCCCCACATCAGGTAACTAATCACATGTGACCCACGAGCGCTGTTCTGTCGCCCCAATTAATTTTCAGCCCAGCGCTGTCCCCATCGGGGTGAATACTCACGTCACCCGCAAGCGCTGTTCTGTAAGAGGCAGAAGATCAATTACTGAGGCAAACAAACAAGGCAGCAAATCAAAACGAGGTGATAACGGGGGACTTTAACTATCCTGATATAAACTGGGAGACTGAGACCTGTGAATCTCATAAAGGAAACAGGTTTCTGACTATAGCTAAAGACAATTATCTGTCCCCAAATGGTGCAGGGCCCGACCAGAGGGGGCGCCATACTAGACTTAATATTAACCAACAGACCTGACAGAGTAACTAATGTGCAAGTAGAAGGACACCTAGGAAATAGTGATCATAATATAATATATTATAACTTGTTCTTCAATAAGTGAATCTCTCGTGGGGCCACACCTGCTTGTAATTCATTTCAATGAGCCGGCCGGAGTGAAATGTTCGGTCGGCTCATTTTTGCGCCGTATGCGCAAAAATGAGCCGACCGGACCGAACGTTTCCCTCCGGCTGGCTCATTGAAATGAATTACATATGGGAGCGCATAGAGAGGCATACGGGAGCGCGAGGTTTTAGCTCCCCCCTGCCGCATGCACTCCCGTGTGGGAAAAAATGTGATGTGAACCAGCCCTAACCCAGGAAGAAGTACACTGCTGCCTACAAAAAATCTAAATAGACAAATCGGCAGATCCAGATGGTATTCACCCCCGTGTTCTGAAGGAATTAAGTAATGTAATAGACAGACCACCAATTGTTAATATTCAGGGACTCTATAGTAACAGTGACTGTTCCCCAGGACTGGCGCATGGCAAATGTGGTGCCAATATTTAAAAAGGGGTCAAAAGGTGACCCTGGGAATTATAGACCTGTCAGTTTAGCCTCCGTTGTATGTAAATTGTTTGAGGGTTTTCTAAGGCAGGCGTCTTACTAAATGGGGGGCCAGTTCACGTTCCCTCAGACCGTTGGAGGGCCGGACTATAGATTAAAAAAAAAAAAAAAAAAAAACTATGAACAAATTCCTATGCACACTTATATATCTTATTAATGGACTACCCCTTTAAGTACGCAGCACAGTTCCCCCCACATTAGATAGGCAGTATAGTTCCCCAACATTAGGGTTGGCCGGTCCGGCCATAGCAGTAGGTCCCGGGACAGCTGGCCAGCGCACGTCCTGCTTGCTGCTCCGCTCCTCCACGCTCCGTTGCTACGGGCGCACGCACGAGATGACAGTGACGTTCCTGCGTGCGCTACCTCCCGGTGGTCCTTGCGTTTCTAAAGTAAACGCGGGGCCGCCGAGAGCGCATCCCTGTGTCCCGAATACATCTTTCGGGGACACAGGGATGTCCTTAGGCAGCAGCGGGCCGGATAAATGTCCTCGGCGGGCCGCATGTGGCCCGCGGGCCGTAGTTTGAGGACTCCTGTTCTAAAGGGATGCTATTTTGGAGTATCTTGATAAAAATAAATGTATGACTCCATATCAGCAAGGCTTCTTGAGGTATCCTTCCTGTCAAACTAACCTGATCAGCTTTTATGATGAGGTGAGCTCCAGACTGGACTAGGGGAAATCGTTGGATGTCGTATATCTGGATTTTTCCAGAGCATTTGTTACGGTTCCACATAAAAGGTTGGTGCATAAAATGAGAAGGATTGGGCTGGGGGAGAATGTGTGTAAGTGGGTAAGTAACTGGCTCAGTGATAGGAAACAGAGAGTGGTTATTAATGGTACTTATTCTGATTGGGTGGCTGTTACTAGTGGGGTACCACAGGGGGTCAGTCTTGGGTCCTGTTCTATTTAATATATTCATTAATGACCTTGTAGAGGGGTTGAAAAGTAGCAATCTTTGCAGATGATACTAAACTCTGTAAAGCGGTAAACACAATAGAGGACAGTGCACGGTTACAAATGGATCTGGATAGATTGGAGTTTTGGGCTGGGAAGTGGCAGATGAGGTTCAACACTGATAAATGTTATGCACATGGGGAGGAAAAATCGTAAATAGTAAATTTAGCTGTAGTGACCAGCACCGGGCAGCTGCCGCCAAGACAAATAAAATCATGGGGTGCATCAATAGAGGCATAGATGCCCACGACAAGGAGATAATTCTACCGCTGTACAATTCACTAGTCAGACCACACACAATACTGTGCCCAGTACTGGGCACCAGTGTACAAGAAAGATATAGTGAAGCTGGAGAGGGTTCAAAGACTGGTAACCAGAGAAATACAGGGAATGGGAGGACTACAGTACCCATAAAGATTATCAGAATTGGGGTTATTTAGTTTAGAAAAAGGAAGGCTTAGGATCGACCTAATATCTATGTATAAATATATCAGAGGACCGTACAAAGATCTCTCCCATGATCTATTTATACCCAGGACTGTATCTATAACAAGGGGGCATCCTCCATGTCTAGAGGAAAGAAGGTTTCTACACCAGCACAGACGGGGTTCTTTACTGTAAGAGCAGTGAGACTGTGGAATTCTCTGCCAGAGGAGGTGGTCATGGGGAACTCTGTAAAAGAATTTAAAAGAGGTCTGGATGCATTTTTTTTGCATTTATTATGACTGCCATATTTGGAGTTGGGAAGGAATTTTTACTTCGAGTATGAGGTTTTTTGCCTTCCTCTGGATCAACTCAGTAGGGACTCATAAGGGATATAGGTTGAACTTGATGGACTCTGGTCTTTTTTAGACCTTATGAACTATGTTACTGATCGCTTTAAGGTTCTATTCACATGTACAGTATTCTGCTCAGATCTGATACACAGGTTTTAGAGCTGTGTTTGGCCATTTAGTTTACATTGAAATTTGCAGCAGAAAATCCTAAGCAACAATTTGTGCAGAATACTGAACGTGTAAATAGACCATAAAAGGGGTTGTCCAGGAATAGAAAACCAGAGCTTTCTTCAAAAAACAGCATCACCCTTGTCCTCAGGTTGTGTGTGGTGTTACAGCTGGTCTCCATTCACTTCAATGGAACTGAGCTGCAATACCATACACCACGTGAGGACAAGGGTGGCAAAGTTTTTAGAAAAAATTAGCTCTGGTATTCTATTCCTGGATAACCCCATCCGGATTCTTGCATGTATGGAGCCTCATCTATAATGTCATGTACACGATGGAGGCAGGATCTAGGAGATATATAATCTAGTATTCTGCACCCATGCTCAAGATGGCACAGGAAAGTGGAGTATGTGGGCTAGAAGGAGAGGAAATAGCAAGGCACTGGAAATGCAGCTTGTAAACAAATAAGCCTGCAGGTGTAAAATCGGGATTTTCAGATAAGCACCCCAAAAAAACTGCTTTCCAGCAGTATTTACTATGCATACAGATCCTTTTTAAAAATATTGTTGGAAAACCCATCTAAATGTTAGGCACCTTTTGACAATGCCAATCTTTATTCTTTTGCTTCATATTGTAAGTTAAAAAGAAGACAGATACTGGGTTAAAAACATTTATTAAACCTATGTTTTCATTGAACAGTTTTCTGTGAAAGGGAAACTAAGGTATGAGTGGGTGTAAGTCATAAGCAGAACAGATGATTGTTTTGTGTACGAAGTGACAAACAATTCATTGCCACCTGCAAATAGGATTAACACAGTACATATATCTGACCAAGCAAAGTGTTCTTGCAAGACAATCTCACGGTATGAAACAGATGTCATCAACCCACTAGTAGTAGGGGCGTCTTGGGTTATTCTACAAATAGAAACAGAATAATGTTAGCCAACAGTCTTTAGTTACATAACTAAGTCATATTAAAGGCGTTATCAAGAGGGAGGAAAATAAATACTTTTCCTTACTCCTGGCGCTTCACTTCTGCCTACCTCTCGTCTCAGAAGTATATCACATTGTAATCATAACATGTTGGCAAAAACATGCCGTGTGCATTGACCAATGGGAACACTATGTTGCTGATATTGCGTTAGTGATTCCATGCAGGCGGTGTAATCACCTGCATGTAATAATCATCACGTGGTACATTGAGGGTAGGCCATCAATCATGTTACCAATTTACATGGCACATAGGCAACCAACTTTTGCCCACAAAGCACTGCCCATAGTTTAGGCAGAATGAACGTCCCGAGTATCACCTTCAGGGTCTATTCACACATACAGTATCCTGCGCCTATTTGATGCGCAGGATTTGAAGCTGCAGATTTAAAGATCGGCTCGGCCCAGGGTCTGGTTCGGGCAGCATAGTGGGTTTGCACTTCATGATCATTAAGTACACTAACCACCTTTTAGTTTAACAAATATTGCTGAGAAGCCTTAGATCATTGTGCATGTTGTAGATTTGCGACCATGTCTGTCTTTTTTCTCTATTTTAATTCAGATTTAAAGCTGTGTTCAGTCTTAGTTTTCATTAAAATCTGCAGCATAAAGCAGCAGCTTCAAGTCCTGCACATCAAATGGATGCAAGATACTGTACACGTGAACAGACTAGAAATCCTGTCAGTCTTTCATATAGAAATCGGCCTTGTGAAAACAAACTCGCAACTGCAAACTTTCTTAGTGGCTACCTACCAGTGGATTGGGCCGGAAGCGATAAGCCAACATCATTCTCTTCCGAAACGCTTCATATTCATCATCACTTTTCGATAACTCTGCTGGGCGATCTATGCCAAAACCTGCCCCATCAACTGCTGTTGAGCCTCTAAAATGTAAGCATAGGTAAAGAGTTTTAAGATCACTATTAAACATGTTTTAAGAAATTTCCAGGAAATAACTTCGGCGTTCTATCTTTAGGACATCATTTGGACATCAACTACTGAGCAGAAAGAAGGGGCTAAGACTATCTCTCTGGTCTGTTAAGTTATTTATGTGCAATATGAGGTTGTGGCTCATTTGCAAGAGACAGTTACAGGTACATGGAAGCCACTGACCTGAAGGGATCCTGCCATCACACTTTTATGCAGCCTGAACCACAAGTCATCAGTGTAGTTCCCAGTGGCTTCTCTCCCTCTCACCAGCATTGACTGACAGATCTCTCCCTATACCCAAACAGGAGATCCCAATGGGGCAAGCAAAGCCATCAGGGACCAACCAGATGACTTGTGGTTCATGCAGCATATTGGAGATGACCGGTTCCCTTAATGCAGTAAAGGGACCATTAGCTAGTTCTGTCAGCTATTTACTCCAAACAATTATACTAAATAACATTATAATATGTGTTTAACTAATAAAAATAAAAAATAAAAAGAAGACAACATTTTATAAATATGCCCAACACATGGAGATTGCATGGTAAATGTCCGAAGCCTATCACTGAGAAATTAGTCTCTACCTAAAACTGAACATTTAGATATACATTAAAAGATACAACACAAATCTATGGATGCAAACAAAAGGTCTCTTACAAGGGAAAAAAGAAAATCCTAAGTGATCCACTGGAATGCCAGTCCAGACATACAAATGTAGAAAAGACATGATCACAGCAGAGAGGGGTGGGCAGTTCATTTAAGGTGCCTGCCTTCTCTGGTATTTTGTCCTGCACTTTCATGCATAATGACTGTACATTATTTTTGTGTTTTCCATTGCAGATTTATGCCATGAATATTTTTATTTTTTTTTAAAGAAAAAATAACAAGTACAAATAAGTGCAAAGTTTCGGCTGTATAGCCATTCTCAAGCACGTTTGATAACGTCTATACAGCCAACGCATTGGTAGACAAGCAGTGGGGGACAGCACTGGAATAGTCCACTGTGCCCATGGTCATCCAGATGGCCAATCCAGATAGCAAACATGCAGCAAAGTCCAGGACCACAGAACCAAAAATGGAAAACTCTGGATATGTGCAAAAGAACTGTAATTTTCAGGCTGCATTCAGGGAACTAATAAACCACAGCTCTTTTGCACATATTCAATTTTCCATTTTTGGTGCTGTAGTCCTGGAATTTGCTGCAGCCAAAACATTGCACACTTTATGATGGAACTGCAGTTTTCTGTCTCTGCTGTGAGCGTTTCTTTTCTACAACTGGAGATAAAGATTACAGTAGTTCACAATATGGCAACCGTGGGAGTTAGGCTTGTACATGCCTTTTAAACGTAACATCAAACATGCATTGGGCAATATTGCAATCTTCTGGAGAACATTTCTCAAACAACAGAACATAAAAAAGTTCTGTATATTCGGTATCTTTTGTAGAGTCTTACTTGTTAACAGGGTTCTTAATTCCTTGGCCCTCGGAACCCAACCCTTCTCCTTCTTTCCAGCCCATCTTCATAAGCATCTGGTATCCTATGTTCTCCACAGTTATCTTAAATTCTTTGTATTCTGAATAGTCAGGTTCACGACCCTCCTATAACAAAAAGACCACATTATGGCTGTAAATAAAAAGAAGCCTTTACAGACACGCATTTGTTTTACATTTTTATTGTGGCTTCCATTATAAACAGAAGCCATAACACTCGGCTGGATCTGCCACACGGCAGACAGAAATGGCACATGGAACCTCCCATGCAGATGTGAACAGAGCCCATAGTAAAACATCTAACACACAAGAAAGACATCCTTACCAAGCACATTAACACAGAACTTATTTTGTTATTTAAAGGGAGTTTCCCAACAATATAGGTTATGGCATATCTCAGATGTTTTAGAACTTACTAATCTATGGGGTCTTACACCTCTGGGGCCCCCTACTGATCATTAAATTAAAGGACCACTGCACTAGAAAAACACTGCTGCTTCTTCACAGCTTTTTTTTGGCACAGCACTATCCCTGACCTAGGTCTTTTAAAGGTCTTGCACTTGTACTCTCGACATGTACCGTCTGTTTATAATGGTTACTATTTGTTGCATGCCATCCATCAGCTGAAAGGAGGACTGTTCCTTTCCTTTCTTAGTATTTCTGTGCAGGCATTGCTTGTTTTATTTCTCTCTGGGGTGTGTACCTTTTTTGTACCACCTGTACAGTTTAATGCATATGTTACTGCCCTCTAACGTCTCTAATTTGCTATGACTGGCAAAGTACCGTTTTTGCCTTTGTTATGTTTGTTATGAGCTGCTGCCATCTAGGGCTCCCTGGCTGCTATTGCCTTATACCTACCAGCCTAATAGCTCTTTCTGTATATGTTCAGCATGACTGCTCAGGTTACCTTTGTTAGGTGGTATGTGCAGAGATTAAGCTCCCTTAACAAAAGGCTTGCCCTGCTTGATTACATATGTCCTCACCATCTCTCATATGTGTCCAAGAGACTGGCCTGTGACTTTACATAAGGCCTGGGTGGGGACTAGCTACCATTCTATTTATACTGGGCACTCTCATGGTGTTAGTATTCTTGTGCATACATCTATCCTCTGGAATGCTTGGCTTTACAAGTGGATCCAGAGGGCAGGTATATTTGTTTGCATTATCAACTTTATGCTATGGAATATATTCCAACTATGTATATCTATTGTTGCATACCAGGGTGGCACCATAAATTAAATAGGGTAAGCTCTTAGGGGGAGATTTATCAAAAAGTGTTCAGACGAAAAGTTGCTGAGTTGCCCATAGGAACCAATCAGATCGCTTCTTTCATTTTTCAGAGGCCTTTTCAAAAATGAAATCTGATTGGTTGCTAATGGCAACTCAGCAACTTTTCCTCTGGACAGGTTTTAATAACTCTCTCTCTAAGAAGATACCCTATTTAATTTATGGTGCTGGTGCCACCCTGGTATGCAACAATTATCTTCTTATTCACATTCCCATGATACAATCTCGCACATACACCTGGCACTAGTAGTCCATACAGTATCTACTTAAGAGTTTTATTTGACCATTCCCTGTTGATACTTAGTCTTACAGTGGGCAGTTGGATACCCTCGAGTCCCTGTTTGTGGGCTTTTTAGCTTGCCTGTATTGACCTTCAATTGGTCACTACTAAAATGACAGACTACTGCCAGTTGAATGCCGGGGGAATCAGCAAGGTATTTTTGGACGTGCTCAATGCTTGTCTCATAAAAGAGCGGGGATATCCAGCTCCCGAAGGAAAAAATTGGTAAAACTTAATGTTTAATGGAGCATCTTAAAAACTAGAAGCCACGTAAGTGGCAAGTGACATGTCACTAAAAACAAGTGGAACGCCGACACGTTTCGAGCTTGCGCTCTTAGTCATTCCGTGCTTCCGGACCTATGGAGTGGTGTCTAGAGATGAGCGAACTTACAGTAAATTCGATTCGTCACGAACTTCTCGGCTCAGCAGTTGATGACTTTTCCTGCAGTGCTCCGGTGGGCTGGAAAAGGTGGATACAGTCCTAGGAGACTCTTTCCTAGGAATGTATCCACCTTTTCCAGCCCACCAGAGCACCTGAAGGCTGAACTAATTTACGCAGGAAAAGTCATCAACTGCCGATCCAAGAAGTTTGTGACAAATCGAATTTACTGTAAGTTCGCTCATCTCTAGTGGTGTCCTTCATAAGAACATTGTGGTGAGCTGATCCGCATTTTTCCTTGTACTCAATGCTTGTCTCACTGATCCAGACAGTAAGTGGTCTTAAAATTAAAACCAGACTGGTGCTGCCTTGGACTAATTTGGTAAGAAGCTCAGTATGCTTATACTACTAAAGTTAGCCAAGACTAAGCATTTTTTTTTCAACATCTTAAAGAGAGAATCTGACACCCTGTTCACCCTTACTAAACCCAATATACTGGGTGATTGACAAAATCACAAAGAGGTTATGTCTTCTATTACTGCTATTAACTCCTCTAAATAGAAGGTTGTTTATGACAATTAATATATAGGGAGGGACGTTTCAGCCACAGCTTTGTGTCGTGGTTGACCATAATCCGTGCTTGAAGCAGAGGTTGCTCCTGCCAGGGGTGACGGGCAGGAGATTGAGGGGTCCCAGTGGTCGGACACCTCGCAATCAGACACTTATCCCCTTATTGATGGGATCCTGTGAATAGGTGATAAGTACTTATGTACCAGACTTCCCCTTTAAAGGGTTACTCCGCTCCCCAGCGTCCGGAACAGTGAGTTCCTGAACGCTGTGTGCCCCCTCGTGACGTCACGTCCCGCCCCCTCAATGCAAGTCTATGGAAGGGGGCGTGACGGCCGTTGCACCCCCTTCCCATAGACTTATTGAGGGGGCAGGCCATGACTTCACGAGGGGGCGGGCCTGAACACGGAAGTCCGCACACAGCATTCAGGAACTCAATGTTCCGGACGCTGGGGAGCGGAGTAACCCTTTAATTATGCCCAGACTGCTAGAATGTGCATTAACAGGTGCCTTTCAAAACTGTCTAACTTATGCCAGGGAATTAGGTAGAGGTGCCCATTGCCACCTTTGTTATTCGCCCCAGCAACTGAACCCGAGCGTACAGGGTTTTAGGAGGGGGGATGTTAAGGAGAAAATAGCCTTGTATGATAAATATGTGCTGCAGTTTCTTAAGGAATCTTACTTCTGTACCTACAGATATGTCAGTCATCACTCGCTTTGGCCAATTCTCTGGTCATATTACTAATTGAACCAAATCTATTCTGATGCCAGTGTTAGAGGATGGACCCCCAAGTTGATAGAATGGGATTGCAAATAGTCAGTGACTAAATACTTGGGAGTTGTAGTATCTACATGTTTGTCTGCCTATGAAAAGCTGAATCTAACCCCCTTCAATTCTTAAGTTTCAGCATAAGGCTGGGTTCACACCACGTTTTTGCAATACAGTTCTCGTATACGTTTTCAATTTGAAAACCATACGGAACCGTATTAAACCGTATCTATTGACTCTCCATTGAAAACCGTATGCCAAAAGATGCATCAGATTGTGTCCGTTTTGTATCCTGTATGGTTTAGCAGTTTTTTTTCCCTGTACCCAAAAGCCTACCACGGTTTTTGGTCATGGTGAAAAACCGTAATGAAGCGTATGTTTATTTTTTTAACATGGGAGTCAATGGAAACCGTACAGAACCGTATGTGCATACAGTTCCATACAGTTTTTGACTTTGCACAGTTTTTTTTCTTGGAATTTCAATCAAACAAGTCGTTTTCTGTCTGACCACAGTGCTCTCTGCTGAAACCTCTGTCAGTCTCAGGAACTGTCTAGAGCAGAATTGGTTTGCTATGCGGATTTGTTCCTATTCTGGACAGTTTTTGACACAAACAAAGGTGTCAGTAGAGAGCACTGTGGTCAGACAGAAAGGAAATTCAAAAAGAAAAGAATTTCCTGTGGAGCATATAGCAGCTAATAGGATTAAGATTTTTGTTAATAGAAGTAATTTACAAATCGTTTACCCCGAGTACCCCTTTAACCCCTTAACGACAATGAACGTATATTTATGTCCATTGCCGACTCCCGTTATGTGAAGCGCGCTCAGGAGCGAGGGCGCTTCATAACCAGTGGGTCCTGGCTGCTATCAGCAACCAGGACTTGCGGCTAATACCAGACATGGCTGATGGGACTGATGTCCGGTATTAACCCTTTAGATGCCGGGATCAAAGTTGATCAGGGTGTCTAAAACAGGAGAAAACACATGCTGGTTAGCTCAGCGGGCTGTTAAGGACTGACACGGTTAAATCGCAGTGTCCCGAACAGCTGAGAGGACGGCGGGAGGGCCCTAACCTGCCTCCTCGCCGCCCGATCGTTGCTAGAATGCTCTGCAGGCTGGAGCAATCGAGCACAGGTAACACTGATCAGTGCTGTGCTATGGCATAGCATTGATCAGCATATGCAACCTAAGGATAACACTGACTTTTTGGGGACTAAAAAAATTCCAAAGTCCAAAACTGTAATTTTGGTCACATTGTGTACTCTAGAAAAAAAAAAAAAAATGTATAAAAACCAATCAAAAAGTCCCATAAAAACAAAAATGGTACCGATAACTTCAGATCAAGTAATTTACAAATCGGTTTACCCTGAGTACCCCTTTAATGGCAATGAACATATCTTTACGTCCATTGCCGACTCCCGTTATGTGAAGTGCACTCAGGAGCGAGGGTGCTTCATACCCAGTGGGTCCTGGCTGCTATCAGCAACCAGGACTTGCGGCTAATACCAGACATCGCCAATCGGACTGATGTCCGGTATTAACCCTTTAGATGCCGCGATCAAAGTTGATCAGGGTGTCTAAAACAGGAGATAACACATGCTGGTTAGTTCAGCATGCTGTTAAGGACTGACGCGGTATATGCAACCTAAGGATAACACTGACTTTTTGGGGACTAAAAAAAAACTAATTTTGGTCACATTGTGTACCCTAGAAAAAAAAATGTATAAAAATCCGATCAAAAAGTCCCATCAAAACAAAAATGGTACCGATAACTTCAGATCAAGGCCCAAAACATGAGCCCTCGTACATCCCTGTATATGGGAAAATAATAGGGGTTAGAAGATAATTTTAACCCCTTGCCGACCCATGACAAAGATGAACGTCATGACCGGGAAGGTTTTCCCGACCTATGACGTACATGTACGTCATGCAGACACTGGCCGCTACTTGTGACATCCATCCGCGCCCAGTAAGATGGTGGCTATCACCACGGGACCTAGGGGGTTTCTTCCCCCTCACAGCGATCGCGCCTATCAGCTAATCAAATCTGACAAGCTGATGGCAGCGTTTCGCACATAAAAATTCTGAGCAGCGCGGTGTGTCTCCCGATCACGGGAATCTGGACACAAACACTGCTTTGCTAGGTGTCAGCAGTGTCTCTTATCTGTCCCCCTTTCCCCGTTGTCTCTTACCTGTCCCGAGCTGCTGATGCTGTGCCCTCCTGCATGCTTAACTTCCGGGTTAAGCAAGTGCAGTAATTTTTAAATTTCATTTTTTGTAAAGGAGTGGTTTAGTTGTATAACAGCTCCCCCTAGTGTCCTAAACCTGTTACTGCATCTTTTGTGCACTAGACAGTTTCACCACAGTGGTCCCGATCAGCTCCGCTGAGCTGCCTGGATAATATCTTTATATTTTAGACACCACAATTAACTTTGATCGCTGCATATAAGGGGTTAATGCCAGACATAACCGCGATCGGTGATGTCTGGTATTAGCCACGGGTACCGGCTGCTGATAGCCATCAGGACCCCCCCGCTATGTCAAGATGCCCCACTTTGTCAAGGACAAGGACATAGTAGGGCACACTAACATTATTATTAGCTGTTGGTAAGTTGCAGCAATGTCTCGCTAAGCTACTTTTCGTTGTTACCTTAAGGGCTTTGAATGTTTCCATAAATTTCTCTAGTTCATCTGGAGGTAAGAAATCCCCAATGAAATGCTTACCACGACCCATTTCAGTTAGCTGTTCTGCCCATTCTGTCAAAAAAGATAAAGAAGACAAAAGTCTGATCATGTAAACTTGTTTTAAGCAGAACAGTTAAAACCCTGCCACTCAGATGGGAAACAACAGATTTGGTGTTACTGCCTTGCATGTTTGGGTTCATACACATTTGTGGTTCAGTGACACATACAGCTACTGTATTACATGACGATACAAAAAGATGTAGTTTACCCCTGGTCTTGTCCATTTCCAATTGTCTCAACTGGTGTTCCCAGGTTCCTAGTTCACCATCAACTTCTTCATCACTGTCATAGTCATGCTGATGTTGTTTCACAGCCTTTTCCCACATGAGCTGCACATCCTGCATGGCCTTCTTGTGTTTCATGATCAAGTCATACATTTGCTGCATCTAAACAAAAAAACAACAAGCTGCATTAAGACATGAAACCTTGCCAGAAGGAAACTATTGTATAGTGAAAGGCGAGTGTCATTATTTATCAACAGAAATAAAAAACTTGACAGATGATTGTCCAGGACTGGTTATAATTTAAATAAATAAATAGTCTTTATATATATATATATATAAATATATATATATATATATATATATATATATATATATATATATATATATATATATATATATATATATATATAATTGTGTGTATGGACAAATTAAAATAATCTCTTAATGGAATATTTATCCTACCTCCTGCTGTTCTTTTATTTGTTTTTTTTGTGCATCTGACAACTCTGTGACTCCAACCAATCCCACTGGTTTTCCATTCTCATAACCTAAGCCTTTCAGATCCTGGGCTACAAATTAGAAGAGGAGAAAGTAAAATCTAGACTGAATCCAATACTGCGTAAAAAGCATTTATGCAATCCAAAGCTAGAAATCTCACCTGTTAAAATGCTGGTATTAGGGGTCTCACTAATCACAGTTACAGGAGGTATATCTAATTTTTCTTCCTCCGGCCCCCAACGACTTTTTCTCTTTTTTTTTGCAGCTTGTTCTGTGGACAGCTGCAGTGTTGGTGGGCAAGCACTGAACGAGGGAGCAGGGGGTCGAGATACTGTAGGACTGGCCTCTGTGGCTAATTTACGCTTAAGATCTGGTAAGGTGGGACTGTCAGATGATGACTGCTTGGCTCGTCTGAATTCTTCCACCTTCATTTTATAATATTTGTACCCTTTGCCATTTGTGTCATACAAAAACCTTCATAAAGACAGATAAAAAAAAAGAATGAAAAAAAAGTTAAACATTAAGTTTGACAAAACAGAAAAAAATTGTCCAAAAATGTATTTTGGGAAAATGATGCTCTTCAAGACCAGACAATGTACTAAGCATTCTGCTTCACAAAAAGAGAGAGGAGTGCTGAGTTTCTTATTTCATAGGGGTATGAATTCTGATTACAATTCAATAACATCTTTATAAATTAGCAAAAACAGTCTAAAGAGGCTATATGTTTTTATTACCTGAAGGCAGGATTTTCTCTATTATTTTGAAGAGCAATGGCCTCAACCTCAGGACCACCATCTGCCACAAATCTAGCTAACTTTTCTGCAAACATCTTTGTTTCGTCATCTTCTGGGGCTGAAAGGTAAGAATAGGCAAAAATACAATTATATTTCACAACCTAAAATTGTTTTACCTCAAATGTTTGTGACAGGACCCTCACTCTGTATTCATGGCTCATGTGGTAAGCACACCAACAGATGGCCATAAATACTTAAGTGTCACCCACAATTCCACTACCAGCAAATATCAGTCCTGACTTTCCTACCAATGTATACATTTAATTAAGTCAAACGAGAATCTAATCTTCGAGAAAATAACAGGATCTAACAGATAAAGTGTTTTTTTCTGACAGCTAAACGGAATACAGACCCACAATTCTGACAAACAGTCAAGTCTAAGGGTAATCTGCCAACAATCTTATGTCTACTTTATTATGAGTGAGGTAAGTCCAGCACTCCATGAAATCGCCACTTCCTTATTTATTCCAGTGTGTTAAAAACATGGTAGAGAATTTATGGAGGCTCACATGACAGTTTCCTGGCATAAAAAAAACTTGCAATTTTTTTCACAAGCCTCACTTTGCTCAAAAAATTGCAACTTTTCCTGTGAATTTGAAAAAACTGAGTGTTGCGCAAAGATTTGCAACTATTTTTCACAAGTTTTCTGGTATAAGGCTTGTTAAAGGACATCTGCAGCGCTGGTACTTAAAAAAAAAAAGTTTAACTCATCTGATAGCTCATTAAAAGACCTTTCCAAAGATGCCTCATTTGTCCAATACGGTCCAGCCGTTCTCTGGTAATTGCCACCCAAAGCAGTAAGCAGCCATGTCATAAAGACTACATTTCCCATGACCCCCTGCGCCTGCTTCCTGTGAGCTGCTGCTCTCCCCCCAAGGAAATTATAATAAATTATAATAAAGTGACGCCCACAGCTCCTTCCCTTGTGGATATACCCTCCCATCCTCACCACATGTTCTCCCCTGTCCAATAGGAGAGCCGGCTGCGGCTGCCTGGAAAACAGCTTACATAGCTATAATGTACAGTGTGGAGTTGCAGGGGTGCCTCCAGCTGTTGCAAAACTACAATTTACAGCATGTCTGGAAAGCCAACGGGCATGCTGGGAGTTGTAGTTTTGCAACAGCTGGAGGTGCTCTGGTTAGGAAACACTGGTATAGATTATGGTGCAACCTTTAGGGACTGAGGACAGGGGGACAATGTGGACTTATGGACCTCTCAGCAGCAGTGACCCATGGGAATGCTATACTTTCTCTCAGCAGCACACTGCTATAAACTTTATTCCAAGAGGCCAGTGAGAAAAGGGACACACAGTACAATAGCTAACATGGTTGTGAGAGGCAGGCACATAAAGGGTTACTGCCTTCACTGACAGCAGCACACTTTAGCACCCGGGCAGATGTCACCACGGAGACCAAGGGGGAAGAGGGGGGCGCAGGCCTTGCTGAAGCTGATTGCAGGCACAGGCTCTGAAACAGCTCAGCTTACAGCCCTGAAACTCCACTACTGTGCGCTCAGCCAATTAGAGCAGAGCACATAACAGCCTAATGAATATGTATGAGGTTGGAGGAGCTGCAGGGGGAGTGAAGGATCCTGGGAGTTTGTGACGTAGCGTCGACCTAGCTGACAGCCTCATAGGGAATAACAGGTAGACGCTACTCACATTAGAGCCCCAGGCTGCAACTTCCTGTGACAGCAAAGCAGCTAAACTGTGCAGAAAAGGTAATGGAGCACACTTAGTAAGTTGCATAACTTCTTATTTAATGACATTAGAGTACTACTTCATTAGCACTGCAGTTGTCCTTTAAAGTGGTACTCCGCCAAAAAAGATCTTATCCCCTATCCAAAGGATAGGAGATAAGATGTCTGATCGCAGGGGTCCGACCGCTTGCGATTCCTGCGATCTCTGGCCCGGCAGCTTCCGGAACAAAGAAGCTTGGAGCTTCTGTGTTCGTGACATCATGCCCCCCTCCACTCATGTCATGTCTATGTGAAGGCTAGTACATCAAGCCTCCTCCCATAGACATGAATGGAGGGGGCGTGGCAGCTGTAGTCGCCAGTCATTTGGCACAGAGTGGAGTTCGCTCCTTGCACAGATGACTGGGGTGCTATGCCGTGCCCCAGCGGCAGGACCCACGCGATCAGACATTTTATCCCCTATCCTTTGGATAGGGGATATGTTTTTTGGCTGAGCACCCCTTAAAATTCATTGCATAGTTAACATTCAGAAACATTTTGAACTCTTCATTTCTTGATCACTAAATAACATGGCCAGCACCTACGTGCATTTAAAAATCAGCAGGCTGTACCTCGTATTCAGCACCTCGTATTTACCAGTATAGTTTTTTTTTTTTTTTTTTATATCCTGAACAACCACTTAAAAGAGTTTACTCCCCCGATCATGATAAACCACCCACTGCTTGTATTTTTTTTTTTTAGTTTTCTATTGTTGAGTATCTTCTGTTCACTCTCACTAAGCTCCATAGATTGGGAAGGGGCTTTACCCAGCAGGTGTGACATCATCTGAAACCCTGCAGGGGAGAACTTCCTCCCTCACTCTGCTACAGACAGCTGAGAGCAGTTTAGTGTTAGATGGGCTGTATTCGCTAATACCGCACACACCTCCCTCAGCTCTGAACTCCCCTGGTGGCCAAACCTTTTGGGGTTAATTTAAAACAAAGTTACAAAATGTTATTAAGTATTATATTAGAAAGGCTAATCTATAACATCTTAAGTTTTACTACTAATGAGAGGCACCATTTCATTTTTCAAGAAACCCAAAAATCAGTCTGTTTCCTTGTGTCTTACAGCATTCCAAGAGTAGATCTGTTCTGTGGCATTACAGCCAAAATGTCACCACAATGGCAGCTAGTAACTAATCTGCTTGTTTTGTTAATATGCATAGAAATGCACTGAAAACCTTGTAAACTATTACTAAGGCAAGCGGGGCTCTGTGCACCGAGGGCAAGCGGGGCTCTGTGCATGCTCCCGGCTCACACATCAGGATGATTTACAAGCCAGGAGCCTGCACAGATCCCTGCTTGACCTGCCTTCGTATTTGGACTCCTCATAGACCCACACAGGCAATAGCTGCAATAGCTGAATTTTTCATGCAAAAATATACACATTTTTTTACCTATGTATATTACAAATATTCATATAATACTATTATCTACATTTATATAAAGTTTTAGTTGATTCACTAAAGGTACATAAAAAAAATAAAACACACACCTTTACTTGATGTAGTTTTCGGTTTTTGACTTTCCTGTTTCTGTTTAAATTCAGCTATCTTCTTTCTGTAATACAAGAACTCTCGGCTGTTCTGATCATGGAGAAATCTGTCAAGAAATGAAATGTACATTAGTCTCATGATAACTATTAAAGGGATGTTTCCAAATCAACATATAACCTGCCAAACAGGTTTCCTTTAATGTTATTTTGCAGGCTTCTTATTTAGCTCACCATACATGAGGAGGTCAAGATGCTGGAAGATCAGCAGCCTGAACTAGTAACTTTCAGACCACTATACAGTATTTGTAGACACTAGGGATCGACCAATTATTGGTTTGGCCGATATTATCGGCCAATAATCACTATTTTGGGCATAATCGGTATCAGCAATTACCTTGCCGATAATCCAATAATGCCCCGCCCCCCGACAGCCCCCCCCCCCACCGACCCGCCGCACCTTACCGCATCACACCCCCCACCGCACCCCCCCGGCCCCATTGCCTCCCCCATCCCCGATTTTATAATTAGTTGTTCCCGGGGTCCACGCTACTTCTGGCTCCTGCTGCGTCCTGTTTTACGCTGTGCGGAGTTACGTGACGTGACGTCACCATCATTGCGCACAGTGACAGCTCAGGAGGAGATGTAGAGTGGGCCCCGGGAACAGGTAATTATAAAACTGGGGAGGGGGGAGGCAATGGGGCCGGGGCGGTGCGGTGCGGTGGGGGGTGATAGGACTCAGGACCCCCGGAAAGGCAGGGGGAGAGAAGCGGATGGCGGCGGCGGTCTATGGCACCGCAAAAGCCGCTGCAGTTCATTGATTTAAAGCGCCAGCTTTAAATCAATGATCTGCAGCGGTGTCGTGTGGGGATAAATAGCCGATAACTTATAACGGAATATCAGTATAAGTTATCGACTATCGGCCCTAACCTCCACAGATTATCGGTATTGGCCCTAAAAAAAATATCGATATCGGTCGATCCCTAGTAGACACTAACTAAATTGTAGACACAACATGAAGTAGAAAAGCGCAGGAGCACGTAACAGTCTGTCAACCATATGCTGTATCCATGATCTGACTCCCCATGTAATAAACACTTTTTACATTGGTGTCAGAGTGCCATCTGATTATACTTCAATATGAATTATACAATATCTATAAATATAGGTGGTCCAATTAATAAATTAAGTGCAAATGCAGAACAAACACCACCACATACTGTATATAGTGCTACGTTACAACAGGTATACTAACCATCCATAGACAAAGCACAAGGGAAACATATGTTTGGGTGATGCACTGACCTGGATGACCAAACTGATGCACTGACCTATCTGGTTTAGTAAATACTTGTATTTTCCATGAAAAAATTATTCTGGAAAAAAAATTTCTTAGAGCTCCATGTTGTGCTGTCTCTTTTTTATTCTTTCTAGAAGTGTATAACTTCTATTTTTATTCTTTCTAGAATGTGTATAGAGCCAACTGGGTTACCATTAGTGGGGCATGTCCCTGCACTGTCTGATCCCATCAGCCTAGATTGGATGATCTCAGATAGTGCAGGGATATACCCCCAACTAGTACAACCCACTCGGCTAATAATCATACATTTCTAATAAGAATAACATAATAAAGGAAAACACAAAGCAAGAAGACAAGATATCAAACGAAGAAGAAAATGCCAGCATAAATGCAAAAACTCCCAATTTATTGTTAAAAGTCAGAGACACAGCATGTGAAAGGACAGTCACACATATCGGTTTTTGCCAACCTTAGTCATACTGGTATGACTAAGGTTGGAAACAACTGAAACGTGAGTCTGTCCTTTCACATGCTGTGTCTCTGACTTTTAACAATAAATTGGGAGTTTTTGCATTTATGCTGGCATTTTCTTCTTTGTTTGATGTATTCTGGTGTAGCCCTGCACCTGCCGTGCCGTGGAGGAGTTCCAAACAGGGTGAGCTAAATATTGTGACTTGCTCTATTTCTTATGTTAAGAACATAAAATACAGGGTCGGCCATTTCTATGGATACACCTTAATAAAATGGGAATGGTTGGTGATAATAACTTCCTGTTTGTGGCACATTAGTATATGTGAGGCGGGAAACTTTTCAAGATGGGTGGTGACCATGGTGGCCATTTTGAATCCAACTTTTGTTTTTTCAATAGGAAGAGGGTCATGTGACACATCAAACTTATTGGGAATTTCACAAGAAAAACAATGATGTGCTTGGTTTTAACGTAACTTTATTCTTTCATGAGTTATTTACAAGTTTCTGACCACTTATAAAATGTGTTCAATGTGCTGCCCATTGTGTTGGATTGTCAATGCAACCCTCTTCTCCCACTCTTCACACACTGATAGCAACACCGCAGGAGAAATGCTAGCACAGGCTTCTAGTATTCGTAGTTTCAGGTGCTGCACATCTCGTATCTTCACAGCATAGACAATTGCCTTCAGATGACCCCAAAGATAAAAGTCTAAGGGGGTCAGATCGGGAGACCTTGGGGGCCATTCAACTGGCCCATGACGACCAATCCACTTTCCAGGAAACTGTTCACCTAGGAATGCTCAGACCTGACACCCATAATGTGGTGGTGCACCATCTTGCTGGAAAAACTCAGGGAACGTGCCAGCTTCAGTGCATAAAGAGGGAAACACATCATCATATAGGCCACTGGATATGCGAAATTGCTACATGATGATGTGTTTCCCTCTTTAAGTGGGAGAAGAGGGTTGCATTGACAATCCAACACAATGGGCAGCACAAACAAGAAGTTAATATCACCAACCATTCCCATTTTATTAAGGTGTATCCATATGAATGGCCCACCCTGCAGAATTGTTATCTCATTGGGAATGCATGCAATTGGTTAAACAGGCTGATCAGTAGAAGCCACAAAGGTCGCCTTTAAGAAAGTTTTTTTAAATTAAAGGAGATCTGTAGTGCAATATAACTTATCCCCTATCCGAAGGATAGGGGATAAGTTATAGATCGTGGGAGGTCCGAGCGCTGGGGCCCCCTGGGATCTCATGGACGGGGCCGGAGCAGTATGCTGGAAAGGGGGCGTTCGGTCCCAGCATGACACGGTGGCTGACACGCCCCCTTCATTTACCCCCAAAGAGATACATGATGGGGGCGTATCTGCCGCAGCTTTCTGCTGGGGACGAAACTTCACTCCCTGCAGACTGCCGCGGCCCCGTTCAGGAGATCGCGGGGGGCCCCAGTGCTTGGACCCCCCGCGATCTATAACTTATCCCCTATCCTTTGGATAGGGGATAAATTATTTTGCGCTGGAATACTCCTTTAAAGCATTTTCAAAACTTAACAATAGACAAATTTGCACTCTTGATCCCTTTTCAAGTGAAAACATTGCATAATATACACGTACATTTGTTTTGCACATTGTTATTGTATTTTTTCATTTTTGAAAGCATACAGTTGTCCTAATATACAGTTATACGTATGTGGATTTGAAGGCATGTCCATATCCAGGAATGGTACATTACTGTACTCCTACAGTACAAAATGTTCCATACGCTGGGGCAGTAGAGTGCCCCTTTAAGAGCTGGAAGGCTAAAAGGCAATAATGCCCCCTGAGCCTTAAACGATATGCTGCAGAGTTATAAGTGGACTAGACAATTTAGGTGCTGAATGTTCCACCAGTGATTTAAAGGGGTATTCTGAGGAGTATTTTATGCATAATTCGGGCTTAACATGTGGTAAAACAAACCAGGGCATAACATCCCCCAGCTATTCAGAGCACATGAACAAAGCATTCACGTACATACAAGGCGGGGGACTTTAAATTTTTTTAAAAGCCTCCGATTTGTTGCTGTGGGTGACTGGTCAACTTTTCCTCTCCAATGGTTTTGATAAATCTCCCCTATAAAGCTGTCAGCTGAATGAATGCGTGTGTGGCCACATGTGTAGATTATTTCAGCTCAGACTTCCCCCCCCTTCCATGTAGGGATTGATGGCAAATCCTAGCATATGAATCAGAAAAATAAAGTTAACAGTAAAGTATACACTCCATTTCCCTACTCACCCAAAAGATGGATTGTCCTTGTAATCTTCCATTGCCATTTTTTCCAGCTCTCTGCCCCCTTCAGCTACAAATCGAGCCAACTGCTCCACCACTTTGCGTGTTTCTGAGTCCTCTGGGGGTGAAACTTTAAGCAGGCTGTCAGTACTGTGATTCAATTCACACAGCAAACAGTCAACAGGCATTTAACTGCTAGGAAGAGTACCAAGGCAAAGGAAAGGAAGGGAACAAAGCAGGAATGAGAAAGCAACAAATGCTTTATTGTCAGCCCTTGTCGCCAGCATCCCTGTACACTGTATGCTATGCTGAATGCCAACTGATCTAGTAGTTTAAGTGCCCAAAGGATAACCCAGAGTGTCGTTTAGGCAGAATAATTAATATGCCAAAAAAAATAATATTTAATATTTATTAAGTTATGCTATGTAACAACTAAATATTTTGACCCCTCTTTAGAAAATTACAAGTAGGTATGGATTTTCTTTCCTTTCCTAGGAACAGATTAGAGACCAAACTCACCTATGCCTAGTTATTTCAAGATCTAAAGAAGGCTTTCAATAACTGTCAGCCAAACGTTCATTTGGCCGACAGTTATTTCTCCCGACCTTCCCATACACATAATTGTATGGCACAACCAACATTCATGTGTCCTTTATAGGGAGGGGAGGGTAAGCCGCAGACAAATAGCTCAGGGTCAGGTGGTAAAATTCAACACACTCAACCCTTCTCTCCACCAACATTATCTGTCATTGAAGAGTCAGGAGGCTGCCATATACTTTAGACACTCTGCTGAACCCATCCAATCAGGCGGGTCTTTGGTCTTTAGTCTAAGGACACTTAAGGAATGTGTCACAATTCTGCTCATATAGACTACCATATATTTTAATGTAATGTATTAGATTATGACTACTTCATACAAAAAGTCTTCCATCTCAATCAGTAAAAATGCTGCAACTGTATGAATATTAATACTATATTATGCACCAAGACTCCTGTCCTTTTATAAACAACCCCTTCACACACTTGCAACTTACTTTTTATTTCTAACCACTGCTCATAGTCCTCTTCATCATCGTCATCTTCCTCAGGAGACTTAAAGACAGTACTACGACACAGCTTAGGAGTTTGCTTAGCACGAGTTACGGATTTCATTTGGGTGAGCATACTCTCCACTGAGGATCCGTGCCGCTTTCCTATTAGAAGAGGTTTTTTCTGCGTAGATGATGAGCAGCCACTAGAGCTTGCTGGAGATTTATCTAAAAAAAAAAATAATAATCATATATATATATATATATATATATATATATATATATATAAATAAATTTAGCAATGGTGTAAAAGGCAGTTTTAATGATTTCAAACATAAGAAGGCTAGCTCTGGTAATATGATTTTTCAGAGACAATAGCATATCGATGTCGACAATGATTTCCATAATCGATTTTTATCGATAATAATAATTAATTGTTGCGAACCTAATGTAGAATGATAAAGGTGTATCCGATAGCCTGAATTTATACCTTAAAAGTAAACGAAACTAAGCTATTTATATTAAATATATTATAAAGACAAAAATATTGGTCCCCACTTTTTAATCCAGGTGTTGCGTTTAGTCCCATTGGCAGAGGTGTATAAAATTAACCACCTACCAATACAGTCTGCCTTTTTTGAAAAGTGAAAGCATTTAGGAAACGCAGCAACTCAACTGGAAAGTGGAGACCACATGAAGATATAAGAGCAGGTAGCCAAGTGCAGTGATACATAGGCCGACATTTATCATTGTCTTTATACAGTTTTTGTGTCTAGAAAAGGCACAAGCAGGATTTTTGTGCCTTTTATTGCGCCTTTTAGTTTACACATTTCTGATGATTTTGAGTAGCAATCCTCTGATTTTGGCAATACACATGATATGGAAGGGATTTATCAACTGTGCCTTTTTGTGAAAAGGTGCAAAAAAGGCAAAAAGCCAATAAAGAGTCTCTAAACTACACCAGCCCAGACTTAGCTTAGATTTATGGTGTATGTGAAGAGTAAAATTTCAGAAAATGTGACCTGCACAAAATGTATTAAATGCTCTGCGACCATTTAATAAATTTGGTTCTCCTACACATTACCAACACACAAAAAGGCTTGGAAAAATGCTTCACTTACCCCTACAATGATAAATGCCCCCCCATAGGCTTACTCATCCAATATCAGTGTCTGACCTCATGAATGCTCTTTTGGATTAATGGGCAAACATTTGCACCCTAAAAATATTGTAGAGTCTTTCCAGAAGAGCAAAAGCTGTTTTAGAGGTTGACCGACTCTATATTGAAAGGGTTAGCCAGTAAAAAAAATATGCCAATTAGAGCTGCACGATATATCACAACTGCATTGCGATTTTACCATTTTGCGATATAGTGATTATTTAGCACTGCTGGGAGGAGAAACAATGGGCCATACAGCACAGGAGCCCCCGTGGCAGCAAAGTTGATCATAGCGTCTAAAATGCTGAAAACAAGTGCTGGTAGTTCAGTGGAGCTGATCGGGACACTCGCGGACAAAATCAAGAGAGGACATGCAGAGGGTCCCTACCTGCCTCCTTCCAGCCTCAGAAGCCTATACTAATGGAGCACCGATAACACTGATCAGCCTTTGACTGTCCGGGCAAACCAAAATGGTCCCGATAAAAACTACAAATCACGAAAATCGCAAAAACTGAGCCCTCATACAGCTCCGTATCCAGAAGAATAAAAAAGAATTAATAGGGGTCAGAAGAGGACAATTAGAAGAGGACATTTTTTAGGTAGTAAATTAGAAAAACCTGTATAAATTGGGTATCTGTGTAAGGCTGCTTTCACACTATAAAATTCATCCATTTAAAAGATCCGTCTGATGTGCCGTCATGCAAACCCTGCAAATCGGCCATTAAACGGCCGTTAGAAAATCCCATTATAGTCTATGGGATTTTTACATTATCCATTTTAATCCGTTATAGTCAGTTATTAATAATGGACATTATTTTGTGACAGAAGATGGTAACTGGAGAAATAGTGCATGTACTATTTCTTCCATTCATTCTCCCGTCACAAAATAACGTCCGTTATTAATAACGGACTATAACGGATTAAAACGGATAATGTAAAAATCCCATAGACTATAATGGGATTTTCTAACGGCCGTTTAATGGCCGATTTGCAGGGTTTGCATGACGGCACATCAGACGGATCTTTAAAACGGATGAATTTTATAGTGTGAAAGCAGCCTTAGCATATGGACCTATGGAATTAAGATAATTTGTAATTTTTTTACCGAAAAAGTGCACTGCATAGAAACAAACCCCTCCCCCCAAAACTTTTTTGTTTGACTGTAGATTCACGGTAAAATAAGTGCAAAAAACAAGCTTGATATGAAGCTTAGCATGCAGGTGAATCCAATCCCACTGAAGAATTTTCAACAAAAAAAATCCAATCAAAAACATTCTGCCAAAACATTGAACATGCTCAATGTTCTGGTGGACATTGTTTTCTCTGGGGATGTCCCTTGCTGTCTGGAGCTTCGCAAGTGTGAACCCGGCCTAATACATGTGAAATGCAAAGCTGCACATCTATTTAAGTGCATTTTAATGTGCAAATTTACATTTGTGCCGGATAAAATTTAACCTGATGTCCTTAAAGCTTCTGTAGCTGAAATGTGTTTAGGTCAAAAAACCTATTATAATTTAGTGTATAATTAAAACCTTATCAGTCAGTGCTGTGCAAGATATGAATTTCGTAAGAAAAAATAATTAAAAGGGAGGAAAAAACACATCTCACATAGAACATAGTTGTTTCACACTAATAGAGGAGAATGGGGAGGGTGAGACATATATATCTGTATAATTAAATACACAAGCATCCAACTCACCTGTGCCCGTCTTTTCTTTTTGTAACTTAAGGAACTGTTGTAGAAAGCTGCCATCATTTGCAAATTTATTTGACGTGGAGGAGGATGGAGCGGCAGAGCTGCAAGGGAAGCAGGGAAGACTTATGGTTATCTCGTGTACTCATTAGAAGGGACTACCCCTGCAGTAACTGATGGGCTCCCATATATACATACAGGAAAAGAAGACACTGAATTCAGCATCATTTAGATTAGCAAGTGTAAACATAAGCAAGTGAAAAGTCTATGTTAAAAAAATTAGCATTTTAAGGGTAGCATATAATTAACTTTTAACAACTTACTTTGTGCCTTGAGCTGGGTTGTTCTGTTGAGACTGCTTGGCTTGTTGCTGTGCTTTGGCCTCAATTTCTTTTTTCTTCTTTTCTATAAGAGCCTCTTGGTACTGAATATATGTACTTGGTTTAAAAGGTTTTGGAGGGGCAGACATATACCTCCTGCCACCTATCCCTGAAGTCAAAAGAGAAAGTGTGTGAATATATCAGGTAGCAAGTGGATAGTCATGTCCAGAAGATGATGGGGGAATTTATCAAGACTGGCATTTCAGATGCATGTCTTATGTAACATCCTGCTGGTTTCCAATTCGCTTGACTTATTAGGAGGCGCACACCTCTAAATGAATCCGGAAATGTTAAGTTTACTGCAAGTCCGTAGTAAACTGCGAGTGCATGTGCAGTTTAATACAGACTGCACAATTAGCATAGTCAGCGTAGTTTTATACTGACAGTGGAGGGAGTAATACTGACAGCGGTGGAAGGGAGTGATAGGAGCAGTAAACTTTACAGTAAATGGTCACTCAAAAACTCATTTTGCTATTGCACTTCTTATGGTAAATAAAAAAATCTTTCTAATGTACTTTATTTTTATTTTTTTTATTTAAATGAAGTTTTCTATGTTTTATTTGTGTTTAAAACAGCTGCCACTAGGCGTCTCCCTACTTGTTCAGAGCACATTTGCCCCGACTTTGGACTCCTGCTGGCCCGACAGAAGTCCAAACACAGGAAATGCAGCCTGGAGTGCTGAGGGGGGGGGGGGGTGTCCAGTCTTATCCAATCAAAGCTCCTCTCACACTCAACTGCCGTTTGCTGTTGGTTGCAGAGTGAGGGAGGAAGTTCTCCCCTGGATGGCTTCAGATGATGTCACACCTGCTGGGGAACGCCCCTTCCCAGTCTGGGAATCTGACAGAGGCTGAGCAGAAAATACAGAACAATATCAAGGTAGAAAACTAACAAATAATAAAAATAAAGACAGGGGGTGGTTTATCATGAACTGGGTGGATTATAACATTTATCAGATTAATGAGAGGTACTTTTAAGGCTAAGATTTCACTGAGGTTTTTACCCCACCAGCAAAAACACCAGGAAAAAATGCCACAGCTTTTTCCTGCATTTTGGCAGTTTTTCTGATGTGTGGAAACAGCCAATTTTGTACCTTGTGGCTATTTTCACTGCCTTCAGGGTACCATTCTGTAGGTCGGATGCCAGTCCACAGATTGTAAGGAGATGAGAAGTGATGTACAGCATCACTACTCACCTCCCCCGGCTGTATAGTATACAGGGGGGCATAGTGTACCCGTTTATACTATACAGGAGCCGGGAATCCCATTATTATACTGACAGGACTCCCTGCTCCTATAGCCCTTTGGGTGGTATACAGTATATACAGCTATCTATAGATAGCTGTATATAGTGTATAAAGAAGCCGACGTCCACTTACCTCCCTGGCTCCTGTCTCGGCTGAGTCCATGTAGCTCTGCCCCCTAGTGATGACGTTATCAGGGGGCTGAGCTACAAATGGGAACCAAGGTGGTAAGTGTGAGGCTCTGTTCACATTGTACATTTTGTATAATGTGAACAGACCCTTCTGCTGCTAAACTACAACTCCCAGCATGCCTGGAAAGCCAAAGGCTCTCTGGGCATGCTTGGAGTTGTAGTTTTTCAACTACTGGAGGGTCCCTGTTTGGGAAGACATTCCATTATGGACGCTTATATATATACAATATTGTGAAAAACTGGAAAATTTCTGGCATTTTTTTTATTTTATTTTTTATGGTGGACACTGTGCGGTAAAAGTGATGTTAGATTTATTCTGTGGGTCAGTACGATTATGGTGATACCCATTTTATATAGCTTTCTTTGTTCTTTTTCCTTTTCTGAGCAAAATTCTTTTTCTGCCATTCATTTTCCATCAGCCGTAACTTTTTTATTTTTCGTCTGACACCATTGAGTAAGGGCTTATTTTTTGCGGGATGAGCTGTACTTTTTATTGGTATAATTTTTGTGCTACCTTTTGATCTTTTTTATTCCGCTATTTGTACCAAAATCGGTGGATTTTTTAAATGTTTTTTTTACGGCGTTCACTGTGCTGGATAATGTACATTATATCTTTTTTTGGTGACAATAGAGGGCTTTTATTGGGAAAGGGGCATTTTTTTTTTTTTTTTACACTTCATACTTTTATTGAAGATTTTTTTTACACTTTTTACAGGTTATACTATACTGCAATACATTTGTACTGCAGCACAGTATAACCTGATGAGCTGCAGACACTACAGCCTCTGGCTGGATCTCGCAGGCTTCCGTAGCACGCAATGGTATAGCGGCACCACCGTTGGAGAACAGGAGGAGACCGCTCCCCCTGTCAACACCATAGATGCCGTGATCAGGATTGATCACGGCATCTATGAGGTTAATGCTGCCGGGCCGGCGCGATCACGGCTCCAGCAGCTGCGACGGGACTCCGGCTGTGATTGACAGCCGGTTCCAGTCGCCGATCTCCTGCGCTGCCTGTGGCAGTGTCGGAGATCGCTATCACGTATGCATACGTCCAATTGCGCGAACATGTCGGATGATTGGACGTATGCATATGTCCTATAGCGGGAAGGGGTTAAAAAATTTTTACAATGTGTCGTAGTGGAAGCTGTCTTATAGACGGAATTCATTACTAAGACGGACTTAGCGTTAGCCCCATAAACAGCTAGCGCCAACCCCCAATTACAATTATTACTCCGGTACCCACCACCACAGGGGTGCCAGGAAGAGCCGGTACCAACAGGCCCGGAGTATCAAAAATGGTGCTCCTAGGTGGTAACAGGCTGGCGTTATTTAGGCTGGGGAGGGCCAGTAGCAATGGTCCTTGCCCACCCTGGTAACCTCAGGATGTTGCTGCTTGGTTGGTATCTGGCTGAGAATGAAATACGGGGAACCTTATGTTTGTTTAATTCCTAAATAATTTTAAAACACACATAGGGTTCCCTGTATATTCAGTATCAGCCAGATACCAACGAAGCAGCAACAGCCTGACGTTACCAGCCTGACGTAACACGGACCATTGCTACTGGCCCACCCCAGCCTAAGTAATGCCAGCTTGTTACCGCCTAGGCCCAGGAGCGCCATTTTTAATGCTTTGGGCCCTTTGGTACCGGCTCTTCCCGATACCCCTGTGGCGGTGGGAACCAGGGTAATAATTGGGGGTTAGCGCTAGCTGTTTTTGGGGCTAACTCTAAGCCCCAGTTTAGTAATGGATTCAGTATTGATTCATATAAGACAGAAGCCTGAAAATTTAAGCCTGAAATGCAATGTCTTCCCAAACAGGAAGCCACCAGTAGTTGCAAAACCACAACTCCAATAATGCCCAGACAACCTTTGGCTGTTTGGGCATGCTGGGAGTTGTAGTTTAGCAATACCTGGAATCTCCCTGTCTGGGAAGACACTGCCATAACAAAATGTACAATGTGAACAGAGCCTCACACTTACTACCCTGGTTCCTGTCTGTAGCTCTGCTTCCTAATGACATCATCTCTAGGGGGCGGAGATACACGGACCCGGTGGGGACAGGAGCCAGGGAGGTAAGTGGACGTAGTGTTCTGTATACACTATATACAGCTATCTATAGATAGCTGTATATATTGCATATCACACAAAGGGTTAACCTACACCGTCCAGCAGTGTAAGTTAATTCTTTCCTTGCTGGGCTGGGCTGGTGCATAATGCTCAGCTCAGCAGGGGGTTAAGTGAACCAGCAATGTATATACTGTATACACATTGCAGGTTCACTGTAAATTCTCGCAGGGCAGTTGATATACAACGTATATCAACTGCTCAGCATCAGCTGTTCTCCCAGTGATGTGAAAAAAAAGTTTGTTTTTTTTTTCACATCACTGGCCGCACTTCTCCGCTCCCCTGCACTGTACTCCGCTGTGATGTGAAGATGTGAAGTTTTGCTGTTTTTTCACCCCTCCCATCGACTTCTATGGATGAAAAACGTCAAGATTTTCCTGAAAAAACGCCAAAGTCTCCACAAGAGGTAATTTTTTAAAAACTGTCGGGGAGAGCCCAAAATAGCCGAAAAACAGCAAAAGCATTAGATAAAACTACCAAACTGAAAAAAAAGTGAATAGGTAGGTGAATGTCTTTTTACCGCATTAAAGGGGTACTCCAGGGAAAACATGTTCTTTCTTCAAGCGAAACAGAATTCAGCGTCAGAATTCCGCTAGCAGAATTTCCGCAGTGTGAACAGGACAGCAGAAAAAACATTAAAGTCAATGGGCAGAGGAGATGTGCATTAATTTGGAGCGGAGAATTCAGGAGGAATTACTTGAGTAAATTCCTCTTGAATTACTCAGTGTGAACGCACCCTTAAAGGTTACATCACTGGCACTCCAGTGGCTGCCTGTGCAGCACACTTCTGAACTCTACGCTACTCTACCGCTGTCAGTATAAAACTAAGGGCACAAGTTTTTAAGTACTTTAGTATCCCTTTAATCAAAACCTGTGTAGAGGAAAAGTTGACCAGTAGCCCATAGCAACCAATCAGATTGCTTCTTTTACTTTGCAGAGGACAACCTTTTCTCAGCGCAGGTTTGAAAAAAAAAAAAAAAAAAACTCCTATAGAGACCATAATTGATCAAAACTTTTGACATGTAAAAAGTTTTTTGAATGTCATGTACACCTTAGGCCACTGTCAGACCCCTCCATAAACAAAGAGATCATGCAAGTCATCTTACAACAAGCACTATCCTTTCAACATCTGCCATTGGAGGAAAGTGGGGACACAGAATTACACATTAGATGTTAGGGCTGGGCGGTATACCGGTTCATACCGAATACCGAAATTTTTGGGCTGCACGATATGAATTTGGGCTGCACGATATGAATACCGGTTGGGCCCCCCCCCCCCTTGGGAATGAATTATAAGCCCAGCGCAGCTGTCCCCACATCGGGGAATTAATCATACGTGACCCGCCAGCGCTGTTCTGCTCCCCCCTCAATTAATTATCAGCCCAGCTGGTTACTACTCACATATGTCACCCGCAAGCACTGCCCTCCTCCTCTTTGTTGGGGGCCGCCGGCGCTGGAACTCTATACTGTACGCCAGTGGTCTCCAACCTGTGGACCTCCAGCTGTTGCAAAACTACAACTCCCAGCATGCCCGGACAGCCGTTGGCTGTCCGGGCATGCTGGGAGTTGTAGTTTTGCTACAACTGAAGGTCCGCAGGTTTGAGACCACTGCTGTACACTGCATCCCTATGCCCGGGCTGCAAAAGATACAGAAAATAAACTTTAACTTACCTACGTCAGCTTTACGCTGGGGACTGGAACGTCGGACGGCCGTCAGCCTATCACCGTCCGCAGCGATGTCCCGCTCCAGCCAGTGATAAGCTGAGCCCACTGTCATGTAAGGCTCTGGCTGGCTTCTTACATGACAGTGCGTTTAACCTATCACTGGCCGGGGCGGGACATCGCTCTGGCCGGTGATAGGCTGACGGCTGTCCGACGTTCCCGTTCCCAGCGTAAGGCCAACATAGGTAAGTTAAAGTTTCTTTTCTTTATCCTTTGCAGCCCCGGCATAGGGATACAGCGTACAGCAGTGGTCTAAAACCTGCGGACCTCCAGCTGTTGCAAAACTACAACTCCCAGCATGCCCGGACAGCCGGTGGCTGTCCGGGCATGCTGGGAGTTGTAGTTTTGCAACACCTGGAGGTCCGCAGGTTGGAGACCACTGGCGTACAGTATAGCGTTCCAGCGCCGGCTGGAGGAGGGCAGTGCTTGCGGGTGACATATGTGAGTAGTACCCCGCTGGGCTGATAATTAATTGGGGGGGGGGGGGGGCAGAACAGCACTGGCGGGTAACATGATTTGGGGGGGGGGGGGGGGGGAAGAAAGTAATAAACAGTTCCCGCACAAAGCAGTTATTTGTGCATCTGAACAGGACTTAAAAAAGGGCTGACCAGCCCAAGAAAGGAATTAAAATCAGTTCATGGTGATATAAAAAAATAAAAGAAGTCATACTTACCTGTCCTTGTCCTCTCATTTGATTCCTGGTTCTAGTGACACATTGACCAAGCAGACACTGCCCATTCCCCACATAGAAACATAGAATGTGTCGGCAGATAAGAACCATTCTGTCCATCTAGTCTGCCCAATAATCTGAATCCTATCATTAGTCCCCGACCCTATCTTATATGAAGGATAGTCTTATCCCTATCTTATATGAAGGATAGCCTTATGTATATCCCTATCTTATATGAAGGATAGCCTTATGCTTATCTCTATCTTATATGAAGGATAGCCTTATGTATATCCCTATCTTATATGAAGGATAGCCTTATGTATATCCCTATCTTATATGAAGGATAGCCTTATGCATATCTCTATCTTATATGAAGGATAGCTTTAGGCCTATCCCTATCTTATATGAAGGATAGCCTTATGCCTATCCCTATCTTATATGAAGGATAGCCTTATGCCTATCCCTATCTTATATGAAGGATAGCCTTACGCATATCTCTATCTTATATGAAGGATAGCCTTATGCCTATCTCTATCTTATATGAAGGATAGCCTTATGCTTATCCCTATCTTATATGAAGGATAGCCTTATGCATATCTCTATCTTATATGAAGGATAGCCTTATGCTTATCCCTATCTTATATGAAGGATAGCCTTATGTATATCCCTATCTTATATGAAGGATAGCCTTATGTATATCCCTATCTTATATGAAGGATAGCCTTATGCATATCTCTATCTTATATGAAGGATAGCTTTAGGCCTATCCCTATCTTATATGAAGGATAGCCTTATGCCTATCCCTATCTTATATGAAGGATAGCCTTATGCCTATCCCTATCTTATATGAAGGATAGCCTTATGCCTATCTCTATCTTATATGAAGGATAGCCTTATGCATATCTCTATCTTATATGAAGGATAGCCTTATGCCTATCCCTATCTTATATGAAGGATAGCCTTATGCCTATCCCTATCTTATATGAAGGATAGCCTTATACCTATCCCTATCTTATATGAAGGATTGCCTTATGCCTATCCCTATCTTATATGAAGGATAGCCTTATGCTTATATCTATCTTATATGAAGGATAGCCTTATGCCTATCCCTATCTTATATGAAGGATAGCCTTATGCCTATCCCTATCTTATATGAAGGATAGCCTTATGCCTATATCTATCTTATATGAAGGGTAGCCTTATGCCTATCTCTATCTTATATGAATGATAGCCTTATGCCTATCTCTATCTTATATGAAGGATAGCCTTATGCCTATCCCTATCTTATATGAAGGATAGCCTTATGCCTATCCCTATCTTATATGAAGGATAGCCTTATGCATATCTCTATCTTATATGAAGGATAGCCTTATGCCTATCCCTATCTTATATGAAGGATAGCCTTATGCCTATCCCTATCTTATATGAAGGATAGCCTTATACCTATCCCTATCTTATATGAAGGATTGCCTTATGCCTATCCCTATCTTATATGAAGGATAGCCTTATGCTTATATCTATCTTATATGAAGGATAGCCTTATGCCTATCCCTATCTTATATGAAGGATAGCCTTATGCCTATCCCTATCTTATATGAAGGATAGCCTTATGCCTATATCTATCTTATATGAAGGGTAGCCTTATGCCTATCTCTATCTTATATGAATGATAGCCTTATGCCTATCTCTATCTTATATGAAGGATAGCCTTATGCCTATCCCTATCTTATATGAAGGATAGCCTTATGCCTATCCCTATCTTATATGAAGGATAGCCTTATGCCTATCTCTATCTTATATGAAGGATAGCCTTATGCATATCTCTATCTTATATGAAGGATAGACTTATGCTTATATCTATCTTATATGAAGGATAGCCTTATGCCTATCCCTATCTTATATGAAGGATAGCCTTATGCCTATCCCTATCTTATATGAAGGATAGCCTTATGCCTATCTCTATCTTATATGAAGGATAGCCTTATGCCTATCCCTATCTTATATGAAGGATAGCCTTATGCCTATCTCTATCTTATATGAAGGATAGCCTTATGCCTATCTCTATCTTATATGAAGGATAGCCTTATGCCTATCCCTATCTTATATGAAGGATAGCCTTATGCCTATCTCTATCTTATATGAAGGATAGCCTTATGCCTATCCCTATCTTATATGAAGGATAGCCTTATACCTATCTCTATCTTATATGAAGGATAGCCTTATGCCTATCCCTATCTTTTATGAAGGATAGCCTTATGCCTATCTCTATCTTATATGAAGGATGGCCTTATGCCTATCCCTATCTTATATGAAGGATAGCCTTATGCCTATCCCTATCTTATATGAAGGATAGCCTTATGCCTATCTCTATCTTATATGAAGGATAGCCTTATGCCTATCTCTATCTTATATGAAGGATAGCCTTATGCCTATCCCTATCTTATATGAAGGATAGCCTTATGCTTATCCCATGCATGCTTAAACTCCTTCACTGTATTTGCAGCGACCACTTCTGCAGGGAGACTATTCCATGCAACCACTACTCTCTCAGTAAAGTAATACTTCCTGATATTACTGCAGAAACCTTTGCCCCTCTAATTTAAAACGACGTCCTCTTATGGTACTTTTTCTCCCATATAAATATGCTCTCCTCCTTTACCTTGTATGTATTTAAAAGTCTCTATCATATCCCCTCTGTTTCTTCTTTCTTTCCAAGCTATACATGTTAAAAGGATACTCCCGTGGAAAACTTTTTTTTTTTATGAACTGGTGCCAGAAAGTTAAACAGATTTGTAAATTACTTCTATTTAAAAATCTTAATCCTTTCAGTACTTAGAGGAAATTATTTTCTTTTTTAATTTCTTTTTGGTCTTGTCCACAGTGCTCTCTGCTGCCACCTCTGTCTGTGTCAGGAACTGTCCAGAGCAGCATAGGTTTGCTATGGGGATTTTCTCCTGCTCTGGACCGTTCCTGATACGGGCATCAGGTGTCAGCAGAGAGCACTGTGGACAACACAAAAAAGTTCAAAAAGAAAAGAATTTCCTCTGGGGCATACAGCTGCTAAAAAGTACTGGAAGGGTAAAGATTTTTTTTAATAGAAGTAATTTACAAATTTGTTTAACTTTTTGGCACCAGTTGATTTAAAAAAAAAAGTTTTCCATCAGAGTACCCCTTTAAGGTCCTGGTAAGTTTTATCCTGCAATCCATGCACAAGTTTAGTAGCTCTTCTCTGAACTCTCTCTAGAGTATCTATATCCTTCTGGAGATACGGCCTCCAGTAGTGCGCTCAATACTCCAAGTGAGGTCTTACTAGTGTTCTGTACAGCGGCATGAGCACTTCTCTCTTCCTACTGATTATACCTCTCCCTATACATCCAAGCATTCTGCTAGTGTTTCCTGATGCTCTATTACATTGTCTTCCTACCTTTAAGTCTTCTGAAATAATTACTCCTAACTCCCCTTCCTCAGATACTGAGGTCAGGGCTGTGTCAAATATTCTATATTCTTCCCGAGAGTTTTTACACCCCGGGTGCATTATCTTGCACTTATCCACATTAAATTTCAGTTGCCAGAGTTCTGACCATTCTTCTAGTTTGTCTAAATCCTTTTCCATTCGTCGTATCTCTCCAGGAACATCAACCCTGTTACATATCTTTGTGTCATCAGCTAAAAGACCAATACCTTACCATCGAGACCTTCTGCAATATCACTAATGAAGACATTAAACAAAATTGGTCCCAGTACAGATCCCTGAGGTCCCCACTGGTAACAAGACCTTGCTCTGACTATTCTCCAGTGACTACAACCGTCTGTTGTCTGTCACTCAGCCACTGCCTAATCCACTCAACAATATTGGAGTCCAAGCTCAATGACTGTGTTATTGATAAGTCTTCTATGTGGGACAGTGTCAAAAGCCTTACTAAAATCTAGATATGCTATATGTACTTTTATTTTCTTATTCTCAAATATCTGTTTTAAAGAAAAATTCTTTAATAAAAAAAGTCTTGATATGCGATGTCTACTGCCCCTCCGCCATCTACAGTGGTCCCTCAACATACGATGGTAATCAGTTCCAATTAGTTGAAACCATCGTATGTTGAGGGATCCGTGCAATGTAAAGTATAGGAAGTTATACTCTCCTGTCCCCGCTGCTCCGGACCGTCATCGCTGCCCTGGATGTAGCCCTCAATCACTGTCGCCACGTCCCTGTGGTGTGCCCGCCGCTCCGGACCGTCTCTGCTGCCTGGGATCGTCGCTCTTCATCGCCTTCATCACATCGCTATGCACGCCACTCCTATTGGATGACGGGACGGCGAGTGCGGCGACGTGATGACAACAATGATGGAGAGCGGCGGCAATGCAGGGGATCCCGAAGATGACGGTCCGGAACGTCGGGGACAGGTGAGTGACCATCACCGTACCACACGGGGCACCTTAAATGGCTATCCGGTGGCAGCTGAAGCAGTCAGCGCTGCCGGATAGCCGTTTAAGCGATGGCCCCGACATACAAAATCATCATATATTGATGCTGCCTTCAACATGCGATGGCCTCTGAGAGGCCATCGTATGTTGAAATGATCGTATGTCGGGGCCATCGTAGGTCAGGGGGGGTCACTGTATTATTTTAGTCACCCAGTCAAAAAAATCAATAAGGCTAGGTTCACATCACATTTTTGTCATACTGTTTTCAATCCGTTTTTCTAAAGAAAAAAAAGGATGGAACAGTATGGAAAAAAGTAAACCGTATGCGTTTTTAAACGGTATACTGTTTTTAAAAGTGCATACAGTTCCGTCAGTTTTTATAGAAAAAAAACCTATAAGTTTTTGAAAATTTTGTATATTTTTAATGGGAGGGGTCTTGGGTGCGGACTTTAGGACGCAAATGCACATGTCCAAAGTAAAAACGTATAAGTTTTTCCCATATGGAACCGTATACATGTGCGTTTCCCATTGACATCCATGTTAAAAAAAACGTATGCGGTTGCAGTACGGTTTTTAAACCGGAGACAAAATCGTGGTCAACCGTACTGCAACCGCATACGTTTTTTTTTTTTACATGGACGTCAATGGGAAACGCACATGTATACGGTTCCATAAGGGAAAAACATAAGTTTTTACTTTGCACATGAGCATTTGAATCCTAAAGTCCGCACCCAAGACCCCTCCCATTAAAAATGGACAACATTTTTTTTTCTATAAAAACAGACGGAACTGTATGCACTTTTAAAAACAGTATACTGTTTGAAAACGCATACGGTTTACTTTTTCCCCATACTGTTCCATCCGTTTTTTTGCCATACGGTTTTCTTTAGAAAAACTGATTGAAAACAGTATGGCAAAAATGTGATGTGAACCCAGCCTAAGGCTGGGTCCACACTACGTTTTGTCCCATACGGGAGCGCATACGGCAGGGGGAGCTAAAACCTCGCGCTCCCGTATGTGACCGTATGCGCTCCCGTATGCCATTCACTTCAATGAGCCGACCGGAGTGAAACGTTCGGTCCGGTCGGCTCATTTTTGCGCCGTATGCGCTTTTACAACCGGACCTAAAACCGTGGTTGACCACGGTTTTAGGTCCGGTTGTAAAAGCGCATACGGCGCAAAAATGAGCCGACCGGACCGAACGTTTCACTCCGGTCGGCTCATTGAAGTGAATGGCATACGGGAGCGCACACGGTCACATACGGGAGCGCGAGGTTTTAGCTCCCTCCTGCCGTATGCGCTCCCGTATGGGACAAAACGTAGTGTGGACCCAGCCTTAGACTTGTTGGACATGATCTCCATGAAGTAAACCCATGCTGTTTTTCATCTTGCAATCCATGGGATTTTAGATGTTCCACAATCCTATCCTTTAGTAGGGTTTCCATTAATTTCCCCACTATTGATGTCAGACTCACTGGCCTATAGTTGCTGGATTCCTCCCTACTACCTTTCTTGTGAATGGGCACAACATTTACTAATTTCCAATCTTCCAGAACGACTCCTGTTACCAGTGATTGGTTAAATAAATCTGTTAATGGTTTTGCTAGCTCACCACTAAGCTCTTTAATCATTTTGGGTGTATCCCATCAGGCCCCTGTGACTTATTTGTCTTCACTTTAGACAGCAAACATAGAATCTCTTCCTCTGTAAAGACACATCAATGGCCTGTGACAGTTCCTGAAGGACTGAAATGTCACAGAAATGAGCGGTTTACATTGGGCACCGAGGCAGGAGAGTAGGACTTATTTTCATTATATATAATACACTGTACTTTTTTTATGTCCAGACAACCACTTTCGGCTAGGTTCACACACCAAAATTTCTGGGCATAATCCGGTGGAAAATTCAAGCAGCATGAAACTCCAGACAGGTTTCATTTAACTACATGCCATCTGTTTTTAGCTTGAAGACATTTTTGAATAAACTGATGATAATGGGGTATCCCCAATAAATATATAAACTGATGATAATGGGGTATCCCCAATAAATATATAAACTGATGATAATGGGGTATCCCCAATAAATATATAAACTGATGATAATGGGGTATCCCCAATAAATAAATAAACTGATGATAATGGGGTATCCCCAATAAATAAATAAACTGATGATAATGGGGTATCCCCAATAAATAAATAAACTGATGATAATGGGGTATCCCCAATAAATAAATAAACTGATGATAATGTGGTATCCCCAATAAATAAACTGATGATAATGGGGTATCCCCAATAAATAAATAAACTGATGATAATGGGGTATCCCCAATAAATAAATAAACTGATGATAATGGGGTATCCCCAATAAATATATAAACTGATGATAATGGGGTATCCCCAATAAATATATAAACTGATGATAATGGGGTATCCCCAATAAATAAACTGATGATAATGGGGTATCATCAATAAATAAACTGATGATAATGGGGTATCACCAATAAATAAACTGATGATAATGGGGTATCACCAATAAATAAACTGATGATAATGGGGTATCACCAATAAATAAACTGATGATAATGGGGTATCACCAATAAATAAATAAACTGATGATAATGGGGTATCACCCATAGATAAACTGATGATAATGGGGTATCCCCAATAAATAAACTGATGATAATGGGGTATCCCCAATAAATAAACTGATGATAATGGGGTATCACCATTTGAGGGTGTGTCGTCGGTTCAGACAATGCCAGGGTGTATAGCAGTGTTTTCCAACCAAGGTGCCTCCAGGTGTTGCAAAACTACAACTCCCAGCATGCCTGGACAGCCTTTGGCTGTCCAGGCATGCTGGGAGTTGTAGTTTTGCAACATCTGGAGGCACCCTGGTTGGGAAACACTGCAGTATAGTCACGCCCCCTTTGGCAATAAGAGGGGTAATGCTCAGCTGTCAATCAAGTCACTGATTTCCAGGAGGGATAACAGAGGAACACCACAAGTCAGTACTCTCAGATGCCTCACACACTGTATGCAGTGCCCCAAAACAGCCAGCAGCAGACTATGAGGTCGCGCACTGCAGTATGAGAAGAATGAATGCGGCTGCGCACTGTACAACACGTATCTAGAGACATATGCTGCCGCTCCCCACAAGGTCACCTCACCCTACAATATGGCCGCTGTCGTGTATACAGCGCTCCCTGCCTCCATTACGGCCGCCGAGGCTGAGAGTTTGCCGGAGCCCAGCATACCTGCAGGCTTCTTATTCTCCATCTTGTTGCTCTCTCTCTCTCTCCCTAATGCCGGCTCCGCCCACCACATCACAGAGCCTTTTGGCCTGCAAATCCTTTTCCGGTGCAAGGCACGCTGGGAATTGTAGTCTTTACGGGAAAAAGTTTTTTTCAGTCCTGTTTTTTCAGTGTGTAACTGACGGTTTTAAAAAGAAAGCAATTTCTTTTTTGCTATATATATATATATATATATATATATATATATATATATATATATATATACATATTATTTATATTATAGAAAATATATATGTATATAGTAAATCTCTGCTTTTTGGGACACAATACATTCTGGGCCTCCTGCATGTACTAAAGCAGTTGCCCATAGCAACCTAGCTTTTATTTCTACAAGTCAGTCACAACTTCTTGGAACAGTGTTTCCTAACCAGGGTGCCTCCAGCTGTTGCAAAACTGCAACTCCCAGCATGCAGGGGGTAGTAGTTTTTTTAACAGCTGGGGGCACCTGATTGGGAAACACTGGCTTTGCAAAACGGTCACCCTTAAAAAATGGAAATTCAGTGCCATTGCTGCAGGAGAACATGCAGAACTTTATGTGGTTAAAGAGGATACTTTATACTGCATTTATCTATCTCATCTAGTATCTATTATGTTTTATTTTACTACTTAAAAAAAAATCATAACTTTTTTGAAGAAAATCAGTAGATTTTAATTTGTGAAGGGCTTATTCACACCTTTGGGAAAGGGCAGGGAGAATAAAAAAAACGGCTGCTGCTGTATGCCCACCGGACCTGCGCCACACCGAGGGTTGCCACCTTTCTTGCCCAAAAATACCTGACATTCTAATTTGCATAATTAATTATATATGTGTGACATCACATTAATCCCCCTCTGATCTCCCTGTGCCATAATAATTCCAGTTAATTCCCCCGTGCCATACTCTTTTACTCATTTCAGTATACCCCCCCCTCTGAACCCCGTATCATAACCATTTCAATTGATTTATCTCCCCCCTCCCACCGATCCCCCTGCGCCATAACCATTTAACCATTTCAATTGATTCCACCCTGTGCCATACTCTTTTGCAGGGCCAGGGCAGGGGGGCTAAGGGCACATCATTATATTCTGTCCCCAGTGGCTGGGGGCTCTTTTCTAATAAAAAATAAAAAAAATACTGGCTTTTGCATATTTTTTCTACATAACTACCAGCAAAGGCATTAAAATACCGGCTGGGTGGCATTCCTAGCCACACCCCATTCATTCATGAGCGGAATGGAGTCAGTGGACTGTATCTGGTTTTGTTAGTGGACTTAAAACCGTGGTCTGCCATGGTTTTTAGTCCGTCAGTAAAACTAAAACGGTTCAAAAATGAGCCAACCGGAGTCACTATCTGACTCCATCCAACTCATTCAAATGAATGGGGTGTGGCGTGGGGTTCAGCTGTCGTATCCCCAAAACATGGTGTGAATGCACCCTTATTCTGACCCCCTATAACTTGTTTACTTTTCCGTATACAAGGCTGGATGAGGGCTCATTTTTTTGTACCGTGATCTGTAGTTTTTAGTAGTGTTTAGATGGGATTTTTGATTGCCTTTTTATTCATTTTTTCTGGTATATGAAATGACCAAAGTTCATCAGTTATGGCATTTGGTATTTTTTACATTTACCTTTCACCATATGGGATCATTAAAGAGTACCTGTCATCATCTAAACTTTCCCTGATCCCCCTCCCCATCTGTCCCTTACACTAACTATGCCTATCCCTGTGTTTATTGAGGTTTAAAACGCTGTGGAAATACCTTTTTTTATCCCTCTTCATTAGCTCAGGAGCACTGTCTTTCTGAGGGGTGGAAGGAGGCGGGTCCCGGCAGGCATAATGTCACATGAAGCCTGGCTGGGACTCTGCTCCTGACAGTCTTCCTGTATGCTGCTCTCCCTCTGCAGCAGTGTTTCCCAACCAGGGCACCTCCAGCTGTTGCAAAACTACAACTCCCAGCATGCCCAGGCAGCCAACAACTGTCCGGGCACGCTGGGAGTTGTAGTTTTGCAACAGCTGGAGGCACCCTGGTTGGGAAACACTGCTCTGTAGTGTGCATACAGACTAAGTACAGGGTAGGGACGGCAGCCTGTCTCTCTCCTGTGTCTCTCTGCACTAAAAAGTCAATGGTGAGAACCAGGGGCGGTGGGAGCAATTACAGAGGCAGTGATTAAGATGAATGTCAGGGGGGGGGCACAGAGCAGGGAGTGCAGTGAGATAATACAATGTATAAGATAACGTGTGGTGAGGGGCAGGGAGAACACAGAGAAGGGGGGAGGGGGAGGTGACTGGCTGTCATATGAGAGGCATGTGCAGGCTTGTAGCTCACAGGCTGGGAGCGAGTCCTGAGCTGAGAATACTGAACTTCCTGTGGAAGGACCAGAGCCCTTTCAGCATTAGTCCTAAAAGCTGTACACTTACTATGAAAAGCATAGGAAGCTGCATACAGACCAGGCATAGAAGAGAGACCCCTAGTGGCCAAAAGTATAAAATGAAAAAACTGGTATAAATATTAATATTTTTTAATGAAGATATATTACAATATCTCTTCATTAATGATTATGAACAACATATTAAAAGTTTTTGTTGATGACAGGTACTCTTTAACATAATATTTTAATAGTTTAGACAATTCCACATGTGGTGATAGCCATGTCTATTATAATAGATTCCCTGTAAGTATATTACTTATGCCAAAGTATTATAGAAACATACAAGATCATATTTGGATGTTCAGTAGTTGGACTAAAAATTTTAATAGTAAGGCAAAGTGGGAGAAATTTACTATTTTGCTATTACATGCAATGTAATTCTAAACTACTCAGGTATCATCTTTTGAACATGTACATGCTCGAAGCATTACCTTCCGAAAAGGGAGAGTGGCTAGAGAGATGTACAGTATATTTTCCTGACAAATAGCTTTTTTATATATGGCTTGCGCCAAAAATAAGTACGAGGTGTAAATTACTGCGCAGTACACATGTGAATAGGGTAATACATGAGAAAAGGCCCAAATTTATCAACACATGTGCCAACATAGTAAATACCTTATAAAAATAAACCATGCTCAATGCAGTCAGCATGTCAGACACTCAACAAAAAATAGTAGAAATGTATCTAATAAATGTATAATTACATTATGGAGAATTGGTTTAGTGCTAAAATATACTTACCTAGAAAATTCTATATTTGCTATTGGCCACCATATATTGTTATTGACCCTCGTCATTGGCATCATTCTTATTAATGTGATCTTATCAATGTGATCACTATTATATATTTATTTGTAAGGCATCTGTATGATTAGTACCCACACAAATGATCTTTATTATTTCACTTTATATATACACAGGTGGTGTCCTGGTACAGGACCTAGTCCTGTACCCTGCCTAAGTCCCCTCAGGAAGAATCCCTTGAGTCCATAAGGCTCTCCTGCAGGGCTCAACCCTTGCTCACCCTTCACTGTCATATCTGAATGCACTGTATATATATATATATATATATTGTGTACATATTGTTCTTGTGTATAAAGTTGTCCAGTTTATGTAAAATGTATAGGACCTTCCTTGGTCATGTGACCTACTGTCATGTGATATACCCAGACTTCCAAGGGCACAGGAACCCCAGGCATTAGCAACCAACGGGCTTTAGTCCAGCCCCCTAGTGTATAAGGGGCTGTAGTCTCTCAGTTAGCTATCTTAGTTCTGCTTCTCATCCTGTACACTAAGGCCATGTTCACACTACGGAATTCTCGCGGGCTGAATTCCGCGAGCGGAGATTCCGCCTGGTGGCCGCCGCCAAATATACTTCGGCACTAGGGCCGCGGGGCACTGAGCCGTCACCATTGACGGCTATGCAGTGCTCGCTGAATCCGCGTAAAGAATGAACATGTTCTTTCTTTGCGCGGAACAATTTCAGCGGCGGACTTTGTCCGCCGCAGAAATTCCGCAGTGTGAACGGGTCTCGCAGAGAACCATTCACACTAATGTTAAGCTCACACAGCGGAATTCCGCTCGCGGTGTTCCGCTCGTGGAATTCCGCGAGAATTCCGTAGTGTGAACATGGCCTATAGCAGCATCAATTCCTGCACAATTGCATCTAGGCCAAAGCCTAAAGAAACGCAGCCACTTCTAAAACATGAGTTACAATTCTCTCTACAAATCCAGTGACTACTACTCAGCTAAGGAATATATTAGTTGCACAGTGGCCTGCCTAAATATCTCAATAACTACAAGTCCAAGCAAGCCTGCGAGGTATCCTGTGTCCCTGTTGCCTCTGAAGGTCCTGCATAATTGTAAAAATTGTTCACTAAATATTTCAAGTAAAAGTTCCAGTTTATTCAGAATCCTTGCTGTGGACATTCCTTTATTACAAACCGTTTTTGGGTTGGTTGATGGCGGTTACCATATCGGAATAACCACATCCTGGCATCACGAACACTAATGGGTTAACAACATCTTGCCCCCAGGGTTTATACCACCAGACCCTGCTACATAATGCAACACTCCGGTCACCACATACATATTCAATCTAATGTTTGGGTCTATGGGGGGGAATTTATCAAGTAATTTAGAAAGCTTTTTAAAAGGCTTTTTCCTCTATGTTTGTCGCACAAAATGTCGCACAATGGGTCCGTGCGACTTTTTGTGCAACAATTGCTTTAGAAACGTTTCACTGATTTACTAAGTGTGACTTTTTGCGGAATGTTGCACAATCCCAAAACTAGACGGTTTCTCAGGTCAATTCAGCCCTGCTCTACATTTTCTGAGTCAGGGTATATGTGACTTTTCACACAAAAGTCATACGTCCACACAAAATCTGCAACTTTTTTAGAAGTTGCATCAGCAAAATTTATCAAAGTCTGTGCGTCGTTTGATAAATTTGGCACAAGTCCGCAACTATCGCCGCAACTTTTGTGCTCTAAAACAGTTAAGAATCCCCACCACTCTTTGTAAATCGCCCCCTATGTGCCTAATAGTTTAAGTCTCCTGACATGCGCACTGGTGAGATCATGTGCTCTGTATTCTAAGTCCTGCAACATGCGCAGTATATTTGTTCACAGCGCAGGATCACAGCGCAGGATCACAGCGCAGGATCAATAGTATCTCCACTTACATCATCCGGGCGCCGCGCTCAGAGATCAGGTGAATGGCTACATCGGCGCTCTGGCATGATGTCAGAAGGATGAACGGCAGAGCCCGAATGATGCAAGTGGAGATTGAGGATAGGAGTAGACACATCCCTAACCTGGGAAGTAATTACTATATATGGGATGCTATTGGAGGACACTTTGCGATTCTGTAATTCCCTATGCCATTGGCTGTTGTTGATGGGAAATCATAAGGATGATTATAAATACCCCTGCCACCATTTTTTGACAGCCAATGCCACTATATGCCTCTTGAGAACAGGGCTGGCCTTAGGTGTTCAGACGCCCTGTGCGAGCTAACCTTGTGCCCCCCCCCCATTACCCCATAAACATAAACAAAGGGGGAAAGAATATTTGTAACAAATATTAATATTTAATCAGTCCCCTGCCCCCTTAATCAGTCCCCTGCCCCCCTTAATCAGATGCAGTATAGTTCCCCACATTAGGTGCAGTATAGTTCCCCCACATTAGGTGCAGTATAGCTCTCCACATTAGGTGCAGTATAGTTCCCCACATTAGGTGCAGTATAGTTCCCCACACTAGGTGCAGTATAGTTCCACACATTAGGTGCCGTATAGTTCCCCCACATTAGGTGCCATATAGTTCCCCACATTAGGTTGGCAATATAGTTCCCCACACTAGGTGCAGTATAGTTTTCCACATTAGGTGCAGTATAGCTCCCCACATTAGGTGCAGTACAGTTTCCCCACATTAGGTGCGCAGTACAGTTCCCCCACATTAGGTGCAGTACAGTTCCCCCACATTAGGGGCAGTACAGTTCCCCCACATTAGGTGCAGTATGTTCCCCCACATTAGGTGCAGTACAGTTCCCCCACAGACATACAGCCTCCAGCCATATACAGTGTATGGCTGGAGGCTGTATGTCTGTGTACTGCCCCACTTCAGTGTTCCGACCACTGCTCCGGAGTCACGATCTACTGCTATGGCCTATAGACCATAGCAGTAGGTCCTGGGACCGAAGGAGTGGTGGTCGGAACACTCAAGATGACGTACAACATACAGGTAACTTACCATGCACACGCACGTCCTCTTCCTCGCTGCTCCACTCTGCTGTTGCTATGGGCGCACGCACGGGACGTCAGTGACATCCCTGCGTGCCCTATCTGCCGGCGGCCCCTGCGTTTTTAAAGTTAACGTGGGGGGCCGCCGCAGAGAGGTAACGAGACGTCCAGAATGTGACCGGGGCCCCTGCGGGCTGCTTAGTGGTGGCTGCGGATCCCTATCCCCCCCCCACCGGGAACACCCCGTGTGCACGCCTATGGCTTCTCCCCATCTTCGGTCGGCCTGTTACACTGCAAGCTGTGTCGGCCGCCCGGCGCCTCCTGTTCGGCTCCCGGGACGAGTGCTTGGTGCAGAAATTGGCAATCACTGACTGAACAAAAACTATTTTTTTTTAACCCCACACACAAAGAGAACAAGGTAATAAAAGTTTAATGGCCATGGTCATTAAAATTGTTTGTTTGCATATGATTCAGCAGGTAAAATAAATAAGATTTGTAATTTACTCCCTGTAAAAAAAATGTGTCTTTTTATGTCACTTTCATGGCTTTATAAATCTGGCCACTAGGGGTCTCCCTTCTGGTCCAGACTGCATTCTGTCTGCTCAAAAGCACAGACTTTGGTCTTAGGCAGTGAATAGCACTTGCTCTCCCTGTTTCATACACAGACAGAGAGCGAGTGCTATTCACTGCCTATGGCCAAACCGTGCTTCCTGAGTTTGGTCTCTTGCCAGAAGGCCAAAGTCTGTGCTTTTGAGAAGACGGAATGCAGTCTGGACCAGAAGGGAGACCCCTAGTGGCCAGATTTATAAGGCCATGAACGTGACATTTTTACAAGGAGTATATTAGAAATCTTATTTATTTTACTGCTATATCATCTGCAAAAAATAATTTTAATGACAGTGCCCATTTAATCAAGAGGTTATATGCCCCAAAAGGGGCCATCGGGCAAAAAATAAGCAATCATATACTAATAGATCAAACTGAAAATATTGACACATATAAATGCAATATTATATAATGTGTGTATGAAGCTACTTATAGGTAGAGTGCACTATGACTAGCACTTTAAATGTACAGTTAAAGGGGTATCAACCTATATGGCATATGAACAGGTCTTTCAATATATGCCATAAATGTCTGATGGATGATGGCCTCACCTCTGTGACTTATGTAGAGAATTAGGAACCCCCCAGCCCATACAGCCTACTTGAGGTAGTGGGAGCTGGTCTGAAAGCAAAAAACAGCCGAACTGGTACTGGTTAATAGGAGATGCATAGACAACATTGCACTGGGAGATAAGCTATTTCAATAATACCAATGCTAGGTGAATAGCATAGCTCAAAGACTCCCCCTTTCCCTGCGTGTTTTACTAAAATGCAATTTTGTGTGATTGTCTCATTATATTTTTAAAGGGGTACTCCGCTGGGATTTTTTTTTTTTAATCAACTGGTGCCAGAAAGTTAAACAGATTTGTAAATGACTTCTATTAAAAAAATCTTAATCCTTTTAGTACTTATAAGCTTCTGTATGCTTCACGGAAAGTTCTTTTCTTTTTGAATTTCCTTTCTGCCTGACCACAGTGCTCTCTGCTTACCATGTCAGGAACTGTCCAAAGTAGGAGCAAATCTCCATAGCAAACATATCCTACTCTGGACAGTTCCTGACATGGACAGAAGTGTCAGCAGAGAGCATTGTGGTCAGACAGAAAGGAAATTCAAAAAGAAAAGAACTTACTGTGGAGCATATAGAAGCTGATAAGTACTGGAAGGATAAAGGTTTTTTAATAGAGGTAATTTACAAATCTGTTTAACTTTCTGTCATCAGTTGATTAAAAAAAAATGTTTTTTTCCATTGGAGCACACTACCAATCTGGACTCTGATCACTAGGTGGCAACATTGATCTAAATAAAGAACAGCAATGCTTTATCTTCAAGAAAAGATGGTTTATTTGCCTGTAAGTGGCTTCTTATTCCTATTCTAATATAATTACACAAACTTACAATGATGCCTTTTATGATATCATAGAAGCCCTGTACATCAATGTGTCATGCCTACATCTAGTGCTACAGCAAAAATGGAAGGCAAACACCTCAGCTAAATGCAATAAAGCAGTCATGTGGAGCAAACTAGCATCAGCGTCCCCTAAACACTCGGCACATAGTAGGGATGACAACACTGGACAGGCTACAGCAAAAGCCATAATTAATTACTTTTCTATCTCTAATCTGAACAGTCTCTTATGTCACAGAACACAGCAAGAAACCTCTAGAGGCGGAACAACAAATTTGAGATTTAAAAGAAGTCATTCTCATATTACCCAGCTGGATGAAGCTGATAACTTCATTACAGCACTTCGATACAAGATAGATGACCTGGAGAATAAAAGCCATAGAAATAATTGGAATTTTGTAAGAGTTCCTAAAATGTAAAGGGAAACTGACAGCAGCATTGCCCGCACTCACCTGATTGTACAGTGTAATAGTGCAGGTGATGCAGGTTACCATTTTAAAAATCGTTTTTTCTAATATATATAGACAAATCCTAACATTCAAATGATCTTCTTGGTGCACTAGAAAGATTTCTCTGCCCCTCGGTGCAACTTTCTGCCCGCCATCACCCGGCCCTATAATACAGCCCCCCTGATAAATATCAATCTTCCTATCTTCAGCACTTCGGCTTTTCACATGCGCTGGAAATGCCCCCAGTGCATCAAGATGATCATTTTCTCATTAGGATGTTACTATATATCTCAGACATGGGCAATGATGTTTGAAATGGTAACCTGTGTACAATCAGTATCACCCACGCCATCACCCTGTATAATCAGGTTAGTGCGGGTGAGGATGCTGATGGATTCCCTTTAACCCCTTAATGGGGTTAAGCAAAACACTATTAGGCAAATTTTAGGGGTTTTTGTTTCCACGCAGAGCTCTTTACAGACAAATTGCAAGGGTATCTTTATTCTCTAGGTCCATATGATTACAATGATACCAGATTTATATAGGTTTTGTTTTATTTTACCAGTTACAAAAAAAATTGAAATTAAATTAGTATGTGTATGTGATGTCCCAGTATGGGATATGGTCCCTTACAGTACTTAGGCCCTGTCAGGTTGAGACCCTCTGTGTCCTAGGGGCTTTCCTGCAGTGTCTCCCCCATGGTAATATATATAATGTATAGTGTTACATATGTTATGGATAAAGGACCTTTAAGGACCTTTGAGTTGGTCACATGATAATGTGTTCACATGATGTGTTTGTTACCCAGAGAGCACCAGCTAACCAGGTGACCTGCAGCTTGACCTATGAGCTTCTGGCTCAGCCCCTTTTTATAAGAGGGACAGCCATTACAATCTTTGCTCTTAGATCCTGAAGCACAGTAAAGACCAGACGTCTCAGAGCTAGTGTCCAGCACATCTGGAGGCCTCAAGCCAACATACAGCCACATGCCAGTAAGTGGCATGCCTGTTGTCACTACCTACAGTCAAGTCAAGTCTATAGTCAAGTATATTATAGTCAGTGTGGCTATCCTAAAGTCTGTCAAAGTCATTACAAGTCCCAGCAAGCTGCGAGGTCCTTCTGTGTTACTGGCCACCTCTCTGGGATCCTGGCCTAGCTGTAAAGACTATTTCCATCTGTCTACCTCAGTAAAGCCACCATCAACACTAACCTGGTCTTGGACTATTATTGCCCTGCCTAACCTTGGGATAGCGGTACTACCGTTCGGGTGGTTACCGGGAAAACCACGCCCTGGCATCACAAATATTTAGGGGTTGATAACACCTTGCTACAACCCCCTGGGCTACAACATCTGCCCCATCCACCTCACCTTCACACCTTGAGACACCCCGTGGCTTCGCCACAACTTTGGCATCACAAACAGGATACGGGTGTGTGCCTTAATCATAAAGCTGCAAGTCCTCCCCCTAGTCTTAGTCATAACTGTGTCCAAAGTAAATCGCATACAGATGCGAAAAAGTTTTTGCCAGAAAAGTGTATGGGACTTTGTTACTGAAATGTGTCTTTACCGTGGTGCTGGAAAAGGAGAGGGGGAGGTAAAGAAAATTGTGCTGTTTATTGTGAGGAAGTCTGCAAAAGTTAAATTGACAATGTGCAAAGTCAGACCTGAAGCCATGTTACGCACCAAAATATCTACCGTACCTGAAAGGGTTAACCTGATGGTTGAGAAGCATGCAAAAGGTTCCTGCCAGAGCCAGCATCCCGCCCCTGTTCGTGGAGATCATGTTGCCGTGTCCATTCTGAGGTGGAACTTGAAAGGTCCATCTCTTGTTGCAAGGGGGAGCGGATGAAGAGGATGCACCGCTGAGTCACTTCTGGTCCCAGGCCCCGCTGATGACGTCCTTCCGGACGGCAGCCATCTTGTTGGAGACCAGAATAAGAAGCGATGCAGAGCCTGACCTCTTCAGTTCACCGGAAGCACTGGCTGGGAGTGAGAAGATGGCGGAGTCGCTGCAAGCCACGTGTGCCGAGAGTCCCAAGATGAAACAGGAGGACCATCTGATTGCCGCGGCCGCGGCACAGGTGTTTCAAGAGTTAACGGATCACCTGTACAAGTTCTCCATCAGGGCCGAAGATGTCCCCCTGAATGTGCCGCTCCCAGAGGACGATGTAGTGTGGGCCGCAACCCTGGCGGAGGGTACGCCTGAGTCATCACAAGAGCCGTCGCCGGTGAGGTTGTCCGGAGTTGGGGTTCCTGGGCCAAGATACAGTCGGAAGTGAGTATCCCGTTAAGGCCGCATTCTCTACCCCTCCATCTACCCCCAGTCCAGAGCCCGCACCCAAGGTCCAGCAACCACCAGCCAGTCCCCGGTCACCACCATTACCTAGATGGCTATTTGGCAACGAGACGGACCTAATCCAATATATGAGGGAACATCTCCTTCCCCTGCCAGGGAAGCCCCTTCCCTCAGTTCCTCCGGCCCAGTCCGAAAGGGCCAAAAGGGATGCTGAGGTTGCTGCCATCATGGAGGAACTGAGGGTCCAGAGATTAGAAAGATGCGAGCCTAAGCCGATGCCATTCGAGATACAACAGAAACAGCAGCAGGACACCAAGGAGCTGGAGGCCCTACACATACGGAAGTTAGAGCAGCCCCGAGATGGTGACCCACCCCTGAAGCGTTGTCGCGCCACTGTAGTCAAGTTCAACAAAGTGAGGGGGTTTGGCATCCTTATGGACTGTCACCACGGGGGCATCCTCCTAGTGAACAGGAGGGCAGTGCAGAGGGACTATCTCCGCCCAGATATGAATTCTCACAAGAGCGGGGAGATTGTGGAATTGTGGAAACTTTTTAGGCACTGTAATTTTTGGCAGACTAAATATTTTCGCATCTCTAGTATAAGGCTATGTTTCCACACAGGATTTTTCCAAAAATTGCCACTGCAGTTTTTAAACCAAAGTCAGAAGTGGATCCAGTAGAAGAAGTATAGGAGGAATATAAGTCCTTCCTTAATATTTCCTATTTGTTTTTAACACACTTCTGACTTTGGCTCAAAAAACTGCAGTGGCAGTTTAAAAAAAAAAGAACCTGGGGTGAAAACCTAGCCTAAGTCTATCTGCTTCATAATTTAATGACAAATTTGCTGGGGTTGTATATCCTCCCCTAATAGGTTGTTGCACTTACATTTGAGCCAAAATAATTAATGACTTGCAAAGTTATCACAGGCTGTAATAAAAGAGAACATCTGTCTGAGTAGAATAGTAGAACTTAGTTTGCTGAAGGATCTGAAGTGTAATTAAAGGTGTACTCCACCCCTAGGCATCTTATCCCCTATCCTTTGGATGTCTGATCATGGGGGTCCTGCTGCTGGGGACCCCCACAATCTCCCTGTGTACCCAGCATTCGTTTAGATTGTCGGGTGCAGCGCAAGAGGCTTGTTAAGTCACAGCCGCACCCCGCTCGTGACATCAGGGCCATGGCCATTCAATGCAAATCTATGGGAGGGGGCGTGACCGTGACGTCACGAGCCTCCGCAACGCATCATCAGTCATCTGGCACGGAGCAAAGTGCGCTCCGTGCACTGGATGTCTGGGATGCCGCAGCCGAGATGGCGGGGGTCCCCAGAGGCGGGACCCCCACGATCAGACATC